>NC_136478.1:13319229-15719229 GCF_902686455.1 Sciurus vulgaris
GAACATTCTACCTCTGAGCTACATTCCCAGATCTTTTTTTTTTTTTTTTTTTTTTCTTTTTAATTTAACGCAGGTCTTACTAAGTTGTCCAAGCTGGTCTCAAACTTGGAATCTTCTTGCCTCAGCCTCTGAGCTTCTGGGATTATAGGTAGGCACCATCACTCCTGGAAAGGCCAATTCTTTTTTGAGTCTTATTTGGGAAATGCTTGCTGACCCCAATATCATGAAGATATATGCACCTTTGTTCTTTTCAAAAAGGTGCATATTTGACCTTTCCTATTTTTGTCTATGAAATTTAGGAACTTGGTAATATCCAGAAGGGGTTTCAGGGAAAGCAGAAGGCCCAGAACAGAGCCCCAGCCTCTCTCAGGAAGGCAGTAAGTTGGAATGATTTTCATTAGACTAAATAAAAGAAGCCACACATGAAAGTCCATGTATTGTGTGATTCCTTTCATATGAAATGTCTAGAAAAGGCCAATCCATAATGTCAGGAAGCAGGTTAGCAACTGCTTGCTTACTAGGTGTGAGGTTCCTTTTGGGGCAATGAAAAGTTTTGAAACTAGATGGTGATGATGGTTGCTAAGCACTGTGAATGTACCTAAGTCACCAAATTGTACACTTAAAATGTAGTTAAAATGGCAGATTTCATGATATATGTATTTTACCACAAGGGAAAAAAAAAAAAAAAAAGCAAAACCAGATACAGATACTGGGTCATGAGTTAGAGGTACTGCAAATCCCAACGTTTTTCTTTCTTTACCCAGCAAACTCCAGGCAGTTTTGCCTGTGCTCTTCTTACCTTGGCTCCCCAAGAAGAGCCAGCCAGCTGCAGGTGCCTCTGCCCAGAAGCTCTTGGCAGCTACAGTCAAATGGGTAGGGGAACCTCAGCCCCAGCTGGGCCAACACCCAGGCCAGTTTGGGTCACCTGGATAAAGCCGCAAACTCAGCCTCCAGATCTTTATTTGGGGCTCGGCGCCCTCTGGTGAGCAAGTGGAGAACAGCCCAACTCTCCTTCCACCTGTAAGACCGAGTTCCTGGCAGAGTTCCTAGCAGGATTCGTCAGGTGGTTGTGTTCACAGGAGCGTCCCCCACCCTGGGAATTTCTCCTTCTGCCCACTGTTCCCTGGGAATCAGCTGGATGCTTGTTAATGAAAATGTATAAACCACATATCCACAGGCGCAAACACCTCTTCCCTTTCTGATTCACAGTCATCACCCAGCTAATCAGGTACCATGAACAAGATCTGAGACTACCTGGCCCAGTGAGCTTGTCACCTACTAGGTTGGTACAGCAGCGGATCCAAGGCCAGGGGACAGGATGTGATAAAGATTAGACAGGTCACCAAGGAGGGAATCCAATGCTGACCAAGGAAACCGGGGAGGCCAGCCAGGGCGAGGTGGCATGTGAGACCTGTTCAGTGTGGAGAAGAGCCCTCCAGATGGAAGGGAGGAATTGGGCCAGACCCCTCCTCATTGTTCACCTGGTCCTTCGCTGTCCCGGGAGCCACCAACTCACCATCCTCACCAAGTCCCTTTTCCACGAACATGGTGGTGGTCCCTTCTCCAGCACGGTGCACTGTTCTTCCTGCCCACCCTGCAGCCCCCAGCCTGCGATAGAACACTTGGATTCCGAAGCCAGCCTTCTCATTTCTGTCCAGGATTACCTCTTACTTCCTGGGGGCCCCCGGTACGGCGCAGGCCGAATCTTTCTCAGGGGCCTCCACTACCTTCCCTCTCCTTCCCAGCCCGCCCCGCGGCAGCTCTGCTCGGGTAGGGTGGGCGCACGACTTCACGGGCCAGGGGGAACTGCTACTTTCCGGAAGGGTCGCGGTGTCTGGACTGACCACAGGGGCGTCCTTCCCACTCTGCAGGGCGCGGGCTGCCGGCTCTGCTTTGTTAGGTCGGGGCCCCTCCAGGTCTCGCCTCCCGCCCGGGGCGCACCCACGGCAGATTCTGCCACCAAAAGTTCGGTCCGGCTGCCCGGCGGCCTGGGCCTGGGGCAGTACTCCGCGAAACAGGCGCGCGGGGAGGGCCTTCGACTGGCCGAGGGGACCGGGAGGCCTCCGGCTGGCGACTTTCTTCCCGCGGCTGGAAGCGGCCGCGTGGCCTGGGCCCTGCGGCTGCCACGGCCGCGAGGGGGAGCCGAGGGCGGGCGGGGAGGGGAACCTAATGGCTTCCCAGCGCCGGGCACAGGCTCCCCACACGGGGCCCCCGGTCCCTGCCCGCTTCCACTCGGAGGCCAGCCCGAGGCCCGAGACACAGCCACCCACCTCCGCGGAGCTCCCAAGCCGGGACCAGCCCCTGGGCGGCGCCATCCTGGCGGCACGTGGCCTGGGGGCTCCAGGCCAGTGGAGCGCTGGGAGTGGCAGATACGCGGGGGTCGACGGCAAAACAGCCCCTTACCGTGGCCCTGGGAGCCTGGAGGCCTCAGGCTGGCGACTTTCTTCCCACCCTGCAGGAGGCGGCTGGGTGGCAGCCGGAGGAGAGAAGCTCAGTGCGCCATGCAATCGGGAACTCTTCCTGGAGGCTGGGCTTGGACTGAGGGTGGGTGGGATTTCGGTGGCCGGTAGGGGGTGGGTGCCACACCTCGGGAACATGGCAGCCACTTGTGGACCGGCCTGGGCAATGGGAGATGAAGCTGGAGCAGGAGGCGCAGGCCACAGAGGTGAAGAGCAGGCGGAGGACTCAGGACCCTCGAGCTGGCTCAGACGCTGGGCAGAAGCCCCTGGGGACCGTGGAAGGTGCTGGATGTACCAAGGACCAATGTTTCTGTAGCATGTGTGAGGCCTACTTGAGGAAGGGGTTGCCAGAACCCTGCCTCCCGCTAGGCTGGGGTACTGGCTCCCTCTGGAGAAAGCCCAGGCCACACACTCATCTGCAGTTGCCCAGTACTTGGCCTGTGCTGGCTTGTGGAAGGGGCTGGTAAACATTCTGAAATGGAATGGAATGTGTGAAGGGATGGAAGCCCTTGGTTCCTGGTCAGGCCAGAGAATAACAAACAAAAGTAGAGAAGTGGTCTGGAGGGAGTGGAGACTTCAGACGCAGAGAGGACAGGAGGCAATCCAGAAACTTCTCAGAACCCTGAGCCCCACTGCAGAGAGGGCCGCCAGCCGGCAGGGAGCAGTGTGATGACATGCGGACCCTCCCAGTCCTGACCCTTGTGGGCCTCTCACCAGGCTCTCCCCAGCCCACCCACTATGCCTTTCAAGAGCCATGTTTTCCTCTGAGCTTCCATTTCCCCTTCTGACCAGGAAAGGGCAGGCCAAGGTGTTTCTGAGGGTCAAAGGGTAGAGGGTGCCCTGTGCTGCAGGAATGGACACACGAATATGGACTGAAGGAGAAAGACTTTAATCCCCGTCCATCTGGACCCTGGCTGTAGTTGAAAAAACAAATGCTTTTGTGTAGGACAGGTGTCTCTGGTTCTGAGGCTCCTTGTTTGTCCTCAAGGCCTCCGCTGGACTCAAGCAGTTCAGCTGGGGGTAAGAACTGCCAAGGCAGGATATTAGGATTCCTGGGTGTTCAGACCATGTGACTTCATGAGACTGCAGGTATCTGACTGCCTTCTTCACCTTCCAATCCTTAGTCTGAACAGATGGATCTTCCTTGGGCAGTAACAAACATACAGAGAGAGAGAGAAAAACATCAGGGACTGTCAGGTCAGGGAGAGTCTTCCAGAGCCCTGAAACAAGCCCTCACCCTGTGTTGACCAAGGACCTGAGGCCCAGAGAGGCTCACATGGACATTGGTGACAGAGCTGAGACATTGGATTCTGTCCTTGGTGATTCTCCATCTTCTTGGAGTCCCTGCCTCAGTCCTACTGATACCACCATTTACCGGTGACGAGTTCTGCTCCTTCTAATGTTGAAGATTGAACACTAGAGAAGCACGCCAAGGCAAGCAGATTAAGCAGGTTTTATTTAAAGGTAATAATACAGACTTCTCCCAGCAGGAAGAAGAGGGCCATGGCTGATGTTCTAAAAGTCCCAAGAAGTGAGCTCACCCTACATCTTTTATAGGTTAAATTCTCTTTTGTTCTCCAGTTCTCCCCCCCTTCCCCACCCCTTATCTCTCCTTCCTGCCTACCTGACTAGGCCTGGTTTTTCATTAAGTGAGAAACCATGGGCAGGGGGAAGGCCAGGGTGATTCAGGCAGATAAGGGCCCAGGGGACACCAATTAGCAGCCCCTTGTTTGCAGTCCTTGATAAAGGCAGGTACATTTGGTGACATTCCATTCTTCCAGGGGCAGTCTCCAACTTCCAAAGGCAGATGGCTTTATGGCCTCAATTTCCTCGATTTGACCCGATTCCCTATTTCTACACTAACTACCTGTTCCCAATTCTGGCTTCACTACCACAGCAGAGAACCTATGGTCCTTGCCGAAAACCAGACTGCAGAACACACTGTTCCCCTGCCCTGACCACCTCATCTATGACCTGCAGAGGCTGCTCATGAGCTGGGAAAGTTGCAGTCAGCTGACCATCCAACCTCTCCTATGACCAGGCTAAGAGACCACATGAGCTGCTAATTTGCCACATGACCGGGGGGTGTCCCATCTATCCCTGGTCCTAGTTTGGACCCCATGACCTGGGACCCTTCTGGGTCTCACAGTGCATGGTCTGGGCTTGCCCAGATGAGCAAAGCAGATGGTCCAGGTCCTGTCCTCTCCTCTTCCCTCTCCACAGGTGTGTTCTGAGGGCTCCAGGGTCTGCTTCTGCACATACTCAGCTCCTAAGAGTACCAGGATGGGTCAGACTTACATGACAGCATTCCCGGAACACTCAGCTGAGATCCTATACCACATCACCAGCTTTATGACAGGAGGGGCTCCTTTGAAATATTCAAGACAGCTCTCCTGGCCAACACTGTCTGCTCAAGCTATAGATAGCCAGAGTGGGCATGTTCTTGTGCGTAGGGATGGCCTTTGGGTGTTCCATGTGTGCTTCTATGTGGGGACTCTGGGGGGCACTGTATGTGGCTGTGTGTCTGTTGGAGGGTCTGTGTGTACATCTCTAGGTCTGTGAGAGATAAATTTGGGGACTTCCTGTGTGGAGTCTCTGTGCATGCATGATTGGACAACTGGTAATTCATCACCCACACTGGGAAGGTAGGTTCTGTGATTACTCCATTTTTCAGATGACAAAATGGAGGCTTGGAGATAGAGACATGTCTCCAGGCCTCAGTTTTCTCATCCATATGCAAAGAAAATACAAAGAAATCCAAAACCAGGGAATAGGCAAAATGAGGATTGTATGGCTTTAAAACAAACAAAAAAATCATACATTTCCTAAGCAATTCCCCTCCACTGTCCTCTGACCCTCCCAAGAATTAATTTGGTTGTATTAACTCTGTAGAACCAGCTGGGACTCAGCCCTCTCACAGCCAGTGACCTTGGAGCAAACTTTAGAGTGGGGCCGTGTCTTCTGCCTGGTTGAGAAGACACTCCACATGAGTACCGTCTGGTGGCCATGCAAGACCAACCCATCCAGTTTCCAAAGTAGCAAGCCGGCTTTGACTTTCCTTTTCCAACTGAGTATGCAAATCTCTTAGTTTCAGTGCTCTTGGAACCAATTACCTTGTCTTTCTGCTGATGCCTCCATCGTAAGTACAAAATTCATAAATGAAACAGATACTAACAAATACTTCTAAGGATTTTTCTCTTAAAAATGTGAAACCAGGGCTGGGGAGATAGCTCAGTTGGTAGAGTGCTTGCCTTGCAAGCACAAGGCCCTGGGTTTAATCCCCAGCACCACCAAAAAAAAAAAAAAAAAAAAAGTGAAACCAGAATCAGTCACCCTCTTTGTCACCATTGGGCAGGCCTCGATCACAGTATGAAACGTGCAAAATTTTGTAACTCACCAAGCTGATCCTGTGTACTGAGAGGCATCATTCTTGTTTTTCTTTGGATTGTTTTCCTTAAAAATTCTTTTGCTACTGTCCCCTTAAAAGCCTTAGTGTATACAGGTGGAAATCAACAAACATGCCTGTAATGTGTTATGGTCCAAGTGCCCCCCTGGTCCCATGCCCACAGGCACCTGGGGGACCCCTTCAGTCCTGTACCTCCCTATTTTCACCTGTCTGAGCATGCCGTGGAAAAGACCCCGGGAGGCAGGTGACCAGGAGCAGCATCTTCAGGTGAGTCATGGTGCCAGAAGTGCAGGAGAGGCCCTCGGTGCTGGTGAGAAGTGATCTGTTTAGGGCCACCTCCTCCCATCTCCCCTACCTCCCTCCCTGGTCCTGCACACAATGGAGAATCTGGGTAATTCTACAGAATTCCAGTCTTTAAGTGATCTTGGCCTTCCAGACAATGAACAGTCAACTGGGGACAGAAGTGCATATGTCCAGAGCCAGGAAGGAGGGGGCTTGATGACAATAATGACACATGACTCCTTCAAGAGGGATGTCTCTAAACTCTATTAGACAAAATGTCTCTCTTGAATTCGGCTGCATCTCGGAGGCTGGGGAGCTCTCACTGAGCTTGGTCCCTGAACCCCGATTAGGTGGGGGATGGGCAAACAGGGCAGGAGTAAGAGAGATGACCTCAAGCAAGCATCACGGACAAGCCTCAGTGCTAGGGACTCTAAAGTGGTAGAGACTGCACATGGATGGGCACATGGGCATGTCTCAGCAGGGTCCAAAACTCCATCTGAGCTGGAAACCAAAATGGTTAAGAACCAATCGTATGTGCTCTGAGCTGGGCGCTGAACCACAGAAGGCCAGAAGCCAATGGAACTTAGTCTCTATCTTATCTAAATGTTCTTCTGTTCCATGGATCAAGAAGCCCTGGAACGGGAGGACACTGTGCCAAGGTCACAGAACACAGAGAAAGGGTTGGTGGGAAAAAGGACACCTTGCTTCCAACACAGCCAACACACCTGGTCCTGTCCGTACTGAGCTGGACCTGATCAGTTTCCACAAGCTCCATGTGGAGGGCCCTGCTCACCCCCTGCCAGTCACTACATCACTGAGAACAAGTCATTCCACCAGCCATCAGAGAAAATGACCCGTCACCCACTTAGGTCTTTTGTGGGGCCTCAGGAAGACCAGGGAAGATGGATGCCCAGCGGTCTCAGCCCCCTTGGCCCTCTCAGTGTCAGCTCTCAAACAGCTCAGACACCCAAGAATTATGGAGGTGAGACAGCAGAGAGGGCTGAGGTGACAGCAAGCATGAGAGCGAAATTTGGGGAAGAGAGGAAGAATAGAGAGGGATGGGGAGAGCAGGATGAGGCCCTGGGAGGAAGAGGTGGGCAGCAGCGTGAGGCACCTCTGGCTTTGGGCCTCAGTCAGGCCCTGTGGCCCCTCATTGGGGTTCAAGAGATAATGACAGCCTGTCATCCAGGCTTTTCAAAAGTGGGGTTTGTTTCCTTCTGGAGGTGCCACAGGCAGCCAGCTGGATTCAACTCACAAGGTGGGACTATGAGGCAAGAGAGGCACCTGCCCAGTGCCACCCATAGCCACTGATGCCCCAGAGCCTGGGTCTGTTTGATATCTGGGCCTATGTCATGGGGGGCGCTGACATTTAGTAGATGGAGGATGGGGAAAGCTCTGCGTTCCTCCCCTGCAGGCCCTGACTATACAGAACCCAGGCGGCCAGGACTACTACATCCATGCCTCTCAGAGGGTCCCCATGCACACACCTAGGCCCACCTGCTCATGTGGGACCTACCTGGGCACCATGCTTCCCTCCTGCACTACCTGGCAGCCCACATCTGGACCCCGATGCTCTGCTGGGTAGATGTGCAGCCTGTGGCACCTGGCCTGGCCTTCCTCAGGGCACGATCTTGTCAGGTCTCAGAGATTTCCCTTAGAGGCAAGTTTGGTTTGTCCTGGAAGGCTTGGCCAGAGCTGTGGATGTGGGATAAATGAGTTAGGTCCTCCCTTGGATCTGCCTCATGTTTGCAGGTCTGTGCTTCTCCTGGGGTCACATCACTTGCCAAAGCCCCCTAACTCTGCCCTCACTTGTCCCCGTGGGCACCCAGACTCTCTAAGCAGGAGGGGAGGCAGGTAAGAAAGGAACAAGAGAGGAAAGGAAAAAGAGACAGAGGAGTGGGCAGGAGAAGGGGTAGGGGGTACTGAGAGGGCAGAGGCCAAAGGAGGAGAGGAGTCAGGAGGGGGAGAGGGCAGGCTGCTTCCGCCAGAGGTCCCACGGCCTGGATGTGTGCAGGGCCTGCATGGGTACTTGTTGGGGCAAGTGTACATCTATGACTGTGGGTCACGTTTGGGATTTCTCTCCCATTCCTGGCTTAAGAGCTTCTAAACCCCTTGGAATTTCTTGAGTGATCAATGTGAAAGAAGAATCTTGTTATTCATAATAAGCTCTCTTCAATCACACCTGTTTATGCTGACGCAGTGACTCTTAGCTCCCCTCAGGAGCTTCAGGATGGGAGCTGGTTGCCAGAGGAGCCAACCACAGGTTTAAAAGGGTTAGGACTTTCAGCCCCACCTTCAGACATATGGGAAGGAGACACTGAATTATTCATCAGTGGCCAAGTCTCTAGTTAATCATTGGTACACAATGAAATCTTCATAAAAACTCCAAATGGGTTGTTTCTGGCATGGTCAATGTGTTCATGTGCCAGTAGTTGCTGGGGTTACCAGCACCCCAGTAGAGCAGATTGCTTCTTGGAAGTGTGAACCGGCTGGGAAAATAAAAAGTCTGAAAATAATAAGGAACAGAAGACAACAGAAAATAGTTTTAAAAGTGGGGCACCTGGTGGGTCTTTCGGCCCTGATAGGAACTGGAACTGAACAAGGGAAAAAGGCCCAATTCTTTAAGGGTAAATACATCAAAAAGTTTCAATGTGGCCGGCTTCTTGAGGAAAACAGGATAAGGATGGGGAAAACAAGCTGTTTGGGGCTTGGCAGTTTACGCCCACCTGGTGGGAGGGCTGTGTTTTAACCTAGGGCCGTGAGCTAAGGCAGGGTGCAGGCATGATCTGGGCTTTCTCAACCGGGTAACTTCACCCAGGAGTTCCGGGAAAGTACCACACCCCTGACTTATGATGGCTCAAACAAACCCATAATTTATGCATGGCTTCCAACAAGTAGTGGTGCACCCCAACCTGTGCGGACAAAAGCTCCTGCACTTGAGACCCCTCCGGACCTTGCCCTAAGAACCTCTCCATCTGGCTGTTCATATGTACCCTTTATAGTAACTGCTAACAGTGAGGTGCTTACCTCAGTTCTGTGAACTGTTAATAGGGAATTCTGGAACATGAGCAGGGGATCACAGGAACCCTCAATCTATAGTCCAGTCATACAGAAATGTGGGTAACTTGGTGACCCCCTACCTAAGACTGGTATCTGAAGGGGCAGTCTTGGGGACTGAGTCTTTAATCTGTGGGGTTCTTTATTCCAGGCAGTGACCAAACTGATTTTACACTGTAGGACATCCAGTTGGTGTCCACACACTGGACATCAGATTTATTACACAAAATCACCATCCAGAAATGGACTTTTGAGAAGCGTTCAATCAAGATTTCGGATATTTGAAAATCCTTTTTTTTTGAAAATTCCTCGTGTTTGGCATTGCCTCATCAGCTCTCCTGCTGACTACGACTCCTTACAGCTGAGCGGTGTCTTAGGCAGGGCATGCCCTTTTCAGTTCTCCACCCACCTCACTTTCCCTTGTACTGAGTATCTTCACTCTTCGTTTATCTGACCCTTGTAGGATATAAGGAACTCTGGGCCTGCAGGAGCACTTTTGAGTGCTTCTGGGTGATGGCAAGTCTCCTTGACCAGCAATTGCTTATCTACACGTAGCCTTGGAGGACACCCAAACATGAGAACCTGAGGAAACAGAGATGCTTCCAGGTCAAGTATCTAAATAATTGTTCTTATTTTTTTGTTTTTGTTTTGCTTGTTTGTTTGGTTTTTTTCCATGGGGGAAGTTCTCTTGTTATCTGAGTTTTTCCGCCTTTTCTTTTCACTTTCTCGTTGGGCCTGCTGGTCTCTCAACTTCCCAACAGCTTGAGTGTTCTTTTAATTGCTTAGAATTTTTTAAAGGGGTGGGATATTCTCTTCGAAAGAATACCTTGGGACTTCCAAGATTTTCATGGAGCCAGAGACTTTAAAAAACAGTAATAAGAATGGGAATCCAAGGCAGACACCTTCCTTCAGGACCTCAAGAGCCATGTCTGCAGAGAAGTACCAGTTACTACAAAATAGGAATCCCTGAACATATGATTTTGCTGAATAACAACTTGTTGCTTTATATTAACGGCATCTACAGTAATGTCATTTTTGAGGGCTACATGATATTTCCTGTGTGTATACACATACACACACACACACACACACAAGCAAAAAATTAGAGTACTACTAAGACAAAACAGCTTTTCTTGCTTTAACATTTATTTTTATGTTTTTAAAAGCTGCCTGCTAATGTCATTTGCAGGTTTTTATTGTTACTTATCTTTCTATTGTAAAAACTTCCCTACATATTAATATTACACTTTCATATCACAAATTTTACAAATATATTTCCACTTTACCTTTTAACCTTATTTGGGATTATTTAAAACAATTACAGAAATTTTAAATTTTGAATGATCAATGTATCAGTATTTCTTTATTGCTGGCTTCTAGTTTCCATTTGAAGCTTTGAAAGACTGTCTCTTCATAAAAATATTTACCCGTTTTTCCTTTCTAAAGGTAATCTTTATTGTTTTTCCTCTTTACAAAAGTAATGCATGCTTGTTGCCAACAATTAAACAGGAATAAATTAATTTAGGTACAGTGAACATCTTTATAATGTGTGTTTTCCTATGCAAGAACAATGTTTCTCTTCACTTACTTTAGGGCCTTTGGTGGCCCTCAGTGGATAATTACAATTTTCTTTATATAGGTCCTGGGGAATACTTATTTATACCTAGAAAATCACTTTTCTTGATGCTGCTAGGAGTGAGATATTTGCTTTCATTGTATTTTCTGACTCGTCAGTTTAAAACAATGTTATACATTTTTTAGATATTACTTTTTAACTATCAATTCATGATTAAAAACTAAATAAAACACAAGATGTTTCCATGAGAAGTGTGCTATATTCATTTCTTTCTTAGGGTCTTTCCATTTCAACATCAGTCTTCAGTATTTTACATCATTCTATTAGGAATTTGCTTCACTATGGACACTCTGATGCTGACTAAGTTGGAAGCTAAATCTGAAGGCTTTCCCGCACACATTACACACATAAGGTTTCTTCCAAGTGTGGACTGTCTGGTGTATAATACAGTCAGAACTAAAGCTGAAGCCTTTGCCACACTCCACACATCGGAAAGGTTTCTCCCCAGTGTGGCTTCTCTGATGCCGAATTAGATGGGCATTAACATGAAAGGCTTTTCCACATTCCTTGCACTGAAAGGGTTTCTCTCCAGTATGGATTCTCTGGTGGACAATATAGTCAGAACTACAGCTGAATGCTTTCTCACATTCCATACATTTAAAAGGTTTCTCCCCAGTATGTATTCGCCGATGCCTAGTTAACTTGGCATTGATGCTGAAAGCTTTTCCACACTCCTTACATTGATAGGGCTTTTCTCCAGTATGGATTCGATGATGATCAAGTAGGTTTCTTTTAGAGGTAAAGCATTTTCCACATTCATTACATTCAAAGGGTTTCTCCCCAGTGTGAATTCTCTGATGCTGCACAAGTTTTGCATTGACATTGAAGGCCTTTCCACACTCATTACACTCATAAGGTTTCTCCCCAGTGTGGATTCTCAGATGCTGCCGAAGTTGGGAGTTACACCTGAAGGCTTTCCCACATTCATTACATTCATAGGGCTTCTCACCAGTGTGGATTCTCTGGTGCTGAATTAACTTCCCTTTGACACTAAAGGCTTTTCCACATTCATTGCACTTATAGGGCTTCTCACCCGTGTGTATTCTTTGATGCTGAATGAGTTTTGCATTATTATTGAAGGCTTTCCCACACTCTTTACACTGAAAGGGCTTCTCTCCAGTATGGACACTGTGATGCTGCCTAAGCTGGGAGCTGCACCTGAAGCTTTTCCCACACTCACCACATTCATAAGGTTTCTCTCCAGTGTGAATTCTCTGATGTTGAATTAATTTTGCATTAACATTGAAAGCCTTTCCACAGTCATTACACTGATAAGGTTTCTCCCCAGTGTGGACTCTCTGATGTGTGATATATGCAGAACTACAGCTGAAGCCATTTCCACACTCCTGGCACTGATAGGGCTTCTCTCCTGAATGGATCCTCTGGTGCCTACTTAGACTCCCATTAACACTGAAGGCTTTCCCACACACCTTGCATTGATAGGGTTTCTCTCCACTGTGGATCGTCTGGTGTGTGATATAATGTGAACTGTAGCTGAAGCATTTCCCACACTTCACACATTTGAAGGGTTTGTCCCCACTATGAAGTCTTTGATGCCAAATTAATTTTGCATTAACACTGAAGGCTTTGCCACAATCTGTACACTCATAAGGCTTCTCCCTAGTATAGCTTTCCAGTTGCTGATTAAGTTGAGAATCACACTTATAAGTTTCCACTAATTCTTCACATTTCAAAGGTCTTTCACGAGGATTAATTATTTCATGCTTAACAAGTTTTGTGTCAAAACTGAAGACTTTCTCTTGTCCTGTAGAACAAGGGTGTTGCTCTCCAGTGGAGATGGTGTGATATTGAAACAAGCCTGAACTCTGACTATAGAGACATTCCTCCATAGGACCTGTCTCATTTTCCACTGTTCCATCAGTGACACTGCTGTTTTCCTCCTTCATACTTCCTACTGAGTGGACTTTCTGTTGTTGCTCAAGCATAAAGGCTTCTGAAAAATCTGTTTCCTGGGAAAAGTTCTTCTGAAGTTCAAATAATGTACTAACTTTTTCTTCACACATTTCTTCAGACAAGTTACTGCCGGTCTGGATATCAAGATCTACTATAAAAAACAGAAAATAGAAAATGTCATACAAGAACCATGTTAGGAGAAAAAATACTTGTGCTATAAAGGATTATAGTAATCAGAAGGATTTTTAAAATCACCACACTAGGTCAAAGAATTTAAGGTTCACTCATAAGCTGGAAAAAGGTTCACTCATATAGCTGGTAAAAGAGTTAAATAAATCCATATACACCGACATGACAAGTCTAAGATATACTGTTAGGTGAGAAAAATAAGTCCAGAAACAATACACAGAGGTGATTCCACTCATGTAAAGAAAAAAAAAAAAGGTATGCCTATTCCTAGAAAACTACTTCTGGAAGAATACACAAGAAACTAAGCAAACCAGCACAGGAAGTTTAATACTTTCTTTTTCCACTTTATATAATTTCTGTACTGATTTAAGCATGTGTTAATATAATGAATTTTAAAGTAATAATTATAAAAGATCAGCAATCACACTCTGCCTAAGAAGAGGCCATGATCAATAACATGAAGGTTAAAATTGACAGCACCAGAAGTAACTATAGAACTTGTTCGCCAGATGAGCATTTTTTTTCCCATCACACTATGCTTTTCTACACTCTGCAATTTTTTCTTAGTCATCCCTATGACAGCAAGTTCCTTATTAATAAAAGAAAATGCTTTGGAAAGAAAAGGAATCCAGCAATATGTGGCAACACTGGAAATGACACATGTCAGCAGCACAAGGAAGTAAAAGGGAAAAAATTTTGTTTCTTTCCTAGAACTTAAATTCTGGGCTTTCCAAAATTCCTTCTTCAACTTTTTCTTCTACTTCAGAAAGGCTATTGAAGGCTTATTTGATTCACCTCTTCCCATCCCTCCAGAATACTACTGAATTAATTTTGCTTTTTCTTACACCTTTCCCCCTAATCCTAAAATTGATTATTTCCTAAAATTCCTTTATAATTTCAATAATCTTCAGAGCTACTGATCTCTGCATTTGTTCCCAAACTTCTCAAAAGGTTGGTCCAAAAATAGTGCCTCTATTTTTTCCTTTCATACCTGTTAAACCACATGTAATATGCCCCTGCCTCAATATTTTATTATAATCACCCTCAATAAACCCAAATGACCTGGATTTCCTAGAAAGCATTTCAAAATAACACTGGTCTTTTCCTAATTAAAAAAATAATACCCATCTGTTGCTACAGAATGTACTCCCCCTACTCCAAATTTATGTCAAAATCATAACCTCCAATAAAACTGAATTAGAAGGTGAGGCCTTTGGCAAAATTCTCAAGAATGGGATTAATGTGCTTTTCAAAGAGATCCTAAAAAGTTCTCTTCCCTCTACCATGTGAGGACACAGTGAGAAGATGGCTGCCTTAATAGGAAGCAGGCCCTTGCCAGGCACAGAATCTGCCTGCACCTTGATCTTAAACTTCCAGCCTCCAGAAATGTAAAAAGGTAAAATTTTGTTGTTTATAAACCACCCCACCTATGGTATTGCTACAATAGCTCAAACTGACTGAGATAGCTGTAATATCAGAAATTTACAAAGAAGAAAATTCAAATAAACCAAAACATGGCCACCTAAAAATAACTACTGCTACTTTGAAGTGCCTCTTTCCCTAATCATTTTCCTTTCAAATTTTTTTAAAACGAATACATACTTTTTCAAAACTGAATACTTTTTCTTCTTTTATTCATGATGATCATTTTCCAATGTCTTTAGACAGACTACAAAAATTGGCTTCTGAATTGCTAAATACTATTCCAACTTCCAGAGGTACCTCAATTTAACCATTCTCTTTACACTGAAAATTGAGATTCCCTGCCCCCAATATTTGTTACTATATAAATGTATGGCAAACTTTTGTGCATATATATCTTTGTCTATAGCTTTGATTATTTATTAGGGTACAGCCAGATTACCAAGTACAAACTTTCACTCTAGAAAGACTACTAATTCACAATGGATTCACTTAAGAAGTCTATTTCTATTTTGATGCATTCTCATTACTTAATATAATTTAATTGCTCTCAATAGGTGATATAGGTTCTGATAGGTGAAATGTCATTATGATAATGATGATTGCTTTTGTGTGTGATGCTAGGGATCAAATCCAGGGCCCTGCACATACTAGGAAAGCAGTCTACCATTGAGCTAAATTCCCAACCCATCTCTCATTATTTTAAGTAGTATTTCTTTGGTTTCTACTGAGGGTGGACTTTCACATGGATTAACATTTAAACTTTGTATATGGATCAACCACTTATATTCTTTGCCAATATTTCCATACTTAGCACCCTTCGGTTCTCCAAATTCTAAGATGTGGCAGATGTCTATATGTTTTCCACCTCATCTTTAATAGCATATCTTCCATTTTTTTTGAAGTAGCAATATACCCATCAATAAAACTACATTTTCCACCTCTTCTTGCAGTGAGGATGGACATTTATAGTTTCAGTACATGAGATTTAAATGGAAGTCACAGGGTGGGGGTTGTGAGAAAGTTTTTTAAAAGAAGGTCAACTCTGCTGATGTGGACCTTGTGCCTCCTCTCCTTCCCCTACAGCTCCTATCTAGAACCTGTTTGATTTCTCACCCCAATAAACCTACACAAATAGATGAGGGATGAGATTAATGTTTCTATTCTCAGTTAAATCATGATGGGTTGCCTAGAGATTTTAAAGATTTCAGAACCATCTGTTGTTTTTAGAATGAAATGAAAAAAAACACCTTTGAGGGTTGGGGTTGTAGCTCAGTGGTAGAGCATTTGCCTCGCATGTGTGATGCACTGGTTCAATCCTCAGCACCACATTAAAAAAAATAAAACAGAGGTGTTGTGTCCTTCTACAACTAAAAAAAAAAAAAAATTTTTAAAACACCTTTGATTAAGGACCTCAAAATATGAATAGAAATGCAAACTCTTGGCTCCGCCCAAGACTTACTCCCTGACAATGGGCATATTTCTAAGACTCCTGAAGTGTTTCATTTACACATCAACATTTGAGAAGGAACTTCTTCACTTCCTTTATATATAGGTCTCTCCCCAGACCCAAAAGTAAAAATATTTAATTGAATACACTATACTAGGCACTTGACATGTATTGTCATATTTAATCCTTAACCCACAAGACTAGCAATCCTACCTCCTTTCAGAGATGAGATCAGTGAATATCAGAGATCTAAAATAACTGATCTACTCAAAGTCACACAACTAGGAAACAGCACAATGGGGATGGGACCTTGGGGAAGCCTACTCTAAAGACCATGCTTCTGGCAGCTTCTGCCTTTCTGTGTGAAACATGATAATTTTATATTCTCCACATTAAGTAGACAATACTTAATAGCAAGGACTCTCAAAATTAATTAATTTTGTCCGCAAAAGATGGAATTATAAAACTAGGACTGATAAGAAAACAAGGCACTTGAAAAAAATATCTGCTGTTAGAATTAGATATGGAAATTTGTGAAAACAGAATAGACCTAGCTCTATAAATCACCAAAATTTATTTCCAAGACCCTGGATTCAATCCTCAGCACTCAAGCAAAACAAGACAAAACAAAAAAAATCAAAACTATTTAAACTTTACTCTATAGGGCTGGCCAATAAATGCAGCATATTTACATGTTGCTGGGTAACATGTGCCTCCCTTATCAATCCAGAGGTCCTGAGGCCTACTCCAATTTCAGTGGTCAGTGAAGAAGGGCCCACCAACTTACCTCCTCCTTCCAATCGAGAGATCATAGCAGGTTTGAGAAGCGGAAACCCTGGTTTGAGATAAGGAAACAGGAGTGACATGAATTATTTCCCATACATGAGTTCCTAAACCTCTTCTCACATTGCCTCTGAAATGAGGAGGGTAAGAGCTCTGGGAAAGGTGGGGGATGTGAGGGGAGGGGCATGAGAAGGGCCAGAACTTTGGAAGGGATATGGGAAGACTCGAGAAAGGCCCAGACTGTTGGCCCAGACCTCAGGCAGAGCAAACTAGGAGATTCTGACCAAAGGGTTACCACTTTTTGACCATGGACTGAAATATTCAGAGCACACTGAGAACCTTAAAAAGATTCAAAATAAGTAAGATGAGGGGAAACCTGAAGATGCCACCTTGGAACAGGAAGTAACTATTTTTTTTGCTGTGTCCAAAACACAGCTTCCATAGGGTGAATCTAAATGTATACAACCTCAGTAAAATTCAATGTTGATCCAAAAAGAGCTTGAGGTTTGCTCTTCCCAGCAATCCCTACATGGAGGAGACTAGGAATAGCCCTGGGGTGCCCACTCAGTAAAAGACTACCAGGTAGGTGCCCCACCTGCAACCTGTCAGGGAGAAGGGAGCCAGGAATCCCCAAGTGGCAGAGTCAGTCCAAGGGAGAGAGGCCTTACCCAGGGAGGCCACATTCCCATAATTCTCCAGCATCACATCCCTGTACAGGGCCCTCTGTGCAGGGGACAGGCCATCCCATTCCGTCTGGGTGAAGTACACAGCCACATCCTCAAAGGTCACCGACTTCTGAAACAACAGGTTCCTGCTGCCCTAGGGCCAATTCCATGGCTCAGGCCCTAAGTGAGGGGCAGAGGGCAGTATAAGGGCTTGGGGAGGGAGCTTGTGAAGAATAAACTATTAATAACAAAGAAGATTTGAAAAAAGCACCAGGAAAGCAAACCATGGACCACCCAACTTCTCTCATGCCATTTTTTATGCTTATAAAAGATACCAAAAGCTAGGCTAGAAGAAAAACTTTCCCATTAGCAAATTCCCCCAAAGTAACTCTGCTCTTTAGAACAGTTTTAGCTTCCATCTCATCTGCCACCTGACCTACTCCCTAGCCAGGGGCTCTGCAGCATCTTCTCTGGCGCTGCCAGCAGGGAGGCTCAGTGCTGCCTGGGTCAGGGGTCTCACTGAGAACCCAGCATTTCCTGGTACCCTCTCTTAAGTTCCATCCTTTCCAACTTCTACCAAAACTTCAGTGTTTCTCCAAAAATGTTCAGGAAAGAAGGAAGATCACCATTCCTGTTTGCCAGCTGCTCTGCCACCCTTCTGGTCTCTCTATGTGGTCAGCACAAGTTGTGCATGTCACTCCCAGGTCCCTTCTGAGAAGCTGCAGTTCCTCGCTGACTCCCCCTGCATCCACCTACGCCTTCTCTTACAACCTTGGGGACTCGGTGGTGGGATCTGCCTCTCAACCCCCTCTCCGCTGGGATTTCTTGTTGATCCTACAGACCTCCACCCATCAACAATGGGAACTTCTACGTATATCTGTGGTCCTCTATGTGTGAACTCAAATAGGTCAAGTAATTTCTCTACACAAAATTAAAGGACCTCCTATGCACTACCACAACCCTGTCCCCCAGCAAGCTGGCACCTCCTCCTGAATTCATTCCTAGTGTCAGCACCAACCACAAAGGAAATGTCATGTAGAAACCTGGGGTTACTCTCGACTCCCTGTCTTCTCTATTCATTTTTCAGTCCTCTGATTTTCTACATCCTAAAGACTTTTATGTCTCTAGCATTACTATTTAAGAGGGTCTCTCCTCTTAAACAACTTTCCTTGGTAAAGCCCATATCCCCTGGGTCAGTAGAATTTGTTCTGGAATGGTCACCTTGCTTTTGAATCTCCCCTGAAAATTATTCCATACACGGCTATCGCAAATCTGATCAAGTTAACATGACTGGTTCCACAGCTTTCATGTGGCTGGACAGTTTCAAATCACACAATAACTTTGTGACCTTTGGCATATCACACCCCTTTGCCTCCATTTCTTTTTGGTAGAGTGAGTACAACACAGCACCTAGCACAGGATGTGGATGTCAGGGCTTAATGGTTCATGCAAGGGGCACAATTTGGAGTTTGCAACACAGTAAGCTTCAAACCATGTTATTGGGACTATGATCCTTCCCAACCTGGAATCTACAGAAGTCTATGGATAAGCTTCAGGGAATCTACAAAGTCCCTGAAAGTGTTTGGAAAATTTGGTTTGCAGGTTTACTGTTTTTGCAGGGAGAAAATCAAGAGCTGTTATCAGAGAACTTAAGTCTGAACCACTGTATGCAAGCCCTGAAAGCTTCACAAGGACATAAGGGGACCCTCTGTCCCACAAGACACCCTGTCTTTCCCCTCCCTCTATCCCACTCCCCATCATCTTCTCCCTTCTCCCTAATTAAAGGCACAGCATCCTTCTCATTGATCTTGTCCTGCTCCTCCTTTCCCTTGACTCCTCTGCATTGAGAATCCCAGACCTGTGCAATCTCCATTCATATCTGTGCACAGAGCACCCCACATGTGCAGCTTTCAGCCCCACTCACCCAGACGCCCCTGCTAGGGATGCTCCGGTGGAGAAGCAGGGACTCTTGGTGTGCAAAGAACCACACTATGCCTTATGGACTTCCCTGTTGCCTCCACTGGTCATCAGTCCAGTCTCAGCTGCCCCACCACCACGTCACCTCTCCCAGAAGTTCCCATCTAACAGGCAGAAGCAGTTTTCATGCCTTCTCAGTTCTCCTCAATCTGAAACTGCCAGAGGAAGAGCTGAAGAACCCACAGCTCACCTGGGGCCAGGCTGTCAGGAGCATGGCTGCCATCACCTGGTATCTCTCTCAGAGAAGGGCTGCAGCTGAGGAGAAACAGAGAAAATGTGAGACGTCACCACCCTCTAGGATCAACATAGTCCTTCAGAGAAGATCTGGAGTGCAGGCAGCCAGCATACACAGGAGCAGGACCAGGAGTTGCCCAGGAAAAAGGGAATGATCTGCTCACTGGCTCAGAGCCCAGGACTCCTCCCAGCTAGGACACTAATGCTCACTTCCAGGAACCCTAGAATTTTACAATTCTGATAAACAGCATACAGAAGAGTGTATATAAAATGCATGCAGTCTCAAAGAATAATAAAGCAAAGATTCATCTATCAACAATTCAGTTCAAGACAGAACATTACCATGATTTTCGACTCATTTCTCTTTCTCTAAACAAGCATCATCTTGATTACACTGGAAGAGAATCAAAGATGACTGGGCTACAGTCCCAGCACATAGGCCTAAGAAGTTAGGCTCCACGAAGGCACCTGGAGAAGGGACAGCTGTTCCCCAATATCCTGCCTGTTCCCTGAGAGATCCGAGAGTTCTCCAAAATCATAATGCTTCCACGGAGGTCTCGGCAGTTAGCCTCCTACATACATAGCCCAGGCTTCCTTGAGGGAGTTGGGCTGGAAGTGAGGTACCAGACTGCCTCCTCACACTATCCAGCATTCTGACTGCAAAGACATCAAATCATGGACTTCTGAAGTTCCATGGAAACACTAACCACCTTTGTGAAGCTACAACCTACCAATAGCTCTGAAAGGACCTATACCATTTAACCTGGTTCCTGCCCTGAGGTCCTCTGATGCTACTATGGGACACCTGTTGGGTCCTGAAGTACAGGGGACATAACACCTGAAGAGCTACCTGAGGCTCCTCAAAGACAGAGCTCCTCTGCAAGATAGCCTGTGAAGCGCCGACTTTGATGATACATCCTTGTGTTGGTATGTTCAACTAATTTGGCTAAAGAAAGCCCCCTACTCACATACTTGAGTCCTTGTATAAAGCTGCAAACTAACTTAGAACATAAACTGAAAATCCTACGTAACTTACAAATTTGCCTTTGTAATAAATAGCTAGGTCCTTTTAAGTACCAGGGATTGAACCCAGGGGTGTTTAACCATTGAGCCACATCCCCAGCACTTTTTAAATTTTGTGACAGGGTCTCATTAAGTTCCTTAGAGCCTGATTAAATTGTTGAAGCCAGACTTGGACTTGCAGTCTGCCTGCCTCGATTTAGGAGTCACTGGGATTATAGTCATGCACCACCATACCTGGCTATAGCTAAGTCTTGGCCAATCAGTGGCTGGGCTTCAATCAAGCCAGGTTCAAATAAGGCAAACACCAGGTATTAACCAACTGAACTTCTGATTTCTGTAAGGCACTTTCCTTTTTTGTTTGTAAGTGCTACCTAGCCAAATGAAGACCCCAGAATATTCCTGAACCTGCCCTGGTTCTAGGGTGGATCTAGTTATCAATTATAAGTGAACTTTCTTAAATTTATCTAAAGTTTTTCTTTTATTTATTTTTATCCTACTGAACCCAACGGTGCTTTAAACTGAACTACATGTCCATCCCTTTTCATTTTTCATTTTGAGACAGTGTCTCACTAACTTGCTAAAGCTGGTCTAAAACTTGTGAGTCTCCTGCCTCAGTCTTCAAGCTGTTGGGATTACAGGTGTGCCACCGCACCTCAAGTTTTTCTCTTAACAGGCTTTCCCTTCTGTTTACTCCCGTTGTTCTACTCTGTCCCTCTGACAATATTGCTGAATAAATTCCTAAAGAAATTCCTACACAAACCTTTGTCCCATGTTCTGCTTTTGGAAGAAGCTAGACTATGAAAGTCCTTTTTCCCCTACCTTCCTGAGGTTCCATGATTTATTCATTATTTTCATTCTTTCTTATTTGGCAAGTAAGGTCTAAATTTTCCTCTGGACTATTAGCCACATTCCAAAGATTTAAAAATTCCCCACTTTAATTATTATTATATAGCCATTCAGCAACTCTTTTGTCTCTGACCTAACGATAGTATTGCTTATTTTTTCCTCAGTTCATAAATTCTAGATTTATTTTAAAAGGAAAACTTACCCTATAATGGAAAAATACATAACTACATTTGAATCTAATAAGTCAACTCTATCATTTCTTTTCTACATTAATAAGCCAAAGAAAGATAAACATACTGTCCATTACAAAGGTATGTGAAAAATTCCAACATTCATGCCTTATTTTAAAAACATATGACCTATAGGCACTTATATGTAAGGATATGTACAACGGTATTCACAGTAGGCACTACTTTAGTACCAAAAAACTTGGAAAGAACCCACATGTTCATTGACATCAACAAGTTTTCATATCATTTTCACAATGGAAGATTACCCAGCAGCTACACATAACATGAATGTATTTAGGAACATAATATTGAATTATACAAGTATCAGATGACTATAGATACTATGATGCCTTTTATATAAAGCTTGCAAAAAAAACCAAAAAGACATGTGTGATAAATTTTTAAAAATAGGCTATGTATTATGACATTTGTGTATTATGATAACACAAAATTCAAGATAGGCGTAACCTCTGAGGTGGGAGGCTGGAAAGTGGGTGAGAAGCACACTGATAGATGCAGCAGTACAGGCACTGTTCTTTCTTAATCGGGTGGTGTGTCCATATGTGCTCGTTCTGCTATTATATATGCTCGTATGTAAAGATATTCTTAAACACACACACACACACCAATCAGAATGGAGTGAAGGTGAGGTCCCAAAATGCAATGCAAACAACAGCAAATGGGCCTAACTGTACAATCGAGTAACATAACCACGACGAAGGGGTGGGAAAGACAAGAGCTAAGCAACTCTGGAAAACAGTATTTTGACTAAATACTATAAGGCTAAAGACAAAAACAGCTGTATTCGAATACTGTGCTCTAAGAAGTAAATCGGTTTTCTCTGGGTGTATGGATTAGTAATTCTATAACTATTTTCTTTGTATTCTAGAACTGACCAAATTCATAATTATACTGTAGAAGTCATGCCCAGGTCATTGTTACTCCACAGCCCAAAAGAAGTAGCGCCGTGTTACCTTTGGGTACTGACATGGTTCTAGGAGGCTGCCCTCCAAAAGACTGCTTCTGTTCCCGGGTGGCTGGGAGAGGTTCTGTTTTTTCTATGTTCCCTCTCGGCCTAATTCCTGACCCCATGTCAGGAGTCGGGGAGCATGCAGTCCAAATTTGAAACGCACAGACGCAAAAGTCCCTGCACGACCTCCTCATGTCAAGGCTTGTGATATCACCTCCGGCCGCTTCGCCCCCCCAGGTATTCCACCCGCTGGATGCACCCACACGTCTTCCCGAACAGATCAAGCGCTAATGTTTGGGGCCTGGTGGCCGTGGCAGAAACACTGGCTTCTCCTTTCCCCGGACGGTATATATTTGGCCACCAACTCCAAAACAGGAGTCGAGGAGGAAGAGAACCCCTGGCCTCCATTCTGCTCCCTCTCCCAGGATCGGCCTACAGGGCCCTGCTGACTGCGGGGAACCCAATTCCACCCATGGTGGAAGGGCACCCACAAGCGCCCAGTCTTGGACCAGGGCACCGCTCACCGCGCCTCCGAACCCACGCTCACCTCCACAGCGGCTTGCTCCGCGGCGCGACCGGAAGTGCGTCACTCCGCGCGCCCGAGCCTCTCTAGGTGCTGCCCGGCTCTAGCTCTCGGTGGTGCTTTCACCCCGCCTCCTGTGGCTGAAGCCGGGTCTGTGCAGCGCCGGCCTTGGCCTTTTCCCGAGCCCGGTCGCCTCTAGTCTGACCCACGAGAGTGATTCACGCATTAAAGGGCCGGGGAAGACAAGAATCAGGTCCTGAGAGAGGCGTCAAGGTTCTGTGTCGTAGTAAAGCTGCAGGTGCAACCAGATGGACTGGACCAGTGAATTACATGCTGTCATGTAGATTTTCACCTATGTGAATGTCCAGCAAGACATTTGAAATTCTGATAATTTTTTCAATAGGCAAAACTGCCCTATGCATTGCATAATTTTGGCACTCCTGGCTCCCGTACACAATGCTAGCAGTCACCTCTCCAACCTCCCCAAATGTAACAAAATACGTTCCCCATGGAATTAAAAAGTAAGTCTTGGGGGAGGAGGGGCAGTAGTAAAATCCTCTGGACCGAACCACCCTTAAAATTCCCTCTACCCAACCCTGATAGTGTAGGCCTTTCTTCCAGTACTGATCCTCCAGTGCTGCAGCATTGGATGGTGGTGGTTGGCCCCCTCTCACCTTCCCAGCATTTTCATCATCCCTATGCCCTCCCTTCTCTCAACTTTTGCCCCACTTGCTAAACCCTGCTGGTTCTCTAAAACTAGAATACCTTCCTGTTCTTACTCTCCCTCTTGACTGCTACTGGTAGTGTCAGCTCACCTCCCATGGAAAACAAGCCTTCCCTAACCATCCAGAATAAGGTAGGCTGCCCACTACATGCCATGACAGCACCTTGTACTTCTCAGTACTTGGCACATTTTTATCAGTTGGTTGATGATAATTTACTATTTGCTTCTCTGGTAGCTCCACGGACCAGGAGGATGAGGGCATGGCCCCTGAGAATGACAGAGCTGCTATATTGGCCCCACTACTTAACTTCAGATGATAATATACAAAAGAGAAACTTTCATCAGATTTAAAACACATTTACTTGAGTCCTTCAAATTAATTCCCAATATTCATATCCTAACTAATACCACAGGAGTGAGGAATGATGGAAAAGCACACAACCTAACAGTTGAAAACCTAAGCAGGAGGGCTGGGTTTGTAGCGCAGTAGTAGAGCACTTGCCAAGCACATGTGAGGCACTGGGCTCAATCTCAGTACCACATAAAAAATAAATTAAATAAAGATATAAAAAATTGCCATCTTTAATTTCTTTTAAAATCTAAGCTGGCTTTCATGCTTGGAGCATTCTGGAAGTCCACTCTGTGCTGGGCTTGCAGCCATGTTCAGCTTTCTCCTGCTCAGTTCTGAATCTTCCTTCTCTTATAACTTTTGTCCCCACAGTTCCAAGGCCTCCAGAAAACCCTTCTTTCCCAACCACTAGCAAAAACTGATAATTTTCACACATTTAAAAATCTTTTTCTGTGCTTTTGGTTTTAATATGACCAAGTAAAGATAGTTATGTTTGCTTCTCCTCTTGAAAATTGTAGCAAAATAATAAGTTTGATTGGAGTGCATTCCAGGAGTTCAAAGTTTCAATATTAAGAAAAAATTTTTACTTATTAATAAAGGATCATTTAAATCTACTATGGGGAAATAATTCATCTACTATGTGGAGAAATATACTAGGGCAGGCAAGATCTAATTTACAAAGCAACCAAAGCTATATGAGAGTAATTTTAATAATTAATATTTAAGACATATCTGAAGACAATTTTAAATAAAAAATGGAAAGTCGTGGTAATTTTTCAATAGGAAGGGTGTAGTTCTTAGTTTATTATATAAGTTCAATGTTATATTAAATAAAATCCTAACAGTATTTATTTTAGAACTTATGAAAATGATTCTAAAGTTTGTCTAGAAAAAAATGTTAGGTGTTTACAAGGTATGAATAAAATGTAGGAATGATATGAATTAGCTTATAGTATAAGTGATAATATACATTATTTTAAATACTTAGCTCACAGGGGAGTATAGCCAAAAAATGAAAAAGAAACTAAAATCAGCTGATGTGGGTGGTAAAGACTTCTAAGTTTTGCTCCCTGAAGAAGCTGACTTATAACATCTGCATGGCGTGCATGAAGCAAGAAGGAGTAGTTGAAGCTCCTCACAGACACACAACCATCCAGATGCCTGGACTCATAAAAGGGTAAATTAGAAGAAAATCTTCTCATGATCAAAGAAACATAAAAAGGAAGCTTGTGGTCCTTGCGTAAGCCTTGGAGTTGTCATGTAAATGTCCTCTAAGAGTTCATAATCATAGTCTGTGTCACTGAGTACAGAGTTCAAATTAATATTACCTACTCGGACCAGCAACTCATAATTAAAAAATTAAATTAAAAATGAATCCTGGTAGATTCTGAAATAATCACTACAGAATTAGATAATAATGGTGTTTAAATTATTATAACTGCATTTCATATGTTCAAAATATAAAAGGATACATGGAAAATATTTAAAAGGTCTAAATAAAGTTTATAAAAATTAAAAGCTAGCATGCAATGAAAATGCTAGATGGGATAAAGAACATATGAGATACTGCAATATAAAAGATTAGTGAGTGTGAAAACATAGCAATAGAAACTTTACCAAAAGAAATTTAAAGGAAAGGAAGTTTTTTTAAAAAGGTACAAACAAGAGGGGATGCCAGAAGGGTGGGAAGAGAAGAATGGAGGAACTTTGAATGGTGTACAGGAAAATGGGGCGGGAGGGGGTGGGAGAAAGGAAAGATAGTAGAGTGAGACAGACAGTATTACCCTATGTATAGGTATGATTACATGAATGGAGTGAATCTACATTGTGTACAACCACAGAAATGAAAAGTTGTACCCCATTTGTGTAGAATGAATCGAAATGCAGTCTGTAAAAATAAAAATTTAAATAAGAAAAATTTTTAAATGTGCAGGACTGGCAAGTCCTGGATTCTTCAGTTACTAACTGAGAGACTTTGAGCAACACTTATCCTTCCTGAAACTCCATTTGTTCACCTGAAAAACGAGGCAATAGTGCATAGTTTTAAGTACTGCATAGAGATAGATAGATAGATAGATAGATAGATAGATAGATAGATAGATAGATAGATAGATAGATAGATAGTTCGATCGATTGATCTTTGGTATTGGGGATTGAACCCAAGTGCACTTAACCACTGAGCCACATCCACAGCCCTCTTCTTATTTTTAATTTTGAGATAGGGTCTTGCTGAATTGCTTAGGGCCTTACTAAGTTGCCGAATGGCTTTGAACTTGCAATCCTCCTGCCTCAGCCTCCCAAACTACTGGAATTACAAGCATGTGCACCATGCCTGGCAGATGGTTTCATTTAAAGTACATAATTATGGGCCCGGGATTCAGTAGTTGTTAAATTGATGTTAAATTCGTTTGCCTAACTTCGCAGAAACTTGCTAACAATAACCAGGTTCAGAAGCTTTTTGTCAGAGGGGGCAAAGGCAGTCCACTGTTTCTGAAAAGACGGTAACAGTGGAAGAGATGGTATGACTGTGGTGCTGTCCAAGGTACTAACTACTCCTAACAGCACCCTTGTTCTCCAAGCTGCTGCTGGTTGCCTGACAACACAATTCTCGCATCCCATGTCTTCTTTGAACTCAATTGACCAGAACCTGGCACAAATCACTAGTACACCACTTCATCCTTCTCTCTGCCTATCACCCTGGCTCAAAATCCAGAGCATTACAAAGTGAGAATTATCTTGGATGCAAATGGTCATGGGAGACTCTCTTGAAAAGTTTTCTTACACCCTAAGAGATTTCCATAAACATGAGTTTTTTGACTTTGAAACATTAAAAAGACAGGCACGAGATGCAGTTATTGTTGATAACAATAAGTTACCTCAATGTAGTTAAACATGTTAAGAGTGTAATACAATTGGAAACTTCATATGTTCTGATTGCTTAATCAGCTGCTCTAAACTTCCTGAGTTATCTCCTATTCAGGTGTTTTTAACCACAAAAATATCTCTCATCTGAGTTTCACTTTACTAATTATCAGACACTTTCATGTTTATTATGTAACATTTTATTCACATCATCTTGAAGAAGGTACAAAAGATATAATTACATCCATTTAAGGAGGGAAAACAAAGCTTAAAACAATCTTTGTAGAACATAAATACATCACTGTAAGCTTTTATTCATGTGATACGCATAAAGAGTAAGGTGTTTGGGAGAAAGCATGTTGGGAACACTCTTCTCAACATGAAGGTAAGAGAAGGCCTGCCTGAGCAAATGGCTATAGGCTGATGTATTAAAGATAAGAATGAGATATCTAGGAAAATAATCAAAGGACAGCATTCCAGGTAGGAGGAATACTGTGTGTAGGCCCAAGAGTGGTACATGTTATGGGTAGAGGGAGGAAGTGGTACGTTGTGATATCATACAGAGCTTTGCAGGACATGTTATCGAGTGGCCATAACTCTCATTCCTCTGGATCCAGCTGAAAAATTCCAGTTGAGAATCTATTCTATTCTAAGTGCAATGGGAAGCCACTGAAATGTTTTAAGCCAAAGCATGTTATGATACATCTCATGTTTTTAAAAGCACATTCTGGCTGCTTGGCAGTAGACTGGACAGATCAAAGATCAGATGTGGGATGACCACTGGGGAAGCAATTTGTTAGTCCAAGAAAGAGATGTAGTCCTGAAATTTTGAGAAAAGTAGAGAAGTGTGAGATAATTTCTAGTTCTGAGGACCCACAGATACTAAGTGTTGGGGGCCCTGAGAACCAGGCCCTCTGTCTCCTAGAAGCAAGCTGTTCTCATAGCAGCTATATGAAGAAACTGTTTATACATACACCTTACTATTGTACCTCACCTGACACTTTTCCTTACTGATGTCTATTCCCCATTCTGAGAAGTCAATAACAGCCTCCCTGCCTTGACGTGATCCATCCTGATACTCTTCTCTACCTCTAAGGAGCATATCAGTTTCTTCCAACAATGCGTCTTCTGTTACTAAGACACAGACTTGACATCCAGTCTCTATTGGAAAATACTGTGCAATGGTCAGAATGTGGGCTCTGAAACCAGGCTTCCTAGATGTGAACCCCTACTCAGCTATCATGTCCCTAGGTAACCAGATTAATCAATTTCCTTAACTATTGCATGGAGCTAATGACAGCACCTTCATAAAATTGTCATATAGAGCATATTTATGCTTAGGTTAGGGAAACACCTGCCATATGATAAGTGCCAAAAATCATTACTATTGTTATTATTTACTAAAAGACAGCTGTAGCTGAGCAGGCAACATATGAAACAAATATTCCTGACCATGGTTACTTTAACCAGTTTCTTTTCTGCGTGATTTTTAGATTTCTACCCTCAAAATGATTCCCCTTGAAAAACTCCAAATGTTCCCCCACAGTAAACAATAAATTGTGTAATATCTGTGTAATGGAATACTTCGTAGTAATGAAAGCAAATCTATACTGATCATTCCACTTAGATAGAAGCACCATAGACTAAATAATTTGTGGTGATATAAGAGTGATTATGGTCAGAGTAAAGTAGAATGGAGTTCAGGGAGACCTTCAAGGTATTGATATGTTCTGCTTCTCAATCTTGGCAATTATAAGGCTATGTCCTTCATATATATTCAAGTTGTACAACTATAAGTTGTGCATTTTGTGTGTATGTTAAACTTCAACTTAAAAGCATGTTTATTTAAACAACAATCCACCTCGTCTATTCATTGGTCCGTCTAAGCCTGTAATAAGAGTTTCTCATCCAATGGCTAGCACACAAGGCAGAGGCAGTGAAGACACCCAGCTGCTAGACTTCAGGGAGCAGTCGGAAGTGGATGTGGTTACTCTAACAGTGGGTGGCAGAACAAGGGCACATGGAAGAAAAGAAGGTGAAAATTACATTCACTATCCAAAGAAATAGGTTGGCTCTTTTTTCTCCTACAGTAACATCCTTGCTGTGTCTTATGACTGAGACCCAGAGCATTTCCTTGGCCTTCTAACCAGATCAAAGGGCAAAGTGGGGATGCTGTTCTAGAGAGTAAGCTGATAAACAAACACCAAACTATAAAAGACATGATAGCCTAGATTTACCAGTATAATGTCTAGAATGACATCCATTTCAAATAAAAATTGAGTAAACAGAAAATGAAAGCTTTAAGAGTAAAAGCAGGGGCTGGGGATGTGGTTTAGTGGTAGAGCACTTGCCTAGCACAGAAAAGACCCTGGATTTGATCCCCAGCACCTTAAAAAAAGAAAAAGAAAGGAGTGAAGTCTTTTTGTTCCATGCTTCTTGAAAATGGATTTGCTGATGAATACACAGTTTTGTAATGACACTGAAATTTTTGTTACCAAGCTTAAGATGTTACCACTTCTGCCCACTGGCATTGTCCTGATGCAGATTGGGCTCTCCAGTGTTACATGGATTTTCTAATCTCTTTACAATCCCTGGGTGTGAGCAGCCAGGACCATAAAGACTTTCCCATGTTTCATACACACTAAACATTTCCATTTCTTCATCATCAAATACATTATCCCTGAAGACCCCTGATAAGGGTCTGTATAAGTCAAAATTCTATTCCAAGTTTTAAAAAGTCTAACTCAAACTTGCCTCATCAAAATCAAAAGTTTTTGAACTTATTGTTTACTGGAATTTAAAAAAAACATACTTTTCTATCTTAGATAAGGTTTAATATAGTTGTTCAAACAATATCTTTAAGATTTGATTACTCTTGAATTCTCGGGATCTCTCTTTTGCTGTGTTGACTTTATTTCATTCTCCAAGGAATCTAGAAGCTACCTCTACTCCACAGTCCACCTTGATCAGGATCCCCACAGCAGCTTTTCTAAGCAATCACCACGTTCCCTCCATCCCAAAGGAAGCCCACCTCCCTCGTTCTCCAGGTCCTGTCACCTCCTTCCTGCTGAAAGAAACAAAGGCTGCCCCAGGTACTGACTCTACTTCTTTACCTTCCACATCTTCCCACCCAGAACTAACCTCCAAGCCTCCCAACCATCCCAATGCCATCTCTTCCCACTTCCTTGAAACACTGCTCTATCAGCTCCATCTCTTTTCTTCATCTTCAACCTCCTTCCTTAGATCCTCAAATCCACTTGGGTTTAATGATCATCCTTTCATGATCAAATTTTTTTACAAGCTGCCTAATCATTAGTCATGAAATTCATATCATGTACCACTATCAATTTTTAAAGTGAAATACGCTGGTCTACATTAGAATGAAAAAATAATAAAACATTTTTCACATGCAGCAATAGTAAGAGTGAATTTTGTTTCCTAACATGCTGGTTTCAAAGCATAGGGTTTTGCTGTAAAGTATAAAGCCTACTGAGAATCATAATGAGAAAAGTTTGAAAAGTACTACTGCTTATTTTCTTTCATTACTAAGCTTATCAAAATTAGAGGCTAAAATGCTGCCCAGTCTTTTTCCTCTCCCATTTATTCCTTTCTACAAACTACCGGACCTGAAACTCTTGCCCTTGCTTTCAATTCCAGTGTTCCCTCTTGGCAGCCCTCTTCTGACTACCTGACTACTTTCTCTTCTTTCTAAAATTCAATATTCTTTACTATGTAAGATTCAGCTTTATTCTCTCTGGGGGAAAGTTCAACCCCACTCTGACAGCATACAAATCCATTTTTGCTTTCAGACTTGACATTTATCCTAGATTCCAAGCCTGCCTTCCCAATGGCCTGCTACAGTCATCCACTTACATATTCTAGAGGAACCTCATACTCAGATCTGAAGTTTATGAGTTTTAAAAAGTTCCCCAATGTCATGTGTTCCCCAATATCATCTGACAACTCTCCCATTGCATGGCCAGGTTTGGTAAGATCTGGCCAATGTTGCCTCCAACCCAGCTTCCCATTCCAATTTTGTGTCATCACTGAACTCCTATGCAGTTTACTCACTCAAAAGTTAATGACTAATAAATAATAGTGAAATGGGACTTTATGCCTTCATTTCCCATCAGTCCAATTCAACTTCATCCTACATCGAGTTAATATTCTGAAACATGGCAGGCCTGTGGCAGTAGCGGCAGTCACTGAGGGGGTCACTGCTCCCACTCCATGCTGTTTCGCCTGTGCTCTCATTTCCTGTTCCCTGTCCTGGTTTTGCCCTCTTCCCCAAGTTCCTTAGGATAGAGCCCTTCAGGTCCACCACAAACTCTGCATTCTAGGTCTTCCACATAAGTCCGGGTGGATAAGACACACTAAGTGTATTCGCCTACACCATTGGCCATGTAGGGGCTCAGGGTATGCTGCAGAATCTGCCAGCTGCCGTTTCTAAGAAGTCAAGAACAGAAAGACCCATTCAGGATCTGAGTCCTAGGACTCAAGCTCTTGCAAGGCTTACTAGAAAAGACAGAAAATACTCGCAGATGGGCTCCAGAAATAACCATTTCTGTATATGTTCCCCAAGTGACTCTTTTGCACCTTGAACTGCAAAGTTATTTACAATGATTTACTGGATCCTCTTTTCCCTTCCTCTAGGTAGATAAGCTACCTTCCCTCCCCTCCCCCCATACTGTAGAATAACAATAATCTGTCAAATTTGCGACACATGGTCCTATCACTGAAGAAGTGTTTACATACCTTCTACACTGGAATTACCCCAACCCCTCCTCTGCTGTGCTCCCACAGCTCACTGCCTGTGTACTGACAGCAACACCTATTATATTTAGCTCTTTATAACTGTCTGCAGAACAGGTATCCTCCAGAGCTCGCAAAACAAAGGTTGGTAAATGTCAAGTGCTCAAAAACTGCTCTTGAATAAATCCATCCCATTCGAGGAAGGAAGACCACTAAGGTAGGCAATGTGAAAACACAGAAAGAATTCAAGGATTGTAGGTGAGATGCAATGAGTAGTAATATGTTGATAAGGGTTAAGATTGGTGGAAAATGTTTACCTAATAGGTAAAATGTGAATCTGTGTCCAGCATGATTTATTTTAAAATAGATTACTCCACAAAATTCTACATTTGTTGGTTCTAAACCTGTCTCACTTATCTTTACAGAGGTCTCTGGTCCTCTCTGCAGGGGGATCATCCTATGCTACTAGCCTGGAAGACAAATCCTCTCTCTCCAAAAATGAGATCAGGTAAAGTTTGGGAACTAAGTGTCCTAAAAAAAAAAAAAAAAAAAAAAAAAAAAAAAAAAAAAGGAAATAAAATGGTACCTGTATCTGCCTGTCAAAAGAAAAAAAACCCCAGATGTCTCAGTAAGAATAAGACCCACAGAAGTGGGGCTCAGGACTAGGGAAGGCCAAAGAGATTCTGATGGAGAATAAAGAGCATTTGTGACCACTTCCCAAAATACACTTCAGAGCAGCAGGTCAGTTGGTGAGATCCTGTAGACACTTGTAAACACAGAGATGGGGTCACATCTTTCCCCAGCCAACAGAAACTATTTACTGCTATACTGCAGAGGCTACTTGGAGAATGGGACACACTCTTACACAGGGGACAGCTATTCACTACAGTGGTACCAAGCTGACCTAAGACTTCTCCCTACCCAGTAATCTCTGAAGTTGGTCACTAAACTCAGCCCTATAGTCACTTAGAAGAGGAAACCAGAGTCAATCCCTCCTTAACCACACCATATGCGCAGTCTATAAGAAGAAAAGAAAAGAAAGTGGGAATCTCACTCCAGGGAGGAAAATCATCTTACCCAGGGAAGTCAAGTTCCCATAAGTCATCAGCATTACTGACCTGTACAGGGTCTTCTATGCAGGAGAAAGGTGAGCCCATTCTATCAGCTGGAAGTAAAGGGTCACATCCTCAAAGGTCACCACTTCCTAAAACAACAGATTCTGCTACTCCAGAGCCAATCCTCTGCTCCAGGCTAGAATGTGGAGCAAAAGTGATAGTAATGAGGGCTTGAGAGAAGGCCCTGCAAGGGATAGATAATGAAGAAAGGTGAAAGAACTGGGTATAAGACCATTAAATGACTATTCTAAAACCAAATATCTGAAACCTCTCAGTATCAGAAGAGCTTCCATTAGGACACAAATTTACCATAATAAAACATGTTTTTACATTTCAAAAGAAAAGTCTCCCACGAATAATCTAGAGCAAAAATCTCTTTGACTCTGTAAATGCATTCAGTCTTTGGCTGTTGTACCTACAAGTAGACAATTAGCACCAGTCTGTCCAGACACCCACTCACAAATGTTCCCAGCTCCCACTGTACTGCTCTACAGGCCCACCAGCCTCAGAGTCAGGGTTTGTCCTTTCAAGCACGGTCCTCACACTCCATCTGACCCTGTGCTCAAGAACAACCAGCAGAGGGAGCTCATGCTGCCAGGCTGGGGCAGTCTAGTCTGCTTCTTGTTCTGAAATGGAACTGCTGCTGCTGAGGAACTCTTTTACACCTCCAAGATAATCTGTAATAGCTTTGCCAATCAAGCCTCATGCTTTTTCAGTATCCACCTTTTCCCCTCCCTATCTTTCCAACTCTACCTTCCCAGAAGGTAGAGAGCCTCTCATCATTCCATAGACTTTAGTATCAAACTGTTACTGGAATATGCAGCACACAACTTCCCACACTGCAACATCTCAACTGATTCGGCAAACCCTAACTGCCTACTTGTCCCAGCTCTGCCTCAGACTCTGGATGACTCAACATGGCAGAATCCCCATCCACTACTAAATACTACACACACCTTCCCACCTAAACTGATTCCCTTTCTAATATATATGAACCAGTCGGCACAGTGACAATTTTCCCCCTTCTCTAACTTACTAAAACCAATTGCAGTCCAGTCTACTATGCTAGAAACTTGAGATTCATCCTGGACAATCTTGCCCCAGTCACTGCTCATTTACGACAAGCTGTCAGTAGTTAAATCCTGTCAATGTTAACCCCTAAATATATCTGGAATCTGGCTCTTCTACACCATGATACAATCAGCACACTAGTTTAACAGCTGGGGACATTTAATAGCTCCAATCTCGGGTTTATCCTGCACTGAATCCATCCTCTGCCCAGTAGGCAATCTGGCCTTGTCAACTCCTAAAAAAAATCCCCTAAATGAATCACCACTAACTAGACAGTGGTTCTCAAAGTGTGGCACCCATACCACCACCAGTAACACTGGCACTAATTAGGAAAACCCATGAGAAAGGCAAATTCTCAGTCTCCCTCTGAGAGCAATATGTGTTTTAATGAGTGATTTTGATATACAGTAAAGTCTGAGAACCCTGGATTATAAGATAAAATCAAAGCTCATGGGTATAAACTACTAGAAAAATAAGTTAACAAAATAAGGAAGAAATAAGTGGTAAAGCAGCACTGACAAACTCATTGGTCTCAAAAAGTGAAATAAAATTCAAGAAGTCAATTTTCCTGTCTCCAAAATTTAAGTTACTAATATTCACTTTATAAATGAAGCCAAGTAATATTCAAAGAGGTTAAATGAATGGCTCAAGGCCACAGTGTCATGGAGGTTTGATGGGATCCCTAATGTCAGGTGTCCTGTCCTAGAATATCATAGCCTACTGCCTTGTTTAGTCAGGGTACTGATCACATGAGGGATATATATTCCCTGATTCTGAAACTCAAACATTTTTCATTCCTTTAGAGGAGGACAAATGGTATAGGTCCTCTTTCTTTTCTTCTTGCTATCCCTTTACGGGCACTTCCCAAGAACCCGGTGACCTTGATGATCTTGATCATCCCCATTCTAGACTAGAACCCTACCTCACTATATGAGTCGCGCATTCTCACAGTTCCCTCTGCAGGGAGGGAGAGCTGCTGAACCTGAAGACCCTCCAGCTCTGTAGAGATCCTCAACATGCCGGAGGCTCCCTCCAACATCCTCCTCTGTCTCTGTTTTCGCTGGCCCTGGAGCCTGGCTGTGCAGCACTTCACCATCAGCTCTTTCCCCAGCATCTAGTCCTACTGGAGGGAATTAACGGAGCTCTAGCTTCCTACTGCTCTGGCTGTAAGACTTTCCAGAATCACCCCTATCATCACTCATTTCCTTCAAGTCAGATCTTCCTAAGGTTGACCTGAGGGATCCATGGCTCACCTGATTCCAGGCTTTCAGGGACTTAGCTGCCATCACCTGGACTCCCTCTCAGGGACAGGCCGGGACTGAGAGAGGAAACAAAAAGAACCAAGAGTAAGCCACATCCAGTTGAAGTTTCTGTCTTTTTTAAATACCCAACAAACATGTCAATAGCAGCAGCAGTCATTTATCATATGGCCACTGGGTAGGTGGTATGTACATATTTCTTCTTCAGGGCTGCCAGTACAGCTCAGGGGTAGAGAGCTTATCTAGCATGCATGAGGCCCTGCATTCAATTCCCAGAATTCCTCTCTCCCCCCACACACACCCTCTTAATTCAGACTACCATGAGGTACATAATTTGGAGGAAACTGGGATTTGGAAAAAGTCAGTAATTTGCCCCAGGTCATCAGAGCCTGTACTCACCAATGTCAAGCAAAAGCAAAAAGCAAAGCAGGCAAATAAGACACACACACACACACACACCATTCAAGCAAAACCTAACAAGGAAAGCACAGGATCCAAGAAGAAGAGGCAACTGCTGATGGGCCACAAGAGTTGAGTGTAAATCCTATTACTTAGAAACCTAATAAAAGGATTCCAGGGTTGATATGGAAGAATAGTGAAGAATAGCCATTAAAATTTAAATTAAAAGGGAAATAGGAAAAAATCTTACAACAGCAGATACTAAATATATAATTAATCATAATGATACAAAAACAGGCAGCTAGAACAATGAAACAGAATCTAAAACCTGACAAGGATGAAAAATATCAAGTATATCTTTAAAATGGCATTCCAAATCAATGGAGAAAAGGAATGGATAATTCAATAACACTAGAACAACTAATAAATATTTAAGGAAAAAGTATGCAAATAGATTTTTTACCTCCTAACATACATTACAAATACCCTAAATTTTGAGGGTGAAAAATAAAACCAAAGAAAGACTAAAGGAATATAAAAGTAATTGTCCATTCCAGGATATACAGATATCTAGAAAGAGGTTACAGGACAGTGGAGAGGCTGCAAGTCAACTACCAAAGAAGCTGAGGAAATGTATGTTAGGAAGAATAATGTTGCACTCTTAAAAGAATGATGAACTGGAAGTCAGGTCCAGTAGCAAATACCTATAATCCTAGCTATTACCGAGGCTGAGGCAGAGGCTCACAAGTCTGAACCCAGACTGGGCAAGGTAGTAAGAGAAAGGAAAGGGGAAGGGAAAAGGAAAGAAAAGAAGGAGGGAGGAAGGCAAGAAAGAGAGACTTGAGAAGATCTATTCTTAGAAGGATAAATTTCCAAAAAAAAAACAAGAAAAAGTCAAAGTCAATCTAAGAAACTACTCTTAGAATACAAAAAATTTAAATATTGAATGCTTACAAAGCCAATAAAAAGTTCTGGCACATCATCTATAAATGGTCAATAAATGTAAAAATCTGTTGATACTCTGGCATGTAAAGATGCCAAACTAAAACAGTTCCTATGCTACAGCAAGTATCAGAAACCACAGCCTATTTTCTGCTCTTGGGAGTTTATTTGTTGCATCTTTTCCTTTAGAATGTTCTGTCTGTATTAAATGCTAAGTTCAGGATAGCACATACATATGATTTGCTTTCATTCAGAAAATTGTTACTAGTGGTTACATCTAGAAAGAGGAACAGAGGATCTAAATAAACACAAAATGCAAATATGCAACGATTTAAAACAAATGAGGAAAAATAGGGTTGATATTAAAGATCATGTTGTAGAATCATATATACCATGGGAATATATTCAATGCAGTAAGTGAAGAAATTATTATAAAACTTATGTTTGCATATCTAATTGTGTACAAATAATATTTTTGTACTTAAAAATATCTACGAAATCACCCCATGGATATGAAGCAAAAAAAACAGCATATTTTTGTGCCTCAGCAGTGAACTTATTGATGATCTTTAATTTATCTTTGTGCCATTTTTATATATTCCCATCTCCTTACTCTGTCTAGAATAAATATCACAGTGCAAGTACTAGATGACTGACTGGATCCCAATTCAGGATCCTAGACCTGCTATTTCCCCTGCCTACAGTCATTCCAAGCCTGCCCCTCTGGTTAACCGGTTAGCTCCCTTTCATCCTCAAGATCTCAATCTGAACGTCAAACCCTGAAGAATCCAAATTAAGTTGGGTCTGCTGGGTATGTGTTCCCTTTACTTACATCAAGTATCTTACATCATAACTACAAATATAGGCTCTTATCAATTTTGCATTTCTAGGTGTGGAGTCACTGTGCACTTAAAACACTATATGAAAGGTGAGGCTGCACTTCCCACATGGCTCCTCTGGCCAACCCTGCCCCTTGAATGAGAGCTGTGCCCAGTCCTTCACCAGCAGCTCAGTCATCAGCAGCAGCCTCACCATCTGCAGCTGGCTTACCTGCTACTGCTGCACCCTGGTAGCCAGGTCTCATGGCCCAGATGGTAATTACTGCAGCTTATGGGGCTGTGAACTTTGCTGTCAGGCACAAACTAAGTCATACCATCTCAGGGTGCTGAGCACCAAAGTCTGACATCACTTGCCAGGAAACCCAGCAACCCCAGCCAGCACAGCAGAAGAGGTTTGGTGGTCCTTGTTTTTAGGAGATGAAACATGTTCAAAACCAAGGTCACATTAAGCTCTGTGCAGGTTTCAATGAGGTGCTGAAACAGTATGGACTTGCAAATAATTAATCTAATCAAGAAGTTCAAACTGAAGAAATGGAAAAGCAGCTCTGATGACCAAGTTGCTTTAGCAAAAATATGTAATGGAGAGTAAAAATACAAAGTAAAACCATAAGTAAACCCCTCTTGTTACTTATAGCTTCATCACTTCAGAATGGCAAAGGAAGTGTGCTCTGCATAGAGGTTCATGAGAAGGTATAGAACTTGGGGTTGGGCAAAATTTTGTGCAGCCTCCTTACATAAGCTGTTGTAATGTTACTGTCTGTGTATAATTAGAATAAGGTTATTGTCTTCCCCAAAATTACAAATATCCTTGCCATTTCAGTCAACAAATACTTATTGAGGTATACTCTGCTAAGTTTTGTGGTTGACACTATGGATTAAGAGGAAAATTACTATTCATGTGTAACTTGCACTCAAACAACTGTGTAAAAGGCTAGAGAAAGAAATATATGATGATCTGAAAACCCCATGAAGATATTTACCACAAAAGAAGTGGGATGATTGCCCACCTAAGATAGGAATATTTAGGAAGAGGAGTTAACTAGGCCAGGAAGGGAATCTTTACTAAAGGAACCACATGTTCTAGAACAGTATCCCCACCAAATCCAGTTTCATTTTCAGTTGTTTCACTTTCCTGAGGTCAACAATGATCTGAAAATATTAAATGTAAAGTTCCAGAAATAAACAATTCATAAGCTTTAGATAACTTTTATCACAGTGTATTTGTTGCAACTGTTGTTTTGTTATCGGTTATTACTGATAACAGTACAGTTAATGTCTTACTATACCTAATTTGCAATCTAAGCTTTATCTTAGATATGTATAGGAAAAAATATGATATACATAGGATTTGCTACAAAGTCTATGGTTGGGACATCTGCTGGAGGTCTTGGAACAGTATCACCAAGGGTAAGGAGGAAACTGCAGTACAAAGCAAGGAGACTGTAGCACAGCCAAGGAGAGCATGCTGCAAGATGGAGGGTGAAGAAGCTGCAAGATGCCAGCCCACACTGCTACACATGGATGTAAAGAACACTGGTCTTGACTCCTGAAATGCTAGCTACTCAGGAGGTAGAGGCAGGAGGGTCCCAAGTTGGAGACCAGCCTAATACCAAACCAAACAAAAAAGGCCGTTCCCCAAAACAATAGGGTTGTTATGCACAGGGGCAGAGGTGGGATCAATCTTGATTAATACTGACTTTCCCATAGGCTTGAAAGTTTATGCATCTTCTCATCCTGTTGCATCCCAGGAACCTAGAAGAACACTGCACTTAGTAGGTGCTTGGCAGGATGACAGAGTGAATGAACACAGGGCAGTCTATGGCCATACCACTCTGAACACACCTGATCTTGTCTAAATGAACATGGGGCCTCCATGGCGGTCTGGTCACACAGGGCCACGCCTTTCACTGGCAACCCACACTCACAGTCCCATTTCCCAACTCCTGAAGGTTGTGTGAAACATAAAAGCAGCTTTTTATTTGCATGAGTGATGCCACCTTACTGGAATGCATAACAAAAGCCTCCCCACCTGGCACTCACCTCCAGAAGCTGGAGGCACATCACCCTTCCTTGCACAGTGCTGGGCCTTCACTTCCTTTCCTCTACGATGCCAGAGCTCCTTGGTGACCCTCTCCTTTTCCCTGGGCCAAGCCCCTGTGAGGAGGCTGCCTTCTCTCCCCGAAGCCTATGGTCCTGCGTTCAACCTTTGGATGGGGTGGAAGAAGCTACAGGCCAACACCGATGAGTTCTAGAATTTGGGGATTCTCCTGTTTGCACTCAAACTGGCTCTGCTCATTGGATTGCATCATATTTCACTGAGGACCAAACATGGTAACTGTTGTGTGGAAAATGGATTTACATTGGGCACAAGAGCAATGAAGAATCTATTCTAAAATTTCAATTACAATAATGAACAGCTGAATCAAGACAGGACTATTTATAACTCCTTGCTGTTGATATGTCTTACAAGCGATTCTCAAACAGGAAAAGCTATAAGTATATGAACACACAAGTACATAACACACATATCACACACATTTACTCAGCCTTCTGGATGGTACATCTCTGGAAATTAGTTTTTAAGTATCCTTAATTCTCTATTATGCATAGTTGGCATCAAGACTCTCCCAAGTTTGCCAATGTTTATTCCGTCACAGTAATCTTGGCTTCACAAAAGTGTTCTGAGATACACCTTCACACCAGGAACACTGTTATTCCAAAGAGAAAACAAAGTCCTAGAAATGTAATACATATCTGAGTTCTCAGTGACGTAGGATGCTCTCCAGCCACCTTTGCGCTATGACATTGGCATCTATCTCTGTCCCCACTACAATTAAATCACTGAGACCCTTAATATCTCTTGGGGTTCTGCAAATCCTTCCAGTTCAATTTCTAAATAGACAGATAGTAATAGATTTTGATGAAGTTGGACTTCAAACTCTGTAATTCAGTTCAAATCAAATAAGGCAAGAGAAGCACAAAGGGGGCTCTAGGCAGAACTTGGCCTTGCTCATTGTTCTGGATACAGCCAGGTCTCTTCTGGGGGGGCTTCTTCTGAACAGAGCTTCAATGAAGAGGTTGTTGCACTCTGGCTTCCAAGGGAGAGCAAGGAATATTCTTGGAGGCTCAGGAGCCAAATGATGTTCTCAGTTATAGTGAAGCCTAGCCATTAGTTAGGGTTGTTAGAATAACCAACGAAAGTGGATAGAAGATAATTAACCAATGCTAGACTACAGGACAGCTTCCAGTTTACACTTGTAATAGCTACAACTTAATGGTTTTCAATTTTTTTTCTCCTTGTGTGGATTCTCAGGTGATATTTCTATTATACCTGAACTTTTCCACATTACTTCCAAGAAGTTGTTTCCCAGATCAATGGCAAGAAATCAAGGACGTTCAACAATAAATATAGGCATATTAAAATTGTAAAGAGTGAGCAGTCAGTGATTCATGAATGGACAACATGAGACCACAATCAATTCATCATGCCACAAAGGTGGCAAGAGAGGACAACTTTCATAAGATGTTCAAGGAAGTAAGACAAAGAAAATATCAGGTTCAAGTAAAAAGTTCCTAATTAAAGGTTAGTCAGGGTTTCTGATTCTTTAAACTCAAGTTCCATTTTACTCTTCACACTAAGTTGAGATTTGGCTTGCTTCGTAGAAACCCAAGTCATCTCAGCCTAATGGCCTTCTCAGTTAATTTTCTTTTGAGGGCCAAAGATGAATTTGACTACAAAGAGGCAGCAGGAAGGAGTTTCATTGAGATGATAGAACTGTTTTGAATCTTGATTGTGATAATGATGATTACATGACTATGCAATTGTTCAGACTCACATACAACCAAGAAAAGTGAATTTTATTGTATGTAAATTTAAAATGAATTTCAGAAGAGTTTACAAACATTCTTATAAAAAGAATGTCAGTCCAGTGTTGCAGTGACAAATTCAGCTTTCTATTGCTCTGACAAAATAGCCTGAGAAAAACAACTGAAAGAAAAAAAGGTTCACTTCAGTTCATGTTACAGGCCATGGTCAGTTGGCTCCATGGTATGCTCCTGTGGTGAGGCAGTGCATCACGCTGATGGGTGTGATGGAGCAAAGCTGCTCACCTCATGGGAGGGGATCTGGGGGTACAAAATATATCCTTCAAAGTGAAGGCCACCACCAGTGACCTTCTTCCTCCAAATAGGTCTCAACTCCTAAATGTTGCACCACCTCCTAGTAGTGTCCTGGGCTGGCATTCAAGCCTTTAGCATGTGGTCTTTCTGGGACATTTCAGATACAAACAGTAACACACAGAAAATGTCAAAATTACTGTAAACCCCACAACATTTAGAGCATACTCTGTATGCTGTCTTGTAATTTGCTTTTTCAGCCAATGTGCTATGGACGTTAGCATGTCAATAGGGAGTCTTTGTATAGTTTTTAATGGCTCTACAGTATTCCACAGCATTTTAAAAAATTTGTGCAATCATCTATTGATGCACACCTAATTATTTCCTATTTATTCCCAGTACAAATCATATATAAAAGTGCAACAAGAATGCTCATAAGCACAGTTATGAACACGATTTTATCACCTGGGAATGAAATCCTCACTACAGAATGAATTCCTGGAATTCCCAAGGGAGAACATATTTAAAGTTGTATTAATACACTGCTACCACAATGCCACCCAGAAAGCTTATCATTACTACAGTCACAACAGAGCACAAGAAAAGTTCATTTATCCATACCCCAAACTGGGTTTGCCAAACTTTAACCTAAGTAGATTTCACAGAAGAGATAACAATTTTGTTTGAATTTCACTGACTGTAAACCTCGGTCCAAAGCCAGTAACACAGAGTTCACAATTCAGGTGGCAGAGGATACCCAGGGGAAGCACACTCAATAAAGATAACGCCACTGACGTTTTCTGGAAACACACTGGACTGAGATGAAGCAGGCGAACGGGCAGCAGGACGCCCGCGCCCCTCTAGGCGGTGGCGCCAAGCCGCACCCGCCCAGCACTCGCTGCAACAGCCGCAGGGCCCACGCGCGCCCGAGCTCCGCCCCACTGCTCCTCCTGCGTGGACTCCGCCGGATGCGCGTGAAGCGGAAGTGCGTCATGCGCGAGCGCAGATACGTGCGAAAATGCGCCTGCGTGCGGGCTATGACCGGAAGTGCATCACCCCCGCCCTTGGTCGGCTCTTCTAGCACGCGAGGAGGTGTCGGTGTTTTTGAACTTGTAGCCCTGGCGGCGTCGTCACCTCACTGTACGCGCTCTTCTCTCACCCGGAGCTTCAAGACCAGGATGGTTTTCCGGTTGGATGAGGAAGGAAATGGGTCGCCACGACCCAGGGGCAGCGGACGTGCTGTGGTGGAATGCATTATAAAATAGCCTTCGCCAGGCCCAGAGGGTCGCAGGCATTTGCTGAGTGACTTCTTACCGGTGTCTAAATGCTATCCACTCCGCGGTTTCTTGCCACCAACGCTCCACTCACTGTCCTTTGAAGATGATGACCCTTGTCACTGTGAGCGGCCACATACTACCATTTCGGTGTCCTTTGATTTCTTGCACAATAACCCAAAAGATTTGCCACTAGCCTTGGAATCCAACTCGACATTCAAGGGCCCTTAGCACCTTAAAGTGGCTTCCCTCTGATTGCTTTCATAAAGAAAATGCCAGAAGCACAGGGCCTGTGCTATCCCATGCTTGATCTGAGACAAAGTATTGGTGCCTGTCTCTGGGTTCTCAAAAGAGAGGCCTGCTAGGAACAGGTTTTTGTGGGAGTGTCAAATCCAAAAGTCCAAACCCAAAAGACCAGATCATATCACACAGAGCCAATGGAGTTCAAAGGTCCTGTCTCTTTTAAATAGACAAGGGTCTACAGCTACATATTTTTCCCATGTCCCTTGGGTGATTATGACACCCATCAGTGTTTGAGCACAGTGAAGTACATGGATTAAGGAACTGAAATCCCCCAAGACCCTGTCAATTTTCCTAGGTTATCTCAAAAATATCTTATGTGAAAAGCACCCAGAAAAACCACTCTGGGAACTCACACAACATTTTACTAAGCAGATGAGCAGTGTCTGCCCTGGAGAGAGAGAAGAGAGGATGGCGGGGGAGCTTCTCTTAGGTAGTGGAATTGGTGTGCTAAGTACCATCAGGCCAATTGCTGATGAGGAAGTTCTGACTAGGGATCAGGCCAATGGCTGCCAAGTGCAGGTTGATGAGCGGACCAATGGCTGGTTAAGATCGCAGACTGGCGAGCTGCGTTATAAGATGGGAAGGGGAGGAATAGCTCCAGCAAAGAGAGGCGAGGGGAGCAGAGTGGTAAATGATTAGATTTGAATCCACAGCTGCCTGATTTACAAGCTTCCAGACGTGAATCACTGTGGTTCACTGCCCCCCAGTACTGAATTAACCACCGAGGGGGTAGACCCCATGCCTGCAGCTCATGCCCCACCCCCTTGCCTTCCCCACTCCCGCGCCCTGCACTGGACTGCCCAGGAGGGAGCCCCATGAGGTTGTACAATGAGCCGGTCCTAGGCAGCCCCAGGCCCTAGGCGAGGGCCAGACTGCAGGGCAAACCTAGCTCCCGCAGCTGCCTCCCATGGCAAGCCAACACCTGGTGGGTCCACGTGGACAGAGTGCTGTGCAGGCAGCTGCAGACTTGCGGCACTGTGTCAGCCCACCAGGCAGCCAACCGAGTTAGTGGCCATTGCAGTTTTAGATTATATTATGGGTACTTTATTTTAATTCTGAACCAAGTAAGTCCCTCACACTGTATTTGGTTGATAGACCTTTTAAGTCTATTAGCAATGAACAAAAAATTCTCTTCTCTTTTTAATGCCTTTTGTTTTTCAAAGACGCTGTCCTATTTGTTTTAAACTTTTTCAGTTACACATGATAGGAGAATATATTTTGACATACATACATGAAATACAACTTCCTATTCTTCTGGTTGAACATAATGTGGAATTACATTGGCTATGTATTCATAGTTGAACATAGGAAAGTAATGTCTGATTCTACTGTCTTTCCTATTCCCGCTCCCCACTCCTTTCCCTCTTTCCCCTTTGTCTAATCCAAAGTACTTCTATTCTTCCCTACCCCTAATTGTGAGTTAGCATCAACATATCATTCAGCCATTGATTTTGGGGATTGGCTTATTTCACATAGCATGATACTCTCCAGCTCCATCCATTTACCTGCAAATGCCATAATTTCATTCTTCTTTAAGGCTGAGTAATATTCCATTGTGTATATGTACCACATTTTCTTTATCCATTCATCTGTTGAAGGGCATCTAGGTTGATTCCATAGTTTTACTATTGTGATTGAGCTGCTATAAATATTGATGTGGCTGCATCACTGTAGTATGCTGATTTTAAGTCCTTTGGGTACATACTGAGTAGTGCCATAGCTGGTTCACATGGTGATTACATCCCAAGTTTTCTGAGGAATCTCCATACTGCTTTCCAAAGTGGTTGCACCAATTTGCATTCCCACCAGCAATGGAGGAGTATACCGTTTCCCCCCACATCCTCACCAACATTCATTGTTGCTTGTATTCTTGATAATTGCCATTCTGACTGGAGTGAGATGGAATCTCAGTGTAGCAATTGCATTCCTATACATCAGTGATGAATCAACTGAAAGAGAAATTAGGAAAACTATCCCATTCACAATAGCCACAAAAAATTAAAATATTTGGGAGGCAACCTAACAAAAGAGGTGAAAGACATCTACAATGACTACTACAGAGCACTAGAGAAAGAAATTGAAGAAGACCTCAGAAGACAGAAAACTTTCCATGTTCCTGGATAGGCAGAATTAATATTGTCAAAATGGCCATACTACCAAAAGTGCTATACTGATTTAATGCAATTCCTATTAATATTCCAGTGATGTTCTTCATAGACATAGAAAAAGCAGTGATGAAATTCATTGGGAAAAATAAGAGAGCCAGAATAACCAAACATTTCTTAGCAAGAAAAGTGAAGCAGGAGACATCACAATACCCGACCTTAAATTATAGTACAGAGTTACAATAACAAAAACAGCATGGTACTGGCACCAATACAGACATGTAAACCAATGGTACAGAATAGAAAACACAGAGACAAACCCTCATTAAATACAGTTATCTCATGCTAGACAAAGGCACAAAAACACATCGGAGAAAAGATAGCCGCTTCAACAAATGGTGCTGGGGAAACTGGAAATCCATATGTAACAAAATGAAATTAAACCCCTATATCTCACCCTGCACAAAACTCAAAAGTGGATCATGGAACTTGACATTAGACCTTGAGACCCTGCACCTAATAGAAGAAAAAGTAACCCCAAATCTACATCATATCAGCTTAGGAACTGACTTCCTTAACAAGACTTCTAAAGCACAAGAAGTAAAATCAAGAATCAACAAATGGCATGATATCAAACTAAAAAACTTCTTCACAGCAAAGGAAATAATCAAGAATGTGAAGAGAGAGCCTACAGAATGGGAGAAAATCTTGGCCACCTGCACCTCAGATAGAGCATTAATCTCCAGGATCTACAAATAACTCAAAAAACTTAACACCAAGAAAACAAACAACCCAATCAATAAGTGGGCAAAGGAACTGAACAGGCACTTCACAGAAGAAGAAATACGGTTGGTCAGCAATTACATGAAAAAATGTTCCACATCTCTAGCAGACACCATCCTATTTGTCCAGCAGGATCTCCCCAATCTGTATTTGACTGTGGTGTCATCAGACACCTGCCTATTGCCACACCCCATTTTGGAGTAGTGGAAGTCTGTGTCTGTGCTCTCATTCATGTCCAGCTCTGGGAGCTCTTCTCAAAGGCTGTTTGCATGCTCTTCCTTAACATCTTCATTCTCCTTTTCCTATTTTTCAAAATTCAATGACCTCAGTCTTCCTCTTCACTAAACATTTTTTGGGGAAAAACATACCTCGGTATTGGTAATCATAGGGGAAAAACTTGAATATGGAATGGAAAGCCATATATTTTGTTTTTAGTGAGAAAAGTATGTAACATCCATTGGTAAAGCCCTCAAACATTTGCAGAGGGCTCTCTCATTAAAAATCTTTAATAACTTCTTAATTCTCCAGTGAATATTTATTTAACAAATTTTTATTGAGGACCTACTATGGGAATGTGGCAGTGAATACAATAGACAAAATATTGACTTCTATGGAAATAGTGTTACATGGTTATTCATTTTTATCCTATTAACCTGGCTGTCAAAGAGAATTAAATGGAAGAAACCATTTTCATTGACATTTACTAATTTTTTAAAAAATATTTTTAGTTGTAGATGGACACAATACCTTTATTTATTTTTAGGTGGTGCTGAGGATCAAATCCAGGGCCTCACATGTGCTGGGCAAGTGCTCCACCACTGAGCCACAACCCCAGCCCAGCATTTACTAATTTTGCAATTGTTTTGTTTACTGGTTTTTGCACATATAAAGCAAAATTATTTTGTTGTGGAAGAGAGAGTTTCATCTACCAAGTGGGAACTCAGCCACCATCTAAGATGCTATTCCAATGGAAAGTAGCGTTCTGAGTTACAAAAATTAATCTCCAAATTAACTTTGGAGGATAATTGTAAATTTTATAAAATTATGAAAATTTCTTTAAAACTAAGGGGGTTTTATGGCTAAATAAATTATCAAGTTAAAGGCTGAAGTGTAAAAAATCAGTACTAGAATTCTTTTTACTTTCTGCTATTTATACTCTTAAAACCTCTTCTAAAAAGAAAAGAGATGAAAATCTTTGACCAGGTTCTTCAACACTGGGGAAAAAATTCAAGTATACTAGAACAGAAATCTATCCAATGATTTTCTTCTGACCCCAGATTGATTATTTGACATAATTTATCATCAGGATTTTGCTTATTCACAGAAAACATCCTTACCATATATTAACCTGAATAAAATGAAAATGTGCTAAAGGATGTTAATAACACCTATGAAAATCTCTCTCATTCAATATTCCAAGCCAGTTCTAAAGCAGCACCTAATTTTCAACAAAGGAAAATGTCTGATTTCTCAACCTGTTCAGTAGGGTTGAATGACAATTTTACAGAAAGAACTTGTGGCTATTTTGAATATCATCTTCTTGCAAAACGTTGAAGTCTCATTATGATAAATTCTACCGATGGTTTGGTTTTAAGTAGGGAGGAAAAACAACGAAGTTCCTTGTTTTTCAAGGAAGGTGAAATTATGACTTTCCATTTAGTCTTATATCATAATGATCAGATCATCATCTTCCTGCTTATTTTCAGAATCAAATTAACATCAAATACAAAGAAGAGCCTTTAATCAATTCACCTCCAGAGATTTTATTGCATACCTTTGTCCTGAAGTTTCAGACCAAAGAAAGGGCCACTCTGATGTCTAGTTCTGTCCTCTGAGCTTCACGTATGTTAGTTTTTTCTTGAAGATTTTCAGGACCTTTGTTATGTTCATCAAAATTTCATTTCAATTGTCTCATCTTGTAGAAATTCCCATCACATAGAGATTTGGATGCAGGAAATAAACCATGAACTGCAAGTTTGATTCCATGTCCATTCTGGAAGTACATGCCGAGCTGGCACATGTAGTTGGTTTGGGTTCTGATGACATGTTATCTAAAGATAGTGTTTCTACCACTGTTCTCATCCCCTTTTTTCATTCTGCATAAAGTTCTTTGACTCTAGGAGCATATTATATCTTTAAGTTCTCCAGCAACTTGATTTAGATTTTCAGCATGACATTTCAATCTGTTTTTCCTCCAAGCCTGTTACACTGAAGTAGTAAGTAACTGCCCATATGTTTTTGGTTTTGGTTTTGGGGTTTTTGTTTGTTTGTTTTTGGTTTTGTTTTTGTTTTACTTTGTCTTTGACAAGGTTCTGACACAATTTTCTTTTATTGAGGCTCTTTGTTCATTCCTGAGGTTTTCCCCCTCCATCTTCTCAGTGAGCAGATCCAAAGTTTGTGATTTGCAATCTATGTCCAACTCCATCTTAAGCATTTGATTTGGGGTCTTTTCCAATGTAGCTTTAATCTCTTTTTGCATACACAGATTCTTTAATAATGCCAGTTGATATGACCTCATTAGAATTATCAGTTGTCCCTTGGAAAAGCTTCTGGGATAACAATAATTGTTGTCATTGTTGGATCAAATCATATTCTGGCATCAAGGATGAAGGTGTATGTGAGTGGAGGGTACTGATAATCTTCAGCCACTTGATGAGCTTAGCCTTATCCTATTAAATAGCACTCCTGAGCCGCAACTACATTTACACAGCACGACAGTGACATCTAGTGTCTGCTGGATAAATCAGATGCTCTGCAGTTTACCTAAATATTAAGAACAGGGTCTTAGTGCCTCTTTCTCTCAGGATCCTCACTTCAACCTCCTGCAGAGCCAAGAAATTTTTTTTTTCAATCTTTTAACCTGTCTCTTAATTTTCATAATTGCTCTTTTGTGTTTTACATTAATGAGAAAATTAGCACACAATAAACTGGGCATTTTTTTAGAATGTACACTTTGATGAGTGTTCAAGATCAAAGAACAAAATAGATCAAAACCATTTCCTCATAGACCTTTCATTCTTAATAGTCAAATTATGTCTCACTGCTACTCCCAAAAGCAGAGGAATTTGAAAGGCAAGTTTTTCGCTTTCCAGCTTCCACAGTAGAAAGAGGCTGGAAAGGGTGCCGTGCAGGCCAACCACAACTGGGAGCTCCTGCCACGGTGGCATGAGGAGCATACTCACAGTGCATAAGTGTTTATGTACGACAGTTAGTTTTAAAGCATGTTGCAGAAGTACTGACATGCTTGTTCAAACTCGTCCTGCTTTTTTATTTATTAGAGCTTTGTAATTATATATAATAGTGGGATTCATTCTGACAAATTTTTAGTCATAATTTCTTAAATTTTTTATTATTCTAATTAGTTACATTCTACATGATAGTAGAATGCACTTTGACACATCACACATAAATGGAGTATAATTTCTCATTCTTCTGGTTGTACATGATGTAGAATCATATTTTGACAAATGAATAAATGCATATAACATAGTTTTCTCTGTTTCTATCCTCAGTACTTCCTTTTTCCCTCCACTACTCTTTCCCTCAGATTTCCTTCCTCTATTGGTCTTCCTATTTTTAAAATTTTCATTATTGGCTCAGTGGTAGAGCACTTGCCTGGCATGTGCGAGGTCCTGGGTTCAATACTCAGCACTACATAGAAATAAATCTATAAAATAAAAGATCCATTGACAACTAATTTTTTTAAATTATCATTATTGCTGTTATTACTCATTTAGATGTCTTCTTATTTAATGTCATGTAAATAGATCCCCAAGTGCAAGACCTTGAACGACAGGACACCTCCAGTCAATAGATTTTATCTTGGTCCCAATAATGTACACATTGTGATCTTTTGGCCTGGTTTAGACCTTTCATTAGCTCAAGTTCCTTGTTCACAGTAAAGATACTCTGTAAACTACAGGCTTGGCAGGTTTTACTAACCTCTCAAGTTGTTCACAGTCTCTGTTTGCCAAAGTCTCCTAGGTAGAAAAGAACAGTTGCTTACGAGATAGGATGAGTGGAACTGCTATCTGGCTCAGAATATTTCCATGCTCATTGAACTAATATTAAATTACAGTTTGTAAAACCCTCCTTCAAAATTCCTGGAACTTTCCACCGGAATATGCTTCCCAAAGGAAAGTCTAACGGAGCACTGGTTCACAAACCTGGCTGCACCCAGGAAACTTCTCAAAACTGATGACTGGATCTCACCCAGACAACAATGACTTTCAACTGGGTGATTTGCCCCTCACGTGAGGAAGCCCTTGGCAATGTCTTTTGGTTGGTACAACTTGGGGGAGATGTTATTGGCATCTAGAGACCAAGGGTGCTGTTGACCATGTTACAGTGCACAGGACATCACTCACAGAGCAAGGAATTATTCAATCCCAAATGTCAATAGTGCCAAGGTTAAGAACCCCTGTCCAAAACTTCAGCTGTCTAGATATGGGTCCATCCCAGGCACAGGATTTTTTAAAACTTCTCCAGGTGATTCCAATATGCAGCAAAATTTAAGAACCACTGCTAGAGACCTAATGCCAGAGGACACTCAAATATGTGGCTAACTTCCTTCCTACCCTGTGCCATTCACTTGTAAGCTAGAAATTTGCCACTGTGACTCTGTTTGGAAGTTGAGGATGGTTGGAAAGAAAAGTTAGTTGTTTCACGAGAAAGCCTGGTTTCCCATGATGTGCTATAATGGATATTCCCACAAATATAAATTTTACTACTTAGTATTCACTCTGAGTTAGCTTCCCTGGTATAATTCAGGAGGATTTATAGTCAAAGTCATCTTGGAGAACAGGCCAGTCTGAGTAACACATAGAAGAAGGAACTTTTCTGTATGGGAACCCTCACTGCTGCTTGGAAGGGCAACAGCTTCTCCCTTTGGGAGACCCCCAGGAAGAGCCACTGTAGTGGAACAACTCCAAGGGATGCCATTCACATAGAACACAGTATGAAGGATGCTCTTTGGCTCTCCAGCCCCCAAAGGAAGTTCTACATTCACCAGAATGTCTACACTTTCAAATCAGGCCCTTCTATGAATTTTTGTCAAATGCCAATATCCAGTTGATGCTATGTGTTTACTGTGATATTTATTTTTTATTATCTCAAATAACTCTAAGGAATATACATTATATGTGCATGCATGTATATATAATATTTTTAATTTTTAAGTGCAAATGATGGTGTACTGTACACACCAATTTGCGACTTCCTTTTTTCACTTAACCTTCTCTGATGCCCACTTCACATATCCAAACGTGTAGATAGATATGTTATTCCATGGAACAGCTGCAAAGTATTATAGTCCATATAACAATGACCTTATAGGACAGTTGCTTATTAAATATGAGTGGACTGAAGATGGGCATTTTCTGAACCCCGTAACTTGACACTAAAATATTTTTAAAAATGAAAATTCACAAGGACAAGAAAATGAAAAGGAGGTAAAAACAGATAAGAAATGTCAACAGTTTGTGAAGATGGAAAGGGACAGAGAAGTAGTAACGAGAGAAATACTTGCATGAGAGTGGGGTTGGTAGTAATATGACAAAGCAAGCCGATTCACCCAGGGGAAAGGCTCAGGAATTGGGTTTCAGATACTTCACAAGGCAGAGGTGAGCCCCGGGGCAGATGCATAAGGAGCAGTTGGACTCACAGATTCTATCCCTACGTGCACAAAGTCCACACTTCTCCCAAAACCTGTAATACAAGATGTTTATTCTCAGGGGGAGAAGTGTGAGAAATAGCAAAAGGCCAGATTTAGGCAGTGGATTTAAAACAAAGAGATGAGTGAAAGTCTGCAAACGGAACCCAGAAACATTACAATCTGCACCACTGTCTCCAGACCCTTCTTTCACCCGGCTCTCAAAACACCATCAAGCAAGCTTTTAACCACTGAACAGGAGACTGAGGGGCAGTGAATGACTCAAACCCACCTACAAGTCATCTGGGGTAAGAATCTAGCTGCAAAAAAAAAAAAAAAAAAAATGCAAAAATCACAAATGCTTCACCACAGAGGACTGGATGTGATTCTATGGTCCCAAACATGGCCATACCTATGGCTAGCACAAAAGTAATAGAAATAACAAGGAGGTGAAAGAAACACTTTACTAATAATGATCAAGGATAGGGGGATGTTTTGTTAAAGTAGGAATCCTCGCAAGGGGCACAGTGGTTGGAGGTAGCGGGAGCTGCAGGAGATGTCAAATTGAGATGGACAAGAATGAGCAAGGATTAGGAGCAGCGATCAGGATGTTCACTTCTTAATTCTCATCCAGAAGAAGGTAAGGGGTGCTCAGCAGCAAACAACTGATTCAGCAAACATCTTGTGTGAACCTACTGTGCACCAGATTGTGTTAGAGAACACATAGGAATACGGAAACTAAGGTGCTGCTCAGGGAAGTCGCCATCTTTCTGAGAGATACTGCCAATTTTCACACTTCCTGCTGTCTGAGGGTCCTGAGACCCAGCTCTTTTTACTTTCACAGCTCTTTGCTGAGCTGCAACTTCATCTGCCCAGACACTTTGTGGTCCTCTCACCTTCTTCCAGCGTGACACCAAAATGTCCTTCCCAGATCACTCCTACTGAAGCTTATCTATGAGACTCACAGCCCAAGATCCTTCCTACTTGTCCTGTCAAACCAAAATATCAATAAGGAAAGCCCACTATGTGCAAAGGGGTCCCTCTGGCACTCAAATTTCATCATAGAGGTTTGAATGCTTAGTGTTTACAACAGAAAATAGAGGAGGCCTAATTTAGCAGGTAGGAGAGAATAATGGTTTTGTATTATAAGCTGTAGTTTCAGCATGTACGGGCTCTCAAGCCACTCCACTGAGGGAAGTGCATTTTTAAATTTGAATTTTGTGTCTCTAGAATGGAGAACTGTCCCCTCAGTCAAATACGCCTGAAGCCTCAGGGACATAGAAGGGTGCTGGAGGACACAGGGAAATTTGGGCAAGATCTTCACAGTGTCTTAGGCTCAGGGTCATGGTATGCAAACTTTTTGTTGTTGTTGTTGTCAGGCACCTTATAATGGTTTTGTAAAGACCAGGTACTTATGGCGAACAAGCACCTGAAAAGATATTCAATGTCAGTAGTCATTAAGGAAATGCAAATCATAATCGCAATGAGATAATTTTTTAATGGGAAATAAGAGTTGTAGAAAATATGGAGGAAAGTAGAACTCTTACACATTGCTGGTGATAATATAAAGTAGTACAGTTACTGTGGAAAAGCTTAGCATTTTCTCATAAAAGTAAACAGAATTACCAGCAACTCTGCTGCTAGAAATATTCCTTAAAGAATTGAAAACAGGTATTCGAACACATACTTGGGTTGTGTTCTAATAAACAACCCAACTGCCCATCAACTGATGAATAAATACATGATATATTCATAGTATTATTCAGTCACAAAAGGGATGAAGTACTGATATATGCTTCAACACGGATGAACTCTGAAAACATGGTAACTGAGAGAAGCCATCCAAACAAGCCTTACATTTTGCATTTCACATGATTCCAATTATACAAAGCATCTAGAATGAGTAAATCTACAGAGACAGAAAAGTGTTTCCCAGAGGCACCTGGGGTAGGGGAGAATGCAAAATGAGTACTCAATGGGTACAGAATTTCCTTCTGAGGTAATGAAAATGTCTTGGAAATAAAGAGGTGATAGTTGCACAACACTGTGAATGTACTAGATGCCACTAAATGGTACACCTTGAAATTGTTAATGGTTAATTTTAAGTTGTGTGAATTTTACTCAATAAAAAAAATCCATAAAAGAAAAACATCTAGATAGCTTTTTAATGTCTTTAAATTTAACATTTTTAATATTTAACATTTTTGACATATAATTGTCATTATTATTAATAATTTAAAAGGATATAGTTTATAATTTAAGAAAAAACCATTTAAGATTAAACTGTATTAAATTATATTAGGGCATATAATCTTAATGCCCTAATCATTGAGTGTTCAATAATCACTTTTTTTTTTTTTTGGTACTGGGGATTTAACACAGGGGCATTTTTGTAACCATTGAGCTACATCCCCAAACTTCTTTTTTTTAATTATTTTTAATTATTCATTTATTTATTTATTTTTAAGACAGAGTCTCACTAAGGTGCACAGGGCCTCACTCAATTGCTGAAGCTGGTCTGGAATTTGCAACCTTCCTGCCTCAGCCTCCTGAGTAGCTGAAATTGCAGATGTGTGCTACTGGGCCCAGCTCACTTATTTAAAATAAAAATTAGTAACCTCTTCAACTTTCAGATATTTCATATCATTCCTTTATCTCCTTGAAATTTTATTTCCATTATACCTCCTCAAACATTTTCATTCTGTATCTGGTTATTACAACTGATATTAGCATACACCTGATGAAAACAACATAAATTTTGATAAAATAACATAAGCAATTATTAAACACAAAATAAAATGTTAAAAATACACATCTGTTAGTAGATTAAATAGATGGGCTTTTCTTTTTCATGTTTGTTTATGTATTCCTACATAAATATCACCTCTTGATAGAATTTAAAAGTTCAACATAAACTCTATTTCTTGATTTTCTTTCTAGGATAATAAACATTTATATAAGCAAGTAGATGGCAATCAATGTCAGGTGCTCAATCCTCTCAAATTTCATGCCAAAAATCACACAATATTTAATCATCAGAAATATTGTTGGACTGAGGTTTTGGCTCAGTGGTAGAGTGTTTGCCTAGCACATATGAGGCACTGGGTTCAATCCCCAGCACCACATAAAAAAACTAAATAAACAAAATAAAGATTTTTAAAAATGTTCTGTTTAGCGAGGTACCAGCTGATCACTAGATAAGATACTTCTTTAATGCATTAATTTATTTTTAGATTTATTTTATATTTATTATTGGAAATGTCAAGTCTATACAAACATAGATGAATGAAATGTCCATCACCAGCTTTAACAATTTGACTGACCCATGGTCAATCTTGGTTCATCTCTACTCTTTCTCCACTGTCTACTATCCACATTTCATCATCAATGGATTATTTTGAAGCAAATTCCAGGTATCAGACCACTTTGTCTGTAAATACCTTTTTATATGTCTCTGAAAAATAAAAATGCTTTTTTAAGCATAATCATAAACAAACATATGTCTTTAAAAATGCAAGTCATTCAGTATCCAGTCAGTGTGAAAATTCTCCCTGATTGTCTTGTATATATTTATTTATTTATTTATTTTTGGTTTGATTTGGATTTCATTAGGTTTTTTCCCACTCAAAATCCTAACAATATTCACAAATTGTATTTGGTCAATATTTCTTTTAAGTCTCTTTTAACCTTTCACTTCTTTCCCTGGTTTTCTTTACCTTCACAATTGATTTGTTGAAAAACTGAATCACTTGTCCTGTAGTTTTCCACATTCTGGATTTTGCTAATGGCAGTTCCTTGGACCATGTTAACATGTTCCTCTGACCCCTGTATTTCCTAAAAATTGATGGTTTGAGCCTAAGCCTTGGTCAAATTTATATTTGACACTGAGGCAAGAATCCTTTATAGTGGTGCAGGTAATTCCTGCTTCCCTGAAAGTACATGAAGCCTGAGCATCTCTTTTTTTGTGATGGGATCAATCATTAGTGGGTTCAGTGATATTTGCTGAATTCACTTGTTATCTAGTTCCCCACCAGCTTTTCACCTAATGGGGTTAGCGGCTGTGATCGACACTGCCTGAATCCATCATTTCACTACAAGTTTCTCCTTCTGTTTTGATGAAAACCAATAACTAGAAAGATGCCAAAGAATCCGTTGCCTACTTATTGGAGCAATTCACTTACTTAATTCCTGGAATCAGTACACCTAAAAAACTTCAAGAATTATATTAAATAATTATTCACTTACAATATATAATAATTATGCCTGTTATTATTTAACATAAGGCATACCTTGTTTAATCTGATATACTCAGAAAATATTAGGAAGGCAAAATATTAATTCCAAACACCACAACCAATTCAATATTTTTTCAATAATTTTCATCTCATCTCATGTTTTAAATGCATTTTTATTAAAAAGCCTTGGAGATTGAATGTCCTGAATACAATGGTTTACAATATGTAGGGGGAAAGGCATTTTTGAGAGTCGATGTTTGCTTTGCTTCCCGAGGTTCTAGCTAGGGGCAAAGGTTTGTTCCACAATGAACTGGACCTGGAAAGAGGTGAAGTCACTTCAGCTCTTTCAACAGTACTGTTCAACAGTACCCACTTCAGAATACCCATTCACCAGCCAGTCCTCCCAAAAGGAAACTGTGCGAGACCGTGAAAGACAAAGGGTAGACACGGTGTTCTTTTTCTCTTCCCCTTTTGATAAATCATTAAAGGAACCTTTTCAGAAATCCATATCTCAAAGTGTTCCTTTGTTTGGAGGTCCAGAGGCTTTAACCCTATTGAGGCAATTCAGAGCAGGTTAGGAGTATAAATTCTTTTTTGAAAAGCAAGAGAGGGCAGATGACAAAAGGGAGTTAGGGAAAGAACTGGCATGAGCAATCGGGCCCACTCCCAGAAGACCGCACACGAAGCTGACCATCTGGAACTGGATTCCCTCAGAACTGTCCACGCCGCTATCCCAGCGACACTGAGGATATTTCCTCAGGCTATGAAAAGGCAGATGTAGCCGATTCAATCATGACGTTCTCTGCAACCCCAAGAACATTCTTTTTTTTTTTTTTTTTTTTTTTTTTTAACCAGGGATTGAATTCAGAGGCACTTAATCACCGAGCCACATCCCCAGTCCTTTTTTTACTTTTTATTTTAAGACAGAATCTCACAAAGTTGCTTAGGGATTCGCTAAATTGCTGAGGCTGGTTTTGAACTTTCTATCCTCCTGCCTCAGCCTCCCAAGTCACCAGGATTACAGGCATGTGCCACCGCACCCAGTCCCCAAGAACATTCCTTAGTCTTGTTCTGATGTGGCAACTAGAACCTGCACCTAGTTTCCTGTTTATTTCTCATGGTATTTTGAGAATCAAGTGTGAGGAATAGTTAATAATATTATTTAGGTTTTGAATGATACTTTTAACTTTCTGAATAACTTTGTTATCTAGATTTTGTATTTCCCTCCTAACTGTCCCTGTGTGACAAATATAGGTTGCAGAGACCCAGGGCAAGCAAGACTCACCAAAGATCACACAGCAAACAAGTAACCTGGTTGGGAATAGCACCTACATTTACCTCCTTCCTCCAAATGTTCATCCTGGGAGATTACCAAGGCAACTGCAAAAGCAGAACCCAAAGAAATCACCAATTAAATTAAGCACCCGCAAATAAACAGAAGAATGTAGTATACCAGTATGTGTATCGTATATAAAATATAGTATATCTGAGTTTATAGTACATACAGATTTTTTTTAAATAATTTTTCATAAAGCAACAGAGACCAATTAATATTCTTAGTCTATTCCACCAAGCAATGACTCAGGTGTATGAAGGGGAAAAAAACAAAGCAGTCTGCATCCTAAACGGCACATCCGTGCTTCACTGTCAAGTGGCATGTGACGTGCTTCCTACTTCTGTATTCCCCCTGCAAGATGGGTCTCCTTGAAAGAAGGTCCACCAGCCAAACAAGGAAGTTCTTAGAAACAATTACACCAGGAACAATTTGAGGATTGGTTTGTTTGGTTGGTTTTGCTTCGCTTGTGGCAAAGTTTTAATTTAACTTTTTACTAGTAATACAGAAGCTATTGCAAAAGAGTTGATTTTCCCTCCTTTGCCTTTTCTCAAGCTACCCAGTTCCTTTCCCTGGAGCTACTCAGCGAGAAAGAACTTAAGCATAAAATATGTCATAACCCTGTACATGCCACGGACAATGTGAAATGAACCACTTGGGCTAATTCCTAGACCAGGAAGTGCCTGGACATTGTAAGAATATTTGTTCTGTGAGATTTAGTATAGGAAGTTGGGGGAAAGGTCTAATCAAAGGAGAAAGTAAAAGCTGATGTGTCACGTAAGTGTAAAAGGATGGGGGACAGAAATAAAATAATGAGACTTGAAGCACAAACTCATGACTGGGAGTTAGGTGTGAGCCTGAGATAGCGACACAAGTTTCCTGAAGTTCATTGAGCAGTTAAGACCAGAATAAATCCAAGTGGCCCAAATGAGTCAAAACCAAGCATGGAAACTGATTAGTGAACTTGAGCCCTAATTCCCACCCTCCAAAACTTGTATCTTGCCTAAACCGCCTTAAGACTTGAGAATTCTTAAAATTATACAGTTGGGGAAAAACCTAAAAATTATCTAATATATATATTCTCAAGCATTTTGGTCTCAGGGCTCCTCAGTACTCTGAAAAATACTGAAACCCCTGAAGAGTTTTTGTATATATGGACTTCTATGTATCAATATTTACCATATTAGAAATTAAAACATAATTTAAAATATAGACTTATATTTTAAGATAACAATAATAAACACCATTACAAGTTAACACAAGTAATGTGCTCCTATGAAAAGCAACTACATTTTCCAAAAATGAAAAATGAAAAATTAGATGAAAATATTGCTATTATTTTTTTTTGAAAATCTCTTTAACGGTTGGCTTAATGGAAGACAACTGGATTCTTTTTCTGCTTCTGCATTCAAGGTATTTTGATATCATATGACATGAATTGCTTAAGAATAAGGGACACAGGGAATCCCACCATTGTGTATAACCACAAGACTGGGGCCCTAATTAGAATAAGATAGAATCCATGCAGGTACAATGTTATCAAAACACTCTACTGTCATGTGTAACTAAAAATAACCAGTAAAAAAAAAAAAAAAAAAAAAAAAGAATAAGCGAGATAAAACAAATAGAGAGCTATAAGGCAAAACAGATTTTTGTCAAGAATGATAGAAAAGGGGGGACCTCACACTCACTCATTTATTCAACGAATGTTAATCCAGTTGGCTCCTACAGGCCAGGAGCAACCGAGAGAAGGGGGCCCCATGGCTCTGATTCCCCAGGACACACCTGCAGGACTCAACCCCAAGCCAGGGGGGCCCTGGGCTTTGTCTGTAGGGAATTAGAAGCAGCTGCAGAAAGAATGAATGAGGAAGTCTGCTGGGCAGACTTCCCCCTGGCCTCCTAAGTAAACCGTGCTCTAATTCATCAGTCCTCACTGCCCGCGGATTACACTCACGCCTGTCTGATCACAAATCTGAGCAGGAACATTCATTCACCGTATAAAAAGAAAACACCCAAGGCTCAGAGCTAGACCACCCCTCCCGCCACACCCGCTGCTCTGCCTGGCTCCAGGGGAGGCGGTGGGTGGAGGAGGATGTGGCAAGGAAGGCAGATCTCTGAGGGAGAAAACGACGCTCCCCCCTGGTGGAAACGTGAGAAACGAGGACAAAAGAAGAGTACAGAAGCCAGCTTCCAGGTTGGAACAGCAGTGAGGCGGAAAAAAGCCACGCTCTACAGTCACAAAGGAAGTGGCCCGCGTCTCAGCAGCAGGGATGCCCAAAAGAGCCTTTTAAATGAAGACCATAAAGGAAGGGGCCACACCAGCGTTGTCCTAATCGCCTCTGGAGGGCTGTGAAACCTCTTTTCCCCAACACTTCAAAGATAGAGAAATCTAATTTGAGATTTTGTTTAGGTATTGCACCTTTATATTTTGCTCAGATTTCTTAGAAGAATTTAGAATTTCATTCTTTGCCCTTAGATGCTCTCCCTTTGACTTGGACATTAACCAAGCACCTACTATGCGCTAGGCCCTAGGCTTGGTGCTGGGGATACAAAAGGGACTACAAGGAGACAAACACATAAATGCATGTGCATCACAACCCAAGTTTGTATAGCAAGAGAATGGCTACTTACATGGTGGGATTGGCTGTGGAGTGGGGAGACCACAGATCATTAGGATAGAGGAAGTTTCCAAAGAAAAAATAGGTCTGAAAAGGTTTAGAAGGCTGAATAGGAAGCTTGTCAGGTGGAATGGGAGCGGAGCAGGATGAAGGTTCTAGAGGAAACAGCAAGTATAGAGGCATGGAGTGTCAAAGGGCATGCTTCTGTTAGTAACATGACATAAGAATCTGAGTGTTTATCCTTCTTGATCTAAGCTCTTCTTGATTAAAAAGAAATATTGACACCAACATAGCAATTAGTATCCAGTTATGGGACTGTGAAACACTTCCAGGGCAAATGACACCCTCACACCCAAAAGGTAAATGTTACCAGAACTGAGGTGAGCTATGTTCTTGGAAAGGAAACTTAGAATGGATTATTCTGATGTTGATTCTAGTTTTGGCTTTGTGGAGCCTCATTCATTCTTTCTTTCAACCTGTGCCCCTGGCTACAATTACTTTTTCACACAACTGGATCAACAGGAACCAGGGAAGAGTTTTTAAAGCGAAAGAAAGGAAAATGAGATCAACCCAACGTCCAGAGAAAAATAATTCATGGGTTTCCAACAAGCCACAGGCTAAATGTGAGGAAGAGAACAACAAACATTTGACCTCAAAATAATTCCTTGGTCATTTGTATCCCAACATAAATCTAGACTTATGAAATATGATTTTTAAATGAATGGTCCACTGCATAATAGTATTTTGATATTAAAATGATCTGATATGACTATTATACATGTTTCTGCAAAAACCATCCCACAACACACTACTAGAATCTAGCAGCTAGACTGACCCACGCTTTATTCATTTTGTCATTGTCTTGCTCAAAAAGTTGCATTCTCTGCTGAGCAAGAGCTAATGTTAAAATGCCCTTGTATTGGGTTGGGGAGATAGCTCAGTTGGTAGAGGCAAGCACAAGACCCTTGGTTCAATCCCCAGCACCACACACACCAAAAAAAAATTTTAAAAAAATGCCCTCATATTACACTCCAGGATTTCCACAGCTGGGCTCCACCCTGCCTTCCACTCACAGCCTTTCTTTAGGGTTTATCTGCAGAAATCCTCTTCTTGGTCAAAATTAGTTTCTCAGTGTTCCCAAAACATTCTGTACCATGTGACATTTGACCTTTCACAAGGATGACAACCTCACCTTCCCACCTGCATACTGACCAAGCTAGTAGATACATTTTTTCTCCCAGTGAAAATTTTCTTTTTTATATTAATGCAAATCATTTCTTTCAGAAATGCAAGTTTCTTGACATTCTTTATGAAATGTTGGCAGTTACCATGGTCTAGTAGTGTTTACTGAAGATAATAGTAGGGATATTTAGATTGAGTCATATCCCCTTATTTACACTCTACCCTATGAAAGGTAGTATGAGATTTAGATTATCTTTAAACTGACCTATACAATACAATAAAATGTAAAACCAAGTGCCCAGTGTTTAAGAAATGACTATTGTACTAGAGTTATAAAAGTGCTTTAATCTGTGATGGGAGTTTATTTTTTGTGGGAGCTTCATGTAGTTTATTGAACTGGGTATTCTGTGGGTAGATCATTTGATTACATTGTTTAATTATAGGAAATTCACACCTGTTGTGCACAAAGCAAAGAGTTCCTTCAACAAAGGTTCATTCACTCATTCCGTTCACAGGCTTTCGCTGAACAATTTCTTTTTGGCAGGCACTCGGCTGGGTGGTGGATACATGCAGAGAAAAGGTGGCTCTTTCCCAATATTAGTTGGGGAGGAAAGGCTAAGGCTTGTGACAGAGCCATGCCCAAGGGACTATGTCAATCATCTGATGCTACAATAATCCTGAATAACAACCAACCACATAACTTCAGTGACATACAACAATAGCTGTTAATTTCTATGCATCAGCCCACATGGTTCTACTGATTTGGGTGGGTTCGTGAAAGTAATCAGGGGTAAACTGCTCTTGGCGGATCTTGGAGGGCCTTGGCTAGGACACACATGGCAATCTGTGTCAGTTTCATGTGCTTCTCACCAACTAGGCACATTATCATGGTAATTGCTTTAGACTCAAGAGCAAGAGCACACCCAATTGCACAGTGATTTTTAAGCCTCTGCTTTAAAATATCCCAATGATTAAAGTAGGTTGTAGGGCCAAGACTAGAGTTGGAGTTACACAGCACAGGGAATGGATACAAAGATAGGAGAATTGGAGTCATAACTGCAACTTAAACACACAAATGAGGGGCACGTAACTCAGCCTAGGGAGATAATGAATGGTCTCCCTGAAAAGGTGATACTGACTTGGGTTGAATCTTGAAAGAAAAGATGGGGGTTAGCTAAGCCATAAAAAAGGGAAGCTATTTTATTATTTTTTGGTTCTAATTAGTTATATATAATAGCAGAATGCATTTTGGCACATTGTACACAAATGGAGCATAACTTCTCATTCCTCTGGCTGTACATGGTGCTGTCACAGCAGTAGTGTAATCGTACATGTATATAGGGTGATAATGTCTGTCTCATTCTATGGTCCTTCCCATCCCCATCGCCCCACCTCTCCCTTCACTCCCCTCTGCACAATCCAGAGTTCCTTCATTCTTCCTTCCCCCCACCCTACTACGGACCAGCATCTACTTATCAGAGAAAACATTTGGCCTTTGGTTTTTGGGGATTGGATTATTGTTTTGTTTTGTTTTTTTTTTCTTTTGCAGTTGGGATTGTAGACATGCTTTATTTGAAGGTGGCATCAACCCCAAGCCTTTCCAATTGACCTTTTCTTTTTTATTAAAATATTTTTTTTTTTTTACTTTTACAGACACATTTTGATTCATTGTACACAAATGGGGTACTTTTCCTTTCTATGATTGTACACAATGTAGACTCACACCATTCGTGTAATCATACATGTACATGGGGTAATACTGTCTGTTTCATTCTACTGTTTTTCCATGGCCACTCCCTCCCACCCCTTTTTCCTCTACACCATCCAAAGTTCCTTCATTCTTCTCTTCCCCCCACCTCTCCCATCGTTATATATTGTCATGCACTTATCAGAGAAAACATTTGGCCTTTGGTTGTTTGGGCTTGGCCTATTTCACTTAGCATGATATTTTCCAACTTCATCCATTTACCAGCAAATGCCATAATTTTATTCTTCCTTATGGCTGAGTGATATTCCATTGTGTATATATATACCACAGTTTCTTTATCCATTCATCTGTTGAAGGGCATCTAGATTGATTCCATAGTTTAGCTATAGTGAATTGAGCTACTGTAAACATTGATGTGGCTTTGTCACTGTAGTATGAAATTTTAAGTCCTTTGGTATAAACCAAGGAGTGGGATAGCTAGGTCAAATGGTGGTTCCATTCCAAGTTGTCTGAGGGGGAAGCTATGTTAAACAGAGCAAACACACAAGAGCTAAGAACTTAGGAGGCTATAAGTACTTACACCGCTTTGCTTATACCACACATATCCTCTCCACCTATTAACTTTTCCCCTACTTCCTTTCTGGAATGTGGATGTTAGTCCTAGATGTTCTGCAGCTATTTTATGGCCATGAGACAATAAATATAAGATTGAAAGTCTACATAAAGATGATACCCAAGCGCACCATTGAGCCACCATATCAGCCCAAACTGTGAGTATGCCTCTTCGTGTCAGATGGGTCAGCACCCAGGAACTCCTGTGAAGTCCCCTGGAGACTGCTTTTCTCCTCAGTGTTCCATGCTCCACTATCACTTTCCTTCCCTCCCTCGACCAAACGCCCATTCCTTCAGTCAGGCTGACTCAAAACACTCTGTATCACTGGAAGCGGTGACACTGTTCATATTCAGTGTGCAGTATCTCCAGTGTCTCCATTTCTAGAGTTTCAACAGCACCCTTCCCTGGCCTCTGCATCCCCATGCTGAGAGCACAGTGAAGAGCGAGCGCTCTGGGTGCTCTCCCCCAACATTCAGCTGGGCCACCACAGCCTGCCGTGAAGTCATTATTTCTGTTATCATTATTCCCTTTCTCCTGGCTTATGCTGGTCGTACAGGAAGACCAGGATCCTACGTTGCTCCCTATCCCTTGTATTTCATTCCAAATGGCTCTGTGTATCCCGTTTTCTGACCCTATTTTTCACTCTCTCCATCTCCTAAAATCTTCAAGGAGTTATTGTTGGGAAAAACAAAATTCCTCTTTTCTCAGAGTCTGAATTTTTCCTTTGTCTTGTTTCTCTAAAGAAAATTGGCTCTCATTTGAGGTCATTCCTTCCCCTGAAGCCCTCACAAGGGGTAGCTTTTTTCTCTCCCCACCCCACAATGGAACAGATGTCCTCCTTTTTCCTCATTGCTGCTTCCAGATTGTATTATCAGGGTTCTCTAGAAGAACAGAATCAACAGGAAGTATGATTATAAAAGGGGATTTATTAGATTGGTTTATACGACGAGAAGCTGGATAGTCCACAATGGCCATCAGCAGGCTGGAGATCTGGAAGAACCAGCAGCTGCACAGTTCAAGAGGTGGAAGCACCAGAGCAAGAGGGATCAATAGTGCCACCCTAGTCCAAGACCAAGGTTTCTGGAAACTACCTGGAGAATCACTGGCAGAGTCCACTTTGGAAGAGTGTAAGAAGCAAGAGTCTGATATCCTTAGACAATGGAAGCAGCAATCAAGAACTCATTCAAGAAAAGCCAAGCTTGCATCTGCATCTGCTTCCTTGTGCTTCCAGTTTTTATTCCATCCTATTGGGTATTGCTGCCCATGCTTAGGGAGGGGCTCCACTTCAGTCCTATCTCACATTCCTAGACACACCCTCATGGACACACCCAGAAGCCTCTTAATCGTTGGCTTAATTAATTGGCTTAATCATTTCTTAATCCAATCAAGCTGACAATTCAAATTAACCATTACACAGATTATTCTGCCTCTTCGGTCCCTAAGATTGCCCAGATTTAACTCTGATATTGTGTTAGTTTTATATCACTGTGACCAAAATATCCAATAAGACCAACTTAGATGAGGAAAAGTTTATTTTGGTCTCATGGTTTCAGAGGTTCGGTACATGGTTGGTTATCCCCATTGCTCTGGGCCCAAGGCGAGACAGGACATCATGGCAGAAGGGTGTGGTGGAAGAGCACTGCTTTGCTCACAGCAGCCAGGAACCAGAGATGGGGGAAAGGGGCCACAGAGAAGATGAACCTTCCATAGCAAGCTCCCAGTACTGTAACTCTTTCAAAGTATTAATCCTTCAACTAGATCAATCCACTGATTAGGTTATGATTCTCATGATCTAATCATTGCAACTCTGAACATTCCTACAGTAACATGAGCTTTTGTGGGACATCTCATACATATCCTGTAATACAAAGCTGATCTCCTGCCCCTTCCGTTGCACCACAACCTAACTTGTCAGTCTGAAAGCTGTTCTGCCTGCCCCTTACACTGCAGGAATTTCCATCCTAGCTACAGCCATTTCCTGCTTCCCAAGTTACATCCTAGCTTGTCAGTCTTAACATCCTAGCTAGCCATTGGTTCATCAGTCAGCTTGCAAGTATTCTCCTCCACTATTGGTTCCTTCCAGCCCGGGAGATTCCAATATCTGGGAGAAGCGTCCACGGCCATCTTTCTCGTTTTCCTTCTTTCCAGCCCCTAGCAGACACTCTAGTTGTCTGCATAATAAAATCTTTTGCGTGAGGTCCTGTGTCCATTGTGGATTTCTGGGTGCTGTTCCTGGACCACAACTCAGACCGAGCATCCCGAGTGCCTGCCCCACCTTGGATTTAAGGGCCAGAGCTGCCATGGGTCCCGAGCTGAGCTGCATTTTTCCTTACATATCCAAACCACAATAGATGTTAACCAGACTTAACTACACTCACTGCAATCATATGGTTATTATCTAACTGCTGCTTCTGGGACACAACTACATAATTTCAGTGGTCTTATATATAATCCTTCCAAAACCATCATGTCTCAAATCCTGATGCTCTTGCTTCCAAAAACCTTATCTTCCATGTTAGCTCAGCTACACCCTTTGTACCCTTGTTTCTCCTCCACTCTAGCTTAGATTACATGGTTCATTATTATAATCATGACTTTTCATGTTCCCCTGGTTTCACTTGCTCCACTATCATTTCCAGGATCCTGATTCCACTTAAGGCAACCATGATCCAGCAATGTCTAGCAATGTCAAGCTCCTGATCCACCAAAGACATAGAAGGATGCCTGGTCTCTACTAGGTACTCCTGGTTCTTTGCTCCCCATTTTCTTGCCCTCTGTGCCCTACTGAGGGGCCTAAAGAAAGCAACAACCAGCAAGAAACTTAAAACTACATTTTCCCTTTCCCTGATTCTGACCTCCCCTAATCCAGCTTGTTCTACCACTATTGAAACACATAATTCTAACACAGAGACAAAGGTCTGAATCTTTCATCAGATTTTCTGACACTCAAAAAGAGATTGGATCTCTACAACCTTAACAGCACTAGCCAGTATGGTAGCAGTAGAGGCATGTCCCAAGGACTCAGTGGCTGGCCCATGTGGTAGTGACTACTGCATTAGAGGGTAGAGATACGTAACATTTCCACCACAGAGATTTTTTTTCTAAATTGGTGCAATATAATTATAGTGAGATTCATTATGCCATATTCATACACACACACAATTTGGACAATCTCATTTCCCAGTACCTTCCCTCTCCCTACCCTCCTCCCTCGATCCATCTGCTCTACTCTCCTGATCTTCCTTCCATTATTATTATTTTAATTAGTGCATTATATGTAGATGGGATTAGTTTTAGCATATTAGTACATGGACATAACATAATTTGATAGATTTCATTCCCAGTACTTCCCCATGCCCTCTCCTCCTCCCTCCCTCTCTACCCCCTTCCTCTACTTTATTGGTCATGAGATCCTTTTTTGTTTCTCTTTCTCTCCCTACCCACATTCCCTTTTTAGTTTCTACACATGAAAGAAAACATCGGACCCTTGACTTTCTGAATCTGGCTTATTACACTTAGCATGATGTTCTCCATTTCCATCCATTGCTGGTAAGCAAGTGATATAATTTCATCTTTCTTTCACAGAGACTTCCGTTGGAAAGTACTACCTTGGAGAAATGATGTTTTCTCTCTTTACACAAGAATGACCAGGCAGAGGTGTCAGCATTCAAATGTCTTCCCAGTGCTGTGGAATACTGCAGACCCTCAGAGGTCAGTCTGAACACGCTGCCCATCACCATATGCTAATGCCCAGAGTATGCTTGCCTTTTGTAGTTGGCAAAAATTCCTATCAAGGAAGAAATAGTAGGCAATCTGAATCACTTAGGGGTTAAGGTGTATTTGAGTGACCTTATTATAGCTGAGAAAGCATGAAGACAACTTTAGAAAAAGCTACACTAAAACTATCTGTGTTCAGATGATTGACAAAGATGTATTCACCGTTTTTTCCACTTCTCATGAGGTTAGTAGAATCCCCCATGAGGTCTGCAAGAGCTTGTGATTACAAGATGGCAATGGGAATTTGGCAGTTCTTTACTCCTCACAAACATTACACTTACATTCATGGAACTCTGGAAGGAATTCTGCACTGCACTTCTCAGGAACAGACTCGATAATCCTGGTCCGCAGTGACACAGGGAGGTAGCACTGCCTGATGAGTTGAGGCTGAGCTTTGCACTCACACCTGGGGTTCAGCCCAGACTTTGCCACTTATAAACCATGCAAACATGAATATATTATTTACCTTCTCCAAATCTCTATTCTGTCATCTGGAAAACATGGCAAAGGTTGAATAAGGATAACCTAAATAAATGTGACATACAGTACTGTCTTGTAGCAATCTTTGAATAAGCAGGAGTTATAATTATCTTCTTTCATAGTCCTCATTTTCCATAATCCCTTACTAGGAATGGCCTCTGTTTCAGATACCCTGAGTTTTCAAATAATGTGAATACCTATTTTTTAAATACATGTTTATTCTTATCAACACATAGTAACTGTCTATATTTATGGGATATGATATGATATTTCAATGCATGGATATAATACATAATGACCAGATCAGGTAACTTATATGTCTACCACCTCAGATCAATATCATTTCTTTGTGATGGGAACATTAAAATTCTCCTCCATTAAGGTTATTTTGAACTATTCAGTCATCATCAACCATAGTTACCCCATCCCACTGTGCTATAGAACACTAGAGGATATTTCTTCTATTAAACTGTACCCATTAACCAACCTCCCTCCATCTCTCCTTCCTCTATACTTTTCCCAGACTGATAAGCACTATCCTATTTTCTACTTTGAGATTAACCCTTTTAGCCTCCACATGTGAGAAAATGCAGTTGAATACTTTTTTTTTTTCATACTGGAGAACTGGGGATTGAATTCAAGGGCACCCTACCACTGCGCTAATCCTCAGTCCCATTTTTATGTTGAGACAGAGACTCACTATGTTGCCCAAGCTGGCCTCAAACTTGTGATCCTCCTGCTTAGCCTCTCCAGTAGCTGGGAGTGAGTGTACGTGTGCATGGCTTGAACCTTATTTTTTAATGACTACTTCCAGTTTTGTACCTCCAAAATTTCTTCCTAATTCACAAACTAAAGAGGCTAAGACCCACGTGTTGCATATAAAGGAGATAGGCTAGCATGTAGATTCTCTTTTATTCCTTCAGATCACCTATTCATCACAGTGTTGTATGTTATAGGGAAAAACTGGAAACAATCTAATGTCTGAGAGTAGAGCACTGGAATATTATAAATCCTGTTAAAATAACATCTGCCAAAAATATTAGTTGACATGGGTAAACAGCATAACGTAAAAAACTCAAAACCCATCATGGACTGTGTCCCAGCATCCCCAAGAGACACTGCAGTAGACACGTGCCAGGGTACATGTCAAGAACATTCAGTCATGCCAGGTGCAGTGGGCATGCCTGTAATCCCAGCGCAGGAGGATCACAAGTTTGAGACCAGCCTGGGCAACATAGGGAGATCATCTCAAAATAAAATAAAAAGGGCTGGGGAATGAAACTCATTGGCAGAGCACTCCAGGGTTCAGTTCTCAGTACAAAAAAAAGAGTCAATCACAACTATAAACAACTCCAATACCCATTAACAAGATACAGCATGAGTGGTGGAATAGGGAACATTATACAGAAATGAAAAAGCAAAACAAGAGAACAGGGCTGGGCTTGTGGCTCAGTGATAGTGTGCTTGCCTAGCATGCTTGAGGCCCTGGGTTCCATCCTCAGCAACACATAAAAACAAAGGTATTGTGTTCACCTACAACTAAACAAACAAACAAACAAAACATGAAATGGCTTGATGAGTCTTAGAAGGATAAAGTTGAAAGGAAAGCTCAAAAGACTTTATGGGGGAAGACTTTATTCTGCTACTGCTGCCCGTGTGATAAGCCATAAACAAAAGCAAAGAGCCTCTTACCTTGAAAGTAGCCACCTGAGTGCTGAGCTGGGAGGGAAGGGTCCTGAGAGGTAGCTTCGGTGCCGTTCTGGTTTTGGTTTATTTTTGTTTTATAAGTGGTAGTTCCTTTGTTAAATTTTACCATTATGACCTATTTGCATTTCATAATTTAAGCTATCTTAAAATAGAGACAAAATAAAGGGAAAGAAAGTATAAAACTGTATTTTTGATGTGATTTCAATTGCACAGATTTCTACACGCATAGGAAAATAATAAGCAGCAATTTTCTCTGGGTAACAACATACAAAGGGATTTCTATTCCCTTCCTTAAAAATAGTGTATTTTCAATTTTTTTTAATATTTAGCAAGTAGTACTTTTAAAATAAGAATAAAATAGAACTATCAGTTACCCACTTCTGGCTCTTCAACTTACATCTCTGCACAGAACAATCACAGGGAGGAAGAAAAATTTCTCTTCTCTCTGCCAGAAAGAAACAGGAAGAGAGGAAGAGATACAGAATTGAAATCAATACATGGTAACCTCCACAGGTTCTTGTCATTTGTGCAACAATAAGGCCTTAGGGGACTCAGCTGATGGAAAGCATCCAGATCCCAGAGTGTCCCGGAGCTCACACAACGCCTGCCTGCTCTCTCTCTCATTCAGAGCCTGGAAAGTGAGCCAGCAGCCCAGGAAGAAAAAAAGAGGTATAATTATTATTCATTAATAACTACTGCTTTTAAACTCTTATTATTATTATAATATTGTGTTAGGGCCTTTGTGTGCATTAATTCTAACATTCGCAACAATACTATAAGGTGGATGTTGTCACCCTTATTTTACACTGATATTCTAGGACTCAGGTGGAGTAAGTTGCCCAGATCTCTGACTTGAAAGTCTGTGGTTTCTACACTCCATCACAGTTCACACACTCACGCGCATCTACTGTTTTAGGCTCTTGACAACCCTGTAAAGTAGCTCAGAGTGTGCATGTGTTTTGCCCAAGGCACACAGGCATTATCATCCTTAATAATGACTTTCTTTTCTTAAAGGGAAAAATTTTTCCCCTTTAGTCCAACCAAATGCCAGCACTTCTATGTCTTTGCAGAATATATTTACTGCCTCTTGTGAGAAGGGTAAAGATGTTGGATATGACACAGAGGCTGAGCAATTTTACCTGTGGGTGGAGAGAGTAAAGAAGCACAACGCAGAAATAACCTTCAAGTTTTCTCCTTAGAGAGAGAGGGAAAAAAAAAAAAGATATGAGTAAGGTATAAGATCTTACGAGCATTTGGCTTATAACTGTTGAGTGATGTCCCTATCAACCGCATCTACTAAGTCTCCAGGAGTCTCACCTTGCACTGAGAGAGCTGACTGACCTTCAGACTGCCTTTGAGCAGTCAACATTCCAGGCAACATCCCAGGCGGGAGAGAGAATGTTTCCTCCTTTTCTCTCCTGGCCCACATGCTGTAGCGTCTCCCCACCCCTTGAGTCTCACTGGTGTTTAAGTTATTAGTGTCACAGCTTCCTGGGAGCCAGTGGTTTCTCCAGCCTGTCTGTCTGTAAGGTGGGTCTCTTTTTTTGTTGTTGTTTCTTCTCCTCCTCCCCCTCCCCCTTCCTCCCCCTCCCCTTCCTCCTCCTCCTCCTTTTCCTCCTCCTCCTCCTCCTCCTCCTTCTTCTTCTTCTTCTTCTGCAGAAGGGAAAGGGCAGTGAAACGGATGGGTATGAAAAATGCCAGGAGGAGGAGGAGAGGACGCTGAGAAGGGATTTGGTGAGTCAGTGAGCAGTGACCAGCCTGGCTGTAGTGAGCGTCTGGAAACAGCGGGAAGCCGAAGCCCTTAGCAAGGTAAGAAGAGAATCACCCCAGGGTTGTGGACCAGAGAATCCCAGACCTCTGGCTGCTGGGCTGGGGATCTGGATGGCTGGCTAGAGGGGCTGGTGAGCGGGAGGGCGAATCTGAATCCTAATCCCGGGGCATCTTCTGAGCTGCCTCTGCCAGCAGCTCTCCCACCCTGACTCACCCCATCCCTAAGGGCCCAAAAGAGCCTAGAACGTGGCTGTTCAGATCCTGGCTCTGGAGCTCAGGTACCTGTGCTTCCCACAGCTCCTCTCCTGCTCTGCTGAGGACGGGAGCGGCATCGGGAGCTGCAGGTTTTTTCCAGCTCAGGTGTGATCACTGAAAACTCTGACCTGAAACCCAAGAGACGGGGGTTTTGATCCAGGCAGAGCTATTATAGCTGGTGAGTCAATCAATCCAAGTTCAGTGTATTTATTCTGAAAAATAAGAAAATGGCTCATCACTGTCCAAAATTTCTAATTGGTTTATTTTCAAGACTAACCCCTCAAAGGACTTTGACCATCATGAAACACCATGCAGTTACAAAATATGATTAAGTTAGAGAGCCAACATATCAGCTAAGATAGAAGGGACCTCTATCTTGAATGGCCTTGAACAAGCTGGAACTTTTAAATGGAATCTGAATGATTTTATATGTGTAATATAAAAATAATGCCTTGTTCAAACTTCCTTGTTGGGTCAATGAGGACACCTCAAACGGTAAATCAGCCTCTACAAATATTTGTACACTCATTCATTGATAGATGTTTCTTGAGCATATACTATGTGACAGGCACTGCCCTTGGTATTATAGACGCAGCACTGACAAGGACCCAAGTTCAGTCCTCCTGGTACTCTCAGTCTGGTTAGAGTTTGCTGTATGGACACCCTTTGCCCCAGAACTTAGCTTCACAGATTTCCCAGGACTACAGGCTATTCGTAAGGTAGGCCTCCCCAGCCCAACTCCGTTCTCCAGCTGTACAAGGTATCTTCTGTCACCCCTAATGTCTGGTTGCAAGGGTGTAATATCCCTAGAGAATATAGGATGATTTTTTTTTTTTTTTTTTTGCGGTACTAGGGATTGAACCCAGGGCCTTGTGCTTGTGAGGCAAACACTCTACCAGCTGAGTTACATCCCCAGGCTGGGAATATAAGTTAGCAATATGCCAAGTGGTTGGAATCCAGGCTTCTGTTTTTGTTTTTTTATTTTTAGTTGTAGATGGACATACCTTTATTTTATTTATTTATTTTTTATGTGGTGCTAAGGATCAAACCCAGTGCCTCACACATGCTAGGCAAGTGCTCTGCCACTGAGCCACAACCCCAACCCCTGGAATCCAGGCTTCGTAAACTGGTATCTTTTTGCTTTTTTCACAGAATTTCTCATTTTGTTTCTGAAGGTCTTTCTAGCGTGGGCCATCTAAACTTCAGCCCTCTGTAACTGGGCTGCTCATCGAGGTTCCTCGTTCTGGTGGCTTCACGGTCACTGTACCTTATAGAGGTTCTCCCTTGTCACTACCCCTATGGTGATATTTTTCAAAATCCTAACATTCTTACTACTCTTCAACTAAAGGCTGTCCACTGTGTTTCGGTTTGATGCCAATCACCCATCACTGGAGCAAGAAGCACTCAAATTATTTGTGGGGTGACAGGATGTGCTGAGTTTGGTGTTTTTGTTTGTTTTCCGTTTGTTTTGCCTTGTCCACCCAGTAACTGAAATGATTAGAACAAGGCAGCTTGTCACCTGAATGGGCCTTTTCTTTTCTTCTTTTTTTTTCCCCCCCTAGCTGTACCCGAGTAAGACCTCTTGGTAATAAAAATTTTCCAAGTTAATTTTATGGCATTTTTCCTTCAGTTTTAATTACTACATGCTCAGTATAGAAATATATTTTTAGAGTGAGGTTAACTGTGCCACCTCACATCAAAACTATGCATCTGATCTTATCAATACCTTGCTACACATCTGAGAAAGTATTGGTTGTGTGTTGATACTCAGCGGAGTCACGGATACTAAAGACTGTCTATATGCATTTTATAAAAGGGTAAGTTTCAGTTTCCTGAAGGAGCCTGCCGGGTGATCAGCTTCTATCAGTGATGATGTCTCCTCCCACACTCATCCACATACGGACTTCTTTCTACCTCCTCGTTCATTTGAAAAGTGTTTAAGGAGCTCCCATCACTTGTCAAATTGTTATAAACCTGTAAGAGAAATAAGGCAGACTTTCCCTTAAATTACTGCAGCTCAGTGGGAAGAGCCTTTCATATACAACTGTTTCCTCCAGACTGGGATGGATGCTAATGGGACATTTGGAAAGAGGAAGGAAAATTTTCTTTCTTTCTTTCTTTTTTTTTTTTTTTTTTTTTTTTTTTGGTACTGGGGATTGAACTCAAGGGCACTTGACCACTGAGCCACATCTCCAGCCCCATTTTGTATTTTATTTAGAGACAGGGTCTCACTGAGTGGCTTAGCGCCTTGTCATTGCTGAGACTAGCTTTGAACTCGAGATCCTCCTGCCTCAGCCTCCGGAGCCGCTGGGATTACAGGCATGCGCCACCGTGCCTGGCTAAGGGAGAACTTTCTTTAGGGAAGAAGGTTGGCAGACTCTCAAAGAATGGTAGTTAAATGTCTCAGGACTCCTACATAACAGGGCAGTTTTGGAAGAACTGAAAGTTGAGTCTGGAGTCTAAGGTATCAAAAAGAAGGGGAGTGGCAGGAAATCAAAGATCAGGCCATCAAGGACCCTGAGTGAAAGATTTGGGGATTTTGATTTAGCCCTACATATGTTGAAAAGTTATTGAAGCATTTTTAAGCAGGGAGTGATACACGTGTGTTTTAGAAATATAGTTTAGGTCAGCAGTGGACAATGGGGGAGAGCCGAGAGGCAGAAGCGGAAGGGGACTATCCACAGCCCTGCTTGAGGTGAGCAGGCTGGGAACTCCGGCAATGAGAGTGCAATTCAAGGGCGCCATTGGAGAGTCTCCTTTTCTCCACTGAGCCTCTCTAAGCACACTGGTGGCCACATTCCCTCACTTCTGCCAGGACCTCAAGAGCATCCACCTCCACTGCTGATGACAGTCTCTGCAGATGTAAGCTTTGCCAGACACACCCCAGAGTGTTCCCTGGTGGTCCGCAGCCCCGCCATGTGTTGTCTGGAGCGGGACTCACAAAGGCTTGTTCTTTCTGACCAGGGAACGTAAAATCAAAGAAAGAAGTTTTAAGGATTTATGCAGGAATTCCTGAGAACCATGGACAACTAAGTCTGAGAAAAACTGGGGACAGAGTCAGAAGGTCCAACTCCAGCTTGGAGAGGGAATAGGCTTGAGGCCAGAGCAGAGGAGGCAGGCAAAGAAGGCACAACGCCACTGAACCCCACGGGGCAGAGTTAGCCTAAAGCTGGAGGGAGGGAGGGTGTACTTTGAAAGGTCTTCTCTCCTAATCTCCAAGAAATATTAGCTTTTTCCTAAAGTGATTATAGGCCTATGTATAAAAGTCTATCAACAGTCTCCCTATAATTGCACACAGGTCAAGTTCTTCGCTCTTATGTTCCTCTCCCTTTTGCACCATTGTTTTCCCTTTGTTCCAAACTGTTTCTCATACTCATGTTCCCTAAGCAGCTCTTCTTTTCAAGTGGCATCTGTCCTGGGTGGGGGATGGAGAGGGCATCCTTTGGCCATTATCTGGCCATTATCAGTAGTGGTCTAGTTTCTAATCATTTCCTCTTGAACCCAAGTTTAAGAACTAGAAGTCTATCTTAGTTGGCCTTCTTCTAATCCACAGGGCCAAGTCTACAAGGCAGGAATTACCACTCATTGACATTTCCCTGGCTGATAGCAAAGTGGTTATTTTGGGGTTTTTTTGTTTTGGCCACAAAAGAAAGATGATCCTCCCTGGATCCTTCTGGCACATCCTGAGGAAAAGCACTGTTGCGATGGATGGAAGAGAAGGGGACTTTCTGCCACTGCCATGAAAGGCCTGGCTTGGATCATTACACAGTTCCCAGAAGGTTGAGGGGACTTCCATGGGAAGCCCTTGAGCTGGCAAAGCATGCTTTACCTCTTCAGGAAGCAAGCTATAAACTCCAGCAGTCACATCTGGGGTTGCCCACTTCCTCCTTGAAATCCATTCTCAAATATCTCTGGAGCCCTGGACAGAGGAAATGGTTCATGAGCAGCAAGAAGGCTGCCTGGGCAACAGATATCAAACTTATCTTTGCATTGACTTAGCATTGACTTAGCACTTCCACCTCTGGGGATTAAGCTTACATACATACGTGTGTAATGACGTGTGAACCTGAAGGTCATTACTGAGGCAGCTGAAATGGTAAAAGACTGCAAAACAAGCCAAAAGTCCGTCAATAAGGAAATGAGTTAAATAAGTCATTGTATGGCCATACAATAGAATTCTGTGTAGCAAAAAGGAACGAGGAGGGCTGGGGTTGTGGCTCAGTGGTGGAACACTTGCCTCGCATGTGTGAGGCACTGGGTTTGATCCTCAGCACCCCATAAAATGAATAAATAAAAGAAAGGTATTATATCCATCTACAACTAAAAACAGCTTTTAAAAAAGGAATGAGGAAATGCCTTATGTACTACAGGGAACACTCCCTGCAAGACAAGTTCATAATTTAAAAAAAAAAAAAGGGGTACAGCATAGTGGAAATAACTTACTATTTTTTGTGTTTTAAAGAGGGAAAAAATTAAGAAAATACATACATTTGAATTTTCTTGGGTATTCATAAAGCAACTGAAATTACACATAAGAAAATAAACCCAGTTGCTATGTTAGGGACAAGTTGAGAAATGGGCAGATGGGGGACAGGTTTTGGAGGTAGATTTTTCACTATATACCACAAGCTATATAAATACTAGTTGTTAGTAAATAGAGAAAAGGTTAGTAATTCAGCGACTAATAAATTATTGTTCTCTTTTGCCTGAAAAAAGCCGTGACCCTGTTAAAAATATGTCATTATCCTTGTTTACAAATAGCTCTAGAGGCTTTCTAAATTGTGACTTCAGACTTCCCCTATAGAAACAACTGCTTGTCAAAAAATTAACCCTTTCTGTCATGTGTGTTAAAGACTGGGTGTGACAGAGCAGGCTGCCGGCTGGTAAGCACTCTCTATCTTTCCTTCCTGCATGCAGAATCTTAGGAATGCCCTATTTTAAATTCTGAGTCTATGGAATGTCCAGGAGAATGATGCTTTTCAAAACAATTTGAACCATGTGACAATTACCTATCAAAAACTTCTTTAAAAACTTGGTGATAAGACTCATTACCAGAAAAATATTAAACCCTATATCCAATTCCAGTTACCATCCAGAAATACAGTTTCTCTTCTTTATAAAAACTAAAAGGGAGATTTTATTGGGTATATGGTGCTAAGAAATTAGCAACTTGCTGCTGGTAATATTTGTACTATGTGTAATAGTTATTTTATCTCTCAATTATTATTTATATCAGGAAGTCACCCAAAATGATCCATAGTCACGTAGGAAAGAGTTAAAATATTCATAGGAGAAAAATTCTGGCAGTCTTTTCATATGAAGCATCCCTGAATATCACAAGAATAAGTTCAGGTTGCCCCCAGTCTATATGAACCTTTGCATAAACTGCAAAATGAAAATCCTTTCTTTAAATATTTTATATCTAGCAACTGGAAAACCACCCTATAATACTTACCTTGTTGGACCAAGATACTTTATTATCATCTACAGAATTTTTAAAATAAATATCTAAATCCTTGCTGAGACGGCATTCCCTAGGGTTGTGCAACGCACTACCTACTGAGCAGCCCTGGACAGGTTGTGTCAAGTGGCCAAGTGTTCCACAAGTGGCAGCACAGCCATAAAGTGGCATAACGGCCATAAGGATCACTAGTAGAGCTCAGTGTTGCTTGGCACACTTTCAGATTCAGCTGGTAAGGAGACAACAGTGCAACTGAAATCAATGCAGGCTGTCTACTGCCTATGCAGACCCAACAGCACTGAATCAGTTTCCCCATGTCCTTAGTTCCACAGGATGAGGCAAAATCAGATGGGACCCCATGACAGATATCGTGGGCATTTGGTTCTGCCACTGAGGATACAGGCTTTTATAGCCTGCAGCTTCATCCTTCAAGGGACTGAAGTGGCAAGTCCTGTGCTTAATGAAAAATGGGGGAGGAGATGACAAAAGACCTTATGGCAATCTCCCTCAAGCTGAGTGAGTGGCTTGAGAAATGTCCTCAGGATATTTCTTGCTGGGTGGCTCCTGTCCTTGAGCTTCAGAAGAATCACAAGGCATTCAACCAAGGCTTGGGTTAGATTAAAATTAAGCTTTGCCTCCATGGCCTATGTGAGGTCTTACATTCCACCACGGCACCACGATGGGGTCATTCTCTATGTTGATTAAACATGGCTGAGTTCAGGTATCCTTGGTAATCCAAGAAAGACAAGGAGGAGGAATCAAAGACCCTAAAGTACATAGAACTCATTGACACACCAGCTTCAAGGAACAGGAACTGATCTGGACAGGGATTTGTGCAATTGTGCACAAATGTCCTAGCTTTCCACATTGTTGCTTGGAAGGGGTCAGGGAGAAGGTAGCTTTGGCTAGCAAGAGAATGGAAGGCAAGCACCAAAACAGCAGCCTGACTCAGTCCCTTCTGCTTGTCCCTTCAAGGTCATCTACTTCAGCACAATGATACTGCCTAAAAAAATGAGGCTCCTGCTGTTCCTGGTTTCCCAGATGGCTGTCTTTGCTCTCTTCTTCCACATGTATGAGCACAGCTCCCTGTTTAGAAAGGAGGAGCCCAAGCCTGTGCATGTGCTGGTCCTGTCTTCCTGGCGCTCTGGCTCTTCTTTTGTGGGGCAGCTTTTTGGGCAGCACCCAGATGTCTTCTACCTAATGGAGCCTGCCTGGCATGTGTGGATGACCTTCACCGAGAGCACTGCCTGGGGGCTGCACATGGCCGTGAGGGATCTACTGCGCTCTGTCTTCCTGTGTGACATGAGTGTCTTTGATGCCTACATGAAACCAGGTCCCCGCAAACAGTCCAGTCTCTTCCAGTGGGAACAGAGCCGGGCCCTGTGCTCCCCACCTGCCTGTGACTTCTTCCCTCGGGAGGAGATCACCTTCCATACTCACTGCAAGATTCTGTGCAACAAACAGCCCTTCAACCTGGTGGAAAAGGCCTGCCGCTCCTACAGCCACGTGGTACTCAAGGAGGTGCGCTTCTTCAACCTGCGGCCCCTCTACCCACTGCTGATAGACCCTTCCCTCAACCTGCACATCGTGCACCTGGTCCGGGATCCCCGGGCGGTGTTCCGTTCCCGAGAACACACCACAGCAGAACTCATGATTGACAGTCATATTGTGATGGGACAGAACTTGAAAAACCTCAAAAAGGAAGACCACCCATACTACACAATGCAAATCATCTGCAGAAGCCAACTGGACATATACAGGGCCATCCAGTCCTTGCCCAAAGCCCTGCAGCAGCGCTACTTGCTCATACGCTATGAGGACCTGGTCCGCGCCCCACTGGCTGAGACTTCCCGGATGTATGAATATGTGGGGTTAAAATTCTTGCCCCATCTCCAGAATTGGGTGCATAACATCACCCAGGGTAAGGGCATGGGGGAGCATGCCTTCCACACAAATGCCAGGAATGCCCTCAATGTTTCCCAGGCTTGGCGCTGGTCCTTGCCTTATGAAAAGGTTTCCCGACTTCAAGAAGTCTGTGGCGATACCATGGATGTGCTGGGCTACCTCCAGGTCAGATCCAAACAAGAGCAGAGCAACCTTTCCCTGGACCTTCTATCTACCTGGAAACCCTCTGAGCGAGTCTACCAGAGTGAAGAAGGCTCTGTCCCCACCTGGTCCTAGCCTCAGCCACATTCTCTGAATGCTTCTGAGCCATAACTGTGTCTCTGTAATTGTGCACATTGAGTGAGTTGTGCCCACACATGCCTCAGTGGAGGAATCTTTGTGCCAATTCTCCTGTCTAGAAAAGAGACTCAGGGACTTTATATGAGCAGCATATTCTGCCAATGAAACAGAGGATTCCTCTCTTCTCTCCTTGATCTTCCTATCTATGAATACCTCAGAGACTTGGTGGCCTGGAGGCCTATTAGACACCAAACAGTATCAGTGGAATAAATCGATAAACCTCCCTGTTCACATCTTACCCACTGGAAAAGGGGAGAGAAAATAAAAACCAGGGAAGTGGTTCTTCCACCAAAGAGTTCAGAAACACATTCCACAGACATGAAGTTCTCGGGGGCCTCAAAGAGGGAAGTGGGAACAAAGTTGGATGCTTACTTGTGGGTTTGGCGGGAACAACTAGAGGTGGTCACAAACACTAAACAGACTCTCTGCAGAACAGGGCAAGTTCTTAAGTTCAGTGGGTAGCTAGCTCTATTTGGATGTCATTTTCCCTCAGCATTTTCCTATCACATGGAAGACTTTGATCTGTGAAGCTGCCATTCATTAATACTAAAATTCCAAAATAAGATTCTGTTTGGAATCTTCCCTTTCTACTAGTAGTAAATGCTCATCCTTACAGGAGCTTAATCTAAGAACATAACCATCTTTATAGATTTTTATGCTTTTGTTATTATCTATCAACCATGTATATAAAAAATTGCTACAATAATATTCGGTGTCAGATAATGAACTAGCCCTTTCTTGTGTAAGGCATAAGTTATAATAAAGCCATATGCATCAATCTAGGATCTGAGCAAATAATTCTTTTACTCTGGTCCTTCAGCCAGAAGACCTCAGTCTTATTATGTGCTTCACCTGGTTCTAGTATTCATCTCCCCTAATAAGAAAGTTACTTCTCCCAGTAATTTGCAAATATGCCCAGACTAGTTGTGCATCAGAAACACCTGTTACACATGCATGTTGCTGTGCCTTATCTCAGATACGCTGCGACTGCAATCTCCTAGTGTGGAGGCTGGGTTTCTGGATGTTCATCAAGCTGACCTGGTGACTCTTCCATGGCCAGCTAGGCACCAGACACACTGCACTGGGCAGAGGCACTGTTTGCCTTCTTGCTCCAAGACAGGTGACTTGAGTACATGCTGAGCGTGTATGCCATTTACGTCTGCTGCCAGTGCTGTCTTGGGTTGGAAAGAATGGGGGAACCGTTCACATAGGTCTAGAACTCCACAGACCTCTGAGCCCTGACTTCCTTAATGTCTTACTTTGTCTGAACCTGAGACATTCTGTCATTTCATCTTTCCTTTTGTTTCCAACTTCCTTTTCTTGAACACTGGGGATTGAACCCAGATAATCTATCACTGCTACCACTGAGCTACACTCCCAGCCCTTTAAAAACATTTTTTGAGAAAGGGTCTTGGTAAGTTGTCTAGGCTGGCCTGAAACGTGTGATCCTCCTGCCTCAGCCTCCCAAGTAGCTGGGATTATAGGTGTGCACCACTGCACCCAACTTATTTTCACCTTCTGACATGTTTCTCACTACACAAAGTTTCCTCAGTGTCAGAACTGAATTTCCCCATTCAGTTGTGCTTAGGGGTGCCCGAGTGGCTCATCATCTAAGATACTCGAGCAGTTACTTTTGTCAGCTGGATTGGTTGAGGTTAGTATGTATGTGACTTTAAAGGAGTGAATTTATTCTAATGTCCAAACCCAAGCCACTCTGGGAACTCCTCAAGAGTATAGAGCTCCCAGGAAAGTGCTTGCCTCTTCCAACCCTCCAACAGTGCAACTCTTCCTAAAGGTTGAACATATGGCCAGGCAGCAGATGTGAACAGAAAACAGTGGGCCAGTAAGGGAACAGACTGTAGTAGACTCCCCATCTCTGATTTTCTCTCTGAAAGTCCAGTCCCTGCCAAATTGTTTTAAAGGTAGAAACTTCCTTGGGAACCATTTCTATGCAATGCTAAAGTGCAGAGCTCTCTGCTTGCCCTCTCCAAAAGGATCCCCCCATCCTGAGACAAGGAAAGATACTAGCCATATGGGAGTCTCAGAGTCTTATTCAAGATCCACTTTAACACAGCTTTAAATTTCCTATATTCCAAGTAGTAGATGTCCTTTAAGGTTCAGACATCTAGGCACAGATGTAGATCATTTCCATCACTGCAAAAATTCTATGGGACAGTTCTAGTCTAAATCCATTTTTGTGTGCAACATTCTATCTCACCTCCAAAAGTTTAAACAATATATAATACATATATATGATATCACAGTTTTACATATGATAAAACTGTGTGTAATGTAAAGTCATGCTCTGCGATCTCTTTAAATTCTGACCCAGTGTTGAAAAAGACTTTGGTGCTCAGTGGGACAATCTCCCATGATGTCTTCCGGTGGCTGGCACTGCGACTCAGAGGTGAGGGAGCAATGCACTCGGTTGTGTGGTGTGGGGCGAGTGTGGGACTGAACACTGGTGAAGAGTTTAGGGGATAATATCCTCCAGGTTTATCCCTTCTAACTTTGAGGCCTCTGAACTGTCCCAAACCCCAGCAATAGAGAGGCTCTTCTTTGCCTTCTTGGACTACTTAGCTCTAAAGATGAGTTTAAACCTAGATATGGGAAGAACCAGATCTGAATTTTTCATGTCCAGTGTTTCAGGTTTAGGGAGTGAGCGCTCTCAAATATGAAGTAAAACTAATGGCCGGGAATGCCTGACTGCAGGAGAGCCATCTACATCTTTGTAAAAAGCCAAACTGACAACTATCCCTAGTCCTATAGTTTCAGGGTCAGATGGGAGAACAGGGTCCCAAAACTTCAAAGTAATTTTGTGGAGAGTGAGAAAGTCATCGTTTGAGACAGAGGGGCCTTGACTCTAGCATTTCTTTTCTTTTCTTTCTTTCTTTTTTTTTTTTGGTTGCCCCAGAGAGTGCACCGTTCCTGGAAGCACTGCAGTACCAGGTCGTAATGCATCTGCATTTCTACCTGTAATTACTATGTGGCTCCCTTTCTCAATATAATGAGGGCAACTGGTAAATTCTTAGTCTATTTTAATTAAAATTATATTCTTCTTAAACACATGAATAATAGTCATAGATATGGAGAGGTATAATTGACTAAGTTTTGTACAAAAAAATATAACCTTGTATTGTCTGTAAATTTCTCTCTAAAATTGCTTACAATTTACTACGTGATTTAAATCTAAGCCTAAAAAATTAATTTCACTGGCTATGTCTGTTATCATGACTCTACTGAATTACTTTTAATTCACGAAGCAAAGTTTAAAAAACGGACATACAAGAGTGACACAGGCCACTTGACAGTAAGTCTCTGACAGTCACTAGTCTGGGATCCCCAAGACACCAGCCCTTCTGTTGACCCTCCTGACTGACCCCCATGCTATGTTCCTCTTCTGTACAAATATCCCTGGTCATTCAGAGTAAAGTTATCTTTTCAGAAGAATACTGAGGAAAAGTGGAACCAATAACCAGAGCATGGAGATAGTGTTCTGCTATCATGTATCTTCATGTCAAGGAATGTTCTGCTCTATGTCAAGGAATGTTCTAGGTGCTGTGGCTACAGCAGTGAACACAGCAGGAAAAGCCCCTCTTTTCATATGACAGACATTTTCATCTGTTGGAGGGCAAGGGCACAAACAAAAAGTACTAAGTGGAAGCTAAGTACTATGCTAAGTACTCTCGGGATGGCTAAAGCAGGGTAAAGAGCTAGAGAATGAAGAAGGGTGCTGCTTTACAGACACATAAGAGATGTCATCCCTGAAGGAAGGATGCTTGAGCAGGGACCCTCCAGAAGTAGAGGAGCGTGCCCCAGCAAATGCCAGTGTCAAAACAGACAAAAACCATTAGGTTCTCATGACAAGCTATTGTGTGCTCAGTACTATGATGGTCTGTGAAGGACAATGTATAGACATTACAGGAAGGATAGCAGGACAAAGATGTCATGCACTCATGAGGGCTTGGGCACTAACTGTGCCACCTGGGTGACTGCTGTTACCAGCCAGGTGACCTCAGGCAAGTCTCCATGTCTCAGTTCCTCAACTGCAGGGTGAGTAGAATAAAATGGCACTGATTCACCAGAGTTGCTGGGAAGACGAATAGTTAACATGTGGAACATCCTCAGCAAGCACTCACGCAGTGATCATGTGAATGTTGTGGTAACAACACTGTCGTCCACCATTTCTGATCATACGGTATCCTGGTTAAGACCATGCTTAACAGCAGATCTCAAACCCTTTGTGGCAATTTCTGATCATACCAATATGATGAGGAGACTGATACTTTTTCACCTTCTGGGTTCTTTATATCAGTGGCTCTCAATCAGAGGGGACTTTATCCCCAGGGGACATTTGGCAACGTCTTCAGACTATTTTTATTATCTTATTTTTAACTGGCATGTAATTATTGTAGTTATTTACTTAAAGGCATTTTTTGGTTATTGTAATTGGTTGGGGTGAGGTGCTGATAAACATCCTACAAGGACAATAGAGTTCCCACAACAACAACAAAAACAAAATGTGGTCCAAATAATAGTGTAGCTGTTGGGAAACCCAACTCTGTATTAAGCAAGGACAAAGACAAAAAGCTGATGATTTGAGTGAATTTCTTTTCCATTTCATTCACTCTTGTTCAAATGGATGTGCTACCAACCCTAATGTCCTGACTGGAAAGATGGTGTAACCAAGGCATCTTTGGTACCCGCTCTTTTGGTAGCCACCTCAAAAGTAAAGTGGCAGAGTAGGCCTCACAAAATCACAAAGCCGCCTCACAGGAGATGGAGAAGAGCCTGAGGAGAGAAAGTGAAGTGCAGCCAGGCTTCCGGGGACCAGTCACTCAGGGGCTGCTCTGTGCCCTGACTGGCTGTGGCTCACATCCACTCGAATTCAGGCAGCTGTGTTCAAAAGATGAAAGGATTGAAAGGGGCAAAACATGGTCATCTAAGGCCTCAGGTTAAGTGGGCAGGACCAATGGAGCCAGAAGCAGATGTGCTAAGACAAACTTGTCTAACATGTCTGAGAACAGAGGAATCGGTCGTGAATGCCAAAAAGTTCTCTGGGCACCGAAGGATGCAGTCAGTGTTGCTCTACTTTTTTTTTTTTTTTTTTTTTTTTTTTTTTTTTTCATAATTGACTCCCCCTTCACTCTCAATGAGCATTTTAGATATTTTTTTTTTATTAATAATTACCCCAGATGAAATTTTAATAACCCCAGGCATACCTTTCCATCTGTTTATGTACTACAGCCCTTTGGAGGACTATAAACCATTAAAATATCTAAGTTTATCCCCCTCAAGGACCATTTTTCACTCCTTGGCAGTAATATCACCTTCAATGAGAATATGTGGCTTAAGGGCTGGGGATGTAGCTCATTGGCAGAGTGTCTGCCTATTGCACATGTGACCCTGAATCAATCCCTGGCACTGAGAGGGAGGGAGAACGATTTACTCCACCACCCACCAATACTTTTCAGCTCCTTTCCCAGGCCCTCTCCTTTTTTCTTCAACATGTCTTTTCATTTGTCATCCCCCCAATCTACATTCCTTGTTCAACAATAATTGTCATTAAGTAAACATGCATGTAAGTAATTTCTAAACCATAAAGATCTATTAAAATGTTGGTCATTACTAATAGTAAAAAAAAAAATAGAACAACTAACTGACTGTCGCCCTCCCACAAACCCAGCCCTTCCAACCCTAGCCCTCACCCTTGGGGTCATTGGCCCTACCTTCCTGGTCAGTTTTCTTTCTTTTTTTTTTTTTTTTTTTTTTTTTTTTTTTTTTCTTTTTTTTTTTTTACCAGATTACTTTATTAATATCATAATCTTCTCTGTATCGTTCCAATTTTAGTATATGTGCTGCTGAAGCGAGCACCTGGCCAGTTTTCAAGTTGGCTTCTTCTGGTCCTGGAAGAACCAATAGAAGCTAGTTAATTGTTTTTAAATTTTATGACAGAAATTGGTAAGTGTAATAGGGACATGGAGCTACCATTCATAAAATGAGGTACATTTCAGAAAGATATTGTTCCATCTGAAATCAATACCAACTTAAATGGTTAACTGCAGAAAATGTAAACATGTTGAACAAGAAGGAATAAAGGCTTCTGTTCTTCTATGTTGGGTCAAGGGGCAGGAAGAAAACTCCGTTATTTGATTCATCATTAACCAAATTATGACCTTAGCATTCTGGATGCAAATAACTCAAGTTAATTAAATTTAATTGAAGTTTCTACCAAAGACCCTTAAAACTTTAGGCTCAAGATCCAAATTACATTAATGATTTTCCCTCCTCCACCCCACACCACTCTGCATCTGTTCTGGTTCTCTTTTCTACTTTTCAACTTGCTGCCAAATCAAAAACCTGGACTTTGCCCTCAACTTCCTCCACCAATCATCCATCAACTATCTATTTTATCTGATTAGCTTTTTTCTTTTTTTTTAATTTATTTACTTATTTTTATTGTAAACAAATGGGATACATGTTGTTTCTCTGTTTGTACATGGCGTAAAGGCATACCATTTGTGTAATCATAAATTTACATAGAGTAATGTTGTTTGATTCATTGTTATTTTTTCCCTTCCCCCCACCCCTCCCACCCTTCTTTACCCTCTATACAGTACTTCCTTCCTCCATACTTGTCCCCCTCCCTAACCCTAACTCTAACCCTAACACTAACCCTTCCCTCCCCCCCATTATGTGTCATCCTCCACTTATTAGCGATATCATTCGTCCTTTGGCTTTTTGAGATTGGCTTATCTCACTTAGCATGATATTCTCCAATTTCATCCATTTGCCTGCAAATGCCATCATTTTATCATTCTTTATGGCTGAGTAATATTCCATTGTATATATATACCATAGTTTCTTTATCCACTCATCAATTGAAGGGCATCTAGGTTGGTTCCACAGTCTGGCTATTGTGAATTGAGCAGCTATGAACATTGATGTGGCTGTATCTCTGTAGTATGCAGATTTTAAGTCCTTTGGGTATAGGCCAAGGAGTGGGATAGCTGGGTCAAATGGTGGGTCCATTCCAAGTTTTCTAAGGAATCTCCACACTGCTTTCCAGAGTGGCTGCACTAATTTGCAGCCCCACCAGCAGTGTATGAGTGTACCTTTCTCCCCACATCCTCGCCAACACCTGTTGTTGCTCGTATTCTTGATAATCGCCATTCTAATTGGGGTGAGATGGAATCTTAGGGTGGTTTTGATTTGCATTTCTCTTATTACTAGAGATGTTGAACATTTTTCCATATGTTTGTTGATTGCTTGTAGATCTTCTTCTGTGAAGTGTCTATTCATTTCCTTAGCCCATTTGTTGACTGGACTATTTGAATTCTTGGAGTAGAGTTTTTTGAGTTCTTTATAGATTCTGGAGATTAGTGCTCTATCTGAAGTATGATTGGCAAAGATATTCTCCCACTCTGTAGGCTCTTTCTTCGCATTGCTGATAGTTTCCTTTGCTGAGAGAAAGCTTTTTAGTTTGAATCTATCCCAGTGGTTGATTCTAGCTTTTATTTCTTGTGCTATGGGAGTCCTGTTAAGGAAGTCTGGCCCTAGACCAACAAGGTGAAGATTTGGACCTACTTTTTCTTCTATAATCTGCAGGGTCTCTGGTCTGATTCCGAGGTCCTTAATCCATTTTGAGTTTAGTTTCGTGCATGGTGAGAGATATGGGTTTAGTTTCATTCTGTTGCATATGGATTTCCAATTCTCCCAGCACCATTTGTTGAAGAGGCTATCTTTTCTCCATTGCATATTTTTGGCCCCTTTGTCTAGTATGAGAAAATTGTATTTATTTGGGTTTGTGTCCGTGTCCTCTATTCTGTACCATTGATCTACCTTTCTATTTTGATACCAATACCATGCCGTTTTTGTTACTATTGCTTTGTAGTAGAGTTGAAGATCTGGTATTGCAATACCCCCTGTTTCACTCTTCCTGCTAAGGATTGCTTTAGCTATTCTGGGTATTTCTTTTTAGTACTAAACTCAGGGGCACTTAGCCAATGAGATATATCCCCAGACCCTTTTTTAAAATTTTGAGATAGGGTCTTACTAAGTTGCTGAGGCTGGTAATGAACTTTTGATCCTCCTGCCTCAGCCTCCTGAGTCACTGGGATTATAGACATGCACCTGAGCATTCAGCCCTGATTAGCATGTTTTAAGTTCAACTAATTTTCTTTTTCCCCAAGGCCCTCCCCACTTGATGTTCATGCCAATATCATCTTTGTCTTTCTGCCTCCAAGCTGCCCGCTTTGATCCAAAATCCACACTATACTAAAGACTTCAGAAAATCCAATTATCTTACTGTAGTTAGAAAGCCCCATGATCTGGTCTTTGTGTCCCTCTCTTAGCACTCTCTCTCAGACTCTACTTCTCACCCATCTGAATTTGTAGTTCTACCAATGTAGCACATAGACATCTTTCTCTGGATTTTAGATCATGGTATTTTTCCACCCAGGAACACCCTACTTAGTCCTGACTTCAATTTCTCTAGCTATTTTTTCATCCTTCAGGTCCCAATTTAAACTTCTCTGCAAATTTTTCCTGGTTGATCCCCGCCCAATCCCTTATTGGATGCCAAGCTGTGAGTTTCCTATTAACATAGCATTTATCACACTAGAGTGATATAATCCAATTTACATGTTCTTTGAGCTCTTTGAGGAAAAGGACTGTCTTACTCCCATAAATAGCAAATAGTAGGCTCTCAATAAATATCTGTTTAATAAACAAAGAGGTCAATATCATCTATATTATATGTAAAGGGCTCATTCTTCACATGAAGAATCATTTAAAATCTTTGGTTAAATGAGAAACACAGTGATATGTTTGAAGACCCAGATAAGAATGAGTCAACATTTAGAAGTTTCCTGTTTGAGAGAAATAGGGAAATTGCCTCTTAATGCCAACAGCTCAGAAGTGCTGAATCAAGTGATATGTGTGGGGTGGGGTGGGGGACAGTAAAGTAGAGATCCAAACACTTAAGTCAACTTATATTTTTAATAGTGATATTACTGTGGCCAGAAAGGCACAAATTATTCTGATTTTCTGAAGGGTTTTATGTGTTCTTAGGGTGTAGCGATTGCTTTCTACAAATTTAGCAAATACTTGGCAACTGATTACAATCTGGTTTCTTAGCCAAATATCTAAGCAGAAAGTTTCCGACCTGATTTTTATTGCCACTTCACTCCCATAATGGCAAAGTAAGGTTAAAGGAATAGAGTTGTTTTTAGAGTCATTTTCTGCACTCTTCCCTCACCTTCCACATCCTATCATTAGCAAGTCCTTGTCAGCTCAATTTCAAAAATGTCCTGAGTCCAACCATGTTTTACCATCTCCACTACTAGGTGATCATCCAAATCCCACCTGAACTTCAACACAAGCTTCCCAGTGGGTCTTTTGATTCTCCTTGTCCTGCTTCCCCTGTAGCTCACCTTCCATTTGCTATCCAGAATGAGCTATCTAAAGAGTAAATTAGATGATATAAATTCTTAGCCTAAAATCTTCCAATAGAATAATCTAGTGACCATACCTCAGAAAATGAATAAGAAAATCATTAAATTGATACCATTCCATACTTTTCTTCAATTAAAAGGAATGAATTGAGCTGAGGATATAGCTCAGAGGTAGAGCACTTGCCTGGCATGCATAAGATCCTGGGTGCAATCCCCACTACCCCAAAACAAACAAACAAAAAGAGTGGGGGGGATAGCTACTAATACACACACTATGGACGACTCTCAGAAGTGTACCACTAAGTGCAAGAAGTCTTACACAAAAAAGTTCATATTGTATGATTCCTTTTATATATAGTTCTAGACAGCAGATAAGGAATACCTGCACATCTTAGAAGAAAATAAGAACAGTGTTTTCCTCTGGATGGAGGAGGCACAAAAGGAAACTTTGTGGGGTAATAGAATGTTCCTCGTCCTGGTAAGGATTTGGTTTACATCATTGCATGAATTTGTCAAAATAAGTGATTGTACACTTAAGATTTGTGCACTTCATTGTATGCAAATTTTACACAAAAAGAAAAAATACGAATATTGAGTTCTATTTAATGATATACATGCCGAAATATTTATGAGAAGTTACTGATGTCTGCAACTGACTTTGTGATGCATCCCCCAAGTATATGAGATTGAAGGACAGGTAGACAGATGAAAGGATGGATAGATACGTTAAAAGAGAACTGTAACAAAAATGTTAACGGTAGAATCATGGTGAGGAGAGTACAGATCTTCACTATGAAATTCTTTCAGCCTTGCTATTTAAATGTTTTATACTAAAATGATAGGAGAAGTAAAAACTTCTAAGGTAACCACACTTCTGGAATATCAGTCAATGTGAGGAGTTCACCTGACACTCTTCCCAATGAAATAAATATTTAAATAGTAAAAATTGTGAAAAAAATCCACTTAAAACCTTTAGAGGGGCTGGGGAGATAGATCAGTCGGTAGCGTATTTGCCTTACAAGCACAAGGCCCTGCGTTCGATCCCCAGCACCAAAAAAAAAAAAAAAAAAAAAAAAAAAAAAAACCTTTAGATATTGTTCTAAGTGGATACAATAAATGGAGGAATTAATTCATGCAAGTTTAGTAAATCCTGATAAGAACAGTATGAGTTTGCGGCATGTAAGCTACCACCTGACTGATCACCCCCCACGCATTCAGTGTGACAGAAATTCTAATCCAAGCAGGTGTACAAGAAGATGGAGCTTTCTCTCCTTCAAGCTTCTTGTCTGGGACTAGGTTTTCAAAACAATAGAACTCCCTCTACCTCCAGCTCTTCATCTAGGACTAGGAAGGAAAGGTAACCAGCATCTCTCATGACCACACCCAGCTGTGCAATGCAGCTCTTTTCCAGGCAGGGGACTGGACTGGGACTCCCTTGAAAAACCCAGTACCAACTTGAAGGGCAGAAATTCTACCTACTCACTGAAGGCTGAGAATTCTGGGTCCCAATAGTGTCTACCCCTTTTCACTCATAGGTTCCATGCCAGGAGAAGCAAGCTGAAAAGACGAGGGGCTGCTACCCACATCCAATACCCCACTTGTAGACCGAGGCAGATATGTTACTCCAGAAGAAGAAGACTATAGTCCCTGCCCCCTACTCTGGTGCAATAGCCCAGAGAGTACGTCCAGGGAGAGAGAGAGACCTTAAGAACAGGGAGCTCAGTAGCTCTTCTTAAGAAGACTTAATTTATGTTTAAGAAAACATGGAGGAGGTTTCAAGATGGCAGCCTAGAGGGTGGCTGCATTTCACGTTGCTCCAGGACTCAGGATTCAAAAGAGGAGATATTGAGACGCTTGGGACCAACTCAAAGCAGCCGGGTGTCTCTCACCCCCTGGGGAGGCATCCCGGATGGGACGGTGGTCCCGGAACGTAGGAAACTTTGTGAAGTAGAACTGCCGGCGAGACGCCCCTCCTCCCGCTGGAGCAGTGAACTCGGACAGCTGGGAGCGCCGTAAAGGAGGCCGCTCGGCACAGCGCTGGGACTCGGAGCAACCACTGGGGCTCTGGCGGCTGCCCAGGGGAGGAGTGGCGAGGAGAGCTGTGTGGACTCAGGACACCGGGGCCTGCCCTGAGGAGGAGGAGGAGGAGCGTGGCCACGTGGATTCGGAGTGACTGCACCAGAGCTACAGGCGGTTGCCAGAGGAGAAGCCGTGCGGCGAGCTGTTTGGACTCAGAACGACGCTTCTGAACCCCGCGGCCTGCCCTGAGGACGAGGAGGAGGAAGAGGAGCGCGGCCACTTGGATTCGGGTGACTACACCAGAGCTACAGGCGGTTGCCAGAGAAGGGGCTGCGTGGTGAGCTGTTTGGACTCTGACCACTTCTGAACCCCGGGGCCTGCCCGGAGGAGTAGGACGAGGAGGAGGAGAAGCGCGGCGGGGCGTTTGGACTCGCAGTGACTGCATTAGCGCTCCAGGCGGCTGCTCAGAGGAGAAGGCGAGTGGTGAGTTGTTTGGTCTTAAAGTGACAGCTCCTGAACACAGGGGGGCTGCCTGGAGGAGAAGCGTGGTGGGACGCTTGGTCTTGAGTGGCCGCACCAGAGCTCCGGGCGGTTGCCCAGAGGACCCGTGCAGCGGGTCACGTGGATTCAGAGCCACTCAGAGGGACTGCTCCTGAACACCCGGGGGATTATCTGGAGTAGGAGGAGGAACGGGGAGGGTCACTTCGACTCGGAGTGATTGATTGCCCCGGGCTACGGGTGGTTGGTGGGAGGAGGAGGCACGCAGTGAGTTTCTTGGACTCCTAGTGACCGCACCGGAATACTGGGCGGCTGTCTGGAGGAAGAGGCCTGTGGCGGGTCTCTGGGACTCAGAGCGATTGTTCGGGGCCACAGGTGGCTGCTCAGAGGAGGGGCCACACAGCCAGGCAATTAGGTGCAGAGCAGGGTCCCAGGATCTAGGAGGCTTCTGGGTGGAAGAGCCGCACAGAGACAGGCTTAGGGCGGAGTGAAGGTTCCAGGCCTGTGGGCAAATTCTCTGAGGAGGGGCAGCCTAAGGAGATTCATCTGCGAAGGGTGAGGCTCCCAGGCCCAGGAGGTAGGGCCAGGCCCCTGGGAACTTTGCAGAGGAAGGCAGCCCAGCCCAGGCGGTAGCTGTAAATTGAGGGGAACCTCTAGGAGGGAACTGACCAGCGAGACCTCCCCACCGGGTGAGTCTTCCCTGCTGGGTGAGGTTTCCCCACAAGGACGGTAAAACCAGAGACTCAGGCCCAAATAGGCCTTGCCTCAGCCCGCAGCCTAGGTCCCCTTTGGATGACCATTGGTTAACAAGTGGAGGCACCACTGCCCACTAGCAGGGATTATACCCCACCTGAAGGCCACCACTCCTAGAGAGGCAGCTTCCTTGTGGAGCACCGCATTATCAACTTCCTCCATGACTTCAGCCTACTGAAGGCTAAGGGGGGATATATATAGAAATCTTCAGGGACATTGTAAGTCAATAGAGGAAATCTGCAATATCTCAGCGGTCCACTGATACCTGAACAATATGAGAAAACAAGGAAAGAAAATGCTGCAAACAAATCTAGATGTTACATCAATAAAACCCAATGACAGCATGGCAGAAGAAATGACAGAAAAGGAGTTCAGAATGTACATAATTAAAATGATCAGAGAAGCAAACGATGAGATGAAAGAGCAAATGCAAGCATTGAATGATCGCACCAATCGACAGTTAAAAGAGCAAATACAGGAAGCAAAAGATCATTTCAATAAAGAGTTAGAGATATTGAAAAAAAACCAAACAGAAATCCTTGACATGAAGGAAACAATAAACCAAATTAAGAACTCCATAGAAAGCATATCCAATAGGATAGAACACCTGGAAGACAGAACCTCAGACATTGAAGACAAAATATTTAACCTTGAAAACAAAGCTGAACAAACAGAGAAGATGGTAAGAAATCATGAACAGAATCTACAAGAACTATGGGATATCATGAAAAGGCCAAATTTAAGAATTATTGGGATTGAGGAAGGCCTAGAGAAACAAGCCAAAGGAATGAACAACCTATTCAATGAAATAATATCAGAAAATTTCCCAAATCTGAAGAATGAAATGGAAAATCAAGTTCAAGAGGCTTACAGGACTCCAAATACACAAAATTACAACAGACCCACACCAAGGCACATTATAATGAAAATACCTAACATACAAAATAAAGACAGAATTTTAAAGGCTGTGAGAGAAAAGAACCAAATTACATTCAGGGGGAAACCAATACGCATATCAGCAGATTTTTCAATCCAGACCCTAAAAGCTAGAAGGGCCTGGAACAACATTTTTCAAGCCCTGAAAGAAAATGGATGCCAACCAAGAATCTTATACCCAGCAAAACTTACCTTCAAATTTGACGATGAAATAAAATCCTTCCATGATAAACAAAAGCTAAAAGAATTTACAAAAAGAAAGCCAGCATTACAGAACATTCTCAACAAAATATTCCATGAGGAAGAGATGAAAAACAAAGAAGCAAATCAGCAAAGGGAGAAATTATCCTAAAGGAATTGTCAAATAAAGGAGGAAACAAGTTGTGCCAAACAAATAAATAAACAAAATTTTAAAAATGAACCAAATGACCGGGAAACCAAATCATTTCTCTATAATAACCCTGAATGTTAATGGCCTGAATTCATCAATCAAAAGACATAGACTGGCAGACTGGATTAAAAAGAAAGATCCAACAATATGTTGCCTGCAAGAGACTCACCTCATAGAAAAAGATACCCATAGACTAAAGGTGAAAGGATGGGGAAAAACATACCATGCACATGGACTCAGCAAAAAGCTGGAGTATCCATCCTCATTTCCGATAATGTGGACTTCAAGCCAAAGTTAGTCAGAAGGGATAAAGAAGGTCATTTCATACTGCTTAAGGGAAGCATAAATCAGCAAGATATAACAATCATAAACATCTATGCCCCAAACAGTGGCTCATCTATGTATGTCAAACAAATCCTTCTCAATTTCAGAAACCAAATAGACCACAACACAATAATACTAGGTGATTTTAACACGTCTCTCTCACTACTGGACAGATCTTCCAGACAAAAATTGAACAAAGAAACCATAGATCTCAATAACACAATCAATAATTTAGACTTAATGGACATTTATAGAATATACCATCCAACCAAGAGTGAATACACTTTCTTCTCAGCAGCACATGGATCCTTCTCCAAAATAGACCATATATTATGCCACAAAGCTAATGTTAGCAAATACAAGAAGATAGAGACACTAGCATGTATTCTATCAGATCATAATGGATTGAAGTTAGAAATAAATGAAAGAGTAAAACACAGAGACTATTCCAACATCTGGAGATTAAACAATATGCTATTATATGATGAATGGATAACAGAAGATATTAGGAAGGAAATTAAAAAATTCTTAGAGGTAAATGAGAACAAAGAAACATCATATCAAAATCTCTGGGACACTATGAAAGCAGTACTTAGAGGGAAATTGATTTCATGGAGCGCATTTAATAAAAGAAGTAAAGCTCAACAAATAAACAACCTAACACTACAGCTCAAAGCCCTAGAAAAAGAAGAACAGAACAGCACCAAAAGTAGTAGAAGACAGGAAATAGTTAAACTCAGAGCTGAAATCAATGAAATTGAAACAAAAGAAACAATACAAAAAATTGACAAAATAAATAGTTGGTTCTTCGAAAAAATAAACAAAATTGATAAACCTTTAGCCACACTAACAAAGAGAAGACGAGAGAAAACCCAAATCACTAAAATTCGGAATGAACAAGGAAATATCACAACAGACAGGATGGAAATACAAAACATAATTAGAAGCTATTTTGAAAATCTATACTCCAACAAAATAGAAAATTCGAAGACATCAACAGGTTTCTAGAGACATATGAATTGCCTAAACTGAACGAGGAGGACATACACAATTTAAATAGACCAATTTCAAGTACTGAAATAGAAGAAGTCATCAAAAGCCTACCAACAAAGAAAAATCCGGGACCAGATGGGTTCTCAGCCGAGTTCTACAAAACCTTTAAAGAAGAGCTCATTCCAATACTTCTCAAAGTATTCCATAAAATAGAACAGGAGGGAATCCTCCCAAACTCATTCTATGAAGCCAATATCACACTGATACCTAAACCAGACAGAGACTCATCAAGGAAAGAAAATTTCAGACCAATATCCTTAATGACCATCGACGCAAAAATTCTCAACAAAATTTTAGCAAATCGCATACAAAAACATATTAAAAAGATAGTGCACCATGATCAAGTGGGTTTCATCCCAGGGATGCAAGGTTGGTTCAACATCAGGAAATCAATAAATGTAATTCACCATATTAATAGACTTAAAGTCAAGAATCACATGATTATTTCAATAGATGCAGAAAAAGCATTTGATAAAATACAGCACCCCTTCATGCTCAAAACACTAGAAAAAATAGGGATAGTGGGAACATTCCTTAACATTGTAAAGGCCATTTATGCTAAGCCCATGGCTAATATCATTCTAAATGGTGAAAAACTGAAAGCATTCCCCCTAAAAACTGGAACAAGGCAGGGATGCCCTCTTTCACCACTTCTATTCAACATCGTTCTTGAGACTCTGGCCAGAGCAATTAGACAAACCAAAGAAATTAAAGGGATACGAATTGGAAAAGAAGAACTCAAACTATCCCTGTTCGCTGATGACATGATTATATATTTAGAGGAACCTGGAAATTCCACCAGAAAACTCTTGGAACTCATAAGTGATTTCAGTAAAGTAGCAGGTTACAAGATCAATGCCCATAAATCCAACGCATTTTTATACATAAGTGACGAATCTTCAGAAAGAGAAATTAGGAAAACTACCCCATTCACAATAGCCTCAAAAAAAACAAAATACTTGGGAATCAATCTCACAAAAGAGGTGAAAGACCTCTACAATGAGAACTATACAACACTAAAGAAAGAAATTAAAGAACACCTTAGAAGATGGAAAGATCTTCCATGTTCTTGGATAGGAAGAATTAATATTGTCAAAATGGCCATACTACCTAAAGTGCTATACAAATTCAATGCAATTCCAATTAAAATCCCAATGCCGTACCTTACAGAAATAGAGCAAGCAATTATGAAATTCATCTGGAAGAATAAGAAAACCAGAATAGCTAAAGCAATCCTTAGCAGGAAGAGTGAAACAGGGGGTATTGCAATACCAGATCTTCAACTCTACTACAAAGCAATAGTAACAAAAACGGCATGGTATTGGTACCAAAATAGAAAGGTAGATCAATGGTACAGAATAGAGGACACGGACACAAACCCAAATAAATACAATTTTCTCATACTAGACAAAGGGGCCAAAAATATGCAATGGAGAAAAGATAGCCTCTTCAACAAATGGTGCTGGGAGAATTGGAAATCCATATGCAACAGAATGAAACTAAACCCATATCTCTCACCATGCACGAAACTAAACTCAAAATGGATTAAGGACCTCGGAATCAGACCAGAGACCCTGCAGATTATAGAAGAAAAAGTAGGTCCAAATCTTCACCTTGTTGGTCTAGGGCCAGACTTCCTTAACAGGACTCCCATAGCACAAGAAATAAAAGCTAGAATCAACCACTGGGATAGATTCAAACTAAAAAGCTTTCTCTCAGCAAAGGAAACTATCAGCAATGCGAAGAAAGAGCCTACAGAGTGGGAGAATATCTTTGCCAATCATACTTCAGATAGAGCACTAATCTCCAGAATCTATAAAGAACTCAAAAAACTCTACTCCAAGAATTCAAATAATCCAGTCGACAAATGGGCTAAGGAAATGAATAGACACCTCACAGAAGAAGATCTACAAGCAATCAACAAACATATGGAAAAATGTTCAACATCTCTAGTAATAAGAGAAATGCAAATCAAAACCACCCTAAGATTCCATCTCACCCCAATTAGAATGGCGATTATCAAGAATACGAGCAACAACAGGTGTTGGCGAGGATGTGGGGAGAAAGGTACACTCATACGTTGCTGGTGGGGCTGCAAATTAGTGCAGCCACTCTGGAAGGCAGTGTGGAGATTCCTTAGAAAGCTTGGAATGGACCCGCCATTTGACCCAGCTATCCCACTCCTTGGCCTATACCCAAAGGACTTAAAATCAGCATACTACAGAGACACAGCCACATCAATGTTCATAGCTGCTCAATTCACAATAGCCAGACTGTGGAACCAACCTAGATGCCCTTCAATTGATGAGTGGATAAAGAAACTGTGGTATATATATACAATGGAATATTACTCAGCCATAAAGAATGATAAAATTATGGCATTTGCAGGCAAATGGATGAAATTGGAGAATATCATGCTAAGTGAGATAAGCCAATCTCAAAAAGCCAAAGGACAAATGATATCACTAATAAGTGGAGGATGACACATAATGGGGGGGAGGGAAGGGTTAGTGTTAGGGTTAGAGTTAGGGTTAGGGAGGGGGGCAAGTATGGAGGAAGGAAGTACTGTATAGAGGGTAAAGAGGGGTGGGAGGGGTGGGGGGAAGGGAAAAAATAACAGAATGAATCAAACAACATTATTCTATGTAAATTTATGATTACACAAATGGTATGCCTTTACGCCATGTACAAACAGAGAAACAACATGTATCCCATTTGTTTACAATATAAAAAATAAAAATAAAAATAAATAAATAAAAAAAAGAAAACATGGAGAAGTTTATGCCTCAGTGTTTTTTCAAAAACAGTGGATATGTTGGGGGTAAGCAATTAGTAGGAGGCGCTTAGCTCTACTAAACTAGAAGCAACAACTAAAGTGGTAACTGGCTAGAAATCTAAAAGGAAGAACCAGGGAAATAGGCAGTTAAGAGCCCTCCTGAGTTCGAATCAAGTCTCAAAGAATGCCCTGGTAAAGGGGCCTGATGGCTTGGATCAGACTGTGGAGCAATATGTGCCCCAGATATTATCAAAGACAATAGAAAAAATCAGCTGGCAAGTACTAGAGGCTAACAGTTCCATGTGCTGCCAATAAAGGCAGACTACCCAGGAACTCAAAATGAGACTGAGGGAGGAGGACATAAGTAAAAACTATTGCTAAAACAGCAGCAATTCTAGCACTTCAGAGACTGTGTATATGGTTAAGGTTTGACTATGTAAAGAGCAACATCAGAGACTGCACACTGTGGGGAAATATACTTCAGTAAACTGTCCAGTCACATGACTGGATAAATGAACAAACAAATAACAATAGGAACCAGGCAAGAGGGAGACCAATACCCAGAATTTCTACAAAATATTATCTGAAATATACAGTTTTCCACAATAAGAAATTATGAGTCATGCAAAGAAACAAAAACATTGGAGCCAAAAACAAGAAGTTGGAGAGAACAGACAAGTAATAAAAACTCCTTGAGAGAAGGTCCCGATGTTGGACTTAACAAAAACTTCCCTATAGTAAGGATGTTCAAAGAAGAAAAGGACATCATGCTTAAAGAATAAAAGGAAGGTGTACTTAAAGAATTAAAAGGAGGGTATCCCATCAGTGTCAATAAAAGGAAAGTATTTTTTAAAAGAATGAATGAGAAGCTGGTAGCTAGTGGTAGAGCACTAGCACTAGCATGAGTACGCATGAGGTCTTGGATTTGAGCCCCAGTACTGCAAAAAATAATAAAAAGAATGAATAAAAATGAAAACCTAACATACCAGAATTTATGGGATAAAGCTAAAGCAATGCTTAGAAGGAAATTTTTAGCTTTAAATGCCAATATTTTAAAAGAGAAATCTCAAAATCAATAAACTAAACTTCCACCTTAAGATACAGGGAGAGAAAATCAAACTAAATCCAGACAAATCAGAAAGAAAAAAACAATAAAAGTTAAAGCAAAAATAAAGAGAATGAAGAACAGGAAAGAAATATAAAAACAAAATGAAGTAAACCAAATTTGGTTCTTTGAAAAGATCAACAAAGTTGACAAAGCTTAACCTAGACTGACCAACAAAAGAAGAGACAAGACTAAATACTAAAATCGTGAATTTTTGAAAGATGGACATTACTCTTGAACTTAAAAAAATGAAAAGGCTTATAAGGGATTATTACAAACCATAAGTCAAAAAATTAGAGAACAAATGAAACAGACAAATTTCTAGAAAGACCCAAACTACCAAAACCAACTCAAAAAGAAACTGAAAACACCTATGATAGTAAAGATATTGAATTAGTAATTACACTTTCTCAGGAAGAAAATCCCCAAAACAGATGGCTTCACAGGTAAATTCTATGAAATATTTAAAGAATTATTATGAATTCTCTCAACTTCTCTCCAAATATCGAAAAAGATAAAACACTTCCTAATACATTCTATAAGATCAGTATTACCCTGATACAAAAACCAGACAAACCAATCACACACAAAAAACACTACATATTATATAAGTGTGGTGCATGAACCTGTAATGACAGCTCTCATAAGGCTGGAGAGGGATGATTCATTGAGTCCAGGAATTTTGGACCAGTCTGGGCAACATAGCAAGACCCTGTCTCAAGAAATAACTATATATTAATATTTCTTATGAATATCAATGCAAAAAGCCGTAACAAAACTAGTCCACTGATTCAAATAACATATCAAAAGGATTGTACATCACAACCCAGTGGGAATTATTCCAGGAATGCAAGGTTGGTCTTACATTGGAAAATTTATTAGTATAATATGCCACGCTAATAGAACAAAGGAAATAGAGGATAAAAATCATTTGATTATCTCAGTAGATGCAGAAAAACATAACAAAATCCAACAACCTTTCATGATTTAAAAAAAAATCCACAAACTAAGAATAGATGAGAACTTCCTCAAAATGATAAATAGCATCTATGAAAAACCCATAGCTCCAATCATATATAATGGTGAAGGAATTAATAATTTCCCCCAAATATCAGAAATAAGACAAGGATATCTATTACCACCCTTTTACTGGGGAGTCTATCCAGGGCAAGTAAACAAGAAATAAAAAGATTGGAAAAAAAAGAAGTAAAGTGATCTCTATTTGCAGATGTCATGATCTTGTTTAAAGAAAATCCTAAGGAATCCACTAAAAATTTAGGTTGCAAGGTACTAGATCAGTAAACAAAAATCAATTCTATTTCCATACACTATCAACAAGCAATCCAAAATGAAATTTAAAAACAATTTCAATAACATAAACTACTTAGGAATAAATTTGCTATTTGGGAGGTGCCAAACTTGTACCCTTAAAAGTCTAAAATGATAAGGAAAGAAATAAAATAAGATCAAAATAAATGGAAAGATGTAATATTAAAATAGCGACACTCTTCAAGATGATCTCCAGATTCCACATCATCCTTATCAAAATCCCAGCTGGTTTCTTTGCAGAAGTTGACAAACTAATCCTAAAATTCATATGAAAATACAAGAGACTCAGAATAACCAAATAACATGGAAAAGAACAAAAAGTCTCAGTTTCTAAACTTAGTAAAAAGCTACAATAATCAAGATAACATTTTCTCCGACTTCTCAGGACAACTACCTTCTATGGCAGCTATGTGCCTTGAGGCCCATCTGGGGCTAAGCCATAGACTGGTCTCTCTGTGCTTTTAACTACAAATCTGCCTGCCTAGAGAATCAAATAGCAGGAGGACTGTAACCCAAAAAGATCAGGGGTGGGGATGTAACTCAGTTGGTAGAGTGTTTACCTCATAAGCACAAGCCCATTAGTTCAATTGCCAGCACCACAAAAAAAAAAAAAAGAACCAAATAAGATCAAAGCCTATGTGAGAGTCTGGGCATTGAGTCCATTGCATGGAATTAGACAACAAGATTGTTGATGGCACAGAAAAATCAAAACAAACATACTTCAATTTTCTGGGTGGTTTCAAATTTGTTTGTTGTTTAATTCAAGCTGGTTTTCTTCTCCAGAATGTAAAAGTGGAGTCTTTGTGCATCATTACTTCTGCAGCAGCTAGAAGTTTGAACCCAAAAGTGAAATAATTAAACTGCTGGAAGGGACTTAAGACTTTGCTTAGATAGTTCCCTTCTTGTTAGATGTTAGCTTTCATTATATATGTTCAAAATATCAAGGTTTCACCTTCAACAAACACTTAGCTGTTCAAAGCATGTTCTGCAGACCAGTAACATCAGCTTTACCTAGCAGCTTTGTAGAGAATTCTTATAATTTGCGTTGCTTTAGCATCCATTTTAAATATAAGTTGGACTTTCTCCTAATAGAGTCAGGAATCAGTCAACCTTGACACAATTCCAGTTCTCCTCCGCGCAGTTCCTCAAGGTGGTCAGTATAGGCATCTTCCCCACACAGATGCCTCTTGGGGACCACCTCCCTATGAGACAGAGAGTTACAACCTCCTTGACTATTCACAGGCTACATGGACTGTGTAGATATGCCACAGTGACCAGCTCTCAGGCAGAGTGTGAACCTAGAGAACTTGTGCTTGCTTGCTTCAAACCCACCAATTAGAATTCCCCACGGGAAACCTGCCTCGGTAACACCCTGGGTCCAAATAAAGGTTTTGGTTCATTGGCACCTCATTCTCCACCTACTGGTTGGGCATGTGTTTCCCTGATAGCTCCCCCTCATTCCCATTGGCCCTGTTTGGATGAGTGGTATCTTGGAAATGATGAATTGGTAGTGTTTTTGAGACCTCCAGTGGAGATGGGAGAAGGCAACTGGATGTGAAAATCTGAATTTCAGAAGAGAGTTCTAAACTAAAGATGAACATGTGGAATCCTGGATAAGATGGTGTCAGAAAGGGAGGATTTAGCCGACAGGGACTCCTGGGATTCAATGGTTCTTAAAAAGATTGCAACAGTTGATGTAGAAACACTGGTAATGAGCAGAGAGAGGATGGGTAAAGAGCCTGAGGGAGAAATGGTGGCTGGGGTGAGCAGTAGTGTCATGCTCACGGCTTCTAGAAGCACTGCATTCCCTCATCACTAGTGTTGAATTGATGTTGATGGTTCTTGTACTTCTCCACCTGATGGGTGCTCACTTTACCTCCAGACAGGCTTCTACTGGCACCCTCCAAATCTGCTGCCTCTGCTTCTTGAAGCAAGTTGCTCTGACTCTGGGCTTCTCTGCTGGTGTTCCCCAAGGCTATGAAACAAAACATACTATAATTTGTTTATTAAGTGATTTATTAACCAGTTGCTTAGTAATAGACAAAACTTATGGGCAAAACTTATAGTATAACCATACTGTGTAGCCAGAAAGAGAGAAAAGAGACAGATTTCTCTGAGTGCACAAATAGGAAAAGTTCCCCAATTCCCCAATATACACATTGTAAAGGAAAAAAGCAAAGTATTAAACTATGATTACATGCTGTCTTTTGTATTAAGGGAGTATAAAATCTATATTCAAAGTCACTTGTACAGTCATAGAGAAACTCTGAAGGATCCCTGAAAAACCAAAAGCAATAGGGAATAAGGCAGGCAGGACCAGAGAAATGAGGACACAAGTAAAAGGACATTTACTGTATGACTTTCTATGCTTAAAGTTTCTTGAACCTGTGAATATCTGCTTATTCAAAAATTTTTTTAAAATATGAGAAATATTTTCTATATAAGTTCTATAGATTACATATTTTATATTTTTAATGAAATTGATGTTGCTAAGTGTGATTTTCATAATTAAAATTTTTTGGATAATTGTAGATTCATAGGCAATTGTGAGATATTGCACAGAGAAATCCTGTAACCCCTTTGTGCAGTTTTCCCTAATGATAACATCGTGCAAAGCCACAGTACAATAACACAGCGAAGACACTAACACGGATACAGTCAAGACACAAATTCCACCATTAGGTGCTACTTCTGTCATTTTGAAGCAAAATTCTATTAAATGAAATAACATGTTTTGCCAATAAGTACATGCAGTGTATTCTCACTTTTTTTAAAGCCCACATATAAAAAATCTACCACAGCAAAATAGTAATAGTAGTCATCTCTGGGCATGAAGATTACAAGTAGTTTAATTTTATTTACTTATTGAGTTAGTTTCACGGTTGTTATATTTTTCTTTCCTAATTGGACTGAAATTCATGTAACATTAACTATTTCAGAATGCACAATTCAATGGCATTTAGTGTATTCACCATATTGCACAAACATTTCTATTTTCAAAGTATTTTCATTGCCCTAGAAGAATATTCTGCACCTATTAAGTAACCACTTATTATTCCTCCTCCCTGCCAGTCCTTGGCAACCACTAGTTGTCTGTCTCTATGGATTTTCCTATTCTGGATATTCCACAGAGAAGAAATCATACAGTATGTGACCTCTGGCTTATTTCACTTAGAATAATATTTTAGAGACTCATCCAAGTTGAAGCATGTATCAGTACTTCATTTCTTTATTATGACTGAATATTCCATGATATGCATATATCATAATTTGTTCAAATATAAATATATTAATTGACATTTAGGTTGCTTCCACCTTTGAGCTAGTGTAAATAGTGTTTATGTGAACATTCAGATGCAAGTTTTTGTTTGGACACCTGCTTTCAATTATTTTGGGTATAAACTAGGAGTGAAATTGCTGAGTCATGTAGTTTTTCTATGTTTACCCTTTTGAGGAATCAACAAACAATTTTCCATTTTCCATTACAACCCAAAATTAATAAGGTTTCTACTTCTCCACATTCTTGACAATAATGTTATTTTCTGATTTTTTATAACCTACTCAAAGGGTATTAAGTGGTATCTCATTGGGGCATTTATTTAATGACCAGTGATATCAAACATCCTTTTTATATGCTTGTCAATCACTTGTATATTTCCTCTGGAAAAATGTTAACTCAAGTGTGTGTTATTTTTAATTATATCATTGATAATGTATTTAAAAACAAGGGACTAAATTTTATATAAGTGTTTCCACATATATTTTTCTCTTATTCCTGATGAGAATTAAAATTTTAAATTGGTGCAGGGTGCAGTGGCACAAGCCTGTAATCCCAGTGGCTTGGGAGGCTGAGGCAGGAGGATTGAAAGTTCAAAGCCAGTCTCAGCAATTTAGCAAGGCACTAAGTGAGAATCTGTCTCAAAATAAAATACAAAAATGGACTAGGGATGTGGCTCAGTGATTAAGTGCCCCTGAGTTCAATCCCCAGTACCAAGAATTTTTTTTTTAAATAAAGGTGTCACATTGTATTAGTTAAAGTAATGGTCTGTTTTAACAAACCAACCCCCAAATGTTTAATGACTCAAACACAACTAAATTTTCTCTCTTGCTGAAGTAAACAACATGGTCAGTAAATGGCTCTCCTCCATTATGTAGCTCTGCCATCTTCAATTCACAACTTCCAAGGAAGCCGTGGTCCAGTACTTGTTAAAGGACTTTCGAAATGGTACTGAAGGCACAATGAGACTGTAGACCATGCACCAATGTCCAGTTAGCTTTAATTTTAGGTATAGATATGAAAAGTATTCAGGTTAGATTAATACCAGGTAGAGGCTTTGCACAGTGGATGCTGTAGTGCACCATGGAATGTACACTGGAAAGACAAAGAGATTTTAACAATGTGAGGGCACCAAGGAACTCAGGGAAAATATATGAAGAGATTAGAGGGCTGAACAGTGGTCAAGTGTAAGGTTGCAAGAGAGCTGAAGGACAGATTATAGTCAGTTAATTATATGTCAGGATTTAATACTCTGAAAATATTGCAGTCTAGTTTGGATGATGACGAAGAAAAAAGGTGTGGTTTTGGGAGTGGGCAGACATCATGGGGTGGAATTTATAGCTCCTTAGGTTCAGAATAGGCAAGAGGCCTCAAAGTTAGGGTGTTGACCAGATTATTCACAGAGATGTTGAAATTTCCCACATGTCAAGGGCCAAAGTAAACAAAGGATAGTGTCCAGAAAGGATATAAAGTAATATAGCTGTGTTTTAAAGGAAGAGAATTATAGCATGAGTTCATGGGAGTAGAAATCCTAACAGTCCAATAGCATCAGGACTATGTGAAAACAGCAATTTCATGTTAAATTTAAGCCATGCTAAGTTTAAATGAAATGATGGATTAAAAAGAAATTGTCCTTGCTGTGGTGTCTGGAAAGAAAATTAAGACTCTCTCATAAGATTTACAGACATTCCATCACATGGCTCTGACATTCAAATGCATTCTACCTAAATGGTCTGGGAAACCCCAAACTGAGAAAATCACATGAAAAGGGATCCTGGCCAGTTATATCGGCAGTTTTTAATACTGGAAAAGAAGGGAGAAGGGAACTAGGGAATGTCTAGCAGTCCGTCATATCAGTCCATATTTTTGTTGCAGAGAAATATGATCAGTAAAATACTTTAAAAGGCTAAAAAGAAATATATCAGCATCAACTAGGGGACATTAGATAAAAATACAACATCAGGAAAAGGAATGATGTAGTTTTCAGTATCTCCCCTGTTGAAAATGCATGCTCTGGAGCTAAAATCTCTTTCATGGAATTATGGCGCTAGAGGAACAGGTTAAATGGCACCACACAGCGAACAAACAAACGCATCCAGAATGTGGGAAAGTTTACAGGACAACCATTCCTGCAACAAGTCAATGGGGTCAGAAGAAAAGTAAGAGAAAAGAAAATAAGAGGAGGTTCTGTAGATTGAGAGAGACATGAAACTGAAAAAGCAGTGTTTGAACTTTGGATTCTGATTCAAATGAACCACTAAAAGACATTTTGTAGGCAAGCAGAGATACCTAATTATCTGATGCAATGTGCCATCATGGTTAAGAAATTGTGTTTTTAGAGATGTGAACTTGGCGTGTGGGGGAAATGACATGATGTTATTTATAATCTTTCAGCAAACAAAACAAGACAAGGGAGGAAAGAACAAATATGGCAAAATCTTGATAATCATTAAATCTGGGTGATGAATACATCGGTATTGGCTATACTCTTGTTTTGACTCATATGATTTAGAATTCCATAGTCAAGAATTCAAAACTTTAGGAAACAAATAGACAACTAGTCTAGCATACATACTCATTCAGCTATTTACAGAAACTTCTCAGTTGTTTTTTTTTGAAATATATTATTCTTCCCTAGTGTAGAAGCCCAACTGACACTTTGCCCTACTTCCATTATGAAACACCAATCAGGAAAAATAAGCACTTTGTACTTTGACAAGGTCATCCCATCTAGTTCTAATTCACAAACTAAGTACTGCCTGTAAGTGTGGACTCCATAATAAAAAAAAAAAAAAAATAGTGTTATCCCCAATTTTCAAAATGTTAAGCCCTGAAATAATGTCAGTCTTTTGGATAAAACATGAGAAAAGATTACTGTTTCCCACTGTGAATAGATGAATGCAAACTGATAAGATTGTAGAATTTTTTTTCTTTAAAAATATTTGAGGGACTTGGTATGTAGTTCAATGGTAGAACTCTTGCCTGATTTGTGTGAGGCTCTGAATTTGATCTCCAGTACCACATAAAAGGAAAAAAAAATTTTTTTTAAATTCCTTTCAATGTCAAACCAATATTTCAGCTGGTCTTGGTTTTCTAATATAATGATTAATTTAGTAAACATTTAAAACATTTATATAAACTTCATAAATTGGCAAGATTAATATGATTTAGAAATGCACACAGTTATTGAAATTGATTTGGGGGCTTTATACTTGATTAATTTGGGTAAATGTTCAATGTTTAAATAATGTACATGCCATTTTGGTTGTAGGATTTTATATACATACACATACATATATGTATCATATACATATAAATACAGTAAGCATACATAATACACATATGCACACCCACATAACATATATTGTTTGCAAGATCTATAAAGATGAGATTTATGTTTAAAAAAGATTCCCACCATGATTGCATGTGTCAGTTTTTCATTATTGTTCTTTTTTCTTCATATTTTTCCAGCTATAGTTAGTTGCATACATGTTTATGATTATATTATTTCCTAGAGGATTCTTCTTTGTGATGTAATAAGATTCACATCTTTTTTTTTAATTTATTTTTATTGTAAACAAATGGGATACATGTTGTTTCAGTTTGTACATGGAGTAACAGCATACCATTTGCATATTCATGTATTTACATAAAGATTCACATCTTTATCCTTATTAATGTTACTCAATAAAACAGAACTTTGATAATTAATAGTTCCATAAAGTTGTTTAGTTTATAATTTGCCTAGTATGTCTTTTTTATTTTTTTATTTTCTATACTTTAGTTGTTTTAACTATTTTAATGAGTTTTAGTCTTAATTGTCTTAGTAATACTGGTCTGGCTTGCTAATGAGGTGTAGCCATTAATTAGATTAGATGAGAGGTGGTTAAATTATAATATTATCCAGCAATCAAGCCTGGGAAATCAGCAAAAGATATTTCATACTGAGACTATCTCCAGGAAATCACTTTTCTGGACATGAGTATCTTCATTTAAAATCAGGATATTATTGATCTGGTGGAAGAGCCACTATATGTTTTTATTCTTCTTATTGTCAAAACAAATTAAAGCCATAACTTTTTGTATTAGAATCAGGTTTAAATTTCAAAGCAAAATCCATTATTTATATTATTTTATTTTTACTTTATGTGATTTCTGACTCATGGGCATTGGGTTTTCTCCTATAGCTTATCAAAAACTTCAAATATTTTTAAGCAAAATTTTCAATTTCATAACTGACAACTTTGAAAATGAAGGGGTTTGCTAGAATTGGGGGAAGTGCTTCAGTTGGTAGATATGAAGAGAGATTGAATCAGAGCTGTGAATGAACTGGGGGTAGGGATGATTTAATTTGAATTTTGATGGTATATATTGATGCTAGTCATCAAATGAGTTTTCACTTAGAGATTCTCTCCTGAATGGAAATCATTTCTCTGGGTCTTGTTGTGTCTTCATTTGAAATCAGGATTTCAGACCAGTAGAATATAAGTTCCTTTTTTCTCCAGTGAACAAGAGAGACAAGGTTCTTGCTTTCCTGGAACTTATACTCTTTATAAAGATGGTGATTGCCCCCACACATATCTGTTCTTTCTCCATACACAATTAAATAAAAACACTAGTCTTTCTGTAGCCCAGCTTCCTAAGTTTGTTGGATCTAGCTTCTCAGTTGGTCTTCTTAAAGTACGACTGCCTTCACCTGTTTTTAGAGTTACTGAGATATAATTCACCCATTTAAAATGCATAATTCTGTCGCTGGCTCTTTGCAATTCCCATAATCCATGGATATTTGTCACCGCCTGCAGCAACAACTTGCACGGGTCTTATGGGTGGTGGACTGGAAACTGAGGCACTTCTATCTTTCTCTTTAGTGCACTGCTTTCTTGCTTGTTTGTTTATAGAGGATAGAAGAAATGAGGTTTACTTGCTTTGAGAGGAGAGAGAGAGAGACTTTGCTTATCAGAGAGAAAGAGACTTTGCTTAAGAGAGATTTTGAAAGAAGGACAGGCTTTTCTTAGAGCTTAGAGGAAGAGAGACTTGCTACGCCTCACTTAAGTTCTGCTGCTTCCCACTGGTGTGTCCTGCATCCTGTGAACTAAGGGTACGTCTACCTAAGGTGGTTTAGTGATGCGTCTCAGTTCTCCATTCTGCAATCTGCCTTCCGCCGCTGCCTGCTAGCTGCTGTGCCGCTTTTCCCTACTAGCTGCTGTCACGCGTTTCCTAGCTGCTTTCGTGTTTGAGTCTTCTTCTACTGCTTTTCTGCTAATGGCTGCTGTCCATCCCTACTAGCGGCTGCTGCTGCCGCTTTTCCTACTAACTGCTTCCATGTGTGTCTTCTTCTACTGCTTTTCTGCTAATGGCTGCTGTGTCTCTGTCTCGCTCCACCTATGCTTATATCACCTCCAGGAGGCGGAGAGCAGGGCCATGCCTCTTATGCAAAGATTAGGCCAGACGCTCCGAGCAGGCAATTAGTGCTCGAGAACACATGCGCATACATTGTGTGCGTGGACGATAAAATCACCTGAGTGTGCTTATGTCAATTAACCTCCTCGCTGCCGATGTGATCAACATGGCACAGCCTCCAACATAATTCAATTGCTTTTAATATATCCAGGGTTGTGAAACCATCACCATTATCAATTTTAGAACATATTTATCACCCCAAAACAAACCCTCTATCCATTCACAATCACTCTCCATTCCCCCCTCACACCCTCACCCCCATCTCTAGGGAAACACTAATCTATTTTCTGTTTCTGAGTTTGCCTAATTCTGGACATTTGATGTAAACTGAATCATACAGTATGTAGTATTTTGGGCTGGCTTCCTTCACTTGATCTATCATGGTTCAACCATGTTATAACATGTGTTTGTAATGCATACCTTTTAATCTCTAATAATATTCCATTGAATAGATATATCATATTTCATTTTTCTACTCATCATATAATAGACATTTGGGTTTCTATTCGGGGGCTATTATAAACAAAGGGGCTATGAACATTTGTGTAAATATGTTTAGGAATGAAATCAGGATCAGGTATTATTTCACACAAAAAAATGCCATTGCAATTTTGATAGGGATTGCACTAAATCTACAGATGATTCTGGATATTACAGATATTGCAGACATTGCATTAGTCAGCTTTTCATTACTATGACCAAAATACCTGGCAGGAGCAAGTTAGGGGAGGAAAGATTTATTTCAGCTCCAAATAAAAACATCATGGTGGAAGGGCATGACAGAGGAAAGCTGCTCAGCTTATGGCAGTTAGGAGGTTGTGGGGGTGGGGACCAGGGATAGATACAATCCCAAGGCCATGTCCCCAGTAATCTACTTCCTTCAGCTAGGTCCCTCCTCCCAGTTTCCATTCAACTATCAATAGATTAAGCCATCAAATGAACCAACGTGCTAAAAAAGTTACAGCCTTTGCCTTCATGATCTAATCATTGACTAAAAGTCCCACCTCTCAACTTTGATGCATTGAGGACCATACTTTCCAATATCTGAGCTTTTGGGGACATTCCATATCCAAACCATAACATTCTTCCCTTGCCCCCAAAAGCGCATGCCCATTAGGCAATGCAAAATGTGTTAAGTTCATCTCTGAGAATCCCAGAGCCTTAACAGTTCTGGCGTTGCTCAAAAGTCTAGGACAAAGTATCTTACAAGACTCAAGGTGAATTCTTAGCTGTGAGCATCTGTGAAAAATAAGTTACATGGTCCCAATATATAATAGCACAGAGTAAGCATTCTCATTCCAAAAGGGAGGAACAAGGACAGAAAGAAGTAATGTGACCAAAGCAAGACTGAAATCCAGCAATGTGCACATTAAGTCCTGTAGCTTTAAGTTTGGCATCTAGGACACATGATGGTGGGGATGTGAGCCCCAAATGGTGTGGTAGATCCGCCCTTATGGCCTTGCTGGTTGTAGCCCACATGTGCTCTCTGTTGGGCTGTTTCTTCTCACTGCCTGGATGTGGCCTTCTTCAACAGATGTTCTATGTTCCTGGCATCTCTAAGTTCTTGGGTTCTTCATTGAAGTTTCAGTTTCATTTTCACAGCTTCATACACTGCCCTCTCAGGGGCCAATCACAGGAATTCCAACCCTGCCACACACTGCCTGGTCTCCCAAGCCTCCTTTTGAATCAGGGGAAGCCTTCATGATCCCCTAACTCTAACATTTTGTGTTCCTCTGAAACCAGCACCATGTGGATGATGCCAAGGTCTGCCACCAACTCAAACAGTAGCCAGGCCAGCCTGGACTATGGCTGCAGTAGTCTCTGAGTGCCTGGATGACTGAGCACAGTGAAACAAATCCTGGGGAAATATCTTTCTAATTTGCCCTGTGGCAGCAGGATAATCCTACAGTCTCTTCTTAAAGCAAAGTTTTTCAAATGAGTCTTCACTTTTACATCTTGGAGCCTATGAATGTAGGATCTTGCTGATTCCTGAGATGCCCTCAAGGCATCTTTCCTACTGTCTCTGTGCAAAGAACTTGGTTTCTCTTTAATGGCACTATTATATCTTCAGCAACCATACCTTTCTTGGCCCCAATTTTACATGAACTTTTCTGGTTAAACTACAAGTTTTTCAAATCTTTCTGCTCTGCTTTTTTATCCCAATTCTCACAGTAAACCTAGCCAAAAGCTACCAGCAATACTCATGCCACCACTCGAATGTTATGCTACCTTGAAATTTCTTCCACCCAATTAATTATTCCATGACCTTTAAATTCATCCTCATAGAAATTCCCAGGATATGTACAAAATGTACAAAAGTCCTTTGTCTGAATGTAACCGTGAATGGCCTCTAGTCCAGTTTCCAATAGAGTCCTCACATTTCCATCTGAAACCTCATGAGCTGGGCAAAGTGGCATACACTTGTAATCCCAGTGACTCAGGAGGCTGAGGCAGGAGGGTCCCAAGTTGAAGGCCAGTCTCAGAAATTTAGCAAGACCTTGCATCAAAATAAAATTATAAGGGCTGGGGACACAGCTCAGTGGTAAAGCACCCCAGCTTCAATCCCCAGTAATAAAAACAAACAAGAAAATCTGAATCCTTATGAGCACAATCTTTACTGTTCTATTGGCATTCTGGTCTTCTGAGTTCCTACCATAATTGCCTATTAAGCTCTGTCTACAACATTCTAAGGTTTTTCTCTAGCCTGCATCTCCAAACTTTTCCAAACTCCTCCAACAACCCAGTTCAAAATACTTATGAATCACATGAGCAGGTATAGTCACAGCAAAGTCCCCACTTCTGGTACCAAAATCTACATTAGGTAGGGTTCTCTAGAGGGACAGAACTAATAGGAATGTATGTGTACTGTTATAAAAAGAGATTTATTAGGGTGGCTTACATCATCAGAAGCTGAATAGTCACTCAATGGCTATCTGCACACTAGAGAACCAAAAAAACCAGTAGTTGCTCAGTATAAGAAGCTAGAGCCTCAGAGCAAGAGGAAACAATGATGCAGCCCCACCCAAGAATAGATGAATGGAAACTCCCCTGAGAATAGTTTCACACTGGAATAGTGAAAAAGCTGGAGTCTAACATCCACAGGCAAAGGCAGCAGCAATAGACACATATGCTCGAGAATTATAGAACTTGCATCTGCTGTGGCTTCCTCCCTCTTTGTGTTGCTTCTGAACCTCCAACCTATTAGACAGTGCTGCTCACATTCAGAGCAAATCTGTCCCTCAGTTTACTGTCCCACATGCCAATGTCTCTGAAAACACCCTCATAAACACACCCAGAAATCTCTTAATCCTAGGCATATCTCAACCCAATCAAGTTAACAATCCAAATTAACCATCACAGATATATTAACGATATTGTCTTCCAATCCCTGAACATAGGCTATTTATTTGTATCTTTTTCAGTTTCTTTCACCAACATTTTATAGCTTTCATTATGTAAGTCTTTCATTTCCTTGATTAGGTTGATTTTTAATTTTTTATTGTTTTGATGCTACTATTAAACTGTTTTCTTAATTTCCTTTGGGGTTGTTATTGTTAATGCATAGAAATGTAACTGATGCATATTGCTATGGTATCCTTCAACTTTGCTGAATTTGGCTACTCTTATAATTGTTGTGGAATATTTAGGATTTCCTACATATAAGATCATGACATCTCCAAACAGAAACTATTTCTTCTTTTCCAATGTAGAGACTTTTGTTTCTTTTTCTGCCTAATTGCTCTGGTTAGGACTTCCAATACCATATTGAACAGAAGTATTGAGAGCAGGTATCTTACCTTTTCCCTGATATTAAAGAAAAAACTTTCAGTCTTTTCTCATTGAATATGTTAGCTGTAGGCCTTTTATAGGTAGCCTTTATTTTGTGGACAATAGTGTCTTCTATTCCTAGTTGTTCAGTGTCTTTTTCATGAAAAGATATTGCATCTTGTCAACTGCTCTTTCTGCATCTGTGGAGATGATTGTATGTGTTTTTTGTCCTTCAGTTTCATAATGTGGTATGTTACATTGAGTGATTTTTATATGTTAAACCATCCTTGCATCCAAGGAATATAGATTACTTTAGGATGCTATTTTTAAATGCTACTGAATTTTGTTTGCTAGTACCATGATAATCTTCTTTTCATTGTTCTAATCTTAGTATAGGCACTGTCAAAGGAAACACTCTTGTGGCTTTATTTTTTAATGAACCATAACATGAAAATGCTTTAAATATTGATTATCAGGTTACTGTCTCAAGGAATGATAATTCAATTCTGTACTTGAAATATTGACAAATTCAGATAGCCATGTGCTAGTTCTACAGGTTTTTTGAGGAATTGGGCATATCTTCCTGCATAATATGCTTCAATCTGAATGTCAAAGAAAGCTTCTTGGGAAGGTATTATGAAACAGTTTGGCCAATAAGCTTCAGATTTGCATGTTCTATGACATATGAAATGTGTCTATAAACCTACAATAAATAAGTGTATGAGTAAGATGTTCCAGGAACTCCATTCTTCTCCAACAGATACAATAATTCAACCTTTACGGTAATTAAAATACAGTCCTTTGTATATAGTACATAGTGTGACAAAGAGTCTCTCCTTGATCAAACTCCAGCCAGGCTCTTCTGAGCCCTTTCTCAACTAGCCTCCAGGGACTTGAACAAAACACTAATGCAATTTCTAACAGCTCTAGGCCACAGCCCCAGGAGGACCTAGAGTGTTAGTAGGCTTTCTATTTCTGCGACAAAATAAGTTGAGAAAGTCAATTTAAAGGGAAAAGATTTCAGTTTTGGCTCACAGTTTCAAAAGTTTCAGTCCATGGTCAGTTGACTCCAAGGCAAAAACACCATGGCAGAAGGGCATGGTGGAGGAGAAAAGATCACCTCAAGCAGCTGAAATGCAGAGAGGGAGAGAAGTTGGAAGCAGAGAGAGGAGGAACCCTTCCAGGATATGACCCCAGTGATCTACTTCCTTCAATAGTTCTCACCTTCTACAGTTTCCATCCCTACACCAGTAATACAATCAGATTATTAATCCATCCATGGATTTATCCCAATGAGATCAGAAACATCATGATCCAATCACTTTCCAGAAGAGTCCCACTTCTGAGCACAGCTAAACTGGAGACCAAGCCTTCAACACATGAGCCTTTGGGAGAATTTCAGAGCCAACTATAACACCCAGGTCCTGCTTCAAGTGTCTGCCTGACAAAACTCAAGGTTGTCAAAAGAATTGACTATTCCAGCCACCACCTGAGACCGTGTCCCTGTCCTCCCAGCCCAACTTTCTTAATCTTCATCTTACAACAAACCTAGATGGATTGCACATGGACCAACCCCTTCTGAAGCAGGCTAGAGACCCCCCACCCAGAAGATCCTCACCATAATTATCCTTATTAACAGAATATCAGTAGATATTTCTGCAAAAGAGCTCAGTGTGATTAGAACTTCCTATTTCCTGTGGCTCTGTCTTGTAAGAGCGAAGTTTAACAACTGACTTGCTGATATTACTCCTGCTTTTTGTGGCAAGACGTATAAAACCTTAAAAAAACAGGTGTAGAAACTTTGCTGATATTGTTAACAAGAACAATTATGGTGAGGGTCGTGGCCTGCTTCGCTTCCTTCTTATTTTTTGTAATTTTTCATTGCCCCCATGCTGAGCCTCCTATTTCCCCATCCCTTCACTCTCACTCCCCTATTCCTTTACTACCACCTCTGCACAAACTTCAGTTCAGTTCATACTGGACTCTTCCCTATTGTAATAGTATACTACTGTTTAAAATCTGTCCTCACTTTAGTATCTGGCTTTATCTGTGATAAGACCATAAAGATGGATTATTTTCCCCCCAGAGGCAGAGGCAGCAGCTTCTTTTGGAAAGTAGACACATATTCAAGGGAGAATGCAGGCCATCTCCAGGGGGAGAGGGAGCCAAGCAGGATTCATTTTTCTGACTGAGTAGAGGTCTTACCATATGATAGGCACCGGGGACCGTGAGGGACACAATTCTTTGGAGACAAGTTCCAAAGGACCATACTTTTGGAAACTGACACCAGTTAAATGGATTTCGTACTTTGCTTCTCAATTCATTGGACTTACGGGGACTGGCCCGAAATTAGCAAAGATTAACAGGTGTTTACAAGGCTCAGGGATAATTTGTCAAACTCCTGGAAACCTTCTGCCAGAAGGGACCCAAACCAGGAGCACAAAAGAAGGAAACTCTCGCAACAGAGTTTAGTATACGGAGAAGCCAAAGGACAAAACAAAACTAAAGCCTCCACCTAAGAAAACCTGAGGCTCCTTAGAGCCAGGAAACCTCACCGCCCTCTGGGTTCTGCGCCTGCGCACTGAGGGAGCACCCCCCTCGTCCCCTCGACAGCGCATGCGCCCTATCCCCACAGCCGCCCGCCGCGCTTCTGCGCCTGCTCAGCCATGGTATCCTCCTGCCAGGTGTTGAGGGTTGCTAGCGAGGGGAATGGAACACTTTGTGCCAGCTCTTCTGTGGTTTTAGCAGTGAAATCACCTGATAGGCGGTGTTCCAGCACGGGTGAATTCTCAATATAGGGTCCTTGTCCCCGACCTTTTAATGCATTCTTTGTGTTATCTCATGACAGCTCAGATAGTATCCGCAAAGCAACTGGAAGTTAAATGTCAAGTTTGAAGCAGCCTCTGAAGGGGAGGAGTGGGAGGTTTTTTTACCTAAAGACACCCATGAAGTAATGGACACCTCAGATAGGTCGTCTCTCCTTTGACTTCCATAGGGCTCACGATTCTAAAGCTGAGTAATCGTTGGTTTGAAAAAAGGAAAAATATGCACGCACTCAAGACTCTTACATATGCACGGAAATTGTTCTTTATGTATGAACCAGCGACTGATAAGTGATTCATTCCCCAAGGAGGGAGGAAACTGGATGGCTAGAGGATGGAATGGGAAAGAAAGAGGGTGGGTTTGTTTGTATTGAATGAAATTTGTCCAGTGTGCATGTACTGCTTTTTAAATGTTTGAATGTTTATTTAACACATGTATCAAAAAGTAGATACCAAGGACATTCAGGAATTTAAGAGGGCTGAGCAGAATTCTTTTAGTAATTCTGGATAGAATTATCTATACATGGGAAGCTAAACTGTCTTGTGAAAACCACTGTCTTCCTGTTTATTTCTGGACAGAGATCTTTGGGAGGTCAGAGATAGGAGACAGGAAAAGAGAAACCAGGCATTTTTTGAAAATCTTTGGCAATGGCATACAGGAAACTGACATCTTTATCATTTCAATCATTGTATATTCATTTTGGATCTGCTGAAGAGCATTGAAAGACAAATGTTTGTGTGAATTCCCTGAACTCAAACATGTATTGGAGAGGGAATTTAATCTTTATTTTTTTAAAGGTAATTAATTAGAGGTTTCTGTCAGGGTTAAGGCCCAAAGTTCCTCTTTGCGTTAAGAAAACTTCCTTTGGTGAGAACTGTCCACACTGGTTTTGGTATAGTTCCATCCCCAACCAACCTTGCAAGATAATTTTGGGCTTCCCTTCTCTAAGGGAAGTGTTAAGGAAAAAATTAAATAGGCAACTGTACCTACGAGGATTTTCAGACGAAATGCTCATGCTGAAAAGATTCGAAACACCTCTCATTTGCCAGTCAAGCTGAACCAGTTCCACTTTGTTCTCACTTTGAGCAGTTCCTGGGTCTAGACAAGGGTACCAGAGGAGGGGATCCAAAAAGTTGAAAGTGTGAAGTTCAAGGCTAGAGGTTATAATTTGTTACCTTTGGGTTTGCCTTTTTTATAAGTAGGAAGCCGGAAGTTGAGCTCCCAAATAAAATATTCTAGGATTTGTGCTTCTTAAGTAACTCCAAAACCCAGTACATCTGTGAAGAAATAAATTCTACCAAGAAATAAACCTACTGGCTAATGTATCAATCTGACTGAGTAGCACCTGGAGATAGAAATTCCCCTGCAGAAGAGGAAAAACACATCACGGAGAAGTATACTTGATACAATTTATTTTAAAAAAGAAGAAAAACAAATAATTTATGTCCTTGGCAAAATAAAAGATCTAGTAATACAAATGCTTCTTAGAAAATATATGAAAAGATAATATAACAAACATTAATAAATCAATATTAACATCAAAGCAAAAGTGATAATGATTCTATAACAATGACAAGTGAGGATATTTTTGGCCCATACACAGCAGTATTTCTGGAAGGTCCTCTGATTCCTCCTTTCTCTTAAAATAAGATGTGGTCTCATTTTAAAAAATCCTGATGCACATAAACCTAAATTTAGGACACTGATCAATTAAAGGTTATTTATCTGCATCACAAAGTAATTGTTTACCAAAATAATTCTTGAAAATGTTTCTTTAAATGATCCTTCAAATAGCAAATTTCTAAATGCGTTTAGAATAAAACTAGCCAAATACATGTGTCTCTGTGGCAAAAGTGAGGTATACCTGAAATGAGGCAGTAACAGAGTTGGGCTTCTCTGGACAGTGTCCTTTCTTTGACTATGAGGAGAGTCATCTGCTCTCACAGTCTTGTTTCTCCCATCCTGAAATCTTATTTTTCTAGTCTTAACTGCTTTCTGGTAAATTTTGTTCACTTGGTACTCTCAGGAACAAAAGGAGGAAGTCATATGAGAGGGGGACAAATCAATGAACTATTGAGTCACTCCAGCCAAGCAGAGCGAGAGGAGAATCTGGGGTTCAGAGTGTGCATGTGGATGTGACCCAGGGAAAGCAGGAACAATCCTGAATCCCTGATGTGATGCTTTTGAGGCTTCTCTCCCTTTGGGGGCATCTGACTCACTGAGGAGCAGCAGAGCCCAGTCCAGTCCTCAGAAGGGACACGTCTTCAGGAGAATAGAGGAGGGTCTATTTGTCACACTCCTCCTGGCTCCCTTCAGTACATTGATAGTGCTGCTCACAGAACTCCTGGATCCGGCTGCACGCCTCCAGCATCATCACCTCGGGGACAGTGATGACCACTCGGAAGAAATTTGGGTACTCGAAGCACTGCAAAAATAAGAACACATTTTTTTCAAGGCAACTGAATCTGGTGTACCCTAAAACAGCTGGACTCTAATCATCAAGAGGCAGTGATGGCATTTCATCTGGGGTATCAGTTCATTCAGTTGCCATGACTAGGGTATTGATTCAGTAATTGAATTACTTCATCTTGAAATGGACTGTGGGACAAGCTTGGGGAGAAACTAATTTTAAATTGAAGTCATGAGACATGAACCATGCCAAATGAGAATATGCTTCGTTAGGGAGAAAAGATGAGGCTAGAACCCAGCTCAGAGAGTGCTCTGGGGGCTCTAGAAACTGTTGAGGGTGTCCTGAGAAATGCACAAGCTCTCACCGTTGCTGGGAGGCAGTGGACAGACTGCTCAGCAACTAACCGCTCTGTGAACTCCACATCATTTTCAAATTCTGGGAAGTGTTCCATCTCAATTCCAACCTGTACCAATAATAAAAGGGAGAGGCCAACTTATCAGAAGGAGGGAAAACAGGCCAATATCCTATGCCAGAAATGAGGGTAGGGACTACTTTAAAAGATATCTTGGAACTCTGCTACTGATAACTAAGATTCCTGGCACTTATGTATACATGGAATTTGTTGCAGGGAAGAGAGGATATATTTATAGTCATATTTTAGTTTGTTAGTTCCTTCTTGGCTATTGATAAATGAAAGGAAATAGAATGCCTGTGTTTCTCAAAGAGGTACAATGAGCATTAGGGTCAGGACATTCTTTATTGCATGGGACTATTTTACCCATTGCAAGATATTTAGCATTCTTTGCCCACATAATGGCAGTAGTACCCCTAAGTCATCTGGAAAACAAAATTCCCACACAGTCCAAAACACCCATAGGAGACCAGAATCCTTCCCAGTTGTGAGCTACACAGTAGCTTGTTTGCATCTTATAACTTCCCTGTATCTACACATAAAATGATTATCTATACAAAGTTTGAGAACTTTGAGGTTAAATTTTATCAGTGGGACAATTAAGAATAAGACAATTTCTCAACCGACTTGTTCAGGAGCCTAGCTCATTGCCTTTGGAAATGGGACACACCCTGCATGACCATCTGCTGCAGCCCTGCCTACTACCTTCCCATGCTTTACAACCTGCATGAATCTACTGCCTGTACCCCCTCTCTCTCACACACACACACTCACCATGAGATACATGGCTCCAGAAGGGCGGACTGGTTGAAGTCCAGGGATAGCAGCCAATGCCCCATAGCAGAGATCAGCATTGGACTATAAGAGGAAGTAAAGAGAAAATCAAGGATCAGTTTTTAAGTAAAAGAAAAACCACAACATTAAAGGAACCCTCAGTGAAGGCTGGGAACTTGGGTTTGATTTTCTGGCATAAGGAGTCAACAAGAAAAACTCTATCACTTGAAGTTCCTGGCCAGGAGCAGAGTGAATTACCAGAAGTGAGAGCGTGGGTAGTGTGGGTGTATTCTTATACGATGCCACTTCCGGACGCAGAAGTCCCGTATTGGAATGGTGCTCCATCTAGGAACATCCATCATTCCTAATTCACTGCTGGGGGTCTCTGACCCCCAAACTCCCCAAGAAGTCCACAGGCCACCCTTACCTTGAGGAAGCTTAGCGTGTTGTGGTAGAACTCTTGAGGGGTTCGGCGCAGGATGCTTTTCAGGGCTCCCTGGACAATGGTGCAGGGTCCCAAGATCCGCTGACTCAGCTTCACCAGCCCATCTCGAATCTAGAAGTACCCCCAAGAAATGCAATATTTACCCTTACTTGAGCATCCCTGTTTTGGGAACTCTTTTTCGGACCTATCAGGTTTTAATGCTAGGACGTGACGGTGCCTAATGACATCTTTAGAGCAGGTCACTGGGTCTATAGTGTAGCTCTGCCATACACCTGCCAGGTGACTGTAGGCAGATAATGTAACTTCTCTGGACCTTGTTTTTCTCAACTGTAAAATGGAGCAAATCCTAATACTAGCTTCATAGTGTTGTTGTGAGAATTAAATTAAAACAGTGTTCAGGAAGCACTGGTACATGGTACACTCTCGGGTACTATTAGCTGTTATTATGTCATTGTTTCCCTTTCTGCAGTACCAAAATGAGGTGGATGGAACTTCTTCACAGAGCCAGATATATGAAATCTAAACTTGGGAGGGGTATAACTATTTCCATCTTTATCTAGTATGTCTCCTGGTACTGTGAACTATAAAGCTAAGAAGAAAGAGGAAGGGGTCCTACCTCCTCACTGCTATGCATACAAAACAAATATATATCCTAAGTCACACACAGTATTGCACCACATAGCTCTCACCTCATTGCCAAAAATGTCTCTCCGGTCATGAATGAGGATCCAGCCCAACCTCCAGCCAGGAACCAGCCAGCGCTTAGCCAGCCCTCCACAGGACAGGATGGGGACATTAGTGCTGAGGGTGGCCAATGGTTCATATTTGCAATCTGAAAACACCTAAGGGAAAGAGATCTCTCTCTTACTTCTCTCTGAATCCCATCCTCCTACCCCTTTCCTTATATCTAGAGGGACCAGGATTTAGATTTATAGGCTCATTTCTACCCTGAAGCATGATCAAAAGGAATTATTCAAAACATTTAATTCCTTGTCTGGAAGCCTAAAATGAGTAAACTGACTCTATCCCCACAGTATGTACAACTTCATAAAGCCAACTCTGTGTAATTAGTGACTATTAGAATTCCAGATTTAAAAAATAAAATTCCTGAACCTAGAAATGTTGCAGAATGCAGACTGTCTGGATTTTGGAAAGGCTACACAATACATGTACCATACCTTATGAAACACTCCCAGAGCATTCCAGGGTAATCAAGAATATTAGTATTTTTGCCATTTTCCCTATACTCTTAAAAAATACATATCCATAAGTGGGATAAATAAAAATCTACAGATATCTTCATATCAGGTCAATTCAGGCTTTGCAACCAAATAAATTTCAAGAATCTTTGGATTTTCAAAGCTTTTTCAATATCAAAAACTCGCCAATAAGTCACGGGCCTATACATTTGTTAAGTGTACAAGGATGCTGAATTGCTGCATGGAAATGATTAGGAGTTGCTTCTGATTATCCCATTTGCCAATCTGAAAGGTCCCATAAAACAATTTGGGACTGAGATTACTTTAGTGATATATCCTGACTCAGACTCACCATGTCTCCATAGATCTCATCAGCTAAGATGGGGACACACTGCCTTGCAGCCACTGAAAATAAGAAAAATCATGCTGAAATAATTTTTAATGCAAATTACCCTCTCATTTAATATTCACCTACTCTTTTTTAATTTTTTATTTAATTTTTATTTCTTAGTTGTAGGTGGACACAATACCTTTAGTTTTATGTGGTGCTGAGGATCGAACCCAGGGCCTCACACATGCTGGGCAAGTACGCTACCACTGAGCCACAACCCCAGCCTCCCCTACTCTAATTATTGCTAATATCATGACTCTTTGTTTGGTCTTCCTCTTTAAGAACTACAATTTTTTTTCTGATACTCTTCCAGGCTGTGGAGTCTAAATTTGCCATTTAATTAACTAAATATTTCAAACCCTCACTTTCACATGATGGGACTGGCGATGCAGTGAGTACAGGTTAAGTATCTGTCCAAAATTCTTGGGACCAGAAGTGTCTCAGATTTTGTATTTTTAAATCTTTGAATATTTAAATAGATTTTTCAGGTCAACTTCCTAATCTGAAATCTGACAAATCCAAAAATCCAAAATACTCCAGGGATTTTTGGATGAGGGGTACTCAACCTGTTTCCTCTTTTTCTCCTTCTTTAGGCAGGTCCTACCATTCCAATGCCACACAGTGGACTGGAGACATCAGTGGACTTCCTCTCCCTCCAGCCCTGGCTTGGAACTTAGGAAAGGGTTCCATCATTCCAGGAAACTGCTCAATGATCCGCTGAACTTACCTGCTAGAATCTTCTGAAGATGACTCTTACTGAACACTGACCCACAGGGATTTGATGGATTGTTGACAATGATACAAGCTGTCTTTTCATCAATCAGAGATTCCAATTGTTTCAGGTCAATTTCCCAAGACTTCTCTGGCTGGGGAGAAAGAAAGGGTGAGACCAAGATGCTTCTGGAAGATTTAGGGGGAATATTCAACCCAAGGGTGCAGTGTAAATAACAAAATTTGTCTTTGACCTCAACCCCCACTGACAGACTCTTTTCTTTTCTCCTTTTTTTAAGAACTTTATTGTTATACATAGTAGTTGGGTTCCTTCCAACAAACCCATACATGCATGGAAACTTGTTTCAGTTCATAGCCCCTCCTTTTTTCCCTCCCCCTTTTCCCTTCTGTTCTCCCCCCGCCCCGTCTCCTTCCTCTACTCTACTAGACTTCCTTTCACTAGTTTATTAATTTATATTTGATTAGTTCTTTATGTTATCCTGTCCTTCCCTCCCTCCCCCTTTCCTTTATTTCACTCTAGCTTCCGAGTGTGAGAGGAAACATTGACCTTTGAGTTTCTGAGTTTGGCTTATTCCACTTGGCATGACATTCTCCATTTCCATCTATTTATCAGCAAATACTATTATTTCATTCTTTTTATGGCTATGTAGAACTCCATTGTATGTATAGACCATAATTTCTTAATTTTTTTAATTAAATTTTTTTTTATTTTTACAGACTGCATTTTGATTCATTGTACACAAATGGGGTATCACTTTTCATTTCTGATTGTACACAATGTAGATTCACACCATTCATGTAATCGTACACATACATAGAGTAATAATGTCTGTCTCAGTCCACTATCTTTCCTTCCTCCACCCTTTCCCACTCCATTTCCCTCTACACAATCCAAAGTGCCTCCATTTATACCATAATTTCTTTAATTCATTCATCTGTTGACAGGCATCTTGGTTGATTCCATAATTTAGCTATTATGAATTGTGGGGCTATAAACACTGAGATGGCTGTGTCTTTGTAGTATGCTGATTTTAGATTTTGGGGGGGGAAATACCTCAGAATGGAAAAGCTGAATCATATGGTGGTTCCATCCCTAGTTTTTGAGGCATCTCCATACTGCTTTCCAGAATGGTTGCACTAGTCTGCAGTCCCACCAACAATGTACAAGTGTACATTTTTCCCCACAACCTCACCAGTATTTAATGTTGTTCACATCCTTGATCATTGCCATTCTGCCAGACCCTTTTCTTTGAGGTAAGAGTCATAATTTTACAGGGTAGTAATTGAGCCTTTGAGTCTAAGTTTGAAAAGATGCTTACCAATAGGTTGTAGAGTTTGACCTCAATTCCCATAGATTCAGCCAAAGTCTTATACAGAGAAAAACCAGGTCTTGGAATGAGGATGTTTTGCCCTGGATTGGCCAACACAGCTAAACAAAGTTCAATAGCCTGACTACAGCCACTTGTCAGAATGACATCCTGTGAAGATAAGAAAAAGTTAATTCTGTAATGGGTTCCAACAGTCACAGGAGAAAAGAACTGGTCGGATGGGTGAGTTAGGAGCAATGATGAACTTATTTCAAAAGTTGTAAGCAAAATAGTAAAGACTATACTAAGCCAAAACCAAAAGAAATTACTATGTTTATATATGCCCATACCTAAATGTTGTTGAAAATGTTGGCCACTTGAAAGAAATAAACAAATCATTCTTAAAAGGGTAAGTTGGCTATGACTCAGCCAGCTTCCACAAAAATCCTTGGACTGACCTGGGCATTTTTGGCCTGGTTGTTTACTTAATTTTGGCCAGAGACTTAAAGTCTGGCTCTTCTCTGAAACACAGATGAAGGACACCTCTCATGTTAGGAAATGTCTACCCCACACAGCAGATGATAGATGGAAGAGCAGCATTTAAACTGATCACGTCATCAATTCAGTATGCCATTGGGATCTCTATCTTTCTTTCTGAATGCCCTAGGTGACTGAAGGAAGCTACAAATTTAAAAGATCCTATTGGCAACATTTTTAAATTTAATTATTTGGTATTTGTGAGTTGTTTTACAATGGTCTTTCACATAGCATCAGATCTAGGGTACCCTCTGGGTCCTTTGAGCCTCCTTGTGACAGACATCCCAGAAGTTAGAAGAGACTGTAATGTCATTCTGTAATGACATTAAATATAAGCACTGATTAGTGGTCCCAACTAATTAGAAGTCCTCAAATTGCTAAAAGGAAATTATCCTGAGTTTCCCTGACCTGGACAATTACTCCTATAAAAACAGAAACAAGAAAAGGGGGTACAGTTTACCCTAAACTGCTTCCAAGGTGGTACCTTGCCTAAGGCTCACCTTAGCTTCCAATGGTGCCTTGGGACAGTGGAAGTAAGAAGCAACCTCCTCCCGACTGGACAGGTATCCTGAAAGAAGAGCAGGGAGAGGAAGCTGGAGATTTTTCCCCCAACTGACAACTGTGACCTAGAGGGTCAACCTAGGCTTCAATATGCCTCCTGCCCTTACTCACAGAAAGCTTAGCTCTCAGACACTATAGAGAAAGGCGATTAACTGATATTTTATATCTTAAAATTTTAATATACACACAGATTTATAGTCAATAACAAGAAACAGCTTCCTAAACTATAAAATACTCTGTGCAGTCTTGACTACTGTGATTATGTTTTGTTCTCTAAAAGATAAAAGATTTCAATTATTCCTAAGTCCCTTACAGGAACCATAGTTTTTGAAAAGTTGTCATCAATGCATTCAATACATGTGGTCCCTTTTAAGATTTTTTTATATTATATGTTTATAAGTTTTTATACAATTTTTTTTCTTTTAAATCAGTTTCTTATACAATATTTCCAACTTTGCCTTATAAGGCTGAAGTTTTGACAGTTTCATGCCCATTGTATAATATTTTGCAAAGCTGCTATTCAAAAAGACAACATTTCATGTTTCTTCATTGAATAAAAACAAGGGTCACTTGAAATTATGTAAATAAGCTCTTCATTAAGAATGAGAAAAAGCAAATTCCTAGATATACATTATTGTCTATATTTCCTTTGGCATGAGATGTTCAGATCCTCTGAGTGTTTGTCAAATGGGGGTTGGGTTTTGGTTTTCTGGGTTGGATCAATTCCCTAATACTTGGATATTACAGTCAGAAACTGTAATTACATTACTTTTGTGTTGGTTTTTGTTGTTTGAAATTGTCTGATATGTAAGTAACCATGCTTCTTATACCTCTTTGAAGTGGTATAAGAAGTTTGTTTTGTTTTGTTTTTGTGGTACTGGGCATTGAACTCACACATGCTAGGCAAGCATTCTAACACCCAGCTGCTACGTCCTCAGCCCTTTCTTTATTTTATTTTATTTTTTTTTTTTAGATTTTCACTAGATCTTTTTGTTTTTATTATAAACAAATGGGATACATGTTGTTTCTCTGTTTGTACATGGTCAGCCCTTTCTTGTAAATTTTATTTTGATACAGTGCATCACTAAGTTGCTGAGGCTGACCTCAAACGAGATTCTCATGCCTCAGCCTCCAAGTACCTTTAAAAGGTGTGCATCACCCATGCCCAGTGTGAAGCAATTTTAAAATCAGATTTTAACATTTAACTGGATTTTTATTCTGTATGAAGAATATGTTCCCATGTACACATAAACACAGTGTGCAGCACTGACAGTAAGAAATCACTTATTTTACCAAAACCTTTTGGGCAGAAATTTTTAACAAATACAGAACATTAAATCTAAATAGGAGAACTTTCTATTGGAAAAACCTTCTATCTTTCAGCATGGCTGCCCATTCTGCCCAGTGAGTGTGTGTGTGTATGTGTGTGTGTGTGTGTGTGTGTGTGTGTGTGTGTGTTTTGACCTTTCTACCCTAAATAGTTAAATTGCATTTCAATGTGATCAGGATCACTGTGAAAATAAGCCTTTGCTATAGAGAGAAGGAGAAATAAATTAAAGGAGCTACTTACATAGGGCAGTAACTTAATGTAGGACCTAGAGGACTCAGCAAACAAGCAGGTCCAGCCAGACTCAAGGCCTTTCTATTAGAATTAGTGATGATGGGGTAAGAGCATTATTTGAGAAATAAGCAAGTTCGAGAGTCAAGAGGGAAGGGACCAGCATGCCCAAGGAAGCCCAGAAAGAAGTTAGACCTTGATGACTTGTGTTGAAGCATCTGGAGCATGACTTTTCCCCAAATCCAAAAGGCTGTTTAGTCTAGAATTGCTGGAAATGATTTCCTATTAAAAGAGCACCAAACATTTGAAAGCCACCAGGCATCTTCTCAGGAGGAGCTTACCAATGGATGGGGCATAGCCATTGTATTTTCCAGAGTCCAGGGCATCTTTCATGGCTTGTGTAACTTCCGGATCAGTAGGTAGGTTTCCAAACACAGTTGGGTCTCCTATTCACGAGACGGAAAAAAACAAAAGGAGCCCAGAAGTTATTCTTCCATGTTCAGTACTCAGATTCACCCTCTACTAACATCTTCTCCAACCAGCCATGAGGATTGGAGGGACAATACTGCCACTCCATCAAGTGTCCCCAACTCACCAATGGACAGAGAAATCATGGTTTTGTTTGGATTAGGCTTCACCTTCATGCTGTCCACAATGGCCCGGATGGGATTAAAAGTTTTGTCAGACATGTCAGAGGGCCTCACAGACCATCTGGCCTTCCTGCCTTTCATTTTTCCCAGTCCGGAGCTTCTCCCACTGATGTTGACACGCACATCCAGAACCGGGGAGAGGTTGCCGTTGCCATTGGTCTGAATCATGTAGGGGTCCATTGCTAGTGAAGCCTATGAGAAAAGAAGGGGTTACCTGTGAGGCATAGCTGGGGTGGGCAGCTACTTTTGAACCTGAATATCAGGGTGACTTCACTGGATGTCTCTTTTCCAAACATTTTTGTTGCTTTCTCTTATAAAGTAGCTTTATTATAAATAAGCAAAGTTGTAAGTCTTTTTGCTGAGATGGAAAATAAAGCCAGAACCCATTCTACAACATCAGCAGAGCACATTTGGTTGAATATTTACCTACTGTTTAGTAGGATTTGCTGCATACAATTTTAATCCCTGCAAAGGCATAATGATGCTCTGAGTAAAAATGATACATCATCAAAGAAAAAGTGCTCTCCTATTTCCATGAAAAAACAATCTGAGAAAGGGTCTCCTTAATTCTTTGACACTCCATGTCTGGCCCTGTTTGGAAAAAGATGTTAACATGTGGGAAAGAAAAATGTGAGCATCCTGCTTACCACCACCCTATCACCAAAGCTTGGGGTTTACCTTCCACACACAGGGGACGCAGCCTCCAAGCAGCCAAACCTGAAAGCTCACCAGTTCTCTGACAAGTTATTGTGACAATGAACTCAGGTACAAATTCCGACTCCTAAAATAGTCTCCACTAATGGGCGTTGAACCTGAAACTTTTATGCTATTGGTTAGGGGTAAGAGCTACGTTCTCGCGTGGGCCTCTCTACTCCCCTCCCCTTGACTGTTTCTCACCCCTTACCCTGCTGCCACCCTCCAATCCGGAAAATGTCCTCACTTCAAACATCTGGAATTCTCTGTCAATTCTTTCCAGGCACTGGGTCAGGAGTTTCAGAAAACTGCCAGAGGGCAGTTATGATGACAGTAGGTAATTTTTATTAAATCTCTTTTGTTACAAAACATCCTATTAAAATTTTAACAGTACAGAAATATATAAAGTAAAAATGTAAGAGTTCCTTCTTGCACCCCTCTACACTAAGCTCCATTCTTCTTTGGGTGGCAGGGGGAGTGTAAGGCATTTGGCTCTTTCTGTCATTCACCAAGATAGATGATGGATTAAGATAGAGAGACACAGATGCGCACTTTCATAGAGTTTCAAAACAGATGGAATCATGTTCTACAACTTGTTTGACAAGGTCTTTATTTCTTGTACCCCTTCCTTATCGGTCCACAAAGTTTCCAACTCTAATCAGAGCAAAGGTGGACAGTTAAAATAAATGGTCACTCATCAACTACCTGAAAGGTACAGGTTCTCTAAGGTAGCCAAAACTTGTACAATTTTATCCTTCTATGTAGGTAAAGCCTCCTTCATTTACCAGCTGTAGTATTATTGGAAGACTATATACAGATGGCATCTACAAAACAAAAGCAAAGCCCATGGTCCTCAGCAGGAAACACGACATTCCTGTGAGCCTATGAAAAATATCATTCACTCAGGGATTAAGATGAGACTCAGTGACTCCCCGGGCTCAGACCCTGTCTTTTCATTTATTTGGACACAAAGTTGGTACGTAGGTTCTTTCTTCTTCATCTAACTTTTCAGTGATCTGAGTCTCTGCGATCTGTATTCTGTCTTGAATAACCTTGTGTTTTTCTGGAACTTCCATTTCTTATCACTTTCCAGAATTTGTACAATGCTTCCTCTTCCCCATTCCAGTGAAGCAAGCAGTTACCACCTCGTTTTAGCAAAGGAGATGCAGAAGCAACAGGTGAGGACAGGATGCTTTCATTCGAAGAGAACGTAAGTTCTAATACTGGAAACCCTGAGCTCACTATCCTCTGTCTCAAAGGCAAATGTATAGCCGTGTCTCAGGAACATCCAAAGACAGAAGGAAAGGACTGGTCAGCTCTGGCATTTGCCACCCTACACCAAAAGTGCCCTTGTAGACAGGAGTATACCTCACAGTCTAGACAGGATTGCACTTGGTAGAATCACTAACAGTGAGAACATGGTATTGTTTCCAAACAACATAGATTTTTTGTGTGTGTGCAAGGGATTGAACCCAGAGATGATCATCTACTAAGCCTCTTCCCCAGCTCTTTTTAGTTTTTTATTTTGAGCAGATTCTTGCTGAGTTGCTTAGAGCCTCACTAAGTTGCTGAGACTGGCTTTAAACTTGCAATCCTCCTGTCTCAGCTTCCCAAGCCACTGGGATTACAGGTGTGCAACATCAAACCTAGAAGAATACAGATTTTGCCAAGAGAGATAACCATTTTTTTCTATAGTATGTTATGCACCTGTTCATTTTAAATGTAAATATGTTGGAGGAAAATCAGAAAAAAATTTTAAGCATTTATAATTCTACCACCACTGTTAACCTATCTGTGCTTATATGCATAAATTGGTTTTATTTTCCCCTACAAAGCTGGGGTCTTGACTATGTAAATAGTCTTTAAGCAGAAATAAAATTCACTACTTTCACCTTTTGTTGGGGATTTTTTGTTTGTTTTTGTTTTTGTTTTGTTTTGTTTTGTTTGTACCTGGGATTGAACTCAGAGGCACTTAAGCACTGAGCACATTCCCCTCCTTTCTTACATTTTATATAGAGACAGGGTCTGGCCAAGTTGCTGAGGCTGGCTTTGAACTCGTGATCCTCCTGCCTCAGCCTCCCGAGCTTACAGGCATGCACCATCACACCTGGCTATTTTCGCCATTTTAAAGTATGGGATTCAGTGGTTTTTAGCGTACTTACAACTTTGTGCGGTCATCACCACTTATGTAGTTCCAGAACATTTCAATCACCACAAAAAGAAGCCCATACCCATGGAGCAGTTGCTCCCCATTCACTCTCCCCAGCTCCTGAAAACCAGCTATCAATGTTCTTCTCTACAGATTTCCCCATTTCTGACATTTCAAATAAATGGAATCATACAATTTGTGGTCTTTTATGTCTGGCTTCTTTCACTTAGCAAATGTTTTCCACGCTCAACCATGTGGTAGCATATAGTACTTCATTTCTGTTTATGGATGAACAATATTCCATGAAATGGATACCTTACATTACATTTTATTTATCCATTCACCACTTGATGGACACTTTGAATTGGTTCCATTTGGGCTATTTTGAATAATCCTTCTATGAACATTTGTGTACCAGTTTTTGTGTGAACACATCTTCAATTCTCTTGGGTATATAGGTGGAGTATACTGCATATTACATGCATAGTATTTTCATCTTGAATTTTTAAATTATATCATGAATATATTCCCATGTTATAAGAAATATTATATCATAGAAAAGTATCAGGATTTATTGAATAATTTTCTTATTGTTAGATATAATGCAGAGTTTAGTTTTTATCATTGTAAATAATACTGCCAAAGGCATCCTTGCTCATAAATGTTGGTAATATTTGTGAGTAATAAATATATTTTATGATTTCTTTAAGATAAATTTCTACATTGACTTACTGCACTGAAGAGAATAAACATTTTTCTCTTACTTTTTTGATTAAGTATGATATATTCTTATATAATAAATTTAAACAGGGATGTTCTAAACCCTGATTACCTTTCCTTCCCACAAGTCCACTCTGCAGAGGTAATTATCTTTAGTCACTTATGTATCCTTCTCCAACTGTTTTCTGTTATACAACACTTTTGTAGTTGGTTTAGGGTTACTTAAAATATATATGCTATATATTTGTTTATACTTGCACTATCTAGTATTGTAGCCAGTAGTCATAACTGGATTTTGAGTGCTTAAAATGTGACTGGTCTGAATTGAGATGTATTGTTAATGCAAAATATGTATTAAGTTTTAAAAACTTAGTATAAGAAAAGAATGCAAATTTCTCAATTTTATATTGATTACACATTTAAAGAATATATTCATATATTAGGTTAAATAAACTCTAAAAATCAATGTCATCTGTTCCTTTTTATGTTTACTTTTCTTTCTTTTTGAATTATTTCTTTCTAGGAAATTTGAAATTATTATGTGATTTGGATTCTATTTCTATTGGACAAGGCTGTTCTATAGCTTGTTTTCTGAAACCTTAATAATATGATTTATGGACATTTTCACATACATAGAGAGCAACCTTATTCCTTTTCATGGCTACATAGGGTTGGTTTATCTATTCTACTCTCATTGGGCATGGAACAGGTTTCAATTTTTTTCATATTATAAATAGGAAAAAGCATCCTTGTACGTTTACAGTTGCTAAATTTTATGATTTTCCTGTGATTTGTGGAATAATTTCCTAGACATGGAACCACATTCCAAATGATAGATCACCCAAATCTGTCAAGGACAGACTATAGAAGAAGGGACTGCAGGTATGCCTGTTTTGACAACCTCTTAGAGTCTGTACCACCTGTCAGGACAACATATCCTGCCTGAGGAATGACACAGGGAATCAGCTGAGCCTGACTGTAGGTGTCCTCTCTCCCAGGTATGAAATAAAAGCACTATTTAAAGATACGTGTTAAAGCATGGCAAGACAGACTCTATGCAGCACCATGGCAATAGGTACCAATGGGATTTTGCAGTGGGAAGCGATTAGGCTCAACCCCAAATACAATACAGGCAAGTGGGAATCTCTAGCCAAGGAGCAAGGTAGGTATCAGTGCATAGAAATTTACTAAGAAAAAGCACTAGGAGCAAGAAGGATTCTGGTTAAACTGACCTAATGGGATTCTTATTAAAGACAGGCCAGAGTGATCAGACAGAAGATAAGAGTGGTAGAGGACAAGAAACATGATCGGGTATCCAAGGTAGTCAGAGGTTCTTCATAAAATAATCTTGCAGAGTTCTTGGCTAAAACTGAATTTTGCAAGGAAGTGCACAGATGAGTCGAGAGAAGGTCCAGGAGTCTGACTTAAGTTTGGTCAATCAAAGGATATTTATCAGAGGTTTATGCTATTCTTCTATTGAACTTCAAAAACATTAGACTAAGCAAGAATGGGATTTTCGCAATTAGGCTACTGCCATTGGTCTTTGTCACTGAAGATTTAGAATTCAAGGATCCCAGTTATCCATGAGATTCCAATCCAACTTCCCCTCCCAGGACACATGCAGCCTGTTGGCTTGGTGACCAGTCCCCACCAAAACATTAAAACAGGGGCCTCAAGTTATTCAATCATTAATCCCTTCTGGGCAACAGCAGTGTTAGCCCATCTTTGTCTCTGATTTTCAGTTCTTTCTTATTGTTTGGCCCCTGGAGTGTTCCCCCTTTATCCTAGGAGTTCAGGTAAGCCTTTTGTTACATTTTGTGCAATATTTCCAAATATTTTGGTAATTAAAGAATGGAAGTCTCCTGGCTAATTTTAAGTGTCCTTATTACTTATACTAAATTCCTGCATCTTTCTGAAATTGTTTATGACATCATCAGTTCTAGAACGAACATTTTTATAGTTCTTCATATGCATTTCCAGGTTGTTTTCAGAGAGGCCAATTACTTTCCAATCAGTAATTGTTTGCAAACCTTGGGAATTATTTTCTAAAATAATTTTCCAAATTGATTGACGGGGGCAAATGGTATTCAAGTAATACTGCTATTTCTGTCCTTGTCATGTTAGTGTGGATGGTCATTTTTCCCGTTTATTGGTTCTTTGTGTTTTGCGAATTGTCTGATCATGTCCCTTGCCTGTTTCTTGCTGAGGGACTCACCTTTTTCTTAGTCAAGACCTTGGTCTAGGACATGGCCACCACGTAACACGACAGCTGCTTTGAGTTATCACAGGTCCAGTGGCCTCTGTCTCAACCTGACTGGCTCAGATTCAGGTTTACAGATCAAAGGACAGTGAGCAGCACAGGATTTTGGCAAATGGTCCTGCAAATAGTGCCACTGACGCAGAATCTGCAGGGCTGAGGGGTGTGTGGAGGGAGCAGGCTGCTGCATCAGAAGGCCATTGCCATGCACACACCCTCATGTCCACCTCAGCAGCTAAGAGTGAAGCCTAGATCAGAGGAAAACAGAAAATGCAAACAAGATTGGGTAACACCAACTCTTGGAGAGCTAACGTTTCCCCTCAATAGAAAGCAGGCAGGGCAAAAAGCGAGGACCCAACTCTACTTAGGAAGCTTCACAGGGCTGGGGGTGTAGCTCAGGGACAGAGCACTTGCCTCACATGTGCAAAGTCCTGGGTTTGACCCCCAGCACCTAGAAGAAAAAGAGAGAGAGAGAGAGAGAGGAAGGAAGGAAGGAAGGAAGGAAGGAAGGAAGGAAGGAAGGAAGGAAGGAAGGAAGGAAGGAAGGAAGGAAGGAAGGAAGGAAGGAAAGAGACAGAGAGAGAGAGAGAGAGAATTTCAGCTAGATGCAGTGGCATGCACTTGTGGGGCTGAGGAAGGAGGATCTGGGCAACTTAGGAAGGCCCTGTCTCAAAATTTAAAAGTACTAGCTAAATCCCCAGCACTGAAGAAAAAGAGAGAGAGAGAGAGAGAGAGAAGGAAAGAGACAGAGAGAGGGAGGGAGGGAGAGAAAGTTTTGCTAGCAAGAGGTAAATTTGATCTTGAGTCAAGGGTCAAGGACCCAATGAACTTAGGTACACTCACAAGAGCTTACACCAACAACTGGAGTTAAGACCTTTCCTTTAAAAACCGAACAACTTCCAGTTGTTACACTATTTTGTCTGCCACAGAAAGGTATTTTTAAAATTTCTAGAAATTGTGGTGAAATATAACTTTCCCATGTTCATATATGAACAGACAACCAGTGTAATTCCACATCATGTGCAACCACAAGAATGGAAGTTATACTTCCATGTATGTATACTACGTCCAAATACATTCTACTGCCTTGTAGAGCCAAAAAAATATTTTTAACTAAAGAAACAAAAGAAATTGTGGGGACTGCGGTTGTAGCTCAGTGGTAGAAAGTTTGCCCAGCATATGTGAGGCACTGGGTTTGATTCTCTGCACCACATATAAACAAATAAAAATAAAGGTCCATCAACAACTAAAAAAAAATCTTTTTAAGAAATTGTGGTTAAAAAACACATTAATTCACCATCTTCACTATTTTCAAGTGTATAATTTCATTAGTGTTATGTGTATTCACACTGTTGTGCTACTGATCTCCATAACTTTTTCATCTTGAGAAACAAACTCCCATAACCATTAAACATGTTCTCCATTTCCACAGCTATTGGCAACCACCTTTCTACTTCCAAATATAAATATTTTTTTTAAATAATTCAACTACCCAGAGATAAGCACTGTTAATCTTTTTGCCTAACAATTAGCATTTTGAAATTTGTTTTTCCTAGGTCGACATCCATATGTTTTATATATCAGAGTTTTGTGTTCTATGGGTCTCTTTTTAGAACATACTATGAACATTTTCCTAAGACTATAAAAATTGTGTAAACTTTTTAATGGTCACCTTCAACCCTGGGTCCCTCATTTTAATAAACTTGTTTCCACACTCTTCCTTCCTCTACCCATGCAGACTGAGCATTGATCCCATAGCAAATGGACACACTCATATAATCTTCACGTCAGTCCCGGAAGGAAAGTCTGTGTCATCTCTACTTCACTTGGTTAAAAACTAAGTTCCCAGGTAGCCAGTGGTGAGTTGGAGTCCAAGTCTTGAAATCTGGCTCCAGATCTCACAACACAACACATCTTCTTCTCTTGAGAGGGCAAAATGTGTGGAGATGCATAGCCCTTTCTCCCTACAGAATATAACAACAGAAAACACTAAGGGAGGCACAACCAGAAAAAGCCTTAGAAAAATAATGAATTCACTATGTGGGTTACACATGGACATTTACTTTCTGTGTGTGTGTGTGGTGTGTGTGTGTGTGTGTGTACTGAGGATTAAATCCAGGAGCAATTTACCACTGAGTTACATCCCCCATCCTTTTTATTTTTATTCCTTAATTTTGAGATAGGGTCTCCCTAAATTGCTGGGGTTGGCCTCAAACTTGCAATCCTCCTACCCCAGCCTCCCAAGTCAATGGGATAATAGGCATCCATTATCACCAGCACCCTTCCCAACTTTTATTGTTGCTCATTAGTTACATAGTATCTCCTCATCAGTATCACTCAGTTATTGGGTACAAAGGAATGTATATACTTTTACTGCCTAGTGGCCTGCAACAATGGGGGGAGTTCTTTATACTCTCCTGGCACAGTGTTTTTATGTAAGCCATGCTCCAAACTTCTTTATCGAATAGCACATAAACCAGAGGTGCACTGGTAAGAGAAGAGAAACCAAAGTCCTTCCATATTTATAGAAGGTGGAGTCTGAAATTTAGATGGGATAAGGAGGTAGGTTGGAGTTTTACAATTTATAATGCCTTCCATTTATAGAGAACCTTGTGATTTGAGTCATATTCATCATCTACATGATCTCATGTAATATTCTCTCTCTTGCTCACTGTTGGAACAGAAAGATAAGCCTGATGAGCTTTTTTATTATCATAATTTTTATTTTAGAATAGTTTTAGATGTATAGAAAAGTTGCAAACGTAGTACCCAGTCCCCACATTTCCCTCACCCAGTGGCTCCCTATTTTTGATGTCACAGTACCCTGGTACACTCTTAGTCACAACTAAGAAACAAACACTGATCCATTAAAAGGAACAAAACTCTACACTTTGCTCATATTTCACTAGCCTTTCCACCAGCATCCGTCTCCTGTACCAGGAATTTAGTCATGGTCATGTCTCCTCGGTATCCTCTGTTTGGAGACAGTTTCTCAGGCTTTCCTTGTTTTTCATGAGCTTGGCAGATTTGATGTAGACCGTTCCTCAGTTTGCATTTGTCTGGTGTTTTCCGCTTGGTTGGAAGGGGCTGCAGAGTTTGGAAAGAAGATCTGAGTTTTTGAAGTTGTGGCTATTCACTCTCCAACAGAGATCTAAAGGTCAAAAACGAAATAGAATCTTCATCTGTTTGCTGACTGAGGTGCCTCCTGGCCACCTTTCTCATGGAACTTAGCAAATAACACCATCCTGTTTGCTTTGTGCTTTGCATAACCATGTAAACCATGCCTATCAACTCATCCACTTTTCTTCCACTGGAACTTGATGTTCCTTCATTTCCAGATTACTGGATCTCCATCCCACTCCAGCTCTCAGCATTCAAGAGATGCAATGGAAGTTGGAGGAAGTGGCATTGTAACAGTTTTGAACACAGGTCAGTTGACCTACTGGCTTCTGCTTCCTCCTCTGGGGATCCTGAATTTCCATGTAAAAAGTCCAGTTTACTCTTCTGGAAAGAGAGGACACAGAGAGAAACACTGAGGTGCCAGGTAGGAAAGTGAGGAAGCCATCTGGGATGTCCAGGACATCAGAGCCTTCAGAGGATGCTGGATCAAGATGACCATGGCTGCATAAGAAATCACAAGCGAGATCAACTCAACTATTCCCAGTCAAGTCTCAGAACCACAGGAGATCATGAATAAATAATTTTATACCAGAATACCTTTGCATGCAGTCCCTTTAGTACACTCTCTCTGATTTCCTTCTTTGCCTGTTCCATCTGTTTCCTGCTGAGATGCCATAGACCACAACCAAAGATGTCTAGCAACCAAAATCCCACTTCTAACTTCTAACCTGGATCACAGAATCCTGGGTAAACGGGGTTGGAATAATCTTGAAAAGCCATCCTGCATGCATGGATCTCTCTCTACCCTACCTAAAACAGGACCTCAGTCACGTGTTCCACAAGCCACTTTCAAGAGAAGATGTAACAGAATAGGTCATTCTGAATGCAAACTGAATTATTCATACTCTTGAAAAAGCGTCATGTTTTATTTTCTTTTCTGAGCTAAGCAAATCAGTTTTTTAAGCATCCTCAAATATCCTGCAGTTGGTCCACCCTTGCATTTTATTGTTTTTCTGAAAATATTTTATTGATGTTCTTACCAAAATAGAGTCTGGGTCCTCTTATAAAGGTTTAACCAGCTCTGCAAATAAGGAGAGGTTAGAGATATGTTATATAACCCAAAGAAAGAGATGGAGACTATCTTCCCATCAAGCCTGACTTCTGAGCTGTCAACTAAGAGGATGGTTTAAATATTAATGACATGAAATATGAAAACTTTCTCTTCCCTTGCTGATGCTTTTTGGGTCTGTGGGCTTAGAAATCCCATTAGGCTTTGTCTTGAGGCCTAAATTTCCTCCTGCAGTAAGGGCTCTGAGCTACAGGACAGGACTTTGCAAGGGACAGAATATCTGGTGGTACCACAGCACACACTTGAGCATCCCCAGCCCTAAGTAGTTATATGGGGTCCGCCTTCCACACAAGGCAGGTGCTGAGCCAGCTTCTGTGCTACACAGTCTTGAGTTGATCACCTGGTCTGCAGTTCTGAAAAATGCTGTGCACCAAGAAGCATAGAATGTTCCAAAGATTAAAGGTTTTGCCACTGCCCTCCAGCAATGAGGCTTCAAGGCCTATTCTTCCTGGAAACAAATGCCAGAAATGATGTAACCCAGCAACCTTTATCCAGATTCACACTGGGATCTACAAAGGGAAGAGGACCATCGATGGGGGCCAAACCACAGAAAATTACCCAAGTCTGGAACACTGAGTTCCCACAGGACGGTGAGCAAAACAAAGGCGAGACGCAATGAGGTTTGAAAAGTGGATCACAGAGTACACACAGATTGCAAGGGGAGAACTTTCAGAGGATGAAACACCAGGAGCCAGGATAAGAGGATTCAGGTTTGAACCAAGTCAAACTTGGGAAGGTGGACCTGTGTGCCTACTTGTCACTCAAAGCTCTTCTACAACAAGCGTTCTGCCATCCATTATCATCAACAGGCTCATTTTTCTCTTTCTTTTTTGTGGTACTGGGGATTAAACCCAGGGCTTTGCACCTGTAAGTGCTCTGCCACTGAGCCACATCCCCAGTCCTTCTTTGCGGTGCTGGGGATTGAACCCAGGGCCTCGTGCTTGTGAGGCAAGCACTCTACCAACTGAGATACATCCCCAGCCCTTAACAGACTCATTTGACAAGTGTTTCTGGGTCAGGCTCTGTTCTAAGTGAAGGAAGCAAATCAACCCCCTGCCTTCATGGAATTGATGTTCCCTTGGGGGAAGAAACATGTTAGGAAGAGGCAAAGCATTCATGAAAAGAAAGCCAGGTGTGGGATTGGAAGAGGTGGTATGTGGGGTTTGACCATTAGTATGCCCCCGCCCCAGGAAGTGGTGGTTAACGGAGGTGGGAATGAAGAGTGGAGACGAATTGTATGGATGACTGGGAAGACAGCATCCACGCAGAGAAACAGCAAGTCTTGCCTTCCGCTGGAACTGCACTAGGAATGTTCACTGCATAGTCAGCTAGTAGGATGGAGGGAACGGTGGAGTATGGTAGGGGATGATGTCAGAGAGGAGGTGCTTCAGTCTGACTACAAGAAGAGGAACCATGGCTAGTGTTTTAACACAGAAATGTTCATCTCATGGCCTCAGAATGGTCTCCAGGGCCAACTTGCCCTCTATGAATGCCTTTCAACATCAGGGGTGGGTGAATGTGTCTGAAATTAAAACAAAACCCATAAAAGGCATGTGCTTCTGGCAGGAGGTCAGCAGGGTCACCCTGCTCTGCAGCAGCTGGGTTCAGACCAGTGACACCAAACAGAAATGCAGATGGGAAGTAAGAGACTGTCTTCTGGTTGAGTCTGCACAGAACTGGGACTCTGCCCCACAAAGGGTTGGCACACAGCCTGCTCCTTCACATCCCAAGGGCCTTCAAATCCAGCCATTTCTGTGGCCCTTTTCTGAGGGTCCCTCAGGGTGACGATTTCAGGGAACCATGGTTTCAGTGGTAAGGTGGGAGGATTCTGATGGGTTCTCTCAGGAGTTTTAAAGCTTTTAATGAATGAATTTTTAATATCCTACTCTTGTTCTAGAAGTTATTTCTGCGGCGTTGACTGTGGGATAGTGGGACTCTCTGAGGCAGGAGTAACAAGGGTGAATTGAGCAGGCGCAGGCTGGGAGCAGGTCATCTCAGTTGACTGGTTCCTGCTGCAGGACCCCAGCTGCTGCGGCTGGGCTTTTCCCTTCCAGGCAGAGGTAGCCACCTTCCCTGCTCCTGCTCCTGCCTGAGTTCTGGGCCCACATTCTGAAACCCAGACCTGGGGAGTGTCAGTGGTCATCCAAGGGCTAGGTGTCCACACAGTGCAATTCCACGTGTCTCTAAGGTGAGAAGTCATCTGCAGGAGGGTTGGAGAAAAAGCGGGGAGCACAGAATTCCCATCTCCATACCCTCCTACATCCGTGGCAGGGTGGCTCTGCTTTCTCCTCCCAGTCATTGCGTACTGATAAACTATTCCCCTTCCTTCATTTGACTTGCCATAATCCCTTTTCCTTCCTTACCTAAAGCAAAGAGAATCAAAAACTCTGACTTTTACAGTGATCATCCCTAAAAGAGACATCGAGAATCCTTTCTGAGCTGGGTGAAGTTCAGTTACTTGGGAAGCTGACGTAGGAAAATGGGAAATTTGAGGCCAGTCTCTACGACCTATGAAGACCCTGTGCCAAAATAAAAAATAAGGTTGGGGAGATAGCTCAGTTGGTAGAGTGCTTGCCTTACAAGCACAAGGCCCTGGGTTCCATCCCCAGCACTGCAAAAATAAATAAATAAATAAATAAATAAATAAATAAAAAATAAAAAGGGATAGGGATGTGGCTCAGTGGTTAAGCGCCCCTCGGTTCAATTCCCAGTAACAACAAAGAAAAAAAGATAAATAAGGAGATATTATGAAAGAAACCACATTCATATAATTTTATTATGGTATTTTGATATGAAGTTAATCTATTCTGTGATTATCATTATTAATCTCTTCCTGTTCCTAATTTACAAGTTGAACTTTATCATAGGTATGCATGTATAGGAAACACATATAAAGGTCCAGTCCTGAGGTCTCAGGCATCTTGGAACATATCCCCTGTGGACAAGGGGGGGTCTACTCAACAATAAAGAGGAAGGAACTACCAACACAGAGAGCAACACAGGCGAGTCTCAAATGCATTAGGCTAAGTGAAAGAAGCCACTCAAAGACTGCAGATGGAATGACATCATTTAAGGATATTCTGCAGAAGGAGATTTCAGGAGGAGAGAACAGATCATCCGTGAGCTGGGAAAGAAGAGTGTTGATGCCCAAGAGGTCTGGGGTACATCTGGAAGGTGAGGAGCTGGTGATCATAAGCTGGCTATGTGACCATACACATGACCAAAATGGCAGACCTGTACGTTAAAAATAGTGAACTTTACTGTTGGTAATTATAACCTTCACTTTAAAAAAAAAGAATGAATAAAAAAAGTCACCTGCCAAAAGAAGCAAAATAAAGCATGTGTCCTGAAAAAAAAAAAAAGTGACTTTTTTCTGCTTTAGGAGCCCATTCAGGATCCCACATTACATTTAGCACTAGTAAATTTTTAAAGTTTTCAAATTATGATTTTGTTTCATAATTGTGGGTCCTTGATTTCTAAGGTAGGTGGATGAGAAAGACTTGGGGATCTGCCATATTTAAGTTACAAGTCTCCCCAAGTTTCCATCCTTTTTCCTGCTTTATTTTTCCATACCACTGATCACATCTAACAAGCTGTCATATTACATCAAGTCCAACATGCCATTGGGTGACATGGTATTGTCATTTTTCCATACCAAAGAAAAATAATGGTAAGGTGCTACCAGTTTTAAGATGCATTCCAATTCTGAGACATTAACATGCAAAAAATGCACTAAAATTAATAAAATATAGTGTACTTTTTACCTATATTCTATTTATTATCTATTTGTCCCCTTAGAATGTTGAGTCCATGAAGGCAGAATTTTTGTTTTGTCCCATGATACATCCTTGGGGCCTAACATACAACAGGTGCTTAAAAACTGGCTGAATGAACAAGTGAATGGTAATAAAATACTAATTATATTTCTTCAGCACCTGTGTCTGGCACCATTCAAAGCACTTCACTGGTACTAACTCTTTGAACTGTACTACATATTTTATGAGAATGGGAATCTATTATAAATTAGCAATGACCCAGAGGGCGATACTTTTCAATACCTAGCCTAGAAATAAAACTAAACAACTGAAAGAAGAAGAAAAAATAGTATCATCTTTAACAATTAATCGAGAATTTAGAAACAATGGTAATTTTTTCATCAATAAATATTGACTGAGCATCTCTATACTCTTGTTGCTTTTGTAAATTCTAAACACATTATATATGTTACTTTCTTTAATTCTCACAACGCCATGATGCCGGGACTATTATAGGCTGTGTTTGGCAAATGGAGAAACCCAGGAACAGAAAGGTTAAGGAACATGACCGAGGTCACATAGCTATTAAACGACAGAGTCAAAACTCAGCCCAAGGAAGCCTATGTCCTTTAGTGGCTATGCTGCCTCATAGCCACTGAAGCATGCTCTCCTGTGTCTCCTTAAGTGATGTTTAAGAAATCAATACAGCAACAAAAATCATTAACTTTTATGACCAAAGCGACACTATCAACCACCAGTTATTTGCACTATTCAGTTTTCTGGTTGATAAACATCAAGAGGCAAAGGGAAGGCAGAGCCAACCTCCCCTGTTGGATTTGTTTTGTTGACATTCACTGGGTGTCCTGGATGTGACTAGCACTATGCTAGGTGATGGGGAAAGAGAGGCGAGACGGGTGCCCCCAGCACAGAGGTGAGAGGCCAGTAGACCCATGATCGACCCCTGGAGGTCTGTAGGAAGTGCAGGGTGAGTGTGAAGGAAGAGCAGAGGCTTCATCCACCCTTGGCCTGAGACTTGAAGGAGGCAACTCGATTTGCCAAGGGGAACAAGCAAAGGAAGGCGGGACTTGCCGCCTGGCAAACTTCCTGCCCTCCAGACCTGAGGATGGGTTCATTCATTCCCGTCTTTGCAAAATGGTTTTCAGTTCCCTGAAACAAGAGATCAGCTCTAGCTCCTTCTCTCTGCCAGAGCAAACATTGAGAAATGTCCAGCTTGATGACTTCAGTGTTGCACTTTATTGCATGTGCCATAGGGATGGATCGATTCCCCACCACCTGTCCCTGCCCAGGGAGAATCAGGCAGCTGAGGCAAGGTTAAATCCTGGTAAATGAGATGGGGAAGAACCAGGGGTCGCCAGGGATGCAGAGGGGAAAAAACCCAAAGAGTGGTGCACTCCTGTAATCTCAGCAGCTCGGGAGGCTGAGGCAGGAGAATTGTGAGTTCAAAGTCAGTTTTAGCAAAAGCAGGGTGCTAAGCAACTCAGTGAGACCCTGTCTTTAAATAAAAATACAAAATAAAGCTGGGAATGTGGCTCAGTGGTCAAGTGCCTGGTACCTCCCCCCCACAAAAAAAAAAAAAAAAATAGAGTGGCAGGAGATGGATTTTGCAAAGTTTTCTGTATACAGAGTATGTGGAGATGATAATGGAATACTGCCTGATGTCAGCAATAACCAATAACTACAAGAAATGCAAACATAGCTGTTCTGGGGTCTCCCAGGAACTCGTCTCCTTTCCTTAAAACTACATAAAACAGGTCTAGGTATATAGCTCAGTTGGTAGAGTATTTGTTTTGCAAGGACAAGGCCCTGGGTTCAATCCTCAGCACCACCAAAAAAAAAAAAAAAAAAACAATGACATAAAACAGTGGTTGTATTTACACACACATACATATATTATTGTTTTCTCAAGAAAGTTCACCTATTATAAATCTACCAGTGACCAAAAAATTTACTGAAAAGAGTTGCTGGGTTTTGCTGCTCTATTGATTTAACTACCATGTAGACTCTATCTGCCTGTCAGTGAGCCCTAGCACACAATTAATTAACCATAAAAAATATTCACTATAATGCTTATGAGTCTTGTAAGTATTTGATCAATGTGTTCTTGGCTGGTGCATTTGCCAATGTGTAGACTCTAGGAAAGTGAGTATGTTTCTTTTCATGTTTGTGCATCTCTGAGGCCAGGCAACAAGTTTATTTAACTTGCTTTAGAAAATGTTAAACAGTGCCATATACAAGACAGTACTTAAACAATCCAATTTAACCAAGAGGTAAGTGTTTATTTCCAGGAGGGGGTTAAAACACAAGCAAGTTCACATGTCACATTTTTAAAAATCAAAAAACAAATATGTAATAATGTTGCAATATTGATTTGCAAGTGCCAAATAATCCAACCAAAATATACATCCTAACTGATAAGAATGACAGTTTGGACAAGCTTTCATATTTTAGTTTGTTGGCATTGCAGTCAACTCCTGACTGGGGACCATGACTTGGGTCTGTGTGGGGAGTGTCAGAAGAAAATTCCAGCATAGCAGAGCTCCAAATTTCAACTGTCACTCTCTGTTAGGATTTTTCCTTCTCTTGAATACACCTGCTTTTGACTTTGTATGATTGAGAAATAAGCAGTAATTGCAGTAAACCAATATAATGAAAAATGCAGTTTTCATGCTTGTGCATTCCTCTCCTATGTAAAATACAGGACGTTCATAATTAAAGTCACACAAGGAAAATAAAAATCATAGATAACACGCAGAACTTGCATGCCAGTCCAAATTCTAGGTGCATTGCATATATTAAATCATTCCATTTTTATAACCACCCTATGAGGTCAGTTCTATTATCAAGCTCACATTCATTTCTATTTTGCTAGAGAAAAATTAGGTCCAGAAAGATTAAATATCATGCTCAAGTACACAAATTGATCACAGAGCGAATTGGAGTTCAAACCAGGTAGTCTGGCTCCAGATCCATCCTAACTACTAACACACAATCAGAAAGAAACCTACAAGAGAGATTACAGAATAGGAAAAAAATCATCACCCCACACACCTCAGATAGAGCACTCATCTCCAAGATATATAAAGAACACAAAAACCTCAACACCAAAAAACAAATGACCCAACCAATAAATGTACTAAGAAATTGAACAGATACTTCACAGAAGAACACAGCTGGTGGAACTACAGATTGACACAACCACTCTGGAAAGCAGTGTGGAGATTCCTCAGAAAGCTTGGAATGGAACCACCATTTGACCCAGCCATCCCACTCCTTGGTGTATATCCAAAAGACTTAAAATCAGCATACTACAGTGACACAGCCACATCAATGTTTATAGCAGCTCAATTCACAATAGCAAAACTATGGAACCAACCTAGATGCCCTTCAACAGATGAATGGATAAAGAATATGTGGTACATACACACAATGGAATATTACTCAGCCTTAAAGAAAAATTAAATTATGGCATTTTCAGGTAAATGGATGGAGCTGGAGAGTATCATGCTATGTGAAATAGGCCAATCCCAAAAAACAAAAGGCCGAATTTCTCTGATAAGCGGACACTGATCCAGAGTGGGGGGTGGGTAGGAAAGAATGAAGGAACTTTGGATTGTACAGAGGGGAGTGAGGGGAGGGAGGGAGTGTGTGGGGATGGGAAGGATGGTAGATTGTGAGACAGACATTATTGCCCTATATACATGTATGAAAAGAATTTTTAAAAAATATTTATCACTATAAAAAAAACAATGAAAATAAATGAACAAATAAAAGTTATTTGAAAGAAAGAAAGAGAGAGAGAGAAAGAAAGAAAGAAAGAACGAAAGAAAGAAAGAAAGAAAGAAAGAAAGAAAGAAAGAAAGAAAGAAAGAAAGAAAGAAAGAAAGAAAGAAAGGCTTCAAGAACTCATTGCCTTTGTCATGAGCAGTTTTGACCTGGGTGTTTAATAATAAATGGTACAATCACTCTCAAGTTTCTTAAAAGCATGCCTGTAATCTCAGCAGCTCAAGGGACTGAGGCAGGAGGATCACAAGTTCAAAGCCAACCTCAGCAAAAGCGAGGTGCTAAGCAACTCAGTGAGACTCTGTCTCTAAATAAAATACAAAAAGAACGGCATATGTGGCTCAATGGTCAAGTGCCCATGAGTTTAATCCCCGGTATCCTGTCCCCCCCAAAAAAGGCCTCAGCAACAAAACCATGGACTGAAAAAGAGTAGCCAAAATTCAAAATATGTACAACTTAAGTTATTTATTGGGTGTGCTGATATATATGTCAGATGTACCTTGGTAACATAATAGCTAAGAATGGAAGTTTCCAAGAGCTTGGGGACCTCTAAAGACACTTGGCCTCCTTCTTCAGCTTCTCCTGTGCATCCTCTACTTACAACTGCCTCCTTCATTACTGATAACTCAAAATCCACTTTACTTAGCCTGTCCCTACTGGCCATCCCAATGAGTACTAGTCAATGTAACAACAGTCCAGTCTCGATGGCTTAATGCAATTAATGTCCAATTTTTAATCACACAGAGTTAAAAGCTGGTGCTGGCACTTGGGAGTTCTCCTGGGAAATTTTCTTCCAAGCACTGATTCAGGGATCCAGGATCCTTTCATGCTGCAATTTTTCCACTTTTAACACATAGCCTCCAAGATGCCCCAGTCTTGGGGAGCAAAGGCAGAGAGTGAATACAGAGAAGAACAAGCATTTTTATCTGAGACAGGGTCTTACCATGTTTCCCAGGCTGGTCTTGAAGTTATGTTCTCAAGAAATCCTCCTGCCTCAGCCTCCTGAGTAGCTGGGGTTATAGGCACAAATATTGTTACCTAGCTAGAACAACCATTCTTAATCTCAAACTGGAAGTGACACATAACATTTCCTTTTTTTTTTTTTTTTTTTTAATATAGCAGATTGAACCCAGGGGTGCTTAACACTGAACCATACTCCTGCCCTTTTTATATTTTATTTAGAGACAGGGTCTTTCTGAGTTGCTTAGGGTCTTGCTAAGTTGCTGAGGCTGGTTTTGAACTCACAATCCTCCTGTCTCTCAGTCTCTCAAACCACTGGAATTACAGGCATGCACCACCACACCAAGCTCCTCTTATTCTTTACTGGCAAAATGAATTATACGTCCCTACCATGGGACATACAAAAGGACTGAGAAAAGTAATTCATGGACAGAAGAAGAGCATCCTATTAGTCTTTGTCACAATGTCCAAAACCACATTCATTCTCCTTTTCCTTAAAACATGTTTCTTCCCTGGGATTCACTTACTTGGTGAATAATATTACATTTGGATTATGTGTCTACTGCTGCAAAACAAATGGCCTCAAAACTTGAAGATTTAAAACAACAATACACATTTATTTTCACTCACAGTTTCTTTAGGTTCAGGAATTCAGGAGTAGCTTAGTTGGGTAGCTGTGACAGAGTCTCTCACAAGGTTGTAGGCAAGATTTCATCTAGGATTACAGTCCCCTGAGGCTTGCCCAGGGCTGGAGGATCCACACTTCCAAGGTGGTTCACTCACAATAAAGCAAATAAATAAGAAGGTAGTTCACTCGCAAGGAAGTTTTGATTTCTTAGCTGCTGGCAGACTTAAGTCATTCCCATGTTGATCCCCAAAGGGATGCTTGTGCATCCTCACAATGTGGCAGCTGGGATCCCCAAAAGTGAGTAATCCCAAAGTAAGGCAGTAATGCATAGTCTTTTTGACCTCTCCTCAGAAGATATCCTCTCTCATTTCCTTAAAAGTCTGTGGGCTACATAGATCAGCCCTATTCAATAAAGGAGGGAAAATCATAGGGGATTAATATTAGGAAGAAAACATTATTGTGGGCCATCTTGAAGTCTGCCTACCCCACCACCCATTAGGTTATTCAAATCAGATACCTAAAGTCATACTTATCCCCTCCATCTTCCTCATCCATATATCTATCATTGACATCTATTTCCTCTTTCAATTCTAAAAGTACTTCTTGTATATTGAGATTCTGTTGTTAGGTTGCATATGTTTATATTTGTTATATCTTCCTAATGAATTGAAGTTTTATAGTTATGAAATGTCCATCTTAGACTCGAGTAATACTTTTGTCTTAAAATGTATTTCACCTGACATTAGTATAGCCACTTTAACTACTGTACAGTTACTCTTTGAATATATATTTTCCCATCCTTTTATTTTCAACCCATTTGTGTCTTTGTATCTAAATTTTTTCTCATGGGTGACATAAAATTGGATCTTGTTCTTCACCCATTTTGACAATCTGGATGCTTTTTGATTGTAATATTTATTTAACAACCCAGTCAAATTGACAGAAAAAATTAACCATCACAATCATTATTACCATATTTTCCTTTAATTCTTTAAGCATGGTTTCCTTTAGGTTTTGTTTTTTAACATACTTAAAATAGTTTCTCAAAGAAAACTTTCAAAAGCCTCAGTTTCAAAAGCCTCTGTTTGCTGAGTCCAACATCCATGCCTCTCAGAGATTATTTCCATTAACTGAATTTATTTATGTTTATGGAGCACACATATCTATTTATATGCATGCCTTGTAAATTCTTGTTGTAAAGTGGAAATTTTAGGCAATATATTGTAGCAACTCCTAATTCTTTTTCTCCTATTATTTTTATTGTTTTTTGTTTGTTTAGTGACTTGGTTGAACTAATTATGTACAGTGTGCCTACCCTGCAGAGTCCGCCACTAAAATCTATGTCAATTTTTTTCTTTAACTCTGGTTTCCTATGGATTATTTCTAGATCATCACAGCTTCACGTTCCATTAATGATCGGTCTGAAGTTGCTCTCAAACATCTTGCACCAGTGAGGTTTCCACCCCTTACCAATGAACTTCTGTTTGAACTGGGGAAACACATTCAAATTCATGTGGTTTATAAATTTGACCCAACTCACTTTCTCCCAGCTGCTTTAGTCAGCTTTTTTGCTGCTGTGACTAAAGGACTTGACCAGCACAATTGTAGAGGAGAAAATATTTATTCATGGGCTCATGGTTTCAGAGGTCTCCATCCATAGATAACAGGCTCTATTCCTTGAGGCTCGAGGTGAGGCTGAACATCATGGTGGAGTGTGTGGCAGAGGGAAGTGGCTCACATGATGATCAGGAAGCAGAGAGAGGAAAAAAAACTCCACTCTCCAGGTACAAAATATATACCCCATAGTCACACCCCTGATGAACCACTTCCTCCAGCCACACTCCACCTGCCTCCACTTACCACTCAGTTAATGCCATCAGGGATCGATTTACTGATTATGTTAAGACTATAACCGAATCATTTCTCCTCCAAACATTCTTGCATTGTCTCACAAGTGAACCTTTGAGGCTCAGCTCACATCCAAACCAAAACACAGGCCTTCTCATGTCTCTTCTATAATAGGCAACAAACTTTGCATTCTGCAAGGAACATTTAGGTAATTTCTCATACTCCTTCTAAGATGACCAGCAACAGATGGGAGCTCCTCAAGATGTACTGTGACTGCCTCGTTTCCTGATCTCCCAGTTAAATCTGAACTACTCTGTTGCTCTGTTGCTTGCCCCAGTACTCAGGATAGCTATGACATTGGCCTTCCTCTTTGTTTGCCAATGATCATTACTGTTTTTTATCGCACTCTGAGGCATGGGGTTTTCCTCATGCTCTGCTCCAAACCTCATTAGCCCCACTTCAGCAGGGGATCTGATGTTTGTAGAACTTGACTCACTCTGGTGGAATGTTTAGCCAACAGATCTGGGTGATGGAGTGAGAATAGCCTCAATAAGAATGCCACAATCAATCTTCCATGACTCGTACCTGAGGTACATTAAACAATACACAGTACTTTATGACAATTCAGTATTAATATCAGAATATGTATAAAAATAAAGTTCTAAACCTAACACTATTGAAAAAAATGTTTAGAATATATGTCCTAAAGGAAATTTTTATGAAAAAAGGACTTAGTATAAATAAAAATTAACTCTTTTCATCACACAAAAATCACTCATCTTTTCCTTTGTCTATACATGTAGATAAAATGTTTGTGCATGTATACACATATAAACACAGATATATTTTAAGATCCTTTGAATATATGAATATAATTTGCATAGAGGTAGTCTGATGGAATGCTATCCATACCAATGTTATAATATCACATGTTCATATTTCACCTTCATCTGAATAGTCATAATTATAATAATACCATACTACTGACAATATGCGCAGAAAACCTCAGCTTTACCTGAGTACTACCACTTTCCAAAATGGGGGAATGGAAATTAGAATGACCAAATAGACCTCAAATACCAAGATTACTAATTTACCAAGATTCTGTGGGTTATCAGGATCATATAAGAGGGAGGGTTTCAGTGTCCTATAGTTGCCGTAACAGAAGTACCCAAAACTGGCTAACTTAAACAACATAAATATATTGTCTCATAGCTCTGGAGGCTAGAAGCCCAAGATCAAGATATTGGCAGGGTTAGTTCCTTCTGAGGACAGAGAGGAAGAATCTGTTCCATGTGTCTTTCCGAGTTCCTGGTGGTTTTCTGATGTTCCTTTGCTAATACGTGTATTACCTTTACTGCTGCCTTCTTAACATAGAGCTTACCCTGGGTGAGTGAGTGTGTCTGTGTCCAGATTTCCCATTTAATAAGGACATCAGTCATATTGGGTTAGGGGGCAAACCAGTAGGACCTTATCTTAACGAATTACAACTGCCATGACCCTATTTCCAAATAAGGTCACATTCTGAGGTACAGAGAATTAAGACTCCAACATAATAACTTGAGGAAACACAGTCTAACCCATAATGAGGCGCAAACATCTGTGTTGATGTGACAAAATGGAAAGATATGTTGGAGAATTTGTTTTCCTGTCTCATTCTGTTGACCTTGAGAAAAGGAAGGGGGCTTCTACAAATGATGTTAAAGCTTCTCTTCTAGTCCTGCTGTTCTCGAAATAGCATTGCTGTGAAAAGACTTAAAATATTGTTTTAAGTTAGGCTCTTGGCTGTTAAAAAAAAAAAAAAAAAAACTTTTTAAAACCCAAAAGAGACATTGCTATGGTTTTTAGATATGGTTTAGGTATGTCCTATAAAAGTTCCTGTACTAAAGCTTGGCCTCAGTGTGGTGGTGTTGAGGTGGTAGAACCTCCAAGAGTTGGGGTCTAGTGGAAGGTACTTAGGCCATGGGCCACCACCTCAGAGAGGACCGCCATCATTCTCACAGATTGAACTCGTTCTCAGGAGAACCAGTGGTTATCAATCCAGGTCACCTCACATACTTGGCCCCTTCTACCAATGGTTGTTTACTTTTGGGGGGGGGCTGCCTTGTCAACCACAGAACGATGATCCACATAAATCTCTTTTGTATATTACCCAGAATCGGATATTCTGTTACAGCAGCAAAAACAGTAGGACAGACTTTTGGGAGGACTACAGTGTAAAGAGGCTCAGTGCAGAAGAAACAGGGTCCCTGGGTCTTGTTCGCTGATAAACTATGTGTCATTGGACCACTGCATGAGCCCTGGGATCCTTCTCAGTCTTTTTGAAGTTGCAACACCCAATGCACCAGGCTTGTTTATTTGATGTTGTGACACCACCATTACCTCCTTTCCCCCATCCCAAACCCAGAGGAACTGCCAAACACAGATTTGCTTTTAAAGGCTGATTTGGTTTCACCAAATCAAATTTCACCATATCTAAGATAACACTACACCCTCCGACAAGGAGGTAAGCAAGAGCAGATGGTCACTGGGCACCAGGAGGGTTGCAGGACAGAACATAGAGGGATAAACCAAAGGATTATTTCTAGGAAATCAAAAACTATTATTTTTTTATATTCACCCTGGCACTATCTTAAAGCACTTTCACAACAGCAAACCTAGAGAACTGGAAGTCAAAGTTACTGAAAATAATATCAACACTATTTGGAATGAGGGGTGGTAGGTTTATGGGTGGTTACTTTTATAGGTGATTTTAATTTATTCTCTATACTTTTTTCTATTTTCTTAAGTTTCTAGTATAAGACCACTGATAATCCAAAATAATAATGATAGATTTAAAAGATGAGTAAGTTCGTTTCTTTGTTCAACACATATTTATGAGTACTTCCTCTATGCCAGGCACTGATATAGCTGTGCAAACAGCTATGTCCTGTGGCAGTCCTACTGGGAAGGAGAGATGATGCTAATAGTAATAAATCATCTGTCCTTTCTATGCCAAAAATTTGCTTTGGGCCGTTGTTTTGCTTTATTTTTGAGAAGGGATGTGGGGGTGGAAATGGCACTCCATTGGGGAAAATGTGCCCCAAAGAAGGACACCAGGCTGGTCAGAGAGGTCTGGAGGTTCATGCAAGCCCGCTTGGTCTGTGCCTCGGTTTTCCTGGAAGCTGGCACCAGGAGTCAGTTGCACCTTCCTTGGTTCAAGCCTGCCTCTTGCATTTCATTACCTCCTCTGGGACATTGCGAAACCTAAGTTGAGAATTACCAACACCAGGGTACGACTGGTCAAGGCGGGGCTGAGAACAGCACAGGGCATACCGCTGACGTCAGTGTGTAAAAGCCTCCCTGGCCCACACAGATCAGTTGGTGCGGATGCTGTTCCCTGGCACTACTGTGGATTTGCTCTGAGTCACCTCCCAAGGCAACCTGCTGGATGTTCACTGAGAGGAAAAGGCTGGAGGAACCTGTTTCAGGCTGTTTTTATGTTTTGCGTTTAGAGAACTGCTGGTGCTCTCTGGACATCGTCATTGGGTGCGACAGTAAAACCCCATGACACTGGAGGGTGCTGTGAAGCGCATGAGATCCTTAAGAGGCCAGGAATACGGCCGAATAATTACACAGGACTTGAGTTTGTCATGGACATGTTTCAGAAACAGGCCACCAGAATTCCCTTCATTTGGGAAATCAAAGTGACAAGACAGTCAGGGACTGTGGATGGCACACACCTGTAATTCTAGCAGCCCGGGAGGCTGAGGCAGGAATATCATGAGTTCAAAGCCAGCCTCAGCAAGAGTGCAGTGCTCAGCAACTCAGTGAGACCCTGTCTTGAAATAGAATACAAAATAGGGCTGGGGAAGTGGCTCAGTGGTCGAGTGCCCCGAGTTCAATCTCCAGTACTAGAAAAAAAAAAAAAAAAAGTGACTAGACATTGAGACACAAAAAGGACCATGTTCTTGGATCCAGAAAGCCCATGCCTGAGAATTTGTCCTAAGGAGATAAGGTGGTAAAAGGGTTCCCGGGGGACTCTGTTACCTATGGTGGTCAAAACCATGGACTTCAATATTAGAAAGGTCCAGGTTTTGAATTTATTATCTGCCTTTTATGCCTATTGTGTGATCTTGGACAAGTGAACTAATTTCCATTTCCTAACCTGAAAAACAAAGATAATAATTTTCCCTACTACACAGTTTTCTCAGTAACACTTAAGGTGATTCAGTAAAGAGCAGAGCAAGAGCCCAGCACGTAACAATCTCTTGTAAATAACACATGGGCTGGAATGAGTCATGTGCTCCTGAATGTTCAGCCACGGGCTCTCCAGGTGGGCAGACACTGAGTTTCCAGTTTTCTTGGTGTCAGTACTCCCACCACGATTGATTTCACAAGTTGCCAATGTGACATCACTGAATGCAGAGTTGGGTTCTCAGGAACCGTGCAGCCATCTCCAGCATATCACTGGCTGCTGTTGCTATTTCTAATATAATTGTCCCTCAGTATCAAAGGAGATTGGGTCCAGGACTTCTGTGGATACCAAAGTCTGTGGGTGCTCAAGTTTCTTATATAAAATGATCTGGTATTTCCATATAACCTATGCACGTCCCCCTTATAATTTAAATCACCTCTAAATTATTTATAATACTTAATACAATGTAAATGTTATGTAAATAGTTATTGTACTATATTATTTAGGGAATAATGACGAGGGGAAAAGAAGTTATTTTTCATATTTTCAATCCATGGTTGGTTCTGCAAATGTGGACCCACAAATATGGAGGGCCAATGCTGTGCTTATTTCTATGTTAGGTCCAATGTTAAAACATTAAAAAAAATTTGAATTCTTGGAGTAGAGCTTTTTGAGTTCTTTATAGATTCTGGAGATTAATGCTCTATCTGAAGTATGATTGGCAAAGATATTCTCCCACTCTGTAGGCTCTGTCTTCACATTGCTGATAGTTTCCTTTGCTGAGAGAAAGCTTTTTAGTTTGAATCTATCCCAGTTATTGATTCTTGCTTTTATTTCTTGTGCTATGGGAGTCCTGTTAAGGAAGTCTGGTCCTAAGCCGACATGTTGAAGATCTGGACCTACTTTTTCTTCTATAATCTGCAGAGTCTCTGATCTGATTCCGAGGTCCTTAATCCATTTTGAGTTTAGTTTCGTGCATGGTGAGAGATATGGGTTTAGTTTCATTCTGTTGCATATGGATTTCCAATTCTCCCAGCACCATTTGTTGAAGAGGCTATCTTTTCTCCATTGCATATTTTTGGCACCTTTGTCTAGTATGAGAAAATTGTATTTATTTGGGTTTGTGTCCGTGTCCTCTATTCTGTACCATTGATCTACCTTTCTATTTTGGTACCAATACCATGCCGTTTTTGTTACTATTGCTTTGTAGTAGAGTTGAAGATCTGGTATTGCAATACCCCCTGTTTCACTCTTCCTGCTAAGGATTGCTTTAGCTATTCTGGGTTTCTTATTCTTCCAGATGAATTTCATAATTGCTTGCTCTATTTCTGTAAGGTACGTCATTGGGATTTTAATTGGAATTGCATTGAATTTGTATAGCACTTTAGGTAGTATGGCCATTTTGACAATATTAATTCTTCCTATCCAAGAACCTGGAAGATCTTTCCATCTTCTAAGGTGTTCTTTAATTTCTTTCTTTAGTGTTGTATAGTTCTCATTGTAGAGGTCTTTCACCTCTTTTGTGAGATTGATTCCCAAGTATTTTATTTTTTTCGAGGCTATTGTGAATGGGGTAGTTTTCCTAATTTCTCTTTCTGAAGATTCATCACTTATGTATAAAAATGCGTTGGATTTATGGGCATTGATCTTGTAACCTGCTACTTTACTGAATTCACTTATGAGTTCTAAGAGTTTTCTGGTGGAATTTCCAGGTTCCTCTAAATATATAATCATGTCATCAGCGAACAGGGATAGTTTGAGTTCTTCTTTCCCAATTCGTATCCCTTTAATCTCTTTGGTTTGTCTAATTGCTCTGGCCAGAGTCTCAAGAAGGATGTTGAATAGACGTGGTGAAAGAGGGCATCCCTGCCTTGTTCCAGTTTTTAGGGGGAATGCTTTCAGTTTTTCACCATTTAGAATGATATTAGCCATGGGCTTAGCATAAATGGCCTTTACAATGTTAAGGAATGTTCCCACTATCCCTATTTTTTCTAGTGTTTTGAGCATGAAGGGGTGCTGTATTTTATCAAATGCTTTTTCTGCATCTATTGAAATAATCATGTGATTCTTGACTTTAAGTCTATTGATATGGTGAATTACATTTATTGATTTCCTGATGTTGAACCAACCTTGCATCCCTGGGATGAAACCCACTTGATCATGGTGCACTATCTTTTGAATATGTTTTTGTATGCGATTTGCTAAAATTTTGTTGAGAATTTTTGCGTTGATGTTCATTAAGGATATTGGTCTATAAAGAACTCAAAAAACTCTACTCCAAGAATTCAAATAATCCAGTTGACAAATGGGCCAAGGAAATGAATAGACACTTCACAGAAGAAGATCTACAAGCAATCAACAAACATATGGAAAAATGTTCAACATCTCTAGTAATAAGAGAAATGCAAATCAAAACCACCCTAAGATTCCATCTCACCCCAATTAGAATGGCGATTATCCAGGGATGCAAGGTTGGTTCAACATCAGGAAATCAATAAATGTAATTCACCATATCAATAGACTTAAAGTCAAGAATCACATGATTATTTCAATAGATGCAGAAAAGCATTTGATAAAATACAGCACCCCTTCATGCTCAAAACACTAGAAAAAATAGGGATAGTGGGAACATTCCTTAACATTGTAAAGGCCATTTATGCTAAGCCCATGGCTAATATCATTCTAAATGGTGAAAAACTGAAAGCATTCCCCCTAAAACTGGAACAAGGCAGGGATGCCCTCTTTCACCACGTCTATTCAACATCCTTCTTGAGACTCTGGCCAGAGCAATTAGACAAACCAAAGAGATTAAAGGGATACGAATTGGGAAAGAAGAACCCAAACTATCCCTGTTCGCTGATGACATGATTATATATTTAGAGGAACCTGGAAATTCCACCAGAAAACTCTTAGAACTCATAAGTGAATTCAGTAAAGTAGCAGGTTACAAGATCAATGCCCATAAATCCAACGCATTTTTATACATAAGTGATGAATCTTCAGAAAGAGAAATTAGGAAAACTACCCCATTCACAATAGCCTCGAAAAAAATAAAATACTTGGGAATCAATCTCACAAAAGAGGTGAAAGACCTCTACAATGAGAACTATACAACACTAAAGAAAGAAATTAAAGAACACCTTAGAAGATGGAAAGATCTTCCAGGTTCTTGGATAGGAAGAATTAATATTGTCAAAATGGCCATACTACCTAAAGTGCTATACAAATTCAATGCAATTCCAATTAAAATCCCAATGATGTACCTTACAGAAATAGAGCAAGCAATTATGAAATTCATCTGGAAGAATAAGAAACCCAGAATAGCTAAAGCAATCCTTAGCAGGAAGAGTGAAACAGGGGGTATTGCAATACCAGATCTTCAACTCTACTACAAAGCAATAGTAACAAAACGGCATGGTATTGGTACCAAAATAGAAAGGTAGATCAATGGTACAGAATAGAGGACACGGACACAAACCCAAATAAATACAATTTTCTCATACTAGACAAAGGGGCCAAAAATATGCAATGGAGAAAAGATAGCCTCTTCAACAAATGGTGCTGGGAGAATTGGAAATCCATATGCAACAGAATGAAACTAAACCCATATCTCTCACCATGCACGAAACTAAACTCAAAATGGATTAAGGACCTTGGAATCAGACCAGAGACCCTGCAGATTATAGAAGAAAAAGTAGGTCCAAATCTTCACCTTGTTGGTCTAGGATCAGACTTCCTTAACAGGACTCCCATAGCACAAGAAATAAAAGCTAGAATCAACCACTGGGATAGATTCAAACTAAAAAGCTTTCTCTCAGCAAAGGAAACTATCAGCAATGCGAAGAAAGAGCCTACAGAGTGGGAGAATATCTTTGCCAATCATACTTCAGATAGAGCACTAATCTCCAGAATCTATAAAGAACTCAAAAAACTTTACTCCAAGAATTCAAATAATCCAGTCGACAAATGGGCTAAGGAAATGAATAGACACTTCACAGAAGAAGATCTACAAGCAATCAACAAACATATGGAAAAATGTTCAACATCTCTAGTAATAAGAGAAATGCAAATCAAAACCACCCTAAGATTCCATCTCACCCCAATTAGAATGGCGATTATCAAGAATACGAGCAACAACAGGTGTTGGCGAGGATGTGGGGAGAAAGGTACACTCATACGTTGCTGGTGGGGCTGCAAATTAGTGCAGCCACTCTGGAAGGCAGTGTGGAGATTCCTTAGAAAGCTTGGAATGGACCCGCCATTTGACCCAGCTATCCCACTCCTTGGCCTATACCCAAAGGACTTAAAATCAGCATACTACAGAGACACAGCCACATCAATGTTCATAGCTGCTCAATTCACAATAGCCAGACTGTGGAACCAACCTAGATGCCCTTCAATTGATGAGTGGATAAAGAAACTGTGGTATATATATACAATGGAATATTACGCCACCATAAAGAATGATAAAATTATGGCATTTGCAGGCAAATGGATGAAATTGGAGAATATCATGCTAAGTGAGATAAGCCAATCTCAAAAAGCCAAAGGACAAATGATATCACTAATAAGTGGAGGATGACACATAATGGGGGGGAGGGAAGGGTTAGTGTTAGGGTTAGAGTTAGGGTTAGGGAGGGGGGCAAGTATGGAGGAAGGAAGTACTGTATAGAGGGTAAAGAGGGGTGGGAGGGGTGGGGGGAAGGGAAAAAATAACAGAATGAATCAAACAACATTACTCTATGTAAATTTATGATTACACAAATGGTATGCCTTTACGCCATGTACAAACAGAGAAACAACATGTATCCCATTTGTTTACAATAAAATTTAAAAAAAATAAAACATCTCATATATCCACAGTGGGGAACAGTCATGTCGACTGTGATGACATCAATTCAGAGGTGTACGCACCCACTGTAATCACAAGCCTAAAGGCTATCTACCATCACAGGAAAGTGTCTATTTGTTAGAGCTGCTGTAACAAGGTACCACAGACTTGGCAGCTTAACCAGAATCATTTCATGGTTCTGGAGAAGAGAAGTCTGAGGATAAGAGTTGGTTCCTTCTCAGAGCTGTGAAAGCAGGAGCTGTTCCAAACCTTTCTCTTTGGCTTATCAAGGGCTGTCTTCTCCCCGTGTCTTCTTTACGTCATCTTCCATGCGTGTCTGTGTGCCTAAATTTCTCCTTTTCATAAGAACCCCAGTTGGATTGGATTAGGTCCCACCCTCCTGACAACATTTCGACTTGACTCTATCTCCACATTCTAAGATAAGGGGCATTAGGACTTCAACATATCCTTTTTTGAGGGAAAATACAAGTCAACCCATAATGGTATTTTGCAATATAATATTAAGAAAAATAATAATAATAGCAAACTCTTCCTTGTCCAAGTCAGGCAGTGTTTTAGATGTTTTGCCATATGTTAACCAATTTAATCCCCACAACACCCCCATGTAGTGTTAAATTATCCTCATTTTTCTGATAAGGAAATCAAGGCAAAGCAAATTTAAGTTATTTTCTTAAGGTTACATGGTTAATGGGTGGTAGAATCAGGCTTATGCACGCGCACATATATGCATGCTTTTATGGTCATTTAAAAAAAATTTTTTTTTAGTTGTAGATAAATGCAATACCTTTGTTTTATTTATTTATTTATTTTTATGTGGTGCTGAGAATCGAACCCAGTGCCTCACATGTGGCTAGGCAAGTGCCACACCACTAAGTCACAACCAGAGCCCCTTTAATGGACATTCTTGAAAACATAAAATGCTTTGAAAAGGTCTTTGCAATTTGGAAAAGTTCATAAGGATGCCATTCATCAGAAAGAATGATCTTACCATTTGGGACAGCCAGTCTCCAATATGGTCCCAAGGATTCCAGGGTCTCTATGTGCTCCTCCCAACATTCAGTAAGGACTGACTTTTGTGACTAATAGACTACTATAGAAGTGACGGCACGTGGCTTCCCAGACAAAGATCAAAGACACTTTAAAGCTTTCACCTTGACCTCTTGGATCTCTTGATCCAAGAAAAGCCAGCTACCATGTCATTATGTGTGCAAGTGTGTTGCCTTTGGAGCACATTTTTAAGTCCTAAAACCTAGGCATTTGCGGCCCCAGCCAACCTCTTGGCTGCAACCTCGAGGGAGACACACAAACACTCCAGTCAAATCACTCCTGCATTTCTGATCCACAGGGTGGTAAATAGAATAACATCTCCCAAAATTTGTCCATGCCCTACTCCCTGGAGAGTGTGAATATGTTATGCAACTTTGCAGATATGGTCAAGGATCTTAAGATAGGAATGCTATCCTGGATTATCTGGATATGCCCACATGTTATTACAAGGATCCTTAAAAGATGGAAGATGGAGACAAAAGTCTGAGAGGTGTTGATGGGTGGCAGAGCAGAGGTCAGAATGATGAGACAGCCTTCAGAAGTTGGGTGAGGTCAGTTGGGCTGAGGGGTCCTAGAGACAGGGCTCGGTCAATTTGGCCAGGGGTCCTACAGGTCCTGGTTGTTGTCTCAAAATGGCGGCAGCCATGTGTAACAAAACCTGTAAGTACTGTGACAGTGGACTTCCAGCCAACTGCAGGCAGCTGGCAATCCACTGGCGGTCTGCGGTCAGTCTGCTGGCTACTGGCAGATGATCAGCAGGTGGACCTCGGGCTGTGGGTGATGGGTAGGTGAAAGGCAGGCAATGGGCAGGCAAGAGGCAGGCAAATGGTGGATGGTAGGCGCCAGTCAGTGAGCAATCTGCACTCAAAAAGTAGTTGATATGCTGGTAGACTGCAGGAGATCACAGTGGACAAATGAGGTAAACAGCAGGGGATTGATAAGCAGCAAAGACTGCCTCACAGAGAAACAAACAAGGAATGCAGCCTCCCTCTAAGTCCCCAGAAGTTGGAAAAAGCAAACAATGAATTCTCCCTGGAACCTCCAGAGGAAACATGCTTGATTCTAGCCCATAAACCCATTTCAGATTTCTCCAAAACTCTTAAGATAATGTTTAAGTCATACCTACTGTAATTTGTTACAGCAGCAATGTGAAACTAATACACACAAAAACTATGAGACTAATAAATAATTATTGTTTTTTAAAGCCTCTAAGTTTGGGGGTAATCAGCAATTGACACCACTACATCATCATTACAGTAACTTTAAATTATGGGTCAAATAATAAGAGAATTGATTTGATCAAATGACCTCAGATCTGCCCAAATACATCAATTCACTGATACCTGTGGATTCATCTTTCTCAACCAATCTACCTCAACATTCCAGAGCAAAAATCTAATCTCTAACTTGACATCAGTCAAGGGCAGAGAGAAGTCCTCCTCAAGGACTTCTATTCCCCAAGGACTTCAGGACTTCCTATTTCCTAAGGACTTCACAGGGACTTCAGGACACCCTGTTTCCCAAGGTTCCAACTCCCAAATTCCCCTCATTTGGCTCTCTCTGGGCAAAAGAGGCAGCAATTGGCCAGGCTACCTGCAAGATGTCAGTCAGTTTTGAAACTGCCTTGGCCATGTTAGCACATAGCTTTTCCTTGCCCATAAATACTTGGGGTCTCCCAGATGCCTTTGAGCCATTTACCATACTGCTCTGCCCCCAATAAGGAGCTATAAATCTCTGACACCTGCTCACTACATGCTTGTAGAAAAATCCTTCTTTCAACAGTTCTAAATGAATGCTTTGACAAGAAAGAAGAGGTTTCTGATTTTCAGCCCCTTTATTTATCCTCTTCACCTCAAGCCTGTAGTTATGCTGAAGTCTCTTCATTCCAGAAAAATAACCTTCCTCCATGCTCCATTCTTCCTGGCAATGGCCCTTCCTTCCTAGCAATTTTCCAAAATTGATCTAGCCAAGGTCACTGACAACCTCCAGACACAACTGACCCCTTCCAGTGTTGAACTCACTTAGCTCCTCTGTAATAAAAATTGCCTAGTTCCCAGTATCTGACATTCATTGAGTAGTCTGAGTATTGGACATCCAGTAACTCATTGCTCTGGAATATTTGATACTGCTGATCACTTGCACCTTCTCACATAAGTAATTACTTTCCTTAAGATCTCTCAAGTCTACTTTCTCTCCATCCACAATTCCAAACTCTTGACTGGGGCCTGCTATCCCTCCAGAACATTCTGGATTGTTACTTCTATAACACATGTAACTGATTCAAAGTCTGGTGGCTCCACACAGCCTGTAGTCTCAAATCTGGAATGTGCCCCAATATGCAAGCATTTGGTTACACATTGTGTCTATGAGTCACTGTACTAGCAGACCATTTATACTATAATTCAGATTCAGAAAAAGAAATTCCCCAAAAGATAGCAGTCATAGATTGAGTTAGAAGTTCTAAGACTCTTCTCCTGTACCACAATGGAGAGTGTGTGCACTTGCTTGGAGATCACAGACCGTCAATAATAAGTCCAAGTGCAAACCCAGACTTTCCAGGCTTCTGATGATCTGGCCTCTGCCTGCCTCTTCAGTCTCTTTCTCTCCCCTTCTTCCTTCCTCCCACTGCTGTGGTCCAAATGGAATGATTTGAACATAAAAGTTCCAAACCTACCTGCTTTCTGTCTGCTGCGCTCTTCATTTGGAATGTTCTTTCCTGCTTGACTCCCCAGGTCCCAGGTCTCTCTGTCTTACTCATCCCTAAAAGTGCTCCTTAGTCAGTTCCTCTTCCTGAAGCTGCTTTTGGTTACTTCTGTCTCCATACCCTATCCACACACCACATGCATTCTTTTTCTTCTACTAGGCAGTTTTTGCTCATTTTGCTCAGTTTTACCTCTCTCCTGACACTGTGAGCTCTTGAGGGCAGGACTGTCTTATTTCTCATCTTATCATAATTATACCCATTGAGCACAATGACAGTGAAATGGCAAGAATAATAGCAAATGCATTCATAGTATTCACATGTGCCAGGCACCGCTCTGAGCTTTATACACACACTTGCTTGTTTAATCCTATGAGGGGGGTATAATTATTCCTGTTTTGCAAATGAGGACCCTGGACACTGAGAGTAAAGTGACTTCCCAAGCTCACGTATATAGTATGTGAGGTTCAGAAAATTTTGAACTAACTTGAACTCCAAGCTTTCTGTCACACCTGTAATGAGGAAATGCTCAGGCTGAGAAGGGAGGCAGGGTGTGACCCTGGGGCCTCCTGCCTGCAAGCCGAGCTGTCCCAACCTGGCCTGCACTGCTCCCTGCTGGCCAGCTCTCTCTCCCTGCCTGGGCCCCTGCAGGGGAACTGACCTAACCTTAAGTCCTTTCTGCCACCAGAGGTTGTTTCTGGGGTCTGGCAGTAAGTTCAAGGTGTTCTGGGAGGAGAAGAGAGTCAGAAGATCACATGGTAATATGCAAGGACTTCCCTCTGTCCCTATGAATGAAGGACTGTGTCCCCCAGAGAATGGCTGAGTGAAACTACTCAAAGAATCAAATTGGTAAACTCTCTGCCCCCAAATGCTCATTTTCTAAAAAGCAATTACTTAGTGTTTAATTCTTCTTATGTTAGGCTCTCCTTTAGGACAAAATTGAATGCTAACTTATTGCTATGATTTGGTTTGTCCCCCAATGTTCACATGTTGCAAGTATGGTCCCCAGAGTGGCAGGGTTTAAGAGGCGCGACCTAGAGGAAGGTCATGAGGCTCTACCCTCAAGAATACAGGTCTGGTAGAAGTGTCTAAGTTCCCATGAAAGCAGGTCTTTATAAAAAGAGCAAGCCTGGCCCCTCCCTGGACTCTTGCCTCCTGTGTCACCCTGTGATCCCTTCCACATGCACTCCAACCATTGTAATGCCATCCTCCATGAGACTCTCCCCAGAGCCTAGCAGATGCTGGCAGTGTGTTCTCAAGCCTCTGGTGGACAGAATAACCCTCTTTTCTTTATAAAGTACCCAGCTTCTAGTATTTTGTTGTAACACAAAAAGACTGAGACACTTATATAAACATACTTACTGGTTCTTGAATAGAATTCCTAATGAAACTATTCAAAGTACAGATATGTTGGCTTCACTCCAAATGGACTCAATTAGAACCACTCATGCACATTACTTCACCGCAGGACTAACCTCAAGCAACACTTGAGCTCTTAGACACTTAGCATCTTATTTTTCTAGCTGAAGGAAAGCCAATGCCTTTAGGTTGGAACTTCAGGGGGAAAGTATGCATTGTCTAGAAGACCTCCAAGTTTTCTGACTCTAGTCTCTCATTGTCTTTTTTTTTTTTTTAATGTCAGAAGGTGACAGAGAACAAGGAAGAAAGCATGAAAATAAGGAGGAGGCAAAGTGGGAAGATATGGGAGAAGGCTTGAAGTATCTTTGATAATCATATGCTTTTTTAAAAATTTATATTTTTATTGTAAACAAATGGGATACATGTTGTTTCAGTTTGTACATGGAGTAACAGCATACCATTTGCATATTCATATATTTACATAGAGTAATGATGTTTGATTCATTTCGTTATTTTTTTCCTCCCCCCCACCCCTCCCACCTCTCTTTTCCCTCTATATAGTCCCTCCTTCCTCCATTCTTGTCCCCCTCCCACCCCCCATTAAGGTCATCATCCGCTTATCAGTGAGATCATTCCTCTTTTGGATTTTTGAGATTGGCTTAACTCAATTAGCATGATATTCTCCAATTTCATCCATTTGCTTGCAAATGCCATAATTTTATTATTCTTTATAGCTGAGTAATATTCCATTGTATATATATACCACAGTTTCTTTATCCATTCATCAATTGAAGGGCATCTAGGTTGGTTCCATAGTCTGGCTATTGTGAATTGAGCCGCTATGAACATTGATGTGGCTGTATCTCTGTAGTGTGCTGATTTTAAGTCCTTTGGGTATAGGCCGAGGAGTGGGATAGCTGGGTCAAATGGTAGGTCCATTCCATCTCATTGTCTTTGAGATGTTTTCCAGTTCTGTAAATTGTAGATGATGGAAGGCAATACAAAAAACTTCTTATTTCTATATATGCAAATCATATTCTGGCTTGTAGAGGCTGAATTGATTTTCCTTTCCCTCTTTGGAAAAAAAATCAGTTTTGTTTCCAATCATACATTCATTTCATTACACCTGACCTATAAGTGGGTCTCTTCTTCAGATTCTTTGTGACTTTGCTGTAATATCTGCCTGACTCCCTCAGTGAGTATTGAGCTGAATAATAGGTTTCTCTTTCTTTCTCTTTCTCTCTCTCTCTCTCTCTCTCTCTCTCTCTCTCTCTCTCTCTCTCTCTCTCTTTCTCTCTATCTCTCTCTCTCTCTCTCTCTGGTTGTTGTCATTGTTGCTGAGGATTGAACCCAGGGTACCACTGAGATTTTTATCCCCAGTCCTTTTTATTTTTTTAGAACAGGATTTCCTTAAGTGTCTGAGACTGGCCTCAAACTTGTGACCCTCCTGCTTCAGCCTCCTGAGTTGCTGGGATTATAGGTCTATACCACTGCACCCAGCTCATTTTTCTTATTTTTGGAAAATTATCTTTAACATGCAAATGGCAAGTACTTTCCTTTTCCCTACTCTGGCCACCTGGCACTTATACTCTGCTTTGGTTGCATTTACTCAAGAGACTTTCTCAGGAAAGAACTCCTGCCCTTGTTGTGCTCTCCCACCATATGCATAATATCTGCCATGGATTCCTGAAGAAGAGTGGAATGGCCAAAAGTATTCCACTTTTAATTAAGGCAGAAGAGAGATCAGGGATTTGGCTCATAACCTTCTGTTCTACAAATAAAATAGCATAAGCTAAACCAAAATAAAATAAACCCATGGGATTTTCACTGGACTCTCTCAACGTTCTTTCTTGTTCCTTTCTCTCTTGTGTGGTTGATATTTCATCAATACTTACACGTATTAGGTTTTATTTTTAATACCCTTGCATGATGCTGTGGAAAATAAAGAGCACCTGTGATCTTCCTGAATACACAGAATCATTCTCTAAAAACTGTTATAACCTTGGCTGGAGCTATCGGCCAGAACAACTACAGGAGTGTGGTTTTTTCACTTCACTTGGGATTCCTTATACCAGCATGGCTGGGTTCCATGGAGGAGCATCCTCAGAGAGAGTCAGGCAGAAACTGTACCAACTTTTATGAGGAACCTCAGAAATCATCCAGTACATTCTGCTGCACTCTGTTGGGCCACCTTCATGAGGACGAGACTTGTGTAGCCACGCAGGGCCTCCTGTTTTAAAAGGGTTTCCTTCTTGTTTAACACCTTGCTATTGCCACCTTGAAATTCTTAAGAATATCTGGATGGGTGCCCTGCCTTTTCACTTTGCCTCACAAATTATGTGGAGTCCTGATCCTATTTGTCCATGAAGCCACAAAGACCTGTCCAGACTCATAGGATGGGGATATCAAGTTAACCACTTTTTTAAATTGGTGCATTATAACAATACATAACAGTAGTATTGATTAGGCCATATTCGACTACCTGTCTTGATGAAGCAGCAGCAAATTTCTTGGACTGTTCCTGGAAATAATGTTGAGGACTTTTTAAGAAAATGTTGCCTGCCACAGAGGATTTATGGAGAAGTTAAGGCAAAACTGGACCTTTAAAAGGCTTTCCTCCAATTTTGTAATCTTCCCAGTCTCCTGCAAAGACACGTTTGGGTCCTCCCTGCTCCATGAAGCCTTCTTAAGAGAAACACAGGCAGCTGGGCCCAGTGGCACATGCCTGTAAACCCAGAGACTCAGGAGAATCTCAAGTTCAAGGCCAGCCTCAGCAATTTAGTGAGACCCTGTCTCAATTTTTTAAAAAAAAGGCTGAGGATGTAGCTCAGTGGTAAAGCACCCATAGGATCAATCAATCTGTCCATATATCCACTCAACAAATCCTGACTGAGTGCACATTGGGGGAGAATTTATAAATGACTCAGAGATCTCATCCCCAAGATCTTGGGGCAAAGGTCCTAGCAATGGCTGGCATGAATGAAAAGGGGAGAGAAGGCAAAAGGTAAAGGACCAAGAGCCCTGAGAACAAAGTCCTAGGGATGTTCAAGACAGCCAGCTTCTGGGAGGCAGGGCGTCTGCATGGCTCCTCCCATTTAGTCAACAACATCATTCATTCCTTCACTGAACAGGTATCACGTGTGCCATTTGTGTTCTAGACCCTGGGGATTTCTTAGGGAGCAAAGTATGTTCCCACCCTCTTGGAACTTACTCTGCGAGGTACACACCTTTGAGTCTCATCTATATCTGATTTAAATGGATTTTGACTTTAGACTTTTGAATTTGTGCTGGAACAAGAACTTGGGGACTATTGAGACAGAGTGGATGTAATTTGCTTGTGCAAAAGACATGAATTGTGGGGGTGAAATGCTATGATCTGGATGTTGGTGTCCCCCAAAATTTTTATGTTGAAATTAATATCCAATGTGTTCATATTAAGAGATGGGGTCTTTGGGGAGTGATTAAGTCATGAGGCTCCACCCTCGTGAATGGGATCAGTGCCCCTACAAAAGAGGTCAGAGGTGACTGCCTTGCCCTTTTGCTGTGGAAGGACCAGGGAAGGCAGCTTCTAGGAGATGGAACTGGAGGACAGTATGTTAAGTGAAATAAGCCAGACACAGAAAGATAAATACCACATGTTGACTCCTACGTGAGTGAGAATAAAGTTGATCTCAAAGGCAAGAGCAGAATAGATTATAAGAGGTTGGAAGGTTAAGGAGGCAGAGATAGAAGACAATTGGAGAGGGTGCCAACATTCAGTTAGGTCAGAATAACTTCTAGCATCCTACAGCACAGTAGGGAAACTGGAGTCCACGACAACCTACCAGATCCTGTAGAAAGAACTAGAAGAGAGGAGTTTGTAGACTCCAGACACGAAGAAATAATGGAAATGTTAATTATCCTGATTGCATTTTATGCATGTATTATCACACAGTACTCCATGAATATATACAACTTAAAATAAGATTAAAATATGATTAAAAAGAGAGAGAAAAGTTTTAAAAAGAAAGAGAAAGAAGTAAGCTAAGAGGAACAAAGCCCTTACCAGACACTAAATATGCTGCTGGCACCTTGATCTTGAACTTTCCAGCCTCCCAAGATCATAAGAAGTAAATTTTGTTGCTGGGTGTGGTGATGCACACCTATAATCCCAGTCACTCAGGACATTAAAGCAGGAAGATTGCAAGTTCAAGGTAGCTTCAGCAAGTTAGCCAGACCCTGTCTCAAAATTTAAAAAATAAAAGGGCTAGGGATGCAGCTCCGTGGTAGAACACTCCTGGGTTCAATCCCTAGTAACACAGACACACAGACACACAAAAGAAAGGGAATGAAAGGCGGGAGGGAGGAAAAGAAATTTTGTTATTTGTAAATTACCCAGTCTGAAATATTTTATTTTAGTAGTCCAGGGGCCATAGACAGGCTACATTCCCAATATTCATGAAGGAAAGACCTTAGGCAATGACTGACACTATAAAAGGACAAATTCTCCTGTCTCCGTTGAAAAACACTTTAGTGGTATAATATAGACTCAGTGTTACCCATGAAACCAGCTCACATAACTAAAAAGGCTGGACGTTATCTGACTTCAGGCAGTTTGACCAGGTGGTTCATGGTGTCATTAAGGCGCTAGCTCCCTCCTCTGTGGTTCTGCCAATCCTGAGTGCCTTTGTGTGGTGTTCCTACCTCAGACTGGATCTGAGTAATATCAAAAATCACCTGGAATCCCTGAGACTTGGGAGGCTGAGGCAGGAGGATCGCAAGTTCAAGGCCAGCTTCAATTTAGCAAATTGTCAAAATAAAATGTGTCAAAATAAAAAGAGAAAAGGGCTGGAGATGTTGCTCAGTGTTGAAGTGCTAAATAAATAAATAACAGGTGTGAGTGGAATGTAGCCAGTGCGTAGGAGCCAGACACCAGGGGCAGTCAATTGTTAAATTTCAAGGAATTTTGAGCCATTCATTAAACCAATTTTCCTTGGAATTGGACTTGGGAGAGCATTTATGTCATGACAAGGGAATACTGAGCTTAGAATTTCAGAGCTGTTTTATGTCGAAATAAAAGATATTTCTTTCCTTTTTGTCATTGTTGCTTTGTTTATTGCTTATTATTGGAATATTTTATTTAACAATTTAAGTTTTTTTTATTATACAAAATAACGGGTTTCATTGTGGCATATTCAAACAAGCAACTAACAATATTTGATTAAAGCCTCTCCCAACACTCTGTCTTTCCCTCTCTCCCTGATCCGCTTCCACTTCTCCGTCTCCTGGCTTCTTTCCTGTCATCTCCCCCATCGCCTCTACATTTCACATAGGAAGGAAAATGAAACGCTTGTCTTTCTGTCTGGCTTATCTTGCTTAACATTATGATTTCCGCCCCCACCCATTTTCCTACAAATCACATGATTTCATTCTGTCTGACTAACATTCCCTTGTGAAGATGTATACACCACGATTTCTTTATCTATACATCTGTTGCTGGGCACCTAGGCTGATTCCACAACATGAATTGTGCTGCAAATAAGCACGGGTATGCTGACTGTAATTCCTTTGAGTATATAACCAGGAGTGGTCTAGCTAGGTCTTGGGGAAGTTCTATTTTTAGCTTTCTGAGGACCCTCTGTACTGTTTTACTAGTGTACTAATCTATGTTCCCAAAAATAAAAGACGTATAAGGGTCCTTTTTATCCCTGCATCCTCTCCGATTGTTTTGTTGTTGTTGTTTTGTTTTTCATATTCTTAGATGAAAGCCATTCTGACTGAGGTGAAATGAAATCACAAAGTAGTTCCTTGATGGCTAAAATATTGAACATTTTCTCATGTAATCATTGACCATTTCTACTTCTTTTGAGAAGTAACTGGAGAAAAGGTATTTCTGGTGGTCTCAACAGGCCTTTGGGGGTACATTAGCAGCAGGACAAACTTAGCCACTGCTGTCACCTTCAGACAAGTAGCAGTATGGCCAGGATACAGTTTGCACTTCTTTTCACTGCATGACGTTTTTGTATTTTTTAAAAATTGGATGAAAAAATACTTCGGAGATGGAAAGTCCGCGTGGCGAGAACATCCTCCCCGCGCGCAGGTGAGCGCCCCGGGCCGGCAGGGCAGTGCGCGTGCGCACAGGTGAGCTGCCGTGCTCCCGGCCGCTGGGTTTGGCCACCTGCCCGGGAAACTTGTCGCTCTCGGGCGGGGACACGGAACCGAGGCATGGAAGATACGCTGGGGACTCGGGAGCCCCGGGTCCGGCCGAGAGAACGGGACCCGGACCGGCGTCCCCGCCCGGACCGAGACCGCCACCCCGAGCGACCGCGGGACAGAGCCGGGGACCGGCGCCGGGAAAGAAACGGGGACGCGCGGAGGGACGGGGACCGGAGAGGGGATCGGGACAGGGGGAGGGACCGAGACCCCCGCCAGGACAGGCACAGGGACGCGGGCCGTCGCGCAGGTGAGCAGAGAACTCGGGAAAAGTCCCGCCAAAGCCGGACGCGGGACGCAGCCCCGGGACCGACCTGGGACGCCGCTCGGGGACCGACCTGGGACGCAGCCCCACCCCCTTGGCCCGCGCCCTGGGAAACCCCGGAGCCGCCCGCAACGAGGAAGGAGAACTCCGGGCGCCGCGCACCGCAAAGGTGAGGGGGCTGCCGGGGACACGGGCCCTGCGAGCGCGGCCAAGACCAGCCCAGGCCTCCTGGGAAGCCCGTTTAAAAGAGGAAATGCCATTTCTCTCTTTCGTGCCCTCGGAAGTGACCCTGGGGAGAAAAAAATCTTACGGTGCCCCCACCCAACCCAGATAAAACAGAAACCGCCCCTCCTGGCGGTGGCAGGGCTGGGGGACCAGGTAAAGAGGAAGAAGGCCCCAGGACAGGAAAAGCCAGGTGGGTGGGGTTCCCCTGAAGCTGCTCGCTGACCCCGTCCCCTGCGTTATCTCAGGACTGCCCCTTAGGACTTCAGATCCTGACTCTTCTTCCTCTCCTCTTTCTTCTCCTTCCTCCCCTTCCTCCTCTAATTCTTCTTCCTCTTCCTGTTCATACTGGGGCGTGAACCCAGGGGTGCTTTACCACTGAGCCACATCCGCAGCCCGACCCCCCCCCTCTTTTTTTTAATTTTTGAGACAAGGCCTCGCTGAGTTCCTGATACTAGCCTCAAACTTGCGACCCTCCCACCTCAGCCTCCTGAGTTTCTGGGCTTACAGTCGTGAGCCACCATGCAGCACCTCTCCAACTTCCAAAGTCCTGGTGCCTGGTATCCAGGACCAAATAGAGTCGGCTCCATGAAGAGTTAATGATTCAAATGTTACCCCTTCAAGGCTAGTGCAGTTCAAAAGCAGGTGGGAGAAGCTACACTTTTAACCAAGGAACTAAATCTACCCAAACTTCTCCCACCGAAGGACATAGATTTGTTTTCCCCTTCTTGGTGAGATCATCTAAGTCATCCTCTTTCAAATCTCACATTGTTTGAGACCCCACCTTCCTGAGTGAACAGACTTTGCTATCCCTATCTTGAATATAAGGAATTCCCATTAGCTCCTGTAGAAGGAAGCATCATGATGTTCTGGAAGATCCTGAGCCAGGAGAGAGTGGAGATGGAAAGACCAGGCCACCCCTCATCTCCACGTGTCCTCCTAGGGAACTAACATTCCAACCAAGTTCACAAATGTTACTGAATGTGCAAATGTTGCCCCTGGTGCTGTGGACTGAAAAGATAGGATATTGCCCCTGCCTGCTTCAAGGAGGAGACACATGGGTCCTGCCTCCAGCTTTTTGACACCTGGCCTCCACTGTGGCACTCAAAGACTGAGCCCAGTCTCTCAGTAGTTATGTCCGCACAGCTGTAAAGGTACTATCCTGAGTTTATGTTACATTATCTAAAACCAACTAATATGACAAAGGTTACACCCAGATATAGTCATTGGCACTAGCTATTGTTTCCTTGACTAAAGCCACATTGTACAGCAACTGCATGATGAGGAAAATTGAGAGCTGCATTTTTGTTTCCTTATAAACCAGAGCCCCAGTTCCCCCCACCCCACCGCCCAGCAGAGAGTAAAGGAAATACTTTTGTTTTTTGCTTCATTTGCTCACCACCAGTTGGAGGTTTGAAACCAAGGAGCAATTTATTCCTGTCTATTCTTCACTTAAGCATTTATTCAATGGATAGGATGGCAGGGCAAGGCTAAGAGACTGACCCTCTCCGTGTTCACAGCCTGCTATAGGAGAATGGCAGGTAAGCAGGTCAGGTGCAGCACAGTGTGAAATGGGCTGCAGGAGAAACTTGGATTTGGAAGGAACAGAGCTGGGCTCCTGTCCAGGATAAGGCAGGTTTTCCAGAGGAAAGGACCGCAAGCTGAGATCTAGAGAAGGAATAAGAAGGGGAAGACTGGGGGAGGAAGGTGGAAGGTGTTCCAAGCAGAGGAAGAGTGTCTGCAGTGACCCAGAGGCACAGGAGAACACGTCATCTTTGGGGGCGAAGGTCAGTTTCACTGTGGCCGTCTGTGAGCTTGAGGTTATAAGTGTTTAGAAATAAGCAAGGGCCTACTGTGTGATACTAAATTTTTAAGTATCTCAAACCTAAGATAAGTTCTGTGTTCTAGAAAGATCCCTGGAACCCAGCAAGTAGAATGCAGCTTTCCATTGAATCTTAGAGCCCAGAAAGGTGGGAGAAAGAAGAAAACAGCGGCAGGACTGGCAGAGGAAGAGATGATAGGAAGATCTCAAAAGTCGTTTGTAGCTCCCATCTTCCTGGAGAATTTCCATAGTAACCACAGACGGAATGCCATCCTGGACTCCAGAGTCTTGTGAATACACACCAGTTCTGAGAGACCTGGTCCCTGCTGAACTGAGACCCTCAACTCCCACAGGCAACTTCCACAGGGAGGTGAACCAGCATCAAAGGCAGCACTCAGGTGTATTGATTACAGGATCAGTCGTGGGGTTAGCTGCGGCGTTGGGTCACCCGTTTGGATGTTTGGTGGTGTCGCTAAACCTGAGAAGCCTCTGGAGTCTGAAATACTGTGGCAAAGCTTGTTTCTGTTCTGCATGTTCTGGAATGTCCAGGCCCATTGCGAAGAGTCAAGAGTTCTAACACCGACTGAGCCCTTGAGTGGGAGGCCTATTCCTAACGGCTGTATGTGATTTTCAGTTACAGCGAAACCACTTCAGGGAGATATGTGCCCTCCCACCCCAGGCCAGGACTAGAGGAAGTGGAATATTACCAGTCAGAGGCGGAGGGGCTCCTGGAATGCCACAAATGCAGATATCTGTGCACCGGGAGAGGTGAGCCTCCGCGGAGTCGGGGGGCTGTTTGCTGTTGCAAGTGCTGGGGAGGTGGGGGCCGATTCCCCTGTTGGGTTCCAGAATTTTCACTTCCATACCTGTCTGAGGTTCTTGCTTTCAAAAAAAAAAAAAAAAAAAAAGAAAGAAATTATTTTATGAGCTATCATTCTCCAGACAAGAAACCAGATACCAGAGAGATAAAGTGATTTTTAAGAATACCCATAGCACTCATGTAAATCTGCCCTGTGCAGAGAAACACAAACAAAAATGTCATGAAAACTCTACTTACCCTACTACGTAGCAAACACACTGGTATTTTCTGTTTTATTGGAAGCAAAAACCAAAAAACCTACTTATTGTGTACCTGAACTCTGAAAAACACTGAGATAATATTAAGCGTCAGCTCCCAGGGTTCTCATATTAGTATGGGTCCTGGCCCTGCCAGCAATGAAGAAAATCTGGTTCATCAGGGTGAGCCCTAATGGCATGTGGAATCTGTGAGCAATCTTCCTAGGCTACATATGAATAAAGGAGAAAACAGCCCCGCCTAGGGGGAGAGATCATGGAGCTCCTAACTGAAAATGTATCTTACAGTGATTACGGAGATGTACATGATTATAGGATTATAAGGAACTTTGATGAAAGAGCTCTAGGCAATCCCAGCGTAGGGATCATTCATTACCTTAGTTTCCATATGTTGGTGCAACCTCCTTGCCTTTAAGTCTCTTAAACAACTCCTGAGGCTCAGAGAGATGCAATAAGTCATCCAGTCACACAGCTCCTACATGAAGGAGCTGGAATTGAAATTTAGAGCCTGACCCTAAGTCCTCAAGTCGTTTACTTGCTTAGCTTCTTCTTTCCTTGATAATATAAATAACAGAAAAAAAGTCAGAGAGTGGTTAACAGGTTTCACCCTAGAGAAAATTTTTTCTTCTGTGATTGATTTACCAAGAGGAGAGGGCAGGGCTTAGGGCTTCCCACTGAAACAGGCGCTGTGGTTTTAGGCTTCATTGCTTCTGGTTACTTGGCTTTGAGCCTGGAGGTTGGGTTTCTAAGTCAAGGTAGCGAAAGAACGGTTCAGCACTCAGAAGCCAACAAATGAGGGCTTGAAAGGAACTCTGAATGTGCAGAGACCCATAGAAATACACAATAAGGCATTGTGTTGAGTGAGACAACCATTGTGCACCAGGAACTTGTCTCCAGCAGGAAATACATGCCTGGATAAAGGTCAGCTGAGGATCTTTAGACCCAACTTAGAGTAGATCCTCTGTGACTTCCTTATCAGTGAAGTCGTGCCCCCACCCCAACAAACTTGCAAAAATTGGAGACAATTGTAGCCTTCCTTATCTTTCTGGGGAGCCTGGGCTAAAATCTGGGCTATGATCCACCTTAGAAAGCTCCATGGAACCAGGAGACCAACAGAAAGGCAGGCCCCAAATTTACCTTCACAAGCAAGAATTCTCAGATACTAAAAGCTTTAGCAGCCAACAAAAAAGATCAGACCGAAGGCAAATACAGATGTCATGTGCACATATCAGGCCACCAGGGAACCGTGTGCAGGCACACTGTGCTCCTTTATTATTGAGAGGGACAGGTAAAGAGTTGCCTGGCAGGAAGATGCATTTCCTGGCTAGTTTACACCTGGAGCAACTTCTCCTTTCCTTTTGTTCTTTCCCGCTCGCCTTAGACCCTTGTGCTCAAATCATGGTGTTTGCATTCAGCTTCTAGCCTTAACTGCAAAATTTTGCCTTCAGCCAGGCCCTGATGGCACCCATCTGTAGTCCCAGCTACTTGAGAGGCTATGCAGGAAGATCATTTGAGCCCACAAGTTCAACAACAGCCTGGGCAGCTTAGTGAGACCTTGTCTCAAAAAAAGTTAATTTTCTTCCAAAATGTTGTAATTTATGTAGTCAGAAGGGCTGATTTCTCACTCAGTCTTGAGAAACAATTTCCTGACTGGGAACCTGAGCTGGAGGAGTTGCCAGCACAGTCCATCCTGGGCAGGAGGGGAAGGACAGTGGCATTTAGTTGTGATGGCCCTGAAAAGGTTCAGGGTAGAAAACTGTGGTCTTTTTCCAATTTATGCCTCTTTGTGTGTGTTGGGCTTGCTGGCTGCACCACCAGGAGCTCCTGCAGACCCCCTTATCATAAGGCTTATTTAACACCCTACGCAGAACCTGTCTGCACTGAGATTAGGTCAAGATTTCAAACTGAGCTCACTTTAAGAGTGCTAACTGATTAACACAGCTGAATGCCCTGGCCAGAGTCCAAGGAAGGAATGACCCAAGGTGAACTGCTGGGGTTTTGTTTTTCCAGTTTTGTCTTTTTTGCAGTATTGGGGACTGAACCCAGGGTACCCTACCACACTGAGCTACATCCCTGACCCCTTTCGTTTGAGACAGGGCCTCAATAACTTGCGATCCTCCTGCCTCAACCTCCCAAGTCCCTGGAATTATAGGCCCACTCCACCCTGCCAGCTGAACCCCTAGTTCTTAGGAGGCAGAAAAGTGCTGGCTCAGAACCATATCCCTGGAGCCTGAGAGGGCTGTCTACCTCAAGGAAAGTTTGGAAGCCTCTGGGTTTTATTTTAAGGGTGCCATTGGCTATTTCCACAGCCCTGGTGATTCTTTTGTGATTACACAAAAGTTTAAAAGAGGAATAAAGGGCTTGGTGGGGGTTCTTGTCTTTCTGACATTTATTAAGAAATTCTCTCATACAGCAATACGTTGGGAAAGCCTAAATGTCTCTTACATTGGAACGATTTAATTGTGGCAATCTACATGTCCTTCAAAGTTATAAAGTAGATTTTTATTTACTGAGATAGAAAAATATTCACACTATATTCTTACATGAAAAAAATAGGTCATATAATAGTAGATAGAAAAAAAGCAAATAAACAATAAAATTTATGAACATATAGTAGAAGAGCCCAGAAAATAGTTTACCAGGCACTATGGCATATACCTATAATCCCAAAGGATTGCAAGTTCAAGGCTATCTTCAGCAACTTAGTGAAATCCCATCTCCAAATAAAAAATTAAAAAGGCTAGGTGCAGTGGCACACAACTGTAATCCCAGCGGCTCTGGAGGCTGAGGCAGGAGGATTGCAAGTTCAAAGCCAGTCTCAGCAACTTAGTGAGGCCCTAAGCAACTCAGCAAGACCCTATCTCTAAATAAAACATTAAAAAGGGCTGGGGATGTGACTCAGTGGTTAAATGCCCCTGGGTTCAATTCCCAGTACCTAAATAAATAAATAAGCAAATAAAATAGAAAAGCCTGGGGAGGTAGCTCAATGGGGGAGTGCTTGCCTAGCGTGCTCAGGAGGCCCTGGGTTCACTCCCTAGTACCATACATACACACACACATACTCACTATATATACTCACTATATGTGTGTGTGTATACATATATGTAAACATATATATGTCCACATGTATATAATAAAAAATTTAAGATATATAGTACATAATGTCCACAGTGGTTATTTTATTGGTTGAATTGTAGACCAGTTTTACATAATATATTTCTCTTATCTACATTTCATTTTTTGCAATAAGTTTTATAATTAAAAGAATCATGCTATTTTGCATTTGGGCAGAACGTTAGAGTGAAAGATGGTATTTGAGAGAGCATGATTTCAATTAAAAGAGTGTGTCAATGCCACACAGGATATAAGCCCGCCGAAAGGAGGCAGAACATCTGACTACCTCGCAGGCAGAGAGAGGCTGCTGGGCTGATCCCAGAGCATACAGTGCCAGCTCAGAAGTACCCACTTTCTGTTGTGCTGAGCAAAAGAAGCCAAAGTTCATGAAAGTACCTTACTGTATGATTCCATGTACATAACATTTAAGATAAAACTAACTTCTAATCAGAGGAAGCAGATCAGAGGCTGCCTGGGGAGGAAAGGAAGGGTTCCCGAGGAACAAAACATTCCTAGGGAAATTCATGTGCTCTATATCTTGATCATGGTCACACCTGTCAAAACTCATCAAGCCAGTGCACTGAATGTGCAACATTTTATTGTGTGTAAGTTGTATCTCAATAAAGTTGATTTTAAGGAGAGTAGACAGCTTCCGTGGTCCAAGATAAAGAAACCATGGGTCCTGAAGGATCAAGCTCTGGAAATATTCCAGCCCAGATAATTACTCTTTAGGGAAACTAAAAATGAAATTAAACTTTAAGACTTATTTATTGAGTTGAAGTCTAGGAATAATTTCTTTACTCTAGTAAGCATCCTGGAATGAACTTAATCTTTTCTATTTCTATTAAGTGGAAATCAGGGTCAACATTTTTTTACTGCTGAGCCCAAGTCAACATTTTGATGTATAACTTCCATGCGTTTTTAAAAAAACTTCATTGCATATTTTTAAATGCTATGATTTTCTTCAAACTTGGAGAAACCCCTTTCAAATTGAAGGGACCATAAAACACATATAAAGAGATGACCTTTTTCAGTGTGTAGGGTGCTGGTGGTATGGAACGTTCTTGCCCTTCTTGCAGGACGCCTTTCTTTCTAGTGGGCATGACGTCTCTCCCATCCTTTTGACCTCTCCCAGGCAGGTTGCTTTGCTCTTGGCCGAGTTACTCTTTTCAATGCAAAGTACGTCCAACACCATTTCTGGGGAATGTGGTTCCCTGCCACCACCTAATCCTAAGTTATATAGCGTAGGTTGCCTAGGGGGCAGAATAAAGAGCCTGGGGTCTGAGCTTCCTTGGGGAAGAGGAGCCTGGAGGTGGAAAATCCTCCAGGTGCAGAGTAGCATCTCTTAAAATGGTAACGCACCCTTTCTTTGCAGCCTGCTGTCAGATGCTGGAGGTTCTGCTGAACTTGCTGATCCTGGCCTGCAGCTCTGTATCTTACAGTTCCACAGGGGGATACACGGGCATCACCAGCCTGGGGGGCATTTACTATTATCAGTACGGAGGGGCGTACAGTGGTTTTGAGGGTCCTGATGGGGAGAAAGCCCAGCAGTTGGATGTCCAGTTCTACCAGCTCAAGCTGCCCATGGTCACCGCGACAATGGCCTATAGTGGAACCCTCATGGCCTTCTCCTGCCTGGTCATTGCTGCGGGTGTCCTGCGTGTCCCATGGCACTGTCCGCTGTGGCTGGTGGCGGAAGGCCTGCTGGACATGCTCATTGCTGGAGCATACGTCCCAGCCTTGTATTTCTTCTTCCACTCCCTCTCCGCTGCCTATGGCTCTCCTGTGTGTAAAGAGAGGGAAGCACTGTACCAAAGCAAAGGGTACAGTGGCTTCAGCTGCAGTTTCCATGGTGGAGATATAGGAGCTGGGGTCTTTGCAGCCCTGGGTATTGGGGTCTTTGCCGTGGGAGCTGTTCTGGCCATCAAGGGTTACCGAAAAGTCAAGAAGCTGAAAGAAAAACCTGCAGAAATGTTGGAGTTTTAGGCTTTTTAAAACATTCTGCCAAATGTAAATGAGGGAAATTACTCTGAACTACCATCTTTTGTGAGAATTCTTTGTTGTAGAACTTGCCAGAACTTCAAAAGTAACAAGCCAACTTCGGTAGAGGTAGGCTTAGCTCCCCGTTGCACGGAGCAGCATTCTCTGGCACAACCAACTTTGGTTTCTGGACTCCTCTGTCATTGAGGGAGTAACCAAAATCACATCAAAAACAAACAAAACTGGAACCCAGGACTCACAGGGGAAAGGCATGTGGTACATTGTGGCACACACTGTAATCCCAACAACTCTGGAGGCAGGAGGATCACAAATTCAGAGCCAGTCTCACAACTTAGTGAGACCCTGTCTCAAAAAAATTAAATAAAAAGGACCAAGGACATAGCTGGTTTAATCCCCAGTACAGACAGAGAGAGAGAGAAAGAGAGAGAGAGAGAGAGATGTTTCTTGATTAAATAAAGGAAAATAATCGAATGAATTGGAAGCCCCTTATCTTCAGAGTTCATGAGAAGCCATAGAGACACAAAATAGCTTCAGCCTGAACTGCTCTGGACACAGCTGTCTTCAGCAGGTAGCCCAGGAGTCCTTCTACTGCCACAGTTCATCAGGGAAATGGGGCAGGGCTTCCAGAAGAGCTACCCCTGTAAAATTTAAGTCAGGGGTGGGCATGGGCTGAGCAAAGAGGAGTCAGATTAACTCACTGGGTTGCAAAGAAGCTATTCTGTAAGCCCCTAACAGTGGCTTGAAAGCTCAATAAGTGTTTTGTACCTCTGGTAAATGTACCATTGTATGAAGAATTAAACCCGAGGTCTGGAATTCAGGATCCATCCAGAAGAAAAGAATGTAAAATCCTTCCCAACAGAAGAATTTCACTTCTGGCCAGACAACTTCATGTTTTTTTACTGCACACTGAATAATGACTTATGGAACATATACTCTTGGTACAAGTACGTTCTTTGCTTTATGTGAATCAAAAAAAAAAAAAAAAAAAAAAACCAAAGAAAAATTTTAATTGGAAGCAATGGTTCTTTTTACAATATGTTTACATCATTCCCTTAAATAAGGACAGTTTATTGCATTTAGAAGATGAGTCTGGGACTTTTGAACATCAGCCATGGCCCCCTTCTCCCTGCCGGGAGAAGTCTGTATTATTGCTTTAAATAAAACCTGCTTAATATGCAAAAAAAAAAAAAAAAAAAAAAAAAAAAAAAAAAAAAGAAGATGAGTCTGAGTTTAGAAAAGGAAGTGCTTGTGCATGCTTGTGTATGATTACAAAATTTCTTGAATAATACATGAGAAAGTATTAACAGTTTTGTGGAGAGAAGGGGATATTTTTAATTTTTCATTTTATACATGACTGAACATGTATTCATTTTATTTTAGAAAAATAAAGAACTAAAAAATTAGATTTGCTCTCCTCAGTTTTTGGTTTTTTCTTAGGATTAAAGTTATAGTGCAAAGACAGATGTAGATGTATAATTAAGGGGTATTAAATGGCCAGCCACAAAAACAGCCTCACCCAGAAAGTTGCTATTTATAGCAAAAATCTGTGAGTTTTTGAGTCTCCATTTCTACAGAGTTCTCTGCTGTCTTTCTGGACACTTGTCCCATCCCAACTTGGATATAAGTGACAGCTATCTCTGGTAGTCACCCCTATCATATTTCCCTGGTGCATGTGTCTCTTTCTGCACTAACAGTATTCGTGAAAATACTTGAGCCTGTTTGATATTGATAGCTAAGCCAGCTCAGGCCTGGCCCGTTCTGGGAATAGTAAGTACTCCATGACCATATTCCTTCAACAGGCCCAATATCATTAGACCCAGAAGGTAACTGCTATCCCTCTCAGTTGTTGCAGTCAGTAGGGTGATTGACAAGATCTAAATTTATTCCATTTCAGCACAGCAGATGTGTGCTACATGGATCAGGACTCCACTGTTTTGGCAGAATTTGTCCCAGAAGGGAAATGGTCACATTTCCTGTATCTTGTTAGTAGCACACTCTTCTTTCCTTCCAAGGGTACAATACATACATGCAGAAGGAAAACCAGGGCAGAGAAAGGCATTGGGCACAGCATATAGCTACCCCCAACAAATCAGAATGACATCTGGATGGATTTTTCTTCACTGTGCTGTAGAGAGCACGGCCAGTACAGAGAGAGCCTGGGTAAAGAGTGGGCCGTTTGGGTCTGATGTTACTTGGAGTTTTAAATTAGAAGAATGCAGCTTCTCAAGTCAGAGCCCATGATTGCTGTGTCTCTTGGCCCTCCAGGAATTTGTGTGGGCCCACAGGAGATAGGATCAGCAAGCCCACTGCCGCCTATGTCCTTTAACTGCCCAGATTATAGACATCACTGTACCGCCTAATGTTATTGATGGTTATCCTAATTTCTGGAAAACAACACTTTTCATAAATTTGACCCGTTTCTTAAGCCTCTTTCCAATTTACATTTTAGAAACATAAGTTGTATAACCTTCTGTGATTTTCAAAGTATTTCAGAGACAATCATCCCTTGGTATGCACAGTAGGGCTGGTTCCAGGATCCCCTGTGAACACCAAAATCTAAGGATATACCAGTCCCTTATGTAAAATGGCATAGTATTTGCAGCTAATCTATGCACACCCTCTTATACTTTAAATCATCTCTAGATTAATTGCAATCCCCAAACAATCCATGGAAATGATCATTTTTGCTGTATTGTTCAAGAAATACTGACAGAAAAAAGTCTCTACATGTTCTGTACAGTTAAATTTTTTTCAAATATTTTCTTTTTTATTTTTTTTTTACTTTTTTTTTATTGTAAACAAATGGGATACATGTTGTTTCTCTGTTTGTACATGGCGTAAAGGCATACCATTTGTGTAATTTTTCAAATATTTTCAATCCTTGGTTGAATCTGTAGGTGCAGAACTGACGGGTATGGAGAGACAACTGCATGGTCCTCACCACAGCCCTGGGGGATAAGACTGGCAACCTTATCTTCATTTGTCAGATAAAGCGTCCAGGGCTTAGAAAGACTGAATGGCATGGCAAGATCACAAGGCAGGAAACTGTGGGGACTTGAACCTGGAGTTCCACTCTAGGTCCATTTGCACTTCTCTTCCTTCTCGTCTCTGAATCCCCAGGGGATGCTGAGAGACATTCTCCCAGAAGTACCTGGGGCCTGGGGCCTCTGTTGGTACCGAATGAAAGCTGAGCTCGGGCAAGAAGATATTCAGTCCCTGTTCACCTCTTGGCTCTCACTGCCTTGCAGCATCTGTGGGTTCCTTAAACTTAAAAGAACACTGTCCCTGCTCTACATCTCCAGGTGAATAGTCCAAGGATACATCAGGATCCTGGTTCTGTTCAACTCCATGAAATGGAGTTGGAGGCCATGCACAAAGAATGTGGCCACTCTGTGGAGACTGATCTGGATGATAGGGTATAGTAAACACAAAATGCAAATACAAAACTATGTCTACGGTACACTTTTGTGAAAAAAAAAAAAAAAACAGAGAAGGGATGAAATGCAGATTTGCCTATGCTTTTATTTGTATAAAGGAACACTGGACAATTGTCTTGGAAACTTAAGTGGTTGAGGATAGAGAAGAGCATACAGAGACATGAATGAACTTTCTCAGTTTATGCATAAGTTGTTTGTTTTTGTTGTTCTTTGTTTTGGTACTCAGGATTGAATCCAGGGGTGCTCAACCACTGAGACACATCTCTAGCCCTTTTTTTATTTTTTAATTTTTGAGACAGTCTCACTAATTTGCTGAGGGTAGTTTTGAACTTGAGATCCTCCTGGCTCAGCCTCCCAAGCCACTGGGATTACAGGCCTGTGCCACTGCGCCCAGCTAATGCTTATGTCGTTTTTTTCTTTTAACTTTTCATGTTGGGCTGGAGATGCAGCTCAGTGGTAGAGTGCTTGCCTAGCAGGCAAAAGGCCTTGGTTCCATCCCAGATCCCACAAAACAAAAACAAAACAATGCAAAACAAACTCTTTCAATGTGATATATTCACAAGAAGTCACAAAAATGGTAGAGAAATCCTGCGTGCCCTTAACCTGGCTTTCCCCAAGGGTAACCTCTTGCCTAACTTTGGGCGGTATCATTCTAGGTAAGTGACAATCAACAGAGCTCGTTTAGGTGTCGCCAGTTTTACAGGCTCTCGTTTGTGTGTATGAATGTGTCTATTCTATGCAGTTTTTTCACATGTGGAGGTTTGTGTCACCACCACCACCGTCCAGAACTGCTCCATCACCACAGATGTCCCTGGTGCTGCCCCTTTATAGCCATACCCATTCCCTTCCTCCTCCTCCCCACCATTCTTCCCTGTCCCCCAACAGCTTCCATCTTTATAACTCTCTCCTTCAAAGACTGTTACGTAAATGGAGTCACTCAGTATGGAACTTGGTGCCTGCCTTTTTTCACTCATCATTATTCCCTTGAGAGTCATCCATGTTAGTGTCTGCATCAACAGGTCATTCCTTCTTACTGCTGATTAGTGTGCTCTGTGGCATAGGTGTACCTGCATGATCATTCAGCCACTGAAGGACATTTGGGTTGTTCCCAGTATTGGGCTATTAAGAATAAACCTACTGTGAACACACATGTACATGTTCTTGGGTGGACACAGGTTTTCATTTCGTTAGGATAAATCTCTCAATCTCATTACCAGTCGTAGGGTTACATGGTAATGTGTGTGGAGTGTTTTTAAGAAACTGCCTAAAACTTCTCAAAGTGGCATTCTGATATTTCAAACATATATTAAAAACAGTTACCTACCACATGCAATTCAAGACCGTTAACGTGGCATCTGACCATGTTCTTAAAATCAGGTCAGCAGATCCTGCTAGTCTGGCCTGGTGAGTAATGTCAGTGTTTACCCCGACTCTCTCTTCTGTAGGTGTGGTACAGATAGTGGAGGTGATTTTGAACGGGATGGTTCTCATGTGTATCGTGGCCTCCTACTTTGTCCTTGCCGGATTCAGCGCCAGCTTTGCCAGTGGCAGTGGCTTCGGGAACAACTACTACTCACCATTTGAAGGCACTGAGCTGGAGCAGGTGCGGCAGCTGGACCAGCAGTACACAGTGCTGCGGGCGCCTCTGATATATGGCGGTGTGGCTGTTTCTCTGGGGCTGGGTGTCCTCACCATGAGCGTTTTACTCCAAGGAGCCAAGAGCCTAACAAAACTGCCTGGGAAGTGGCTCCTCGTGGAGGCCGCCTTCAGCCTCCTGGCAGCAGTGGGCTGCTGCGTAGGCATTGGCATTTACCTCCACATAGCTTTGCAGATCAACTCCACGGACACTTGCAAAGCAAGAGAGAGGCTCTATGCCCGCAAGGGTCTCACCTGGATGAACTGCCAGCTGGCAGGCACGGATGGAGCAGCAGCCACCTTTGCTTGTCTTCTGGTGATTATGTACAGTGCCAGCGTGGTACTGGCCCTGCGGAGCTACCGGAAACAGAAGCTCTACAAAGACAGCCAAGAATATCAGAGAAATGGCAGAGATGCACCAGAATACCTGTGGTCTGGGACGCTCTAAGGGGAACCTTCTATAAAGTAAATGTCAACCCAACCCCATTGCCTCTCTCAAGAGATAAGTCTTTCACAACCACAGCAAACTGGTTGTCACATGCTCAATTTTATAAGTGCTCCTTTTGGTACCAATGCAGAGTTAATTGTCTCATTTTTCTGTTGTAAAGGGAGACCTGATGATCACTTGAAAAATCTGTAGTCAAAAAAGCAACATCAGAAGTCAGGGTATCCCCTTATGGGGGTGCTCTCACCATGTTAATAGCGAAAATAACTAACTAGCCAGAGAACTTCCAAAAGTTGAGAACAACACATCAGAGGGTAGCATATCGGGTGTTACAGTCAAAAATCTTACCTGTTCTACCTTGAGTCACCAAAAGGAATAAGCAATCCTTGCTTGGTCCCAGGGAATGACTTTAAAGCTATGGTGTGAGTAAATCCTAAATGGGTAACTACATTCTGTCCCCCATGAGGGGAGGAATTCTGCTGTTAAGCGTGCCACCAGTGTCCCCTGCACCTGCATGCTGCCACGCAGCCTTCTTCTTTAAGAGATGGGAGTTGGGTTCCTGGGAAAGAGATGCTTTTAGCAAGCGTGATCCTCCTCAGGACTCCTGCCTCAGGGCCCAGGGAAAATGTTTCCTACCAGCTATTCCAAGATGGTTTCTACTTTGTGACATGCCTTTCCATGAAGTTTCCAAATAGTGAGAAAACTCACCAACTTCTTAAATATGTCATTCAACTAATTTCAAAGATAAAGCAGTTAATTTTACTAGGCTCCAAAGGCTTACTGAAGAACTTTTCACTTCTGCATTCCCACTTGCAGGTCTTCCAAGGTAGACAGTGACCCTCAGTCCCCTGGACCATCTTCATAACATAACAGATCTCTGACATGGAATCTTAAAAGTTCTTTTAGTAATTATCATCTGAAGTGTTATACCTGTTCTTGTGCTTTACAGTTAGTCTTAAAGGTATCCATTTGTGTCAGATGCAACCGGAAGTATTCATTCTCTTTACCTAAGCCTTTTTTATATCCTCTTGCTTTTCCACAACTAATTCTTATGGAGCCTATCCAAGACAAAAAAGTCAAAAGTAAAATTCATACAGAAATGGGAAAACAATGCTTGGAGGAAAATAATCAACTGGAAATCTCTATTGCTCAGTTGGAAAAAAGTCCACTATGCCACAGAAAGGTGCTTCTTATCACCCTCAACCTGGGGCAGTAACTAGACTCTACACGAGTTTCTCTGAGTGGCAGAGATTTTAACAGCAAAAATCAAACACCCACTCCTAAGAGGATAACCCACATTCACACTGGTCTCACCTAGCATTTATTCTCACCAGTCATATCCCTGTTGAATGATCTTTGCCCATGCTGGTTCTTTTGCTAAATAAAATGGGAACTTTGGCCTACCTGACTTCAGCTTTGTGCCCAGGCCCAGCTGGGGTACTGCTCCTGAGATGTAGCTCTCTTCACCGATAGGAGTCCATCCGGGACTTTAACAATACTAGCACATGTCCATAGTTTTATAAGGTTCAAGGCTTTAGCACTTATTCACCATTTGTCAAGGTCAAGATTTGTTATAACAAGGTTCCAGAGGGCCAGTGTTTTACCCACTAATTAACATTTCATTGAATGCTATGGGCCAAGTACATCACTATGCTGAAGAAGCCCTTTGGGTCCTCTTATTTAAGTTCACAACTGATGGCAGATACTAGTTTCTTAGCAAATGAGAAATAACTGGGTGGGGATGCAGTTCAGTGGCAGAGTGCTTGCCTAGCATGCATGAGGCCCTGTTTAATTCCCAGCACAAAGAGAGAGAGAGAGAGAGAGAGAGAGAAAGAGAGCATACAAGAGTACACAAGCCTTAAGAAGATGAGTAACTTACCTAAATCACACAACTTTCAAGGAACAGATAAAACTCAGACCTCAGACCTACTGAATCACACACGGGAATGTGTGATGAGTGACTAACATGTTTTTGCCTGCAGTGCCCCAGGGAATGTTGTATGAAGTAGAGAACATACCCAGAGAAATTTGTTTCTGCCACCCTGGACCAGGGAAGCGTATCTCACGGAACTATGGTATTAAAGTAGACAGTGGTGTAGTAACTGGCATGCTGAAGGTGTCGAGGCAACAGTTGTCAAGCCAAGTTTTTAAAATGTTCATTCTCTAGATGAAGAAGAAACCTGAAAAATGACTTTAACATGGTTTTTGTTTGGAGCGCAGCAGCTGATCTTGCTTGGAAGTCAGGAGACAACCGTGGGGGCAAGGAGAGCACCCATCTATAGGTTCTAAGTAGATGAAGCATGTTGTAAGCCAACACCACTGGACCGTAGTTCTACCCTGAAGTCATGGCATCATGGAACATACGATGGCCCGCTCTCCACTCAGCCTATCACCACCCACTCTGTGATTCCTTAAGAGGCGCTGTAGATGGTTTACAGCTGAGTTTCTTCTGATCAGCTAATAATCTTCATGTAAATATTGACTGCTCCCCATCTTTGGAATTACTTTAAACATATGAACCAAGTCAGAATAAAATGTTTCTTAAACTAAAAATCTTTATTGCTATTTCACCTGAAATGGTGCTATGGTTTGGGTGTGGTTGGAGTGTCCCCAGGAGTCCACTGTGATTGAAGTCTTGATCCACAGGGTGGTGCTAATGGGAGGTGGGACCTCGTGGGAGGACCTTAGGTTGCTGGGGGCATACCCTCCGAAAATGGTTCTCCTGGGATCCTCCGGTAGTTCTGAGAGGAGCATTATAAAAGCCTGAGTTTGGTCCCACCCGCTCTCTCTGCTCCTTGGTGTGAGATGTAATCACTGGCTCCCAAACATGCTTCTGCCATTGCTTTCCACCACAAGACACAGCTGAGACCTGAGCCAATGCCAGCACCATGCCCCTGAGCCTCCCAAACTCTGAACTTAATAAACCTCTTCTTCATAAGTAGCCTGTGTCCAATATTTTGTTAGTGATACAAAGCTAATATAAAAGGTGATCAAGAATAGTTTGCCTTAAGTCACAGCCTTAATGGAATGTGGCTTCATGTGTTTGTTCTTGCTTATCTTCCCCTGAAGCAAGAAAGAACAGAAAAATCCTAAAGGTACTTTTAGTTAAGAACCTAATTCTATAATAAAATTAGGAGAGAAAATTCTAGCTTCATGCTAAAATATTTGTAAAAAAACAAGCATTCCATTTTAAAACAAAGGCATGAAAAAGATATTCCATTTTATTTTATTTATTATTGTTATTGTTATTTTTTACAAACAATAGATTTGCTGCAACATGCTCTGGCTCATATTATTGAATTAAAAAATTTAACACATTTCAAAAATATCAAAAATACACTATAATGAGTCTTAGGACTACAATATGACGATGATTGCACAAAACCATAAGATGTGAGCCCACTGTCTGACTGACATCCAGTGGCAACATGAGGGAAACCCTACAGCATCTGGGAGAGGTGCATGAGATTTAGAATACAAGGAGTTTATGCTGATTAATCACCAAATGAGGAAAACAGAGCAGGTTTGACTGTAGCCGCTTTTCTCAGTCTAGGAAGTGCTTACCCAACCAAGGGGCAAAGTCACTGACTGGAAAGAAAGAATAACTTGTGTCCATGATTGGGGAGTCTGGAAGTCTCCACCCAGAGAGAAGTAAAAAGTGACAAGACAGTTCTACAGTGATGCTGTGGACATCACCAGATGGCTTGGAGACTAATTCTTTAGTAATCGATACATTATCATTAACAGCCAAGTGCTCCCTTATGGAGGTCTCTTCATTAATAATTATTGAATAGATAAAAGAAAGTGAGCCTGTGGCTTCCAAGTACCTGCTTTTGCTGAAGGTCTACATGGAAAGAAGAGCATCATTTGATAGTAGATCAGCCAAACCTAACTGGCTCCATCTCCTGGAAAATAGCACTCGCTACAAGCAATTGTGATAGCACCCAGTGATGCCACACTACTTATGTTGGCTCTTCTGTACCAGGAAAATGGGTTCACCAACTTATTGCACATATACACTCTACAGTAGTATTATAAAGCCCTCGCTTGTGTCAGGAATGGTAATTCAATGACTTGACTCTATGGTAGCACTAGAGCTTCATGTCATACCAACATTGAAAATTTCAGATATATTTCCAATCATTTGGATAAAAATAAGGATACTTGGCTGACAAGCCACATGTATTTTCCTTTCTCCATGGGACTCCTGAACTGCACCCATAACCAGGAGGTTGGTTCCCCCCCCCCAACCCAGAAATTATCTTAAACTCTGTTAAGTGGGAGGTACATGCAGAGACCCAAGAATCAAGCAGAGATCAGGATTTCCATGCTAGAAATCACTTGTACTCTGCCCACCTGGGGAACATACCCTCTGAGTTAAGGTATTTGGAAGATGACACTCAGCTGCAGACAGATTGCTGGTTTTCATTGACAGCCTACTCAGGTAACACAACATCTGTCAATTACCTCATAGGTCAAATGGGGTATGTATTTTTGGTAATAAACTATGGCCTTTTAACCTTCTATTTCAATACAGAACAACTGCAGAAGGACATAATGAAAAGAAATTGGAAAAAAAAAATTAGTTTTGGTATATACTATATTAGAGGTTTTCAAAGACCTAATGGTACCTGAAAATAACTACCACATCAAAGTACACGTGGAATTTCAGAGTTTTGCTGACCAAAAAGTAAACACATTTACTTTTGGGAATCAGTGTGGACCTGGGTTTTGAGGTGGTTCCAATAAGCAGGACAAGAAACAAAGAGAAGAAAAGTATTCACAGATAAAGGACAATTTTATAAGACTATACTACTAAAGTGGTATTTTCCCAAAATAACTTTAATTTTTAGACAACATCACTCACTATTCTATTCAGAACCCAAAGGTTCTGCTGTCTGAGTAGGAAGATGTTTTACATCACCCATCACTAACATCTTGGATTTTTCTTTTTTTTTTTTTTTCATTCCCATATAAAAATAAGGTGGCAACATACTATTGTACCCATCTTTCTAACAGCACCTAAACTCTGTATGAGCCACCATGTTCCCCACTTCAAATCAAAGACCTGAGTTCTAAACTTTTTTCAGTAGTTGACCAGTAGTTTGACAGAAGGGAAGTCAAGTGTTCCTGATGATTTGGGGACTCAAGCTCAAATTCTTGAGGGGTTGAACATTAGGCAGCCAATGGGGTATACAGAATCCCCCAAGAATGTACCCCTTTGACACATGTACATGGGTACGGGGCCTCTGAGAGGATGAAGAGACTGGTTTTTGACTATTACTTTGGACAAAAACTCCCACCCCCTTCCAAAAACAAAAAAGAACCCACAAAGGAATAAACATACTTTCAACAATATATTTAACATTTTGTTTCTGTTGAAACAAATTAAAAATGGTTCCACTCTTTTTTTCTTTTTAAACTGTGAAATGTTTCAAATCTTCAAAGCACATTTCCCATTGGGCAAAAATCAAGCAATGCCAAAATTTTGTAGGGCTATAAGTAGGAATTAGTTTGCTTAAGATAATCTTCTAATGGAAAAAGCAACAAAATTCAGAAGGAACTGCATTTTGCTAGAGTTATGTGGAATGTGCCAAAAAAAAAGAAAGAAAGAAAGAAAATCAAGTTTTCTATAAGCTTAGGAATTTCTCGAGTCGCATACAGGTATTGAGTCCAGTACCCTGAAACCACATAAAGTAAGTTAGCAGTTTTCAGAGAGATACACTGTCAAGCCTTTAGAGCAAGGTTTGACAACTCACTTCCAACATTCTAGAAAACCATTTGTTGCTCTAGAGAAAAAAGGAACATGTCTAACCTGTGAGCTCCATCCACTCATCTGTTCTCACATGGCCTCCATCTGTTTGGGAATCATCTGCTCTAATTCAAGATTCCTGGACACCAGCAATGCTGGCCTTAGCCCTGCTTGTGAGGAGGCTGGCTGCCAACTCGACCACATGGTAGGGAAAAGAGGCCAGTCCCCAAGTGCCTACCTTGTGATCTGCTCAAATCACATTCCGAGTGGGTGTGACATCTGTCAAGGAGTAACTCTCTTGGGAAAAGTAGTCTTAGTTTTGGCTCCTTCCCCATCTTCACCCACAAAAGAAGGTCCCTCTACCCCAAGTTCCTCAGGAGATTTCACACTTTGACATCAAACAGCTTAATTCAGGGCTTTCCAAGTACCCTCAAGGAAGGCTCCAACACCCAATTATCTCTCTGCCTATGGACAAAGGTGTTGGGCTGCCTCTAAGAAGATTGGCTCGAGTGCAGATTCAAAAATAAAAAGTTCACAGTCAATGAAAAGTGCTCTCATTACATTACATACATAAATTATCTGTTTGATTGGTTCTACATCTCCAATAAACATCATTTTGATAGGCTATATTCTCGTAGAGAAGAATGAAAAGCCATGTGACTAGTCACATCACACCCCATTAGTTAGTCTGAAAGATAAGGTGATTTCTCTGTCACAGAGATCCATCAGCAGCAATTAGTAAAGGGAATCAACCTTCAGTTATTTCCTCCACAGAAATAGTCCCTTTCCTGCCCAGGCAGGCAAATTCTCAAAATGATCCTAGGAGAGAAAGGGTTAATGGCAGGTGGTAGGACTGACAGAGAACAACTTCTGCTTTCGCCCAGTAACTCTGGGAATTCCAATGCAGGTTAAATGCGAAACTTAACACTGATGGTGGTACTGGCTCATCCAGGGTCAGACCCGGATAGCTCTCACCTTTTTTGGCTCTGAGTTTTATCCCAAACGTCTCTGGTTAGAAACACAGAGGCAAAATGCCTCTGGAAGGGTCCCCTCCCTAACACCACAAAAGCCCTCTCTTGCACTGTGCCCACTACAGTGGCAGGATCACAGCGCTGTGTCAAACTCCTCCGGGGGCTCGGTCCGATCCTCTTCATTGGGCTCAGGCTCAGGCCTGCTTTCCTGATGCTGCTTCATTTGCTCCTTCACTTCTTCTTCCAGGTCACGAGGTACAACAAACTGATCATCTGGCTCCAGCTGAGTGGGGGCAGCAAAATAGCCAGTTTTCCTCTTGGGTGCTTCTGTGGCCACTTCAATGAGGTTCAGGCTGTCTTCTAGGGGCACAATGGAGCCATTGGAGAGCTTTTTGCCATAGAGACAGGAAGTGGAAGGAGACTTCTGTAACTCCATTTTGTCTCTGCTCACTGGCAGAAGTATGCCACTATTTACACTGTTCTGTCTTCGGATCCCAAAAAACAACCCTCTAGCATGTTCCTCAGGACACGGGGTAGAAGAATTCTCCATAAGAGTAGGAGAGCTCTCAAGGTCTCTCCCTCGGCAGCAGTGGATATCTACTTCTACTTCTACCTTGCTGCCATTGGTTATGACCCCTTCGACAGGTTGGTCATCATCACTGTCAAGGCCATTGTCAGACTGATTACTAGAGAAGGTTGCACAAGAAGGCTGGCGCTGAAACACCCCAGAGGTGGGTGTTGGGTGGAGGCTGCAGCGCCTCTCTGGCCGTGGAAGCAAACCAGCCTCCAGGCCCACAGTGTTATGTTCATCAGAAGCAGTGGAGCCCACTTCACTGCTCACCTCCGAGGTGGACATCTCACTGCTAAACTCAGAGGCAATGCCACTACTGGAGGAAGGAGTGGTTGGTTTGGGAGCATCTTTGATGGTGCTGGTGGAAGCAAATCCCACAGGTCCTGGGAGGGTGAGTCCATTCATTTCACAAGTGCAGCCTTCCTCACCGATGTTCAAATAAACCACCATCGCCCCCACATTATCCTGACAGCCATAGCTCTGTGCTAACGTGCATAGTTTTTTAGCAGCTGTTAATGGATCTTGTACGTGACGTACTGCATTGATAGCTTCTGTATATGACAAGTGTTCCCACAATGCTCTGTTTCCCAGTATCAGCAATTCGTCTTGAATAGTAAGTGGTGTGGAAGATATATGGGGCTTGGGGAGGATCCAAGGGTAGAGGTATGTACAGCCCAGCATCCGGGTACAACAAGTTACCCCATTCACTTTGTTATCCTAAAGATGAGCAGAACGAAAATTTTGAGAAAAAAAAGCAACAAAACATGCAACATTTTATCTCTCCAAAAGAAAATCAGGAGTCTAAAAACAGAATTTATATGTTATTATATGATTTGTCCTAGGATCAGTATAATTTTAAGTGAATTCAAGGAACCACTCATCTTAAAAGATATCTGTTCTAACATAAAAGACATGCTAAGAGGAACATGTTAGAAAAATAATAAGCAGAAGTGTCTTTAATTCTCCATCCCTAGTACTCTTAGGCCAAAATTCAGATGTGTCACCACGATTAATTTCTCACTTAAAGACATAGTTGGAACTGAAAAGACTTCCCATGGATAAGACTCTTGGTAGCTAAAGCACTAAATGACCTCTATGGTTATATGGCCTAAAGGGAAAGTCTGAAATATGTAGCATAATTTACCTACTCTTTAGGGGCTACACCAAGAATGAACAGCAGATTAAATTAGAACCCCTATCATTCTAAACTTAGAAGAAATGGAATCACCCTGGTTGTAGGTTAGAAATTTCATATGCTGGAAATTTATTTTATTGATTTCTCTTTAATAAAAAAACAAACAAAAACTCTGAAATCATCAATAAATTAACACTTGCAGTCACTCTCTGGCTTTTATTTACCAGAATTTGCCACAAACTCTAAACTATTTTCTTCATCTATAAAATGAAAATAAAATGGGAGCTATTGATAATATTAAATAAAACTCTAAAGGAACAGAACTTGGCAAATAATAGACAAAAATTATTCATGGTTAAAATAACACAAAAATAACTGGGTACAGTGGTGTACACCTGTAACCCCAGATACTTGGGAGGCTGAAACAGGAGGCTCTAACATTCATGGCCAACTTTGGCAGCTTAGTGACCCTGTCTGAAATAAAATGGGGTGGGGAAGAGGCTAGGAATGCAGCTCAGTGGTAGAGCCCACACAAACACAGCCAACTGATCTCTGACACAGGAGCAAAGGCAATACAGTGGAGAAAGCATAATCTTTTTAATAAATGGCACCAACACATGCAAAAAAAAAAAAAAAAAAAAAGATCTAGACACAGAGCTTACAATTTTCAGAAAAATTAACTCACAACAAATCAAAACATAAATGTAAAAATCAAAACTTTTATAAAACATCTAGAAGACAACACAGAAGAAAATATAAGTGATCTAGAGTTTGTCAATGAGGTTTTAGATCTAACACCAAAAGTACAATCCATTAAAAAAAAAAATTAAGTAGTGCCAGACATGGTGGTACACACCTATAATCCCAGAGAATTAAAAGGCTGAGGCAGGAGGATCACAATTTCAAGGTAAGCCCCAGCAACTTAGTGACACCCTAAGCAACTCAGTGAGTCCCAGTGTCAAAAATTAAAAAATTGTTAGAAGAGGGGGGCTGGGGATGTAGCTCGATGGTTAAGCACCCCTGGGCTCAATCCCTGGTACCAAAAAAACCCCCAGAAGTCTTTTTTGTTTGGAATAGCAAAGCAGATGAGTTGGGAACTAAATGGGATACAACATTCATTTTATTTGTTAGCTATTCATTTAAAGGACTGTAAATTAGGACTTTTCATTTCTAATTAATTTTGCTTCTTTCTACTAGTCACTAACTGCTCAGATTTTCTTCTAGTGCTCTTGCTGAAACCATATGAAACAAACATCTATCTAGATTGGATACAATTTACAAGGTATCATAGGAAGAAACTGGACCTTCACTGCCTCCATTCAAAGCATTCTTCACTAGAATTGGGGAGCAAAAGTGATTGGCAGAAAGCGAGATGCACCTCTGTTATGATGGCTTTTTGATCCTTCACCCTTTGTGCCTCCTCCAGGTCCTGTTCCAGGCTGAAGACTTTAGAAAGGGGCACTGGCTTCCCACCTCGGCACAGGACTGCTTGACATGTGCCAACATTAGCCACAGTCAAACTAAAACTACTTGTTGGATCAGCAGTGTCAGGGCGGACGTAGCACAGGAGAGCAGAGGACCCCAGCTTCTGGCCAGCCATCCCTAATTTCCTGTTTAAAAAGAAAGAAAAAGGAGAATACAATGGCTAAAAGTGGCGGTCCTTCACCCCCATCCTTCCCTCATTTTTCTGCTATGGGATCATGAAGCAGCCTCACCCCATCCACCTGAAGGCAGACTCTTGCTCTGGGTGATACTGCCTTCCACTCTCAGCTGATGGGAAAAGAGATTTTTCAAAAGGGTAGAGGGAAGGGCAGTGGAGGTGCATCTTTCTCTGCTGCTTGAGTGTCTGATCAGAGACTTCCTAATTCAGGGAACTTCAAACTTCAACATATCAGAATCATCTGGAGAGTCTGATAATTGTTAGAGCTCAGATTGCTGGACCTAGTCTTGGAGTTTCTGATTCAGTGGGCAAAGGGCTACATATTTCAGACTTTCCCTTTCAGTGTGTTTCCAGGGTAGGTATCCTAAGCATCAACAGAAACTTGTTAGAAATGCCCTGGAAACACACTGAGAACTGCCTGCACTTAGGACCCATACTAACAGACAGCAGATACTATCAGAAAAATCTAGTTTCAAATTCCAGTTCTGCCATATACTGGCTATATATCATCATCAAGTTATTTCTCTAAGAAATTTCTCTGATAAAATATGTTTGTTTTGATAACTAGATGTAGGATGAAGCTGGGAACAGTGGCACAGGCCTGTAATCTCAGTAACTTGGAAGGCTGAGGCAGGATGATACCAAGTTCAAGGTCAGCCTCAGCAACTTAGTGAGACTCAGCAAGTTAGTGAGACCCTGTCTCAAACTAAAAAATAAAAAGGACTGGGATTTAGTTCAGTGGCAAAGCATCCTTGGGTTCAATCCCCCATACAGAACAAAAAAATTAAAAAAAGAAGATGAAAACTGCCTGGTCCAGTGCCTGGTTCTTGGAAGGTGCTTCTTAAATTGAGTTCCCTTTCCCAACCCCTTCATTCTGCCAAGTATCCAGCTCAATTTTACTGAAAAGTGGACTCCTTTCCCAACACCATGCTTTGTGTAACAATGACAGTGAAAACTGGCACAAGCTCTAGACTGTTCCACTTCAGCCTTGAGTATACAAGTTTACAATTTCTTAATTGTTCATATCCTTTATGCAGCCCACCAGATGTGCAAGACACTCCATTACCTACCAAGGTTTCCAGTAGCTGGGGGTTTTGCCCTTGAGTGACTTAGATTTTTTTGCAGGGGGAAGGGACACTGGGGAAATGAACCCAGGGGTACTAAACCACTGAGTCACATCCCTAGCCCTTTTTATTTTTTGTTTTGAGACAGGGTCTCACTAAGTTGCTTAGAGTCTTGCTAAATTGCTGAGACTGGCTTTGAACTTGGACTCCTCCTGCCTCAACCTCCCAAACTGCTAGGATTATAGGAGTGCACCACTACACCTGGCTCAGTGGTTTGGACTTTAATGAGAAATTTAGTTGGTAAACCACCAGGAAAAATTATTCTAAACACATGAATCTGACCAGTGTTTGTTAACCTTTTGTAGGCCACTGGCTCTTTGGAGGATCACAAAATCTTACTGTCATCCCCCTCCCAAAATGTACAAATACATCTATAAAAACACAATTTTCTGTACATAATTTCTGGGCTTCCCAAGTCCTCAGCAGCCTTTGGGCTCAACAGAGAAGGCATGACTCCACAGGTTCTATGACATGCCAAGGTCCCCACAATCCCTGCTGATACTGAGAGCATAATCATGGAAGGAGCAGGTTTCTCCTTGATCCAGCACCCATAATTTAGATCCTCACCTTCTGACTTAGATTTATTCTCAGAAGCAGAGCTGAGTTAGGGATTATTCAACCCACCTGCTTACCTGTGAGATACCAAAAAAGTGTTGGTCATGAAAACTGTATCATTTGTTGACTGCTGTACCTCTTCCAAAAGTACATCTGCCATCGTACACTGCAGCAGGCGTGGGAGCTCCTCATTTCGGTCCCCATCAAACATGCCATATACAGCGCCCACCCCTTCTGCAAAGTTATCCATAGCCAGGGCAGACACACACAGCCTAAAGTGGAAAGATAAAAAATATAATCATCAAAGAAAGCTGCTGGTAAACAATTATTCCTCAGAGAGCATTCTTTTAAAGACTAATTATTAGGTGAGCACAGTGATGCACAACTGTAATCTAAGCCAACTCAGGAGGCTGAAGCGGGAGAACTGAAGTTCAAGGCCAGCCTGGGCAACTTAGCAAGGCCCTAAGCAACTTAGCAAGACTCTGTCTCAAAATAAAAAATAAAAGGGCTGGGGAAGTAGCTCAGTGGTAAAAAGCACCTCTGAATTCAAACCCCAGGAACAAAAGTAAATAAATAAATGAATAGAAAATAATTATCAATTGAAGGTAGAAAAGAATGTGGTAAATCTTAAATCTATACATGAAAAATGTCCCCAGATAAGTAAGCAGCATTTGAAAGAGCTGATGTCCTAAGGAAAGATAAAATTTAGTCCCATTCACAGGCAGTCCATATAGCCCTGCAAAACTGGCAAGGTGAGATGTGTTCTTATAGAAGTGTTAGAGACTAGCTTCATCCATGTTATCTGTCAATTCAAAAGTCACCACAGCATACCTATGGTTGAAGTTGGGTTTAGTATTCCTTGAAGGAAGGAAGAATGCACACTGTGGAACCCTGGGGTATACAGGGAAGAGGGTGCTGGAAAGAACCTAGTATAGGATGTGGGCTTTGGATGGGTCATTTTGGGAAGAGTTTGAGAAGTGGAGGATCACATCAGCTCGTAGGCTGTCCAAAATCAGCGCTATTACAGAGTTGAGTCCCTCAATAAATCTTATCAATAGAGAAGGGAAATTAGCATGAAAAGAAAGCTGTGAGGGAGTGCTGAATATTCTGTGGACTGCACATTCATTTTGTTTTTGTTTACTTTATCAGAGTTTCAGGACTCTTATCTGATGTTGATACACTATGATTTATTTATGCACAACAAAGCTAGGTGGCCCAGTTGTGAGCATCAGATCAGTCCCCAGATGCCACAGGCTGCCTTTTTTCTTTCTCAGTCTCCGTAGCCAACATACTCACTTATTTCTCTGTCCTGCCATCTCAGCCAGTCCATGGCTCCAGAAGGTAGATGTAACTGTAGAATCTGTGGTTGGCAATGGTTTCTGGTCAATTTTCAGGGTTGTGATATGGCTATAGAAGGAAGGAAGATTATACCATATTACCTATTACATTTTATAAAAACTATCCCAATAATAACATGTTTTATAAAGTAATCTCTTGACAGACTAAGGTGCATTTCCAGACAGGCTGAATGAAAGTAGTATGATGAACCCCTGGTTCAGATGCAGGAAAAAGGAAAGGGATAGGAGGAAGAAACAGGGGCAGATATCATTACAATTAATGGGACTTCTAAGTTTCAGCCAACCGTCTACTTTTTTTAAGTATTATAATATAATTAAGCCTTGGTACAATGAATAAACTTGTATTGTCTCCCAGATGTTGTAATGTGACCTGTGCCACCTAAAATATCTGTGCCTTCCATGTAAAAATATTCCACATGGGTCTGAGTTGTACATAAATAGACTGACAAGACAGAACATCCATTTATAGCTAATCAAAGAATTAAAGAAGAGAACCTAAGGTCTTTGGCCTAATTCATTCTATTCCTTTAATTAATTTGAGATTCCACAGTCCTAAAGAAAATCCACAGATGGTTGGTGGGCCTCCAGACACATGTGGATTTAATTTCAGATTTTTTTTCCCACCTAAACATGTCCAGTGTCTTGTGTTCCAGAACCAGATTTGTGTTTCCAGTTAGGTCAAGGTCTTGTAATGTAGCAGGCAGAGCCTCTGGAATTAGAATTTCTGTCAAGTCGTTGCAACTTAGGTCTACAAACTGAGAAGAAACAGAAATCAAAATAAAATAAATTCTAGTTTACTTCTTTACTCCCAACACTCAATCTCCTACTATATTCTCAAAGGGTAACTTAATTTCTTCCCAAGAATGAATTAAGCATACTTAGATTTCAATCTGAGCATGCTGGAACATTATTTCTTCCTTAGAACAATCTCATTCACACTCCTTTCTTCTTCCTTATAAGAGAAGCATCTCTGGACTGGGGATGTGGCTCAGTGGCTGAGCACTTGCCTGGCATGTGTTAGGTAGGTTCCATTCCCAGCATCCACCCCTCAAAAAAAAGGCATCTCATTCACACTCCTGCTATTTCCCCCATAAAGACTTCCTTCCTGCACAGAAAAGTACCTGAATCTGAGGTAACTGCAATATTTCTGGGAAAATGCTGATGTTGTTGGAGTGTGCAACAAGGGTGTGCAGCCTTTTGCAGTTGGCAATGGTTGTAGGAATGGTTTTAAGCTTGTTGCCACTTAAGTTCAGTTCTTCCAATTGCTCCAGTTTATTTAGTTTGCTGAAAAAGAAATTAAAAAAATACCACATTGCACCAAAAATCAGCAGTTGCCAAGTAAGTGCTATTTTACAGCAGTCACTGGGTATAGAAGGCCAGCTTGGTGTACTTCAAAGGACTGGACCTCAGAGGACTAGTGCAAGGAAACAAATGGACACCAGCCAAGCATAGGCTCTCCAACATGATCAGCCCTGCTATATTTGCACCTGATCTACCACTTAGTGTGTTTTGAGGGCTAACAGTGCCCTTGCTTTTCTGACAGCTGCTGGACATGGATGTCTTCCTGTTATCTGATTGCAAGAAGGAGCTGAAAAAGCACTGGCCTATTGTTGAGAGATTAGTTCTGGTCCTTACTTCGCCACTAACTAGCTATATTAGTAGCTAACCACTAAGTATGGTAACATTAAGCAGACCTCAACAGCCTTAACTATAAAATGAAGAAACTGTACTAAATCATCAGCAAGATTTCTTCAGGTTTAAATTTCTAGTTACCTGTTCAAAACATAATTCATCTCCACTAAACATTTATCAGGTTATTATACACACACTGCAATGCTCAGGACTGTGATGCAAGTGTCTCAAAGTGCTCCTCAGACTAACATCCTTATCTAGAATATTACAAATAGCTCTGGTTTTTTTTTTTCTAATTTATTGGTTTAAAAAAATATAAAAAGAACAAATGCTCTAACATGGAGAAAAAGTTTGGAAAATAAAAGAAAATTAATTATCAATAATGCTAGCAATCTGGAAGAATTACCATTAAAATTTTGTTGAATTTCCTACCAAATTTCTCAAATGAGTATTTGTTTTACATTAATTTTATGTCCTTTCACATATATCACAAATAATTTCTATTGTTAAAAAATTCAAATACTTTTTAAAAACTAAGAAAATTTTCTTTCTTATTATAGTAATAACACATAATCACTGAAATAAATGGGAAAATGGAGATGAATAGAAAAAAAAAAAAAACCAACCTTCATCCCACAATCAGAGGTAATTCTGATGACATTATGGTAAAAGGTATTCTTAAAGTATAAAGCTATATTTTTCAAATTTTAAAAATGATGTTATATCAAAGATAAATTGTTTTATAACGTGTGTGTGTGTGTGTGTGTGTGTGTGTGTGTGTGTAGTACTAGGGATTGAATTCAGGGGTGCTTCACCACTGAGTTACAACCCCAGCCCTTTTTTATTTTTTTAGTTTTGAGTCAGGGTCTTGCTAAGTTGCCTCGGCTGGCCTTAAACTTATAATCCTGCATGCTCGGTAGATGGGATTACAGGTGTGCACCACCATGCTTGACTTATAACTTTTTTAACTTAATATATTTTAAACATGTTCCCATGTCCAATTCTCATGCTTTTTTTCCTTATGAAAATCCTGTCTGGATTTTTCTAACTTGTAAACAGAAATGCAGCATCCATATCTTCATTAGTTTCTTACCAAAGACCTACAACTGTGCTAGATTCTGAAAATTACCCAAAAGAAACAAGATTTGAATTATGCCTGAATTTTAATATTGCTTAGGAAATGACCTGACAGAGAATTGTTACTCAATATAAAACCAGCATGTTCCTTAATACTTGGCTCCTAAATTCCATTTAGTTTTATAATTGCATCACTCTAATTTCATGTGATCTCCTGCTATTTCTCATCTTTACTACTAACTTTATTTTCATTTTCTTTGACATGTTTTCAGTTTTATATCAGCCTGCTTTTGATCCCTCCAACAATAAGAGAGAGTCATCAAATTGAATGAGTCATTGGTTTCAGAACAGAAAACCTGGTATTACCCATTAGTTTCATAAATGAATATATTCTGTCAGTGGTCTATAACTTTTACTTTATATTATCGTATTTGAGATTACTTAATTTGATAAGACTTTAAGAGATGTACCACATCCTAAAATTAAGATTTTACATTCACTTTTTTGTTGTTGTTGTTGTTGTTGTAGATGGATACAATACCTTTATTTTATTTATTTTTATGTAGTTCTAAGGATTGAACCCAGGGCCTCACACATGCCAGGCAAGGGCTCTACCACTGAGCCATAGCCCCATCCCCTACATTCACTGTTTGAACTCTTTCAAGGAAGTAACTAAGTTAATACTATTGTTTAGTCTTCTTAAGCTCTATCTCATTTCGTAAATGTTCCAGAACCTTTAATTTTTTAAATAATTAAACTCATTTTTTTCTGAGTTTATCAGGTTTCCAAGAAAATCTGCAAAATTAGAATCAAAAACTATAATTTTCATTCAAATTATATCAAACATTATATAATTTTACATGAAATATATTTCATTCAAATTGTATCATGTCATTTCCCCATGTTCTTACTTATAAAAACATTTTTTAATTACTAATTTTATGATATAGATGGATTTTTCTGGTGTAAAAATTTTTTTATCAAGTGTATTTTGAAAGATATTTGTATCTCAACGCTGTCTAAAACTCTGACAGCCTTAACCATCTCTCTTTTCTTCTCATAGAGAAGTCTGGCTAACTACTATTCCTCTCTTTCTAGGCCTCATGCCACCCCAGGCTCTGTGTGGTAGAGCTGGCAACCTGCACCCAAGTTTAATACCTTGCATTTGTCTCACTGTATAGCAATTGCCCAGATACTTGTCTATTTCCCCAATATGACTATAGATTCCTGAGGACCAACTACTACCTTGTATCTGGCATACAGCAGGCATCTTATATATACATATATATGCATATAATAAACAGACCACAATATTTGTAATACAGTGTTAACAACAGAAAAGAAAAAATTATCTTCAGAACTTATTTCATAAGGTTGTACTTTTCTAGATTAAACAGTCTCAGACAATTATTAAATGATTAGAACTAAAAATTAAAACACATGTTAATCAAAATTTCTCTTGTTACTGGTATTTAATAACAGGATCCAAACTATTAAGATGGGATTTTCCCTTGAGACTAGTGAAATCACAGAATCAGTACATCACTTAATTTATAAAGAAGTGTCACAGTTAGAAAGCTATGAAATGCAGAATTATTGTTACGATTTAAAAGCATCATAGTTTGCATTTATTCACCTTGCAGGAAAGCTCTGTAGCTGGTTGTTTGCGAGATGCAAGATTCGCAGGTGTGGATGCCCCACGAGGACAGGTATGCACTGATCTGTGAGGAGGTTGCTGGTCAGGTAAAGCAGCTGCAGCACACTCAGACTCTCCTCCCCAGCACAGGCAGAAGGTAAAGACTCCAGACTATTTGCAGATGCATTCAAGTATCTGAGACTGACAGAACACACACAGTCATCACTTCCTTTGTGTTTGGTGCCACCTTCTATAGAAACCATCATGCCCTCTCAGTAAGCAATGCTGCCATTCTAAATTCCCAAACTTACCAAAAAACAACAAACAAACAAACAAAAAACACAACACTTTCTCCAGGTATTTTTCTCTAATTGAATCTATCCAATCCAAAGTTCCTTTTACTCAACTAAGGACAAAGGAAAAAATATGGTGTGACTATTTTCCCAGGTTTCTGCAGTAGCCTAACTCTCATCTAGCTTCATCTTTTACCACCTGTATATCCACTGAAAGGACATTATTGTGTTCCATGTTCATAGATATCTAAATTATGAAGAAAAAAATTGTCTGGCTTTAACAACATCATTGTTTATTTAGCCAATCCCATAATAATCTCATAATAATGGACATGTAGGCTGTTTGCATTTCTGTAATAGACCTTTGGGTCCTTACCTAGTTATTTCTTTAGGCTACATTTCTAGAAACAGAATTTATGGAATCAAAGGATATATATTTCAGATTTTTTTAACACATTACTAAACTGAGCTCCAGAAACGCTATACCAAATTGCACTCAAACAAGAAGAATGCAAGAATGCCAGTGTGCTCATACTTTTGCCAACACTGAGTATAATTCAATTTAATCTGTAGGTAAAACATGATATGACAAAATTTTTCCTAGGATGGTGTCTACTATGCATAGAGCATTCTCAATAAAAAAAAGTCAATATTATTAAACTTGTGTGTTCTTAAACCTTCTTCATGTTGTATGATCCACGTCCCTAATTAGCTTTAATGTACGTGTCTGCTACGTCTTTATCCCCAAATTGTTCTGTGCAGAGTTAGTATAAAATAAATTGACAATGTCCTATGGCTAAGGAACTTCCTTACTACAGATTCTAAGATTGTAAAAATTTTATTCAGACTGCCTAACTAAATGCAGGGTCACATATTGCTAACAAATACTTGTTAACTAACCACTGCATCAAATCTCCACACAAACTTTTCCAAAGCAAAATTTCGTTCAAACATTTTTTTAGAATTTCCAAAGATTTTATTCTGAGAAACAACCAAGTACATTATACATTAAGGGATATATAAGTTACTAAACAGAAAATAAGAAACTTGTGGGATACATGGTTTGTTGTTTTGTTTTGGCACGGGCAAAGGGCTAGGCAAGTACTCTACCACTGAGCTACATCCCACCTTTTTATTTTTTCAGACAAGTCTCACCAAGTTGCTCAGGCTAACCTCAAACTTCTGCTTCAGCCTCCGAAGTAACTAAGATTACAAATGTAATCTTAACCACCACACCGTGCCTAAATGCTTTCTGTATGCTTCATGTAGCCCTGTGTTACATTAATACTATTTATCTGTTTTCTGCATTTGTCTAAATTAATGACAGTATTGTGTTCTCCACAATATGTGTTCTCCATATTATGGAAGAACTACCATTAAAAACTAGTTTTAGTTATGGAGCTAACCTAGGTGTTCTTCACCAGATAAATGGATAAAGAAAACGTGATAAGCTGGACACAGTGGTGCATGCTTGTAATCCCAGCAACTTGGGAGGCTGAGGCAGAAAGATCAGAAGTTTGAAAGCAATTCAGTGAGACCCTGTCTCTAAATGAAATACAAAATAGGACTGGCGATGTGGTTCAGTGCTCGAGTGCCCCAAGTTCAATCCCTGGCCACCCACCTCTGCCAAAAGAAAGAAGGAAGGAAGGAAGGAAATGAGATACACACACACACACACACAGAGGAACATTACTCAGTCATAAAAAAGAATGACTTTATGACTTTTGCTGGTAAATGGATAGATCTGGAGACTATCATGCTAAATGAAATAAGCCAATTCCCAAAAATCAAAGGCTGAATATTCTCTCTGATATGTGGATGCTGACACACAGAGGGAGGGAAGAAGAGAAGTTCAGTGGATTAGACAAAAAGGGAGAAAGGGAAGCGGGGGGTGGATATAGGAAAGATAGTAGAATGAACTGGACATAACTTTCGTACGTTCATATATGAATACACCACCAGTGAAACTCCACGTCAAGTACAATCACAAGAATGAAATACTAATTAGAATAGTTATACTCCATGTAGGTATAATATGTCAAAATATACTTTACTGTCAAGTATATCTAAAGAGAACAAATAAAAATGAATAAAACCTAGTTTTCTTGGGCTGGTGGTGTAGTTCAATGGTAGAGCACTTGACTAGCATGAGTGAGACCCTGGGTTTAATCCCCAAAACCATAAAAAAAAAAAAAAAAAGGCCACAACAGTGACCAAAAAAAACTGGTTTTCATTTAAAGGTTCTTTACACAGTAGGTAAACCTGATTACAGATCTTAAAATAGGAAGACATACCATCTATTTGTTAATTTACAAAGAGATGGCAAATGACAACTTTTGAAAGAATTTTATCTTTAAATGCATAGTTTTCTTCAAAAGGGGTAGCCAAAAAAGTTGTGCAAATAATGGATGCAATTCAAAGATGGTTTGGTAAAGTCAGAATTAAGTTTAATTTAGTGCTATGTCCTTTCCTTCCCAATGCAAAAGCTGAAAATTGCTCAAAGAAGCTATATCTAAATGTTGCAATTTCTCTTTAAATATTTTTAGTTGTAGATGGACACAATACCTTTATTTATTTATTTATATGTGGTGCTGAGGATTGAACCCAGTGCCTCACACATGCTAGGACCCCAGTCCCACAATCTCTCTAAATGTCATAACTGTATTCATTTTCTGCGATGAAAACCTGAACCATCCCAACCTATCTGAAACTGTCTACAACACAAAAACTTGTGTTTAATGGTTATTTCAACTCAGTTAAAGATTACTACCACATGAAACACTGTCTATTTTCTTTCATAAAAACTGCAACCAAGTCTCCACTCATAGTTAGACTATCAGATAAATACAGTTCCAAAGATCACTCCAGTGACAAATCAATGCAATGCATTCTGTCAATGATTCTGCTCTTCACAAATGCTCTGGTACTCACTTTAAGGCCTTGGAGAAGAGGGTATCCGGCAGCCTGGTGAGAACATTATGTTGGATATCCAGCACCTCCAGGGGGATGTGCTCCACCAGCACCGGCAGGCTATGGACATGATTGTGTCCCACCATCAGTTTCCTAAGACTCAAGCTACTCAGAATTCTAAGGGGGACAGTACAAAGAAACAAAAATTTATATCTTTCTTTCTAAGTATGTCCTAGGCACTTTAACTAAAGTTGAACAACTATTAGAAACACAGTTTCTAGACTGTATAAAGACCAACAAGTGCCTGAGCATTACCCACCACCTAGAAGGAAGTCACTAAGGTCATTCTGAGAAATGGTGAATTCAGAAAGACAAGCAACAGAGAGGAGATCTAAACTAAAACAATTTCTAGAATGAATACATTTAGATTCTAATTCCAGACAGAAGGCCTAGATAGCATTTATTAATATTGACAAATTCAGTATATTTATTAATGTTAAAAACAATGTAATAAATTCATAATAAAATGTCTTTACTATAAAGGCCATTAAAGTGCTAAATGTGCTAGGCTATTTAACAATGAAATTCAGAATTAAGTGACTTTGCTTTGCCAAAGACCTCACATTGAATATTAAACACTACAGTCTGGATTTGAACTATGGTCTAATTCTAGAAGTTGTGTTCAGACCTATTAAGCTACAAAGTTTCTAGTTTAACTTAAGACCCTGCAAGCACATGTTACATCTCAGTGCTTTTGAAAACATAGTACTGCCCCCAACACTCTGCCAAGCACCACTCTTTCCTTTCCACATAGAGAAATCCCACCACCTGGTAAAGGTCAACTTAAATGCCACATTCTCCATAAGACATTCTCTAATTATTCAAAGTTCTTCTGAATTTCTAAAACAATTTATACAGATTTGTGATGAAGAGCAGAGACTTGCCCAGCACTGTGACGCATGCCTGTAATCCCAATGGCTCAGGAGGCTGAGGCAGGAGGATCTCAAGTTTGAAGTCAGCCTCAGCAAAAGCGAGACACTAAGTAACTCAGTGAGACCCTGTCTCTAAATAAATACAAACTAGGGCTGGGATGTAGCTCAGTAGTTGAGTGCCCCTGAGTTCAATCCCTGGTACTTAAGGAAAAAAAAAAAAAAAAAAAGAGCAGAGACTCTGCAGTAAATAACTACACTCAAATGCCAGCTCTCATTGTTTCCTGGTTACGTGTCACCTCAGATGAGTTACCTAACTACTCCTTAGTTTCCTTATTTATGAGAATGACAGTACCTATATAATAAGGTTTATGAAGGATTAGGTAAGATCATAAAAGTGAAGTTCTTAGCACATTTCTCAGTTCATAATAACTCATCCTATAAAATTAACTAATACTATCATATCACCAACACATGCCAGCAAATCTTGGTACACTTGATCACAGTTATCAGTATACATGCCACATAATCCTTTAAGTTTCGTATCATTTACATTAGCCATCACTATATTCCTCATTGCACATCACGTCACCTCACAGTCAACTGAACTAATGAAAGAAACCCAAGTCTAGGGAAATAATTAAATACACACACACACACACACACACACTCTCTCTCTCTCTCTCTCTCTCTCTCTCTCTCCCTGTCCCCCCCCCCCCCGATATGTGCATGTGTGTGTGTGTGTACTCATGCACACATACCGCATAGGAACTTCTGTGAGAAGATTATAGCTCACATCTAGTATTTCTAACTTCTTTGCTTCACAGGCCCAGTCAGGAACACATTCTAGCAGGTTTCTACAACAAACAAACAAATAAATAAAAATGGAATCATTTAAGATGATTAGGTGTTATGGTTTAAATGTGCTGAAGATTGGTTGCCACCCTACAGCACCACTGGGAGGTGCTGAAATTCTTATGAGGTAGGGCCTAGTGGAAGAAAGTTATGTCATTGGGGGTAAGCCCTTGAGGGGGATACTGAGACCGTGGCCCCTTCCTCCCTCTCTCTTTGCTTTCTGGTTCCTATGAGTTGAGCAACTTCTTCCACCAGGCACTGCTACCAGGATGTTCTGCCTGTATAGGGCCAAGCAACCACAAACTGAAACCCTGAGCAAAGATAAACCTTTCCTCCTTTTTTAATCTCAGGTATTTTGTCACAACTACAGAAAACTGACTAATACACAAGTGGAACTCGTCTCACTGGACTTCAATGCATCTGTTAACCAGTCTACAAGCCCTTTAGGGAAGGGACACTATCTCCAAGGCATCTCCTGGTATATTACCTGGAATACAGTAAGCACTCTGGAGAATGATGTTAAATTGGAAGAGTGGGGAGAGACAAGCACCTGAATATACCAAATAATACTGGATCAATTCTGCTACATGTTTAAAAAGGGTAAAGCAGCTTTTAACAGTAGGAAATCACACATGTAGTAGGATGCAATGAGGGAGAAATGCAGAGAGATTTAATGGAAATGGAATTTTAAAACCTTCACAGATGAGTAAGAATTCCACAGGTAATGAGGGGGGAAAAAGACACAAATTCTCAGGAAAATGAACACAATGAATAAAAATGGGGAGGCACTAGTTACTTTTTAAAGAAGTAACTATTGGGAGAAGAGTTTCAACTCACATATGTAACAGAGCAGATGCTTAGTGAAAGTTTTGTTTTCAGATGCAACCTAGTATCTTTGGGCCTCAAGGTCTCTATCAATTAATACGTTGATACAATGAGGCAGGATGAAGCTAAGTGCTACATAAGAGAAACACAGATATGCTATGACAGCTTAGTAAAGGGAACACTTTGCCTGAAATAGACCACAACATGCTCTCCAGGAAATATGACAGCTGGGTTAGTATTTGAGGAATGTTGTATCGTGACCTTATGTGAGGAGGGCATTCCAAGCAAGGGTGCCAACATGAGCCAGAGTACAGAGACAAGGAAAGAAATGGTGTGGTACATGAAGGGAATAACAAGCAGTTTGGTGATCCTGGAACAGTAAGTGGTGAGAGGCAGAAAGCAGGAAATCCAGGCTGCAACCAGGTCCAAACCATGTCGGGATGGTTGTGACTTGATCCTGCAAGTACAAGATCGCTGAAGGTTTTACCAAGAAGTGAAAAGACAATGTCAGCTTTGCACTTCAACTAGATCATCATGGAGCCTGGTTGATGTGGTTCTATTGATAAAAGAAAAAATAATCAGAATTCCAGACAACAAATGATACAAGCCTGAAGGAGCAACAAAAGTGAGGAGAGAGAATTACAGAAATATTTGGGAGGCAAAAATTAAAATGAATGGAGATGGATTAGCTGTGGAGAGAAAAGTAGAGGGAAGAATTAAAAATTATTCTCAGGCTTCTGGCCCAAATGATAAGGGAAGTAGATAATGCCAAAATCTGAAAAATACACATGACAAACAAGCTAAGGCAGGTAAAGGGGTGGACAATGAGTTTAATTTTGCACATGTCTGATGTGTCTGGGAATGTACAAATCAAAATATCCTGCATAGAATTGAACACATGGGTCTGAGACTGAGAAAAGAGAACATAGGCTGGAAATCTGAGCAACACTGACACTTGAGTGCAGCTGAAATTATTGAAGTAAATGAGATCATTTTCAATGACAAGTACAGAGGGCCCAAGATAGAACCGTGGGAGTAACTGACCTTTAAAGGGCTAGCTGAGGGAGAGGAATACGCAAAAGAGAGAGAACCAGCAGCTAATGTGACATGAAAAAACACAGACTGTATTAGCTAACCAAGAAAACAGTATGTTTGAAGAAAAGACAGCAAGGGTCAACACAAAAAGTTCCGTAGAACAAAGTCTAGGGGCTGGGGAGACAGCTCAGTCAGTAGAGTGCTTGCCTTGTAAGCACAAGGCCCTGAGTTCGATCCCCAACACCCAAAAAAAAGTCTAAAGTGAACTGCTAGTGGGATAGAAAATGGACACTAAAGAAACTGAACCAACAAATGCAAATAATTCTTGAGAAATTTGCATAAGGGGATGAGAGTGCATAGATAGTAGTTAGAGGGGTTGTGAGGTAAATTAACTTTTTTGTTTACTAAGAGAGATAAATGTGTACACAGACTGAGAAAAAGGAAAACACTGAACACATACATAAGACAGGAGGAGGACAACAACTAATAGAGCAAGTACAGAGCAATGGAAGTAGACAAGGTCAGAGGTGCAGACAGCTGGACTGGCCTTGAGCAGTGGAAAGCTGAGGATGGATGTGTTGACATGAAGGTCAAGCTAGGTGACAGGAAGCCAAGTGGAATCACCCATGATGGCCTCTATTTTCTCAATCAAGTAGGAAGTTAAGCTCTAGCATGGAGGAGATGATATGAAGTAAGCAATTTGGAACCAATGCCAAGACACTGGAAGGAGATGAGAGAGAAAGACCAATAAGTTCAGCTGAGGTTGAAAACTGTGAATTTGCAGGGTGTCCATCTGGATGTTTTTCTTCAACAGTAATCAAGTTCAATGGAACAGATAAAATACTAGAAATGATTCAATGTTGGAATTTATTTTTTTTATTTTTGTTTTTTTTACAGTACCAGGGTCAGAACCAAGAGCCCTGTACATATTAGGCAAGGTATCTAACACTGAGCTAAATCCTCAGCCCTTTTTAAATTTTCTTATTTTGAGACAAGGCCTCACTAAGTTGGTCTTGAACATGTAATCCTCCTGCCTCAGCCTCCTAAGTAGCTGGAATTACAGGCGTGTACTACCATGCCCAGCTCACATGGAATTTTGTTAGGAAGATATGACAGAAAGAAATGGATAAAATCTAAAATAACAGCTTGATGATGATGATGATAATAAAGTAATAACAAAAAGAATCTTGGTCTGATACTTTGTATTTTACATCTATTATCTCGTTTAATCTTTGCAACAGCCCTGACCATAAAGGACCATGCCCACTTGCCCTAGACCTGCTTCAAGCCTTCTTGAAGCATCTTCAAGCATCAAAGCATTTTGATGCTGCCCCTGTCACTGCTTGTCTATTGATCTCTCCACTAGACTGTGAACTCAACCAAGACCTGAATTCCTAAAGCAGTGTTAAAAACGAATGAATAAAAGAAGACAGTGAACCTCATTTATGTTTACTGCTGACCACCAGCATAAGTAATGAAGTCGTGATTAGTCCTCCCCAAAGTCCTCTCCAAAAATCAGGCCAAGATGAGTAACAAGAATAGGAAAAAAAAAAAAAAAGAATTTTAAAGGTTTTTCAGGTATAAATATCAAGAATTACTGTCATAAAGAATGAAATTATGTCATTTGCAGGAAAATGGATGGAACTTGAGAACATTATGTTAAGAGAAATAAGCCAAGGGTTATATGCTATATCTCCTATGTGGAAGCTTAAGAGGAAAAAGTTAAAGAAAGGAGTGTATAAGAGTGGGGGAGTCTCATGAAAATCAAAGGAAGTTCAGTAGAGTCAACATCGGGGGGAGGGCGGTGGGAAAGAAAGGGGAAATGCTAGGGAATGATATCAGTCACATTATATTGGGTACATATGCAATGTAATATGTAACAACAAATCCTACCATTAGGCACCAACAAAAAAATGGAAAATAAAAATCAAGAATTATCTGATTCTAGTTGACAAAAAGGAAATCACTACCATGAAGACAACGGCCTGCATTTGTTCGATTTCCTCCTCTACCCAGTCTTTCAGGAGGAATAATTCACAGGAACCCCAAGAGGGTCCTCGCTTTGACTTCATACACTATGGTCTTTAGATTTTCTCCTCTAACTCAACCTTTTGCCTTTCTCCAGGTTGTCCACACATTTCAATATATTTAGATTTCTTGTACTTCAAAACTGCCAGAGAATCCACACCTCTCTCAACTATTAAGGATCAAACATCCTCCCACCCTCATGAGACACTCACCGGGAGAGCTCCAGGGAAGTGAGGAGACTGGGCACCGGGTAGACATTCACTGCCGTCAGTCCTATCAGAAATCAAACAGGTGTTAGTGATGATCTCTGAAAAAGAAAGCAAATTCAAGTAAACACAGGAAAAGGAGCTTAGTGAAATCACTGAAAAAACAAACTCATGTCTTCTGCTGAGATGACTAAAGAAAAAACTACTAGGAAGTTCACTTTGGCTAACTGCTTGATCCCAATTTGCTCTGAAAAACAAGTCTTTAACAACTAATTAAAGGACCATGTGTAAAGCACTGAATTTATATGAGATCTGGTAGTTGTTAAATGTTAACAGTAACTAGTGTTTTAACTTGAAAAAAATTAATAACTGAATTTTTGCTGGCAACATCTAATCTTCAATTGAAGTATAACATAAATACAAAATAATACTAAGTGTATAAATCAGTGAATTTTCACAAACAGAACACACCAGTGAAACCAATACCCAGATTAAGAAAAGATGTTACCAGCTCCCAGAAGGATCCACTCACTGCCCATCCAAGACAGCATTAATCATCCTGATTCCAAATACCACAGAAGGCCTTTGCTTGCTTACATAAGCAAATGCATATAGTATGCCTAAGTTCTCATCTGGTTTTGTTCACTCCACATTAAAGATTTGTTTAATCTTGTGAGATTTGTTCATACTGAAGCATAAGATTATAATTCAGCCTGAAGCCTGGAGTTCTTATGTGTAAATATACTACAATTTATTTACCCACTTAAGAGCTGATGGACATTTAAGTCTTTTCCAGTTTAAAGTAATGATGAATAGTGCTTTTATGAATATTTTTGTCCATACATTTATGAACTAATATAAGCACTTATGTTGAGTATGAACCTAGGAGAGGAACTGTTAGATACACTGTACATGTTCAAATTTTGTTTTTCGTGCATGTTTTATTTTGGGGGGGTGGGGGTAACAAGGAATTGAACCCAGGGGTACTCAACCACTGAGCGACATCCTCAGTCCTATTTTGTATTTTATTTAGAGACAGGGTCTCACTGAGTTGCCTAGTGCTTCACTAAGTTCTTGACCTGGTTTTGAACTCACAATCCTCCTGTCTCCCAGTCCGAAGCCACAGGGATTACAGGTGTGCGCCACTGCACCCAGAACGTGTTCAGAAACTACTGAATAGTTTTCTGAAATGGCTGTAGTAATTCCCATTCCCATCAGCTGCCACTTTATTTTCAGTCTGTTATTCTAAACAATCTAGTAGGTGTGTAATGCCATTACCTGGGGGGTTAAATTGCATATCCCTGGTAACTGGTAAAGCTGAGTGCCTTTTATAGGAAAATTAATTGATCATCTGGCTGACTTCTTTAATAAAACTGGGTTCTTTATTTTGAGGCATCTAAACTGCAATTGCTTATGTCAATTCTTCCATGTTGTAGAATTTAAGGATTCTTTAAACAGAGCGGCTAACCTCAAATAAGCCCTGTTCGGAATACTGCTATCAGAGAATCTCCATGACTAAGAACTGCCTGTGTGTCAATGTCTTTCCCAGCAGGGCCAGGCATGGAGACCTTCTAGACATATCATGACACACAGATGGGCCTGATTAAGGAACCTCTCCATGGCAAGGACCTACTACCATGTAGCAGTCAACACTCATCAATTTGATCCTGTTCTGACTCAGCAATTATCTGAGGCTACAATTTAAAGCTTCCATAACATGATAAATGGCAATGAAAACAAATTTTTAGCTTTCTTTTATCCTATATCTGTATCTACAGATATAGAAAAGCAAAGACAATAAAATAATGAACATGTTTTCAACCATCATCTAGTTTTCAAACAATCTACCTTCTGCTTTAATATGCTTCACTTTTAAGAATTAAAATACTACACATACCAAGAGGTAAATATCAACCTGAATATGATTTTTATCGTTTCCATGGATTCTTTCATGCTGTTATGTCATACTTATAGCTAAGGAGTATTTCTGTGTTTTGGATTTTAATAACTGTAATAGTTACATATAATTATGTACTTTCCTTTTTGTTCAAAAAATATTTCTGAGAGTTGGGTGTTGTGGTGCACACCTGTAATCCCAGTGGCTCAGGAGGCTGAAATGGGAGGATCGTGAGTTCAAAGCCAGCCTCAGCAAAAGCAAGGCACTAAGTAACTCAATGAGACCCTGTCTCTAAATAAAATACAAAACAGGGCTAGGGATGTGGCTTAGTGGTTAAGTGTCCCTGAGTTCAAACCCCAGTACCCCAAAAAAAAGAAAGTTTCTGAGAGCCAGGTACAGCTAAGCTTAAGGTACAGGTGATTTTTGGTGGTGGCACACACCTTAATCCCAGAGACTCGAGAGGCTGAGGCAGGAGGATTGCAAGTTGGAGGCCAACTTCTGCAACTTAGTGAGACCCTCAGCAACTTGGAAAGACCCTGTCTCAAAATGAAAAAAAGGACTGGGGATATAGCTCAGTAGTAAAGCACCCCTGGGTTCAATACTCAGCACAAGAAAAACAGGTTCTGAGATTTATTCATATTCATACACAAAGCCTTAGTGTATCTACTTCCATTGCTGAGCAATATCCTATTGTATAAATACATCACTATGGATTTACTCATTTTTCCATTAGTAGTCCCATTTTATTCCTATTATTTCAGTATAACACAAACAACACTGTGGTAGACTTTCTGTACACATCTCCTTGTGCACACGTGAGTGTCTCTGGGATATATTTCAAACAGATGACTGCAAGGAATGACTTTTGTGGGCCTTGGCCATTTCTCACATGGTCACACTGCCCTCCAAGGAGGTTTTAGAGTCGACCCTCTCACTGGCAGCAAATGAGGGCTTTTGAAGATGCTTCTGCCCATCTTTGGTTATACTGAGCATTATCTTTTTGTTTTTCCTTTGATGAGTATAAAATCGTATTACTTAAATTTGCATTTTTCTGACATTTAGTGAAATTAAATTTTTTTTTCCTTCTTTAAACACAGAAAAAAGTAACTATGACTTCTGTGATAAGAATTCTCCATAAGAATGGCCTCAACAAACAGGAAGTCCTTCACAATGGAAACTACTCCTGGAGCAAATTCCTATTGTAACAAAGGGCTTCTCACTCTCAAACTGAGGCAGCACAAGCTTCTGAACCAGAAATTGGCAAATTTTTTTTCTGTAAAAGTCTAATAGTAAATATTTCAGGTTTTGTAGACCATAGCAATCTCTCTTAATACTACTCAATTCTGCTACTGTAACATGAAATCAATAATGTATGAATAATATGTAAATCTATCGATGTGGTTATGCTCCAATAAAACTGTGAATATAGAAATTTGAATTTCATATAATTTTTACGTCATAAATATTGTTGTTCTGATTTTTTTAGCCCAATCATTAAACAATTCTTTTGTTTTTTTTAAACCAGGGATTGAACCTAGGGGCCCTCAAACACTGAGTCACAATCCCAACCCCTTTTCTGTATTTTATTTTGAGACAGGATCTCACTGAATTGCTTAGGGTCTCCCTAAGTTGTTAAGGCTGGCTTTGAACTCATGATCCTCCTGAGCCACTGGGTAAACCATTCTTTGTGGACTACACAAAAAGAGATTATGGGTCAAATTTAGCCCCTGGGCAATAGTTTGCCAACCTGGTTTAGACTATTAACAAACTCGGTTTTGAATATGCTTGTCTACCTACCCACACTCACTACTTTAAAAAAACACCTCTTATTATGTCCCCTTATTGAATCTTGCCATGTCTTTTCATGAACACAAAGTTAAAAGATAAAGCTAAGCTTCCATGAGCTACAAATTCTATTCTGCAGAGTGACTGAGGACCACAGACACCACTGTTCTTAGAAAGTTCAGACAAGAGATGAAGGAAAAAAAACAAGAGGTTAGAGAGAGAACTCACTGTTCGAACTGGCGTACAGAGTTCGAAGGGAGAAGCCACTAAGTGTCAGCTCCCTCAGCTGGTTCCGCTCACAATGCAGCTGCTCCAAGCTACATAAAGAGCTAAGATCCAAGTCAGTCAGCTGATTGTCCCGCAAATCCATGTGAGTGATGTATCTATTTCCCTCCAGATTTTCAATGACCATGGTTTTCAAGTAATTCATCCTTAATATTCAAAAATAAGGAAATAATCAGAAATATGAAAGTCCCCTTCTCCTTCCTAAACCAACTAGGAATTTCACTATTTGTCTCATTTTTCAAGGTACCACAAAAATAACCACAGATGGTTTCTAAACAAAGAGCTCAAGGTACAGCTAAGTTAGACAATCCAGACTGGCAAACACACATACAAATTTAATAGAGAGAAGGAAAAACCAAGCCATATCCACAAACAGGTCAACACACCCGAATGCCAACTAAGGTTAAGTGGAAGCAAAGAACAAGATGATGAATATGCTTTTCAGCAAGTGGGTAGCTAAGTAGTCATGAAAGGAAGCAGCTATCCGTCCTCCTGTTGCTGTGTCTGCTCTGTAGTACTAAGACTCACATGACACTAATGAAGAAAATAATCTGTACGCACACATAAGGGTTCAAAGGCAAACTCTAAACCATGCTGACCAAATTACATTATTACACTGTGTACATGTATGAATATGTAACAATAAATTCCGCTATTATATATAATTACAATGTACCAATAAACACTACAGGAAAAAAAGTCCTCCATAATCCAAAAAAAGATAAACTCTAGAAAAGGGCTTCTCAGTTCTTTTCTATGCAAGTATATAACTTAAAGCACATGGGCCTGTTCTCATTTTCTGTATTTCAGTAATTCTGTATTTCAATAATTCTTCTTGCTACATTTTTACAAGGCACATTAATGATTCCCTGTAAATAATAGAACACTCAGGTGTCTTTTACCACGTTCCTTTAGGAAAAGATTATAACTGGAAAATAAAACTCATAAAAATTTCTTAGTAGTGAAACCTTGAACATTTCATTTATAATACAATGCTATCAAGAAGAAATTCAATGATTCAACAGAAAAAAATGGTTGTTTATAGAAAATTACAAACTACTAAAGTATGCATATAAAAAACATGTTCAAGCTCACCCAAGTAAATAAATGCTTATTAAAACAAAATACTATTTCCCACCTTCTACTGACAATAAGGAAAAAGACAATTAAAATTCAATATAGATAAGGATGTGAAAGAACCGAAATTCTCATAAAATATTCCTGGAAGGGTAAGTCAGAACCACCTCTGTCAAAAGCAATTTGATGATGCCTATCACGTGGTCCACCTACTTGACTCTTAATCCTCTGCTAGTGGGTGATAAATTAAGTTTTACTACAACTTGGAAAATATCTATTTCTACAGTGTTCTAAAATCCCAATATTTTTTAAAAGTCTTTATAAAGAGAAGAGATACAGGTCCACTGGAGTCAAAATAAAGAAGCTCTGGTAAAGAAAGACCTCACCTTAAATCCACATGCTTGATATGGCTCATCCTGTTCAGCACCCCTAAATTCAAGACTTCTAGGCAATTTCCTGCCATAACCATTTTATCTACCATTATGAGTTTCTCATAAACCTCAGGAATTTGACTAAAGTTGTTGAAGGAAATTCCAAGGGAGGAAAGTTGTTGCAGATTTCCCAATTCTTCAGGTAAAGTAGTCAGAAAATTGCCATCGAGAGAGAGGGTTTGAAGACTGCGGAGGGGGAAAAAACAATCTACTTCAGGAAAGATTTCATTCAAATGGACAGAACTAGAGCTATGAATTCTGACTTAAGTCCTTCACTTGTTATCAATCCAAAAATGATAAAACCTCCTAACTCTCAGCATACAGTAACTTAATACTTGATTTAGATATTACTTCCAAAGATGAAACTTTTGACATTGGAGTTAGGACTTCTGCGGTTGAAGTACTGGGACTAGTACTTCAGTCATGAAGATCGCTACAGTCACGGAGATCTCTGGCACTAAACACTGCGGCTGACTAGAACCCTAATAACTCCATGACTTATTTCACTGCCAGCACTCAAGAGTTCTACCTTCACTCAAAATGCCAGACAAGTTCCTTATTTTACAAGGGAAAAAAAGAATCTAGTAAAAGTCAGACACTTACTTTAGCAGACTGCCAATCTCACTTGGCAGGTCGTGAAACCCATTACAGGAAAGGTTGAGCTCAGTCAGGGTAGAAATCTCACACAGCAATACAGGAAACAACCCAAGTTTATTATGGGACAAGTTCAGGCCCTTCAGTTGAGAAAATCTAAAGAGCAAAGGCAAAAATTCATACTACATTTCAATAAATCTGTCATATATCTTACAAGGGACATCAGTGGCCTTTGATGATCTATTTTAAATGATCTGTTTTAAATGTCCATCCCAGAATTTGTTCCAAAAATATTTACTGAGCACTCACTACATGCCAAGTGTGTGGGCAGAGGATACTAAAAGGACTAATGTGCAGTCCATGCTAATCAAGGAAACCAGGTCTAGTGTGACAGGAATCTCTTTTCCATAAAAGGCAGAAAATCTAGGGCAAGGGACGTAGCTCAGCGGTAGAGCACTTGCCTGGCATGTGCTGGGCCCTGGGTTCTACTCCCAGGCCTACAAAACAAAAGGCAGAAACTCTTGAAGAACAGCTCATGCTGGAGCAATTCTATTGTATGAAGTCACACCTGATATGCTTGAAATCTTGTGTTATTAAATTTCTACATGTACTCTACCAAAGTCTTTTAAAAAATTAACCAACTCATAGATACAAGAATAGCTAACAGAGCTAGGGATATAGCTCAGTTGGTAGAGTGCTTGCCTTGCAAGCACAAGGCCCTGGGTTCAATCCCCAGCACCGCAAAAAAAAAAAAAAAAAAAAGCTAACAAATACATAGATCAAATCCCATTACAAACAACTTCTTTTTTAATACTGAAATTATATTGGTTCAAACGTCGCTTGAAATGTATGCACCGGTTGAGTTTAAAAATACATACATGACAAGTATTTTACTGTAATATGGTATGATATGCAACATGAATTTTTAGTGCTTCTATTTTGTCTGTGGAAGTTAAAGTATTGAGACTGTCTTACCCAGAGTTCGCATCATCATAAAGTGGATCCATAGGAGTCACTCTGGGAACATGGGAGTGTCACTTTGTTATTACAGAGTACAAGATGACAAGCCTGAGGTGTTCTTTATGATGAAGACCTATCACCTACTTCTTGATCTAAATCCTTGGGACCTCATTCCAATGCTCTTCATTCATATCCCCAACTTGACTTCCAGATGACATGATCCTGATTGCTGATTATTCCTTTGATTTGGTGCCTTGACTCCAGAATTAATTTATATCTATCTATCAATTGCAGTACTGGGGATTGAACCCAGCATGGCACATGCTAGGCAAGGACTCTACCAGTAAGCCAGCCTTCAGAATTTCTGATCAGAATTTCTCCCTTCCCCACCAAACCCCAGACAATCATTTATACCGAATATTTATTCACAGTTATCCATTGTTTGTTTGTTTGGGTTTAGGTTATTGTTTTTTGGTTTGTTTTTTTTTTTTTTTTTTTTTTCTCAGATGGAGTCTATGTCATCCAAGATGGTCTCAAACTCATAAATTCAAGCGATCCTTCTGCCTCAGACTGTCAAGTAGCTGGGATATGCACCACCATGTTCAGCTTTCAGTCCTCCAGTTTTCATTGGAAGAATGAAGCTGGATGAGTAAAAGGTAGGAATGAAGGTATATACTCTAACAAAAGAGATGGAAAAATATATATGTTATAGGCCTGTAGAGTTGAAATGGCTCCTTTGTTAGAATACTAAGAGAGGTTTCATCACTGAGCAGACTGGCAATACCAGATAGAGGAAAGACAAAATCCTCCTTTGGGAATTCCTGAAATTAGGCCTGTCTGCTTGAAGTCAATTAAGTTTGACACTTTTCATTCAAAACTTTCCATACACTGAATCTCTCAACTTACCATGGTTGCAGCTCATGCACCATTGTCAATAACTTATATAAAAAGATTATCCAAATCAATGACAATTCATTGTTGCCTCAGTAACAGAACATTTGCATCTATCTTCTGTTTTATGGGGAGGAAGAGAGAGGTGGAAGAATTATGTGAAAAAATGTTGCTTCCTCTTCAAAATGGAGTAGAAATTTAAAAATTATATATATGTACACATATATGTGTATGTGTATCCACAAACACATGATGATAAGTGCTATGGTTTGGACATGGTTTGTCCCCCAAAGTTTCATATGCTAGAAGCTTGGTCCCAGTGTGGTAGAACTGAGAAGTAGTAGACTTTAAGAGGTGAGACCTAGTGGGAAGTAATTATGTCATGAGAGGTGCTACCCTTGGAAGGGATTAATGTTATTTTCATGGAGTAAGTTAGCTTCCACATAGAATGGATTATCATAAAAGAGCTATCCTGACCCCCTGAATTCCTGTCTGGCCCTCTTACATGGGCTTCCACCATGATGTCATCTGCCATAATGTGATGCAGCCAGAGGGGCCCTCACAGACAGAGCTGCCTGATCTTGGACTTAAGCCTCTTTTCTTTATACATTATCCAACTTTAGTTATTTTGTTATGAGAAATTAAAAAAGGATTAACACAAGCATGCTCACTTAGAGCTTTGGACCACTAAGATATTGATTATAATATAGTTCTAACACATTGACCTGGAACCTATTCTCCACATACTTGTACAGTGTGTCGAGGCCTCCTGGTCTCTCTAATTGCATGAAGTTGTGTCGCAAATTGAGGTAGGTGATATCTTGACTGTAGAAAAGATGTTCAGGAACCTCCTCAAGGCTATAACACGAGAGATCCACAGTACTGATTCGCTGGGACACCACCTAAATAAGAGAAGAGCCTTCTGAGTTAGTACTGGATGTCTATCATCTAATACAGGACAGAATGGTATTTATACAAAAGGTACTGACTAAAGACCAGGAAAGAAAAAAAGGTAACGAGATCCAATTATTCACTTATAAAATCTGTTAATTTTTGCTTTTACTAACCATAAGCTGCTTGAAAAACAAGGAATAAACTGTGAAGTCTCTACAAGTAAAGGGTTAAAAAAAATACAAATCAAAAAGATGGAAGGTTAGCATTTCACACAAGAAGTAACATTAAAATGATTCAAGGTAACTGTACAAAACTTTGAGAAACAGTGTGAAAAGGCCTCTGGAGCCATACTGATTCTGCTGCTTACTAGCAGTTTCATCATCTGTTGGGAGAGTAAAAAGTTAAATAACCAAGTATAGCACACTGCCAAAGATGCCAAAGATGCTCAAAAATCATTCATTAACTTCTCTTTAAAAGGCAGAAGAATAAAATAGCTATGCTAAATGAAAGCCACTTCTACTCAGAGCATATTTTATAATCAATACAAAATAACAAAAAACTTTAATAAAACCAAAACAAGGTTTTTATTTCTTATTATAGAAATAAAATGCTACTAAAATATGCATTATGAAAATGAATCCAAACAAACAATATATCACTAGAAAAGTCACTCATGTTTTGATGGCATGTCACTGTACTATAACAATACCTTATGCAAATTTCTGCAAATTCTCAAACCAGAGAGTTTGGAAATCACCGTACACTTTTATAGTAGTTCATCTTTCATCTTTAAAAGGCAAAAATTATGCTCAAAGGCTCAGCATATAACAATAATGATTTGTGATAGAATTACAGGTCATTGTCCCATCATTAAGTTCTAATTTGAAGTGGTTCATCAAGCCTGTTCTAAATATGTTGAGACCAAGAAGCACTGGGTTACAAGTTAGGGAGTATTTCCATCAACCCATGACTACTACAACTGATTGAAAGCCATGTAAATCTCATCATGTCTCAATTCTTTCTGGGGTCAAATCTTGTTATGTCATAATTGCTTCCAAGGCCTGCCTTGCAGAGACAGTACAGAGGTAAATGCACTTGAAAACACATTTGACAGCCTTTTTGTACTGAGCAAACATAAATAATAAGTTAAAGACCTGGTGGGATTCCATTATTTTATTCAATATATGCTAAGAAATACCTAGAAATAAAATTAAGAGTTATAATTTGCTGTTTGTGGCCTAAGATCAGTTTCAAAATACAATTCTATTGGGCTTCTACATTCTTATCTTCACATCAGGATGTTTAAGGACTTATCACCTTAGATGCTTGCCGTTGCCATCTCTGGTACTCAGCCAAAGTCTCAAAGCTGACATGATAGGTCTGAGCTTGGGCTCCAGCTGAGCTGAATGCAAGGGAGTGCTGCCGGCGTTTCACTTCTTCTATCTGAAGAAGAGGAGGAGAGAAAACCAGAACCACTGAAAAGTACCCTAGTCAAAAAGCAAAAGGTAGTAACAAACCCAACTTTTTTTAAAATGGAAAAAAAGATCTGAACAGATTTTTCTCCAAAGAAGATCTAAAAATAATCAATAAGTACATGAAATGATAATCAACATCATTAGCCACCCCGGTAAATATAAAATGAGATACCAGTTCACATCCACTAGGATGGCTAAAATCAAAAACACAGATAAAAATGTGTGGTGTAAGTACTGGTAAGGATGTGGAGAAACTGGAATTCTCATATACTAATGGTGGGAACATAAAATGGTGTAGCTGCTTTGGAAAACAGTCTGGCAATTCCTCTGAATATTAAACACAGGGTCATTATAGACCAAGTAATTCCACTTTTACACTGATATCCAAGAAAACTGATAACATGTCCACACAGAAACTTGCACATGAATATTCATATCAGCATTATTCACAATAGCCAAAAAGTAGAAACAATCCAAATGTCCATCAATCAGTTAATACATAAACGCAATGTGTCATATCCATAAAATAGAATATCATTTGGTCATAAACACGACAAATATTGATACATGCTACAGTACCAATGACCTTTAAAAACAACATCTTAAGTGAACAAAGAACCATATATTTTTTATTCCATTCATATGCAATGTCCAGAATTAGTAAATCTATAAAGACAGAAAGTGATTCATATTTGCATAGGGCTGGGGGAGGAATTGAGCAGCAATGGCTAAGGAGTGAAGGGTTTCTTGACTGACGTGACAGTTTTATCAGTCTAAGCACCTATGAGACAGCCTGTGTGCTGTGCGCTCCCGTTCTCTCACGTGCACTCTCCTCACCTTCCTCTCCTCCTCTTTTGTCTTCTTCTCCCTCTTCCGCTCCCAGCTTTCCTGCTTCTTCTTTCCACCCCCCACCCCTGTAACTGAAGGAATACACAAATCGCTGCGCTTTTGCTCTGTCAGTAGCTAGGTAACACATCTCTTGTTCTCAACACTTCCAAGTCAGAAGACAGGACACCAATAAACTATGTCCCCTTACTGCAGAAGACCCTTGTCAAGCTCTCTTGAGTCCCACTGACACCTCTTTCATTAGGCTTGAGAAGAGGCAAGAACCTCTTCCCATTCCTACTTGGGGTGGTGGTAGGAATTCACAGCACAAAAACAGCTCCGTAAAGAAACTCTCTCCAATCTCCAATAACCCAACCTATACAGCTTTGATAAGGATACTTTTTTTATAGTTACAGAACCATTTACATCTTTACAGAACCATTGGCATCTTACTTTAATATGCCATAGCTACTGAATTTTGACAAATCAGCTGGGAATTTACAAGTTATACTTGTAAATCATTAGGGTTCTGATGCCAACTAAAGACTGAACCAAATGGCAGAAACACAAAACACTCTGAACAAAACACAGTCATATTAAAAAGACTCACTGAAATTAAATAATTTTCCTAAGATTCAATTGTGATAATCACAACATAACCATTTTTCATTACTAATAAATCACTGCCATTGAGTAAGTGTGTCAAAACAAAGGATCCTTATTGAAATGAAGAATAGATCATTTTCTAGAATAATCTTTTTCTTTCAAATGCTTTATTATGGGATGTTTCACACAGTAAAGTACATAGAATCAAATAATGCCAAATAGTAAGAAAGGCTGATAAATCTCCCATTACAAGTTGTCAATATCTCTGTATAATTATATTTTGTATTACATGAGACCATATTGTTATATATGTACAACTTTGAAATTATTAAATATACACGGTGAAATGTTCCTTTCATCATTTTGTGATTAGTCTCTTTATCCCTATTAATGTTTTGTTCACTCAGATTTTGGGGGGAATTCTATTTTATTGAAGTGTAATTTACCTAAAATAAAATTCACTGATTTATTTTTTAATTCACTGATTCTAAGTAAACTGTCTGATGAGTTTTTATAAAATAAGTGTATAACCCCCTTACCCCGCAAATTTCCCTTGTGTCTTTTGCCAATCCCCTCCCTATAATCACTGATCTATTTTCATTCACTATAGTTTTTAACCTTTTTCAGAATGTCGCATAAATAGAATCATATAATAAATGGACTTTTGTGTCTGGCTTTTTCCACTTAGAATAATGTTTTCCAGATTCATCTCTGTCCTTGAGTGTCAGCAGCGCACTCCTTTTTACTGCTGAGCAGTATTCCACTGTATGGATATACCACATTTATCCATCAATTCATCAGCTAATGACAACTTGGGTTGTTTCTATTTGGGGCTATTTTAAGTAAAGTTGCTATGAACTTCACTTACAAGTCTTTATAAGGACATTCATTCATTTCCCTTGGGCAAATAACAGGAGCAGAATTGCTGGGTCATCTGAAACACTTATGTTTAATTTTACAAGAAAGGAACAAGCTGTTTTCCCCAAGTAATTTTATTTCCACCAATGATGTACAAATGTTCCAGTTGCTTCACAGCTTTGGCAAACCTGGAGTCCATCCGTCTTTTAATTTTAGCCATTCTACAGTATACAGTATCTCACTGCGATTTTCATGTTCATTTCCCTAATGACTAATGACATTGATATTTCTCAGGTGTTTACTGTCAACATATCTTCTTTGATAAAGGGTCTGTTCAAACCTTTTTTGCCCATTCATTAGTGGGTTGTTATTCTTTTTACTACTTAATTGCAAAAGTTTTTTTTATATATTCTGAATAAAAGTCCTTTGTTGCATACAAACTTTCATAAATAAGCTTCATATGACATTAATATAAAATATAACCATACTAATTTTCTATTGCTTGCTATTTGACTAGTAAATATTTGCTCATCACTTCATTTTCAACCTCCAAAGAGTGGGCATTAAGTATGTCTCTTATAAACAACAAACAGTAGAATTATAAATAACATAACCTGACAATCACAATTAACATGACTACTGACATATTTGGATTTATTTCCTCCATTAACTGTGACAATTTACCACACTATTTTGCTCCTTTCTCCTAAATCCTTCTGCCTTGTTTTACAGTTTGTTTTCTATATTCTCTTTTCCCCTTTTAGTGACTATCCTTAAATTATTTTGTATTTTATTGAGACAAGATCTCACCAAGTTGCTTAGTGGCCCACTCTTGCTGAGGCTGGCTTTGAACTCTGATCCTCCTTCTTCAGCCTCCCAAGTCACTGGGATTACAGGCATGTGCCACTGTGCACCTGGCTACTCTTAAAATTTTTAAATTCATGTTTGACAACTTTTCTAATAAAGTTTAAATTATTTGGTGTTTCTATTATTTTACTCCAAGGCAGCGTCACTTTATTTATTGAGCACATTGCCACATCTTGTTATCTTGTTCAAGGTAGTTTGACTTTATATAATAAATATAATTTTTTAACTTTTTCTAATCAATATCTAATTAAATTTGCCACCATATTTTATCAATGTCTATACTCATTGTTTCTTATAATTTATAACCTTTCCTTTGAATTTACTTTCCATTATTATTTTATTTATTTTTATTTTTCTTGGGGAATAAAGTTTGGAAGTATAACTTTTAGTAGTTCTTCCAGTGACAATATGCCAGCTTAATTGTATGTCTGAAAATATACTATATAGTCTTGATCCTTGTAACATAATTTGAGTATAAGATATAGGTCAAGAGGCTAGGGATGTTGCTTAGTGGTAGAACCCTTGCCTAGCATGCACAAGGTCCTGGGTTCAATCCTCAGCACCAACATAAAAAAGTAAGAAAGAAGAGAAAGAAAAGACTAAGATCTGTATTCATGTTTGTTTTCTCGTAGCAATTTTGCAAATAATCTTCTAGTACCTATTTTTGAAAGATAGCTTTTGTCAGTCTGTCACTCTGTTGTAGGCAACCTTTTCTCAGCGAAAGCTTCTGGAATTTGTTTGTATTTGAGATAGGGTCTTGATATGTTGTCCAGGATGGCCTTAAACTCCTGGGTTCAAGTGATCCTTCCACTCAGTCTCCCAAGTAACTGAGACTATAAGTGTGTAATAAGCCTAGCTTTCTCTGGAAGCTTTTGATTTGCTCCTATCCCTAATGTTGTGCAATGTGTTCAAATAGAGATTTATTTTTAAGTAACTTACTTGTATTCAGTACACTTTTAATCTGAACACTCAAGTTTATCATTGTTTTGAGAAAATCTGCTACCACATTGGGCATAGAAGCACACACCTCTGCCAGCAACTAGAGGCTGAGACAGAAGGATTATAAGTTTGAGGTCAGCCAGGGCAACTTAGCAAGATCCTGTCTCAAAACCAAACTAAAAAGGGCAGGGAATATAGCTCAGTGGTAGAGCACTTGCCTAGCATGCAAAACGTCCTGGGTTCAATAACCAATACTACAAAAAAGAAAATTAAAAAATAAATTTTGCTATCATTATTTTCTCAGCTATCACTTCTCCCTTCTTTCTGCGCTTTTCTCTGGAACTTCTATTACATGTATACCACAGCCTTTCTTTAGGTTTTGGTTGTTGTTGATTGACTGGTTTGTGAAATTCCTTAGTATATCAGTTAATTACATTCTGTGATAAAACAGTGGCTTATAAAAAGGGGAGGAAGTCAGTCCAGGATTGGTACAGCAGCTCCATAATGCCATCAAGGACTCAGCCTCCTTCTACTTTCCAGATAGCCACACACAGCATACGCTTGCCAGCTCATGTCAACTCAACCACCACATCTCCAAAACTGAGAACATGTGCTACAAAGGAAGACAGGGTAGGGGGCAAAGAGTCACACCATCCATATCTGCCCCATCTTAATGGGCTTTCCCAAAAGTCCCACCTAGAAATTTTTGTTTATATCTCATCAGCCAACCCTAGCTACAAAAAGAGACTCGAAGATACAGTTTTTGATCCTGGACATACTGCCAGCCTGAATAAAATTCTGTTCTACTGGTAAACAAAAAAGAGAAAGAAGAATAATTATGTTACTATTAATCAAATCTCTTTTTGAATTTCTTATCTGGAGTTTACCCTCTTACATTTTAAATTTTACTGTCTTTTCATTTCCAATATTTTTACTGACTCCTTCATAGCTGCATATTCTTATTTCAGAATTTCTTGTTTTCCCATTTCCCAGAAAATTCTATACACATTTACTTTCAAATCTTTTCAGGATGTTCCTTTATTACCATTTCAACCTGAAGTATCTTCTGATTGCTACATTTGTGGAGATCTTCCCTAACATAAAATTTGTAGGTATTTTTTTTTTGGACTTTGGAGTGTAGGAGTTTTAAATGGAAGGTTAGCATTTTATCTTCCTCTTTCTCACTCTCTCTCCTGATTCCTTTTTACCAATTCCTGACCTGTTTGTACCTGCCTCTTTCCTCTCAAGAAATTTTACTTACTTTCCTCACTGTCGTTCAGTCTCCAAGACCAGAACCACCAGAACCAGTGGTGGGTTCCTGTCTTATGGTCAATAATGGAGTTATACACATTCCTTCACTGAGTCAGTAGGGACTTGGTTTACTTCCTAGTCACAGTCCATATAACTGAGTCCTCCTATCTCTTTAGGACTATAGCTAGACATAATCCTTGGTCTAGCTGGTAGTTAACAGTACTTTTCAATTTTAGTTTTCTTTCACAAACAAAGAAAACAAACTCAGCCACTTGCTTTAAGCTATAAGCTTGTCCCAGAACTCCCAGCATGAGCAGAGAACTCTTAGACCTAGGTACTTACAGCACTGAACTTCTGGGCTACCCCAACCTTTCAGACCCAGAACCCAGCAGGCCCACAAATTCAAACCAACCAACCACTTTACATTTCTACACTACATTTTTAAGCCCAACTATGTCTTCTCACATATTTAGCTTTCCAATACATGTATTGATTACCTATATTGCGGTGTACTTGGATCAGACTGAATGTTTAAAAGTATGACTTTATAAGATCATTTTGTCCTCTTAAATTCAATTGGTTATGACATTCAAATTTCAAAACAGAAGAAATAAAATTATATGTAACTATTAACATATAATTAATAGCTATGTTTATGGTCATCTGTCACTAACTAGCAAGTAAACTCCTCTCCTGGGAGGGGGAATACTCTGGAACAGATGCAAGAAAGAACATACCTCTCTGGCTGCTGAACTGAGGGTTATAACTATCCCAGACTCTGAATTTTAATCTAATGGGGTAAAAGAAAAAACAAGAAAGGACCTCTTTTGGTGGTGGATGGTGGCATCTACTTCTAGTTTCCAAGAGCAGCTTCTGATGTCAGCATTCCCTGTACACCCTCAGTGTTACAAGCAACAACATCTAATAAATAGCAGTGGAGGCAGGGCTTCTCTGACAGATGGTTCTGCAGGAGGATTTGAGGAATGGATAACCTCTGAACCTCCTAGACACTTCCTGATAGAATCTTTAACAATCCTCACATTTACTATTTTTGAAATAGATGAAAAGAAGTATGAAAAGCATATGTGACATTTTCTTAATTTATCTTTTCCTCTCTCTCTCTCTCTCTCTCTCTCTCTCTCTCTCTCTCTCTCTCTCTCTCTCTCTCTCTCTCTCTTTCTTTCACAATGCTGGGAATTGAATCTAGGGCTTCACCCACAGGCTACATCCCCAGTCCTTAATTCTCTTAATGATCAACGAACAGTAATATATCTTTGTGAGTCTTACCTTCCCCCCAACCAGAGGCAAAATGTGCATCTTTCCAGTTTGACAATCCTTCACTGAGGAAACAATAAGGCAGGTTCCACAGAGAACAACTAGGCGTTCAGCCCACTTATGCAGCTGGGTCTTTCCCTTGCGTACATTATAGATGCCAGACAGTAGGATTCGATCCAGATGATCCATCTGGCATGGTTTCTCTGAAAAGAAAACAATACTTCAGTATAGAGCAGTATCATTGAAGTAGTATACTGCTCAAAGGGAAAAAGAAATTAAGTGCCAACATTCAGCAAGCTATTTTTAGAAGCAAGTAACCAAGCAATTTAGATAATACAAAATAAGATCTCAGTCCTAAATAATACCCATCACTGAACTTACACAGTGGAAATATAGTGAATTTTGGTCTACGAACAAGACTTTATCTCAGATGTCATTGTTAACCCTTATTCAAAGAGCTGTCTCTCAAATGTACACAGAGAATGGTAGCAAGGCAGAGAGGTTAAGATCATAGACTTTAGAGTGAGACATACTTGAGTTTAAATCCTGGTACACGTCATTTCTTTGAACTATCTAATCTCACTAAGTCTTACTTAATTCTTTTATATAGTTTAGATTTTATCATCTTACATCAGTTTGGATTTTATTAATCCCCTACCTTCAAAAGGTTCTTATAAAAAAGATCATGTAAGGTACTAATAATTTTAGGCACAAAAGAAGTATGGAATAAATGACAGCCACTAGTGATATCATTCATCCTAGAAGGAAGAAAATAAGAATTATGGGGGTTCTCTAGTTCGGTACACAATCCTCCAACTTTCTGTTCCTCATGAGGAAAATCTTATGGTTGATATTTCAATCAACTGTTCCAATCAGTCACAGAAGGCAACCTGTATATGCATGAGCTTCTCTTTTTTTAAGCACTTTTTCCCATGAGAAGTCTTTATAGGACTGATATACAGTGACCAAAACAACACATGGGGACAGAAGAGATATGAAGTTCTTGGCAGACATATGTTCCAGAAACAGAAAAGTATCATACACAGAAATCACAGAAATAAGGTGAACTGCAGGAAGAACCAGGTGGTGCAAACAATAAGCCTGGAGTTGGGAAAACCAGGTTGCACTTCAGATAGCCCCACACAACTTATTGTGTAAGTTTAGGCATCACTTTGCCCACTTAACCATGTATTTCCCCATGTGTAATATATAATATGAGGAAATGGGCTAGATTACTTCAAAGGTTCAAAATTATATTACTCAATAAACTTTATATGTCAACACTGGACTCATACAGTCATTTCTCCAATTCTAAGCCAGCCCTTTCACCTAGTGTAAATTCCACCTTCTTAGGGGAGTTTGATTCTCCCAGATCTGTATTTCCTACTAGTTCCACATTTCCAACTCTCACCTAGATACCTCCAACTGGGTGTTTACCACCACTTAAAATTAAATATCCCTAAATCAAGTCATGACCATCCCTGCAAACCAAAACCGTCTTAAAACTCAAGTTCTGTTCTCTCCTGAAGTCATCCAGGCTCAAAATCAGAGTCAGCTTTAACTTTTGGGTTCTCTTCCTCAATTTCCTTTTTCACACAACCAACACTCTTGCTGATCATTCCACCTAAATCTCTCATACAAATGATTCTTTTCCATTCCCTAATTCAGATTCTTATTAATTCACACCTGAATGATCCACACTGGTACCAGATTAATCTTCCTTTGGATCACTTAGATTTCATCACTTCCTGCTACCATCTGCCAAATGAAGTCTAAACTGAAAGGGCACTTATGGCCCAAAACAATCTGGATTCAAATAATTCATGATTCACAGAACATGCAATGAAATTCCTAATCTCCCACTTCTGTCCTTTTTCATATCTGCTTTTTGAAATTCTGCCCATTCTTAAAGATCCAACACAAATATTACTTCTTCACAGACTTCCCAATTTCTGGAGATCTCGCTGATTTTCCAGAGAACAGTAATAGGGAACTTCCCTACCAGTTAAATATACCATATATGTATATTATTTAAAACAGTTTGGTACTGGTATAAAAAAAGGCAAATAGATCAATACAACAGAATAGAGTCCAAAAATGAATCCTTACCTATACAGGAACTTAATAAAGGTGATGTTTCAAATCAGTAAAAAACAGACAGGCTAATTCCACAAATCTGTTGAAAAAACTAGCTATCCATAGAGAAAAAAGTAGTTATATCCCCATCTCAAAATTTTAATAACATAAAAGTACTGGAATAAAATATAGAATATGTTTATAACCTAGGACAGTGACAGAATGTAAATGCACAAGGAAAGTATGACCAAATAAAAATTTTAAATGCCTGCACAATAAAAAATAGTATATGAAACTAAAAGTCATAGGCTGGAGAAAACTCAGTCTCAAATACAGCATCTAAAACATGTATATTTAGAAGCTATACTGAAGTCCTTTAATTCAAATTTAAAAAAAGAAACAAATATGCATAGAAAATATGCACAGAAAATATTCAATGAAAATATAAATTCTTAACCACATTAAGTAATAGTGGAAACAAAAATGAAAACAGAGAGATCATTTCCTCCATCAGAATAACAAAAACTTAAAAGCATAATAATACTGAAAGGTGATACTATAGGGAAAGGGGCACTCTGATACACTGAGATAGAAAAGTGTTCTGCAGCAATAACTAATAATATTTTAAGTATGAATATTTTATGACCCAACAATTTCCTGTATAGAGATCCACTCCAAAGTAATAGGTACACCAAAAGATATTTTACTATAATGCTAAACACTGGAAGCAATGTAAATTTCTATGTTTAAGGATATGGTTACATAGTCTATAATATATTCACTACATTAAATACAATGTAACTTAAAGAAATGGACAGAGAAACCTAAATGCTGATAAGATTTCTAAGACATAGGGCAGGGTCAAAAAGGCACAAAGAACCGAAACCAACTGATGCCATCTACGTAAATAAAATCCATGAATTTCTACACATGTACATTATATAGGAAAAAGAGTTAGGAAATCCTGAAGTGATACATGCCTAATCAATAGTAATAATCTACAAAGCAATTAGTGGCTTTGGGAGATGATTTTAAGAAATTAAAATATACAGATAGTGATATTACATTTATATTTTACTTAAGTAATTAAACACAATGTTTTTAGTTTGTTTTGTGGTGCTGGGGATTGAACCTCAGGGCCTTATGCATGCTAGACAAGTGCTCTACCACTGAACTACATCCCAGTCCTTTATTTTATTTTGAAACAGACCAGCTTGGAACTGGCAATCCTCCTACCTCAGCCTCCCAAGTAGCTGGAATTATAAGTGTGTACCACCATACTCAGCAAACACAGTGTATTAAAAGGGGGAAAAAATGTATGGATACAATAATTCTAAATGTGAAATATGCATATAAAATAAGACTAAGAAAATACATAATCAAAAAAATAACTGCATTCAGATGGTAGGACATTTTTCTATGTTACCCCTATGTTTAACAAAAAAAGTTTAAAATATACAAATTAACACGAGATAGTATACTTTGCAATTTGGGGCAAAGATTAACTTTAACAATGATCCCTGCTGTTGGCAAATGTGGAGGGAAATGAGTACTCTCAAATGAGCACACCAGAAAGTGCATACTGGCATTGTCTTGTAGTATAATTTAGGAATATTTAGTCAAAATTTAAAATGTATGTATGTAATGACTCAAAAATTCTACTTATAAGAATAATGTCTTCCTCCCTGGACCCTACAAATTAGCTACTCCCCTGACTTTTATAATAATCCTTTCTTTGCTCTGTTTTTTTTCATTTGTACAAAAATATATACAACCTATATTATGACAGTGTATTAAACTGCTATGGCAAATAGTATATAATGGCTCAAACACAACCGGCATTTTTTTATGTCTAGGTGGTATTCTGAATAACCAGAAGTCAATATTGTCATTTAGAAACTCCAGCTGATGGTAGCTCTGTCAGTTTAAACTTTATTTCAAATACTGCTTGAATCACTGCCATCCTAACCCCAGAAAAGAACACTGAGAAGCACTCATGGGAGGTTTTTTTTGTTTTGTTTTGTTTTGTTTTTGTTTTTGTGGTGCTAGGGATCGAACTCAGGGCCTTGTGCTTGCAAGGCAAGCACTCTACCAACTGAGCTATCTCCCCAGCCCTCATGGGAGGTTTTAGGGATCAGGTACAGAAGTGGCACCCATCAATTCCACTCCCTACCATGAAGAAAATATTGTCACATGTGCACAACTAACTGGAGACAGGCTGGGATGAGGTGGATTCCGGGTAGGTAATAACATACCAACTACAATTCTGTTACCAAGGAAGAAAGAAAGAATAGATTTGGACTGAAAGACAGTAGTACTGCCACACATCTCTAAACAAAAAGCTGATATTAACCTGTTTTTGAACTTTAAACAAATGGAAAGATACTATGTGGTTCTTCTGTGTCTGCTGTCTTTATTTTTATACTTGTTGGACAAAACTGTTTTAAACAATGTGTGCAGAGAACATGGTAAAAAAAATGTTCAGGCACGCAGTTATGCTACCTAAGCTGTGCAGTCCCAAAACTACAACTTCCATAGCATATCACACCCTCCACACTACTCCTTTTACACAAATAAGCAGGTTGATTAATGCACTATGTTAATACCCATGATTGATCATGGTACCCACTCGACTTCAGTGTAAAACACTTCTGTGACTTTCTATCATGAATTTCACTGAGCACCATTCTATTCCCTTCTACCTCAGAACTCCCTCTTCAGCCCAGCTGATAAGGCACATTTGCCTAAAGGCTGCCTGGGATACTGGGTACTTTTTATAACCAGAGAACACAATATTAACAAGTTTGAACTTAGGCCCTCACAACCTTGGCCTCATTAACACTGTATTCTAACTAAGCTGACTCACAGTCTACACACAAAATATTTAAAGCTGATTCCTAAGCTGTTTGCTTCAAAAGGAATACTTCGAAAACATCTTTCCTTCGGTTAACTGTGTTTGTTCCTGGATTCATGAACTGAGAAAGGTGAGGAGACAGGTGAAAGGGAAGGAATACTTTTTGCAATGATTTTAAGCTACATACACATTCTTTAATACTTTCACTTCAAAAGTTAGAGTCTAACCAGGTGCAGTGGAACATGCCTGTAATCCCAGTGGTTCAAGATGCTGCAGCAGGAGGATTTCAAGTTCAAAGCCAGCCTCAGCAACTTAGCAAGGTTCTAAGCAATTCAGTGAGACCCTGTCTCTAAATCAAATACAAAATAGGGCTAGGGATGTGGCTCAGTGGCTAAGTGTCCCTGGGATCAATCCCCAGTGCAAAAAAAGTTAGTTTCTAATTCCCCTTCCCCTCTCTACAGTGGGGCTGTATTTAGTAAGTCACTTCTTAAAAAAAAAAAGTGGTCCAAGTCTCAGTGACTTATCAAAAAGAAACTGAGTCCTCCATGTGTGTGCATGGTTGTGTAGGTATGTGTAAACGTGTGTATGTCTCATCACTGGAGGATGCTAACTGCCATGCTGTGAAAACAGACAGCCCTATGAAGAAGTCCACATAACAAGAAATTGGCAGGGACTGAGAGGTCTGTAATAGCCCTATGAGTGAGCCACACTGAAAGTGAATCTTCTAGACCCACGCATACCTTCAGATGGCTATAATCTCATCAGACCCAAGCCTGAACCATCCAGCTAAGCTCCTCCTAGGTTTCTAGTCCACAGACAATATAAAACAAATATTCATTATTATTTTAAATCACTAAGTTTTGAGGCAATTTTTTACAGAGCCCATAGATGAGAAAGGTGAGAAAGGTGTAACTCACTTGTCTACTCACCTACCTATCTTTTGGTTTGGATACCAGATGCATATATTGCCAATTTTCAAGAATAATTAACTTTAAAAACCACTTTCCTTACCTTCTTTTCTCCTCAATACTGGGGAATGATCCCAGGAGTGCTCTACCACTGAGCTACAGTCCCAGCACTTTTTATGTATTTACTTATTTTTTTAAGACAGGGTCTCACTAAGTTGCCCAGGTTGGCCTGAAATTTGCAATCCTCCTGCCTTAGCCTCCCAAGTTGTTGAGATTACAAGCATTAATTAGCCACTTCTACACCTGGCTAAAAAACTCTTTTCTGAACTAAATTTTCCCATTCAAATTATACTAACTTCTCTAAGTTGATAGAAAGTTCCCTAACACTCCCAACCACTAACAAATGTAAGTACTACAAACTAGTATTTTTGTAGACACCACTGGAATATCCTCTTAAGGGTATATTAAGATTCTGGTCATGTTATAATTTGTCAAGAGGTGGAAGAAAATTAGTGGCACCAAAGTCAACTGTTGAGCACTACACCCAAATGCAAAAGAAATCTCAATGAGTAAAGAGTAGTTCACTAATGTTTTAAGGCTCAAGTTTCATTCTAGAAGGAAAATGTATAATGAAGAATTCAGGTTCAATCACTGATAAGGAGCATATAAGTATTTCAAGTTGGTTTTTGTTTTAACCAAGTTATATGACATTAAGTGGGTTGTGTTCCTCAAATTAGTCTTAGTGATTTTTCTTGGATTTAACTTTAACCTAGCACCATTTCCCCCCATAAACTACCAAAAGATTTTATTTATATTTCCCTCTTCTGGAACTTTCTCCCTCATTTGTTCATTCACTCTCATATCACTCAAGAATTCAAGAACTATATATATGTCTGTATATATATATATATATATTTTCTTATCTTTGTTAGATAATAAGTAACATATTATATATACTCTTCTGTACCTTTCTTTTCCATTTAACTGATATTGAAAATTACTCCATTTCACTTTAAAGAAAAAAATCACCCCCAATCTTTTTAGGACTGCAAAGTATTGTATTATATAAGTGATAAGTAATATAACTTAATGACAAATATTGTATCATGCCAGGCACAATGGCACAGGTCTATAATCCCAGCAGCTCGGGAGGCTGAGACAGGAGGATTTTGAGTTCAAAGCCAGCAACTTCGGGAGGCCATGAAGAACTCAGCAAGACCGCCATCTCTAAATAAAATAACAAAAAAGGGCTGGGGATATGGCTCAGTGGTTAAGTACCCCTTCAGGTTCAATCCCCAGTACCAAAAAAAAAAAGAAAAAAGAAAAAAAAATTATATCATTTCAATATGGCATTTCAGAAGAAGTCCAGTTGGGTGGGGAGGAACTACTGGGTTTTAACTGAAATTTTTCCTTTATGGAACAACAACAACAAAATTGCTCCAATATTTCAATTATCATTCCAATGAAAATATATAGCTGTGATATACATTTAACACTAACATCATGAGCATTATCAAAAAGTATAAACATAACCTGTAAAACGAACTTAAAAAATAATTTGTGCTCTAATTTTGATATCCATCGTGTTTGAAAAGAAATGTTTATACTTCTTGTGAATAACCCAGAAAAGGCTCAGCAAACCAAATAGAACCTTTTATATTCTCTTCCCTCGACTAAATAAAATGTAGACTATGCTTGTGAAATAAAAATTATATCAGATGAACTATGTTACTTTTCTTCTTACAGTAATGTATTTGCTATACAGACAATTCTGGGCTAGGCTGGGAATGTGGTTCAGCACTTATGTGACACACATAAGGCCCTGGGTTCAAATTCCAGCACCATAAATAGAGGTGGGGGAGAGGGAGGAAGAAGGAAGGAGAGGGAAAGAGGAACACAGGGAGAGATGGGGAGAGAGAGAGAGAAGGAGAGAGGGAGAGACAGAGACAGAGAGACAGAGATCCCCCAATGATAATAGCTAAACCTTATGCCAGGGGCAGTGTGCACACCTGTAATCCCAGAGACTCAGAAGGCTGAGGCAGGAAGATCGAAAATTCAAGGTTAGCCTCAGCAACTGAGCAAAACCCTGTCTCAAAATAAAACATAAAAAGGACTGGGGATGTATCTCAGTGGTAAAGCACCTCTGCGTTTAATCTCCAGTGCCAAAAACAGGAACAACAACAACAAACCCAGACCTTACAGTGCTCTAAGAATTAAGAAACACAAAAATTACTTAGACTTTAATCATAATAATCCTTAACACAGATTTATTTCCAGAATTAACTTCAAAACTTATTTCTTGGGGCTGGGGCTGTAGCCCAGTGGTAGAGTGCTTGCCTAGCATGAGTGAGGTACTGGGTTCAATCCTCAGCACCACATAAAAATAAACAAATAAAATAAAGGCATTCTGTCCATCTACAACTATAAAAAATTTTTTTAAAAAAACATTTCTTCCTTGGGTTTAATTCTCAAAGGCTGTTATATAGGACAGCTGCAGATCAGAATGGTTAACCATAAAGTAAAAAGGAAAATAACAGATCAAATATTAATATGTTGCAGCCAAAGGTAAATGAGAAAAGGAAAAAAATCTTGTCAGAATGCTCACTACACAGGAATAAAAGTAAGAAAAACAAAAACAAGACCACATAGCACAGGTCATTTCCAAAGGCAGAAATTAATAGGAATACAATAAAACAAAACCAACTTTTAATGAACTACATGTCATAAAGCAGTACTATGACAAAAATTATAAATAAAATCTTTTGTGAAGTATCTTTAATAAAAACTGACTTATTACATTGTTTAAGAGTTACGTCAAAAAGTATACATAGCCAGGTACAGTGGCACATGCCAGTAACAGCGGCTCAGGAGGTTGAGGCAGGAGGATCAAAAATTCAAAGGAACTTAGTAAGACCCTGTGTCAAAATAAAAAAATAAAAAGGGATGTGGCAGGTGATTAAGTGTTCTTGAGTCCAATTCCCAGTAACACCCACCACCAAAAACAAGGAAAAAAAGTATAATGTACCAAAAAAAAAAAAAAAAAAAAAAAATCAATAAGTCATTCCCTAAGGAGGGGGAGAGCAGAGAGTCTTAGCACATGATTACATACATTAATAAATTAACTATCCTGGCTTGTTTGGTAAGTGGGTCATATTAATTCAAAACTGTTAGGTGTCAAATGAGTCTGTCACCTGCTAGATATATGACACTGAGCAAGATACCTAAACTCTCTACTTCAGCTTTCTGATCTGTAAAAAGTTTAGTAGTTCCTACAGCATAGGGTGACTGTAATGAGTACTTTAGATAATTTGTGAGTATAAAGGTACATAGCACTCAATGAATTTTACTTAGTGGCAGTATTAGTAGGTTATGTAGAATTGGATACATTCATAAAAGTATCTCATTTTAGCCAGTGAGGTGGTATACACCTGTAATCTCAATGACTCAGGAGGCTGAGACAGGAGGATCACAAGTTTGAGACCAGCCTCAGTAACTTAGTGAGATCCTAAGCAACCTAGCAAGAGCCTGGGTTGGGGATGTGGCTCAGTGGATAAGCATCCCTAGGTTTAATCTCCAGTATTTAAAAAAAAAAAAAAAAAATTTATATATATATACATACATCTCATGTTAATAAATCTACCTTTATTGTTGAAGTGATCATGTGAGAAACAGTATGGCAAGTAGGGAATGCACAGAAGAGAAGAAACAGTCAAAAATCCATGATTTAAAACCCATGAATTCACCATAAACAAATTTGACATTCATCAGATGTCAAGTCATATATGATATTCACTGTACTTCTCAACAATACTGAGCTATCCAAAAGTTCACAGATTTTACCAGGAGCTTGAAAAAATAACTCATACTAAAAGCATGATCCAATCACAGTTCTGGCAAAGGTATAAAAATAGTAAGATGGCAAAACAAAATAACAAAAAGAACAAAAAATAAAAAGGGAAGATACTTTTGCTAATTCTTTAAAATCTTCCCTCACTCCCTAACCCTTTGTTTTTCTTGTAACTTGGATGTCTTTAACACTAGTTAACTGATTCAAAAATAGCTTCTGATAGAATACTTTTTAAAAGCTAAAGGCAGAGGCACAAATAATCAACTTAAAAATAATGAACATATTCACAAAGCCACTGATAAACTCTTACCACCATAAAATCGAATCATACAGCCAAGATCAGGATTTGTAGCTTCCTCCTGTATGCGCACAGGATCCTCAAATCCCAGCCTGGATAAGTACTCATAAACAATCTGAAGAGGTCGTTCAGTGGGTTCCAGTCTCCTGTTCACACAATTAAAAAGAAAAACATTTGGCAAATAATAAAAATGCTTCATTTAAATTTTTAATTTTTTATATACTCATTTTTTACATCTCTAGGTCAAGATTTCCTTCAGGATCATAGGATATAACTACTCTAAACAAGTGGTTTTCAAAGTTTTTAGTGTCAGAGTCTCTCTCCTCTCTCTCTCTTTCCTCTCTCTCTCCTCTCTCTCTCTCCTCTCTTTCCTCTCTCTCCTCTCTCTCTCTCTTTCCTCTCTCTCTCTTTCCTCTCTCTCCTCTCTCTCTCTCTCTTTCCTCTCTTCTCTCTCTCTCTCTGGAAGAATACCCGAGATTGAACATTGAACCCAGGGACACTTAACCACTAAATTACATCCTCTCCCCTTTTCGTATTTTATTTTGAGACAGGGTCTTACTAAGTTGTTTAGGGCCTTGCTAAGTTGCTGAGGCTGGCTTTGAACTTGTGAGCCTCCTGCTGCAGCCTCCCAAGTTGCTGGGATTACAGGCACATACCACCACGCCCAGCTGTCTCTATATTCTTTGAGGACCCCAAAGAACTTCTGTTTACAAGCAGCATAAGCCATTGATATTTAATGAATTAGAAATTAAAATTAAGAATTTCCAAAGATTGATTCATTTGCCCTAAAATAAGTTCATTAACAAAAATATTTTTAAATTTTTAAAAATATGTTTTCAAAAATAAAAAAGTTTGCCGGGCACAGTGGTACACACCTGTTAACCTAGCAGCTCAGGAGGCTGAGGTAGGAGGATTGAGAATTCAAAGCCAGCCTCAGCAAAAGCAAGGCACAAAGCAACTCAGTGAGACCCTGTCTCTAAATATAATACAAAAAACAGGACTGGGGATGTGGCTCAGTGGTTGAGTGACCCTGAGTTCGATAATCCCTGAAAACCAAAAAAAAAAATTAAAAAATAGAAATAAATAAATAAATAAGTTTAGCAAGTTATATTTTGTAACTTTAACTACTGGTTTCATACAAGAAAGCTAAATTCTCAAATCTACTTCTGTCTTCACTCTGTTGAGATATCATGTCCCAGGCTCTAAAAAGTTCCACAGCATACCCATGAGGGGCTGCAAATGAAAAAGAAAATTATTATCTTACTATAAAATAGTTTTGACTTTACATATCCCTTTAAAGAATCTCTGAGACCCTGCAGAATGCTTTGAAAATCTCTGGTCAAATTTAAAGGCAGAGAAATTATGACATATAAAAGGTAATACTTGGCCATAACTGCTTTCATAGAAGTTACACACACAACTATAGATGTAGACTTTGGGGATGCTATATATTTCCACCAGCTTCATAGGTGTGAATAGCCCAATAACTCCCCCAGAATCATCCTCACTAAAAGCTAATCAATAAAATGGGAATATACAATTAAAATCTAACTCAAAGAATTATTAAGTTTATTTAGTTACAACATCAACATACTGCATAACAAAGTGTACAGCAAAATATCTTGCATGTAGAAAGTGTTCACAATAATATGACAATTATAATTCTAAAAAACTTGACAATTATAGTTCTAAAAAACTTTAGGATTCGAACTATACTGAATTATGTTGATTGGAAGAAAATTATATACTTATCATCATGGCAAAAAGATAAAAAGTACATCTTTTTATAGTTGAAAAACTATAAAATGCTATTGGCAACAAGACTTCAGTTAAAAAATATAAGGACACAGGAAAGCTACAAAGCTGCATGTAAACAACTGCATCAAAATGGTAACTGAGGAACAGAATCAAGCTGATGTGCAAAAAAGACAAAAACAAAACAACCATCTGCTACTCACTTTAGTCTTTTAGGTTCCAGAAACTATGAAATAAACTCAGAATAAACTACTACAAAGAACCAAAGACCAAAGGGGAATATAGTCCATAAAGATCAATAAATATTGAGTTGAATAGAAGTGAAAAATAAACTTTTTAGAGTAAAAACATTGAGTAAAACATAGAGTAAAAATATCCCAGGTAACTCAAAAGGCTGAGGCAGGAGAAACACAAGTTCAAGATTAACTTGAACAATTTAGCAAGACTCTTGTCTCAAACTAAAAAAGGTCTGGCGATATAGTTCAGTGGCAGAATGCCTGCCTAGCATGTGCAAGGCTCTCTGCATTTGATTCCCATTATTGAGAAAACAGAAAAAGAGTCTATGAAACATCCAAGACCTCTTCCTAATATAATACAAATTCCACCTAAACCCTACTATTTCAGGAATAGACTTCAATGTGTTTAAATACTATAATTCCATATAATGATCACATACTCAGGACCAAGAAATAATTATACTTCCAAGCTAACTCTTGCCTCTTCAATTTTCCTATTTTTCTATAGAAAACTTAGAGAAATAGAAACACTAATTTACATATTTTACATGATCAAATTTCCTGGCCTAAAAAAGGCTCTGTAAATTTTGGAAATCCTCTTTATATATTTCCACTTAAAGTATTTTTCCTCATGATAAAAAAAAAAAAAAAGGAGACCTCCACATCTGCTCTCATTAACTTAGCATAAATGAGTAAACATGTTTAAAGAAATACAAGAACGAGTAAAAGGAGAGACTAATTCCACTTACTCATTAAACTCATGTGCTTAAGAGAGTAGAGTATTGGGGAGGGAAATGCTATAATATGCTTACAACTCAATTTTTTGTTTCAAAGTTCCAAAAGTTTAACAGGCTAGTAATTAGCTATTTGTTAAATTTCTCACAAATCAAAGAGAAATTATATACTGCAAAATAGAAGAATGCAGAAGAGAGTAATGCTAGCAACAAAAAGTTACATTTAGCAGTTGAACTACTTGTAATACTGCTTTAGAGTGGCAATACTACTACAGTCCATGTAAATCTGAATACAGGTGCCTAAGATAGTTTCTCATCAAATCAGCCACACGATGCAGCAATGCTATCAACAGCAGACTGTCTCTCTGAGCCAACAGTAATATTTTTCTGTATTTGTTATTCTGAACAGTGCTCATAGTTAAGATACGTGTAAAAGAAGAGTAAATTTCATTCTAAGTATCATTTGGGTTGAGGATGTAAATCCCAGGTACAGTACTTGCCTAGCATGTGCAAGGCCCTGAGTTCAATGCCCAACACCACACACACACACACACACACACACACACACACACACACACACACACACAAAGTACACATACACAAAGTTCTAGTTAATGTTGGGAAGCAAAAGTACAAACTGTTAAAATGCAAAACAAGAAGTAACACATTGTATCAAAGACCTAACCCAAAAAAAACTCTGCACCATTACTACCTCAAATTCAGATTAAAACTCAATTCCTCTCCACCTACAAAGATAAAACTTCCAAATGTTAAAATCAACAATACCATAAAAAATTCAAATGGTAACAATAAAGATACTTATGCTTGACGTTATGGCTATGCTGAAGGTATTTAAGATATTACAAAACTATGCCTATTTTGCAAATAAGAAAAATGAGGTTGAGAGTCCCAAGATTCAGAAAGTCACACAAGTAGGAAGTAATGACATCAGGGTTTGAACTTGTATCTGTTTCATTACAAAGCCAATCTTCTTTTAGACAAACATTATTTTATACAGCTGAAATAATTTATGCAGAAGAGAGCTCAAAGCACTTCATATGTCAACTTAATCATACCATGAAACCTAAAAAGGTTATTTTAAAATTACCATATTTGATAATATCTAATATAACATCATTTGAAAGATATACTATTTTTTATGCACCCGTATTGTATAATAAAGATTATGACTGGTCTTTGTTCCTGGTTCCTTGGAGATAGATTCTAAATCTTGAGTGAACAGCGTCCTGGCTGTTCAGGGTCCCTTAAATACCCCCAGAGTCTATGCTAAGAGACAAGGTGACTCAGGATGGGGGCTGGTCACAAAAGAAAAGTCACATGATTAGAGGGTTGAGGACTAGCAATGACTTGACCTGGGTGAGGGAGCCAAGGAGCTGGATATTGAGTTCAGTCACATGGACTATGATTCAATCAACCATGGCTTTGTAAAGAAGCCCCAATGAAAACTTAGTAGAAATTCAGTAGAGCTAGCTTCCTGCTTGGTGAAGTGCCAGCGGGTAACAGACCCAGATTCAATGGGACAGGGCACAGAAGCTCTGTAATGGGGACTCTCCCAGACTTTACCCTTCAGTTGGCCAATTCTGATTTGTATTCTTTATATTAAAACTGTAATTGTAATAAGGAACTTTCCTGAGTTTTATAAGTCTTTGTACCAAATTACTGAACCCAAGGGGGTTGTAGGAACTTCCAAATCTGTAGACAATTATTCAGAAAAAGAAGTGGCCTGGAGACCCTCAAAGAGCAGCTGGAGTAAGGGCAGTTTTGAGAGGACCCATGTCCCCTATTTATTTGTTTATTTTTAGTAGTACTGGGTACTGAAGCCAGGAGTACTCTATCACTGAGCTACATCCCCCTTTTCATTTTTTATTTTGAGACTGAATCTTGCTAAATTGCCTAGGCTGGACTCAAAATTGTGATCTTCCTGCCTCCACCTTCTAAGTAGGTTGGATTACAGACGTACACCAACACACCCAGCAGGACCATGCCCTTTAATATGTGAAGTCAGCACTAATCCTGGTGCTCAGTGTCAGAAGTACACTGCAGTAAACCAGATGGTGTCAGAATAACCATTAAGGAAGAAAAAGCACTGCCAATTAAACTGTGACCTACCATAAACAGTAAAATACAAGCTGATTTCAGAAGTATTAAAATATTAAAAAATTATTTCAAAATAAATTATTTATATTCCAATTTTGTTTTGATAATATATTCTTTTAAGGTTTTTAAGTAGCACAGAAAGATGAATGAAGCACGAAACAAAACAATAAAACTCCTTTTCCTCCTTATTGGTAATCAGTTCAGTTCAAAATATGGTAAACAGGGCTGAGGTTGTATGTAGCTCAGTGGTACAGCACTTGACCAGTATGTGCAAAGCCATGAGTCTGATGCCCAGCACTGCAAAAAGGGGAAGACAAAAGGTGTGGATGTGTGTTTGTGCAGTCAACAAAATTTGCTGACTTAGAAGTTACTCAACAAGTCAATGTCAGAAAAGGGACCTAGAACTCAATCCCAAATCCCACGAGTGCTATAAACATCCTATTAGTTCTCAGCTTATCTTAAAAGATGGCTATCAAACACTTAGAAATCTTAGTCATTCTGATGACTAAGAATCAAAGGGCAATCCATTTTATTACATACGATCTTGTTGATCTTGTTACAACTCTTCGGACAGAAAGCAACAATTACACTATGCTTCACTAGCGTGTCATTTATCACTTGAACAGTTCAATAGAAAAGAGCACCACACAGAATAATGTAAGGAATAGACTGGGCGGCTAGACACAGGCATTCCGACTACAGCTCTACCACGAGAGCCTGTCTGAGGAATGCGCTTACGACCTGGACTCTCTGAGTCTGTTTCACACTCGTTTAAAAAAAAAAAAAAAAAAGGAGGCGGGGGGAATGGAATCAGTAATTCCTAATGGGAAGTTCCTGGCTTTGGGGACAGGACAATTCTTTGCTATCCTGCACAGTGAAGACCCTAAGCCTCTTGGTCCCTTGCCCTCTAAATGCCAGTGACTCTCCCTAGTAGTTAGACAGTCAAAAAACCCTGCTTCCCCCCACATAATTGGGGTGGGGGGTTAGTGTTGGGCAGACTTATTTTCACTAGTAGGTATCACTCTTAGGTTCCTTCAAGTGCTAAACTTCTATTAAGTTAGTAACTTTCACTTATACTCAAATGACAAGCACATGGCTATAAAAAAAAGTTGAGGAAATAAAGGATGATTTAGAGAAAACATAGATTTTAGTTCTAATAATCCATTTCTAGACTTTTACGTAGAAAAACCAGCAATGTAAAGATTTATAGGCACTGGTTTAATCAACACAACACTACTAAGAATTAAATGATAATAGGCAACCCTAATAGGCAATTTATTGAGTATGGGGCTAGGGGTATAGCTCAGTGGCAGAACACATGCTAAACATGTGAGAGGCACTGGGTTTAATCACCAGCACTAAAAAAGGAAGAAAAAAAAAAGAGAGAGAGAAAGAAAGAAATGAGTACTAATTAGTGGCCAGACATCATTCACTCTCTTACTACTCAAAGTATAATACATCACTTGGGAACTTAGAAATATACAGTCTCAGGCCCACTCCCACATCTACTAAATCAGAATCTTTTTTTTTTTTCTTTTTTTTTTTGGGTGATCGAACCCAGAGCCTTGTGCTTGCAAGGAAGGCACTCTACCGACTGAGCTATCTCCCCAGCCCCAGAATCTATTTTAACATGCTTCCTAAATGGATGATTTAAGCACTACTTTACAGGTATATATTAATTCATTTAATCTGTATAATGTAATTAATTTAATCCTCATGACAACTCAACAATGTAAATATTAATATCCTCCAGTTTACAGAAAAATAAACCAAGGCACAGATTATATATTTATATAGTAATGTCAAAGGAAGAATTTAATCCAACCAATCTCATTCTAGAATTGAACCTCTACAGCATTATTGCATATTATCTCTCAATTTTAAATAATTTACAGTATAACCATAAAATGGGATATTCTATGGCTATTAAAACTAGTATCTAAAGAATTTTTAATAACAGTGAAATTAAGATGATATATTAAGTGAAGTAGGATATAAAATTGAATATACGGTATGACCCCAAATATGTAATTATTAAGAAGTATATGTCTACTTCAGAGCCTGAGATAGGAGGATCACAAGTTTGAAGCCAGCCTCAGCAACTTAGCAAGACCCTGTTTCAAAATAAAAAAACAAAAAGGGTTGGAACTAATTAGAACAAAAATTTTTAAATGAATAAAAAAAATTACAGTTAAAAAAAAAAGGGGGCTGGGGATGTAGCTCAGTGGTAGAGCACCCCTAGGTTCAACCCTTGTGCCACAAAAGAAAGAAAGAAAGAGAGGAGGAGGGAGGGAGGGAGGGAGGGAAAGTAAGGGAGGAAGGGACAAGTGGATGTGTAGTCAAAAAAAAGATCTAGGGAAAAAAATGTCACCCAATATAAGTTTTGAGAATGAGATTCGAATTCAGAATGCCAGGGTTCAAACCCCAGCTCTACCATTTCCAGTTGCTAATTCTGTAGTGCAATGCTTAAGCCTCATTTTCCTCAGTGATAAAATGGACATAATTTTTAATTCACACAATTGTTGAGATTTAAAGAGATAATCTATATAAACACTGAATATTTTTCCTTCATTATGCCTTTCGATTTTCCAAGATTTCTTCAATGAACACATATTACACTTATGTAATCAGCAAAAAAAAAAAAAGAAGATTCTTAATTATGATAATCCCTTAGATTGTCAGCTGTCTTATAAAGGGCTATTCTGAAGAAAGTACCTTCTCCTCTGATTAGATAATATAAGGTTGAACACAAGCAATTAACAACTGAGTAAGAGATCAGATGATCTTGAAATAAGCATGATTAAATGGTAAACCTGAGTAAAGGGAGCTGCCACGGCAGCTGCTCCTCTCCTGCAGGAACATTACTGGAAGAAAGGAAGTCTGTCATCTACCTTGAATGTTAGGCATTTCAACAGACACATCTGTTCGTTCCTGCCTGACCTTGAGCAGGATACCGGACTTTTCTCAAAGTCTCTTCCTCACCTAAAAGGGATGATACTATCTCCCCCTTGGAATTATCATAAGGATTTCATGAGAAAATGTGTATAAAGCACTATGCACACTGACTAGCACAAGCAAGTGCTTAATGTCAGCTAAGATCTATCATCATCATAATCATCGTTCTTATTTGGATAAGTTCTTGAACTCCTACTCCAGCAATAAAAGCATATCCATTATTTCAAAGCACTGTTCAACAGTGTTTTCATTATTTTCAAATAATTATATCTTCAAAGGGTTATTTCATTATAAATAGACTACAGTGCTAAAAACAGCTAAACAATCTACTTTAGGTACAATTTAGATTTACATAAGTAAGTAAACTATTATCACATGAGGATTCTTAATTATACAACTAATACCTAATATTTCTGCTAGTAGTAGCAAACCAACTCCAGGGAGTTCTCCACACTTCTAATATATTTGCATACATACACATTAGAAAACAAATGAATAAATCATATGCTTAAATAAGTGAACTCAATCAATCACTAACAGCTATAATCTAGGTCAAGGCTTTCCACCTGATAAAATTAGATAAGAAACAGCGTTAAGATTTAGAAAAGCCTAAGGATCACCCTTAGTCTGATCCTTTCCTTGAACAAATGGATTTAGGAAATGTAGTTAACTGGTGAACAAGGAAAACATTTAAATGCTAATCTACTTTTTCAAGAATTAGTCCAAATCCTAAAAGAAATACACAGTAAACTTCAGTTTACACTTTTAAAATGACATCAATTTTCAGCTCAGCTAGAGGTGCTACTATTATTACCACATTCAAGGTGTAAGGGAGCTTCCTTTCTCACTTTTTAGTAGTACTGAATCCACAGCTTTGAGTTCTGTTTCAAGACATTTCTTTATTAGAGGGAATGGGGAAGACTGAAAACCAATGGTCAGGCATTTAAAGAAAGAACTCTTATCTGATGTCTACTTCTAAGAACTAGAGGTGATTTTAAAAAAAAAAAAAAAAAAAAGCTCAAAGAATTCATACGCACAATAGAAGACCATGAGACTTTTTCTTCATGTTTATATAAAAAGAATTTAAGAGATGAATGGCTTTTAAATCTGTGGAAATACGCTCAATTTCACTCACTAAAAAAATGAAACATAAAACAATGAAATACCAAAATTCCTCAGTTTTGCAAAAATCTAAGCCAATAGCCTTGGAAAAGAATTGTCTTTGGAATGCTAACTTTATGATTTTCTAATTTAAACAGTCAAGGGGTTGGAATTGTAATTAGTGGTGGAGTGCTTGCCTAGCATGCTTGAGGTCCAACAATTGTTTCTATGTTCAAGCAGATATGTCCTCATACATGTGTCTATATATATATATAAAATTTAATACTAACATTCTGGAGAAAGTAAGGGGAAATGGGTAGGCGTCTATATTTTGGATGGAAATATAACCTCTATGAAGAGGATATTGACAATATCTATCAAAAATATAAATTGTTATATCACTGACCCAATAACCACTTCTAGGAGATTATCCTACAGAGAGACACTCACGCATGACTATATGTATATGTTCATATTAATTAATTTGTGTGTGTGTGTGTGTGTGTTATTGGGGACTGAACCCAGGGCCTTGAGCATGCTAAGCACTACAGCACTGAGCTCTGTCCCCAGTTCTTTTTTTTAAATTTTAAGACCATGTCTAATATGCTTATATTTGCACAGAATATCCCTAGAATGCATAAGAAATGGGCAATAACAATCAGCTTCATGAAAAGGTCTGGGTGGTTGAGGCACCAGAAACAAAGGAGGACTTACTTCTCACTCTATACTGTTTTATACATTTCAATTTCATTTTATTTACAATTTCCAAAATAATTAACTTTTGTTTTGTTCTGTTACTTTACTGGGTACTAAACAGGTGCTCTACCAATGAGATACTCCCAACCCTTTTCATTTTGAGACAGGGGCTAGCTAAGTTGCTGAGGTTGGTCTTAAACTTGGGATCCTCCTGCCTCAGCCTCCCAAGTCTCTGGGATTACAGGTATGTGCTAAAATCATTAACTTTTTAAATACTTACTTAAATTTAGATATCTGACCTACAGTGTATTCCAAATAAAAGGACTCAATTTTTCTTCATGATAGTTTCTAAATTCTAGAATCATAAAGTCAGCATTCTAGGGACAAATCTCTTTTCAAGTCTAGTGACTCCATGATCAACATAAGTCCCAGCATGATTAAAATCCTGAAGTCCACTTCTAGGCAGAAAAATATGCAACTTATATTGCAGTAGATAAACTCAGGCCTCACCTAACCAGGTCTCCATGAAGCTGTAAATAAAGACTTTCTCTTCCCTCTCCAGCACAAATTTCTGAGGCTGGTGTCTCTACTGTGCAAAGGACGAGATGTAAGTCAGAGGAGGAGGAAGAAGCAGCAGAGGAAGTGGCAGTTGTAATGGCAGTGGTCGTGTCTGCTCCATAAAGGTAAACACAGCCTCTCTTCACGTCTTCTCGCAGCCAGTCTCTTTCTCGAGAACCAAACCTACTTCTCCTATTTAAACAATTTCTGCTCCCATTTCGTTTCATATTTCTCTAAAAAATATCAAGAAAAATAAATTATTAGCTAGAACATTTACTAAATTAGACAAGCTTAGCCCTCACCCCACCTATTTTTTAAAATATTTTTTAGTTGTAGATGATACAATACCTTTATTTTATTTGTTTTTATATGACGCTGAGGATTGAACCCAGTACCTCACACATGCTCTACCACTGAGTCACAACCCCAGCCCCTCACCCCACCTATTTTATATTCACCAATTCTGCTCAACCATCCCCTTCTCCTAATGGAGCTTCTGCCTCTGCAATGCCCATTCTTAACCTGAATAATAACTTTCTTTTCAGCCAGCTGTTCATGCTTCCATCCATGATGTTCTCTGGTCCTCTTCTATTTTCAGTAAAGTGTCAAAAAAAAAAAAAAAAAAAAAAAAAAAAAAAAAAAACACTTATGTACCTAATAACCAACTTGCACAAATTTTTTACATTTTGCCATATTTAGTTCAAATCATCAATCTAAAGAAAATATATATAATTCCTTCCTTCATATACAACTGAGGTTACCTGGAACCCCACAATCCCCTACCACTCTCTCTCTCCCTAGGAACACAACTGTATTTAGTGCTTATCATTTCATACATTTTCAATGTTTGCCACATATGAATACTAGGAAATATTTATAGAATTGTCTTACCTGATTTAAAACTTTATCTAAACATTAACATACTTATATTTCACTCTGCAATTTTATTTGGTTCAACACTGACTTAGAGATATATGTATATTAATATACCCAGTTCATTAATTAAAATAATATTCATTATACGAATACACTGCAATTTATCCACTGTCCTACTGACAGCATTCGATTTTTTTTCCAATGCTTCACTGCTGGAAAAAATACTGCAATAAACATTTTGACTTGATCGGGCTTTTGTCTTGTCTCCATTTCTCATGTCTCTTGTCTCTCCCAATCCCCACTCCCCACTCCAGGTTCCTGTTGAAGTCTGCGGGCCGGGACCCCCCCCCCCCCCCCCCCCCGCAGTACTGGGCTTGAACCCACGGGTAATCTACTAGTGATTACAGCCCCACCCTTTTTACTTTTATTTGAGACAAGGTCTCACTAAGTTGTTGAGATTGGCCTCAAACTAGTGATCCTCCTACCTCAGCCTCCCTAGTAACTGGGATTACAGGTTATGTGTGATCACATCTGGCTGTACATGTCCATTTATGTATATTTTTAAGTTTCTTTATGGTCCTAACCCTCTGCTTCATATTCCAAATAAGTAAGTACAGTATTGGCACAATACTGCACAAATATTCTTTCCATTTCTGACATGTTTCAAAAAAATTAATGTGGCATTTGATAACCTAGGAATGTAAAATTCACATATGTATTGTGAAGTCACTCTCAAAACAAAAACAGTCAATATAACAAAAGTCCAAGTCAACATTTGCCTGTTCTATTTTTATGATGGACCATTTCTGCTCGCTTTAATCAAAAAGAAATTTCCACTGATAAGTAAACCAACATACTTCCCGTTTCATTTCCCACTGCCCTTCACTCTGTGTTTCAGTCATATCCAACTATTTACAGCTCCCCAAATACACTATTCCACAACGCTGTGACTGAGAAACATCTTCCTTCTACTTGTTCACGTGACGTTATTCTTTAACTCCACTCAGACATCGCAATCACTCATCTCTTCTCCCCTCCTTCCTTGAAAGAATGACACTACTCTCTCAGCAGAACTTCTTCACCTTGAAAATACTGCTGTTTATTCCATATTTCCTCTCCTCCACTGAGCCTATTATAGTATCTTAACAGAGTGCCACAGAGTTATATGCAGTACCTGAGCTCAATTAACTCTGGTAGGAGGCTGAACAAACTTTGAAACACATTATTCATTTTTGTAGAGAACCCTACAATCTTTTCTTTGTATCAGCTACAAAGTGAAAGGGAGTAAATAAAATACTTTCACTAGTATAGTTCATTGAAAAGCAGAAATACCTATAAATAAAGCAAATGCTAGTTTTACTGAGATTAAATAGTTGAGAGTTGAAATTAAATTTCTAAAGATGGTAAAGAAAGAGGAAGGAAAAGCTAACAGGCATTCCCACGTGGAAAGAAAGAAAAACAAGCGTGAGAATGACCCCACTGTTTAAATTTAGGATAATATGAGCAAACTCATCATTTTGCAGATCTTGGAGATCTGGGTACAACTACTCAAAACCTGAAGATTATCAATTATAACTTCATGGAATTAGGACAAATCCCTGCTACAAGTGGGAACTAGGCCTCTCTTTTTCCATCAAATGTATTTTCTCAAAGCTGAACATTTCAGAATTAATACTGAGCTTTCAAGTTTTTATTTCATACATACAAGGGACATCACATTTGTACCATTCATTCATTTTATTCACTGAATGGTTAACTACTGGTTAATTTTTAATATTCCTTACTTTTTAATCTTTGAGAAACATTAAATGGTCTCCCTGTCACATACTCTACATGATAGAGTAACGTTTACACAATAGCTCTGCTTTCTACATTAAGCGAAGAGAAAGACCAAGTAGATACTACTCCACACAATCACCAAAAGGTTTCTTTAAAAAAAAAAAAAAAAAAATTTTTTCTAAAATCAAATAACAGCCCACTGAACTTCACAATTTAAAATTATCAAGAAAGCCATCAGGAAGTATTATATTAGTTTACACATGATCTTTCTTCTGGAAGAACTTTTACTAGTCATTCATAAGTGTGCTTATATATTCCCTTGACTATTAAATTCCTTAAGGAACTTTACCTCATCAAAATATATGTATATATGTTGTTGGTCATCCTTTACCTCAGAGGATTTATCTCCTACCCATGTGATATATTCTACGCTGTGAAGACAAACAGCTGTTAAAGCTTTACTAGATAGCATTCTCCTGAATCTGATCATTGGCACTGAAAAGGACTGGAGAATATGCAAAGTCTTACAGGAACAATCTAGACATCTGTTCCACTATTACTAGCCAAGGCTGAATTACCTACTGCTTCCTTCTCAGGAGTGTCTTATTCCACTGCCTAAAGCATCAGGTAACTGCTGGAGAGGACTTCTTACCAACCAGGACTACAGATGATAACGTCCTCTTGCCGCCTTCAGCTTTTAGAATGAGCATTCCACTGGAATGGCTGGATTGAGAACACTTAATTTTCTCCCTTACTTTTTTTTCCAGGTACCAGGGACTGAACTCAGGGGCACGTGACCACTGAGCCTCATCCCCAGCCCTACTTTGTATTTTATTTAGAGACAGGGGTCTCACTGAGTTGCTTAGTGCCTCGCTTTGGCTGAGGCTGGCTCTCAACTCTCAATCCTTCTGCCTCAGCCTCCCAAGCTGCTGGGATTACAGGTGTGCACCACAGCACCCAGCTTCTCCCTTACTCTTATATAAAAGCTGTTATCACAAACTTCTCTAAAAGGGAGCACAACTCTAATCACTTCTCACAACAAACAAGCATAATAGAGTACATTAAAGATTTAAAATGCTTTTAGAAAGCAAAAATTTTTTTGAGTAAGCCATGAATTGAAAACCCACAACTTCACTTTTACATTTTTAACTCTCTAAAAAAGAAGATGAATATTAGGCCTATAATCAGTTCAAAGGCGCCCACATACCTTAACTCTAAAATATCCATGGTGAAAACAAAGTCTGGCAAAGTAACTCTCCCTCTCAGTAAGTTCTATTAGGATGTGAAATACATGAAGATAGGAAATGCTTCTGTATTCAAAATTTTAAAACAATAAAGGCTCATCTCTGAGATATAAATGTTCTGGAATATTTTGGAACATATGGGTGAGATGACATAGGAAAAGGAAAAATATTTCAGTCATTTAAAAATGTGTTGGGGGCTGGGGTTGTAGCTCAGTGGTAGAGTGCTTGCCTATCATGTGTGAGGCACTGGGTTCTATTCTCAGCACCACATACAAAAAAATAAAGGTTCACTGACAACTAAAAAAAATTTTTTTTAAATGTTTTGGTATCAGCTGTTTCTCCTAGTGGAAATGGCCTGCATTCTCCCTTGAATGTGTATGCCTTATTTTTTCCCCAAAGCTTCTCACTGTCAAGATGGCAACAATGTCCCTTGAATATATATATATATATATATAGATATAGATATATATATAGATATATATATATATCTTACTTTACCCCCCCCCAAAAAAAGTCTCCTCTTTGAGACAGTCCACATTCTCCCCTGAATGGGTAACTGTTTTCCTAAATAATTATGTCTCTAAAAAAAGAAAGAAAGAAAAAAGAAAAAAAAAAAAAAACAATTGATATTGATTTATAAACCATACACCCATATTATTTTAATAAAAACTTAAAACTGTTCTTTTAAAAAAAAAAACCTCATAGCACTCACAAACTAGATTAATTGTAACACATATCTTCTACAGACTAAGTTTAAAAACCTTGTAAAAAAACTGAAAAATTTACTAATCCTATGCTTCAGCAATTTGAGGGTTTTGTTGTTTGTTTTTTGAAATGTGGTCTCACTATGTTGCTCAGGCTGGACAGAATTTGAATTCCTGGGCCAGGGTGATCCACCCATTTTAGTCTCCTGAGTAGCTAAGACTACAGGCATGCAATACCACATCTGTCACAGGGAGCACAGTTTAAATGAAATAAGCCAAAACCCCTTATAAAGATGGAAGTTGATCTAGTCTGGCTTTTTATAAAGACCTATATTACTTGATCATAATGATGTTCATTATTTGATAGTAAGTATAAAAGAGTTACAAAAATAAAAAGGTTTTTCTGTTTTGTTTTGTTGGTGCTGGGAATTGAACCCAGGGCTGCTAGATGCTAATAAGCACATGCTCTACCACTGAGCTACACCTGCAGCCTGGAATTCTTTTCTGAAGGGTCTTCAGAGAAAAATATGTAAGTGATTATGACTCTCTTTCCAGTTCAGAAAGTCATCTGTTTACTTATGCATTCTTTTCCAGTTTCACTTGACAAAAATTCAGCCACTCTGCTACTTAAGAGAATGTCTGTCTGTGGAACACCCAGCACCTATTCTCCATGACTATCCCATTTACTTGCAAGGATCACAATGTTAATTAGATGTAGCAAAGCAAAGGATGCAAAAGCCTTAGAGACAGCCTCTCACAACAGAAACTCAGTACCAGAATCAAGATCACTGCAATCTTTCAAATGGTTCCCAAATTGGAACTTCAGGGAACCAGTGGAAAATTGTCTTCAATCAAGTCTAATTCTCAATTCCTCTCACAATTCACTCTCTCACCACCAAAAAATTAAAAACAACAACAACAACAACAAAAAAATCCCAAAATTGTTTACCTTTTAGGCCAGAAGGCATTACCTATTTCTCAGACCTGCCATTCCCTGATAACCCAAGCTAGTTGAATTTTTGTTTTTATTGAGTTCATGCACAATTTACATTTTGTGACTTTACAGCTTTAAATATCCAAAAGACGTTGGGTAATTACATTCCAACGAGGGTAAATAAATCTCAATAAATCAGTTTAAGGTTTATGAAGAAGTCTGAGTAAATTTTGAAGTTATTTAAGTCATCATATTACAAGACTTGAAGATAACAAAAAATGTCTAACGTGTTAGAGAACTGGTTTATGATGCTTCGTGGAGTCACTAAGTCCATCAGATCTATTTTTTTATGTTCTCATCTTTGGGATGTCCTACCAAAGATCTTAAAGAGAAGATACTGCTCAACGACAACGTTAATTAACATTTGTGGCCTAACCTAATTTTTTAACCTCAAGTATCTTCATCATTTTGCAAACTATTTTTGAAAAACATCAGATCTTCCTCCCCTGGGCAAGTTTTATCCCGCCGATTCTCCTTCTAGATAAGTCTTAGAGGAATTCCATTCCACCTCTGGAAGGACTCCTAGTTTACATATCTGACCTACAGAAAAATTTTTCAACTATTTCAAAGGCTAGTGGAGAATACCTAGTTAGCCTCCACAACCCCTACCTTTAGACATCGTTACCGTTCCTCCCTGGCCTTATGCATTCCTTCTGGATTTCAACTTCTTGTCAACACCTTCAAGGCTCCACTCACCCCTTGCCTGCATATTTTCATATCCTTCTACTCCCCCAATTCCTGGCAAAACACCCCGCTAGTTGCCTGTTGCATAACGCCCCCCCCCCCCCCCCCCCCATTACGGTCTCCCTGGATTGTCAACCCGCTCCCGCGAGCAGGAATGCCCCCTTCGGCCCAGCCCCTCCTCCCTTCCGCAACACGCCCGGCGAGTCCCCGGGAAGCAGCTCCTCCCGGGATTCTCCCTCCGGGCGGGGCGGGCCGCCTCCCCCGTCGCGTCTCGGAGCCCGGACTGGGTCGGAACTTGGATAGTAAGCCCCGAGGGCAGAGCGTGCCCGCTCCCCCGGCGCAGCCCGCGCACCCCGCGGCGCCCGGCCAATCACCGCCGCCATCCTCCCGCTGGGGTGATGTCTTCAGGTGTCCGGGGAGAGCCCTGCGTACTTGCAGTCCCGCTCCCTCCAGAAGCGGCCCGCCCTCGAAAGCCCCCCGGAGCCGGCCCCCGGGATCCGGGCGCGGCCGATGGAAGCAGAGGCGGGCGCGGGGAGGCGAAGGAGCCGGTGGGCGGCGGCGGCGAGCGGCCCGAAGGCGTGGGCCTGCCAGGCGGGTGGCGCGCGGCCAGGGATGGGCAGCGGTGGGGACCGAAGCGGCTGAGGCTTCGACTGGAGGCGCCGCGCGGGGGCCCCGGCCCGGACAGCAGTGCCCAGGCTGGGTGTGGGGCTGCTGAGCCGCGGAACCGACTGGCTGACGCGGGGCGGGGGTCGCCAGCTGCCTCCGGCACCAGGCGGAGCGGGAGCGGCCTCGACCCTCTCCCTCTCCTCCCCAGCCGCGCGCTCGCCCGCCTCCTCACCTTCAGGACCCGGATCCCGGCCGGCCGGCGGTTCGCGGGCGCTTCGGGCGGCTCCGGGGGCTCCAGCGGGCCCGCGGGCCCCGGCTCCACCTCCCCCATTGGCGGCCGAGGCTGCACAGGGACGCCCGGCCGGCGCGACGGCGCGCGGAGCCTCGGCCGCGCGCGCGAGCAGCCGGCGGCCCCGCCCCCCGGGCCCCGCGGCCCCGCCCCGGGCCCCGCCCTTCGCAGCCCCGCCGGACCTGCGTAGCTGCTGGCGCGGCTTGGCCCGGCGCCGCGGAGCCGCATCCCGGCCGGCGGGCGGCGGAGGGCTGGGCGGGCGGAACCTGGCATCATTGAAGGGTGGGCCTCCGCTGCCCGTCACAGTGGATTTGGAGAACTGGGGCGTAGGGAGTGGGATTTGCCGCTACCCGCCCTTCTAATAGCGGCCGAGGTAGGGGCAGGTGGGCCCTGCACCTGCCAGTTGCGACAGGATGCAGCCCTTCTCTGAGGGTGGCTCTTGGAACTTCCCTCTCCGAGATATTTCCTCTTTCTACTCCAAAACCGGCCTGCCACCCCCACTTTAAAAGCCATTGAACCAACTGTTAAAAATACTCGCCTTAGCAAGGTCCTTTCCCTTAATTGGAGATGCTCACGACCTTCGGCAAATTCGACCCAGCCTCGTGTACAGTCACCTCACCTTCCCAGCCATATTCCAATTCCCTTTTCTCATGTAGTAAAATTGTCGAAACTCTGTTCTTAGCCTCAAGCAGTAATGTCTGTGAGTCATTTTATTATTTGCAAGATTAATTCAGAAAAACCTTCCAAAAGTTAATTTTGTTGTTGTTGTTCTTGGGGTGACGGTATTTTCGTGTTCAGTAGGCCAAATTTGTCGTCAGCCTGATTCCAAATCTCAGCTCTATGGATTATTAGAATTGTTTGATCTAAGCTTTCGATTCTTAAACTGTGAAAGAGACTAGTATCTGCCCAGCAGTTATAAAGATTGAGTAATGTATACAAAATGCTAACATATAATCGGAGTTCACTGTAGCTTTTATAATTCCGAAATTCAAAATTTAAGATTCACTCAGTTTTCCAAAAAGAACTCTCATTAATTCCTCCTAAATTTCCCTACAAGCCTTCTAGTCTTATGGATTTTTAGGGATTCCTCTCACACAGGTAAGCAACTTGTAAGAAACTAAACAGCAAAAACCTGAATTTCTTGACCTTTGAGTAATTGTATCTCATTGTCCATAGCTTCAGCTTGCCTCATGTAAACCTAGATTATTTTAATTATAGGCTTAAGAGAGTTTGAAATCTAACAGGGCAGCCTGTGTCCCCCTCTGAGATATTTATGCAACTGAAGATATTTTACATGCTAAGACAAAATTCTATTCTTGAAGGTTCTAACCCCACAAATTATTTCTTCTGTAATAGTATAATCAATATTTTCTCCCTTCAAATTAATTAGTTTGCATATATCAAAATTTCAATCTCCAAGCAATCATGTATTGGTCTCATTAATGCATTAAAATGACTTTGTCTCTCTTTTTAATTAATGGGATAGTACCTCTTTTAAGAGGGGAGGGGAAAAGTCACTAGCCCAAAAGTTCCAGAGGATCATTTATGATACTTACTTTTAAATGTCCCCATGATTAAAAGTCCAACTCAGTAGTGACAACCGGTTGATTATTTTCTTTTCAAGTCATGTATATGCAAATCTGGTATAAGGTGGAAAAACGTTCTTACATTGGACACCTGGGTGGCAAATTTCTCCCTTGAAATTATTTTCAAGAAAGCTACTCAGAGCCAGGCACACTGACTGTAATCCCAGCAGCTCAGGAGGCTGAGGCAGGAGGATCCCAACTTCAAAGCCAGTCTCAACAATTCAATGAAGCTCTAAGAAACTTGTGAGACCCTGTCTCAAAATAAAATATAAAAAGGGCTGGGAATATGGTTCAGTGGTTAAGCACCCAGGGTTCAATCCCCAGAACCAATTAAAAAAGAAGAAAAAAAAGGAAGAAGGAAGGAAGGGGAGTTTGGGGTGGGAGAAGGAGAGAGGGAGGGAGAAAGACAAAGAAATGGAGCAAACTACTCAATGTCGTTGGATTTCCACTTCCGGATTTATTGGATAATTTTTTCTGGCAAGTACTCTGGTGTAACCCAGTACAGTGGTACATACCTGTAACCCCAGCAACTCAGGGGTTGAGGTAGGAGGATCACAAGTTGGAGGCCAGCCTTAGCAATTTAGGAAGGCCCTATCTTAAAATAAATAAAAAAGGGCTGGGGATATAGTTCAATGGTAAAGTATCCCTGGGTTCAATCCCCAGTACCGAAAGAAAAGAACACTGGAACTCTGGTGTATATGGGACAAGCACCAATATGGAGCCAGAAGTAGACTTAACCAGGGGTAGACAAGTAGTAAGAAAAAAAAAATTTTTTTTCAGAATAAATACTCCTACAAGCCTGTTTCTTGAGGTAATACACATTACTTTTTCCAGATCTCAGGTGGACACTCTTTACTGATTTATCACAAGAAAGTAAAAGATGTTGTCCCAGGACCAAATTTTGAGTTCATGCTAGTGAAGAGCACTGGTAGACAGTTATCTTTAGTAATGGGATACTAAAGGGAGGGATAAAATCACTAGCCCAAAAGTTCCAGAGGATCATTTATGACAGTTACTTTTAAAGTTTCCCATGGTTAAAAGTCCAATTCAGTAGTGAGTGACAACCAGTGATTTTCAAGTCATGTACTGTCATTAACATTGTATATGTTGTTTCAAAGGTCACACATTCATGCTCTCCCCCAGTTCAAGGAAATGTGCATTATGTATGCCAAGGGTTACATAACTTTGATTTCTGGAAATGGTAAGCAGCTGAGACTAACCCTAAAAATAAATTCCTCTGGGATTTTTTTTGAAGGGGGGGTACAGAAACCCATCTGCTGTCAATGCAGGTTCATCGTTACAAAAATCAGTGTTTGGATCATGCCAAGAGACAGAGAAGTCATTAGAAATCCTCTTCTCCATATCCTCCCTATGGCAGCTATGCACATTCCCTGCATCCCCTTTTCCCAATCTTCACTATAAAATGGGTGGGAAACCTGGAGAAGGAAAGCTCATGTCGATCAGATTTTTGTACAAGTGCCAAAAGAGACATATGTCTTATTCATAAGTCTTATCTATAATTAATAGTTCCCACTCTGTCAATGATCACAAAATCATCTGTAGGCCTAAATCCATGGTTTGGTTTTGGGTTTTGTTTTTGTTTTTGTTTTTTGTTTTTATTTACCACCGATTAAGCAGATTTAGGCATTTTTAAATTTTGGTTCCCCAAATAGACAATATTTACCTGGATTCAAAGTTTGAAAGAAATTTGTCCTTGAATATTTTTTTTTTCCTTTTGTTTTTGTTTGTTGTTTGTTTTAATTTGCTAGGGATCAAACCCAGGACCTCCTAGACAAGTACTCTACCACTGAACTACAACTCCGGCCACTGAAAATTTTTGTTTTTCAAATATGAGGATAGATAAGCAACTCAGAAGGCTAAGGCAGGAGAATCACAAGTCCAAGGCCAGCCTCAGCAATTTAACAAGAACCTGTCTCAAAGTTAAAAAAAAAAAAAGATTTTTTTTTAAATTTAAAGGGGGTATTAGGGGGTATTAGGGATGTAACTAAGTGATAAAGCATGTATTTTGCATGCACAAGGCCCTGGGTTCAATTCCCAGAACACCAAATGTGGGGACAGTTGAACTGAGTGAGATCATAGGATAGAAAAACCTCAAAGTGATTAAAATTAGTTTGGTTGGTCCTTCTGAATTGAAGTTGAAATCTGAGCACTGTTCATTGTACTGTTAAAAAATGTCTGGTGTCTATTTATTGGCTATACTTTTCTACTGTAGCTTTTATATTTTCATCTAATTACATGTAAATGAACGTCTCAACTGAAAATATTAGAAACAAAAATGAATTCTAACTAACCATATAGAAGGCAAGATTATAGAAATGTTACTTATCAAACTCTGCCAAAGGGCACTTCTGCAGAAACCAGATAACTGCCAAGGCCTACACCCTTCCCTTTTTGAATCAAGCAATAGTCACATTCTCCCCTTTCTCAGTCAACTTTCAGGGATCATGAGAGTAATAAAAAACCTAAAGCTTTAAACCTCCGAGATGAAATTCATATTATTTTTTTTTTTTTTAAATTGGATGGGATGGGCACAGTGGCACACATCTAAAATCCCAGCAACTTGGGAGGCTGAGGCAAGATGATCCAAGTTTCAGGCCAGTCTCAACAATTTTGCAAGACCCTGTCTCAAAATAAAATACAAAAGGGGCTGGGGATATAGTTAGTGGTAAAGCATCCTTGGTTCAATCCCTAGTACCTGCCCCCCACCAACAAGAAAAAATTTGAAATATAACTCATTTTGGCTGGTCAAGCCTTTGTCTTCCCAGTCATAGATATACTTGAACAATTCACAAAAAAGCAATTTATAATTGAAATCCCACGATCATGACAACCCTTAATGTACAATTCACCTTATATATGATTTCTTTGGTTTGTCTGAAAACCCACTATGTGGAAAAGAATGGAGGTAATCACATTATAGTTAAAATGTCCAATTGCTCCTATGACTTCTTCATTGTCTAACAAGTTTTCTAACTGTTCAGATTTCTCTCTAGGTGAGATTTCTGTATAAAAGGAACATTAACAGATTAAGTTTAGCTTAAAGCTGTTGATAAGAATTCATCCAAGGCTTCTAATTCACTTATAAGAAGCAAGGAAGCAAATTTTAAATCATTGAGTATTGACTTTTTATTATTAGTCACTGTTCATAATTTGGTTCAACCAAAAGACAATACACACAGCAGAATTCTAATGCATCCCATGTAAATGTTTACATCCATTTTATTCCTCACTCGCCTCTAAGACTTATCATTTAATTTTAAATTCTTTTTACATCTCAAAAATATGTCTGCAATAATTAGAACTTCATTAGCTGTCCCACTTGGAAACAGCCTTTTAATATTTTTTACAGTAAAGAAGAGGTGACGGGGCTTCATGAAAAGGTAACTTACAACATTATGAAAGAAAAAGGGGCTTATAGGAACACAGTGGGAATTCACACAGGAAAAAGTTCAGAAGCTCTTTCCCATGAAGTCTCCAAATAAAAACAAAAACACAAAGCGCAAATGCAGTTCTGAAAAAAAACAAAACTCCAATGCTCCATTCTTGAAGCCAGAATCGGCCTCGTGGAAGTTTGTGAAGCAACTGCACAGGCTGCTTCTGCATTTTCTTCTGTTTAAGTGTTCCAGGTCCTGGAACCTTGTCATTGGGACCCACTCACTGCTATTGCTTGAAAAAGTTTTACACTTCCAGTTCTACCAGCAACCCCGCCCTCCTCAGCCAACGGTGGTCGGAAGTGTTTTAAACTTCAGGGCTTTTTGAGTAACGCTCTTCAACAATCCTTCAAACTTCCAAACTCATGAATACACAGACATGTATCACTGCTCCCCAACCATCCACTTTTTGCTCACTAACTCTCAGTTTAGGACACAGTGGTTAAAATACATTCACTAGAAAAAAATAATGCACATTCAAATTCCCTGTTTCCCCTAGTTCTCATGGCCCAAATATAACCAATGCAGAAGGATAATGAAGTTGAATCTCAAAAGCAGTATTCCCTAACTTCCAACTCCTCTAGAACATGTAGTAGATGGAAATGTTCAAACTATTAAGTGCTGGACAGTTTTAAATCTGTTTTCATCTATGAGCAGGACAAACAAAAGATACGAACCACACCTTTAACCTAGCAAGAGGAAATAGTCTCCCCTTAAATGTTGCATTGAGGAATGTTTCTTTAAGTGAGAAAGACCTTAAAATGAACAGATGATCACTATACACAGCATAAAACTCCCAAGACTATCCAAACCACCTCAAGGTAACAGCACCAAAGCATTTGTGGGAGAAGCTTCAAAAAGGGACAGCACCCTTCCTACAGTTAAGATTACTTGTATGAATTCTCCCTTAAGATTATTGGGGGTAGGAGGAGGACAGAATACAAACTACTCTCAAAGATGGACATAATGAGGTACAAGTGCATGTGAAATTGCCGAAGTAAGCATGTGAGGGTCCGCTGCTTATCACCCTGGGGTAATTAAATAGCCACAGAAATCACCCTTTCTTCACAATGGCTCTGAAGTAAAATCCATCCTACTTGCTCCCCCTTGAATGGTTATATTCTGGAAAAGAATTACTGAAATGTGAAAGTGTTTACAGAAATTAAGAGATTTCTCCTTTTAGCTGCAAAGTCAAGTGAGAAGAGAACTAATGCTGATCCTAGAAACTAAGGCACACTGAAGCTTTCCAAGATCATTTGAAACAGTCTTCACAACCATCAGTATCCTAGGCAGTTCCTTGGCTGCTAGTCCTTCAGTATGGTGCTCAGGTTCAATGTCCAAAATTAATTCATATTCTACACAGCACCCCTTATGTTAAGGCCATGATTATTTTATTCCTTTTAGACAAAGCCAGGGATGATCATAAATTCTACCTCAAAACTCTGATCACCCAAGCAGATGCTTTGTAGGTACAGTAGACCCTTTGCAGCTCTGTTAGCTAGCACTGTCTTACAGAATATTCTTGAGCAGATTTCTTCAGAGAATCAACTCATTTTAACTAAAAAACAAACAAACAAACAAAAAAAAAAAAAAAAAAAAAAAAAACCTGAGCTGGTTAGCTACAAATGTAAGGGAGAAAATAAAGCCTCTACACAAAGAGGAATGTTAAGACAAATTCTATTCAAGAAATCCACCAATAGTATGTTAATCCTATCATGTTTCACAGCATTAAATATCCATCCAATGAAATCAGTCTGCGAAGAAACCTTTAAAGGATATTTTTCATTGCACAGGCAGAGCAGTTTTCAGAAGTATGCACTAGTTCACACTTATTTTACCAAAAACAGGAAATCATATCCTATTCTTGACTCAGTCAACCATTTACCCAGTGGAATAAGTTTTAGCAGATCTTGCTCTTGTATAATTGTAAAACCAGAAATTTTCCCTTTTGGAGCCTTTAGTTCAACTCCAGTTTGTCAAATGTTAGGAATAGTCTAGCATCTGATACAGAGCTAGGTTTGACAAGACACTGAAGACTTTAAGTAAAGGCTTGGTGAAATGAAGGGAAAGAAAGGTTAAAACCGAAGCCAAAGTAGTCATTCTGTACAATTACAGTAACAATTGCAAACATTTTTAAAGCAAGGTGGGCCCCACTTTTTCTTTGTTCTGCAGTATATGACATGGTGCCTGTATACCTGAATGTACATAGTACATCCAACACATACCGAAGGAGAATCACTTCACCTCATTCCAGCAACTCCATTTGAAAGTTTGATAACGCAAGAGTCCTTTCTAAAAAGCACTCGGCACTCTTACTAGTTTAAAAAGCTCAAGTCTTTAATGCAGATATTCATGAGATTGGTCTCTTTCAAGAGACTATTTTCTCAGACTTAGGAAAGTATATTCCTACTCTATGGTGACCATAAGATTCCTCTGACATAGGGGGCAAGGAAGCTACAAGGCTTCATTCCAACACCATGAAGTACAATATAGGAAAGATTTCTTTAACCGTGTGGTCTTTATTTCAGTGCCAGTGTTACAGATACAACACAAATGTTCCAGTTAGAAGAAGGAATTCAAACGGAATGCCAAGGTCCAAGCCAGGCTCAGGAAATAAAAAGGGAGGTTTGGAGTAATGGACGACTCCTTATGCTCTAGGATGAGTCTGACACTCACTCATCCCATGGGCAAAGATGTTTTGTTAAAGAGTCTGATCTTTGAAACTGGGGGACTCCTCTTTCCACCCATTTACCACAGTTCAAACGGGCAAGTGATGGGCTTGGGAGAAACTTTAAAATTTGTGATGGGAATAGGTCATTAATAACTATTAATGCATCTTTTAGGTGGTGTCCACCTTGCACTTTAAGCAGAATTAATTTTGAAAATCATGGAGAGTATTCATGACTACAGCTAAGGAATGGAGAGAAAAGGGGAGCTGGAAGAGCCTTGGAAATTTCTATTACAAATAGAGCACCATATCCTTCATGCCAAATCTCAACAAAAGCTCTTTTTTTAACTGCATCTGTCCAGTGTTTACAAATAACCTCTCAAGGTCTGACCAGTTCTTGATAACAAACATACATACATGTGTGTCTGTCTGTGTGTATACAGCAATGCACAGAAAAGGCTACCAGGAGCCTAATGCCTCTTTCAAACATTGGGGGAACCAGGAGAAAAAGGCAGGGCTCCCTAATGTCCATCGTTATATTTCCATTCCAAATGCCAGATGTAAAAAGCGCCTGAAGATGGTCACCCAGCTAGTGAGGAATAAATACCCCACCTTGCCCAGTCCACAGAGAAACAGTAGAAAGAAGGGGCACTCTTTGCTGCAGAGACAGTGAGTGTTTTCTTGCCATGAATTCCAGTCCTCTCCTCCAGACCAGCTGCTTATTGCCTCAGGGGCCCAGGGAATGTTGATTCTGGCTGCATATGTGGGAGGGGTGGAGAAGTGTGGAAAAGGGAGAAGAGAAGGAAGAGTGCAAAGTAGCCTCCAGAAGCAGCCAGCCTCAACAGTGGAGGAGAGGACATTAGTCTTTAACAATGCTTCAAGGTCAGCAATAACTTCAGGAAAATCCTCCTCAACAGTTCTCTTCAGCTCCTGATGCCCATGGTACAGTTGGGGGGGACTTGCCAGCAATCACAACCTCCTTCTCAGAGTTCCTTTGATTGAGTGGGGTAAGAATGAGAATGGTGCCAGACCCTCATTGCCAGGACTGAGGGGGAAAGTTGTTCACCTCTGCTAGATCTTGCATTGCTGAGCCCTTGTGATTATATGTGAGCTTGATCCGCATTCGCAGCTGTTGCTATGAAAGGGAAAGAGAATCACAAATTAATACACTGAAATAAAATATTCACAACCTGTCCAGTCCACAAGTAGACCTTTTTTAAAAAAGAAAAAAAAAAAAAAAAAAAAATGAGATCTCACTATGCTGCTCGGACTGGCCCTGAAGTCCTGAACTCAAGCAGTCAAACCTCCTGTCTCAGCCTCTCAAGAGGCTGGCCTAAAAACACGCATCACCATGCTCAGCTCCACAAATACAATTTTCTTTTTCTTTTTGTTTGTTTTTTAATGTGGTGCTGAGGAGCATGAACCTAGTGCCTCATGCGTGCTAGGCAAGTGCTCTACCACTGAGCCATAACCCCAGACCTACAAACAGATTTTTAATCTTAAAGGTGAAAAAATTACTTCAAAGCAATCTCTTTAAAATGATACTGGCAGGGCCAGGCATTGTGGCGCATGAACGTAAATAATCCCAGTGACTCAGGAGACTGAGGCAGGAGGACCGTGAGTTCAAAGCCAGACTCAGCAAAAGCAAGGCGCTAAGCAACTCAGTGAGTCCCTGTCTCTAAATAAAATGCAAAACAGGGTTGGGGATGTGGCTCAATGGTTGGGTTCAATCCCCAGAAAAAAAAAAAAAAAAAAAAAAAAAAAAACAGACAGAGGCAAACCACTGCCGTCACCAAAACTGCCTAGTTATCTAGCTTTAAGCCAAGAAGACATTCTGCCTTCAAGTAGAAAAAGTGCATCTCCAAAACACACTGTGGGCCAGAAGTGCAGAATCACTCAGGAGCATTTTTCTAGTAACATTTGCTGAGTGCTTTTTGAAAAGACTCAACACTTGTGTCCAAATTTTTGGAAAAATTAGGTAAACACACACTTATGCTCTACATTCAGATAAACAGTTGCTTTGTCTGTGAACATAAGCTTTTATTCTTTCCCAAAGCATAAAATAAAGTTAATTCACAGATAGCAGCAATAGTTTTAAGAGAATATAATTCTTTTATATGTTTTACTTTATGTGACATATTTTAAAAATTAATGCACTAAGAAAATTTTACTCTATGTATCAGATGGTCAAAGGAATCTGTGCTTGTACTAATGGCAGATGCTCCAAATACAGTAAACAGCATAAAAGGAAAGTGTTGCAAGAGGAGAAAATTATGCTGGTCTTTATAAGTAACTACTAGAAATCTTTCAAGGTAAAAAAATTCTTTCTGAACCATTTTCAAGAACTATCTGAAAATCAGTCAATTACTATTAAGTAAAATCAATTTACTTCTTTGAGAAGATATAGTAAAAATATTGTTTAATTTTAATTTCTAAAGCTGTTTTTCATGTGACTGATTCATATTTTATGCCTCTACTTTTGCTATCCATACTTAGTAATTACAGCAGTAAATGTGGATATTTGGTTCAACAAATGCTCTTACCTCAGATTTCAACTTTGGCATAGATTTATATGTCTAAGCTTCCCCCTCTCCTCAAAACTATACCTTTAATCCTCAAAATAGAGAAAATTTTTAGCTGCATTTTAATAAGATGTCACTAATCCATTTGAGGTCTCTGGACTCCTTTTATTTTCTACAAAAGAACAAGGAAGTTAGACCACACATTTTCACAGATCTCTAACTATGAAAAACCCAGAAAAACAAAGCAAAAAGTTTATTTCAGGAAGTAATCTTATACCTTTGCTCAGATACTGGCTTCAAATATGTTACTCACCTTCTGTGGGTTCAGAACTTTGATGACTTGTGTGATGGTCCCCGTATTAAATGCTGGGACAATGCTGCTGCTAGGAGACAGAAGCTGCAGCTGGAATGTCTAAGGAAAACAAAGGGCACTCTTCATAAAAAGTTACACATAGTATTATGTCAAAGATACCAACAAATAAAAAAAGGTACCCCACTGATTGATCAAGCAACAGATTTGCCATTTGTTTCCAGATACCAGCAATTCATAGTATGTGGACTGTCACACATTGTTTTTGTTTTGTTTTGTTTTTGGGTTGTGCCAGGAATCAAACCCAGGGCCTTATTCATGCTTAAGCAAGTGCTCTACCACAGAGCTACATTCTCAGTTCGTACTTATAGAATTTATAAAAACTAGCAATGAGCCATTCTCCCCTTTAGAGCAGAAGGAATTTTAGCCAAATACTTTTCAAAAGGTCACCAACTCTTTGTTCTGAAAACTTCATTTTGATAGTAACTGATCAACTAGGAAAGTAAAAAATAGGTGCCAATGGAGGGGGAAAAAAGAAACCTAATAAAAGCTTTCCAAAAACAGCAACCCAACATACTTGTCACCAACTATAGGCCTTTATGCTTTAGTGTAATTGGATATCTAGGCCCCAGATACTTTTGTTTTCTAAAGCCTGCATAATCTGGAAGGTATCAAGGCCTCCCCCTACATGAGAGGTGGAGGAAAGGTTTTGAAAGAGCCAGCTTGTTAATATGTAAGTAGAACACTTCGGGATTGCTGCTCTGTTAGGGACACAAGACCGAAACAGAAAAAGAACATGCAGAACTAGCCTATTCAACAAAACCCAGATGAGGCAAACACCATAATTTGCTGTGTTGGTAGATTTTGTTTGTTTGTTTGTTTACAGGGATGAGAGATGAAAGTGCTATGAGCAAGCTAAGTAAAGCATACCATACAAAGTAGCTATTTTATGTACCAGTATTTTAAAACCTTTCCTAAGAGAGAGACTGACAGTCTTCTCTAAGGTCAAACGTTACAAGAGCAAAGATTCAATCTCTTTCCTTTTTTCAGGTACTGGGGCTGAACCCAAGGGCACTCTACCAGTGAGATTCACCCCTAGCCCCTTTGTTTATTTTGAGTCAGCTTCTCATTAAGCTGCTGGAATTGGTCTCAAACCTGAAATCCTCCTGCCTCAGCCTCCTGAGTCACTGGGATTACAGGCATGCATCACCATGCCCAGTTAAAGATTCAGTGTCAAAGAACAGACTTCGTATATTGGATCTTTTTCACAATTCTACTGTCAAGATGAATTACATATGCTTAAATGTTACTCATTACTACTATATTTCAGTGAATTTATGACACTATCAATTGCAATTCACAGCATTATTTTGTGTAACACTGAGAAATACAAGAGGCTGCCCATGAAACTATGACAATATACCAATTTTAAAATGTACCCCAATTTCATATATACTAAAAAATGAAAACAGTATAGTACTATAATGTAATGAAAATACAGCATCATTATGCAGAATGCAGTACAACACCAAGAATATAGCCATGCTTCAGTAGCAAAGGTGGCTTGCTAGGACAGCAACCTAAAGCAGCAGCTACCATTTACTAAGCACTAAACACGTGAGAAGTGCTTTCAAATAGCACCCACCATAAAAAAAATTTTATTCCACAAATCAACCCTATGAAGAAGCTATCACTATCATTGCTCCCTTTGCAAATGAAGAAACTGCCACACAGATTAAGTAACTTGCTTTCATTTCATACAATTAGCATAAAATCCAAACAGAATGGCTCTTAGAGTTATCAGTGGTTCTAATAAACTTGACATTACTGCTTTTAAAACAACTGCATGCCAGGTATGGTGGGGCACACCTGTAATTGTAGCTACTTGAGAGGCTGAGGTAGGAGGATCCTAAGTTAAAGGCCATCCTTGGCAACTTAGCAGGACCCTGATTCAAAAAATAAATAAATAAAAAGGTCTGGGGAATACAGCTCAGTGGTGGAGCACCTCTACCTTCACTCCCCAGTGCCATACTTCCCATGTCACAGCAAAAATGAGGTTAGTTTAGTCTAAACCAGGAGCTGGCAAAGTGTACTCAAACACCTGTTTTCGTAAATAATCTTATCTTGGAACACAGTCTCTTTCATTCACATATTGTCTACAGTTGTTTCTGCAGGGTAACAGCAGAACTGAGTACCAGCAGAGAACATATACCCTAAAATAATCACTAGCTGGTCTTTTATAGAGAAACTTTGCTCACCCCTCATTCCAAACTTTCCTTTACTCAAAATACTTAATTCTTAAAAAATGAACATACTCTTTAAGATTTGGTACAAACGAAACCCTCAATTCACAAAAAAAATAGTTGTTATATAATAGTAAAGCAGATGTTAATTAAGGAGGAATTTTTCTCTCAAATATTAAGAGATAAAAAATTAATGGCATGTTACAATAAACCATAAGTTTCAATAACATTTAAATTAAATCTACAAATTTAATTTCTAAACATTAAAATATATCCTTTACCCAAATGCAAGAGAAAAAAAAAAAATCAGCTAGTCTTCAATCAAAGGGAAAAAAAGGAACATAGACATTAAAGTACCTTTGGTACTGCAGCCTGGAAAACAAAGTCCGTCATGTCTAACTCTGTGCTGTTAGAGGCCTGTATCGTTATCACAGTTACACTGGGGTTGGTGTTTGACCGTTCAAAGGTGAATTCTATCTTCAAACCATTCTTACTGTATGCTGTGATGGAGGGGATGCCTGCAAAAGTACAGGAAGATCAGCCTTATTATAGTTGGCCTAATGTTTCAAGAATTATTACTTCTTCTCCTTGAAAAACACCTCTCATTGCTCAGTGCTCCAGGTGATGACGATAACAAAAATAATTATACCTGCAGCAATGTCATTGAAGAGAGGCTGGGATGAAAGGCCATCCAACAAGAAAGGGGGCTGGGATATCTGTGGGACTGAGGCAGGGGCAGGAGCAGCAGCAGGAGCACCTACAGGAACATTCCAATGAAAAGTCAACTTTAGCAAGCATGACAAACTCATCAAGAAAACACAAATTATTATGATCTCCAGGTTAAGATCATAAGGATTCTCTAAACAATATGCAAAATGCATAGGCCAAAAAGGAAAAGAACTGAAAATTCAAATACTTTGGGTTGACCAACTTCTATTTATTAAAAACCACCATAAGGGAAAAAGAAGGAAAAAAAAAAAAAGGAAAAAGATCACAAGCAGAAGAAAATGAATGGGTTAAGTATTCACAACTATACATATCTTCTACAAATCAGCAAGAAAAAGACAACGCAACTAAAAAATGCTAAGGTACATACACGAACAAGCAATTTACAGAAGAGGGTACCTGAATAAAAAGGAGATCTTATCAAATAGACACTCAATCTTACAACAGTAATGATGGAAATGGAATTTAAAGCCACAGTGAGATGCTACTTCCAGCCATCAAACCACTGAAAATTCCAATGTCTGATAATAAAACATGGAGCAATGGAGACTTTTAAGCTCTACTAAAGGAATATAAGCTGGTGCATCTAAAGTAGAAAACCACACAGTTTGATAACAGGAGAGCTGAACACCAGTGTATCTTCTTAAACTAAGCTCCCTCAACATTTGCACCAATGACATTTTAGGCTAGAAAAGTCTTTGCTGCCTTCTGCATCATAGGACATTCAGCAGCACCCTGGCTTCTACACATTAAATCTCCCCCACATGAGAACCACTGCCTTTCTCAGAAATGTTTTTGATTAGCTCTTGGATATGTACATAGGAGACATATACAAAATCTATTCCTAGCAAGAACTACAGGTAAAAAAAAATAAATAATCAAAATGTCTACCATCAGCATGATGGATAATTAAACTGTGGCATACTGACAATAAAATAATAAACACAAGAAAATGTGAATTCACTAAAAATATATTTATGAATTATTAATGTATCATTCTCACAAATACAATGCTTAGCAAAAATGCAAGACCCAAAAAAAGAACACCTTTAGTTAGATACCATTTCTAAAAAGGTAAAAATTGGCAATGGTAAACACCAATGTGTTTACCTGCCGATTTAGGAGAGTCACCAGTTACCTGTGGAATCAAGAGGAAACTAGGGCTATAGAGTACTTGCCTAGCATGCACAAGGACCTAAACTGGATTCAATCCCTACCACCACCAAAAGAGAAAATAAATTTTAAATAAAAAGGAAAGGGAATAAGGGGGAAACAAACCAGAAACATCAACCCTTTTAATACTAGTTTCATTTTACAAGCTAGGTAAATCAAGGCATTTACTGAATTTTATAGGTGTTAAAAAATGCATAATATAACTTTACCACATATGCACACTGGGAAGAGAGGGTGGGAGTGGGGGGTAAGTAGAGGGTGCCACACTACCACTTTTATCTGATCCTCCTAAATAAGAACAAAGCAAGGATCATACAATAGAAGGCAAGTCACAGATTGACTATGAACTGAGACAAATCAAGATTCTAAGAGAAGGCGTAAGAAAATTCAGCAAAATATAGAGAACACATTTTGTATTTAAAAGACTTCAAATCACTTATGAAATTAACTGAAAATATATCATTTTATAAAAAATTGAGGATGTGGCTCAGTGGCAGAGCACATGTTTAGTGTGTACAAGGCCCTAGGTTAAATTCCTATCACTCAAAAAAAATAAAAACAAAACAAAACAATTTAACGCAATGAAATAAAGACAGGGTAGGATATCCCTTTTACAAAACAAAACAAAACAAAAAAAAAAGATACTACAGAACACTAGAAAAAAATCCAACATACCAAAAATTAGCAAAGAGGGTAGAAGCAAGCACAAGAGGCTAAGCAAGCACAAGAAGCAAAAACAAGGGCACCACAGAACACACAGCCAAGCAGATTATCAATGAAATATACAAAGACATGTTCGTATAGTGCTCCTAGTTGAATAATTCTAACCTAGGAATTTCCCCACAAATTCCCACTTCCACCAAAGAATTTTAGAAATGTGTTCTTATAGAAAATTCAAGGCTAGGTAAGATCTATGCAAAACAAATGGGTCCCAACTCCCTCAAATTTTAGCTTGTGTCTCTTGTAAAAAGTATAGTGATTAGTTTTGAGGAGCAACAGAAACTCACTGTTGTAAACCCCCTCTTAAAACATATACTAACTCTATTTCCAAACTGCCAATCATTTTACATTTCTGTATAATAGAATATAACTTATAAAGATGAATTAAAGAATCTAGAATTCAAAATTTTAGCCTCAAAAATGTAAAGAAATTAGGAAGACATATTTAAAACACATTATGAACAAGGAAAAGAAAACATGGGCTTTTAATATGTTACAATTTTGCTTTTATACACAATATTACAAAAAGAACAAAAAACAAAAACAAAATCAAATATTAACTCTACAATAAATGAGTTAAATCTCTCATGCTACACAAAATCCACTCAAAGTGGATCAAAGACTTAGGCACTAGAACAGAGACCCTCCTCCTAATAGAAGAAAAAGTAAGCCCAAATCTTCATGACGTCAGCTTAAGACCTGACTTCCTTAACAAGACTCCAGAAGCACAAGAAGTAAAATTAAGAATCAATAAATGGGATGGATTCAAACTAAAAAGCTGCTTGTCAGCAACGGAAACAATAATGTGAAGAGAGAGCCTATAGAATGGGAAAAAATTCTTACCACATGCACCTCAGATAGGAGCACTAATCTCCAGGATATAAATAGAACTCAAAAAACTTAACACCAAAAAAAAAACACATAATCAATAACTGGGGTAAGGAAATGAACAGACACTTCACAGAAGAAGTACGATTGATCAACAAACATATGAAAAAATGTTCATCATCTCTTGCAATTAGAGAAATGCAAATCAAAACTAAGATTTCATCTCACTTCAGTCAGAATGGCAATTATCAAGAACACAAGCAACAGTAAGTGTTGGCAAGAATGTGGGAGAAAAGATACACACATACATTGTTGGTAAGACTGCAGATTGGTGCAACCACTTTGGAAAGCAGTATGGAGATTCCTAAGAAAACCTGGAATGGAACCACCATTTGACCCAGCTATACCACTTCTTGGTTTATACCCAACGGACTTAAAATCAGCACACTACTGTAATGCAGCCACATCAATGTTTATAGCAGCTCAATTCACAATAGCTAAACTATGGAACCAACCTAGGTGCCCTTCAACAGATAAATGGATAAAGAAAATGTGGTACACATACACAATGGAATATTACTCAGCCTTAAAAAGAATGAAATTATGGCATTTGCAGGTAAATGGATGGAACTAGAGAATTTTATGCTAAGTGAAATAACCCAATCCCAAAAAACCAAAGGTCGAATGTTTTTTCTAATAAGCCGATGCTGATCCATAGTGGGGGTGGGTAGGGAAGAATGAAGGAACTTTGGATTGTGCAGAGGGTAGTAAGGGGAGGGGTATGCCAGTGGGAATGAGAAGGACAGTAGAATGAGACAGACATTTTTACCCTATATACATATACAAAAAAAAAAATTTTAATATTTATCATTGTCAAAAAAAGATAATGAAAAAAATTTTTTAAAAGTACATGACAAGAAATATTTTGAAATTTTGTTCAGACAAGGATATAAATCATAAGCTCTGGGAGCCTGACATATTAAGGAAAAATCATTTAGTCTGTGATGGTGAGCCTACCTGACCATTCAACATCCTATGGCTGTGTTATACTTGGGTCATACACGCTACAATGTCCCATTTTACCTTTAAAGAACACACTAACTTTTCAACTGTATTTCACACTGCGATTTAGGATAAAAATTATACACCACAATAATAACCTCAAACACAGGGGTTAATATTATTACAGAACAAATCAATTACAAATGTCTACCACTATGAAAAAAGACAAGAAAAAAATATTCCCAAATGAAAAGTTATGTTTGAATTAAAATTATGGACAATTTCTCCTTCAGTTGCTTTAATAATAGGAAGGGTAAGAGGAAGGGAAGAAGAAAGGTAGGTAGCAGCAGGTTAATGTCTCAACAAAAATGGCCACAGCTATTAAAAACTAACCATGAACAGAAAGAAACTCAGAAAATGTCATGTCTTTAGACACCAACTAAAGGTAAAGGTGACTTGGGATATAATCTTTTAAACCCTGAAAGAGGAAGTTCTTCCTTTCTATCTTAAAATACTACAGACAACTGACACTCCCAAAATTTAAATCTTCAAGGAATCTCTATGAATTATCTTCACTGATGATTAGCACAGCAGCTTTTCCCCCCAGATATTGTAAAGAGTCTATTCTTGTTTTGTACTCAGGCTCTTCTGTCTTCAATTAATTCATATGCTGGAACGTTTGTATTCCGTGTAGTTTTTCCACAAGATCTCTATCACTATTTCAAGCTTTCAGTAGCTCTAATCTGGCCTCACCTGTAAGGGTGATGTCTCCAAGCAAATCAAGAAGTTCTCCACCAGCAGAAGCTGGTTTGCTTGTAGGTGCAGTTGGAATAACAGGTGTGATGTCATTTCCTCCCAACAAATCCAATAAATCATTGGCCTAAACAAGGAAACAATACCTCAATTTGTTATTTGTCTATAAACTCCATCTAATGCAAGGCACTTTTAATACCTTAATAATGAAGGGAATCATCAACCAATCCAAACACACAGAAAGTAATTAGCAAAAAAACAAAAAACAAAATACAAAAATCAGTCACGAGAGATGATTAGATCATCAGGAACCCCAGAGAAACAAGTATGAGGCTACCTGGCTGGTGGGCTGTGGCCCAGAGGGTGGTGGTTTGGTCTCTAGTGGAGCTGGTTCTGTCTCTCCATTTGTCTGCACAATCTCAGTAGGGCCATTTGTGGTCACTTTTTCCATAACAGGCATTCTTTCAAGTAGGGCAGACCTAGAAGAATCTGAAGTGGTTAAATTCTAGGCAGTTAACCTAGATTCCCTACCCAAAACTATCACTATTAACTATTTTGAGGACTCCTCCCCTTTCACACACATACATACACACACACACACACACACACACACACACACATAAATAAAAGGTGGATTGTAAGCATGACCTAAATTCCTGTATATATGAAGGGCAGGCAAGAAACTTGGCATAAATTAACTGTTCTCCTAAATGCCAAACATGTATTTCAATGGTAGAGAAACTGGGATGAAAAAAAAGGTAAATCAATAGGTAGACATAGCCAGGCATGGTGGCTCACACCTGTAATCTAGCTACTCAGAAGGCAAAGGCAGGAAGTTAGCAAATTCAAGGCTGGCCTGGGTAACTCAGGGAACCCCTCCTTCAAAATAAAATTTAAGGGTTGAAGATATAGCTCAGTTGGTAGAGTGCATGCCTGGCAAGCACGAGGCCCTGGGTTCAATCCCCAGCACCACAAAAAAATAAAATAAAATAAAATTTAAAAGAGGACTGGGGATGTAGCTCAGAGTACAAGGCTTATCTAGAATGCACAAGGTCCTGTATTCAATCCCCAGTACTGTTCAAGAGAAGGAAAAAAAAAAAAAAAGATACTATGTAATAGAAAAAAAAAATGCCAAACATCAAAATGTTAATAGAAATGGGATGTGATTGAGATTGTTTCTCTTGAAAACAATACAACCCCCACTAATTAAACAAATAAAATGGAAAATGTTACCAACTTTACATACCTAAAAAGGACAGGGAAGTTGCAACAGAATGAAAGAAGACTGTTAATTCAGTTCTTTAGAGGGTAGGGGCAGAACAACAAGAAGCCAAGCAATGAGAACTAAACAGAGTTGGGAGGTCTACTCGCTTACTGCACAAGGAACAAGTCTCCCTTAGGGATTATCGTGACAACTTATTCAGGATGCTAAGAGGCACATGGCATTGCTTATTTTCTTTTGCTTACCTCATATGGTCATATTTCTTAAAAAGTGCATTATATTCTACTGCCCTCTGCTGGAGCTCTACATCAATGCTGCTGCCGTAGATGGAAACCACTTTCTTAATTCGGCTATGGGATAAAGTAACAGATGATATCAAATACTCAAAAAACTCTTGAACAAGAAGAGAGAGCGATTCACCAGAGTTTTCTGGTTAAATTTTCAAAATACTTTTTTAAATTTACATAAATTTTCAAAAACAAAACATCTTTATCTTTATTCATCCAATATTCACCGATATTCACCATTATATATTCTAATTGTAATGTTAGCTTTTTGGCTGATGAACATCCCACACCATAAAACCTATACAAAAGTACCAATTATTACTTTATCACAAAAGAAATTCATACTGTCTGTCTCTTCTTTAATAACTTGAAGTTTTTAGCATCCAAATGCTAACCTCAAATTCTTGGTAAATCAAAACTACCATTTCTTGTGAGAATACCATTTCTTCTTACATTAAAAAGTGAAGCAGAAAGTCTATGAGAACTAAGTTTGCTTTAAATATGCTTGGCTGGAAAACTGATCCAAGAATCAAGTTTTACTCAAATTAGCAAAAAATAGAATTTAAAGATTTAATCACCCAAATACTTGTGATTTTATTCTCATTTAGACATTTCAAAATATTGTAAGTCAAAATCCTTATATAGGGAAATAAGTAAGTTCTCTACTTTAAAAAAAGAAAAAACATATTACAAATCTAATTGCAAAAAAGAATTTTAAGTTTCTAAAGAGAATGAGGATGGGGGAATGAAGAGAGAGCCAAGTATAGATAAAATTGATCATTGTGGGTGTGGGATAAATAAAGGCAAACTCATTTTACCATTCTTTATGCTTTTATCTATGCTTGAAATTTTATATAATAAAACTTTTTTTAAATTACAAAAGAATCATTCACTCTACTTTTCCTCAATACTCACTTTACAGTACAGGTAAATCGAGTAGAAAGCTTCATAATGGCAGTGAGGGCATAACCTCGTGTTACAGAGGTGGACATATTAGAGATTAGGACACTTTCTAAAATATCCAATACTTCATCCTCTGTTACCTGTAGATTAGGGGGGGAAAAAAAAAAAAAAAAAAACACCACACAAAATGAATGGTAACAATAAATGCTTAAGTCTAATGATCAAGCTACAGGATGGTGCCCACCATTTAAAAAGCCTTTCTAGGTAGGTGTGGTGCACCTACCTACAATCCCAGTGACCCGAATGCCTGAGGCAAGGGAATCATGAGTTCGAAGCCAACCTCAGCAACTTAGCAAGGCCCTAAGCAACTTAGTGAGACCCTGTTTCAAAATAAAAAATAAAATGATCTGGGATGCACCTTAGTGGTAAACACCCCTGGGTTCAATCTCCAATACTCACCCAACTCCACTCTGCCAACAAAAAAAACAGTCTCAAACACAACTTTGCCAGGGTAATAGTCAAGCTGTTCCATCAATCAGAAGCAAGCAAGAGGGAGGTAGAGTATGGAAAAAGACCACTGGGGCATATTATAGTTTTAAGTGGCAGATGCAGAAGAAGACTAGTGAAAAATACAGAGTTAAAGACTATTGACACAATTTTTCAATTCTGCCAGGTGTGTTGTCACATGTCTGTAATCCCAGCCAACCTGGAGGCTAAAATAGGAGGATCACGAGTTCAAGGCCAGTCTCAACAATTTAGCAAGGACCTAAGCAACTTAGTAAGACCCTGTCTCAAAAAATAAAAAGGGCTGGGGATGTAGCTCGGTGGTAAAGCATCCCTGAATTAAATCTTCAAAAAATAAAGACCTTTGATGTAAAAGAAAATGGAAACAAAAGTTTTGGTCTTGGTGGTAGGAACTAAACTCAAGGCTGTATATGCTCTCTACCAAGCTACAGCCTAAGCCCCAGTAAAATGATTTTAAAATCTCACAATGATCCAGTAAGTTCCATCTTCAAAATGGCAAGTTTCCCAATCCAATTCTATTAATACTTCTTTACAAACTTTTCGAGGAATCAACATTAACTCCCATTAAAACCTGTTTTCTCCCCTCAATCACCCAGAGTGACAAGAGGTACCTGAATAGGCTCTTCCTCTTCACATTGGCCAGATACAAGAAGATCACCATATTCACCTATACACCATGCAGCTACTTGTACCAAAGGTTGCTGTCAAAAGAAAGTCAAGGACTTTAATTTTCCCAAAAACACTTAGTGCAAATTGGTCATCTAATCAAAAGGTCAAAACTGAGCATACCTAGAGTGTCAGTAACAGTGCCATATCAGGAAAACAAAAGTGTAATTTTTCCCAAGTAGAAAGAATGGCAAATGAAGTACTTACTTGAGAATAATCACCAAGAATTGCTTTGTACAAGCGCTGGACAGTGTAGGCATGCATCTCCACACTATTGGTTATTAACTGGATCAAATTGGGGACTGCATCATCACGAACATAACTTCCTGCCTAAAAGGAAATTCAGAGTTACCCTTAGAAACACACAGCAGTGGTAACAAATGTTGTTAAAACAGTTTTACCAAATGCTGAAAAGACCACTATTAAAAACTACCCTCCACAGTCCACAGCTGGGGCTGTGGCTCAGTGGCACATCGGTTGCCTAGCACACATGAGACACTGGGTTCGATCCCCAGTACCACATAAATAAATAAAATAAAGGTACTGTGTTCATCTACAACTAAAAATATTAAAAAAAAAAAAAAAAAAACTACCCTCCAATAAGCCAGATTCCAATTCTCTGGTCTACATGCAGCTTAAACTCCAAAGCCTTACTTTAAAATGTTGTTAAATCTTTATTTTAAAAAAATCAAAAAAACAAAACGAAACAAAAAAAAATCATCTCGTTTCAAATTAAAAAGCAAAACATAAAGGTTCAAAATTTCAAGAAAGACCTAAAATTTCAGAAATTTAAGACATTCACTAGGAACTTAATTACACCAACTCTCCCTTCTTTTAAGTTCCCAACACTGGTGTTCGAATATATGTGCAAAGTAAATGTTACTCTGGGCAACAGGGGCATCTCTGAACACTGCAAAAGAGCAGGTTAAGTTTTTAAAAACAAGTTTATTTAAAATATCAAACTGTTCTTCATAAACTATTTACAAATATTATATAATCAATAATAGTCCTAGGAATGGAAGATATTTTGTATTTAATTATCCATCCTCCATTGCCCACCCACCTTTTTAATTTTCTCTATTTAATGTTCTCCTGACTATTAGAATTTGAGATAGTACCTACAATCAGTGAACAAATTAAACTATTTAACCTATGGGGAAAATGTATCTGGGGCTTATTACAGCATTATAAATAGGCTACACAGGACATACAAACAGTGGAACCCATGCCTAATAATAGCCAACGCTGGTCAATGGCCCATTACTAAAGAGAATAACAGAGCTGATTTACAAGACTGAGACCAGGTCTAATTGCATATTTTGGAAAGGAAAAAAGAAAAAAAAAAAAAAATCAAGGTGACTGGAGTACTCACTCCAGTTAAGAAACACAAAGGAGAAATTCAGACAAATGGTCAAAAAACAAAGTCGAAAGCTAAAAAAAAACAAACAAACAAACAAAAAAAACACCAGGTAATTTGTGATGGAACCTAGATATATACATTCTTCCCCTAACTAAAGAAAGCAAAGTGCTTTTTTTTTTTTGGTACCAGGAATTGAACCCAGAGGCCCTTAACCACTGAGCCACATCCCCAGCCCGTTTTGTATTTTATTTAGAAACAGGGTTTTGCTAAGTTGCTTAGTGTCACACTAAATTGCTTAGGCTGGCTCCTACTCCTGCCTCAGTCTCCCAAGCTGCTGGGATTATAGGTGTATGCCACCACACCTGGCAGTAATGTGCTTTAAAGTAAGATAAGGTGTCAAAATGATCTAATTGACAGTTACAAACTACTATATCCAACATCAGCAGAAAACACCTTCCCAAATTCACACTGAAACCAAGAGAAATCACATTCCAGGTCATAAAACATATGTTAACAAATTTAAAGAACAGAAATCATATAAAGTATGTTCTTAGACCACAATGGCAATAAACCAGGTATCAGTAATGCATAAAAATACCTGGAAAATTTCCAAACACTTAAAGATTAAAACCACACACTTCTAAATAATACACGGGTCAAAGAAGACATTATAAGAAAACTAGTAGACTAGTATCTCTCAGGAACATAGGTACAAAAATGTTCAACAAAATATTAGCAAATCAAATCCAACAACATATAAAATAAATTATATACCATGATCATGGGAAATTTATTCCAGTCATATAAGGTTGATTCAACATTCTAAAATGAATGCAATCCAGGCAAAAAAAGAAAAACCATATGATCTTAATAAGAGAAAACAAGTCAGTTGGAAAAAGAAAAGAAGAAAAACATTTAAAAAAAAAAAGGTTTTAAATCTTCATAAATATTTTCTTTAAGAAGCTCTTATTTTCATTTTCTTGTAGGCTTCACAAAAACTGTGTGTCCTGATTAATCATGTCTTCTGTTGGAATATAATTTTTCTTCATTATCATGGAGAAAACAAGTTTATTTAAAATATCTTATTAACTTTTAACCTTCTATAAAAATAATTAGTGATAGGCAAACCAGTGTGGTTTTTTTGTTTCTTTGTTTTTTAAGTTTTTGAACTTTTTTGTTTCTGTTTTCCTTTTTTTTAGTATCAGGGATTGAGCCCAGGGGTGCGTAACTACTAAGCTACATCCTCAAGCTTTTTTTTTTTTTTTGAGAGGGTCTTGGTTAAGTAGCTTAGAGTCTCACAAAGTTGCTAAGGCTGGCTTTGAACTTGCGATCCCTCTGCTGCAGCCTTCCCAATTGCTGGGATTATAGGTATGCATCACCACATCCAGCTACTATAGACAAACTAGAAACTAGTATATCCTAGACAGAATTCCATAAAATAAATACATCTAAATCATAATTTTAATGGCATCATTGCCTCCTACTGATGTTTCATAATTAACCAATTCTTCTTTGGGAATTACTAGTTGTTTCTAATTTGGGCCTACAGAAACAAGATTGAGAAGAAGAGTTTTGTATATACTTTTTTGTGCACTTGGGCCTTTATTTTTCTATAGCATTTTTTCCCGTAGCATTTATCCCTTCCCAACATTGTTACATATATTTCCCCATAAATTTCCAATCTCTCCTACTAGAATCTAAGTTCCATGAGAACAAGGACTATCTGCCCCATTTCTCAGTCCATTCCAGCACTTATTAAAGATGAATGAAAAAGCTACTTACAGTTGTCAGAACACGCATAATTGTGTCTATATGCCACCGTTTAGAAGGTGCATACCTAAGAAAACAATGGCACAGATGAAAAAACTGAAACTTGTAAACCATACTGTATTTAGTGACTTCTGAAAATCCTGTCCTACAGTCTTTTCTAGGTTCCCTGCTTAAGTGATTATATTTGGAGACACTTTACCTTTGAACCTAGCAGCATTTGCTATTTCAAAGAATCATGAAATATAGTCAAACTCAAATGTTTCCCTTAAGATTGTAATAGGAGTTTCTGGGCTGAGAAATGGGACTTTGTCCCAGTTTCTCAGAAAACAAATCATACAGTCAGAGTAGGAGGGATAAAGAATAAAAAAGTAAAGAAACTTTTCCCAGACCCAGACAACACTAGGACTGTGAACCTGTTCCCTTAAATTCAGGGTGGAAAAAGAGAAAGAATACCCATTCGGCTAAAATCCTGAGGTACTTCCTCCTTCAAGTTTTACAGAGAACTTCAATCCAGATAACTTTTCCATTCTATTCAAAAAATGACCTCATAGATGAAAGGTTAAAGAATAGTTATAGTTGAAGATTTTGTGAAAGTGAGATTTTGTTTGGTCTTAGCATACTTGCTTAACTGTTGGCTATAATGGTTTTCTTATAGCTAACTTAAGACTAGAAGCTTGAAATAAATGTTATATTTTTTAACCACATGATTATAGCATTTTCCCCATATTTTGAACATGCTTTCAAAAAGTTCCAACCACCTTTTACTAATAAAAGTAAAAATAAAAATCTTACTTTTCTGCAGCAAGAAAGATTCCAGATGCACAGTCTGCCTTAAATTCTGGCTCACAGGAATCCAGAAAATAAAGTAATTCCTTCATCATGCCTCGAATATTATTTCCATTTACTAGGGCAAAACTCAATTCCATTGCACGCCTTGCAGAAGGGAAAATTAAAAAAAAAAAAAAAAAAAAACCATGATATTTACAGTGGGAATGAAACAAAGTCCCAGGTATGCTCTCCCAGAACATCAAGTGCTGACACATATGCCACTGTCCTTGCATAATCTTGTGAGCCCAATCGTACAAGCAAGATAACCAAGGAGAGTTGTTCTTATGTAATCAAATTTAGTTCTGATATTCTGAATCTTAATTCAACATTTTTCTTCAAAAATTCCTGAGAAATAGTTTACTAATGACCAAAAATACAGTTTGGATTCAACAATCTGGTCTATAAAACTGAAATTTAGAATACCCAGGAGGCTGAAAAAGAGAGGCAACAAAATCATTACCCAATATTAATACCTCGCTGTGTTATTCGTTAAAATATAACATATTCACTCACCACATTCTACTCTTATTACACTCTACTTCTGAACAAAGATGATGTAACACCACTTACATCAAAAGATATGTGGAAAATTAAAACAAACTGAAAGGGAAAATGAGAGCCTTAAAGAAGAAACAAGAGCATATACTATGAGGGTAAATAAAAGTGCCTATAAATTCGTGTCAAATTTAGTAACAAAGGCAAAAATAAAAATGTTTAACATACCAAATACTGTATGAATGTTTTCATATTTGGTAAAAAATTTAAACACTTCACAAATGATTTTCAAAAATAGCAATTTGATAACTGCATAATACTTTCAGATGAATAACAAAACTCAATCCTTAGATATAATTTGCTCTAATATAATGCTTAAGTAATTTATATACATTAATTCAATCAATCCTATATAATCCTATGAAGGAGTTACTCCTTATCTGCATTTTACATATGAGGCAACTGAGGTATTGACTGGCAAAATAATCTGACTCAGACTACTAGGGTAGAACCAGCACTTAGAAAGAGGCAGGTCTAGCTCCAGAGTCTGAGCCCTTACTAGTCTATATCCTGTCAAAGAGACAAAGGTTTTAGTTTTAAAATTCAAAGCCCAGTAATAAGCTATAGATAAACAGTAAAATAAGAGTCAGAAAGCTTGGGCTGGGGATGTGGCTCAGTGGTAAAGCGCTTGCCTAGCATGTGTGAGGCACTGGGTTTGAGTCTCAGCACCACGCATAAATAAATGAATAAAATAAAGGTCTATAACATCTAAAAAAAAAGTTTAAAGAGTCAGAAGGCTTTGTATCTATTTGCAGGATTGCCCCTTACAAAGGTTAAGGTTCAGGACAAGTCATTTGACTCCTTTGGGACTATATTTTAACTATTCTGTTAACTAGGGGTAGTAAGTAATTGTCTAATCTCTCTCACTGGCTTTCTCTGAGGACCAACTGAGAAGTTGCTTATAAAATCGTATGCAAGCCAGAGATGATGGCACATGCCTGTAATTCCAGTGAGTTGGACAGCTGAAGAAAGAGGATTAAAAATTTGAGGCCAGCCTCAGAAATTCATCAAGGACCTAAGCAAGTTAGCAAGGCCCTATCTCGAAATTTAAAAAAAGGGTCGGGGATGTAGCTCAGTGGTAAGGTACCCCTCATTCAGTCCCCAGCACCAAAAAAATAAAATCCTTTGCAAAGCATTACATAAAAGTTGGTATTATTGAGTCTAGGTCTTATCTCTAGATTGCCCAAGCACTTAGAACCTCATCTGTACAAACAAAAGGAACTCAGTATCAAACATTTTGCTAACTGAATGGTTTCAAAGATTGTTTTACATTTACTTTATTCTATATTTGAACATATAACCAAAAGTTCTTCAATGTTAACTATAGCTAGGTTTTATAAGAGGAAAACAAGCAGAGCTACTCCAATGAAAGAAGAGATTTATACCTTTTGACAGTGCTACTGGCTGCCTAACAGTCATTCCTAGATGTAAGAAATATAGCAGCCTTCAGTATGGTGGATCATAAATACTGTGAAAAATGTGTGCTGTCAGCAATTTGAGTTTCAGCATCGTGGTAAGACACTTAGCCGATGGATCACTCCTTATTTTCATCCTCCAACACACAAAGCACAGTACCTCTATTAAATAAACATTTGCCCAACTTATCTGTTATACTTATTAAAGAATCAAGGACAACTTCAGTGTGCACTTAAGAATTTCCTATTGGTCTCTTTAACTGACCTAAATGCCAAAAAGAAAAAAAGGATTCACTCTACAGAGAGTTCATTTGTGAACACAAGGACTAAATACATAAAATATCAACACTCTCTCAGAACTATAAGTAGAGGGGCATAGAACTATCAATAATCAGTTTCTCTCACTTTGTTTAACAAAAATACTGAACTGAGAGTCTCAGTTTGTTACCGTTTTATTGAGACATCCAAATCTTTTAGACAGTCCACAATTGTGCTTCTGTGCCTCTGTACTGCATTATGATCCGTCTGCACAGTCTTCAACAAAGATGTCAGAGCTACATATCTGGATGAAACAAAGTTGCAGAATAACAGTTAAAATGCAAAATTCTGGAAAATTTTCCTCTGCTTAAATGACAATAAAAATGTCTTAATGGATAAGTGAAAGCACATACTATAAAATATTTAAAAGTAAAGATAGAGTTAATGAGTATAAAGATAACATTTTAAAAGCATAAAAAAGATAGCATAATCTATAGCAGCAACCAGGAAAAGTTTTGGAGTCAGATTTGTGTTCATAATCAAGTCCATTTAAATTTCTAAAAATAATCAACTCAACTCTTTCAAAATGTTCCAAAACAGTGAAACAAAATAAGCATATACATTTTTATATACCTTTAAAGGCTGCCTCACCTCCCAAATGAAGGAGGAAGTTATTTTAATTTTAGAATTTGGGTTTTCTCTGCTTTCAAATAATGGTGGTACCCAAACTGACTCAATAAAAATGTGAGTTTAAGATGCAAGTCCTTAAAAATCCTTTTAGAAGAAGATAATGCAGGGTGCCACAATGTTTATTTCTGTATCTTCTCCTGCTTAGGATGATTAGAAAGAATAATCTTTCCTGACTGGAAAAAATAGCAAGCAAACAATAACTTATTATGAAGATAACTAAATAAAAGATAATATTGACCAATTCATCTACTTTAAAAAAAAAAAAAAAAAAAAACTAGCTAGATTTCTCAAAGATGTTTCAGATTTGCAAATCTGAAATGTATTTTTCTTACTAATTTAGAGCAGGGGTCAACAAACTATAGCCCACCTGCAAAAATCCAGTTCTTTTCTATTTCTATAAATCAATTCTTATATAATACACCATACTCACCATTCATATACTATCTATGATTAATTCCATGTTAAGGCACAGAGCTGCACAATTGCTAGAGAGAACCTGTAGCCCAAAAAAGTTCAAAATACATACCATATGGCCCTTTCCAGAAAAAGTTTTGCTGACTACTGACTTATGCATAGGAGTAAAAATTAAAACCATAAAGAAAATCCTCAAGTTATTTACAAAAGAATAGTTTTAAGACCAAACTAAAGAGCCTGAGTTGAAATTCTAGATATATCACATAATACCTATATAATTTTCAGCAAAGGCACTCCAGAAAATACAATTGTAATACCCACAATACAAGATATTTTTCAGTTGACTTACCTAATATTTTTGTCATTGTTCAATAAGAAACGACCCAGGATATTTATGGCTAGAACCTAAAAATAAATAGCAAAGGTTAAAAATCTAGGAAAATGAAATATTTACATTGTTTCCTGATACTAAAGGTCACTTTTTGGTCCCCGATAGGTGCAAATTATTTAAAGGTGGCAGCTTGTACCTACAGACTGCTGGGGGGTAAAGGGGGGACTAAAGGCAAACTCTCAAAATCATATTCTATTTCAACAGAAGCTGCTGGAAGATTCAGTTTTAAGGTTTTAATATTGTTAGTAGAAAAATATCATTGGTATGGCCCCTTTGGAGAAAAACCTGGCAATAACTATAAAAATCTAGGAAACATTTATTCTGTTTCATGAAATGTTTCCAAATTCTAATATGAAAATAAAAACAAATACAAATGAGATTTAAAAAAAAATAGGGAAACCCAAGTCCTCTGCTCCAACAATTCCGTTTCTAAGGCAGGTGCAGTGATGTACACCTATAATCCCAGTTACTCAGAGGCTTTGGCAGGAGGAACTCAAGTTCAAAGTCAGCCCCCTCAACTTATGGAGATCCAATCTTAAAATAAAAAGGGCCAGGGACATAGCTCAGTGATAGAGTACACCTCTGGTTCAATTATTACCAGTACCAGAAAAATTAAAAACTCAATTCTAGGAATTTATCTGACAAACAACTGTACATATGCACAAAGGTCTATTTCAGCACTATCAGCATATCACAAATGATGGGAGACATCCTAAATGTACATTAATAGCAAGTTTGCTAAATATACTACTAATGCAGCTATACAATGGAATCCTATGCAGTCATTAAAAAGAATGAATTCAGACACAAGGTATAGCATGGATAACTTTGAAGACACCAAGTTAAATGAAATAAGAAAAACACTAAAGGACAAATACTATTATGATTCCACTATGACATTGTGAAATATATTCGGTGTTTGTCCCCATTGCTTAGAACAGAACTCCTAAATCCCTTGGAATTTCCTAGGTGATGGCTGCACCTTTAGTTCTAGTGAAGTGACTTTTAATGGGCTACTAGATAATGTTAAGATAGGGCAGATTTGCCAGATATTGGAAGGCTGGAATATTCAGTACCATGCCCAAGCTCTAGGGATGGGAGAGGTGCTGATCACCTCAGCATGAAGTTCATGCTGATCACCAACTGCCATTGATTTAATCAATTGTGCCTTCGTAATGAGGCCTTCGTAAAAACTCAAAAGGACAGGGTTCCTAAGAGTTTCTGAACAGAAAAACACATAAGAATTTCCTGAAGAGCATCATACCTGGGGAACACATAGATGCCCCCAGCCCTTCCCCCACACCTTGCCTTATACATCTCTCCCATCTGTAGCCTTTTTAATATCCTTTATAACAAACTGATATACCTAAGTAAAGTGTTTACCTGAGTTCTGAGATACTCTAGTAAATTAACCAAACTGGACTGGGGAGATATGAGAACCTAGAGATGGTGGGTCAAAGCATAGGTCATCCACACTTGCAAATGGCATATGAAGTGGGACATAGTCTTTTGAGAGTTTACCCTCATTCTGTGAGACCTGATGCTACCTCCAAGTGATAGTGTCAGAAGCGAATTAAAGTGAAGGACATCCAAGTGGTGTCTGCTGAAGAATCACTTATGTGGGAAATTCTAGATAGATCACATAATACCTATATAATTTTTATATAGGCACATCTGGTGTCAAAAATTAAGTGTTGAGTGAATATGTGAGAAGAGGAGCTAGGAAAAACATTTTTTTGGTTTGTTCTGTGTCTTTTCAGAGGTACCTGGAGTAATCAAATTCACAGAGCAGAAAATAGAAAGGTAGATGCCAGGCACTTGAAGTAGTATGGAATACAGAGTTATTGTTTAATGGAGACAGAATTTGGGAAAATTATAAGTTCTGGAGGAAAATGGTGGAACAAATTCACAATAAGGAATGTATTGATGTCAATGAACTATACATTTAAAAATGGTAACATAACAAATCACAAGGGGAAAAAAAGAGAGACTGGTCTCTAGACATCAATATAGAACAAACTACAAAATAATATGAGCTGAACAAAGTAAGATACAGAACAATACCCAAGATATGCTACTATCTTGTCTGAAAGAAAGGAAGAGGAAAAGAACTTAACCCAATTTGCTTTGGTTATATGACTAGATATTCACCACTTAAACCAAATGATCATGGTTAACCTCACAGTAATTAGACACACACACACATTATAGGTATATATATATATATATATATATATTCTATATTAATATATAATTATATATTATGTATGTATATAATATGGTATACACACACACACATACATTCACATATGTACTTCCTAATTCAATCAAATGAGAAGAGGACATTTTTGCAACAGTTTTGCCAAAAAAAGCATTACCTTATTCTATAAAATTACAAGAAAATATCAGAAAGATTCAAGATTCTACAAGGTAACTTATCAGTATTTTCCAAAAGTGTCAAATTCGTGAAAGAAAGAAAAACAAAGAAACTTGTACAGATTAGAAGAAACAAAGGAGAAAAGACAATTAAATGCAATGTGGGATTCATGGACTGACTCCTGGAATAGAAAATAAATTCCAGCAGAAAAATTAGTGAAATATAATTTAATTAGTAGTACAGCATTAATATTAGTTTTTCAGACTTGATAATTATGCTATAATTTTGCAAGATCTTAACCTTAGAGGAAGCTAGGTGAAGGATATAGTGTATATTAGAACTGTGAACTATTTTTGCAACTGTAAGTCTCAAATTATTTGAAATAGTTTATGAAAAGTGGAGAAAAGAAAAATGCAGGTGTAGACACATTTTAATATGAATAAAATGTCTCAAAAATACAACAGAAACTACTACCAGCATTTCCCTCTGGAAGAACTGACAGACTACACACATGGAAGCTACAAGACAAACATTTTCTTCCCTGTGTACCTTTGGTACTACTTATTCTGTATGTCCATTCCTTAAAAATAAAAACAAATTTATTCAAACATGTGTTGTTTGAAATAATGAGTACAACTCAAATTGAGGTTCTAGTAAAATTTTATTATGAAATGTTTCCTCGTCTTCTCAATCTCAAAATAACTAATTATACCTAAGTCTTCCAGACTATTATCAATATTAATCCTTCAATGGGAATGATACTTCACACACCAAAAACACAGCATTATGCATTTTTTACATCATCTGTTCTTGAAGTCTAGTTCCAAATGGAATCCAATTCCTAGACAACCAATCTAAATACGATGTTTAGGGCAAAAAAAACTGTTTAACACTTACTCGCAGTCCACTCTCTGATTTAATATCCATGATAGTCAAAACCGTTTCATAAAGAATAGCATTTCCTACATTTTTACTAGTCTCTGTGTTAGTGGCAACCTGAAAAGACAAAGAACAGTACATAAGTGAGAAAATGACACTTCCAAAAACTATCCAGAGGTAATGAGCTATTTATGATTATGGCCACCAATGAGAAAACAAAAATTGCTGCATACAGTAATCATGATCACTCTACTCCCTGCTAGATGAAAATGAGTTTTTCATACAATTCAAGCTGGGTCTACTCACCTGTGCTAATATATCATTCATAGCTTCACTTGAATCATCATCATTTCGTCCTAAAATTCTTAATAACCGCAAAATTCGCACCTAATATGCAAAATATGGCAAGAATCAATAAATTATATCTGTCACAAAGAAATCTTATTTGGTATGAAATTCAAATAGTTTAAAAGAAGTCAGATCCAATCAGAAATACTAAGAAGTCAGAAGAATTTTAAATACCATTTTTAGAGAAACTCTGTGCCTCTATGTCTAATGAAGTTCTTAGACAACACATCCTTCATTGCTCCCCAGCTAAAGGATGCCATACCACTTGCAGAGATATATTATGTTGATAGTTCAAGTGGCAAAGTAATGAACAATTTAGACTATTAAAATTGTAATTTTATTCTATTAATGTAATAAAGAACTGTGTCCCTGTTCATTAATATAGTTAGCTTAATCAATTAACTATTCAATTTCTACACAATATGAATTTAAGGGGAAGAAAATGGCCTATTCAAAACATTAAATTCACATGATATTTATTCAAAATGTTTTTTTCAACCTCACCTGCAAAAAGGGGTCACTGATACCAGAAACATCATGTTCTGGGGAATATCCGGACATGATGAGGTTCTTTAGAATACGAACTAATTGGGGCACAAGCTGCAGAAGAGAAACATGCATCAAAAAAAAAAAAAAAAAAAAAAAAAACACAGTGAACACAGTGAATACCTAAGAATTTCTGTTTAATAAGCAAGTCCTTTGGTTCGGAAAAAGGATGCAAGGGTCTGAGTCCAGGAAATTCTATTAATACAATATAGTACTATATTCATGTTTGAAAAATATAACTTAGGAGTGCTTAGGCCAAAAGCTCAAGAAATAATATGTATTTTATCAAGATAAATCAGACTTTTTTACTCCAGAGTTAAATATGCAAAGATATTACAAATAACGATGGATCCCAAAGCCAAGGGGACTCAAGTAAAATAGATGCCTATGGGGCACACTGTATTTCTACTTCTGTAGAACTTGATGCACATGGGTGGCAAAAAAATGTTCAATTTTTATCCATTCAAACATTTTCATATACAATGCTATCACACCAAAATATAACTGGTGATCTTATTAAAATTATAGTCTTAAAGCTTACCACCTCAAATAGAGAAAACTTTTCTCTCCTCTTAAGATAGGGCTAGTTATGTCCTCTTGCAACAAACAACAGGGAATACCAAAGCCACCAACATTAACTAAGTGGAAATAACACATGAAGAAAATATACCTTTCACCTTAAGAAAATACCAAAGCTATGAATAATTTCCCCTCCCTATTCTTAATTCATATGACACAACTTTGTTGTAATTTAATATCAGCACTTAACTATACATACTGCTTTGTGGGCTTTTTGTTTATCTTACCAATGAGACTATTCATTCCTCATGGTGAGAAATTCCCTTGTCCATTAGAGTCATAGAAGAGGCAATGTCATTATCATACTGCACTTAATGAATGCTTTAAATATTGACACACATTTCATTTCTGTTGATAATTACTTGCTGTTAAAACTCTACTCTAAAATGTTTACTACAATCAACTTCCCCTTCTCCAATTAAAAATTCAACTTATATAAACAACTCTAATGGCCTAAAATTAAGTGAAGTGTCCAAAGCGAACCACACTACATCTTTTTGTAGCCCATCTAAACAGTTCCAATTCTGATATAACTCAATTTTATTTCTTTCTCATTGTAACTAGACTCTGTTCCCTCCCTACTCTCCAAGCCTCAAAAAGGGTTGAAATTAAAATAAGAAGTATATATTCTCAAGGCATACACTCAAAACATCAAGGCCACTTCTAAATGCAAGAGAACACAATCTCTGTGAATTTAAATGTTTGGCTATAATACTTTAGAATTTAGTGAGTCATAGGTCAACTAATCAAAAATCTAATTTGGACAACTCTAAGAATAAGACAAGATTAAGCAATGGAGATGTGTAAATTCTAAGCAAATCCTCTTTAAATCTGTCAACTGTGGGAAAACTTGTGTAGAGATAAGCAGCTCACCTTGCATACTTCCCAAAGGTCTGCTTTTTTTTTTTTTTTTTTTTTTTTTTGTACTATACATAACCCTAATTACTTTTTAAATCTGATTTAGTTCTTGGAGAGGTCCTTTTTCCTCAGGCTACTAAATTGTTTTATTAACATAAGGCCAACATGTCGCATAAGATTACCCTGGGATAGAAAGCACAAATGTCTAAAAGTTCAACATACAATTTCTTGTAACCCAGATTTATTTTCAGACAAAAATACAAGTTACTAAAACTGATGACAGGACAAACAAAATAAGATGACAAAGGGTAAGGCTGCAGCCATGAAAATCAGTTGGTGCCCACCTACTCTACCTCTAAATCCTTTTAATATTCCAAACATCGAGGAAAGATTATTTTCAGGTAAGAAGAAAATTAAAGCTCCAAGGCTGAACTGAAAGCTCGGTAGCATTCACAGAGCTTTATGAAGTATGAGGTTACCCACACATGACTCTAAAATAACTATTTCAAAAAGAAGCACTGTTTTGTGTCCAGGCTCCCAACTGATCTGGAACTGCCATCACCAAAGCCACCAGGAAACTGTTCAAAGTTTCTCAAGTAAAGATCAAGGAAAGGCAGAGGAGATTTAAGAAAGGCTGCAACTGAAATCCAAGGCTGACTCTGGAGTCAGGAGTTTAAATGACAAGACGAAAACTGGACTAGGGAGTTAGCCAAAAATGCTAGAACAAGTAAACCACAGTATTAAGCACAGCTTCAGCATTAGTATAATTTAAAAGCCACATTTGTGGATGGATACACAAAAGCTACTAAGGACCTAATGCCAGCATGCACCATCTAAAAGAGTGTTAATTCTTACCTTTTCATTCTAACATACAGCAGGATTCCAAACAGACAACAGGAACAAAACATACAAAGCAAGCATTAGGGACAGATACGGGTCTCATACTATTTTACAATAATTTTTATCAAGACATGAACATCTAAAAGGGGAAAAAAGCAAAAAAAAAAAAAAAAAAAAAAATCTGCTATTACATCTAAAATACAAAATGAGTCCCATTCATGGAGGGATCAGCATCCTATAAAAGAAATTAAATTCATGTAACTCCTCAAAGAGAACAAATTTTCTGCAAGTCCTCCTCCCTACAAGTTAAGTAGAGAAACAAAACTGTCTACTTTAAAATGCTAGTAAAGAAGGGAGAGTGGGGAACTTAAGAAAGCTAGGATTTCCAGGGCTGGGATTGTAGCTCAGTGGTAGAGCGCTTGCCTAGCACATGTAAGGGTTCAATCCTCAGCCCAGATTAAAAATAAACAAACAAATAAAATAAAGGTATTGTGTCTATCTACAACTAAAAAATAATAATAATAATTTAAAAAAAAAAAGCTACGACTTCCATCACAGGAGTCTTAAAGGTAATAAAAAAATCAAATTTTGGTTTGCAGTTTTCACCTTAAAAAGAAAGAGAATTCTCTCTCTTAAAAAAAAAAGAAAAAAGAAAAAAAAGAAAGAAAATCCTACTTATAATGTGACCTCAGGTTACATTTCTTGACTCAATGTGAAAACAGAAAATAAAACACTTGAGACATTGGTATGTCTGCCAACAAGAGAAGAATTCTCTTCAGAAAAGAAAAACATTATTTTAGTGCCAGTTCTTATATACCTAAATCTGGCTTCCAGCCCTATAACACAGCAGGGCTAGTTAGATCCTTTATTCGGCTCCATAGTTTGCTTTCAAAAGAAAATCTGAGGTGATAAAATCATGTACTTTTCAGGAAAATCACTTTCCAATCAAGAAAGGGTTAGGCATATAGAATGGCACCTACCTTTCTGAAATGTGCAAGCATGTCTGGGCTTCGCTCACACATTTCTGTGAGGAGGACTACAGATGTGTGAAGGACACCTTAAAGAAGAGAGAAAAGAAAAACTAAAAGTAAGCCTCTATTACCCAACTTTGTAGAACAGGACTTCAGATTCCTGAAGATAATTCCAAAAGGACAATTGCTACTTCTATTTTTTAATTCCCTAAAGAATCTAAGCATTGTGGTGAATACAAAGGAGACACTTACTAGAAGCCTGCTGAGCTATTGAGTCAGTCAAATCTGAGTATTTTTAACAATTATGTCACCAAAATAATTATTTCAAAATGACAACAATACACCTCTCCACCTAATAATATCCACAAGGACATGTTCACAGTCAATGTGTTCTAGATCTCTTCTATTCCATACTGACTCAAAAAATTATTAGTTCTGACAGGTTAAAAGACAAAAATCTTGGTAAGATTTTAAATTTTCTGAAAAAATATATCAAAACTCTAAGATAATTATGAATGATAAGGTAAATTTGCTTGTTCCAAAATCAGTAAAAAGAATCTCACAATACTTTTCACTAAGAAATAAATAAGTGATGAAATATTTTTTTGCTATACAAGTATATTTTGAGCAATCTGGGCAAAGTACTGAATTAATTAAATGAAATAAACTGTAGCATTTTTTTCTCTTAGAATTTAAGACACATACATTTTCTTTACTTGGAATTTGTTTCACTGACTTAAAAATAAGAATAAAATGCGAAGAATAAAATGCTTAATTCCTCATAAGATTTACATAAAGGTATCTGAGTATCCATTACAAACTCTTGTTAGAAGTAAACCAAAACATTTTTCACTAATTTCATACTCCTACCACATGACAACGAAGAAAAATGTTTCACTTTTTATTATAAAATAGCCAAGAAATCAAAAGGTTTTTACACATAAAAACAAAGGGTAGAATTAGTCGTACATTATACTGAATACTAACAATTTACGAGAGGACCAGAAATGAAAGACAAGTCTGCTATGAAGAATCAATCTAGTTATAAAACAAGGATAACTGAGTAGAAAAGACCTTGCTAGAAATTATCTAAGCACTGTAACAAGGCAACTTCCACCATCCTGAGATACAGGCAGACACAGCCTTAAGTTTTTTCTCTTTCCCTTTCTCCCTTAGTACTTCATGAGTTCATACAAATCACATTACCATGGTTCTTCTCATTCAATAAATTTTTTGTTGCTGGTAAGAACATCTCCATAAGTTCAGGAACCTTCCTGATGACATGAACAGCACACAGTGCTGCCTGTAAAAAAAAAAAAAGGACAACAAAATTTATTTCAGGTAAGCCAGGGAAACTGATCTTATAAAATAACAACAAAAGAATTTCACCAACTAGTTCATCTGCTAGAAAAATAAAGAAGAAAGAAGCTACAGTTTACTATTTATTTATTAACTGGTTGGAGCTTTCCAGTTCATACTATTCCATTAATGAGGAACTTCTAGCTCACCTGTTCCTCTATTCATATATTATTAGACAAGTGGGCAAAAACTTTCTAGATTAGACCATGGTTAATATGAATTTATTAAAAGTTAAACAGAACTTATGCAGAGTTCTGGGGGAGCAAAAAATTAGTCATTTCTGATAGCCATTCCTCTGAGGGAGATGACCAACAGATATAAATACATCATGAAACTGAAAGATATAAACAGTAGATGCTATAAATCTGCTGTTGAGTTTAACAGTATCTATCCTGACTACAACTCACCCTACCAACATTAAAATCACCTGAGGGGGAAAGGGGAATAACTCAGTGGGAGAGCACACAGGTTCAAGAGCCTGAATTTGATCCCCAGTACAATAAAGGAAAAAGGGAGAAGGGAAGAAGAAAGAAAATAATTTGAAATACATTTAACTAGTCTTCACTAAAGAAAAAATGGTCTTATTAGAAAGAAAGGTACACTTAAAGACTTTTGTTTATTCCCCAAAAGTAATCACGGTTATTATTTGAGTCAAATACCATAAAAGCTTAGACAGATTAACAAAATTTCTGTTCATTCCCCCAATGTTGTATTGCTAGGGAGGGGCATCTATTCCTAAGGAATATTTTATTTAATGCAGTAATGTGCCTCCTAAACAACAGGAGTTCAAACATACTTGAAGAAAAAGTACTGGGTTACAAATTAAAGAAAGAATTGAACTTTGTTTGCATTTTGGAAGTAGCAAGAGAAGAGACATCACATTGGAGTTATTCTCAATAAGATTCTCAATAGTTGATTTATCATCAGAAACTGAAGAGGACTAAAGACAGTGGAATGACATGTTTAAAGTACTGAAAGAAAGACTATTCACCAAGAATGTTATTTTCAGCAAAACTGTCCTTTCAAAAAGAGAGGAATGAGGATGCACCTCAGAGGTAGAGCACCTGCCTACCACGTACAAAACTCTGCTACATAGCTTCCCAGAATGGCTGAGAAGGGCACAGTAATGCACAAGCATTTCCTTTTTTGTAATTGTCAAATGGCAAACTCTTAATTCCATAACTCTTTCTACATTTATTAAATGATATTGCACTTTAAGTAAGAGCTTTTCAATTTGTACCTGTTCATTTATGCATTCATTTATTTATTTAATCAGTATAGGCTCATGGAGTTCTATTTTACTCAGGGAATTAAAATCAATTGCAATCGTTGTTTAATTTTTGCTCAACTTGTCCCAAGACAAAAGTCCCCTCAAAAAAAGAAAAGAAAAGAAAATTCAATTTTGTTTGCAGCCATCATTAAAGGTATATCATTGAAGCTGGGAATGGTGGCAAATGCCTATAATCACAGCACCTCAGGAGGTTCGGGAGTTTAAAGCCAGCCTCAGAAAAAGCAAGGAACCAAGCAACTCAGTGAGACCCTGTCTCTAAAATACAAAAAGGGTCAAGTGCCCCTGAGTTCAATCCCTGGTACTCACCCACTCCCCCGGGCCCCCTGCAAAAAAAAAAAAGGTGTATCACTGAAATGGCTTGGTCCTTTCATTGCCTTTCTCTCACACCATTAAAAAAGAGGCACACTGCCAGGTGCAGTGGCACATGCCTGTAACCCAAGCAATGTGGGAGGCTGAGATAGGAGGATTACAAGTTCAAGGCCCACCTCAGCAACTTAGTGAGGCCCTAAGCAACTTAGTGAGACAATAAAAATAAAAAACAAAAAAGACTAGGAATGTAACTCAGTGGTAAAGCACCCTGGGTTAAATCTCCAATACAAAAAAAAAAAAAAAAGGAAAAAAAGAAAAAGCAAAAAAAGAGGCACAGTACATGCCAACCAGATGATGATAGGTATTCATTTCATGGACTTCTAAATTCCATACATTTTGTTTACAAAAGCTTTAGGATTGAAGTACAATTTAAAAATTCAAAATGTTTATATCAAGCAGATAAATTAAGAAAAGAAGAAAAATTGTCTTCTATTCCCATCAGATATACCAATTTTAGAAAGTGGGCTCCACATCATTCCCTCAAGGAAACTGCCCTTCCATAGATAAAGGCACTCAAAGACATGAGCTCTAACTAATAGTGTTTAGAGTTGAATCATGGGCTGGGGATGTGGCTCAGTGGTAGAACGTTAGCCTAGCATGCACAAGGTCCAGGTTCAATCCCCAGCACAAAGGGAAAAAATTAATTCATAAATATCTGCCTGTTAGCAATTTGTTTTAATACTGTTTAAATTACTTAGGAAATGATTAGATATGCCACCTAGGATATCCAGTACATTTGCTTGTTTATAAATAATTTCCTTGAAAAATGTGCAATTAAGATTCATATGGTAATATTCCATGATATCGCTAATAAGTGGATGATGACACATAATGGGGGTGGGAGGGGTTAGTGTTAGGGTTAGAGTTAGGGTTAGGGAGGGGGGCAAGAATGGAGGAAGGAAGGACTGTATAGAGGGAAAAGAAAGGTTGGAAGGGTGGGGGGAAGGGAAAAAATAACAGAATGAATCAAACAACATTACCCTATGTAAATTTATAATTACACAAATGGTATGCCTTTATGCCATGTACAAACAGGGAAACAAGATGTATCCCATTTGTTTACAATAATAAAAAAAAAAGATTCATATGGAACCATTTAAAATATAATTACTACAGAGAGAAATACTTTATATCATATGAACTTTCAAAACAGTAATCTGCCCTCTAATCTAAACATATATTAGTTTCATTAAATGTTACCTTTTTCCTTAAGTAAGAATTAGAGGTTTTCAGGAGCTTCTCTACCTCTCCTGCAAGATCTCTGCACATCTCTGAGGAGCCCATGCAGCCAAGGGTACAAAGTGCTAGCCCCTGCACAAACTGCGTGCTATGATTAAGATCACTGCAAAAGAAAGGAAGGAGGGAGAAACAAACACACTTTACCTGGTGTTCCCAGGAAAAAGCTTCACAATTCAGCAAACTAGTGTGGAACAATTCAAGATTTGTCCAATAATGAAAATGACTAACAGGAATAATTAGAAGGAAAATGTTTCATTCAACTTTATTACAAATTAGCAGTACAGTGAGCTAACTAACAGTCCCTCCTACAGATTTACACCCAAAGTTTCCAAATACATAAGCAGTAGAAATTGGACAACATGTTATCTATATGATAGATGTGAAAGACACACACATTAGATATTTTAGCAAACCAATGGAAATAAAAACTGGCAACGAAAAAATATGGAACAAAAGTGTGTTTCAAGAGATGTTTAATATGATTTACTACTAACTATAAGAAAAGGTAAGATGCATGATAACCAAAATGCTTTAAAAAAATATCAAAAAAATCTCTACCATAAGAGCATACACAACAGAAATTAAGTTAGCCTCTAACACCTTTGAGCTTATGCTTTAGTATTAACTTTTATGTACATTAAATCATTTTTACATTTTATTCTTTCAAAAAAAAACCAATAGTTATCAGTACCATGATAAAAAATAAGCTAATGAAGCCACTTTTAACAAACTAAGCCACGTATTTACAGTGAGCCACTGTATCTGGTGGTACACATACAGACACTTATTACTTGCTGCCGTTTCAGTGTGTCCCTTAATGGTTCATGTGTTAAGAAACTTGATCCTCAGTATGTTGATGTGAGAGATGGTAAAAGTTTTTAGAAGAACCACCCAGTGAGAAGTCACTGGGAACACTGCCCTCAAAAGAGAGAGACACTGGTCTTGAAGATTAAATTAGTAGTTTCCATAAGAATAAGTTGTTATAAAAAAGCAAGACTGACTCTCCCCCTCTCTGGCTTCCTGTCTCACCATGGGCTCTCTCCCTCTCCCATGTATGTGTTCCCACCATCATGGTGATGTCAGCTATGTGGTCCTCACCAGAGACCAAACAAATAGAGCTGCCCTTATCTTGGACTTTCAGACTATAAAACTATGAGCTTTATACAAGTAACCCCCTTTTCTTTATACATTAGCCAGCCTTGGGTATTTTGTTATAGCAATGGAAAACAGACTAAGATGTTACTGTACAAAATTATTGGCAAACCCAGTCAAAAAGTATACTTTTGAAAAAGCTAAAGCAGGCCTAGGGATATAGCACAGTTGGTAGAGTGCTTGCCTCACATAAGCAAGCCCTGGGTTCAATACCCAGTACAACCAAAAAAAAAAAAGTTGAAGTACTGCTGGGCACAGTGGTGCATGCCTGTGATCCTAATGACTTGTGAGGCTGAGGCAGAAGAATCACAAGCTCAAGACCAACCTCAGCAACTTGACAAGGCCCTAAGCAACTTAGTAAGACCCTATCTCAAAAAAGGGGGGTGGGGTACTGGGCCTCTGGTGGCACGCTTACCTCACATTCCTGAAGCACTGGGTTCAATCCTCAGCACCACATAAAAATAAATAACTAAAATAAAGGTATTGTGTCCATCTACAACTAAAAAATATTTTTAAAAGAAAAAGGAGGGGGGCTGAAAATACAGCTCAGTGGTAAAGTGCTCCTATGTTCAATCACCAGTGCCAAGAAAGAAAGAATAAAGCAAGTTAAAGTATTAAAAGCTTGAACTGGTAAATTTATCTGTACAGTATAATCAATTCTAGTTATCCAGAAGCTAAATTATCCTTTGGATTATGCTACAAACTTTCAGAGCATGTCAGTATCTTTTAGCCCAGCATGATTCAAAGGGTCTTTGGAAGATCTTAAGACTGTTTCAGAGAAAGTCCATGTGATCCATCCAAACTATTTTCATAAGCCTAACACATTATTCCATAATCTTAACACACTATTATTACTATGTTGACATCTGCACTAATGGTGCAAAAGGAATGATACCCATTAGCACAAATCAAAGGAGGGGCACCAAACTATACAAGTAGTCACCATATTCAAAGCCACATAGAGTTTGTACAAGAAAAAAGAAAAAGACATGAAAACAGGCCATTTCATTTAATACTACCCTACCCATATCAAAATGGTAAAAATTGTTAGTTTTATTAAATCTCAACTCTTTTTTGTTTGGTGATTTTTTAGTTTTTTTTGTTTGTTTTGTTTTGTTTTACAGTGCTGGGGATCCAACTCAGGAACTTGGGGCATGCTAAGCAAACATTCTATCACTAAACTTTGCAACCAGTCCAAAATCTCAACTTTCTTTTTTTTTTTTTTAATCTCAACTCTTTTATTTTTTTTAGATGTTGATGGACCTTTATTTTATTATTTATATGTGGTGCTGAGAATCAAACCTAGTGTCTCACACATGCTAGGCAAGCACTCTACCACTGAGTCACAACCCCAGCTCCTAAATCTCGATCTTAAGTGCACATTTTTAAAATATTCTGTGTGACAAAAGGGGAAGTATAAATTTCTTTGTTGCACAATGAAGCAAAACATCAATCTCAGAGAAAATCCCTTGGTATATGTTTCATCTGCAAGCTGAACTACAAACTATGAACTTTGAAAATGAACATTTTTATTTGACAAATAACTGGCAACTATGGTTATTTAGATTTGGTTATTTGGCAGACATTTTCTGGACAAAGAACCAAATAAGACTACTACTTCAAGAGCAACCACTGACAGTGTTTGTTGCCAAGGACAAAATCTAAGCTTTGAGCCAGGTCTGGTGGCACATGCCTGTAATCCCTTCTGTAATTACAGGGAATTAGGAGGCTGAGGCAGAAGGACCACAAGATGGAGACCAGCCTGGCCAATTTAGCAAGACCCTATCTCAAAATAAAAAATTTTAAAAAGGCCTGGGGATGCAGCTCAGTAATAAAGCACCCCATGTGTTCAATCACCAGTACAAAACAAAAACAAAAATATATACATACACATACACACATAAACACACATAAACATACAAGCTTTAAAGTGAAAATTAGTATTTTGGAAAACTTGTATTGCTACAAGTTTCACACTTTAGCAGTGTGTGCCACCACACCAGGCTTAGTGAAACAACTGTTTACCAAATGACCTATCATGATGCTACAAAATTAAATATTAAAAGATTTACTCAAAGTGCAAGGCAGAACAATGGTCTGGTTTTTTAAAAAAATATTTTTAGTTATAGATGAACACAATACCTTTATTTTATTTATTTATTTTTATGTGGTGCTGAGGATCGAACCCAGTGCCTCACACCTGCTAGACAAGCACTCTACCGCTGATCCACAACCCCAGCCCAGAACAATGGGTTTTAATTTAACAAAGTACTACAGGTTTCAGATTCCACACTGTACCTGATAACCTTTAAGAAACTACTACTTGTGGAGTTTCAGCAAAGTTTCAAAACAATGTCCATAATTATATGACAAGCTATTAATCTTCCCTTTCCTAATTACATTATCTGGGAGAGGCAATATTTTTTTCACCTACTTCAATCAATAGAACATAAGACAAGAAACTGAATGCAAAAGTAGATATTAGCATCCAACTGTCTTCCTTTAGGTTACAAAACACAATAAGAGAATTATAAAAATGTAAAATAATGCCCTTTTCACACTGAGTATCTGTTTGTTAATATAATGTCATAAAAAATATCATTAACAAGGGCTGGTGTTGTGGCTCAGCAGTAATGCAATCACCTAGCATGTGGGAGGCACTGGGTTCGATCCTCAGCACCACATAAAAATAAATAGAATAAAGGCATTGTGTCCATCTACAACTAAAAAATATTAAAATATATATATAGTATTAACAACAAAATGGTTTCATTATTAGTATTTGGGGGGTTTGTTTCTAGGGATCAAACCTAGGGCTTTGGGTGTACTAGGCATGCACTCTACCAGTAAGCTATATCCCAAACCCCATTACTAGTATTTTTAAATGAACTAATAAATGGTTTTAGGCTGGGGTGGGGTTATGGTTCGGTGGTAGAGCGCTTGCCTAGCAGCGTGAGGCACTAGGTTCAATCCTCAGCACCACACAATAAAATAAAGATAGTGTCCACCTACAAATTAAAAAAAAAAAAAAATTTTATTGGTTTTAGTCTTTGCTACCTATGAAGAAAGAAAAAGAAAGTGTATAAATTGGTCAGGTTTACACCTTTTCACCATTTTGAATTAACTTATGATGAAAATTACTGGTAAAATGAAGCCTGAATATTTAGGGTCCCAGTTCCCTAAAATATTTAACTGACTCTGTATTCACTTTTAAACATTTAAGGATATTTTCATAATCCAAGTTCTTAAAGTATTAGAGTCACTTTTTTAAATTCCAAGATCTTTAATGTCTTTGAGTTTTTCTAAGTCAATGAATAATGAGGCAAACATTCATTATTAAGCAATAAAAATTGTTGGGACACTATGATGCCCTAAAATACAAACAAACTCACCAAAAACTTAAAATCAACACATTCATTAGCATACTAAAAGAAATAACAGGCCAAACCTGGAGGTCCACATCTGTAATCCTAGCAACTCAGGAGGCTAAGGCAGGAGGATCACAAGTTCAAGGCCAGCCTCAGCACCTTCTCCAGGCCCTAAGCAACCTAGTGATTTCTTATTTCAAAATAAAAAATAAAAAGGACTGGGGATGCAGCTCAGTTGTAAAGCAGCTCTGGGTTCAATCCCCAGTACCAAAAAGAAAGAAAGAACAAAATGATCTAAACCATGGAATAAAGTGCTTGATCAATTCTCAATTATTTGAAAAAAGTAATTAAATTTTCTTGGGGCTTGGCTGGTCTTTAATAAACCTAAACACAGATTTATTCTTCACTTGTGCGCCTCATTCAATTTTTACCAAGGTGCAAACCAACACATAAGTTTGGTATTAACTCTCTAATATGAACTTACTGCCAGTCAAAACTGCCAAATTATCAGCATGTGACTGAAAGTGTGAGTTTTAAGGACAACAGAGCATGCAAGAACAAAAATTGAAGAAGCTCTCTTAGAGGGCTAACTAAAGTAAATGTATAAAGGAATCACGCTGAACATTTAGAATGTACCCTCCATGACACCAAGAACTTCCATCTATTTTCTTCACTCTCTATTCCACTGCTTGCAATAGCACACATGCACTTTAGTTAAATAAATGAATCAATTTAGTATTTTCATTATTAATAAATATTACATAGACAAAAAAACAGAATTCTTCCCAAAGTTACGTTTACAGATATGCTATATAAAATGGGCTGGGGATGTGACTCAGTGGTTAAGTACCCTGGGTTCAATTCCTGGTACAGAAAAAAAGTGGGGGGCATACACATTAAAAACTCACAGGGCTAAATACAATCCCATGCAACTGATCTCAGATGGATAAGACCACTGGCAAGCAAGGTCTCTTTTTACCTTTAAAAGGTATTTACTCAGAATATATACTAGTAATTTCTAATAAATACAAAATTTCATTATTCATGTAAGTCTAAGAAATATAAAGAATGACCAAATATCACCAATGCTTTTTCTTTTTCTATAAAAGCCCAAATGTTTATTTCATTGCAAATAAAAGATGCACAATACCTTCATTTGCTTTTGTTTACTACACTAGCCTCTTTAGATATTATAAGCTACTGAACCAAGAGCAATTCAAAAAAATTCTGGAAACTAAATACAAAATAAGTAAATAGAAGCTCTTGATGTTTTATTGTAAGAAATCCCTAAAAAAGGCAAAGTAGAGGCTGGGGTTATGGCTCAGCAGTAGAGCACTCGCCTAGCACATGTGAGGCAATGGGTTCGATCCTCAGCACCACATAAAAACAAATAAAAATAAAGGTGTCCGCCTACAACTAAAAAAAAAAAAATACTTAAAAAAATTAAAGGCAAAACAATTGTAAGATGGAAGGAAGGTAAGACTTACTTTTTGATACAGTTGGTCATAAGAAGATGGACATCTTGTCTTTCATCTAGTAGCAGCATTGCTCCTAAATAGCCAATGCGTTTGTCTGTAAATTTCTGAGAAGCAATAAGCTTTAGGCACTCCAACTGCAAAAAAAGAAAAAGAAAAGAAAATGAAATTAAGAACGTGCCATCTGCAATGCTTTTAAACCACAGCCACAGATGACACAGAAGTATAAACCTGTATCATCAAGCTGCCTAATAAAAAAGGCTAAGACTTAAAACCTTTGGATATCTTAACAATTGTATTAAGTTCTGGGACACATTATGTTGTCAAGGTCTCACAGCATCTAGCATATAAATAATCTGTGTGTTTTAACTTAGTTCTACATAGTCATACAAGCTAGTCAAGTATTATATTAATAAATCAAATTTCTAATCTAATCCCTAGTTTATATTAAATGAACACCTAATTCATATATTTAAGGTTTGGTCTATTTTGAGAATCAAAACACTCAATACCTGGAAATACATCAAAGTGCCCAACAGTATCCAAAACATCAAGAATGTGCAATTAATTGAAGAAACACAATAATGAAATTTAATATAATGTGGGAAATGCCTCATCTGGAGCTTAACCAAAGTATTATGAGAGAGGTGAGGGTTTGGTATTCAAATATAGAAAAGAAAAAAAAAAAATCAAGAGGAAAACTCAGTTGTGACATTAACCTAAAATGTTCTACATTTCCTCTTTACATAGTCAGAAATAACTCCACAGTGCTTAAGACTCCTTGTAGTTAAACTTGGACTTTCTTGAAAGTCACAATCACTTTGATATACTTTATCATTCCATCTTGACAAAACAGGAAAGACCAAAACAGTCCCTCTGGAACAGTGGTTTTCCAAGGGCATAAGCAAGTCAGACTCTCCAAGCTGAGTTTTAAAAACTATGCTCCCCTTTAGAACCATGCATTCTAAGGAAAAAGGCTCCAATGGAGGCTTGTGTACACAGGAAGCTAAGATCATATGAGACTACTTTCCATTACAAATTTATCTAATAAGTTCAAAAGTGAAATTGAGGGAAGTAAAACAGTTCCACAAATAGAACTGTTTTGAGCTATTTAAAAACTGCTCTTCGATGTATCTGTATTTACAAAAACACCAACAGTTAGTTGACTGACTACACTATCATGAGTACATCAAAGTCTCCAAGGGAGAATAACAGAATTGTAAATGTACCTATTATTTCTGGAAGGTATCACAAAACTAATAGCACCAGTTGCTCATAAAGAAACTAAGTGATGGAATGAAAAGAATAGAAAGAATAGTCATCATAAATCCTTTTGTATCTTAAACTTTGAATCAATTAACTATCATTATCTATTCCAAAGAAAAATAATAGTGGACAAGGAAAAAAAGTCAAAATACAAACTGCAGGATTAACTAATATAATTAGAAACAATAACTTAGGGAAATTGTTTTCAACTCTAAAATTGAACATCATAAATTTCCAAAAAATAACCAAAAAAAAAAAAAAAAAAAAAAGCATTTGAGTCTTATTAGTTTATGGAAAAGACTTTTAAAATTGAACACTAGAATCTTATAAAAATACCACTCCAGTAAATGGGGAAATATCAGCCTTTTTTGGATAACTTACATTCATAAGGAACAATAATTGTGCTATTCTATCATTTTTGTGGACCCTATAGGAGCTTATTGAAAAGTAGGTTTGTTCCTAATATCTAAGCAGTTCCCCACAATGGCTGCTGGCAGTTAACTTACATTCTTCTTTAATCAATTTCTCCTTTGTCAACACCACTCTTAACTTCTACCTTAATATACCTGCTTTTCCATAGCAACCTTCTCACCTCTTCCCTACCTTCCACCCAAAAGAACTGTTGGTGATCTCTTTCCTACTCGGATATTTTTTACATTTTCTTCCAATTGTGAGGCTGTTTTGAGGTGCTAAGGTTACCACTAGTTTGACCTCTGTATAGGCATTTTGCTTTAATTTGGTATATTCCGTGTACCAACCAACATGTTAAACAGTCTCACTGACACAGTTTAAAGGCTATAGATAAGAAATAAAATACACATATTATTACAGTTATACACAAGCTATGAAAACAACTAGGAAGAGCACCCGATTCAGGTCAGGAAAAGAAAGAAAATATCAGAGAAAAGCTCCTACCTCTTTACATAACACATCATGAAGTAGAAAAAAATCAATCTAAGTTAGGAGCAGGACCTCTCTCATCCTGGTTCTACCTAGAAACTTTAAGCTGTTTAAAGCCTGGCACAAGGTTTCTGCATCACTAAAGTAACTGAACCACAACAGAAGGACAGACATTAATAGTTTTGCCTCCACACCCTGCCTTTCCTTCAAAGAAAAAAAGTCACTAACTTTTTGCAGGCAAGTCTTGAAGTATCTTTTTTTTTTTTTTTTTGGCGGTACTGGGGATCGAATTCAGGGCCTTGTGCTTGCGAGGCAAGCACTCTACCAGCTGAGCTATCTCCTCAGCCCTTGAAGTGTCTTTAAAATGCTATTCAGCAGAAGCAAGCCAGTCAGCCACTAGCAATAAGTCTAAGAGACTGAAGCTATCAACCCCTTTCGGAACAAATACAGGGCCTTAGAAGTGGCTCCCAAAGCAGACTGGTCAAAATCACCTGAAAGAGGTTTGAAAAATATATCACTCCCAGGAAATTCTAATGGAGTAGATTTAAGATAAAGACTGACAATTCAATTTTCAGAATTATTTTCTAGATAACTTTTCATGTTCTAATTTTTTTTAAATCTCAAATCAATTTTTAGAAAGAGAACTTTAAAGGGTTTCTAACCTTGTTAAATTTTCCCAAAGTACAAATGCTGCCTTTTATCAATGTTTAATTCTGTTGAGGGTGGGGAGAGCTATACCCATTCTGTTAACTATTAGAAGTTTCACACAAGGTCAAATGCACATCTGAATTTGCTTTTAAATTTAACAATGGATCTTTATGATGTGAAAGATCTACAAGTGACGGGTCAGTTCTTTTTAAAAGTTACTTATACTTTATTTTTAATATTCAGAAATAACTTTCTAGTTTATACAGACACACTTTCAAAAAAACAAGCTTGTTGTAACTGCTTTACCACTGTACAGACTTGCAACATAAGATCTATGTGGACTAGAGCCTGCTGTTTTATTCTTCTGGCAAGAAAAAAAAAAAAAAATCCCCAAACCTAACACTCCCACTGGATAACATTTTTTTTTTAAGAAAATTTATGAACTATTCTACACAAGAATCACATAACACCCACTGACCCACCTACCATCTTATCAAATCTTAAAATTTTACCCAATTTACTTAAAAAATTTTAATATTACAAATTCAATTGAAGTTCCTCGCAGACTGTGCCTCAATCCCATTTCCTTTCTATCCCAGAAGTAACCAAATCACCCAACTGCTGTTCATGACTGCCTAATGCCTTATGTTCTTAGTATACACGTGGAGACAATCGGTTTGGGATGTTTTAAACTGCTCATAACTTATCATTAGTTTATTTCTGTTCTTTTCACTTGACTTTTTTATTATTCACATCAATACAAAAAGTTCTAGTTCAGTTATATTCCTTGACATAGAGAGCAAGTATCCCACTTGTGAATATAAACTATTTCTTTTTAGGACAAATAGATGGCTTCCAATTTTTTACTATTAATAAACAATGTTAGCTAGGTGTGGGGGCACATGTCTGTAATCCCAGTGGTTTGGGAGGTGTGACAGGAGGATTAGCAGTTCAAAGCCAGTCCCAGCAATTTAGCAAGATCCTAAGCAACTCAGTGAGACCCTGACTCTAAATAAAATACAAAAAAGGGCTGGGGATGTGGTTCAGTGGTTAAGTGCCCCTGAGTTCAATCCCTGGTACCAAAAAAGAAAGAAAGAAAAGAAACAAACAATGCTGCAAGAAACACTCTTATACATGTCTCTGCATACCGGACAAGAATTTCTTCCAGTTAAAAACCTAAGGAGGCTTGACTGGATGCAGGTTTTTCAGTTCTCAGTCTTTTATTTGATTTGTAAATATACACCTCTTTACAGGTGGCATAAACTTTCATTAGGAGCCATACAATTGCTCTCAGCTGTTAGCAGCACCAATGATGACTAGTGTTGCAAAATGATAATATTCTAATTCTTTCACTGCTTCCTTTATTAGGCGAGTTACTGCTCTAAGAAGCAACTCCTCTATACCACTGAGTTACCAATACTTCCTTCAAAAGAAACATGGTAAGGAAAGATAAATGTTTCTTTCCTTCTGTTGATTAGTTTTCAAAATGAGTTCCACCATACCTTTCAAAGCTAATCAATTAAGTTTTTAAATTTTTGTTTAAATATTATTATGATCTCATGGATATAAACTTGCTTAGGGTTGGAGATGTAGCTCAATGGTAGAGCACGTGCTCAGCATGCAAGAAGCCCTGGATTTGATGCCCAGGCACTATTTTAAAAAAAAAAGAAAGAAAGAAAGAAAGAAGGACAAACATGGAGGCACACACCTCTAATCCCAGCTATTGGGGAGGCTGAGGCAGGAAGAGCCCAAGTTTGAGGCCAACCGGGGCAACTTAGTGAGACTCTGGGTCTCAAAATAAAAAATACAAAGTGCTAGGGATATAGCTCAGTGGCAAAGCACCCCGGGTCCAATTCCTAGTACCACAAAAAAAAAAAAAAAAACCTGCTCAGTACATTTTAATCACATTATTATTCTTAGTAATGGTCAAATATCTCCTTTTGGGGGCTGGGGAGATAGCTCAGTTGGTAGAGTGCTTGCCAGCACCAAAAAAAAAAAAAAAGACTTTCCAAAACCTCCTTTTGGGTCATGACAGCATCTTCTGGTAACTACTGAAACTTTCTGGCATTTTGGCACTACCTTTGTAATCTTTCTTGCTTTCTGGCATCTCAAATGGTTCACGCTTATTTTATATATTCCCTACCCTGGTTTTGGGAACTGACATCGTTCTAATGGGCCCTGACCCTTTTAAAGTGGTATAGTATTTAGAGAACACAATCTAGGCTTAAGAGTGCCTCATTACTACTGGTTTGGTCATTGATTCTTTTTCCTTTTCTTTTTTCTTTTTTTTTTTTTTGGGGGGGGGGGGCGGGGGGCGGTAAACAAGAATTGAATCCAGAGGCACTTAGCCACTGAGTCATCTCCAGCCCTTTTTTATATTTTATTTAGAGACAGGGTCTCACCAAGTTGCTTAGGGCAGCGCGAAGTTGCTGAGGCTAACACTGAATTAGCAATCCCCCTGCCTCAGCCTCCTGATTTGCAGGGATTACAGGTGTGCACCACCACCCCCAGCTTGGTCATCGTTTCTAGGTCTTTCTAAGGGATAGAATGGGCTTAACTACTGTAAGAAAACACATAAAATATTAGTAAGTTAAATATAGCAATCTAAAAGAAAAGAAACCATCATGGCCAAGTAAGAATTATTTCACACATACAAAGAAGACTACACAATTAGTATCTATTAATGTAATTCACTACAGTAACAGGTTTTTTTTTTTTTTTTGCGGTGCTGGGGCAGTAACAAGTTTTAAGGAGAAAACCCACGATCATTTCAACAAATAATAAAAAAGCATTTGATAAAATTCAACATCAATTTCCTTTGTGTGATTTAACTATAATATGTAGAGCATTTGTTTAAGGTTTTAACAAAACAAGGATGACTACTATCAGTGCTTCTTTTCAATACTATACTATCTGTACAGTGTAGTAAGTAATTAAGAAAATACACAAGGGGGCTAGGGAGATAGCTCAGTCGGTTGAATGCTTGCCTTGCAAGCATGAGGCCCTGGGTTCATATCCCCAGCACCACCAAAAAAAAAAAAAAAAAAAAAAAAAAAAAAAAAAAAAAAAAAAAAATGCATAAGGATAGACAAGGAAGAAAGAGAAATGCCATTGCTTACAAACAATAGTACTAAAAAAATAGAAAAAATAAAATCTATAGATTCTAAGAACCAAGTTCTAGATATATAAAAAAAAGTTGAATTGTTACATACCTACAACATAATCACTAAAAATTTTAGGAATACTCGGCAGTAGAAACAAGTGCTTTGGAGAACCTATGAATAAATTTCTCCACAGATATATAAGACTTTATAGAGGGGCTGGGGTTGTGGCTCAATGGTTGAGCACTTGTCTGGCATGTGTGAGGCCCTGGATTTGATCCTCAGCACTGGATATAAAGAAATAAATAAAATAAAGGTTTGTTGACAACTAAAAAATTTTTTAAACAAAGAACTTTATGGAGAACATTGTATAAAGTTTCAGAGAACCTAAAGAAGTGGAGTGCTATATTACACTGATGGAAGGGATGACTCTTATACACTGGAAATAGGGAACAGCAGGCCAGGTTGGAACTGGTAAGAAAAGAGTGCTGCACAACCTGGAAGCGACCTACTACTGCCATGTGGAAATGCGGATCCAGTGTTGACAATCTTCCCATTCTTCTAAGAGATACTACAAATCCACATTTCTATGAGAATTTCCTTGAATTTTTATATATTAGCAAATTCAAAACAATTTTAAAGACTATGCGAGACAAACAAAACATAGTGCAGAACAATTCAGGCCCTGAGTCACCCATTTTCTACGCCTACAACCTACCTAGTTCAGCTTTATTTCTAGATTGTGTCTGGACCAAACACATCAAAGATTACACATCCTATTAGAAATCTATTATTGCCTCTGTTACAACAATGTTGAGGATACTATCTCCTTCCTCAACTCGCAGCCAATAATGGGGACTGAACTCAGCACTTTGTGCATGCTAGACAAGCACTCTACTACTGAACTAAATGAACAGCCCTTTTTTATAATTTTTATTTTTTATTTTGAGATAGGGCCTCAATGAATTGCCCAGGCTGGCCTCAAACCACAGTCCTCCTGCCTCAGCCTCTGGAGCAGCTGGGATTACAGGTATACAGCACCCAGCCCTATAAGGATACTGCCTCTGATATTACAAAGAGATTCCTAAAAGTCCTTTGTAAGAAAATCTTTTATATTTCAGTGCTTTGAAAAGCTTCGTTTGCTGTCCTTGAAAAAAAAATAAAATAAAATGGCTAACATTTAAAGGTTTTTTTATGTACAACACCTAACTGTCAAACACTGACTAACTCTTAAACTTCAAAACAACCCTATAAAGTAGGCATTAGGACTGTCTCCATTTCACAGATGAGGAAACTGTGACCCAGAAAAGTTAAAAGATCTTGCTCAAAGTCATACAGACAGTAAAATAAGAGTCAGAATTCATATCCATGCAGTCTAGTTCCAACAGTCTTACTCTTCAATTCTGATAATAACAACCACATAACTGAATGTCTCTTTTCTTGTCTAGGCTCCAGAAAATATACTGGCCTTATGATTTGAATTCTTTCTACTCCCATCTCCTAACCTTCTACTGTTCTTTTTCTTTTTTAAATAGACACTAATACCTTACACTCTCTCAAATCTTCTGTACAGCAAGGCAGAGCTAAAATAAATAATAACAGGAATAGCTATTTCTAGATCTGAACTAAACCCAAAGAGTGCATTTTAATGTAATGCAAGGCTAGTTCTAATCCCCTCACTAATATTTACTACCTATCTGAGTTTAAACTCTCTGAATTTCAATTTCCTCATTTATGAGAATGTTACCTACCCTCTGGGTTTTATTATAAAACTTAAATGAGATTTCTTAAATATAGTTACTAGAAATTTTAAAATTTATACATGCTTCATATTTTATTCCTATTGACAGCATCATACTAGATACTGCAGTAAAAGTAAAAAGAAACAGGTGAAATTAGTTTTAATAATGTATTTTATTTAACCAACAGATCTAAAATATCACTTCAGTATATAATCACCACAAAATCAGATTTACACTTTTTTATACTAAGGCTTCTAAATACAGCATGTACTTGTACACTTACAGCACATCTCAATTTGTACATATTTTCATCAAAAATACTTGAACTGTATTTAGGTTTCATAAAACTTACAATTAAGTATAATCACATATCCAAGTTGTTTAAAACATAGTTAAAAGTTTTCCAAAACTGAATCAAGTACTCAAAATTTATTTTCCTTCAATATTCACTTCAGTTGAATTAGCCACATTTCAAGAGATCAATGGCAACATACGGCTACTTGCTACCATAAAGAATAGCCCATCTAACACATAAAGTGCAATTAAAGGGTGGCTGTAATACAGAATTAAACAAAAATGGCATTGTTATTCATACATGCAGGCAAGAGAATCTAGATACAAACCATTTTATGGGCATATTATAAAATAAATTCTACGCAGTGCTGGGGACTGAACCCAGGGCCTCGAGCTTGTGAGGCAAGCACTCTACAGACTGAGCTATATCCCCAGCCCTAAAAGAAATTCTTGGGGCTGGGGAGATAGCTCAGTTTGATCCCCAGCACCAAAAAAAAAAAAAAAAAAAGAATTTCTTGATGGGTTGGATAACAAATTACTCACATGAATAGGGCAATAACTTATTCAAACAGTAAACAGACTAAGAGACCTAACATGATTCCTATCCCTACCCAGAAAAATCTTTATTTTTGTAACAAAATTTTAGTTCAGCATCCTTGAAAATTTTCCAACTAAAAATTAAGTATTTTATCAAAGTTTCAAAATACCCCAAAATGCCACCTACATAGACCTAGAAAGCACATTTTATTTCATGTTATAGAAACAAATCTTAAAAATATAATTTTTTACAAAATGAAATCTCCCCCAAAGTCTTAAACCTACATTATGATTTAAAATTCAAGAGTTTTAACTCCATAGAGAAAATATAAATGTACTATTTCATCTATGGTTGTTTCTGAGTAGAATAAGAAGTACACCCCTACTAGATTATCTTTGATTTTTATAGTCCAATTCCTAATAAATCAGATTTCTATAAATCTAACCAAATGTTTCTACAAAAAGATAAAAATAAAAAAAGAATATATAGGCAACCATTTGTTTATAATACAATGTCATGCACAATATGGATAACCACCTGGGTCAAATTCTGATGTGGTAAAAGCTTGTAACTTGCAACATTAAAGCCTCAAACTTTAATTTCACTACTAAGAATGAAATATGAAATCTATATCAAAGAGGGTATTAATTACATTTTTAAAAACTTCATGACCTAGGTTCAATCCCCAGCATTGCCAAAAAAAAAAAAAAAATTCAAGATAGGTATGAAAGACACTCTGTCCAAAATCAAATATGTAAGTGAATATTATTTATAGGAGAGAGCTGTTCTTTTTGTCTGCTTCCTTTCCTCTGATCCAATCCTCCTTTCTTCTTACATTAACAACATAATTTTTCTTTCAGGAACTAATGTTCTCCCATACATCATCATTTTTTTTTCTTAGTTGTAGATGGACACAATACCTTTATTTTGTTTATTTTTATGTGGTGCTGAGGATGGAACCCAGTGCCTCACATGTGCTAGGCAAGCACTCTGCCACTGAGCTACAACCCCAGCCTCTCATTTCTTTTTCTTTCTTTTTTTAAAGTATTTTAAGTTATATATGGACACAATACCTTTATTTTATTTATTTTTTTATGTGGCACTGAGGATTGAACCCAATACCTCACACATGTAAGACAAGTACTCCACCGCTGAGCTACAACTCCAGCTCCTCAATCATTTATTTCTAAAGAGGCTGACCAACCCCTAAGATGAACATAACACTAACCAAAGCCAGTCTAATAAGATTAAATCCCAATACTTTCTCGTTTTAACATGTGGGCAGGAGATCTTCTCCAACTGAAGCTAAATGGAAGATAAGCTGATGACCATCTTCCTGATAATTAAATACAAATTATCTTTGAAAAAGAAAAAGAAGTAGTTATACTCCTTCTTCTCAGTGTCATACATTCTTTTAATTTTTCAGTATTACCTAATGAGAGACTATAGCATATAATCCTTAAATAAAATTTAGCAGCACTAATAAGACATAAAAAAAAAACTCACTATTCCATTATCTGACATGTTTATCACAATATAAACATGAAGAGAAAAAAACTGTTATCACTGAGACTATCACCTTCAAAGCCCAGAACAGATACAATAAATAACATGCATTTGTATGTGGGAGAATCAGCAGGCAGAACCACACAGAAGTTGTAGCAATCCAGGCATGAGGTAATTAGAACAAAATAGATACTACTATGCAACCACTTAATTTTTTTAATGTAAAAACATCTGTCCTGAGTTTTCCATATAATATCAAGCACAAAGAAAATAAGAAAACAATTAACAGGGCTGGGGACATAGCTCAGTTGGTAGAGTGCTTGCCTTGCAAGCACAAGGCCCTAGGTTCAAACCCCAGCACCGCAAAAAAAAAAAAAAAAAAGAAAACAATTAACAAATGTTTCTTAAATTCCCCTCATAGTCCAGGTTCTCTGGCAAAGCAATCACAAATCACTGGTTAATCCTGGTCAATTTTTAAGTAAGCTAGCAAAAGACTGATTCACATAAAGAGCAATTTCCACTGGAAAGGATAATTGATGACTATATCAAGACTAGAAAGTCTTGATATAGAAAGTCTTGATATAGTCCTCAATTCTCAGCTCTTTCACTCTTACCCTTGGTGCCAAAATGATTTTATACAAACTATAAGGCTACCAAAAGTATCTCACTGCCAGGAAAAGATTGACACTCCCTGAGCTATAGTGTCATTCAAAGAAGTGTATCCTTGCTAGATATGGTCCAGCCCATCCTACCTGTCCAAAGTGAGCAGGGTAGCCCAGCATGTGCATATATAGTAATTTTGCCACATTTCGACACCGGTATGTATTGTCTTCTTCTCTAAATGATGACCGGATTGCAGCACATTCTTTCTGGATCATTTCTCGTTCTTCAGCTTGGGTTCGGGCTGTCCGGATGGTCCGGATCAGCTCCCGCAATCTGATGGGGGCTGGCATCCTCTGGATTTGGAAAGACATTAAACAGAGATGTTCACACTTTTTGCTACCAACACAACTTCTCATATAAAATTCTAAATGATTTTCAATGAAATTCAATGAATTTTCAACATTTGCTCAATCTAATTTAGCTAAATGAAACAAAGTTTGCTAAACTTCAGAGAAGATATCAACTAAGTGAATTTCTGGAAAAGCTACAAACAAAAATTAATATTAAAGTGTTTAAGCAAAATAAGACACAGAAATATCAACATGTTAAGTCCATCACTAGTATATAAATATCTCAGAGACTAAGTCAACACAAATCTTTACTCAATCCTTAAAGCAATAAGAAATGACCTATGCCTAACCTTAGAAAAAGAGAAATTTTCTAATCAACTGCTGTTAAATTCAACATACCTCAACAATGTATTAGATGAATATAATCAGTGAAAGTTCAACTCAAAAAAAAAGAGAAATCAGGAGAGAGAACCCAGTTGTCAGATTAAACAGTAATCAGTTGTCCAACAGTAATCATCTCAGGACACTGAATATAGTATGAAAACAAGATGAGGAAAAAAATAATAGACCAACCTTAGAGGACATGACTATTAATGTCATGAATAGTTTTAAAATAATAGACCCATAACAGTCAAATAATTATGGGGAAGGGAAGTAAACATGGAGAATGCATACTACATTATTTCAAGAATTACTACAAAGCTACAGTAACCAAGATAGTGTAGAACTAAACATAAGGACAAAGAATAATGCAGCAAAATGGAAAGTTTAAGAATAGACCCACACAATTATGCTCAACTGATTTTCAACAAAGCAGTCAAAGTTATTCAATATGAGAAAGAGTAGTCTTTTAACAAATAGTACTATATATCTATTCGGGGTAAAAACCTCAATCCTACCCTCACATAATACACAAAAATTAACTCAAAATGGATGACACCTAAATGTCAAAGTTAAAACTAAAAATCTTTGAGGGGCTGGGGTTACAGGTCAGTTGGTAGAGTTCACCTCACAAGGCCCTGGATTCAATCCCCAGCACCCCCCCCCCCCCACACACATACACAAACTTTGAGATCAGAAAAAGAGAAAATCTTTATGAACTTAATGTTAATTAAACTTCACACACAACAAGGAAACAAAAGGAAAACTCGAAGAACTAGACTTTATAAAAATTTAAAACTTTCACTCTTGAAAAGACACTATTACGAAAATAAGGCAAGCCACAGAAAAAAACATAATCGTAATACATTTCTGATAAAGGATTTATATTCAGAAAATATAAATTATACAACTCAACAATAAGACCATCTTGGCTGAGGTTATGGCTCAGTGGTAGAACACTTGCCTGGCATGCGTGAGGCACTAGGCTCAATCCTCGACACCACATAAAAATAAATAAAAGTATTGTGACTGTGTACAACTAAAAAAAAAATATTAATAGGACAATCTTATTTTTAAATGGACAAAAGATTGGAATAAACACTTTTCCAAAAAAGATACACAAATGACCATGAGCACTTGAAAAGATGTTTAGTACCATTAGTGAGCAGGAAAATGCAAATTAAAACCATAATGATATACCACTCTATACCATTAGAATGACTAAAATTAAGACTAGACATACCAAGTATTAATGAAGTTGTTCACAGGAATAAAAAAGGTTCAACTACTCTGGGAACAGTTTGATAGTTTCTTATGAAGTTAAACATACATTTAGCATATGATTCAGCAAATCTGCTCAGTGTTTACCTAAGAATTTATATGTAATGAAATTATATCCTTACCAAAACTCATATGTGAATGTTCACAGAAGCTTCTTTTATAATTTCCAAGAACTGGAAATAAGTCAAATGTCTACAAATGGGTGAAAAGATATGGTGTGTTCATATAATAGAATGCTTCTCAGAATAAACCAGTTCACAATAAAAAACACACTGCTGAGCAAAAGAAGAAAGCACAAGAGAGTACACACTGTATGGTTGCGTTTATGTGAAACTCTAAAACGCACAAATCAGATCTATACTAATGGAGAAGAGATCAATGATGACCTGAGTTAGGGCAGGGATGGGATGATATAAAGGGATGGAAGGAAATCTTTTGGAGTGACATAAATGTCTGTGATGCATATATGCACTTCTCAAAATTCACTAAAATAAAATTCACATTTAAACAAGTATATTTTATTGTATGTATTTTATACCTCATTAATGTTGATTAAGAAAATAAAAATGGCCAGCACTGTGGTGCACAAAAATAATCCAATGTCTTAGAAGGGTAAGGAAGGAGGATCCCAAGTTCTAGGCTAGCTTGGGCAACCTCATTAGACTCTATCTCAGAACAAATAATAAAGCAGGGGACAGTGATCTGGAGATGTAGCTCAGTGGTACAGCACACCTGTGTTCAATCCCCAGTAACAAAAAAAGGAAAAATAAACCAAGCATGGTGTCACATGCTATCATGGTTTGAATGTGAAGTGTCCCCCAAGTGTGAGACAATGCAAGAAAGCTCAGAGAAATGACTGGGTTATGAGAACCTTAACCCTATCAGTGAACTAATTCATTGATGGAGATTAACTTAGTGGTAACTGAAGGCAGGCAGGATATAGCTGGAAGAGGTGGGTCACTGGGGGCAGGCCTTTGAGGTATGTGTTTTGCTTGTTGAGCAGAGTTCTCTTTCTCTCTCTGCTTCCTGATATGATGTCTTGAGCTGCTTCCTCTACCACACTCTTCCGTCATGATGTCATCCTCACCACAAACTGAGGAATAAGGTGGCTTGTCTATGGACTGAGAACCTCTGAAACCGTTAAGCCCCAAAATAAACAACTTCTTCTAAAATGTTCTTATTGGGTCTTTTAGTAAGAGCAGCAAAAAAGCTGACTAAAACATATGACTTGTTATCACAGATACTCAGCAGACATACAGGTAGAATGCAAATTTGATGACAGTCTGGGCAACTTAGCAAAACCCTGTTTCAAATTTAAAAAATAAGAGATGGTGGTGATGCTCATTAGCAGAGCTCTTGCCTAATATGAGCAAGACACCTGGCTTCAATCTCCAGCACCACCATTCAAAAAAAAAAAAAAATTTTTCTCTGCTAGAAAATAACATTTCTCTATTTCTTTACAAAGACTCCCATGATTCTACCAAAATAATAATAATAATAATAAATAAAAGGACTTAGAAAAAGCTTAAATCTAGTCCCAGAACTATAATCCAACAGGAAAAGAATCATAAGAGGAGTTCAAGCCACCTGAGAGAAAAATAGAAATAATTCTCAGCTATCAGTCAAACAATCACAAGAATATAGTTCATAACACTAGCTGTTTATGGAAGAAGTTGAGGATCCAAGCTATTACCTACCTTGTACAAGGTCACAGAGTTAGTTACTGGCCTGACTTGCCTCTTAATTTCCCATCAGCACTCTTCCTCTAACACTAATCTGTTCCTAATTTAGAGAATAGCATTAATCTTTTCCTTTAGCAGTTACAATTCCTACTTCATATCTTTACAGATCCCCCAAAAAAATAAGCAAAAATGAAAAATAAAAGTTAACACATATGGTAAAATTTGGGCACATATTAGAAAACACATTCTACCATCAAAACTGAACAAGTTCTGTGCATGCCCATAATCCCAGAGGCTGTGGAGGCTGAGGCATGAAGAACATGAGTTCATAGCCAGCCTCAGCAACTTAGCAAGGCACTAAGCAACTCAGTGAGACCCTGTCTCTAAATAAAATACAGAAAAGGGCTGGGGATGTGACTCAGTGGTCAAGTGCTCCTGAGTTCAATCCCCAGTACCAAAAAAAATGAACAAGTTCTGGATCCAGTGAAGGTGGAATTAGCGTCTTCCCCTCTAAATGCAACTGTAAATCCTGAACAAACGCATGCCGTAACTACTTGAGGACTCTGAAAGGTAAATAAATGACAGCAATTGAAGGAAAGAAAGTACAATTTTAAGTCCCACTTAACTGAATTCCAAGAGATCATCATTTTTTCTCCAATTTTGACCAGCCTGGATCCAAAAGCAGCCCCAAACCCATGCTCATTGTATACAGAGAGAAGAAGCTCTAAGAAAAACCCACTCTTGTTGGCCCAAGGAACAGGAAAAGGAAGACCAAGGCCAATGGAGTAAATTCTCTTTGGGCTTTTTGTTTTTTCCTTTCCTCTTTCCTCCACAGCCATTCCTACTCAATATTAATTACAACAGTGGTGGATACAACACAAAGCAAAGGCAAGTGACAGCCAGGCAGGCACCTAAAAGAACTGGGGGAGAAAACTCTGACCAATGGAGTTGTAATCCCAAAAATATAAAGTAAATCACTTTCTTTTCCTTTCCTTCTCTCTCTTTCTTTCTCTATTTTCCCATTATGTAATAAAAGAGTGAATTCACCAAAAAAACATAACTGAACTGTTAAAATGCACCTGACAAGGCAGGAGTGATGGTGCCTGTCCATAATCCCAGCAACCCAGGAGGCTGAGTCAGGGATCCCAAGTTCAAGGCCAGTCTCAGTAATGAAGCAAGACCCTAAGCAACTTAGTGAAACCTTATCTGAAAATGAAAAATAAAAAGGACTGGGGGGTGTGGTTTAGCATCCCTGGCTTCAATCCCTGGTACCAAAAAAAAAAAAGAAAGAAAGAAAGAAAGAAAGAAAGAAAATTCAACAATACTGACAAACCTTAGCCAGACAAGACTGTAAAAAAAGAGAAACACAAATCCCAAGGTGCTTTTGTCAGAACAACAGTAGAGGAAGAAAAGTTTATTTGAGGGCTCATGATTTCAAAGGTCTCACCATTCCTCAGGGCTCGAGGTGAGGTAAACAAAACTGCGGAAGAGTTATGGCACAGGGAAACAGCTCACATGTTGATCAGAAAGCAGAGAGAAAGGCCTCCAGGTGCAGGAGACAAATATATACCCCAAAGCCACACCCCAATTCCCACCGCCTCCAACTACACCCTCCTTGATTACCTGTTAATTCCTGTCAGAGGATTAATTCACTGATTGTGTTAATCCCAATCATTTCTCCTCTGAACCTTGCATGGTCTCACACGTGAGCTTTTGGGGGACACTCACATCTAAACCTTAACACTCATTTATCAGAAATAAAAGGGATGGACTGGGCCTTATAGTTCAGTTGGTAGAGTGCTTGCCTTGCAAGCATAAGGCCCTGGGTTCGAGCCCCAGCACTGCCCAAAAAAAAAAAAAGGATATCACTACCAATGTAAACAGTAATTAGGTAATATTATGAACATCTGAATGCACATCACAACTGAACATTCACTTGCAATAAAAAGAACCTCACCCTAAACCTTAAACAAATAATTAACTCTAAATGGATCACAGAATCCAAAGGGAAAGCATATAACTATAAAACTTTTTAAAGACACAGGAAAAACTAAATTCCCAGGGTCTGACAAAGAGTTCTAACAAAGGCACAATCTAAAAGAAAAGGGGAAAAAAAAAAAAAGAGAGAAAAGACTTCATCAAAATTACAAACTTTTGCACTCTTAAGAAAAAGAGAATTGGGACGAAGTTCCTATTTGACCAAGGACTTGAATCCAGAATATAAAAAGAACTCTCAAAATGCAACACAGTTCAAACAAACAAACCCAGTTTTTAAGAATAGGCAAAAGACTCAGACATTTCACTGAAGAGAGAAAGGACGGCAAATAACCACATTTGAAAAGATAATCAAGTATATGAGGCACTAAAGAAATGCAAACTAACATCACAATAAGAGGAGGCTGAGGCAGGAGGATCCCGAGTTCAAAGTCAGCCTCAGCAAAAGCAAAGGACTAAGCAACTCAGTTAGGCCCTATCTCTAAATAAAATACAAAATAGGGCTGGGGATGTGGTTCAGTGTTTGAATGCCCAAATTCAAATCCCCAGTACCAAAAAAAAAAAATCACATTAAGATACTTCTAGATAACCATTACAATGGCTAAATAGCAAGTATTAGGAGGATGCAGAGCAAATGGAACTCTCATACATGGATGGTGGGTTACAAAATGGTACTGTCACTCTAGACAAATTTGGCAGTTTCTTACAAACTAAATCACTCACATCCAGGAATTTATCCTAGAGAAATGAAAACTTTTATGTTCACACAACGACCTGTACATGAACTGTCTAGAGCAGTTCTGTTCATAACTGCTGAGACCTGAAAACAAAATGTGGTAAATCTTTGTTGAAATTATATAGCATAAATAAAAAGGAACATTCTATTACTGCATACCATGGCATAAGTCCCACTTATGCTGAAAGAAAACAGTCTTAAAAAGTTACCATTTTGCTTGCCTTGCAAGCACAAGGCCCTGGGTTCAATCCCCAGCACCACAAAACAAAGAAAAAAAAAAAAAGTTACCATTGCCTGTAATCCCAGCTACTCAGGAGGCTGAGGCAGGAGGATCCCAAATTCCAGGCCAGGCTTGACAACTCAGCAAGACCCTGTCTCAAAATAAAAAATAAGAAGAGCTGGGGATGCAGCTCAGTGAATTCAATCTCCAGTGGGGATAGTGGAAGGGGGGTTATCATTGAATGATTGCATTTGTAAGCTATTCTCCCTCCCACACCCAGTACTGTTGACTGAACCCAGGTCCTAGAGTGTGCTAGGAAAACACTTTATAACAGAGCTACATCCCCAGTTCTATTATTTTATTTTGACACACGTGTGACTACGCCCACACTGGCCTGTACTCATCCTGCCTCAGCCTTCTAAGTAGCTAGGATTACAGTCATGTGCTTCCTGGCTTCTATGATAGTTTTGAAAAGACAAAATTATGTGAAAAAGAACATGATCAGTTGGCTGAAAAGGGTAGCTGAAAAGGGACCACGAAAAAAAGTTTTTTTGAAATGATGAACAGAGTATCTAACTGTGAATACATACATCTATATACATTTGTTCAAACTCATAACTATACCCAGAAAAAAAAAACAATTTTACTGATCTTAATTTAAGAATTAAAACTTAAAAGCCTGAGGGTTTTCAAGATGGCGGCCTAGAGGGTGGCTGCATTTCATGTTGCTCCAGGACTCAGGAATCAAAAGAGGAGATATTGAGACACTTGGGACCAACTCAAAGCAGCCGTGTGACTCTCACCCATTGGGAAGGCGTCCCGGATGGGACAGTGGTCCCGGAACGCAGGAAACTTTGTGAAGTAGAGCTGCCGGCGAGACGCCCCTCCCCCCGCTGGAGCAGTGAACTCGGACAGCTGGGAGCGCCGTAAAGGAGGCCGCTCGGCACAGCGCTGGGACTCGGAGCAACCACTGGGGCTCCGGCGGCTGCCCAGGGGAGGAGTGGCGAGGAGAGCTGTGTGGACTCAGGACACCGGGGCCTGCCCTGAGGAGGAGGAGGAGGAACGTGGCCGCTTGGGTTCAGAGTGACTGCACCAGAGCTACAGGCGGTTGCCAGAGGAGAAGCTCTGCGGCGAGCTGTTTGGACTCAGGGCGACTGCTTCTGAACCCCGGGGCCTGCCCTGAGGACGAAGAGGAGGAGGAGCGTGGCCGCTTGGATTCGGGTGACTGCACCAGAGCTGCAGGCGGTTGCCAGAGGAGGGGCTGCGTGGCGAGCTGTTTGGACTCTGACCACTTCTGAACCCCGGGGCCTGCCCGGAAGAGTAGGAGCGAGGAGGAGGAGGAGCGCAGCGGGGGCGTTTGGACTCGCAGTGACTGCATTAGCGCTCTAGGCGGCTGCTCAGAGGAGAAGGCGAGTGGTGAGTTGTCTGGACTTAAAGTGACAGCACCTGAACACAGGGGGGCTGCCTGGAGGGGAAGCGTGGTGGGTCGCTTGGTCTTGAGTAGCCGCACCAGAGCTCCAGGCGGTTGCCCAGAGGACCCGTGCAGCGGGTCACGTGGATTCAGAGCCACTCAGAGCGACCGCTCCTGAACACCCGGGGGGTTAACTGGAGAAGGAGGAGGAACGGGGAGGGTCACTTCGACTCAGAGTGATTGATTGCCCAGGGCTACGGGTGGTTGGTGGGAGGAGGAGGCACGCAGTGAGCTTCTTGGACTCCTAGTGACCGCACCGGAATACTGGGCGGCTGTCTGGAGGAAGAGGCGTGTGGCGGGTCTCTGGGACTCAGAGTGATTATACGGGGCCCCAGGTGGCTGCTCAGAGGAAGGACCGCATAGCCAGGCGATTAGGTGCAGAGCAGGGTCCCAGGATCTAGGAGGCTTCTTGGTGGAAGAGCCGCACAGAGACAGGCTTAGGGCGGAGCGAAGGTTCCAGACCTGCGGGCAGATTCTCTGAGGAGGGGCAGCCTAAGGAGATTCATCTGCGAAGGGTGAGGCTCCCAGGCCCAGGAGGTAGGGCCGGGCCCCTGGGAAATTTGCAGAGGAAGGCAGCCGAGCCCAGCCGGTAGCTGTAAATTGAGGGAAACCTCTAGGAAGGAACTGACCAGCGAGACCTCCCCACCGGGTGAGTCTTCCCTGCCGGGTGAGGTTTCCCCACAAGGACGGTAAAACCAGAGACTCAGGCCCAAATAGGCCTTGCCTCAGCCCGCAGCCTAGTTCCCCTTTGGATGACCATTGGTTAACAAGTGGAGGCACCTCTGCCCACTAGCAGGGATTATACCCCACCTGAAGGCCACCACTCCTAGAGAGGCAGCTTCCTTGTGTTGCACCACATTATCAACTTCCTCTAAGACTTCAGCCTACTGAAGGCTAAGGGGGGATATATATAGAAATCTTCAGGGACATTGTTAGTCAATAGAGGAAATCTGCAATATCTCAGCGGTCCACTGAAACCTGAACAATATGAGAAAACAAGGAAAGAAAATGCTGCAAACAATCTAGATGTTACATCAATAAAACCCAATGACACCATGGCAGAAGAAATGACAGAAAAGGAGTTCAGAATGTACATAATTAAAATGATCAGAGAAGCAAACGATGAGATGAAAGAGCAAATGCAAGCATTGAATGATCGCACCAATCGACAGTTAAAAGAGCAAATACAGGAAGCAAAAGATCATTTCAATAAAGAGTTAGAGATATTGAAAAAAAACCAAACAGAAATTCTTGACATGAAGGAAACAATAAACCAAATTAAGAACTCCATAGAAAGCATATCCAGCAGGATAGAACACCTGGAAGACAGAACCTCAGACATTGAAGACAAAATATTTAACCTTGAAAACAAAGTTGAACAGAGAAGATGGTAAGAAATCATGAACAGAATCTACAAGAACTATGGGATATCATGAAAAGGCCAAATTTAAGAATTATTGGGATTGAGGAAGGCCTAGAGAAACAAGCCAAAGGAATGAACAATTTATTCAATGAATTATTCTCAGAAAATTTCCCAAATCTGAAGAATGAAATGGAAAATCAAGTTCAAGAGGCTTATAGGACTCCAAATACACAAAATTACAACACACCCACACCAAGGCACATTATAATGAAAATACCTAACATACAAAATAAAGACAGAATTTTAAAGGTTGTGAGAGAAAAGAACCAAATTACATTCAGGGGGAAACCAATACGGATATCAGCAGATTTTTCAATCCGGACCCTAAAAGCTAGAAGGGCCTGGAACAACATTTTTCAAGCCCTGAAAGAAAATGGATGCCAACCAAGAATCTTATACCCAGCAAAACTTACCTTCAAATTTGACGATGAAATAAAATCCTTCCATGATAAACAAAAGCTAAAAGAATTTACAAAAAGAAAGCCAGCATTACAGAACATTCTCAGCAAAATATTCCATGAGGAAGAGATGAAAAACAAAGAAGCAAATCAGCAAAGGGAGAAATTATCCTAAAGGAATTGTCAAATAAAGGAGGAAACAAGTCGTGTCAAATAAATAAATAAAATTTAAAAAATGAACCAAATGACCGGGAAACCAAATCATATCTCTATAATAACCCTGAATGTTAATGGCCTGAATTCATCAATCAAAAGACATAGACTGGCAGATTGGATTAAAAAGAAGATCCACAATATGTTGCCTGCAAGAGACTCACCTCATAGAAAAAGATACCCATAGACTAAAGGTGAAAGGATGGGGAAAAACATACCATGCACATGGACTCAGCAAAAAAGCTGGGGTATCCATCCTCATTTCCGATAATGTGGACTTCAAGCTAAAGTTAGTCAGAAGGGATAAAGAAGGTCATTTCATACTGCTTAAGGGAAGCATAAATCAGCAAGATATAACAATCATAAACATCTATGCCCCAAACAGTGGCTCATCCATGTATGTCAAACAAATCCTTCTCAATTTCAGAAACCAAATAGACCATAACACAATAATACTAGGTGATTTTAACACGCCTCTCTCACCACTGGACAGATCTTCCAGACAAAAATTGAACAAAGAAACCATAGATCTCAATAACACAATCAATAATCTAGACATAACGGACATTTATAGAATATACCATCCAACCAAGAACGAATACACTTTCTTCTCAGCAGCACATGGATCCTTCTCTAAAATAGACCATATATTATGCCACAAAGCTAACGTTAGCAAATACAAGAAGATAGAGACACTACCATGTATTCTATCAGATCATAATGGATTGAAGTTAGAAATAAATGAAAGAGTAAAACACAGAAACTATTCCAACATCTGGAGATTAAACAATATGCTATTATATGATGAATGGATAACAGAAGATATTAGGAAGGAATTAAAAAATTCTTAGAGGTAAATGAGAACAAAGAAACATCATATCAAATCTCTGGGACACTATGAAAGCAGTACTTAGAGGGAAATTTAATTTCATGGAGCGCATTTAATAAAAGAAGTAAAACTCAACAAATAAACGACCTAACACTTACAGCTCAAAGCCCTAGAAAAAGAAGAACAGACCAGCACCAAAAGTAGTAGAAGACAGAAAATAGTTAAACTCAGAGCTGAAATCAATGAAATTGAAACAAAAGAAACAATACAAAAAATTGACAAAATAAATAGTTTGGTTCTTCGAAAAAATAAACAAAATTGATAAACCTTCAGCCACACTAACAAAGAGAAGACGAGAGAAAACCCAAATCACTAAAATTCGGAATGAACAAGGAAATATCACAACAGACACGATTGAAATACAAAACATAATTATAAGCTATTTTGAAAATCTATACTCCAACAAAATAGAAAATTTCGAAGACATCAACAGATTTCTAGAGACATATGAATTGCCTAAACTGAACGAGGAGGACATAAACAATTTAAATAGACGAATTTCAAGTACTGAAATAGAAGAAGTCATCAAAAGCCTACCAACAAAGAAAAGTCCAGGACCAGATGGGTTCTCAGCCGAGTTCTACAAAACCTTTAAAGAAGAGCTCATTCCAATACTTCTCAAAGTATTCCATAAAATAGAAGAGGAGGGAACCCTCCCAAACTCATTCTATGAAGCCAATATCACACTGATACCTAAACCTGACAGAGACTCATCAAGGAAAGAAAATTTCAGACCAATATCCTTAATGAACATCGACGCAAAAATTCTCAACAAAATTTTAGCAAATCGCATACAAAAACATATTAAAAAGATAGTGCACCATGACCAAGTGGGTTTCATCCCAGGGATGCAAGGTTGGTTCAACATCAGGAAATCAATAAACGTAATTCACCATATTAATAGACTTAAAGTCAAGAATCACATGATTATTTCAATAGATGCAGAAAAAGCATCTGATAAAATACAGCACCCCTTCATGCTCAAAACACTAGAAAAAATAGGGATAGTGGGAACATTCCTTAACATTGTAAAGGCCATTTATGCTAAGCCCATGGCTAATATCATTCTAAATGGTGAAAAACTGAAAGCATTCCCCCTAAAAACTGGAACAAGGTAGAGATGCCCTCTTTCACCACTTCTATTCAACATCGTTCTTGAGACTCTGGCCAGAGCAATTAGACAAACCAAAGAAATTAAAGGGATACAAATTGGAAAAGAAGAACTCAAACTATCCCTGTTCGCTGACGACATGATTATGTATTTAGAGGAACCTGGAAATTCCACCAGAAAACTCTTAGAACTCATAAGTGAATTCAGTAAAGTAGCAGGTTACAAGATCAATGCCCATAAATCCAATGCATTTTTATACATAAGTGGTGAATCTTCAGAAATAGAAATTAGGAAAACTACCCCATTCACAATAGCCTCAAAAAAAATAAAATACTTGGGAATCAATCTCACAAAAGAGGTGAAAGACCTCTACCATGAGAACTACAGAACACTAAAGAAAGAAATTAAAGAACACCTTAGAAGATGGAAAGATCTTCCATGTTCTTGGATAGGAAGAATTAATATTGTCAAAATGGCCATACTACCTAAAGTGCTATACAGATTCAATGCAATTCCAATTAAAATCCCAATGACGTACCTTACAGAAATAGAGCAAGCAATTATGAAATTCATCTGGAAGAATAAGAAACCCAGAATAGCTAAAGCAATCCTTAGCAGGAAGAGTGAAACAGGGGGTATTTCAATACCAGATCTTCAACTCTACTACAAAGCAATAGTAACAAAAACGGCATGGTATTGGTACCAAAATAGAAAGGTAGATCAATGGTATAGAATAGAGGACACGGACACAAACCCAAATAAATACAATTTCTCATACTAGACAAAGGGGCCAAAAATATGCAATGGAGAAAAGATAGCCTCTTCAACAAATGGTGCTGGGAGAATTGGAAATCCATATGCAACAGAATGAAACTAAACCCATATCTCTCACCATGCACGAAACTAAACTCAAAATGGATTAAGGACCTCGGAATCAGACCAGAGACCCTGCAGATTGTAGAAGAAAAAGTAGGTCCAAATCTTCACCTTGTTGGTCTAGGATCAGACTTCCTTAACAGGACTCCCATAGCACAAGAAATAAAAGCTAGAATCAACCACTGGGATAGATTCAAACTAAAAAGCTTTCTCTCAGCAAAGGAAACTATCAGCAATGCGAAGAAAGAGCCTACAGAGTGGGAGAATATCTTTGCCAATCATACTTCAGATAGAGCACTAATCTCCAGAATCTATAAAGAAACTCAAAAAACTCTACTCCAAGAATTCAAATAATCCAGTCGACAAATGGGCTAAGGAAATGAATAGACACTTCACAGAAGAAGATGTACAAGCAATCAACAACATATGGAAAAATGCTCAACATCTCTAGTAATAAGAGAAATGCAAATCAAACCACCCTAAGATTCCATCTCACCCCAATTAGAATGGCGATTATCAAGAATACGAGCAACAACAGGTGTTGGCGAGGATGTGGGGAGAAAGGTACACTCATACGTTGCTGGTGGGGCTGCAACTTAGTGCAGCCACTCTGGAAAGCAATGTGGAGATTCCTTAGAAAACTTGGAATGGACCCTCCATTTGACCCAGCTATCCCACTCCTTGGCCTATACCCAAAGGACTTAAAATCAGCATACTACAGACATACAGCCACATCAATGTTCATAGCTGCTCAATTCACAATAGCCAGACTGTGGAACCAACCTAGATGCCCTTCAATTGATGAGTGAATAAAGAAACTGTGGTATATATATATAATGGAATATTACTCAGTCATAAAGAATGATAAAATGATGGCATTTGCAGGCAAATGGATGAAATTGGAGAATATCATGCTAAGTGAGATAAGCCAATCTCAAAAAGCCAAAGGACGAATGATATCGCTAATAAGTGGAGGATGACACATAATGGGGGGGAGGGAAGGGTTAGTGTTAGGGTTAGAGTTAGGGCTAGGGAGGGGGGCAAGTATGGAGGAAGGAACTACTGTATAGAGGGTAAAGAGGGGTGGGAGGGGTGGGGGAAGGGAAAAATAACAGAATGAATCAAACAACATTACTCTATGTAAATTTATGATTACACAAATGGAATGCCTCTACGCCATGTACAAACAGAGAAACAACATGTATCCCATTTGTTTACAATAAAAAAAAAAATTAAAAAAAAAATTTAAAAGTCCTTTAAAAAGTAAACATTAAGCCAGGCTCAGTGGACACACACCTATAATCCCAAAAACTTAGGAGGCTAAGGAAGGAGGATCACAAATTCAAGGCCAGTATCAGCAACTTAATAAGATCTTTTCTCAAAGTAAAACTTTTTTAAAAAGCTGGGGGTGAAGTTCAATGTAGAGTGCCCCTGGTTAAATCCTTAATACAAAAAAAAAAAAAGTAAACATTAAAATTCCTTCAACTAAATAATTATGATCTATATGATCAGTTATAAAATATATACCTAGGATAATGAGAGTTACTACTAATTGTTTTAACATGCTTAAAGGTCTATTTTAACCATTAGTGAAATGAAGCATTACTATAAAATCTTGAGAAGAATGTTGTGTGTAGTGGGTATATTAAGATATAGGCATATTGTTGGGCCTATAAAAGAGTCAGGTATGGTGGCACATGCTATTTGGGAAAATGAGGTAGGAATATGGCCAGAAGTTGGGCAACATAACGAGAATCTATCTCTACCACCACCCCCCAAAAAATAAAATCCTTAAAAAAAAAGATGGCTGCAGATGATCTAATCTGAAAAATGAAGTCATTTTCTGTACCAATAAACTAGAGATGGACCTATGGGAGACAGAGGACCTCAAAGGGTTCCACTGATCTGAACCACAGAGGTATCAAGATGTCCAGAAAGAGTTCCTGAGTAGCTGGTTTCTGAGTCTTCAGACAGACTCACGTCAGAGAAGCTGTCTGTTAAGCTCTGACTCTTTTGGACTTCTGAACAGATGAAATGAGACTGTAAGGGAACCTAATACTTGAAGTATGTGGGCAAGGGCAAAAGTAAATCTCAAGAATGTGTATATCTACCCTATGTAAAAAAGACTGTTCTGCAAATATTCCAGCCATTTCCAACCCTGAAAAGGAAAACAATAAGAAATTCATGTCCACATTTTGACCAAAGCACTGAAAAGGGGGAAAAGAAAGTATCAGAAGTAACAGCAAATAAGAATTACAGGTGAAGGAAAAACTACTGGGTATAGAACTGGGGCTACTCAGCTAGCCTTTTCACCCCGCTTTCTCCAGTCCTCTTCTACTAATAAACCTTAGAGATTACGGCCCTATATTTTGAACGAAGATTCTGAATGACAAGGAAAATGAAAAAGATAAAGCAAAGTTCTTAAATCTTTCAAATACAAGCTCTTAAATACACTAAATATTACTCAGATATAGTTTCTGTAACAGAAATACGGACAATTCATTTAAATAAAAAAAAAAACCACTTGAAATTGTTCCACCAAACAATAAAAGAAAAATCCTAATCATCAACTAGCACTCTCAGCAGCAACATAGAGCAAGCCATCTAGTATCTTTAAATCTGTTACATCGCCTGACAGATAATCAGTTCTACAAATGTTAAAAATATCACAACATAAAAACGTTAAGTATCATTCTTTATATATGAAATGTAGTCTTTTCATATATTATTATTATTATTGTCAAGCAGATCTGTATAAGCAAAAAAATAAACTAAATTTCAGTAAGGAACAAACACATTATACACCATATATAATTGAAATACAGTCATTAAATTTGAGGGGGTTTTTTTGTTTTTTGGTTTTTTTTTTGGTGGTGCTGTGGATTGAACCCAGGATCTCATGCATGCCAGGCAAACACTTCACCACTGAGCTAATTCCCCAGTCCAAATCTAAAAATCTTAAATACAGAAAGCAGCAGGATCAGTCATTAAGAAAGAAAAATGGAAAAAAAAAAAAAAAAAACAGTTAAATAGTTTAAGGCCCATTAGAGAATGCCATAAAATACCACATAGTTTAAGAAAAGAATACAATATTAAAATGAATAACAGAAGCAGCATTCAAATCCACTTCAAAATGAGAAGAGAGAACATAAAGAACATGGAATTGAAAGTCAGTTTCATGAACTCCCTTTCCCATCCTTGTTCAATTCCATTAGTCCCCTATCCCATTGATGAAATAAGTACTAAGGAAACAAATTATGGCAAAAAGTGCCAACTGTTCTGTTACAGTTTGGATCTGGAACATTCCCCAAATGATCATGTAGAAGATTTCATGTTCATGTTGAAGATTTGGTCCCCAATGCAGCAATGTCCCGAGGTAAGACTTTTAGAAATGACTGGATCACTGAGGGTTCTACCCTCAACAATGGATTAATTCATTTGATGGAATAATAATCCAAAAAGATTACTGGGAGGTGGTGGAAACTGTAGGCAGGAGGGGCATGGTTAGACTAAGCTGTTCACTGGGTATGTCCCCTTGGGGACTACATTTTGTCCTGGTTCCCATTCCCTCTCTCTTCCCACCCTCTCTGATTCCTGGCTGCCATAAACAGAACAATTTTTGTCCACCATGCCCTTCCACCCTTCTACCACGATGTCTCTGCATTGGAGTCATGTGACCATGAACTGATTGAAACCTCTGAAACCATGAACCAAAATAAATCTTTTCTAAGTTATGTTCAGTATGTTGGTCACAGTGAAAAAAGCTAACACTCATTCAACAAATGTTTGCTGAGTCACCTTCTCAGTGCCAGGTACTGAGAACTGGCAAGGACATCACCTTTATACTTAAGAACTCAAATGTCTAGTGAAGAATATAGAGCCTTACAATTCTAGTCATATAATAAAAATAATCAGAAACTGCTGATCAATGACAAAAAAAATTTATGATAAGTCAACTTTTGTCATAGCCAAACTGATACATTTTTCTGTTGTGAAATTGAGTGCTTGAAATTGAGTGCTTTTTGGACCAACCCAACAACTCCAAAATCCCATATAGAAAGAGCTCTCTAGAATAGTACAAATCTGCAATCTCTCATCTAAAAAACTTTTAGGCAGAATTCAAATTTTTTCTAATTTTATCAAGGTAACACAGGATATTATCGCGTAGATATCATAACTGGTCCACTGTGTCTAGGACAGCACTTTAACTATCAAATGATACTTGTGCAGCAACCAATATGAATATTCATACCAACTCGAGAGAAATGAATACTGCAAATAAACTTTTTTTGGGGTGCAGGGTGCTAGGAACTTGACACAGGGCCCTCTATGATTGAACTACACCTCAGCACTTTATTTTTCAGAGACAAGGTTTCACCAAATTGCACAGGCTGGCCTCAAACTTGCCATCCTTCTGCTTCAGCCTCCCAAGTGGCTGGGATTATAGGTGCCACAGCACCTGTTTACAAACAGATTCTTGTATTGTAAAGTCAAATTTTAAACCAAAAGAAGTACAAAAAACTCCTAAGTCTCAGTGTTGTTGATTTTGTTTTTAAACTCAGAACTGAGACAAGTGATGTGAACTGACAGCTAGTTAAACATGCTAATCCTTTAGTAAAAATCACCTGGGCTTAACTCCCAGCTCCACCACCTGTTAGCTCTATATCCTTCAGTGAATGACTGAAACTCTCAGACCTTCTGTTTCCTCATCTGTCAAATGGGGAGAATATCTATCTCAAAGGATTGTTACAAGAATTCAATAAAAATAAAACAGGTGTGATGGCTCACATGCGTAATCCCAGCAACTCACGAGATTGAGGCAGGAGGATCATCAGGTTCAAGGCCAGTTTCAGCAATTTAGAGAGACCCTAACTCAAAATAAAATTGTCTGGGGGTGTAAGTCAGTGGTAAAGTACCCCTGGGAGTTCAATCCCCAATACCAAAGTATTTTTTAAAATAATAATTCAATAATACATGTAAAATTCCCAACACAGCGCCTAACACACAGTTAAGCACTAAACAGATATTGATCATTATGTTGGCTAAACTATCCTCAGATATCATGAGTAAAAAGAAACTGCAAAAAATATACAATATTGTTTATAAAAGTTTAAAACATAAAAAAAATATTCTTCTTTTTTTTTTTTTTTTTTTTGGTGCGGGGATGCTGGGGATTGAACCCAGGGCCTTATGCATGCAAGGCAAGCACTCTACCAACTGAGCCACGTCCCCAGTGCCAAAGAACATATTCTTTAGAGAAAAGAACAAAAGGGACTAAAAACATTAATGGCAAAACCAAACACAGTAGCATATCTAGAAGGGAAGGGAATATGATCAGGGACAGAATGAGATACAGAACACTGGTATTTTATTTCTTATACCAGATAATGGATAAGTAAAATGTTTATTATTATTCTCCATGTTTATATCTGAATATTTCATATTAAATTCAAATACATCTAATCCATATAAATGAATGTAGACCACATAATCTGGAAAACATCACCTACTTGCTTTTGATGACAGGTTGAGGATTTTTTGGGGAAAGTTTTTACTTGTTTATCAAAACACAAAAAAGCCATGAAAGGTTGGGGTTATCAGTGATATTGTTCATAGCATGCTCAAGGTCCTGGTTCAATCCCCACAACCAAAAATATTTTTTTAAAAAATAGCATATGAATAGCTATGTATGCTACATATATATATATATATACACACACACACTACATATATATACACATTATATATATATATATATAGTAATGATTCAACTATACAGAACATAGCTAAGAATTCAAAAACACATTCCTAAAATCTCAAGTAGCCAATACAGAAATCATCACATCAGAACACTAAAACACCTCTTTTATTCCAAATAGCCTGTTCTGGAATAGAAACTACAAATTAGAAAACTGGAAAGGAAAGAAGAGAGGAGAGTGGGGCCAGAATATAGATACTGCTTTCTAAAAGGACACTTACATAATTAAAAATGTCACCCAATAGCTAAGAAGTAGCAAAAACAAATAAAACCCGATATAGCAGAAACAAGCATTTTAAAAATACAGTCTAAACATGCATGTATGAATATGTCAAAATGAAGCCATCCATTGTGCATAACTATAAAGCACTAATAAAAATATTATAGATAGTTTGAGTCTATTTAGCATGCTAGCAAAAGCATTCAATTCTTCCTAATGTTCTAAGAGCACCAATAAATTGCAAATAGAACCATAATGTAGGTATTCTTTACACAATATCTTTATTTTATTTTTATGTGGTGCTGAGAATTGAACCCAGTGCCTCACACATGCCAGGCAAGCACTCTACTATGGAGCCACAACCCCAGGCCCCATAATGTAGTTTTTTAGAATAAGACTTCAATTCACCAAGAAATTGTTAAAATATAATTAACATTTAACATTTAACACAGAAGGAAAAAAACCAAATACACAATTGTATCTACAATTATCAATTTATAAAAATTGTGTAGTTCAAGCCAGGCACAGTGGCCCACACCTGTAATCCCAGTGGCTCATGAGGCTAAGCCAGATGGACTGCAAGTTCAAGGCTAGTCTCAGCAACTTAGCAAGGCCCTAAGCAACCCAATGTGACCCTGCCTCTAAATAAATAAATAAATAGGGGCTGGAAATGTAGCTCAGTGGTAAAGTGCCCCTGGGTTCAATCCCCAGTATCAAAAAACAATTCTGCTTTTATAATTTAACTACATGATCCAAAGACTCAGAAAGGTATTGTGTTTCTGTTAATTTCTCCATTTATATCTAACCATTTTCAATGGTCAATGTCTAACTGATCCATATTTTTTATTATGGTTTGTACATTTTACCAAAATTTTTTTGCGAGGTGCAGTGACGCACACCTAATAATCCCAAATTACTCAGGAGGCCAATACAGAAAGATCACAAGTTCGAGACTCCTCAGCAATGCAATGAAATCTGTTATCAAAACAAAATTTAAATTAAAAGTGTTGATGCAGTCAGTCACAGAATACTTGCCTAGCATTCGTAAGGTTCTGGGTTCAATCCCCATTACCACAATAATTACAATAATAATAGTAACAACAACAACATTTATAACAATAGTAATCCTTTTTTGTCTTATTTCTAAAAAAAAAAAAAAAAAAAAAAGTAAAAATACTTAAATAAGAATAAAAATGGAACATAAAAAGATTAAAAAGTCTGACTTGTTAAGGCAAAGAGATTATAAACTTATTTCAACTTTCATTAACTATTATATGATAAATAATGATGAAACTACTGGACATAGTGATGCACTCCTGTAATCCCAGTGACTTGGGAGGTTGCAGCAAGAGGATAGCAATTTGAGAACAGCCTGGGCAATTTAGCAAGGCCCTAAGTAACTCAAAGACCCTATTTCAAAATAATAAGTAAAAAGGCCTGGAGATGTAGCTCTGGGGTAAGGTGCCCCTGGGTTCAATTCCCAGTAAGGGGGGGTGGGGACTATAAAGGGAAAAAGGAAGTGTAAAATTCATTTTAGAGCCAGGCACAGTGGTCCATGCCTATAATCCTAGCAGCTCTGGAGGCCAGGGCAGGAGGATAGCAAGTTCAAAGTCAGCCTCAGCAACTTAGCAAGGCCCTAAGCAATTTAGCAAGACCCTGCATCTAAATAAAATATTTTTTTAAAAACGGGGGTTGGAGAGGTGGCTCAGTGGTTAAGTGCCCCTGGGTTTAATAATGGATACCAAAAAAATAAATAAATAAAACTAAAAATTCATTTTAGAAAAATTTCTATATAAAATAAAATTAGGTTTAAAAGCTTAAACTAAATGAAATTACTTTTTTTTTTTCAAAGAGTAATCAAAATCACAAATAAGAAAAAGTTAAAACACAGAACAAACTCTCATTGCATATATTTCAATTCTCCTAAATTTATCCCCAAAATGTAAGGTATGGCTATTTTCCAAAATGTATACAAATACCTTTAGGATAAAGATTTTCCACAGTGGCTTATGCCTGTGATCCCAGTGACTCCAGAGGCTGAGGCAGGAGGATTCCAAGTTCAAAGACAGCCTCAGCAACTTAGTGAGGCTTCAAGCAATTTAGTAAGACCCTGTCTCAAAATAAAATGTAAAAAAAGGGCTAGGGATGTGGCCCAGTCGTTAAGCACCACTCGGTTCAATTTCTTACACAAAAAGGACAAATATAAATTTTCCTCATAGAGCAATAATATTCTCAGATCATGACTGTCATTTTTCTTTGAAATACTCATTTTCTCACTCAAATATAAGTTCCCCAAGGGTAATCCTTGTCTTTTCATTTTGGTACCCTCCTTATCTATAAAAGCAGAAACTCAATAAACATTGTATTTATTAATCCCAAATGCTAAAAGAGTTCTACCTAAAGAAAGTCAAAGTAAAGGTGTGCTGGTTGTTCACCAAAGGCTATGGCAAAAAGCAGGCAGGACTTACCCCAAGTGCTCTATTGTACCTGGCCCAGATAACTGTCTAATTCAGAACTCTACATGCTCTGAGCTCCCAGCTCCTGAGAGCCAACAGTCAGGAACACAAAACCAAAAAAGAGTTCCAGCTGCTGTGAGGTTACCGTTCCTCTAAACCTGAAGCATTTCAGTTCTAAATCAAAATCAAAAAGTAATTTGCAACATTAAATAGTCCTTCTTGCTAAACAATGATGAGAAAAAGGACTCAGCTATAGGAATTAGACCTCAATTTTTGCTGCTGACTATTCTGTAATATTCAGTCATGGATTTATAAATATGGCTGAGAAAATTCAAGGTATAACCTAAGTTAATGATAGGCAGAATCCTTCAAAGAAGTTACCATGTTTTCCTTCCTGCAGTCTCCACATGGCCTGTATTTTTACATAATGAGCCATGCAGAAAAACTTTGACAGATACTTATTCACATGAATATCTAATTTGCTTTAATACATTTACAACTTACAAAATACTATGCTTTAGATAATGGTTATCATTAAACTAACGTTTGGGTTTGTTTTTTTTTCCCTTCACTGTCTTGGTGGGAGTGGGGTTCACAAAAAGTCTGGGTTCAATTCTCAGCACCACATATAAATAAATACACAAATAAAAATAAAGGTCCATCAACAACTAAAAACATTTTTTTTAAAAAAGTGGAGTGGAAAATGAGGAAAATGCACACATTATTTCCTCAGTATGAAGAAATGTGTTAACAGAAGGGAAAGGGTCTACAGAGCAAGAAAGAGGGAGATCAATGTTAGCATATTATTGTTTGAACAGCCTAAATCTGGGATAAATATTTTGGCCACTGGAGAAGTAAACACCATTGTGGCACAAGGATAGTTCTTAAATCAGGTTTCACCATAGCCTAGAATGATGAAACACTCAAGATCAACCAACTTTTTTTTTTTTGCATATTTTTTTAAATTTATTTGATTCATTGTACACAAATGGGGTATAACTGTTGTTTCTCTGGTTGTAGAGGAAGTAGAGTCCCACCATTTGTGTAATCATACATGTACATAGGGTAATGATGTTAGTCTCATTCTGCTATTTTTCCTTCCCCTCACCCCCTCCCCCCTCCTCTTTTTCCTCTATACAATCCATCCTTCCTCCATGCCTCCCACCCAAGATCAACCAACTTTATATGCTTTAGTTTCAGTTTCACAGTACAACTTTCTGATTATTCATCACTATGTCCAGTACTTCAACCTCTATACAAGGAACAGTTGTGTGCTATGGAAAGTAGACACAAAAGTGAAGCCTTCTTGTGAATTAAAATACTACTATTCTGACTCACAAAACAGCGAGTTTCAGTGGTCTGAATCATCCCTAGGTGAACTACTAGAATGGAATTTCTGGACCTTCAATATGAAGGGATAGCCTTTGGAATGTGTGACCACACAGAGATACCACCACACCCTGTATAGGCAGCCAGCTGGCATCCCGCTAAGAGATCTTAAGTTCAATTCTCCCTAAATTGCCATAGTAATTACCTCTATGCTTAATTATTCATCAACAAAATTCACCAAGACAGATTTTAAAAATAAGATACATGTAAATGCAAACATGCTACTGAATGATCCAAGAGTATTAGATGCATAAAAAGCAATGAAACCAAGAAAATGATAAGCAAACAAGATAATCTAATTTGACACTAATAAACTAAAAATAAATTTTTCACTCTTCCAACCAATGTCTTCCAATGACATATTTAATGTCATCACCACAAAAGATGACCTAAATTCAAGAAGTGCCATCAAATTCTCAAAACATTTAAGCTTTGTAAAAACACACCCCAAAGGGTCTAATACATGTGGAGGAATGTTATCTGTGTCTGTGTAAACATAAATGATTTTTTTTCACTTTTTCATTGGTGCATTATAGTTGATTTTCAGAACTCAAATGTCTTCTAAACCTCTGCATGTTTTCTGACATCTTTCAAGTAATAAACATGTATAACTGGAGTAATAAAACCTGCTTTGAAAATTCAAACAAATTATCAAAATCCGCAAACATTAAAGCAAAATCATAAACTATAAAACAATGTAATTCACCTCAAAAGACTTGTGTAAGAGCATTTTTCTATTGGATAAAAAGCAGAAATATCAGAAAGTTATTTAACACTAACAAGTTTTCCCGAGCATATTCTTCATAAATCTAAAGTCTGTTAATTCTGGATACACAGAAGTTGGGGAAAGGTTGTCCACAGAAAATAGAGTATAATATTCATTTTTAGAATTAGGGATGTAATACAGTGATAGTACTTGCCTAGCACACTCAAGGTCCTGGACCCTCCCCCCCCCCCCCCCAAAAAAAACATGTTTCTGGTATTAACTAGTTAGAAATGAAGGGTGAAATTTTTCTATTAACAACAGATGTCAAAATAAAATACCAGAAAAAATTAGTAAGAAAAATCAAGGAATTATACAAAGAAAATTATGAAATATATAAAATATTTATTGAAAGACTTAAAATAAAACTTAAATGAAGACACCCCATAAGAAGGAAAAATTATCATCATTAACAACTGTCAGGTCTCCAAAAATTAATGTATAAATACAGCATAATTCAAAAGCAGTGGGCTTTGAGATTTTCAAAACTCTATAAAAATTATTTTCAATCCATATAGATACAAGAACGAATACTTAAGAATAGTCAAAAAATGAAAAACTAGGGGCTGGGGCAGAGCAATTGCCTAGCATGTATAAGGCACTGGGTTCGATCCTTAGCGCCACATAAAAATGAAAAAAGGCGGGGGGGGGGGGGGGAAAAAAATAACAATGAATCAAACAATGTTGCCCTATGCAAATTTATGATTTTTAATTAAAATAATTAAAAAATTTTTAAAAAATGAAAAAAGGCATGCTGTCCATCTATAACTACAAAACAATTTTTTTAAAAGAAAAACTACAGTGACAGTTTTTTTTTCTTTTTATTTTTCTTGTTGTTTTGTTGTTGTTGGGTTTTGCTGTTGTTGTTTGGGGTTTTTGTTTTGTTTTGTTTTTTTACAGTTCTGAACCCAGGAGTGCTCTACCACTCACCTACATCCCCAGCCCTTTTTATTTTGAGACAGGGTCTCACACGAAGTTGCCCAAATTGACCTTGAACTTTTTACAATCATCCAGCCTCAGCCTCCCAAATGCTGAGATTAAAGGCAGGCCCACAGCGCCTGGCTGACAGAAGCTTTTCTTAACAAAAAATAACTTTCTACAAACTTATTATTATATCAAAACAAGGACTGGGGATGCAGCCTGGTGGTAGAACGCTTGCCTTACACTCAAGAGGCCCTGGGTTCTACCCCCAACGTCACAAAAATAAATAAATGAATAAATAATAATTTTAAAATTACTTAAAAACAATAAAACAATGGTACAAGATGAGAAAAACAGAACAACTAAAAAGAGCAAACATACAAGGAAACATAGCATATAAAAAGTGGCATTTATGGGGCTGGTGCTGGGGCTCAGTGGTAGAGCACTTGCCTTGCACACGTGAAGCACTGGGTTCAATCCCCAGCACCACATAAAAATAAAAAAATTTTTAAAAAAGAATAAATAAAGATATTTAAAAAAAAAGTAAGTGGAAAAAAAAAGTGGTATTTAATTCACTGAGGAGAGTGGTTTGTTTATGTGATGGACTGACAGATCTGACTCCATGAGAATTTTATAGGCCAGACTCTAAGGGAAATGACTAAACAGACTCCATTTTGCTCTGAGACTCCATGTTATGTAGGAAATAAGTTTCTCCCATGGAAACACCCCGCCTCTGTGCCCATCGTCAGTTACTTGGTGTGACATGTTTAATAATATACAATGGCAACTCCTATGTAGTAAAGAATTGCTCTCTTTTGATTCCTACTGCTCCTAAACAATGTACCATGTGAACAGTGATTGTGTGGATGTTAGCAACCATTCTTTAGTTTGTACCTAGGTAAGGGTCATTTTGACCCACTTCCCCCTCTGTCGATGACCTCATAATGTGTAATTTTGAATCATAGCAACAGACACTTATGATTAATGTGATTTTTGGTATAAGAATCCCTACAACCCTGTGGTTGGGGCTGTTCTCCCAATAGCCATTTTTTGGGGCCTTGTGTGAGACAGTCAGCCGGCCGGCTTAATAAAGACTCTCAAATTTGGACTTCTCAGTGGTGGTCGGTCTGTTCTTCAGTTGTGCCCTATAACATTTAGTCCTGGCATAGTTGGCTATCTATAAAAGCTGTCATATAGGACTCCTTGTGTCATGCTATGTAAATGTTAACTCCTGATGGATAAATATACTCTTTATTTTTTAAAACCACATAGTTAAAAGAATAAGAAAACATTTGTATATTCTTGGTATAGAAGAGACTCTCCTAAGTAGCATAGTTTCAGAAGTCATAAAGGAAGAGAGGGGTATATGTGACTACTTTAAAGTATCTGACATGCCAGACGCAGTGGCACACACCTGTAATCCCAGCAGCTCGGGAGGCTGAGGCAGGAGGATTGCACATTCAAAGCCAGTCTTAGCAAAAGCAGGGTGCTAAGTAACTCAGTGAGACCCTGTCTCTAAATAAAAAATACAAAATAGAGCTGGGGATGTTGCTCAGTGGTTGAGTGCCCCTGAGTTCAATCCCCAGTACCAAAAAAAAAAAAAAAAAAAAAAAAGGAAAAAAAAAAAAGTCTGACACAAGGTTAAAAGAAAAAATGAAAGACAATACAGTTATACCCCATTTATGTATGATGTGTCAAAATGCGCTCTACTGTCATGTATTACTAATTTAAAAAGACAGTAATACAAGTGCCATATGACATATAATATTCCATAAGTGCTCCAAAGAGATAAAAGGAAAAAACTGTCAGTGGTGGTGGAGCAGGCAACAGACAGGCTGAGCCAGGAGGATTGAAAGCTCAAGGACAGCTTCAGCAACTTATTGAGGCCCTAAGCAACTCAGGGAGAACTTGTCTCAAATTAAAAATAAATAAAAAGGACTGGGAATGTCGTTCAGTGATTAAGTGTCCCTGAGTTTAACTCCCAGTACATCCCACCCCGCCACACCGCCCACGGCCAAAAAAGAGAGAGGGAAACAACTTAAAAAAGAAATGAACCAAGGACCTAACCAGACAATTCTCAGTAAAGAAATCCAAATGGCCAACAGCATATGAAAGAAGCTAGCCCCAATAAAAATGAAATTAAGACAAACTGAGATATCTGTCATCTAGCAGACTAGTAAAAATTAAATTGTATTTACATGTAGTGATGTGATGATATGGAAAAACCACTGCTAGTGAAGGTGGAAATTATGACAAGCCATTTTGAGAATAATCTGAAAATAATACATTTAAAATATATTTCTCTGTTAATCCTGAAATTCCACTCTGAAGATTCTAGTCTGTAGAAATGAAGTATCAGCAAATAAGGTAACATGCAAAGTATACCTACTGTAGCACTATGTATAGTGACAAAAATCTGGAAACATCTAAATGTCCACAGGAAAATAGTTAAACAAATTATAGTACATCCATGCTATAAATCATACTAGGACAGTTCAAAAAATCAAGGTAGAATTATATTTACTGATAGTAACATATCAAGAAAGGATTGGTATAGAGTAATACAATTTTTTTTTTTTTTTTTTTTTTTGGTACTGGGGATGGAACTCAGGGCCTTGTGCTTACAAGGCAAGCACTCTACCAGCTGAGCTATCTCCCCAGCCCGAGTAATATAATTTGATCTCTTTTGTAAAAAGAAAGCATTCCTATATATGCACATTATGTTAGCACAGAATATACAGCAATATATCATGGAGAGAAACACTGAAGGATGCCCATAATCTGGGTAAAATGGTTTAGGAGCAATAATGAAAATGACTGAAAGAAATAAAATCTTCAGTTTTGTTGTGTTTTGTTTTGTTTTTTTACTTAATACAATGAGCAATTACAATTATCATTTTATAGATTTAACAGATGAAGCTAGGTGCAGCAGCGCATACCTGTAATCCCAGCAGCTCAGGAGGCTGAAGCAGGAAGAGCACAAGTTCAAAGCCAGTTTCAGCAATTTAGCAAGGCCTTAAGCAACTCAGAAAGACCCTGTCTCTAAATTTAACACAAAAAAAAGGGCTGGGGAGGTGTCTCAGTGGTTAAGCACTCCTGGGGTCAATCCTTGGTACCATAAAGTAAATAAAAGATGAACTAAAAATTGTTTTAAATCTCAGAATGATAAAAATATATTATTCAAACATGAGGAGGGGAATCAGTAACAAATCACTCAAACTCCGTTGTTGAGAAAAAGATGTAAATTCTGCAACTTACTACTAGTTTCCTCAGCATAATAGATATTCAAAAGAAAGATAATGGGGAAAAACAGATTTCTTGGAAGCCACCTGAAGCTTTTACTAAGCAAATCACGAATAGAAAAGATTAATGTCTATTTATACCCTGATATCTCAAAAATAAGAAGATTGAGATGGGCAAGGTGGTGCACACCTATAATCCCAGTGGCTCAGGAGGCTGAGGCACAAGGATCTCAGGTTCAAAGTCAGACTCAGCAAAAGTGAGATGCTAAGCAACTCACTAAGACCACCTCTAAAGAAAATACAAAATAGGGCTGGGGATATGGCTCAGCGGTTGAGTACCCCTAAGTTCAATTGCCAGAATCAATACCCCCCCCAAAAAAAAAAAGATTTCCTGTTTTCTGAACCTGAAGACAAGCTCACTGACATCAACTCTACCAGCCACAGAAAATGACCTGCAGTTGACCCTGACTGCTTTTGACTCCAACATTGACCAATTACCAAGTCAGAGTACCTTAACAATTTTTTCACATTATTTTCACTTATAACATCTATTCTGCAAAATGATCCCTAAGTGTCAGGCACTGTGCTGTGGACAGGAATACCTTAAATTTGACCGTTCTTGTTCTTTAGAAGCTTAAAAAAAGAGAGAGACAATTCAATTAGTACTAAAAACTGCTCCACCCCTTTGCCTGGGTTGCCTAGGGGAAAAAAAGTCCTACACCCTATGCCCAGAGGGTAGAGAGGAAGGAAGAATGAGTTCTGTAAGTGGAGAAAAACAAAAGTATTCCAGGTATAGACAGAACAAGAACAATGGGAATGAAAGAATAGTTAAGGACTAGCAAAAAGCTCAGTGTGTTAAATAAAAATAATACAATCAAATGTCAGCAATATCAGTGCAAGCTACTTCCTCATTCTACTTTCTTAAATAATCACCACCAATGTATTAAGCTTTCATTATGGAAAAGGTTTCTAAGCACAATCCAAAGTCCAAGTTCTTACTAGTGAGGAAAAAAAACACACTGTTCTTTTTTGGGGGGCGGGGGGAGCCTAGGGGTATTGGGATTGAAACCAGGAACACTTAACCACTGAGCCACATCTCTGCCCCTTTGTATTTTGAGAGAGAGTCTCACTAAGTTGCTGAGATTGACCTGGAACTTTACATCCTCATTGCGTCAGCCTTCTGAGTCAATGAAATTATAAGTGTGCACCCCCATGCTCAGCAAAATACGCACTTAAACATATCATATATATATTGGGTACTAAGAGAAAAGGGATCATTTTTTATTTTTTTATTTATTGTTGACGGACCTTTATTTATTCGTATATAGTGCTGAGAATTGAACCCAGTGCCTCACACACGGGAGGCAAGGGCTCTACCACTGAGCCACAACCAGCCTCAAGGGATCATTCTTATAATAGTTTTTTCCCTTCAAAAATCATACCAAAGTTTAACATTTACAAAGATTCAAATAACTCCACACAGTGTACCTAATTATTTTCAGTTAGTTTTTCCCCAACCAATCATCGCAAACCAGTATTTTGATATTTTAAAATAATAATGTTTTCAAACTTTTCAAAATATAGGTAGGGAATCAAATCTTTCACACAGAACTTTTTAAAGTAATTTTAAAAATAGCTTTCTTTTTTTTTCTTCATATTGAAACTGCACAATTTCTCAAGTGAGATTTAGTAAATAGCTTCACTAACCTGAGTTGTAAAAGCACTAATGGAACTCCTTTTAGTTGTACAGTTGTATAATCATTTACAAAAATTAGCTCTTATAACTAATTAATGTACATAATGTATTCTATAACACTTAATTTTGACCAAACATCGTAAAATGAAGAGGGCAAAAAGAGATTTCATAGTTTCAAAGATCTTAGATCACATCTTTCTTAAATTTGCTACTCCCAGGAACCCACATTAACCTCAAAACCTGACTAGCTGAAAAGCCTGAGCACAGTACTGATGCCCAGCACAACAGGAGTACAAAAAGGTGTGACAGGCAAGCTGGAGTTAGCAAAGCAAATGCCTATCACATTGCACTGAGACCATTGTGCTGTTAACAACAATAACAACAAAAAAAGGGGGGGAGTAAAAACCACTTGTCTAAGATCTCTAATTATTCAGAGTACAGTGCTCACATGTATTTTCCCCATCTTTTAAAATACTACAATTTTTTCTTCTAAATCTATTTTTTCACTAACATTTATAACTTACATATTTTATTTCTCCAATGGTCTGAACAGACTTAGAAAAAAGGAAAAACTTCCAAGGACCTACTGAAAAAGCACTTTTCATTTCAATCATCTCACTCTAAACTTTGCCCTTTTATACTAAAGTGTTAGCTGATGCTGACTAAACAAGTTTGACAAGCCTGAGTTGATTCCCCCAACCCCCACTTCTGGATCCTTCAAACTTTGACGGGTTTGTTCAAGTAACCAGAACTCATGCCAAATCAAGAGTTTTGGGTTATTCCTTCAGTGAAGAAAAGAAATTTACATTTTCAAGATAGAAACGAAAGCTCTTTTCCGTTTTTTTGACTTCAGTGAAATAAGAAGGTACCTGGAAAAATCCTAATACACTTTAACAAAGATAATTATTTTCAAAACTTATAAGCCATGAAACATGAGGTTATGTAAATCAACAATTTCTCTTAATTTTAAAATTGCTTTAAATATTATCCTGCATAAGCAACTTAATAAAAAGATGAAAGAAAACCAAAAATCAAGAACTGAAAATTCATAAAGCAATAAAAAACTAAATTACAAGCACCTAAAACAGTTAAACAAGTCTCTGCTATATGAAGAAAGCTAATATTTTTAGATTTTCTGAAGCTAAATCTAAATAAGAGTTTTAAAGTCTTGATATCAAGTCCTACTATATACGCAAAATTTTAAAATCCCCATCAAATGCAAATGAAGCATTTAAGCATTGGGACAATCCATTTTGATACTTAGACTCCCAATTCAACTTTCTTAATTAAAAATAATCCTTTGAAAATATCCAACTTGTTAAAATTGTATAGTTTTGTGATTCATTAAACTTGGGGTTTGGTTTTGTTTGTCTACCACTGATTTTGAAAACTCCTTTTTAAAAATAAACACTAAGATGAAATATCATCAAGGCGTCACTGGCAATTTGTGCACTTTTTAGCTTCTCTCTGAAATTCACCATCATATCTACAACTGCCGTCAGTAAAACAGACGAAATCAAAGAACAAGTAAGTGCTCCCAAAACAAAATGAATGAAAGTTTCCTAAACACAACTTTTTTTAATTGAATGGGCAATTCCCAACAAAGTTAGACATCCATATGAGTTGATCAATCAATGGTGCAGTAAACAGAACTTTGCAAGTAATCTGTAAAGGCAAAAAGACTTTCTCCAAGTAAACTGCAATGCACCTAAGAAGGACCTTTAAATATCAGTACATTATACTGTAACATGAACTGAGTTAAATAACCACCTATTGGACAGCTCTTCCAATACCTTGTCTGAAAAGTGTAATTCAGAACATTTCACTAGTACTACAAGGAGATAGTAAATGAGTAGTAGTCCTTAAGTACTTGGGATCTGAATGCTCTTTAAAGCAAAGGAGAAAATTCCAGTTTTAGAGTTAACACACTGGCAGAACTCACTAATATCTAATAATAATATACATATTTGAAGGATTGCCTTAAAACAGATACCAAGAACATTAAATATTTATACTGAAAACACTTCAACTATTGAAACATCATTATGACCTGTAAAAGAATTATCTATACTCTCAATTACTTGTAAGGATAATGCAAAGTGTTAGAAGATTCAAGTCAGTTTAACGTTACAAATTTAAATTGCAATAGTCACTTCACCGTCATCTCTAAGAGGAGGTAAAAACTCAGGCTGAGATGAAATAGAGGTGATTCAATCACACTCACCTAACTTGAAATGTAGGAAATAATCAGTGGATTATTGTGAAATCCTTTTTATTCAACCATGCCAGATTGCAAACATACTTTAAGACTAGAATAGAAGTAATGAGATTATGGGTACCTTGAGGATTCACATTTTTCAAACCAAAAGTTAAGGTGTATATAATCTGACAAGCACTATGGAGAATCGTGGAAAGGGAAGTACTTAAAACACCCTGATGGCTGGAGTCGTGGCTCAGTGGTAGAGCACTTGCCTTAGCATGCGTGAGGCACTGGATTCGATTCTCAGCACTGCACATAAATAAATGAATAAAATAAAGGTCCATCAACAACTAAAAATATATATAAAAATAATTTTTAAAAAAATCATAAACTTGGGCTGGGGTTGTAGCTCAGTGGTAGAGCGCTTGCCTAGCGTATGTGAGGCAGTGGGTCCGATTCTCAGCACCGCATATAAATGAATAAAATAAAGGTCCATCAACACCTACAAAAACATTCTTTTAAAAATTTAACCACCCCGAGAAAAACGAACACCTGAAGTCGATACGTGTATTTTTTTTACAACCAGCCAGCCAAGATCATTACTGTACATGATCATTACAGCTGAAAATTAAGATCACTAAGAAATCATTCAGTTCTCTGGTCTATTAACTAATTCCTACCCTAACCCAAAAAAGTTACTCTCCTTTTATTTATGTGAGATTAATATTCCTCACAATTTCCATACTCAGGGATATACACTACGCAAAAACATATAAAGCTGTCAACTACTACCAAAAGGTCTAATGTGCGGCACAGAAAGGAAATCCACAAAGGAGAAAACGTCTGACAGCCCCTTTCCCCTAAAAAGCCATGTAATCTGCTTCATCAACCATTTCTGCCGAGGTGCACTCGAGCGAGTGGTTCCTCGGCTCTGACCCCGAGACCTAACAGCGTAACCAACCTGACTTTCAGGCAACCAGGAAGATCGGGAGAATTATTAGAAACTGACGTCCGAAGGACGAAGAGTTTGAGAGAAGGGCCAAGAGCGCAGTCGCCGGTGAGTTTGGGTTTTTGTTTTGTTGTGTGTGTGTGTGTGTTTAAGGCGGAGAACTGGGGAAGAAGTTAGTTGAAGGGTTAGAGGGAGGCGAAGCCGGCGTCCGGCATTGCACAGGCGGACAGCGCTTCACTCGGCGTGTGGCAACGCTGAGAGTTCGGAGACCTGACCCGAGTCCCAGCTACAAGAACGCTGATACGTGGCTGAGAGAGGACACGCGGGGGTGGGGCCCGCCCCGCTAAATCCTGGGCTCCCTGAATGAGCTTTCAGGGGAGGATCGCAGCCCGAGAAAGTCAATGAGTTCAAGGAGGCCTGCCCCGGCCGGGCAACGCCACAGCAAGGAACGCTGCTGCGCGCGGAACCTCGGGGTCTGAGGCCTCGGGGTCGGCCCTCAGGAAGTCGGAGCAACCCCTGGCGCTCCCGGCCCCTCCTGGCCCAACCTCTGTCCTCTCTTCTCACCCCCCACAGGCTGGGACCGGACCCCCTGGGACTGACAGGAAGCTTCCGGCCGTACGCCCGCGGCAGCGGCAGGGCAAAAGAAACAATACGCTCTTAGCGCCGCGAGTGACACTCACCGGCCCGAAACCTCGAATGAAACCAGCAGCTTCGGGGGCGGCGGCAGCAGTGGCAGCAGGAACCGAACATCCAAAATGGCGGCTCCCTCGGCCTCACCACCGCTACTGCAGGCGGAGGGATTCTTAGGAGGGAAGGAGTTTTTAACTAACTTCGCACACTATCGCAATAACTTCAGTCCCTATCTCTCTCTCCTTGTCGGTTCTGCGTCCCCTGACTGCAACTTCTCGGGCCTCCCCCCTCAAATTACCCAAGAACTCGGACCCCGCCGAGGACTATTTGCCAACGAGGAGGCGACTGCTCCTGGCAGAGCGACGCAAAGCGTAGCAAGGGTCGGGGCTGTCACTGATGACGCTAGACGCGGCTGCCGAGTCACCGCTGCGATGAGCCTGAGCAAGAAAGATCCGGACTACCCCGGAGCCGACGCACTTTGGTTCCGTTTGCGACGGGCGGGCCGGCGGGGAGAATGCTGGGCTAACCAGGAAGCTATGTGCCACCTGAAGGGGAGGAGCTAGGCGGAGAAGCAGGTGGGGACTCAACGCTTAACCAGCCTGAGTGGATCTTCGTACAAGAGGTTCCCAAAGTCCTTCCTGTCACCTTTAAGACCTCAGCCTTCTCTTTAACTTCAAAAACATGCTTCATGTCATCTTGGATTCTATGGTTTTATGCTATCTTGGCAATTAATTTTATGGAAAAAAAAAAAAAAAACCTACTAGACGATGAAGCAGGAGAATGGATTCCAAGCCTAGGCTTGCCCCTCGTATTGGACAAATACCGTAAACTCTCCAAGCCCTCAATTTTCTAGTATGTAAAAAGAGAAGACTTGGACTAATAATAGCTAGAAATTCTTCCAGAATGAACTTTCTATGATTCCATAAAGTAATGATCTGAGCCAAAGAAAGTCTAACCAGACAGTTCCTGACTTGATAAATAATTACTAACATGTGACAGGGGTCTTTTCCATGTAAACATAAAGAGGTCCTTGAGATCTTGGTGCATTTAAAGATGACCTACCTAGACTAAAATCCTTCAGATGGATTGACAACGAAGTACTCCCAATAGTTAATTAAAGCACCAGACTGGATACCAAAAAGAAGCAAATTAACTGCAAATCCCAAGTTTAAGATCTGAGTATCATAAACAGGAAGTTGCACGTTCTTCTTTAGGCAGTCGATTTCATGCAGGGATGTCAAAACACTTTACAAAAGTTGAACTGGGTATGTCCTTGAACTTCCGGGGCATGCCAAGAGAATGGAAAGAACGGAGCCAAGGGATTTATCATTTTTATTAATAAATGTTGATATCACATTGTTCATAAAGCACCTTCATATGTATAATGTTAATTTGACCCTCTGGACAACCTACTGAGACAGTAAATAATTTAGTTTTATAAATAAGGTGATCGAGACTCAGAGAAACTGTGACTTGCTCAAAGTCCCCCTGCCCCACTGGATTTCTGCTATAGATTGCCATCTTATAATTTAGAAAATTGTACACACCTCTACCCCAAACACAAATACTAAGGGTGAAATAAACCCAGAGCAAATGGATTGGACAGAAGAATACTTATAGATTCAGACCCTCCTATCCCTCTGCTGCACTTAAGTACACTATAGCCCTAGATCACATAGATAGTAAATAGAATAACACTAGAATATCATAAGGATGGCATAATGTGGATTACTCTGAGCTATAGCTATGCATGAAACACATGCCAAATTCAGTTTGAGATTTCCATAAAAGAATGGAGGTTGCAAAGCAGAGTTAGCAAGTATTCCATTTGTAACATCACAAAAATTACTTAGAGGTCACCAAAATAAAGTGTTTACCATTGCAAACTGAAAAGAAAAGATAACCCAGGAAGAGCTTTGTTAGGCTCAGTAGTGTACATCTGTAATCCCAGCAACCCAGGAAGCTGAGGTAGAACAATTGCATATTCAAAGCCAGTCTCAGTCATTTAGTGAGGCCCTAAGCAACTTAGACCCTGTCTCAAAATGAAAAATAAAAAGAACTGAGGATGTAGCTCAGTAGTTAAGACCCACTACCTGCCCTCCCACCAAAAAAAGAGCTTTTTTTGGTACCATATCAAACAGCAGATCATTAAAAAGAAAACTGCTACATAAACCTCCTCCCTGTATTTTTTATATTTTCTTTATATTACTAACCCCCTCCCCCTTGCAACCAAAAATTAAAAGCAATTGCCCCAATTTATAGCATAGTCATCATTAATCTGGAATCTCTGGTTTCTGTGGTTTTTGATTAAAATTTAGAAAGGCTTACTCCCCAACTTCTCACATATAATCTCTAATTTCAGATAAATTACACACGGTCATAAAGGGGACTATTAGACTGACAATTAAAAAAAAAACTTATAGCTCTAACTTCACTATCATGGTATAGCAGAGTTTTCTAAACAATAGTATTAAAATGAGCTTGTGAAAAGTGTGCATATATACAGAAAAAATTTGAAAAACAAAATTAAAATATAAAAATGATTATCTTTGGATGATGGGATTATAGAGGATCTTTATTTTATGTTTTATTTTTGCAATGAGCATATTGTACTTTTATTTGAAAAAGAGTCTTTTACATTTTGAAAATAAATTCATTTAAGAAAATGCATATCTAGGGCTGGGATGGTAGCTCAGTGGAAGAGCACTTGCCTACCTTGAGGCTCTGGGTTCAATCCTTACTACTGCACAAAAAAAAAATAAATAAAATAATTTTTTAAAAAATAAAATGCAGTTTTATAGATCCAAATGCTAAAGGAGATTATGTTTTTATTTTTTGTTTGATTTTATTTATGGTGCTGGGGATTGAACCCAGTGCCTCAAGCATGCTACAGAGTACTCTACCACTGAGCCACACCCTCAACCCCTGATTTTTTTTTTAAACAGAAATAGTCGGAAAGGATCAAACAAATTTTTAGGAAGAAGTAAATGGCTGGGAGACAGGATCATTATTTTTATGGTTTTGTTTATTATTGAAAACTTGCATGCTTCAATTTAACAATAATTATAAAAAAAAACAAAATTGGAGAGGCAATGGAGAGAAGTCAAACCACTTGGATTCTAGGTCTGGCTGGGTTTAACTCATGTTGTACCTAGACCAAGATGTTTAACATCTCTCGGTCTATTTTTCAGCTTTCCAATATTTATTTGTTTTGCCTTATTCCAAAATGGATTTAAATTGGCTTATTATCCAAAAGGGACCAAATACATGAAAGCACTTCAGAAAGCATAAACACTGTTAAGAATGTAAGTATAAAAACGTTTATGCCACCCCACAATTGAAAGCGTTTATTGACTGCCTACTATAACAGTAGTGCATTGTGTCTTAAAATTTACTAAAGTATTTTCACATACATCGATTAATTTACTCAACAAGCATGAGCTTGTAAACCCCAAAAGCATCAAACCATAGTAGTGAAGAGCTTGGTTTCTGGAACTAGATTGCCTGGGTTTCAAATTCTGCCTTCCCCTCTTTCCTTCATGACCTGCAGCAAGTTGCTTAACATCTCTGAACACATCTGACCATCAGTGTCTCCATCTGTAAAATGAGACTAAAAGTAGCATTGACATCTTAGGGCCAGTGTGATAATTAAATGATCTGATACACTTAGTTCTTAGAACAGGACCTAGCCGTAGTAAGGGCTCAGAGGTGTCTTTAAAAGAAATACTATCGTTCTCCATTTTAGAGATAAGGAAACAGAGGGTCAGAGAGATTAAATGATCTGTCACACTTACATACAGAAGAAACCAGATTCATACAAGATCTTCCAAATCTGAACCAGGCACAATGGTTCAGGCCTGTAATCCCAACAATTCAGGGGCTGAGACAGGAGGCTCACAAGCTTGAGGCCAGCATCAGCAATTTAGCGAGGCCATAGCAACTTATTGAGACCTGTCTCAAAATTTTACAGAAGTATCGGGGATATAGCTCAGTGGTAAAGCACCCCTGGGTTAAGCCCTCTGGTAAAGCATCTCTGGGTTAAAACCCAATACCAAGGGAAGGGTGGAGACTTTCCAACTCTGGACTTGTCTTCTAGGTCATATAAAAATCAATCAATCATTATGCAGCCCGATTCCTTTCACTATGCCACACTGTCCTGTGTTTACTAGAAGCTGTGATAGACATTACAGAAGAGACCACTACTACAGTCTAGATAATTATAATCTCACTGAAGAAACTTAAGAGTTTAAAAAAATGGTAAATTAAAAAAAAAGTATCTTTCAACAAGTTCTAGTTCAAAAAAAGCAGAAAAGTGAGAAGTCATCGAGAGCCAGAGCACAGTAAAAGAGGGTTTCCTGGAAGACATGGCATATCCGTTGGAACCTGTGATACTCAAGGGGGTTCTCTGTGTTGGGGTTAGGGATGCAGTGGATTCTTAAGTGACTGTATCAGCATCCGGAGCTGCAGCCCGTATGCCCATTAAACACATGGGATAGCTCTCTCTCAAGAAATTTGGTCAGCCTCTTTCTCAAGGAATTCTTCTTATTTCTCCATGTGTCAGAGCCCTCAACTTAGACAGTAGAGGAGGCAAACCCTGTAGGAAACGCGGTGACATGACTCAAAGAGGTGGCTCCACTGGTCTGTTTTGTTATCATTTGAGTCACATGGATCTATAAATAAGCCTGGAAGTCAGAAATTAGTCTCTCTACTGTTGTTTATGTTATGTTTTCACAAAAATTATTTTCACATTTTTTTTAAGTATGGTCCCTAATCACAATGTACCCTGGCCTAGGAAAAGAATTTAGGAATTAATCTTTCAGTTTTGACATATGCCAGAAATGCTGTAAAACCTAAAATTCCAACAGTCAACATACATACATGGACCTCCTACCAATAACATTAGGAAATCTATGTTATGATCCCTCGTGCTGAAGATCAATGCCCAGAGGGCATGATTTTAAGAAGGCAGCTCAAAGTCCCACCTGAGGTGCTCTATGCCACAATATTTTATTTTTAGTGGTTATCTTGGCTTGTAAATAATGCCATACTATGTTGGCCCTTCAGAGGAAGAGCTTCACCAGATGTAAGACTGCAATCAATTCAAACCCCAAATTGAGGAAATAATGCCATTTGAACTGTTAGGGAAGACAAAACTGAAGTCACAGGAGAAGACTTCTGAAACATTATTTTCTACTCAAATGGTTTTATTCCTTAATATGGGCATCATTACTTGCCTAAAAGAATTCAGAGTAAGTTGGTTTTTGTTAGGTGCATACCCTCATCCTTTTGCATCTAAAATCAGCCCTACGAATTACTTTAAAATTAGCCTAGGAAGCCCAGGAAGTGTTGGGACATTTCCATACCTGTGACAGCCGGCCCTGATGTCCAGCTCAGGGAAAACCAAACTCCTCCACCAAGCCTTGAACATATTCCAAAGGACAGTGTAGGACCCCAGCTGATACCAATATGAGGCACCTCCCTTCTGAGATAGGGTCTCAATGAGTTGTGGAGCCTGGTCTGGAACGTGGCCATCTTCCTGACTCAGCCTCCTGAACAGCTGGGATAAGAGACATCTGCCAATGCACCCAGGAAACCTTATATTCTTTGAATAAGATTTATTTTTTTGATTTTTTTAAATGTTGATAAACCTTTATTTTATTATTTATATGTGGTGCTGAGAATTGAACCCAGTGCCTCACACATGCTAGGCAAGCACTGTACCACTGAGCCACAACCTCAACATACTTTATTATATTTGTACATTCATTTTTCAAAATACTTATTTGTTTTGTAGGATTTTTGGATTTGTTCAGTTTTTTCTTTCTTTTTCTTTTTTGTTTGTTTTTTCAGTACTGGGATCAAATTCAGCCTTCATACATGATAACCAAACACTCTGCCACTTTGCTATCTCCCCATCCCCCAAAAACTCATTTTAAAAAAGATCTCATTCCTCTAGCTTTTTAGTTCTTTCACACACATTTGACAGGAGGTACCATATGCTAAAAGTCGTATAGGTAATATGAGGTAGGATTTAAATTCACACCATTCTGCCTACCTGAAAAAAGGAGATAATTATGAGATAATTAAAGATCCAGAGGAAAGCTAAAGTTTATTGACCTCAATTAATAAAATTCTGTAGGTCAAGAATCTTCATCTAAGTATTCCAAATTTTTAGGGACAGAAATAATTACATGTGTGTGCACAGACACGCTATTACAGTAGGTAGAGAAATATAGAACTTAAGAAATGGAAGGAATTGTGAATGAGAAAGCTTCAGATCCACACAGAGATAGCTATGCTAAAATCCACACCCAGTCCTGATTCCCAGGCAAATGTTCAATTCAAGGCAAGTTAGGTCATTTTCTTCAGCATTTCAAGTCTCTGGTTAAGGTCTTCCAAGTCAACCTCTTCTGAACCATAAGGGTTGATGGACAGGCTTGCTTGAGGTTTTACATCAGGAAAATTAGGCAGCATGAAGTTATGGACACCAATCTTGGTTCTTGATTCTGGCTTTGGAGAAGTTTGGGGGTTGAGTCCTGGACCTATGTATTTTGATATATGTAATTAAAAGTCAGAACAAGGCAGCCCTCCAGAAAGAAAGCCCAGCCTCAAAGAAAGAAGCTACTATTATATTGTGGAGGAGTTAACAACATACTATCTCAAAATATGCTGATTTGATCAACTGATTATTTCAAGTTGAAATCACTTGTAGTTTCAAAAAGGGCTATTTGGCCTGTCTTTTCCTATATACAGCAAGTCATAAAGATTCTTTTTAATGTCCTTCCCACTCCAAGTCACTAGACACCAGTAATTGGGGCTTAATGAACTTAAATAAATACCTCTAAGTAACCCTTACCTTCCACTAGTTTTTACTTCCCACCCCATATACCTCTTAGTAATATCCCTAGAATTTACTACTCTCATCCAGAGATTCATTTTTTCCTGTCATTCCCTCACAAATGTATTGTTCTTTGTCTAAAAAAGTACATAAGCATTATTCTTGGTCATTTCTTTGAGTTTCACTCTCATAATCCCAAATGTGCAAAATTAATAAATCTTGTGTGCTTTTATTAATTGGATCTTATGCTAATTCAGTTTCTAGATCCAGCCCAAAAACCCACCTAAGTACCTAGGGGTGGGAGAGGGAATCTCTCTCTCCCCTACAATATCTTTTGAGAATGCAGCATATGCTACAACTGCAAAACTGAACAATTCCCCCTTCATGCAAAAGGTGGTATTGTTTACCATTTGCTGGCAATCTTTAAGGTTCACTGGAGCTTTTTACAAAGGCACAGTTTTCAAAATATGTGACAGAATGCTCTATTGTGATATTGGTTCTTTGTGTTAAAGACTCCTCTGAGATCTGATGAAAGCAATGAATCCTTTCCCTTACATATCCAAAACTTTGCCTACCACTTAGGCAGTGGACTCTATGTGGGAGGCCATCCGTATCTAGCAGAATCAGATGAGGTTGAGCCAAGGGACACGGAGGCCTGGCTTCCAGGAACTAGCAGTCACAGGAAGTATGTGGCCTGTGTGGGAGTGGTTCCCTGTCTAGTTTCCCTGAGAAAATGGCTCCCCTAACTCCACCCCATCCTGCTGATCACAGAGGAAGCGCCTCCTGTTCTGGGCCCCTTTACCTGTGTGTCTATAAATAAAAGAGAGTTGGGCTACTTCACTTTGTTAGATGCCAGAGCTGGTATGACCAGACCCGTCAAGTCCCCTCTCATTTAAGAGGAGTATTGGCTCTTGTGTGTTTATTGATTAGATAAGTTTATGGGTAACTGATTGATTTACAGCCAACATCATTCTCCAGCAGTTAACCCTTTTCTCACCCACACCGGCTGTGGCTGAGAGACCCCCCACAACTCTATGCTAAGAGCCACTGGTCTAATGCAAGCAAAGTTATTTGCATTAGAGGCCTTGCCACAGGAGCTCTGTATATTTGCGTGAGTCCAAATTCCTAGAAATGAGGCCTCTAATGGGAATAATTTTATTCTCCTACTAACTTTTAGCTACTAATTTTTATTTTATTTTTTAAATTTATTTATTTGTATGCAGTGCTACTAATTTAAAAGTCTGAATATTGGAAGGTCTGTACCTCCTGAATTGTGTCATGGGTTTCAAAACATTATGCACATCCATGATAAAAAACTGTTAGCTACTATAAAAGAGCACACTGTACCCCTGGTAAATCACTAATATACTTCTCTCACCAGAGAAGAAATAGTCTTATAATAATCCAAATATCCTCAATGAATATCAAGCAACTCCAACTTCTACCAGCATTCTCTATACTTACTAGCAACCTATAAGGGAAGAAATCATTCTTCTTATAGTCATCATTCTGAAAGAAAAAAAAGATCCCTAGGAAGATTGGTTCAAGTTCCAAATGTATATATTTTGCACACAGCAAAGCTTCAATAAGTATTTCTTAAAATTAACTTGAAATTCAGTCAAAGGAATGAGAACTTGTGCTTCATTTGTGTACAATGTGTGAAAATGCATTCTACTGTCATGTATAATTATTCAGAACAAATTTTAAAAATAATAAAAAATAAATAATAAATCAATAAAATTAACTTTATTACAATCAAGCTTCATTGTTGTTTAGGGTAAAAATTTTTAATACCTATGGGCAGTAAGTTTTAGGAGTTACTAGGAAAAGTTTTGCTTCTTTTGTCACCTGTGACTTTGTGTAGGAACCTAGAAAATCTTTTATTTCTGAATCTAAACATGCTATTTGTAAAAAATTATTCAGTTTAATAAAATCAGAGAACTCTTCTTCTAACAAATAAAGGGTGAGAAAAAAAGGAGGAATTGGAAGAAGTGTTATAAAGATTTAAAATATATATCAACCAAATACAATGTGGGGATCTTTTTAGATCTTCATTTCAATAAAATAACTGTACTTGTGAGGAATATTTAATATGGATTGAGCATTACATCATACTAAGGAATTATTTTCATTGTATTAAACATAATGACACTGTTTTATATCATAAAACAAAGAATATGGGCTGGGGTTGTGGCTGAGTGGTAGAGTGCTTGCCTAGCAAGTGTGAAGCACTGGGTTTGATCCTCAGCACCACATATAAATAAGTAAAAAATAAAATTAAAATAAAGGTCTACTGACAACTAAAAAGTATTAAAAAAAACAAAGAATATGTGTTAGAGCTACCTATAGTCACATGCCACATAACAATGCTTCAGTCAAGAACTGACCATCTTGTAGTACAAGGCATTACTCACATGTCTGTGGTGATGATATAAACAAACCTCCTGAATTTCCAGTTATATAAAAGTACAGCATATACAATTATGTATAGCACATAATACTTGATAGTGATTATAAATAACTATGTTACTAATTTATGTATTTACTGTACTACATTTTTGTTTTTAACTTTACTATAAAACAGTATGCTATGTTATGCTGGCAGCAGTCTCATACATCTTGAGTTTATTGTGTCTCTTAATTGCATCAAGAGGTCATGTCAAAGGGAGATGGAGTGATACTGGCCAAATTACATTGCTATATTGTGTATTATGAATGAATATGTAACAACAAATCCCATCATTATGCACAACTATAATGCATCTTTAAAAATGTGGAAAAAAACATTCTTAAAATAAAAAAAAAAAAGAGACCATGTTAAGTGATTGGTCTAAACCACCTAGGTTTGTGTAGCTACACTCCATGTTTGCAAAATGATGAAATTGCCTAATGACATTTTTTTCAGAACACATCCTGTCATTAAGCAACACATGACTATTCCAAAATAGCTACAGTTGAAATTTTATAATGTCTGAGATTTGCTTTAAATTCTTCTCCCACCTCCCCAACAAAATGTTAAGAAGAGACAAAGGGATAAGACAAGACAAACAGAATGTCGATAATGACTGAAAAATCAATGATGGTTACATAACAGATGACTATATTATTCAAATTTTATATATAGCTAAAATATATAGCTAAAATTTTCCATAATAAAGTTTGTTTTATTTTTTTAAATCAGAGGACACATATTCCAAGAGTAGAAGTTAAACAATACTAGGTATAGTTGAGACAAACAATTTCAACAAGGAAAATCAGAGCTAGTTTATGTCTAAAATATAAAATCTTACAGAAAGAACTTTGGGATAAAAAAAAAGGCTACAAGGTGAAAGAGAATAAAAGCATTTCTTTTCACATTCTGCTGAAGGAATAAAGAAAATCAATGCCTATGACTTTAGTTTTTACCTATTTGACCTCTCCAGATTTATATATGCAAAGTTGTGAGGTTTTTATACTATTTTCTTTTTTTGGGGGGGAGGGGGTTACTGGGGATTGAACCCAGGGCCTTGTGCTTTCGAGGCAAGCACTGTACCAACTGAGCTATATCCTCAGCCCCTTTTATACTATTTTCAACCTTAAAGTAAATTGGTTTCACTATATATAAATTGAATATATCTAATCTGAACTCTGAGTTTAAATCCCTATACATGAAGGATTTTCAAATGTGTTCAGCTCTTAAGAATGTTCTTTTTTAAAAAATACCTCTATTTTGTTTATGTACTTTTATGTGGTGCTGAGGATTGAACCCAGTGCCTCACACATGCTAAAGCCCCAGCCCTTAAGAATGTTCTTTTCAGTGTATATCATGGTATCATCCACAGGTTGATGAGAGATAATAACTTTCTTTTCTCATGAATTCAGCAAAAAAAATCAATATCAACTAAATGATTGTAAATATCTCCCTAACCTAAAGATTAAGATCCATTTTGTCCCTCAAAAGGTCTAATTAGAAATATAGTTTAACAATACCTGCAATCCTATTTCAGTTTCAGTTTCCCTATCCATACTGACCTGACTTTCAGGAGGGAATGATGGGAAATAAGGGCCTGGGGATGGCACAGGTAAGGTCCCTGCTGCAGATATCAGCAATGCCCCAACTAGATCACCAGTTCCCACTGCAGTGCTACCTCCTCTGCTAAGGGCATCTTTCTTGACATCCTCTGTAAATCAATACTGACCAGATCTGCTGGGGCTTCAGCCTTAGTCAAGAGGGTAAGAATCCTATTGAGTTTGCAATTTATTACACACTTATTTATTGCATACTTACTACACATTAAACACTCTTGGAAGTACGGGGAAGAATGATGAACAATGACACCGTGTTCCAGCCCTCATGCAGCTTAATGACAGCTCAATGACATTTAAAGAAAATTTTAGTTTTTCTGGTCCACAGTGGTCTTCTTTCTCTCTCTTTCAATGACTTTGCTTTGATTACCTAAGTGGTCAGGCAGTATGGTACACCAATGGTTAAGAGTAATATGTAGGGCTAGGGTTGTGGCTTACTAGTAGAGCACTTGCTTGCCATGTGCAACACACTGGGTTGGATTTTCAGCACCACATAGAAATAAGTAAAATAAAGGTGCATTGACAACTAAAAAATATTAAAAATAAAATAAAATAAATGTATTGTGTCCATCTACATCTAAAATATTTTTAAAAAGAATATGTAAATATGTATAACTATGTCTACAATAAAGTTTATCAAATTTTAGCCATGATAAACTCTTGGATTTATTAGTTCATTTGACAAAATCTCTTGACCACCTAATATAAGCCAAGAATAGTTGCTGGGGATGCAACAGTGAACACAAGAGACAAAAGTTCCCATCTTCATAGAGTTGACTTTCTAGCTGGGGAGGCAGATAATAAACAATATCACTAAGTGAGTTACACAGCATGTCAGATAGAAATAAGCACACTAGAGAAAAAAATATAGAGAACTGCAGAGGGAAGAGGTTGAAATTTTAGAGAATGTAGCCAGGAAGGACCTCACAAAGAGAACATTTAAATATAGACTTGAAGCAAATGAGGAAGGGACCGGGTAGCTATATAAAAATACAGAGTACTGGAAGGAAGTACAAAGGTCCTGAGATGGGAATGTACCTTGCATGTTTGAAGAAATGTAGAGGCTAGGGAGAGTAAACAAGGACGAGTGGAGGAAATGAGGCCAGAGAGGCAACAGAGAGGAGGTACGGATAGCCTTGTCAGTCATGGGAAAGACGTTCCATATTACTTTAAGTGAAATAAAAATCCACTGGAGGACTTAAAAGGCAAAGGAGTGACTTGACCTGACTTATATATAAAGATCTGTAATGCTATATTAAGTATCAATTAATGGTGGATCAAGGGTAGAAGCAGGAAACTCAGTTAAGAGACTATAATCTAAATAGGAGATGATTGCCAATTAGACCAGAATTCTGGCAGTGGAGATGGTGAGAAGTGGTAGAATTCTGAATATTGCTTGGAGGGTGGGGGTTTAGAAAAAGAAAGAGACAAGACAAATGTCGAGCTTTTGGTCCCAGCATAGAATTGCCATTAATTGTACAGTGAGTAGGGTGGTAGGAGGGATGAGAATACTTTTGGACATGTTCAGGTTGAGATGCTTCTGAAACATCCAAGTGCTGATATTAAAACAACAGGTAGATGGATATATGAACTGGAATTTGTATGAGCTTAGAAGTCTTAGCTAATGGTATGTAGAAATCCCCACCATAAAGAGTGCAGATTGAGCATCCCTAATCCAAAACACCCCAAACCAAAACTTTCTGAGTACCAACATGATACCACAAGTGGAAAATTCCACACCTTACCTCACATGATGGGTCAGTCAAAATACAGGCACACTAAAAATACTGTGTAAAATTACCTTCAAGCTACGTGTATAAGGTTTCATAAAACATAAATAAATTTCATGTTAGACTTGGGCCCCATCCCTAAAATATCTCATTAGGTATATGAAAACACTCCAAAATCTAAAAATATCTGAAATGTGAAACATATCTGGTCCTAGTGTTTCAAATAAAAGATCCTCAACCTCTACTGAAAACCATAAGATTGGATGAAATCACCCAGGGAGTAGAAAAGAATGAGAAGCACACAAGGCCCTGGCTTCAATCCCCCACACTGAAGAAGGACAAGAAGGAAGGGTAGGGGAGCAGTGTACAAAAATGTGAGGAGTCCAAAGACCAAGACCCTGACACTTCTCTAGTGATATTTTTATTTTTTTGTGGTGGGGGAGTACTGGGGATTGAACCCAGGGATGCTTAACCATGGAGCCATATCACCAACCCTTTAAGTTGCTTAGGTAGGACCTCACTAAACTGCTGAGGCTGGTTTTGAACTTGTGATCCTCCTGCCTCAGCCTCCCAAAATGCTGGGATTGCAGGAGTGCACCACTGTGCCCAACTCTAGTGACATTTCATGTGACTTTTATTTCTTCAAAGTCTCTCTCTTTATTGTTTAAATTTTTACAATGTGTCATTTTTCAACAATAATTCTTTGGACAAGAAAGTGGAAAAATAAAGAAGAGTTAAAAGGTTGCTATCAGGAAACTACTAGGAGCAAAGACTCAGTGAACATAAATGTGACCCTTAATCACAATGTGGGACATGCTGCATTAGCAATTTGAAGGCAGTGCATGGGAACACAGAGGATGGAACAGACCCCCTTGTTGCTTCATGTCCCCACTAGCATAAGTTTGGCACCGAGTATGAGGCCATCTTTTATAAAGTCACAGGAGACCACCTAACCAATCACTAGAGGCATTGGGAGAAATCTTGCTTAAGACAGTTCAAGACCATCTTAGGGAGGATAGTCCACCCTCCATAATAATGGTGATTATAAAAGGCAAAACCTGAAAATCAGATAGGTGGTGCATGCCTGTAACCTCAGTACTTGGGAGGTCCCCTTGAGCCCAGAAGTTTGAGACCAGACTGGATATCACAAATTCCATCTCATAAGAAGAAGGAGAAGGAGAAGGGGAAGGGGAAGGAGAAAGGGAAGGGGAAGAGGAGAATGAGGAGGAAAAAAGAGGAGGGGGGGAGGAGGGGAAGGGAAGGGTAGAGGGGAAGAGGAAGAAGGGGAAGGAGAAGAAGAGGAAGAACTTGATAATATTTATTATGTGCTAGGTATTACATTCCATTTAACTTCTTTATATGTATTAGCCCACGTAATCACCTCAACAAATCTATGAGATGGGAACTATTATTATCTTCCTTTCTATAGTCCAAAGAACTGAGTATCTGAGATCTCATGGTTAATAAATGGTGGACCTAGGATATGAAAATGGCACATTTCTCTACTGAAATGATACTCTTAACTCTTAAGACTAAATGATATTGCTGTGTTCCTTTGCATCTTGTAGGCTTTATTGTAGGACCTTCTTACAAATATTTTTTAGTTGTAGATGTACACAACATCTTTACTTATTTATTTTTATGTGGTGCTGAGGATCGAACCCAGTGCCTCGCACATGCAAGGCAAGCACTCTATCTCTGAGCTACAACCCATCCCCATATTCTAGGACCTTTTTATTAAAATGTAAAATATGAACCCAGAGTGGTGGAAATTCACCTGCAATTCTAGTGATCCAAGAAGCTGAGGCAGGAGGATTGCAAGTTGGAGGCCAGCCCAAGCAACTGTCTCAATATAAATATTTTGAGACTCTGTCTCAAAATAAAGATTTTTTTAAAGAATTGCAAAACTTTATTCTAAAAAATACCTTCACTATAAATTTAAAATGTGAGGAAGTTCCTTTTCTCTACCACAAGAACAGACTGCAGAGAAAGTTCTTAATTTAAAACAATAATTTTTAAATATTCATAGACATTTAGTTCAACCTCCAATAAGCAGTACAATTCTCAGGCAGCCAAAATACCAGGCTTAGTAAGGCAATCTCCCCATCCAGAATTTATAGCTTCATTCCTATATTTAATCAGGAGGGATAAAATGTATATGGTCCACTATTCCCACCTGTCACTCCTAGATGTGTCCCTGAAATTTTCACTTGATGCAAAGTTGAGTTTTTCTTTCCCATTGATATTTTGGATCCGTGACTATTATTCCTTTTTATTTTTTCCCATAAGTGAATGTAAATTTTTTTTGAATATAGCATGATATTGGTAAGTGATCATTGACACTGTATTTACTGGTTCCTAAGTAGTGACTGAACTTTCAACAATATCCCATGGGTGCACTTCAGCTTTGATCCCATAAAAGGAGAGCAGATAAAGGAACTCAAGGAAATCCAGGTCTTCCAGTTACAGTACAACCAGTTCCGAGATGTAGTTCATAAGGCTGGAGTTGCTAGTGGTTCAAATAAGGCCTTTGTTTAATTCTGACCTGCAGCCAATATTCACTACAGGTTATAGCCACATCCTCAAAACCATGAGTCAGGGTTGGGGCTGTAGCTCAGTGACAGCACCATGTGTAAGGCACTGGGTTCAATCTTTTGCACCACATAAAAATAAACACATAAAATAAAAGCACTCTGTCCATCTGCAACTATAAAAAAAAATACCATGAATGACCACAAAAAGCATGGGGAGCCCCACTACCACACTAGCAATTTTTATCACTTCAGATCTTACTTTGGGGTTACTACAAGAAACAGGAAATTCAAAATAAAAAATTTTTGAAAAAGGGTTAGAATGTAGCTTAGTGACAGAGCAATCTTAGGTTCAATCCCCAGTACCACCAAAATATAAAAACTACCAAAAATGCAAAATATGTCCAGGACAAAGTTGTGATTTTAAGAACTAAAAATGTTTGACATACTTCTTAATCTAATACTTTAAGTACCTTCATTTTTGTCTTCTACTGTTAATTTATATGGGTCTGTTAGGAATGGAATGTGGGCACAGAAAAAGTTCAAATTTTACCTGCTTTACAATTCTTCTAGTAACTCTGGAAACCACATCCCTAAGTAGCAAAAAATCTTCTGGAGCACAATAAAAATCTCAACCTCAAATCTTCTCTGTCTGTCCCTAAGTAGCAAAAAATCTTCTGGAGCACAATAAAAATCTCAACCTCAAATCTTCTCTGTCTGTCCCTGTCCCTGTCTCTGTCTCCTATGCTCAGGATTAAGCCCAGGGTCTTGTACACTCCAGGCAAGCACTGTACCATCAAACTATATCCCCAGGCCCCATCCCATTTTTATTTTTTTTATTTTTTTCTTTTTGGTACTGGGGATTGAACCCAGGGATGCTTTAATATTGAGCCACATTCTCAGCTCTTTTCATTTTTTATTTTGAGACAGGGTCTTGCTAAATTGCTTAGGGCCTCACTCAGTTGCTGACACTAGCTTTGAACTTGTTGTCTTCCTGCCTCAGCCTCCTGAGCCGTTGTTACAGGTATGCTCTACCATGCCCAGCTATTTTTCCCTTCTGTAAAGTACTCACCATAATGGTTGTCTTGGCAATTATAGTTCTTAACAATTTCTACGAGGTATTGTTCCACTAGATCCTGGGGTGGAGTGTTCACATTTAATTTACACATAAGCTGCAAAATAAAGAACACAATAGATTTGGTTACACACAAACTTACAGAATATGAAACAAAGAGATCATGTGGTCTTCAACTGCAAATCACTGTTTTTCCTTGTTCTATTCTGTTGTCTAAGAGGTATAATTTTTAAGATGTATAATTTAGCAACAAGAAGAGGCCCAGCTTGTGGATGTATCATAGGACAGCCCTATTTTAGAGTTAAGGAATGTCAAACCAAACAAAGTCAAGAGGAAGAAAGTAAACATAAGAAAAATATTTGAGCTGGGCTCAGTGGCACACACCTGTAATCCCAGCAACTCAGGAGGCTGAGGCAGGAGGATTATGAGCTCAAAGCCAGCCTCAACAACTTAGAGAGACCCTAAACAGCTTAGTGAGACCCTGTCTCAAAATAAAATAAAAAGAGCTGGGGAAGTGGCTCAGTGATTAATTGTCCCTAGATTCAATCCCTGGTACAAGAAAAAAAAAAATCAAATCAAGAATTTTGATTCTATGATAAATATTTGAACTCTATCAGGGATGATATTCAACATATTAATAATCAGTGATAGACACCTTGAATAATGAAAATGACCACCAGCCTAAAACAACTGCAGTGGCCAGATCTCTGTATTCCAGCTGAAATGTCAGTCTTCAGTTACTTGTATGTGATTATAAGTTCAAAAGTTAAAATTTCTGGGGGTTTCAAGATGGCGGCCTAGAGGGTGGCTGCATTTCATGTTGCTCCAGAATTCAGGATTCAAAAGAGGAGATATTGAGAGACTTGGGACCAACTCAAAGCAGCCGGGTGAGTCTCTCCCGTAGGGGAGGCGTCCCGGATGGGACAGTAGTCCCGGAACGCAGGGAACTTTGTGAAGTACAGCTGCCGGCGAGACACCCCTCCCCCCGCTGGAGCAGTAAACTCGGACAACTGGGAGCGTCGTAGAGGAGGCTGCTCAGCACAGCGCTGGAACTTGGAGCAACAACTGGGGCTCCGGTGGCGGCCCAGGGGAGGAGCGGCGAGGAGAGCTGTGTGGACTCAGAACACCAGGGCCTGCCCTGAGGACGAGGAGAAGGAGGAGCGCGGAGGGTCGTTTGGACTCGCAGTGACTGCATTAGAGCTCCAGGCGGCTGCTCAGAGGAGGAGGCGATTGGTGAGTTGTTTGGACTTAAAGTGACCGCTCCTGAACACCGGGGGGCTGCCTGGAGGAGGAGCGCAGTGGGTCGCTTGGTCTTGAGTGGCCGCACCAGAGCTCCGGGCGGCTGCCCAGAGGAGGCATGCAGAGGGTCACGAGGATTCAGAGCCACTCAGAGCAAACGCTTCTGAACACCCGGGGGGTTACCTGGAGGAGGAGGAGGAACGGGGCGGGTCACTTCAACTCAGAGTGATTGCCCAGGGCTACGGGTGGTTGGTGGGAGGAGGAGGCGCGCAGTGAGTTGCTTGGACTCCTAGTGACCGCACCGGAATACGGGGCAGCTGTCTGGAGGAAGAGGCGTGCGGCGAGTCTCTGGGACTCAGAGCGATTGTACGGGGCCCCAGGTGGCTGCTCAGAGGAAGGGCCGCATAGCCAGGCATTTAGGTGCAGAGCAGGGTCCCAGGATCTAGGAGGCTTCTTGGTGGAAGAGCCGCACAGAGACACGCTTAGGGGCGGAGTGAAGGTTCCAGGACTGCGGGCAGATTCTCTGAGGAGGGGCAGCCTAAGGAGATTCATCTGCGAAGGGTGAGGCTCCCAGGCCCAGGAGGTAGGGCCGGGCCCCTGGGAACTTTGCAGAGGAAGGCAGCCCAGCCCAGGTGGTAGCTGTAAATTGAGGGGAACCTTTAGGAGGGGAACTGACCACCGAGACCTCCCCACTGGGTGAGTCTACCCTGCCAGGTGAGGTTTCCCCTCAAGGACGATAAAACCAGAGACACAGGCCCAAACAGGCCTTGCCTCAGCCCGCAGCCTAGTTCCCCTTTGGATGACCATTGGTCAACAAGTGGAGGTACCTCTGCCCACTAGCAGGGAATATACCCCCCCTGAAGGCCACCACTCCTAGAGAGGCAGCTTCCTTGTGGAGCACCACATTATCAACTTCCTCCAAGACTTCAGCCTACTGAAGGCTAAGAGGGGATATATATATATAGAAATCTTCAGGGACATTGTAAGTCAATAGAGGAAATCTGCAATATCTCTGCGGTCCACTGATACCTGAACAATATGAGAAAAGAAGGAAAGAAAAAGCCACAAACAAATCTAGATGTTACATCAATAAAACCCAATGACAGCATGGCAGAAGAAATGACAGAGAAGGAGTTCAGAATGTACATAATTAAAATGATCAGGGAAGCAAACGATGAGATTAAAAAGCAAATGCACACACTGAATGATGAGATGAAAGAACAAATGCAGGCATTGAATGATCGCACCAATCGACAGTTAAAAGAGCAAATACAGGAAGCAAAAGATCATTTCAATAAAGAGTTAGAGATATTGAAAAAAAAACCAAACAGAAATCCTTGACATGAAGGAAACAATAAACCAAATTAAGAACTCCATAGAAAGCATATCCAGTAGGATAGAACACCTGGAAGACAGAACCTCAGACATTGAAGACAAAATATTTAACCTTGAAAACAAAGTCGAACAAACAGAGAAGATGGTAAGAAATCATGAACAGAATCTACAAGAACTATGGGATATCATGAAAAGGCCAAATTTAAGAATTATTGGGATTGAGGAAGGCCTAGAGAAACAAACCAAAGGAATGAACAATCTATTCAATGAAATAATATCAGAAAATTTCCCAAATCTGAAGAATGAAATGGAAAATCAAGTTCAAGAGGCTTATAGGACTCCAAATACACAAAATTACAACAGACCCACACCAAGGCACATTATAATGAAAATACCTAACATACAAAATAAAGACAGAATTTTAAAGGCTGTGAGAGAAAAGAACCAAATTACATTCAGGGGGAAACCAATACGGATATCAGCAGATTTTTCAATCCGGACCCTAAAAGCTAGAAGGGCCTGGAACAACATTTTTCAAGCCCTGAAAGAAAATGGATGCCAACCAAGCAAAACTTACCTTCAAATTTGACGATGAAATAAAATCCTTCCATGATAAACAAAAGCTAAAAGAATTTACAAAAAGAAAGCCAGCATTACAGAACATTCTCAGCAAAATATTCCATGAGGAAGAGATGAAAAACAAAGAAGCAAATCAGCAAAGGGAGGACTTATCCTAAAGGAATTGTCAAATAAAGGAGGAACCAAGTAGTGTCAAATAAATAAATAAATAAAATTTAAAAAATGAACCATATGACTGGGAAACCAAATCATATCTCAGTAATAACCCTGAATGTTAATGGCCTGAATTCATCAATCAAAAGACATAGACTGGCAAACTGGATTAAAAAGAAGGATCCAACAATATGTTGCCTACAAGAGACTCACGTCATAGAAACAGATACCCATAGACTAAAGGTGAAAGGATGGGGAAAAACATACCATGCACATGGACTCAGCAAAAAAGCTGGAGTATCCAGCCAAAGTTAGTCAGAAGGGATAAAGAAGGTCATTTCATACTGCTTAAAGGAAGCATAAATCAGCAAGATATAACAATCATAAACATCTATGCCCCAAACAGTGGCTCATCCATGTATGTCAAACAAATCCTTCTCAATTTCAGAAACCAAATAGACCATACACAATAATACTAGGTGATTTTAACACGCCTCTCTCACCACTGGACAGATCTTCCAGACAAAAATTGAACAAAGAAACCATAGATCTCAATAACACAATCAATAATTTAGACTTAACGGACATTTATAGAATATACCATCCAACCAAGAGCGAATACACTTTCTTCTCAGCAGCACATGGATCCTTCTCTAAAATAGACCATATATTATGCCACAAAGCTAATGTTAGCAAATACAAGAAGATAGAGACACTACCTTGTATTCTATCAGATCATAATGGATTGAAGTTAGAAATAAATGAAAGAGTAAAACACAGAAACTATTCCAACATCTGGAGATTAAACAATATGCTATTATATGATGAATGGATAACAGAAGATATTAGGAAGGAAATTAAAAAATTCTTAGAGGTAAATGAGAACAAAGAAACATCATATCAAAATCTCTGGGACACTATGAAAGCAGTACTTAGAGGGAAATTTATTTCATGGAGCGCATTTAATAAAAGAAGTAAAACTCAACAAATAAACGACCTAACACTACAGCTCAAAGCCCTAGAAAAAGAAGAACAGACCAGCACCAAAAGTAGTAGAAGACAGGAAATAGTTAAACTCAGAGCTGAAATCAATGAAATTGAAACAAAAGAAACAATACAAAAAATTGACAAAATAAATAGTTGGTTCTTCGAAAAAATAAACAAAATTGATAAACCTTTAGCCACACTAACAAAGAGAAGACGAGAGAAAACCCAAATCACTAAAATTCGGAATGAACAAGGAAATATCACAACAGACACGATTGAAATACAAAACATAATTATAAGCTATTTTGAAAATCTATACTCCAACAAAATAGAAAATTTCGAAGACATCAACAGATTTCTAGAGACATATGAATTGCCTAAACTGAACGAGGAGGACATAAACAATTTAAATAGACCAACTTCAAGTACTGAAATAGAAGAAGTCATCAAAAGCCTACCAACAAAGAAAAGTCCAGGACCAGATGGGTTCACAGCCGAGTTCTACAAAACCTTTAAAGAAGAGCTCATTCCAATACTTCTCAAAGTATTCCATAAAATAGAAGAGGAGGGAACCCTCCCAAACTCATTCTATGAAGCCAATATCACACTGATACCTAAACCTGACAGAGACTCATCAAGGAAAGAAAATTTCAGACCAATATCCTTAATGAACATCGACGCAAAAATTCTCAACAAAATTTTAGCAAATCGCATACAAAAACATATTAAAAAGATAGTGCACCATGATCAAGTGGGTTTCATCCCAGGGATGCAAGGTTGGTTCAACATCAGGAAATCAATAAATGTCATTCACCATATCAATAGACTTAAAGTCAAGAATCACATGATTATTTCAATAGATGCAGAAAAAGCATTTGATAAAATACAGCACCCCTTCATGCTCAAAACACTAGAAAAAATAGGGATAGTGGGAACATTCCTTAACATTGTAAAGGCCATTTATGCTAAGCCCATGACTAATATCATTCTAAATGGTGAAAAACTGAAAGCATTCCCCCTAAAAACTGGAACAAGGCAGAGATGCCCTCTTTCACCACTTCTATTCAACATCGTTCTTGAGACTCTAGCCAGAGCAATTAGACAAACCAAAGAAATTAAAGGGATACGAATTGGAAAAGAAGAACTCAAACTATCCCTGTTCACTGACGACATGATTATGTATTTAGAGGAACCTGAAAATTCCACCAGAAAACTCTTAGAACTCATAAGTGAATTCAGTAAAGTAGCAGGTTACAAGATCAATGCCCATAAATCCAATGCATTTTTATACATAAGTGGTGAATCTTCAGAAATAGAAATTAGGAAAACTACCCCATTCACAATAGCCTCAAAAAAATAAAATACTTGGGAATCAATCTCACAAAAGAGGTGAAAGACCTCTACAATGAGAACTACAGAACACTAAAGAAAGAAATTAAAGAACACCTTAGAAGATGGAAAGATCTTCCATGTTCTTGGATAGGAAGAATTAATATTGTCAAAATGGCCATACAACCTAAAGTGCTATACAGATTCAATGCAATTCCAATTAAAATCCCAATGACGTACCTTACAGAAATAGAGCAAGCAATTATGAAATTCATCTGGAAGAATAAGAAACCCAGAATAGCTAAAGCAATCCTTAGCAGGAAGAGTGAAACAGGGGGTATTGCAATACCAGATCTTCAACTCTACTACAAAGCAATAGTAACAAAAACGGCATGGTATTGGTACCAAAATAGAAAGGTAGATCAATGGTACAGAATAGAGGACACGGACACAAACCCAAATAAATACAATTTTCTCATACTAGACAAAGGGGCCAAAAATATGCAATGGAGAAAAGATAGCCTCTTCAACAAATGGTGCTGGGAGAATTGAAAATCCATATGCAACAGAATGAAACTAAACCCATATCTCTCACCATGCACGAAACTAAACTCAAAATGGATTAAGGACCTCAGAATCAGACCAGAGACCCTGCAGATTATAGAAGAAAAAGTAGGTCCAAATCTTCACCTTGTTGGTCTAGGATCAGACTTCCTTAACAGGACTACCATAGCACAAGAAATAAAAGCTAGAATCAACCACTGGGATAGATTCAAATTAAAAAGCTTTCTCTCAGCAAAGGAAACTATCAGCAATGTGAAGAAAGAGCCTACAGAGTGGGAGAAAATCTTTGCCAATCATACTTCAGATAGAGCACTAATCTCCAGAATCTATAAAGGACTCAAAAAACTCTACTCCAAGAATACAAATAATCCAGTCGACAAATGGGCTAAGGAAATGAATAGACACTTCACAGAAGAAGATCTACAAGCAATCAACAAACATATGGAAAAATGCTCAACATCTCTAGTAATAAGAGAAATGCAAATCAAAACCACCCTAAGATTCCATCTCACCCCAATTAGAATGGCGATTATCAAGAATACAAGCTGCCTCGTCCAGCAAGTACAATGAAGACTCGGCTCTCAAATGAAGTTTTAAGGTCTTTATTTTTATGGGAGAGCTTCTGAGTCGAGTGCCTGGTTCTTCCTCCTCCTCCACCGCCGCCATTTTCTTTTTCTTCTCTTGTCGTGCAGTTTTCTCTCTCCTTCTTTTCTCTTGTGCAACTGTCACTTCTCTCTTCTTCCTCTCTCGTCGTGCCGCGGCCGCCTCTCCTCTTTTCTCGTCTCGCAGCTGCTGCCTGCCCTCCTTGCCTTGCTTGCTCTGCCTTGCTTGCTCCCTCCGCCGCGCAAAATACGCAGCTTTATGGGATATAACAGCCAATCACCTTAATGGGTCAGGCGTTTGGCTCGTGGAGACTTAATGGTGGGTAATGAGGATATGTACTGATCACCACTGCGGGCCCTACAGGGCAGCGGCCTCCAACAACAAGCAACAACAGGTGTTGGCGAGGATGTGGGGAGAAAGGTACACTCATACGTTGCTGGTGGGGCTGCAAATTAGTGCAGCCACTCTGGAAAGCAGTGTGGAGATTCCTTAGAAAACTTGGAATGGACCCTCCATTTGACCCAGCTATCCCACTCCTTGGCCTATACCCAAAGGACTTAAAATCAGCATACTACAGAGATACAGCCACATCAATGTTCATAGCTGCTCAATTCACAATAGCCAGACTGTGGAACCAACCTAGATGTCCTTCAATTGATGAGTGGATAAAGAAACTGTGGTATATATATATATATATATACAATGGAATATTACTCAGCCATAAAGAATGATAAAATTATGGCATTTGCAGGCAAATGTATGAAACTGGAGAATATCATGCTAAGTGAGATAAGCCAATCTCAAAAAGCCAAAGGAAGAATGATATCGCTAATAAGTGGATGATGACACATAATGGGGGGAGGGAAGGGTTAGTGTTAGGGTTAGAGTTAGGGTTAGGGAGGAGGGCAAGTATGGAGGAAGGAAGGACTGTATAGAGGGAAAAGAGGGGTGGGAGGGGTGGGGGGAAGGGAAAAAATAACAGAATGAATCAAACAACATTACTCTATGTAAATTTATGATTACACAAATGGTATGCCTTTACGCCATGTACAGAGAAACAACATGTATCCCATTTGTTTACAATAAAAAAATACATTATAAAAAAAGTTGAAATTTCTAATTTTCTTTTTGTGTGTGTGTTTGAGGATATGTGTTTGTATACATTTATTAGACCCATTATTAGACCCAGAGAACAAACTGGGTGCAGCAGCACCACCTTCAATCTCAGCTGCTCAGGAGGCTGAGGCAAGAGGATCTCTTAAGACCAGAATACAGGGTCAACTTGGGTAACACAGTAAAGCCCTCCCTCCTTTTGTTAAAAAAAGAAAAAGGGAAATCCATTGCAAACCAGCCCCTAGGCACAAGAAGCACCAACACATCATCCTCTGGTAATCAGGGCTGGACACTGTAATGGCACCTGCTGCATTCTCAAAATTTCTTATTTTCATTAGCTTCCTTCCAATTGCTAGGCCAGTTACACAAAGGAATATGTATACTTTCTTAAAAAAGAAATCAATTCATGTTTTTTGGTGTTAGTTTTTTTTTATATAGATCTTATTTTAATTCCCTAGTCTAAGACTTTTATCCAAATTGCTCTGCCTCCAATGCAAAGTTTATTTCTCCACATTTTTTTTAATCTGCACAAAATGATATGTTTTGAGTTTGCTCAGTTTTCTTAGACTTCTGAATTTAGAAAGTGTGTGTCTTTGGCTGGGTACAGTGGTACATGCTTGTAATCCCAGTGACTCAGGAGGCTGAGGCAGAAGGATTCCAAGTTTGAGGCCAGCCTCAGCAACTTAGTGAGACCCTGTCTCAAAATAAAAATATAAAGGGCTAGGGATATGGGATATGGGTCTGGGGTTAAACACCTTTGGGTTCAATACCCAGTAGCAAAAAAAAAAAAAAAAAAAAAGACAAAAAACAGTGTGCACCTCTGGAAATGGTACTACCTGAGAGCTGACAGTTCCAGTTTCATTTGTTTGACAGAGTTGACCATACTTTTGGCTGTATTTTGCACACAGCTGATTAGATACCTGCAGAAAACCAACACCAAGAAAGAAAAGCAAGGTTCATCAAGTTATGGGAGATCTGCTTTTGATAAAGAACAATCTAAGAAAGCAAAAATCACGTCCATGTTACCTCTTGGAATTATGTTCTTTAAGCATCAAAATGACAATAACAAATGCTTTGCTTTTAAGTAGGCTGATAAATATGAAAGTTAAAACCTCTAATTCTAAACATCTCATCAATTATGACCCTCCTTCCCAAAAGAATCTGACTTTCAAGTTTCATATTGATTTTATTTAAGGCTTACATATTTTCTTCTGCCATTGCCCCCCAAAAGGATTTACTTTTCACTTAAAGACTAACAAAAATCTTTTTTTGGTTATCCCTTAAGAGAAGAAATGATTTTCCAAAGATTTCCACAATTCAAACAAGTGACAACAGTGATACTATAACAGTGATACCTATAATCGTGACACAGGTAACTGAAATTGGTCAAATTTACTATTTTCAGCTCAGGCACTTCTGACTGCAGCCCAGGAGCTACCCAGATTAGTATAGATTTGTATTCAGCCAAACCAAAGTCTAGTTCCCTAAGGAAATCACAAAATTATGAAACTTAGAGCTTTCTGTTTCCCTCTTTTTCCTACTTCTAAAGTGGCTAATGGGCAATGTTCACAATATGATGGTAAATAAATTATTTTTAAAACTAAAATTGGAATATAAACCTATATGGAAACATATGTGAATATACACGTAGGTATGCTTACACATAAACGGTTACATATAGATACGTATGTAGACTAAAAGGAAAGATATCACAATTCTTTTTTGGTGGGGTTCAATCCCTAGTACCAAAAAAAAAAAAAAAATTCCAAAACACATTGAATCAAGAGAAGAATGAAATTCCATTTGACACTAATGAGATCATAAAACTTGCAATTATGCAGGCCTCTGACCCAAGGATCCACAACATCATATTGCAAGAGCAACAGATGGCATTTAGAATTGCTGAGAATTTTTTGAGGGGGGGCAGAACTAGGATTCAGGCACTCTAGGCGAGTACTCTTCCACTGAGCTACATCCCAGATTTTTTATTTTATGAAATAGGTTTTAAGTTGTAGAGGCTGATCTCAAACTTGGAATCCTCAACCTCAGCATCAGCCTCACACTCCCAAAACAGCTGGGATTTCAGTGTGTGCCCCTATACCCAGATCCCAGCCCTTTTTAAATTTTATTTTGAGACAGGGTCTCTCTAAATTGCCCCGGCTGTTTCTTGAACTTGGCAATCATCCTGCCTCAGCCTTCTGAGTCACTGAGCCCAGATTGCTGAGGCTTTTAAAGACAGGTCAGAGTGTATGATTTTCTGCAACAAATGTAGTAATTCGGGGAGAAAAACCAAAATAATTCAAGGTCTCACTCATGAAAACTGAAAAATTTGATCTCATAAAAATTGAGAGTAGAATGGTGGTCACCAGAGTCTAGGAAGAGTAGGAGGGAGGGGGGGTTGAGGAAAAGTAGATCAATGTGTACTAAGTTATAGTTAGATGGGAGTAAGAAGTTCTGATGTGGGGCTGGGGTTGTGGCTCAGTGGTAGAGCATTTGCCTGGCACGTGTGAGACGCTGGGTTCCATCCTTGGCACCACATTAAAATAAAGAAATTAATAAAGGTCTTGTGCCCATACGCAACTAAAAAAGATTTTAAAAGAAGTTCTGATGTGCTTCTACACAGTACAGTGATGACAGATAATAATGTACTGTATGTTCCAAACAACTAGAAGAAAGGACTTTGAATGTTTTTACCCTAAAGAAATGGTAAGCGTGGAACTGGGTTTGTGGCTCAGTGGTAGAGCACTGGTCTAGCAAGGGTGAGGCACTGGGTTTGATCCTCAACATCACATAAAAATAAATGAATAAAATAAAGGTCTATCAACATCTACAAAAATATTTTTTTTTAATTTTTTAAAAAGAAATGGTAAGTGCCCAGGTGTAAGTGGCACATAACTTATAATTCCCCCTACTCAAGAGGTCGAGGCAGGAGGATATTAAGTTTGAGGCTGATCTCAGCAATTTAGTAAGATGTCTCAAAAAATAAAAAGGGCTGGGGTTATAGATCAGTAGTGGGACACCCCTAGGTGAAAAAGAATGAAAGAAAGAAATGGTGTTTGAAGAGATAGATATACTTGTATATACTATCGAAACATCACATGGAGCCAGGTGCAGTGGCACATGCCTATAATCCCAGCAGCTCAGGAGGCTGAGGCAGGAGGATCACAAGTTCAAAGCCAGTCTCAGCAACAGTGAGGTGCTAAGCAACACAGTGAGACCCTGCCTCTAAATAAAATACAAAATAGGACTGAGGATGTGGCTCAGTGGCTGAGTGCCCCTGATTTAATCCCTGGTACCAAAACAAACAATAACAACAACAAAAATTTTTGATACCTATCAGTGAAAGGACATAAAACTAGATGTATATAAATGTTCTTGGCCTCAAGACACAACCCTTAGCAAGATTCCTTCAAGTGTTTATCATTTTTTTTTGTAACAAGACAACTTCAGACCACCTTGTTTTTTTAGATCATACCATATTTCTTGAATAGTCTTTTTTTTAACTTTATTTATTTTTCATTAACTTTTTTTGACAGTGATAAATATTTTTTAATTTTTTTCATACATGTATAGAGGGTAATAACATCTGCTTCAATCTACCGTCCTTCCCATCCCTACCCACCCCACCCCTCCCCTCACTCCCCTCTGTACAATCCAAAGTTCCTTTATTCTTCCCTACCCACCCCCTCTATGGATCAGCATCGTCTTGTCAGAGAAAACACTTGAATGGTCTTTATTTAATGAATTTGTGAAATGGAAAGACCATCTTTCAAACTTTACTTCCTATCTAACTAAAGCAGCCAACTTTGGAAAACAATCAGTTTTTACTGTGAACAGATGACAGATGGGTTTTTTATTTTCAGTGAAAGGTTTAAGAATTGTGCATGAATGGTGCTGAACAACGTGGTAGCCCATGGAAAACGCTAAATAATTTAAAACTGGAATATAACCATGTATATATATATATATATATACACATATATATATACATGTATATATATATATATATATGTACATATATATATATATATATATACATGCACACGTGTGTTTTTACACACAGTTGCATAGAGATATGCATATAGACCGACAGGAAATATACCAAAGTTCTTAATCTCCATATTTGATGATTATGGATTTTTTTCTGCCTGGATTTTCCAAATTTTCTACCATAATTTTATATTATATCCTTACAGCTCAGGGGAAAAACAACTATTTGGTTTTTTTTTTTTTAAATGGACTAACATTCTCTTCTCACTGAGCAGAGGTAGTACTTCCTGTGCAAGTTAGAGACAGCTGGGTGTGGTGGTGCACACCTATAATCCTGGTGACTCAGAAGGTTGGGGTAGGAGGATCACAAGTTCAAGGCCAACCTCAACAATTTAGCAAGACCCTGTCTCAAACTAAAACATAAAAAGGGTTGGGGATGTGGCTCAGTAGTTAAGCATTCTGGGTTCAATCCCCAGTACAAAAAGAGAGAGAAAGAGAGAGAGAGAGAGACACACACACACACACACACACACACACACACAGTTCTTCAATGGTCCCAACAAGCTAGAATACACACTCTCCCCTACCAAGTTGAAAGGATGCCTTGTCACTCTTTTGAGTCTATGAAATGATGCACTCACTTTGAGGCCTGAATCAAGCTAAACCAAGTCAGTAGCAGGTCACAGTATAGCTCCAGAACCTCTAGGGCCTCTACAAGATAAGTCTTCTTGGATAATGTGCTCCACGTGAATCCGAGCTCACTCATCCTTCCCAGTGATCACATGGTCTGCAACCTCTTTCCTTGCTTTCTGAGTCTGTTCAACTGCATGGTGAAGCACATATAGAAAAATGAATGTGTGGCTGGGGATGTCACTTAGTGGTGAAGTCTCTGCCAGCATGTGGGAGGCCCTTGGTTGATCCCTAGCACCACAAAGGGAAAAAAAGTGAATCTGTAAAGAGGTTTTGTTGAATAAAAAAAAATTTACATAATAGTGTGAAATAATGTTTTTATAAAAAACAAATATAGGTGTTAATTATGTTTCAAACTAGGTCAGGGGTCTTCAAAGTCCCATTCCCAGATCAACAGCATTTGCATCACCTGGGAGCTTGTCAGAAATGCAAATTCTTGGGCCAACCCCAGAAATACTGAATCAAACCTCTGGAAGTACAGTTGTAATAAGCCCTCCATGGGATTCTGAGAACAGTTAAAAGGTTGAGAACGCCACTTTACAGGGCAACTTGATAGGTGACCTTTATTTTCTCCTTTTAGGTTACCTTTATTTTATAAAATATTCCAAAATGAAAATTTATAACTTTTGTAATAAAAAGATGAGTTATTTTTAAAAGGAGAATGGGGGTTAGGAGCACAGGCCTAACCATCCCTGCCCCCAAATGCATGTAGTGCTTTACATTTGGAAATATTTACATATATACAGTTCTATTTGATCCCAGTAACACCCACATGAGGTTTGTATTATTATTTGAATTTTAAAATTGAGATAACTGAGACTCTGAGGGTTTATATGGTTTGCCCATGGTCATGTGATTAGGAATAATTGGTTCAACTGGAACTCAAGGCCATATCTTCAGTGTGCAAATTGCTATGCTTTTCACATTATCCCAAAGAATGAACAAGAGGTCATTCTGTAGAGGCAACAAATGTAACCTATCCTAAGCCCATCTACTGGGACAAGCAAAGGCTTACTATCTTGTTATCAACTGATAATTGAATTTGGGGAAAGCGTTTCCACAAACCAAGAAAATCTCCAAGTCTCCAAATTACATACCCTAAAGGTGATCACCTTCTAACCATCATTAGAGTTGCCAGGCCTGGTGGCGCAAGCCTGTAATCCCAGCAGCTGGGAGACTGAGGCAGGAGGATTTTGAGTTCAAAGCCAGCCTCAGTAACTGTGAGGTGCTAAGCAACTCAGTGAGACCCTCTCTCTAAATAAAATACAAAATAGGGTTGGGTATGTGGCTCAGTGGTCCAGTGCCCTGAGTTCAATCCCTGGTACCAAATATATATGTGTGTGTATATGTGTGTGTGTGTGTGTGTATTCATTTGTAAAAAGAGAATACGTATTTATCTGGGCAATAATATGCAACACTGGATTGTTGGGATCAAATAAAAATACATAGTCACGCAGTTGAAAATCATAAGCACTGTGCACACCATTGTTGTCATCCTTGCTGTTCACAATAATGGGTACCACTGGGTTTGCCACAATTTGTTTTGGATTATTTCCTAGGACTGTATTACCTAAATTATGCCCAAAACATCTGCATGATCTGGCTAGAGAATGCCCCAAAATCAAATTGGAAGTTTGAGTAACAGTTACCTCCCCACCAATACATAATGGTATTTTTTTATTGTAGTTGTAGGTGGAAACAATACCTTTATTTTATTTTATTTATTTTTATGGGGTGCCGAGGATCAAACCCAGTGCCTTATGCATGCCAAGCAAGCACTCTAACACTGAGCTACAGCCCCAAGCCCCATAATGGTATTTTAATAGAACTATTTACTAAGCACTCAGAGAACTGCATTATGTGCAATACTTATTTCATGTAAAACCCTCCTTATAATCAACAAGTGTCAGTTTTTCAGTTAATTGAAGGGTAGGGGTTCATGTAACCCATTGGAATGAGGAAATAGTGGAGAAAACAAAAAAATCAGTTAGACTTAAAGAAAGAAGATGACACTTGTCTGCACTATCCCTGCTTCTGAGTATAACCCACCTGAGGCTGTCACCCTGTAGAAGGGATGGCATTTTTTTGTGTCTTTGAAAAAAGGTAAAGAAGCCTTTCCAGAAAAATTTGCCCAAAGTGCTCAAACTTAATAGCTACTCTACCTTTAAAAAGACTAATTACATTTATCTGTCTTGGTGGAAAGAAGTCCAGAAATTTGGAAATAATTTTACATTTTAAACCATTGGAAACTCTTTTTAAATGAAAAACAATTCAGGGGCTGGGGTTGTAGCTCAGTGGTAGAGTGCCTGTCTAGTTGTGTGAGGAGGCACTATGTTCACTTCTCAGCACCGCATAAAAATAAATAAATCAAATAAAGGTATTGGGTCCATCTATGACTAAAAAAATATTAAAAAACAAAAACAATTCACACGTTGTAAGAAATAATACAGAGACATCTAGGGTACCCTTTACCTAGTTTTCCCCAAAGGTAACATCTTGTAAAAGTGTAGTACACTACTAACCAGGATATTGGCATTGATATAGTCAAGATACAGAATGTGTTTAGAAACTTTTTAAATGTATTGATCATCATACTAATCATGATCACATTTCCACTAGTCAGAAACACTCCTTTAGATTCCCAGACTGTTAAATGAGATCTTAGAAGACACATCGCCTTGGAGGTTTCACAGGAATCTAAGAGGCCCTATGCAGTGTTGCCTGGAGTGCTTACTCACCTTTCTTTTTTTTTCAGGAGTTTTAAGCTATTGATAACCAGATGCAAGATAACCTGGAGGCGATCAGCTTTGAAGGTAGAACTGAACAATATTTCACCACAAGATGAAGCAGTTCACAAGTCACCTCGCTGAGCAAGCTTCCCAGAGAGAGAGAAAGTTTTGAGTATTACGGGACTCACTCCTGTTTTCCGGTGCCCACTTCAATGACACCTATATAAGAAATTTCTGGTAGCTCAGCAATGGTCTGAGTGTACTTGCTTCTCTATGGACCATTCCTCAGAATGACTCATGAAATTCAAGTAAGGGTTAGGTTTCCTTCAACTTATTCGAATTCTTTTTTACAACAACCTTTTAGAGTTCTGGAAGGAGTTTCTTTTTTTTTTTTTTTTTGGTGGTGCTGGGGATTGAACCCAAGGCCTTGTCAATACGAGGTAGGCACTCTACCAACTGAGCTATATCCCCAGCCCTGGAAGGAGTTTCTAACAAAAAAATGGAAGTCTTTGGCAAGTATCTGAGGGAAGTGGACCAGAAAGGGAGACACTTCCCATTCCCTGCAAAGGGCATATTAGTTCACTTAGGAAGAAATTATAAGGCTTCCTTCTAAATAAAATATTAATGAATTTGTAAGGGAACTCCTCCATGGAATTGGAGAGGTCATCTAACATTAAAAAGCATATGGAAACAAAGACATAGAATTAGAGAAATAGAAACTTAAAAATTGCACATTTTTACATTTAGATATTTAGAAAAGGTTTTGAAAAATAATCAAATACTAGGCACCAATACATTTTTGGGAAAGCTAAACCCAGTAAATGTTTCTATAATTTCAATGTATGCTTGGAATTAGTTGTGTTTTGCCTTTGGCAGGAAAAGATGAAAGTTCCTTTCCTCAAATACCACTTTACATGCTGAAGCAAACACACAGGAAGATAAGACAGTGTGAGAAAGGTGACCTAAGCCACCTAGTCCAGCTACGACACAAGTTTTTACAAGTTACCAGCATTGTTCTCTCATTTGATCCCAAATGTCAGACTGAGTTGGGATACTTGTCTGAGCTTAATCTAACTGTATTACAGTTCTAGAAAAATCACCAGTAAGGAACTAGGCACTCTTGCCTGCTTATGAAGAAGAATAACCAGCATAGCAAGGTTCTGCTATTTCTGTTGTTTTCCTTGCACCAGAGCAGATCAAGCTCTCCCATCACAAAAATTGTGTGCACATAACAAAGGAATTCGATAAGTATCCAGGGAATGGAAAGTGGATAAAACAAATTGAAGTTCTTCTTTTCAGTGAACTTCAACTTTCACATATCCCAAATACTTAAAAAAAAAAAAAAAATCCTTTACTTCATCAGTTCTTAAAACTCAGTGGAAATAAAAAATTCAGTGAAAGAAAATGAGGGACTTCCAGATGAGAGAGATTGAAAACAGAGAGCTAACAGGCAAAATAGAGAGAAGTCAAAAAATTAGGAAAGAGGAGCAAAAGAATTAGCAGGAAAAGTCCCGGTTGGAGATAGCTTTGTGACATTTTATTCAATGACTACTTATATTGAACCACTTACATTACTTATATAAGACCCTGGGTTCACTTATGTAAATAGTTAAATATAAATCATTTTTATTACCTGAAATAATCTAGATTCTAGAGAATAATACAGATTTTCGGAGAAATGAGGTAAATTTTGGTTATTTCAGTGTTTTAAATCTAAACACTGTATTAGTTTACTTATCACTAATATTCCAGTCAAACTGTCACTAGGGAAGTTCCTACTATCAAAATGTACCACCAAAGAAATGAGGATTGCTGGAAGAGTTCTGGAATAGGATACAGATGGCAGAGATGAGACCCACCCTTTAGGGACTGGCACACCAAAACAGAAAATCAATTGTATTTTACCAATCAGAACCTCCTGTTTTTAAAACAGGCACGCCTTTGCATTACATCATTGTGTTAATAGCTGGGAGCCAAAAAATTTGTTTGAATCTACCTGTGTCTGCTCTTTCAATTTGTACAAACACCAGCTCTCTGAGTGTGCATCTTGACCTAGGAGAAAATAGCTGTCCTTGAACACACCTGAATTGTTGGAGAGTTTCTATCATGGCAGTTTTAGTGCCAGCTTAGTGAGTTAAGCAATGAACTAGAAACCAGATGCCAGTTGGAGCTAAAATGGATAAACTGAGTGACCACAGGACTTCCTTCTTGGCCAAACTGAGAGAGAAAAAGGCTGTCATAAATAATATTAATATTCATGAAAGGAAGCCCTCTTCTGATTGAGATGACAATATTAGCTTCACTGTTTAACCCAGTGGTCCTGTGTATGTGTGTAGTGCTCCATAAATCTGATGATTCTTTGTGTCCAGCCACGAGAGAAAATACCAAAATTGAGGTCTAAGAATTCCCTTGAAAGAAACTTACGAATCCTAAGTATTTGTATTTTTACTTATTATTTTTTGTAGTGCTGGGGACTGAACCCAGGGCCTTGTGCATATTAGTCATGTGTTGTACCACTAAGTTACACCCTCAGCCCAATTCTTATATTTCCAAGATAACACATTCATACAAATTCAAACAATAATATAAGTTGCTTTTGTTCCTTTTGACCAGGGTTCAATTCTATTTCCTCCCCAAAGATAACCAATGTTAACTAGTTATGTATCCTTCCACTCTTTTTCTGTATATGTACATAAATATATGCAACTAAGATGTTGTATCTTTTAACATTAAATACATATCATACTGTATATACTTGCTTATTTTTTCACCTAGCCAAATGTATGAAAAGCTCTTTTATTTACATTTTCCTCCCACTCATTTGATAGTAGTAGGAACAGGAACCTAAAGTGCTAAAATTACTTTCTTAAGGTGAGAAAGCTGTACCTTAGGGACTAGAGACCAGACAATACTTGTCTTCAAACACTACTTTTTTTTTTCCTTTGCAGAGCTGGGGATCAAATCCTGGGGCTCAAACATGCTAGGAAAATGCTCCACCTCATGCTACACCCCAAGCATTTTTACTTCGAGACAAGATCTAAATTGCCTAGACTGACTTGCAACTTGCAATTCTACTGTCTCAGTCTTCCAAATTCCTGGAGTTACAGATGTGAGCTACATCTGGCTCAGCTAGTAGTTTTTTGGTTTTTTTTTTTTTTTTTTTTTTTTGTAGTGCCAGGAATCAGACAGGGGCTCTGAACCACATCCCTAGCCCCTTTTTAAATTTTTTATTTTGAGACAGGGTCTTACTAAGTTCTTAGGGCCTCTTTAAGTTGCCGAGGCTAGCTTTGAACTTGGGATTCTCCTGCCTCAGCCTCCGGAGCCACTGGGATTACAGGTGTGAGCCACAGCGCCCAGCTTCAGCTAGTACTTAAACAAAAACAAAATTAAACAAAATTAAACAAAAATCTATTGTTATTGAAGAGATAGCAGAAACTTAAAGAAAAAAAAAACCACTCAGAATGCAATCTTTTTAATACTTTAACTTTTTGTTTAGTTTGTTTCACAAAATGTGCTCAACTACTTTTTAAAAATATAGTTGTAGCATTTGTGGACATGCCAGTAAACACAGCGACTCAGGATGCTGAGGCAGGAGGATCACAAGCTGAGCCAGTGTAAGCAACTTCGTAAGATCCTGTCTCAAAATAAAAAGGGCTGGGGATGTAGCTTAGTGCTGGAGTACTTGCCTAGCATGCGGTGAGGCCCCGGGTTCAATCCCTAGTATCCCCGCCCCGCAAAAAGACAAATTCAACTCTTGGTTTTTTAAGGGACTGTTAAGTCGATCAGTTAATTTGAAATGAATGGGTTAGCTACTACTTCACTAATCAAGCAGTCTTCCCACTAAACCAACCTGCTTTCCGCTGTACTAAACCCTTTCCTTATTCCCGGCAAACTTTCGGGTCTACCACTACTTGCTTCACTTCCCCCTAGATCCTGGCTCCAGTCCACTCTCTTATCTGACTCTGGGCTATTTCTCAACGTTTTTAGAGTTCCTATCTTGACCCTGCCCCCAGGTGGAATCTCCTTACAATCCTGGGCCTAGGTCACCTAGGGGTTCCCGGCGCTTCCCGGAGAGCCGGCTTCACCGGTCAGGACCAGAAGTCCCGGCACGCGGGTCCCCGCGGTCACATCCCAGGGTTCAGCTTGGGAACCACCAGAATTTGCTGGAGTGGAAAGGAGGGGTCACTGTAAGGTCAGGGTGAGAGGGCTGGGCCCGGCCCTGTTCACGTGACCCATCCTCACTAAGGAGCGCGTTTTCCCACCAGACGCGGCGCTGGACGCGAGGGGCCGCCGGCCAGTCCCCTCCTCGCCGGAGTAGTCCTGGGCTTCGCTCCCCGGCTCGGGCCGTGACGCAATCTTTCCGCGCCGGGGGCGGGACGCGCTTGACGCCATCTCCGGGCGCCCGACTGGGGGGTGCTGGGTGTGGGGCGGCTCCGGGGCCGGGGATGGCGGAGGCCGCGGTTGCGGCGGCTCCGGGACAAGCAGGAGGAGCCCGGGGAGCGCTGTGAGATGGGCCGGTGAGTGTCGCCAGGAGTGGTGGCCGCCTGGCCGGCCTGGCTGAGACCAAACAGGCCTGGGCTCGGAGCTCCGGGGGAAGTGGCCCCTAGGAGCCCGTTGCCCCACCGGGCCAGGGCCTGAAAACCGCGGACAGAGGGAGCAAAAGAGGCCGCGCCTAGACTCCCGTGTGCTTCTCCCCTGCCCTCCCCGAAGGAGGCGTCAGTCCCTGCTGCCCCTGTTGCTGTGTCTCCACGGGCCGGGGTGTCCGAGTCCTGGATCGGGAAAGGGCCTCCAAACAAGGAAGCGTTGCCTGTGGGGCCTCGTTCCTGCCCTGTGACTTGAAGGCCGACCCCCTACTCTCTAAAACGCTGAATTGCCCGTTCTCGACCCTATCCTGTTGGAGAAAGGATTGCGGGATCACGGAAAGTATATCCCCTAGTCTCTCCCAAGCTTTTCCCTTTCTGTTCCTCTCACTTCTTGCCCTCAGCGAATTCGGGTCTCCTGCAGAGTCCAGGCTCTTGATTCCGACCCAAGCGTGATGAGGATCTTCATCCCGGGCTCTTTTGGAAACTCTGGAACGTTTCCGCTTGCCCATTAGCTCATTTGGGGTCACAAGCTGTGTCTTCCCCTTGAGAAAGTGTCATTAAGCCCCTCCGGAGACTGAGGTTTCAGATTCTGAAATAGGTTTTGCCTTATGAGAACCTGATGCAGACGCTTGGCTTTATGTTGTTTTTCCCCCAGAACTTTTTCCTCTTTCAGCCCTTTCTTTAGCTTGTGTTTGGTAACCCCTTAGTGAACTAGAGGCAGGTTTTCTTCACTGTATTAGTTCCAGAGAGCAAGGATCATTCTGGGAGTGAAGATGCGACCCCTATTTCTGTTGGGAACGAAGGAGAAGGCTAACTACCTGTTCAGTTACCGAAATATCCTCGGAGAAGGGATGCATGTCTTGTGCTCACTGTGTAATTTGTGGGATTGGGAATTTGCTTTCCCACCTTGTTTTCCTATCTTTCTACCTTTTGCGTATTCCTGCATCATGCCGATTAAGAGATAAATGTTGCCTTCAGTTTGGGTTAGGCTTGCAGTGTTCTGTGGGACTTGGACCGGACAGTCAGTAGTTTCTTAGCGCTCTCTCTGTGTTCAGAAGTTAAGGCTCTATTCTTTAGCATTTGACATTTCTGGCAAATATAGATCCAGATATTGATAGTTTATTGGTAGTTTTGTTTCCCCTTTCTTAGCTACATGAGAGGACCAAAGTGATGTTTTCAGTTTCCATCACACCTGATTCAGCTTGGTGTAAAGTTGTCCCTAAGAAAACTTTACACACACACGCACACACTCACATACTCACAAGAGCCCATTTTTGTTTAACCCTGAAAAACAGTTAAGGCTTCCCCCTTGAGTGACTACCCCTTGACCTCTTTTTCTGCCCCAGAAACATAAATAATTGTTCTTTTTCCTCTAGTGGTACCTTTTTTTATTTAAATAACCTCCACATCTGTGCATTCATAGGCCCTGAATAAAGGTGCAGTTCCCTGCTTCCCATTGCTCATATGGGAAAAGTATTAAGTCTTCCATTTTTACTTGTGCATTTAACTGAAATATGGATTGGAAGTAAATTTAACTTGGAAAACAGGGCAGAGAATGAAGAATATGATGTTAAGTAAAAGGAGTGAAATTTGGCACATGGAAACTTTCAGTAATGTCTTTTTACGAATTAGAGTTTAAGGAATGATTTTATTCTTTTTTCAACTGCTTGACCAATCTGGATAAATGTGCTGTTATCTTTGGAGAAGAGGATGAGGCAAGGATTCACTGTGGACTTTAATGTTTTTTCTTTGGTTTGGAAATACCTTATATGATGACCCTGGGTAAGATCAGAGGTCAGGATTCTGTTTACTCCATACCTATTTCTGTCTTCTAGGCTTCCAAGTCAGCCGGGAGGACACTTAATACAGCCGCTCAGAAGCACCAACAGAAGCTCAGGTAATACAGCCATTTTGGCCTTGTTGCAGAATAACATCTGGGATGCAACAGTGAAAAACAGTACAGAATATAATACAGAAGGCTCTTTTCAGATCCAAAGAACTGGAAACTTACTGGAAGAAATAGGTGGCAAAGTTCATGTGCATTGATGTGTTCAAACCAGAAAGGTGCTTTTTTGACAGTGGACAAAAGAATCTGAAAGGTAACTGGGGAGAGCGAACTTTCCTAGGAATCAAATAGGCCCAAGATAGAAATAAATAAACATATTTAGAGGAATGGAACCAGAATTTTGTGACGTGGTGTCTCGAGCAGATCTACAATGACAAAATGAGCCACTGGCAAAAGAAACAAAAAAAGAAAGGGAAAGAAGGTGGTACATTAAAGGTGGTCAATGAAAAGAAGTCTTGCTAGACTGTGGAATAGGAAGTCTGTGTGAGGTCAGAAAAGTTTTGTCGCTTTTCCAGGAGTAGGAGAAACAAGTACTAAAGCAAGTTAATAGAAATTCTTCCCACAGGGCCCAAGGTAGAATGTAGTTTCTTGGAGCAAAGAAAGTACTGTATTTCTTAAAATGTTTAGGGAGTACAGTTTATTTTTTTAAAATCTTAAAAAGACACAGGCAAACCTCAGGTCTTATTGAGGCACTGGTGAGATGAGGCAAAGGAGAACAGGAGTTCAGCCAGTCTTGGAGTGGAAGAGATGGGAGTAGGTAAGTGAGATCATAACCCAAATTAGTCTGGGGAAAGGAAGCAAGGATGAGGTCATATATTCAGGGAAAGAAGATGGCACATTAGTCTTTGGTAGCAAAAGGAGAAACTTAGGAAAAAGAGCCAGCTGCACAGACCTTGTGTTCAAAGCCCCCTTAAGGAGAAAGCTGAGAAGGGTCAAGGTTCTCTTGAGAGACTGGACTAATCCAGAAGCTATTGGTCTCTGAGGTTGTCCAGCCCTCAGGTTATTTATGTATCATTGAATGCTAGTCCTTGTAGCTCTTTGTGCTTTGTGGTTTCCCTGATTGTTTCTTTTTTGTCCTAGGCTGATGAGTAGAGAGATAGCCTCCTTGTCTGTCCCTTTTTTATACCTCCTTTTTCCACCAGTCCCCTTTGTTACAGCTTCCTCCCTGGACACAGTTTTTGCTATTTACCTTGAACTGATTCTATAGGTTACTTTTCTTTGCTTCTGATTTGTTCCCTAGCAGATGTGGGCGCCCCAGCCAGCAGCAGAGAGGGGTGCAGGGAAGCCACAGAGAAGCCACTTCTGATGCCCCAAGGAGCAAGCCAACCACTTCCAGACTCCAGGAACACCACAAAGCAATATGAAACCTGTTCATGAGAGGAGTCAGGAATGCCTTCCACCAAAGAAACGAGACCTCCCCGTGACCAGCGAGGATATGGGGAGAACTACCAGCTGCTCCACAAACCACACACCCTCCAGTGATGCCTCTGAATGGTCCCGAGGGGTTGTGGTGGCGGGGCAGAGCCAGGCTGGAGCCAGAGTCAGCCTGGGGGGTGATGGAGCTGAGGCCATTGCTGGTCTGACAGTGGACCAGTATGGCATGCTGTATAAGGTGGCTGTGCCACCTGCCACCTTCTCACCAACCGGCCTCCCATCTGTGGTGAACATGAGCCCCTTGCCCCCCACGTTTAATGTAGCGTCTTCACTGATTCAGCATCCAGGAATCCATTATCCCCCAATCCACTATGCTCAGCTCCCGTCCACCTCACTGCAGTTTATCGGGTCTCCTTATAGCCTTCCCTATGCTGTGCCACCTAACTTCCTACCAAGTCCCCTCCTTTCTCCTTCGGCCAATCTCGCCACCTCTCACCTTCCACACTTCGTGCCATATGCCTCACTCCTGGCAGAAGAAGCCACTCCTCCCCGCCAGGCTTCATCCCCAGCCCACTCATTTAACAAAGCCCCTTCTGCAACCTCTCCGTCTGGGCAGTTGCCACATCACTCGAGTACTCAGCCACTGGACCTCGCTCCAGGACGGATGCCCATTTATTACCAGATGTCTAGGCTACCTGCTGGCTATACCTTGCATGAAAATCCTCCAGCAGGCACGAGCCCCGTTCTTACCCCTCAGGAGGGCCAGTCTGCTCTGGAAGCAGCTGCTGCCAATGGAGGACAGAGACAGCGAGAGCGAAATTTAGTAAGACGAGAAAGTGAAGCCCTTGACTCTCCCAGCAGCAAGAGCGAAGGCCAAGGATTGGTGCCAGTGGTAGAATGTGTGGTGGATGGACAGTTTTTTTCAGGTTCTCAGACTCCACGGGTGGAGGTGGCAGTGCCGGCACACCGAGGGACCCCAGACACAGACCTTGAGGTCCAGCGGGTGGTTGGCACTTTAGCTTCTCAGGACTATCATGTGGTGGCAGCTCAGAGGAAGGATGAACCCAGCCCCCTCAACCTGTCCCATCATACCCCCGACCATCAGGGTGAGGGACGAGGGTCAGCCAGGAACCCTGCAGAGCTGGCAGAGAAAAACCAGTCCCGTGGGTTCTACCCTCAGTCCCATCAGGAACCGGTGAAACATAGACCTTTACCCAAAGCAATGGTTGTAGCCAATGGCAACCTGGTGCCCACTGGAACTGACCCAGGCCTGCTGCCTGTAGGCTCGGAGATCCTGGTGGCATCAAGCCTGGACGTGCAGGCCAGAGCCACCTTCCCAAACAAGGAGCCAACGCCACCCCCTGTTACCTCCTCCCACTTGCCCTCCCATTTCATGAAAGGCGCCATCATCCAGCTGGCTACAGGGGAGCTGAAGCGGGTGGAGGACCTCCAGACCCAAGATTTTGTGCGCAGTGCCGAAGTGAGCGGGGGACTGAAGATTGACTCTAGCACGGTCGTGGACATTCAGGAGAGCCAGTGGCCTGGATTTGTCATGCTACATTTTGTGGTTGGCGAGCAGCAGAGCAAAGTGAGCATCGAGGTGCCCCCTGAACACCCCTTCTTTGTGTATGGCCAGGGTTGGTCCTCCTGCAGCCCTGGGCGGACTGCACAACTCTTCTCTTTGCCCTGTCATCGGCTACAGGTGGGAGATGTCTGCATCTCTATCAGTTTACAGAACTTGAACAGTAACTCAGTTTCTCAGGCCAGCTGTGCTCCCCCAGGCCAGCTGGGTCCACCCCAAGAAAGGCCTGAGAGGACAGTCTTGGGACCCAGAGACCTATGTGATAGTGAGGGGAAGAGCCAGCCTCCAGGAGAGGGCTCCCGTGCAGTAGAGCCCTCCCAGTCTGAGCCTGGTGCTCAGGCCTGCTGGCCAGCCCCAAACTTCCAAAGATACAGCATGCAAGGGGAGGAGGCACGGGCTGCTCTGCTCCGTCCCTCTTTTATTCCACAGGAGGTAAAGCTGTCCATCGAAGGGCGTTCCAATGCAGGAAAATGAACCTCTTTCCCAGACCAGGACTGGGACTTGAACCCCAGAGGTGAGCCTCACCATGAGCAGCCAGAGGATTTGCACATGCCGAGCAGGGAATGGCTCTCTTGGCAGTGAGATTTTGGGGGAAAAGGGGAAGTGTGAAGGCAGCCTCCCAAGGCAGGATCTGTTGCTCATTACCCCTTGGCATTCTTTCAGGACAGCCCCGGAGGGTGCTGTGATGGGGAGCAGCAGGCCTAGGGCACGGAAGGAAGGGGGTGCACACAGGATAAGAAACATTCCAAAATCAGGGCCTCCCTGTTCTTTTCTCCCCACCCCTAGCTCCTGCAAGGGAAAGTACAGGCTTTGGGAGCAGGTGGCAGAGAGAGGGAGCAAAGAAAGAGCCAAAAATGATGATCCACAGCTTATAGTAGCAGTAAAACTGTCTGAAGTTTTTTTTTTCTTTTTTTTTCTTTTTATTCTTTTTTTTTTTGGTGGGAGGGCAGGAGGCCCCATGGTTGGAAATAAGAGGGTTCCCACCCAGAACCCTTCTTGTGAGAGATGTGCACTTTAAAGGGTGATTTTGTTACAGATGTCTATGGCTGGGTTTGTGGGGGAGGAGCACTCTCATCTACAGGACTCTACTTGATCCTCTGCTTCAGCCCTTTTCCCATCTCTCCTCGGCATTCCTTCTACAAGGCTTCTAGCAGCTTAAGGGCCAGGAGAGAGAGGACCTTACAGGGTTTGGAGTGAAGTACTGTCTTGCTACAACCCACCCTGGGGACTTCAGGAGAAAGACCTGACAGCCAGATGACACAGCTCTAGGCAGGGCTTCTGGAAAGGTAGCTGACTTAACAAACACCCCTTATTCAAGATGCCAGGCCTGCTTTGAGATTTCATTGAGTCTCTAGTTGGTAATGGTACCTTTGGGAAGAACCAGTGAACCCTTTTCCCCAGGCACCCACACCCCTCTGTTGTCTATGTTGTGCCTAAGTGCCTGCGCTGACCCCACCTTTCTGCTGCCCTAACCTCTGCATGGTGTCTTGATCTGGATCTCATTTGTAGCTGCATTGCCTTTCCTCTTCTGCAAAGTTGGCTTTGTCCAGTCTGACAAAACCTCTATAGTTTTTGGTATGTAGGGGGTCTCTGGTCTCCCCATCAGCTATAATCTTTGTTTTTCAAAACTCAAAATCATGTCTCATCCTCTCCCACTGCCAGACGTGTGGTGGAGAAACAAGAAGGAACCATGCCTTGGGCCAGGGCAAAGGTGCCTAGCTGGGCAATTCCCATTCTGTTTTTACATGGCCCCTTCCTTCCTTTTTCTACTGCCTCTCCTAGCATTCGCTCATCTCCAAGCCATCGCCTCCCACTGCCAGCTGTAAGAGTCTAGGGTAGCCTCGGTAACACTTCGTTACCTGAAGTATGTTTCATCTGGTGGCGGTGTATTCCTCTGCAAAGAATATTTTCAGTCTTAGTTGCGTTTGCTTCCCTATGTCTTAAGCCCATATGTATATTTTTTTCCCTACAACTTTTAGCATCAGCTTGGACTGTGGGATTCCACTGGGTAATGGGATTTAGGCTCCCCTACCAGCTTTCAGGTGGGTGAGTGATCTTTTTGTTTGTTTTTTGGGGGTCTTTAGACTCTTGAAGGCAACTCAGGGTATTGTCCACCCAGCTCTCTGGTTAGAGTTCTCCCAGGGTGTGATCCTGGCATTTCCTTTATACATGTACCTGGAACTGGCCAAGGCCTGGCCTGTCATCAGGAGTCCCTCTGTTCTGTCAGAGGCTTTAGGCAAGTCTTATGACCTCTTGTTCTTTCACTTCCTCCCCAGCTGCCAAATGGGGATAAATAATCTTACCTACCTCCTGGAGGGGAGGGGAAAGTTCTGAGAATGGAGTCAGTCTTAGTGTTCAGGTGCTAAAGGTTGTTCTCCTGGGGGAACAGAGTGACTGAGACTGGCTTGTTTACTACAAGCCCTATACTCCACTGTTTCATTCCTTGGGAGCAGTTACCTGGTCAGTGAGCTTTTGGGGGTCCATCCAAAGGAAGCTGCTGACCTGACCACAAGTACTTTGGTTCATACCAGAACCAGACACCAACCTTGTACTGCATTTGAGATCACGTCCTTTCCCTTCTCTGTCCCCTATTCTGAATGCTGCTTTTTCTGGCTTGTTTCCTACAGTGGGGGCCTGTGGGGTTGAGTCTTGAAGAATCCTGTCAGATGAGAGCCTTAGGAGAAGGCCTCATCTCTGGCTGTTTCATGAGCAACTCATTCCTAGAGATTATTGTATGCATGGGTTTTTCAAAAACATCCTTCCTCATAGGAAGGCTCATCAACTGAATAGAGTAACATGCACATAGCAGATGCTCAAGAAACATCCACCATGGGTACCAGCTGAGCTTTGTCCTTTAAGGAGGAAATCTAGGTCTAACCACATACAGGCCAAGAAGTTAAGTCAAATCACTCTCAGGCTAGTTGTGACTTCCCAGCCTGGTAATGTCCACTGAATTCTGGAACCTTGGCATGTTGGACCCTGACTTCTGCTGTGGTTCTGTCTCTTGCTATGAAGTAGTACCAGCAGCTCCCCTAGTAATCGTGCCATGTGTGTAATATGTTAATACTTGATTTTGCTGCACTGCAGAGGTATCTTGCATAAAGTATGGTCCCCCAGGAAAAGAAGTTCTGCTCTAAATCTTTTGGTCAGAGCTGTGGCATTGCCCCTTGCATCTTCCCTCTGGTTCAGTCTTTTCTAGGCACCAGAAATAAGAATACTCTATGGTATGTGTGTTCTTCCTTATAGGAATTGCCTAAATTTGCAAGAAACACAGGAATGGTTTTTAAAGCATTTTAGTGGGAAGTTATTGACTCTTTGGGAATGGGCAGTTGACAAAAGCCAGCCAGTCCCTATTCAGTGGTAGGACATTCCCAGAGTTCAGGGATAGGAAGGAGGACTGTTAACTCCCTGGCACTGTACAGAAATACCTACACCAGTTTGGCAGAACGGGACCCTGAGAAAGTGTAATAATCTAAGTCTTGGATCATCAGGCCTATCAGAATTAGTATATCTTGGGGAGAGGATCTAGGAGTTTTGAACTGAGTACTTGTACCTGAGGGGAGGGGCCCCAGCAGATCTAGACTGACCCTTCTGCCCTCTTGGTCCCAGTTGGTCATAACACCATGGGCTTTGCTATGTACTGCTTTGCCACTGCTGCTGCCTGCTCACTTTCCTGCCTGCTGCCCTCTAGCTCCCTGTCCTTCCATGTCTTCAGCCATACAGATTAAATCCAGGCATCCTCTCCATTCTTACCTTTGTTCTGCCAGTGTTATATAGCACAGTCATGTTGAATAGGGATCATATGAAATGCTGCTGGCAGGCTGGTGAATCCAAAGGGATATGCTCTAGTGCTGTCAGGAGCCCTTTGGCTCCAAGATCTCCCTATCTTTAGGGAGAAACAGCAGTCCTGTTAATGGGTGTTTTCTGTCGTATTAATTCTTTCCTTTGTGGTATCTTGTATCCTGTTTTAAAAACTGAGTGAAGGGGAACCACATTAGGGGCCGTGCCAGCATCCCAGCAAGGTTCATCTAGCTCCAGTTATGTGGATTCTGGGGCTGGGAAGGGGTTGGAACTTTGGCTGAAGTAGCCCCTCCATTTGGGGTTTAGGTTTATTTCTACCAGTGGGCATCAGAGGCAATTTAGGGGAAGCACAGGATGGTAGTATGATTTAAACCTGTAACAAGCAGGCATGTTGAAGAGTTGAGTGATCACACTGGAGCTGAATATGGACATGGTGTGACTGGAAAAGATCCAGGTCCATTGGAGTAAAGATAACCGGATTAACTGAATTGGCCATGGGAGATTAGGCCACAGTCTTAGAAGCAAAGTAAATAGGACAGAGGCCAAGTTTAAGGGAAATGTCTTGATCTCCTAGGGCTAAGTTTCCTAAACCACACTGAAGCTACAATCCTTTTCCAGACGGAAAAAAAAGTGTACACTACAGTTGAAGAGCTGAACCCTACTAGGTTGGATGTTGATCAGGAGCCTATTAGCCCTTTGCTGGGAACCCTTTACACTCCAGCTTCCCTGGGGTAGGAAAGGTCTCCCACATTATGCAATAATAAAATCAGCATCTGGATCTTTGCAGCTGTCAGTTGCTCTTTCAATTCTAGGATCCATCTTTGGACCAGAAGCCTGGCCCTCGATGCTAGAGTCAGCTGCATTCTCCTTACCTGCAGACTATGCACAGTGCCTGGGGCGGAAGGAGGAGAGGTGGTGCGGTTTGCCCTGCTGAACCTCCCCAGCAGGAACAGTAGTAATAAATGCACTTTTCACACTAAAGTTTTCTTTATTAGTTCTATTAAGCCTAGATCCTCCCCCAGTAGATTGCAAATTCAAAGTCTGTGTAATCCCAAAGCCATTCCACTGCAAATGCTCAGCAGTAAAGATGGCTCCAAATTGGGTTCCTGTCTGCAGTGTATGTGGCAGCAGCCCATGTGCCTTTACCTGTTGTAAAACTTGCAAGCATTTATTCTGTCTTTGACTGTCATGGGGACTTAGGTTCTTGAGAGAGCTGATGACAGTGGTTTTAAACCCACCCCAAAATGGAGTTTGCATGTAGTTACGAGCTGTGAGGGTTAGTGAGCTGCTGGTATTGCTGAAGGCAGGGTTGATCCCTCACTTGCTTCATACTTGCATTCAAAAGAATCTAGATTGTGTTGGGGAAGAGACTGACTGTACTCATGGCTAACTTTAAGTATTAAAATAAGATTGTCCCCTACAAACTTCTTCGTCACACAGGATCCCTGTAGCCAAAACAGTATATGTTCCAGCTACAGAGAGCAGACTGCTCTCAGCTTGCACAGCACCTTAGGGGAGGGAAGAATACGTGGATAGGGAATGGGGTGGAGAAGAGATGGGAATTTTGTCATCCCGGTGGCTTTAGGGTCCTAAGGAATAGATAAGAACGGCACTGGGGAGGTCTGGATGGATCTGATTTGTGTAGGAGTTCCCTGTAGATAAATTACTGATCCCCCAACTACTATCCCCAGTATGTAATGGCTGAATTAATATGTAATCAACTGCATTGTATCTAAAGCCTTAGAACTAGTCAGGTGCTCCCCCCGCCCAATACCATTTCTTACCCTCTAATCCTACCTGATCTTTAACAAAGCATTAATAATTCTAAGGATAATCTCTATTTTGTTGTGCTTTTTTGTAACTGTTTTAAATAAATCAATTTGTACTGTATATTTGTACTTTTGTGAGATCCTTTTTGCTGTTTTACCATTTTAAGTCTCTGTACTTGGCTACACACAGATTGTATTTTTATTGTTAATGCTCTTCTTATGGATACCTGCATTTAACTTGTGGACTATGTAAACAATATATATCAATATCTATATATCTATATATCTATCTATATAAACTACTAGCTTTTCCTTTTTGGTGTTTGCGCCTTCTTCCTGTCCCAGCTTAGATGGTGGCCATTGGGGGTGGGGCAGGGGCAGAAACACTTTGTGGGAGTACATGGAACATAAATGGTACCTATCTTGTGGGTGAGCTTGGTACAGGTGGTGGAGGCTACCTAAAGCATGGTCTGCTGTCTTTTGGTGTGAATTTCAGAGACTGAAGATCTACAATAGACTTAGATACCATCGGCACCAATCACAAGGACCTGTAGGTATCCTCACTGCTTGCCTTCCCTTCCCTTCTTTTCCTTACTCAGGAGTACTACCAGAAATTGTGGAAGTCAGCGCCATCATAGCTACTTCTAACTTAGAAAGCTTGCACCAGTGAGTGATAAAACCCTCATTCATTTACCGAACACTTACGGTGTACCACAAACTATCCTATTTTATATTAACAATCATTTATAACTTTTATTTCCATTTTGTGTCTGGGGAGACCAAGACATTGGGGTTAAGTTAACTGTTCAAAGTTACACAGCTAGTAAATGTCAGAGCAGCTGACATTTTTTTTTTTTAGTTGTTTTTTTCAGTGCTGGGGACTGAATGCAGGACCTCCCACATGCTAGGCAAGCACTCTACCACTGAGCTACATTCCCAGCCTTGCAGAGCAGTTCTGAACCCAGGCATCCAACTACTGAGTTTGTATAACTGAGTGTTTTCAAAATTAAATGAGATAATTCATGTAAAGTGCTCATTGGCACACAGTGAATGCTCAACCATTTTGAAACATCCCAAGTAGAACCTCGGCATGAAGCTCTGTGAGAGAGACATTTGGATAGATTAAGTACTTACTTTCTTTTAAATGTAACTTTTAAGACAAATATTTCATGCTGATATGAATGAACCCTAGTTTGGTGGGTAGTCATTTAACACTATTAACTAGCCTTGGACCAATGGAGGTCAGAAAGGAGTCTAAGTTTCCCTGTCTTGATATTGGAAGAGGTCCACATTCCTGGCATAGTTATTTTTCTGGCTACAAATTAACTAGGGCACTTCCTTCTGGACCTCAAGATCTATAATTATCTAAACTGTACACAACCTTTGGTGCAAGCCAAGGAAAGTTCTGTGCCTGTTCTGTACCATCATAGAAACTTTAGAAATGACCTCAGCACTTGTCACCTCCATGGCTTGGCAGTCACACAAACTGCCAGAGTAGTTATTCTGCTCTAATCTTTGCCACTATTGACTTGAACACTTCTATTATCTTAATTCTGGTTTTTCCCAATGGATTTTATGCCTACCTTGACTCTGAGAAATAAATAAAAAGATAGATTACCTCAAATATGAGTTTACTCTCAAATATGAGTTCTGTGGTGCTATGGACCTTAAAGTTGCAGCCACTACCATGAACATATTCCTAGATGCAGATGACAGCTGTCTGATATAGAACTTTAAGTGTCTAAAAAACTGAATTTTACTGGGAAAAGTACTGCATAGTCTTTATAAAATACCAATTGTGAGGAAAGGCTTCTACAACTTCTGAGTTTGGAAAGGCAAGTTAAGTTTAAGTAGCCCTTGACTGTAGTTATCTTCATTATGGCTGTGGGAATGAATTTTCCCAAAGGCAGCAGTGGTTCTTTTTTCAATGCCATACTTATTAACTTGTAAGGCTCAGGGACCTCTGTTTGGATAGTCCAGGTTGAAGAGCACCCTGCTGGCAAGCCACCAGAAGTCACTGCCTGAGAACTCCCATCTAGCTCTCTCCCATCTCATTTCACTGGCTAGAATGAAACAGACAAAAGCAGGAAAGGGCCAGTAAAGATAAAATTAATTTATTTGCCCTCACAACTTCATGGGCTGCACTGAGGCCCTAAGTCCATAAGCCCAACCTGCTGCGGTGGCCTGGGGAGTTGAGTTCTCTGGAGTGCCTGCTCCCTTGTCTAGAGCTGCCGTGAGCTGGGGCCCTCCTGATCCCAGCATCCTGTTCCCACATGCAAGGGGTGCACAGGCCCACCTACAACAAACCAGGGCCTGCCTCTGCAAGCAATGCTGGCCTTGTGGTAGCTGTAGCACTGACCCCTGTGGGCTTGGGTGGATGGGAGGGCAGGCAAGAGGGTGTGGTTCAGTGCAGAGAGCTGCTATTCTGCTCTTCAAAGGCCATCTTGCCCAGAAGCTGGCTGTCCAACTCCACTCCACTCACAGGTAGCTGGAAGAAGTTCATTTCAGCTGCTAAGGCTGCCATGGCAGAAGGGTCCTGGCCAAACTGAGCTCGCAACATCATGTCCATTTTCTCCAGCCTCCTCTTCAGCCGCTTAGCTTCCCGCTCTCGGATGAGCCGGGCCTGCCGCTTTTCTGGTGTTTCATTGGCCCTCTTCAGCCTCATGGCCTCCCTATCTCGCTGCAGCCTACGCGCCCGCTGCTCATCTGTCTCCTGCATGCGCTGTAGGCGCTTGGCTTCCCGGTCCCTCATGCGCCTAACCTCCCGCTCCTCCGGGGTTTCATTGTCACGCCGACTCTTTTTGGCTGTGCGCTCTCGTTCTAGCCGCTGCAGCCGTACTTCCAAAGGTTCATTCTGTCGCCGTAAGGCCCACTTGCGTACACTGGGGGTTTGGGCTTCCAGTAGCTTCCGGTAGGCAGCACAGTTGTTGCATACAAGCAGAATTCCAGCAGGGTACACTGGAGGACTAAAGGCAATGTCCTTCCCCTCGGTACTGGAGGGGCCCTCACTGTGGGCTGGGGGGAGGGATTCCATATTAAGTACTTCAGGAAGTTTCTCGCTAGAAAGCAAAAATTTTGGATGGTTAATGTTTCTTTCTAGCAAGGCTCAAATATCTATCCCTGACTTACTCTTTTCTTTCCAGGACAGTTGCTCTGAGTTCACTTCTAGAGGTTGGTTTGAATGCTTAGGAGACCACTTCCCTTTGGGCTAAGGTAGCTCCCTAGTCTTAAAGCTCACCAGGAGTTGGAGATTAAACCACCTGCCACAGCAACCCACCAGAAATAAAGGAACCCTTATAGTGTGGAGCTGGAATGCGAGTGTTTGGGAAAAGCTGTGCAGGATCAAGCCTACTGTGGGCCTGGAGATAAAGGCTTCCTTTAGGCAGGTGCAGTCATTCCACTGCCTCACCAGCTCCCACCTGGCACTGCTTGCAAGAAAGGCAGTCTCTGCCTATACCAGGCAAATGGGGAGTTCAGAGTTCCAGTCTTACTAGGACCCAGTGGAGACTATGTCCTCACACCTGAATCCCTGCAGCATCCTGAAACTCCTTTCTCCGTGAGTTATCATGTTCTCACACTTCCCTACATCTCTTTCTAGTTGAAAATGTTACTAAGAAGGGGGGGGGGGGGGGATGGGAATTTATTTCCCTTTGAGGTTATTTTGCATTACCTATCTCTAACCTTTGCTTTGACTTGGGAAAGTAGAACTCATACCCAGTAACTTGCTCCCAGCACAACATGGTTAGGTGCTCAGCTAACCTGTTAAAAGTGGCATGGCTGGTGAAACGGGCTCCACACACAGCACAGTTAGACCGTTGGTCCTCCGAGTGGATTAGGAGGTGGCGACCCAATGACCCCGGGGAGCTAAGGGCCCGTCCACAGACAGGACACATGTAGCTCTTGGCGCTCACCACTGCTGCAGTGTGCTGTAAAACAGAGCCTTAATCTGTCAATCATGCACTACCTCCAGGAAACTGTACCCACATAACTTCTGGAAAACATCCCCTTTCAGAACAAGGGACTTGGAACTATTCTAGCTTAGCTCCTTGAAAAGTCACAGCATGTTGTGTAATGGGCCTTCAGCAGGGCCTGGCTACCATTGTTTAGATTAATTAGCTTGAGTTTTTGGGTTTTTTCTCAAGTAGTTTCTTTTCTTTTTTGGTGGTGCTGGGGATTGAACCCAGGGCCTTGTGCATGCTAGCCAAACACTCTACCAACTGAGCTTATCTCCAGCCCCAATTAGTTTATATTCTAAAACATACATAACAAATCTGTGCCAATTAAGTACAATAAAGCTGAAGGAAGTATAAATTACAATTTTTCTTTTTTTATTATTTTTTTTTAGTTGTAGATGGACACAACATCTTTACTTATTTATTTTTATGTGGTGCTGAGGACTGAACCCAGTACCTCGCATGTGCTAGGCAAGTGCTCTACCACTGAGCCACAACTCCAGCCCCCCAATTTTTCCTTTTTTGAAACATACAATGGTAATATACTATAGTCGGTTCTACACACAAAAATCATGAATAGCAAGCAGCTTTGTAATAATGTCTCTAATATCTATTCATTTACCAATGCTAAGAATTTAAAGAAAAAACATACAGCAGGCTATACACATTAGCTTGAGTTCTGACCACATTCTGAAACATGTGGCTAGTTTGATGAACAGAGTTCCAGAGCCCTCTTCAGAACTGAAATGAATTCACACTTGGGATGATTTCTATCTCCCTGGCTCACACTGTATAGGTACAAGTACATTTTAAAAGAGTGATCAAAGGCCAAATCTAGGAGCTGGCTGGGAATATTGGCATCAACAGGTATTTGTATCCTGCCTTTCCTCAATCTTTAAAAAAATTTTTTTGGTACTGGCGATTGAAGCCAAAGGCACTTCACCACTGTTACCTCCCCAGTTCTTTTTATTTTTTATCTTTAGACAGGATCTTACTAAGTTGCTAAGGGTCTTGCTGAGTTGCTCAGGCTGGTCTTGAACTTATGATCCTCCTGCTTCAGCCTCCCAGTTACAGGTGTGTGCCACCACACCTGGCTCCTCAATCTTTTTAAGACAGTCTTTGGGAGAAATATTTTTCATAAACCCACTATCTTTATGGTACAACCCAGGCTGTTCTGTGTAATGACTGCTTATCAATAGAGATCACAAGGCACAGGAGCCCTGAAATTGGATTAGGGTATAAAGACAAGTCTGTTATTCCTCTTCCCTTGTTTATACTAACTTTCACTGGTATTTCAGAAACATTTATGTTGGCTTTCTTTTTTCTTTAAAAGTCCTCGTAATTAGTAGATGTTAGGTTCTATTTCACTATTGAATATATGCACTAAATAATTTAGAAAAAATGTTGATACTTAATTCTCACAGTGTGTCTATCTAGGAATCAAGAACTTATTTACCCAACACATCCCACTTATTTGCTAAGGTATTCGGAGGAATGGAGTGGAGTCTTGATGGAAGCAACAACCCAGAAGGCCTTCAGGAACCAGAGGCAAAGGCTACTGCAAGATCTGGGTCATGGTCAAGCTGCCAGTGCTCAGGTTCCAAAGCTCACAGCTCCCCATGCCATACCTGGTACACGTGAGCAATCAGCTGCTCCCGACTCCCACAGTCTAGCTGGCAGAGAGGACACTGGCAGAGCTCAAGCAAGGGGTCAGAATTCAAATTCTCTGTGACCTGCAATTCAACAAAGAGGCAACTCCTGAAGATTCTTCACTGATCTCTTCCTTGCCTTACCTCTTTAAAACAGGTATCCTATTAAAAGGAACACCATCTGCTATCATGTGTCAACCTTAGGTTCCCAGTGTAGGCCAAAGGAAAGATTAATAATGTTTGAAGGGGAATTAAATTTGACTGCATTGAGCCGGCAACAGTGGCACATGCCTGTAATCCCAGCTACTTGAGAGGCTAAGGTAGGAGGACTGCAAGTTCAAGGCAGGCCTTTCACAACGTAGTGAGGTCCTGTCTCAAAATAAAAACCAAAAAGGGCTGGGGACATAGCTAAGGAGTAGCGCACCCCCGGTTCAATCCCTAGTACCACCAAAAAAAAAAAAAGTTTGCATCTTCATTTTTTGCAGTTTTTTTTTTAATGTCACAATGCTAGGATTGCCCCAGAGAGAGATGATTTATTTTATTTATTTATTAGTACTGGGGACTGAACCCAGGGGTGCTTAACCACTGAGCCACATTCCCAGGGCGGGGGCAGTGGAGGGGGAAACAAGCTCTTTTGCCTCAGCCTCCTGGGTCTCTGGGATTACAGGCATGCACAACAGCACCTGGCTGAAAGCTAATCTGTTTTATCCCCCTAAGATAAACTCTGCAGGGAAAAGATTACCTTCCCTCGAGGAATCTTCCGGAAACAATTTGGTGAGAAGGTGATGCCTCAAAAATTTTACTTAAATTTGCAAGTAGAATACACCTCAGAAAGTAAGTTTTTCGTTTTGCAAATATCTAAAAAGAGAGCTATATGTGGGCGTAGGGATGTGGGGGTAGAAAAAGAAAGTCGGTGCGATGAGGACTGTGTAGGAGGTGTGGGCTCCCATGCCATGAGGGAAGAGGCATATGAAGGCCCAGGAGACTGGAAGAGGCCAGACTGTGATGTGGGTGAAAAGCACCAGGGCATAGTATAGGGGTAGGGCTCTCCTGAACTCAAGAGCCGTTTGTCACTTGCCTCATGCTCTACTACGGCTTTCCCATCAACGGGCTGCTCTGCATTTTCTAACTCTTTTTCCACTTTGACCACCCCGCCATCTTCCTCTGATGTATGGGAAGAGACTTCATCTTGTGTGGTCTCCTCTTCATCACCTTCACTGTCACCTGGAACACATAAACTGGTCACTTGTTCTGATTTTTTTTGCAGAAATACATCCTGAGCTGCTGTTCACCTAGAGTTTATAAATATAATGGAAAACATTTTCAGATCTTTGGTAGTAGAGTTTGTTACCAGTACAAATAAAGTTTGTTGCATACAAAAATCATCATTAAGTGGAAAGCAGCTACCACTGTTATTTATTATGCCACATACACACCAAAGAGAAAACCTGAGGTGAAACTGTATTAGAAAATGGTCACTGGTCCCTCTACATTATCATAAAAATAATGCTTCTTATGCATGGTTCTCAAATATCTGACACTTCAATTCACATCTCCCCAACCACCTCACACTGAGCTCATTCCCACAACACATCACCTCTGACTTACCAACACTTCTCACTGATTTTATTACTTACTTTTATCCATAAACCTCTGCACAATTTCTCCATGGTGTCATTGACTATCCCACTGTGAGCCCCACTCATCTGTTCTTTCCCAACAAACCCCAAGGCACACTTACAGAAACACCAGCAAGTTTTTCTTCTCTCATATCAGTACGTAGGCCGTAGCAAATTAGTTAAAAATGATGTCACTTTGTAGGGAAAGAGCTGTTCATTACAGTGGAAAAATCGAAACAACAACCAACCTCAGGCAGTTCTGCCTCACTCACTGTGTTCTTACTTCACTAGTAACACAGCATTCTAAGATGGATAATATTGTTTCTGTTGTGCTTTTTTAGATTCTCTGATGGATAGCTAAATACATTTAGTGGAAGGAATATACCATTCTTTATAATGAAATACCATTTCTTGTGACTTGAGTGAGAATTGAGCCTATTTCAGTTGTGGAGGCAGTATGTGGCTATGGAATCTGCAAGGTTTATATGAGCTGATTTCTTTCTCTAATACTTATAAAATAGAAAAAAGATGATGAAAACAAAACAAAAAATAACAAACGGAATTTTTTCCAAAAGGAAAAAAGGTGGTAGTGCCTTGAAGATCACAGGAAGAAGCCAAACCTAGAGAAGCTGTCAGACTCCAGCCCTCACCCAACCCCACAAATTCCAGACTCCTAGGCCTGATGTGAGGACAGAGAAATACACTAGGCTCTCTGCATCTGCAGTGAGACTCAAATTCCCTTGCTAACAGTACTGCTTGTCTTCTATTATCCCTTATATAATTTCTAAATCCACCAGTGTTTGGGCAATGCCAGTTCCATTTCCTTTCTTCATGAGAAGAATTAACCAAATCATCAGCTAGTACTTGCATACGTCATATTGGAGACCCCAGTCAGTTGGTGGACTGGATCTGACCCTGGAAAGGCACAGTTTAAATCATACTATATTTTCTCATCAGCTTCCTACTTGCAATACTTGTAGGCTCAGTCTAAGGCAATGTTGTATCAAATACATTTTTGTAATTTATCAATTATCTGAATAGGTCTATCAGAAAGATGAAAAAAAGAGAAAGGAAGAAAAAGGAAAGGTGTATTGCCAGGAGGGATGGTGCAAGTTTTCCACAGTGGAGACCTATCAGACTTTGGTGGTTGCTGTTATTCTTACCTGTTACTTAGGAAACTGGTGGGTCCCATAGGTTTTCTAAAAATTTGGGGGCTCATTTTTCTATACGTAAGTGATTAATTGCCAAATTGTTTTCTGTGGTTGTTGTTGCTTAATGATTAGTTTGGGGAAAACTATAGTTCCTACAAGTTGCTGGACTCTCTCCCTCTTTGTTCTCCCCCAACCTCAAATTGGAGAGAAGTCAGAAATGTCACTCTGAATTGATACTAATAATGACCAATATCAAGTAGATGATATCAGGACAGTGTGGAAATCTTCCTAGGAAATAACACATCTCAAAATGTGTCTGTTCAGACAGGCCATGAACAGACAATCCCTGAGGCACAACTGGTGATAACCTATCTTTCCCATCTCCTAACCACAGAGATCTACCTTGGGCTTTGGTATAGGAAGATCTGAACTTCAGCATTTTATGTGCTACATAATCTCATCACTAAGCAAACCTTATATAATGTTAAAACTGGAACCTCAAGCAAAATTCATCAATGCCACCCTTATGTTTTATTAATTACAAATAAATAGATCTTAGGAGACAGGGATTTTTTTTTTCTTTTTATTTGACCTAACCTAGGGACTAGTTTAACTAATTATTCCTATGTCTCTATCACAACCATCACAAAACTGTGTATGGCCTGTGCCAAGTACTGTAGTCCAAGAGTTAAAATAAACATAATGCCAAATCTGTCCTCTCTCTCTGAATAAACATATGCTCATACATCTTAGAACCCTTTTAGGACACTGAGGATCCACTGAGGATCTCTTCTTTATATCTTCCTCCCAACCCCCATGCATAATCCCCAGAGCACACACACTCTGATAATTCTTCTCCCATTGCCCTGAGTCATTACCAGAAGGTGCAGAACTCACTGCTACTGGAGTCCTGATCTCTTAGTTGTTGGATAGCTTGTCGCTGACTGCCAAGGTCTCCAGGAAAATCAGTTTTCATCATCGCCTGGCGGGCTTGCTCTTCTAGCCCAGCAAATACTTGATCCCCTGGTGGTCACAAGGAAAAATAGTCAGGCCACCAGCTGGGCAGCACATCCCAGGCAAGCTGGTTGGAAGGTCAGACCATTCAAAGATAGGAGACAGGCAGGTACCCTGTGGTGGGGTCATTCATCTCCAAGTCAGCTTGCTGCCTGCAACAGCTTCTGGGCACAGCTGTTCTTCCTGGGCAGTAAGCCAGATGCTCTAGAAAGCATCACTTGCTTTTCTTAAATTCTATTCTTAACTCTTCGAAAGGTGATCAATTGCTATTTTATAAATTTAACTGAAGAATCTCAACTCTATTTACAACCTTCTATCAGACTGGGGAGATAGAAGCAAAAGAGGCAAAATGATGGAATGAAAACAGGGCAGTAAATCTGGGTAAAATCTCTAGACCTTAAATTACTTGCATTATAGTCCTGACTCAGTGTCTACCTTGGACTACAATCAAGTGTTTCAAATAATTCTCAATAAATTTCTCTAATCGCATCTTTCAGCCACTGTCCTTCCAACACATATTCTGTAAATTCTTTCTTAACTTTCTTTCTAATACTTATCAGACTTGCCATGAGGAAATCAACGGACTGACTAATGGACAAGAAGGAGAATAACATAAATTAATTTCTGCTGAAGAAAAACTTCCTGAAACACGCCAACTAATTTATGACAAATAATATTTATCTACTCTTCTTGGGCCAATGTGGCTGGCTTTTTTTTTTTTTTTTGAAGTATGCAGTACCCTAATCCATGAATCTATTATTGATGTTGCATTTCCTACTGATGTACTCTGCCTGGAATCCATGTAGTTACTACTTAAGAGTTAATTAACATTTCAGGGTTCTTTGATTTCCAGGAGACCAGGCATAAGAAGAAAAGAGCATTGGGTTTCCCTAGGTTTCTGTTTTCTCAGATGAAAATTACTATCTACTCCTCAGCAAGCAAGAGGGAATAATAGAAAGCCCTAGTGAAACATGTGACAATAGACCAGGCTCTTTCTTACTGAAGAGGGAACGAAAAATAAATAGGCTTGGCTCTGAGACGATACAATGATGTGGGAGGGCAAACTAGTGAGTTGATGTGTGCTACTAGTTCTTGGGTGGTGAAAAAATTGATGTGGAGCGGGCTCATGTGATGTACTTTATCATTCATTCAGCAAATATTCTTGAGTAAGAATAAGGACTGAACATCAATTATAGTGACTATTTGACACTTGTTAGTTCTAAGTTCTATGTTACAGGCTGTGTGGTAGGCATTTATGTGTGTGTGTGTGTGTGTGTGTGTGTGTGTGTGTGTGTGTGTGTTTATTTTTGGTACTAGGGATTGAAGGCAGGGGTGCTTTATCGCTGAGCCACATTCCATCCATGACTACTACCTATATATTACTAAGGAGAAAACTAAGGTCTATGGTGGAATCAAACTCAAATCTGTGCCTAGCATAGCGCAAGGCCCTAGGTTCAATATTCTCCTCAGTATGGGGCAAAGGGTAGGGAGTAAGACAGCGATAGTCAGGAAAAAGCCTTCTCTGCTCTACTCTAATGTCCTTTTTTTTTTGTGTGTGGAGTGAACCCAGGGCCTTGCTCATCTCATGTTAGGCACATGCTCCACGAAAGAGCTATGCCCTATCCCCTAATATCCATAAATATATATATATCCACATATAATTTTTTTTTTTTTTTGGTACCGAGAATTGAACTCAGGGGCATGAAACCACTGAGCAACATCCCCAGCCCTATTTTGTATTTTATTCAGAGAGAGCGTCTCACTTTTCCTGAGGCTGGCTTTGGACTTGCCATTCTCCTGCATCAGCTCCCCCAGCCCGTGGGATTACAGGCAAGCGCCACCGTGCCAGGCTAATGTCCATATTTTTTTTATTCATTTTTAAATATTTTTTTAAATTATTTATGTTTTAATTTTTTAGACTGCATTTTGATTCATTGTACACAAATGGGGTACGTCATTTCATTTCTATGGTTGTACATGATGTAGATTCATACCATTCATGTATAATGTCCCTATTTTTATTTTATTTTATTTTTGTGGTGCTGGGGATTGAACCCAGGGCCTTGTGCATGTGAGGCAAGCACTCTACCTACTGAGCTATATCCCCAGCCCCATGTCCATATTTTTAAAATGCTATCTAGTAGAGATAATAAGTTCAAAGTTAGAAGGTCCATCAAAGTAACTTTGCTTAAAACAAACACCTGTTTGTATGTGGCTCTGATCTTAGTGTTGATGTTATCTTTGTATGAGAAACTGATACATGCAACTCAAAAATCAAAATAATGTTCTCAGGGCTAGCATATGAGAAAGGAAAAATGATGGTTCTGATACCATGTTGACTTATCATGCCTGGATTAGAGTAACCGACATTATGGCAATTATGACTCATCTGTGGGTGGGAATGGAGGTGGATAGTGTTAAAGTGTACTTGTAGCTGCACAGTGCTCAAATAAGGGAAAAATAAGTTGATTTAAGTTCAACTTCACCACATCCAAGGTGACACACTGGATATAAGTGCTATCACTGCTAGAGAAAGACAAAGTAAAGTTTGTGTTAACAGTATTTCTTCTTCCCTCTACAAAAGTAAAATATTTAATTTCTCCATGTTAGTTCCACTGAAACCATAAGACCTTGGCCAACTGGCAGTTACTGAATTCTGGCATGCTTTTGGATCTAGGGACCATGGCCAGATATGGTACTATGGAATAAGTTATGTATAAGCAAGTAATTATCAAGGGCAAACCATTCACATTAGTGATACTTCTGGCCTCTACAGAGAGACCAGAAGCGGTGGCACATGCCTGTAATCCCAGCAGCTTGGGAGGCTGAGGCAGGAAGATTGCGAGTTCAAAGCCAGCCTCAGAAAAAAAAGTGAGGCGCTAAGCAACTGAGCGAGACCCTGTGTCTAAAGAAAATATAAAATAGGGCTGGGGATATGGCTCAGTGGTTCAGTGTCCCTGAGTTTAATCCAAAATACCCCCACCCCCCAAAACAGAAACCTAGCCAGAAATCAGAAAGTTTATAACATGCTAAGACATGCTAAGAATGGCTGCACATGGTGGCCATGCCTGTAATTCCCAGCTACTCTGGAGGTTGAGCAGGGAGGATCACAAGTTCAAGGCCAGCTTGGGCTACTTTTATCTCAAAATAAAATTTAAAAGACCTGGGGATGTGGTTTAGTGGTGCAGCACTTGCCTAGCATGTGCAAGGCCCCTGGGTTCAATTCCCAGTACTGAAGGAAAAAAAAAAAAAAAAAAAAAAAAAAGCTAAGAGTGAACAGTACATTTTCTCCCTTTCATAGGAGAAAAATATCTAAAAGAATGTATACTTTTCAGAAAGTCATGAATTCAGTTTCTCTTTATCAACATGAACTCAAAATTTATTTTTGCTTACTGATGCTGTCTAAATATTTTCACCTTTACAGAGCAGAGAGGAGTCTGTTCAGTAAAATTTCCCCATCTAAGACTCCTGCTGGCAATCTCACCTAAGATAATTGAGATAAATCAATTCTGTCCTTCTTTGTTGGCAATTTGGAAAGAAAAACTACTCTTTTAAAATTCTATTACTGATTTGGGAAAAAAGTTAAGGTTAATGTTATTCCTTAAGACTATTCCTATTTTAAACACCACCATAAAGTAAACTATTTAAAAAACATTTCAAAAGAGACATCATTGGAAAAAATAAATGGATGATCTTCTGGTAGCTTTTACCTAAACTCTGACTCTGATTGCCTAGTATTATTCTTGCTTAAGAAGATAGTGAGATTTGCTAAGACTATGTCATGTTAATTCAAGTACAATGTGACCCATAGAGATACTAGTGATTAAAAAGTGTTACAGAGTTGTCTGTTTTTATAATATAGAATTATTATTTCTTTCTTGAGACTGTTAGAGTAAGTTAAAAAAAAATCCTCCAGTTCCACCTAGAGTTCCATGTAGAGCAACCATCTTATTAAATACGAGTATTTATTTGACTGTTAATATTTGGGTTCTACAATAAAAAGCAAATAAAAATCTCCCTTTTCCTTTGGTATGAAATCAAAATACTGTTTGTTTTGGATTTGGCTAATGTTCTTGAGACTAGATAAGAATGAGGCCATGCAAATCACTTTGGAGAACAGTCAAGAAGACTGAGATGAAAATCATTAGAAAGGGAAAGATTTTATAATTCTCTTTCTTGGGTCCTTGGTATAATTTTTAAAAATGGAATTTCAGGCTGACTGAAATTAAAAGCAGCTAAGACATATTCTCTAAGAGAGCAGATGTCAGGTTCAGAAAAAAGGGGCTAATTCTAGGAGTCCATTTCTAACTGACAGTCTCTATAACCCAGGTGCTGTCACATATTGGGAACACAGCCATTACCACACAAGAATGCTTACAGAATGAAGAAAGACAAAACAAGCTGTGCCTTTTAGAAGAGAAAAGACTTTAAAGGCTTTTATTCCTCCTTCTCTGTGAAAAGCTTTTAGTTGAAGTTAAAGGTTTCTAGTCTCTCGTTTATCTTATAATCTGAAAGCAAAAGTCTCTTAAAAAGAAAATTTCCTTTATTTAGTGGTTTGCTCGGATCAAACACACTAAATGTGAGTTTTAAGAAACTATATTTTCAACCTCTCTAGAAACAGTGGACAGAAATTTGTTCTCAGGAGGTGAGACGGGGAAGGGAATAGGGGAGAAGATCTAAACTGGATCTTTTAAGCCAGTAGCAGTTCCTCCATAACTAACAATTCTGGGCTTTTATTCCAAAAGCTCTGCCTTGAGTCTATTAATGAAGCAAGTAAGCTAAACACAAGTCTGTCTGGATGTTTCTAGGGAAGGATCATGCCAGTAATTTAGAAATAAAAACAGTCCTGAGGAAAACCAAGGGAGTGCCAAAGCAGCCTGCCCATTGGCTTCTAAAGTGGATCTGACAAACACTGCAGGGCTATGGCAGTGGGATTTTTAATATATCCTTTTAGGCGTGTTTTAGCTTCATGCCACATAATCTTCTTCCCAGAAGGCAGATGTAATGAAGCTCAGCTATTACTCTGCTCAAGTGCTGATTGGCTTTGACATTTAAGCAAAGCTTCTGCAGACTTCCCTGTCTCCCAGACCTTGAGTCCATTCCATTTACTTTGAATAGACAAGCAGCATTAAGTTCAATAAAAATGATTGGTTTCATTTCATAAGGTAATAGGAGACTGAAGTCATCAGTAAACTAAAATTTCCTATTTCTGTTTGCCATTATTGTTATGGCAATGAGATGGTGATCAGTTGAAAAGGTTAGGGTCAGCTTTGGTCCCTTAATAATTCTTTGGAAACCAGCAAATCTCAGTTTCCTGTCTTCTTTGGTCAAGCTTAGTCAATCACCTGAAAAGCCTTCCCAGCTCCCTAAATGCATCACTGAGAACAGTCCCTTCCTGGGGGCTTGCTCTTTAGTTGAATGTTTGCGTTCACAGCCCACAGTAAAGGCTCTCTTAATGGTTACCCCTGAAGAGCCTGCAAAGTCCCACCCACTCCACAAACAGTACAATGTTCACTTGCTTGACTCTGGTGGCTATGTTTCTGCACTTATGGATGTGTGATATTTTCCCATCCTCCCTGGCTTGTTGGACAATCTGTTTTTCAACTCCAATAAAAGCACCAGCTCATCTCAGCTTTAATTAACTATAGTGGAAAGAGATGCTACTGATGGATATATACCATATGAATACAGGCATAGGCCACAAAAGCCTTTGATAGCTCCCCTGGTCTTTAATCCTGCAATCATCCCACCAACTACTTTTCCTCAAATCTAAGAAGTCTTTCAGGTTTAGGCTGGGCATAGTGGCACATGTCTGTAATTCCAGCTTCCAGGCTGAAGCAGGAGGATCACAAATTTGAGGTCAGCATGGGCAACTTCATGATACCCTGTCTCAAAATAAAAAGGACTGGGGATATAGCTCATTGGTAGAGTGTTGACTCAACATGTGCAAGACCCTGGGTTCAATCCCTAGGTACCTCCACACACACACACACACACACACACACACAAAAAGTAAGCAGTATCTTTGGATAGGTGAACACTCAACCTCTCAACTCCCACAACCGCCTTACTTGTAAATCCATCATCTCCACTAAGGGTAACCTTCCTGCCCTGCCTGTGGTCTATGTGTCTTTTATCAATACTCATCTTCAATCAGAGAGAAGATAATCCTCCTGAGCCTGTGTTGGACGACCTGTCCTACAGACACTTCATGATATCTCCCTTGGCCATCCTCATAATCGGGTACACTGCACTTACTATTTTAGCAGCAAATTCTATATTGTTCCTAAACCACTCACCTTCATATTAGCAGCCGTGCACATCTATCTATTCCAGAATACACTTCTGAAAGCAGCTGATTCCATTTTATACAACTTTTCCAGGACTTAAATAGAAGAATGATCATGTAGAGAGATTTGCTACCCTAATCTCATTAAGATGTCAAAGCCATCTTATTTCCTCTGTTTGAACTATTTTTTCTCCTATTCTTGAAACTACCCAGAAAGATGATGTACACAGTGCCTGACATATGTCTTTAATAAGTTTTAATTTTCTTTTTGTGTTTACTTTGTTTTGTCTTAAAATCTTTCATGTGTCATATGAATTTTCTTCAGATGTTGTTGTACTTTACTTAATCAGTCCTCCATAATAATAGAGAGCTATCTATTCTTTTAAGATCATTTGAGCGAGAATGTTTATCCCCCTACATAATAGAAAAGTGGCTGACTGGGCTGGGGACATAGCTCAGTTGGTAGAGTGCTGGCCTGGCATGCACAAGGCCCTGGGTTCAATCCCCAGCACCACCAAAAAAAAAAAAAAAAAAAAAAAAAAAAAAAAAAAAAAAAAAAAAAAAGACTCCTTCGAAAAGTGGCTGATTATCCAATATATACATAGATATTAATGTTAATAAGGCACTTTCTGAACACTCTTTTATGAGCGGTGCTAGAAATACAGGGGATACATATGGCATACAGTCCCTGCCCTCCAGAAGTTTACAATCTAAATGTTGAAATAAAATATATATATGAAACTGTTGAGAAACAATGCAAAGCAACAGTACATGTCTGGTCTTCCTGTTTCTAATCTCTCCCTTGTGTGATCCCTCCCACACACTACTTCATACTATCAAAACGTGGCATTCTGAATGTCACTCCACACACTCTCTGTTTAAAAACCCTTGGTAGCTTCAACAGTCCACAGAATGAAGTCTGAACTTGGTCTGACATTCAGATCTCTACAGTGTTAACATCTCCAATCTCACGTTGTCTAACTTCTGGACAAAAGAAGCTTCTGCTTTATGCAAAGTTTCCTCACCCTCTGATACACCATGTGCATTCCTTCTTGTATCTTTGCTCATATCATTCTCCCTATCTGATTTTCCCTTTCCCTTTCTCTCTCTTTTTAAACCTATTTTCTCCCTCTAAGGCCCAGTTTAAGTTCATGGTCTAGGGCCTCCTTGCTATTTCAGTCAACAAAATTCTCTTAACCTCCCTTCTCTTAACTTCAGTAGTACACGTGGTATACAAAATCCCTATTTGGAACTTAACATACACTACTGTTATATTTTTATACATTTCTTATGTGTGTATGTATCAGAGGCTATATTACAGTTTTATTTTGTTTTACAACCAAACATTTATATCCTACAACTATTTGTTAATGTTAATATTAAAAATAAATCAAACACACATACCACAAGTCAGGTGTCTAACACCTACATCTCTAACCGGACATATTTTAAATCCACATATCCAAAACCTTTAACCCTTTTTTAACTAATTAGCGTAAGGCATTCACCCTAAATTCAAGTTACTTTTTCATTCCCTCCCTCAACATCCTTAGGGTCTAGAAGACAAAGCCCAATACTCACAGTGAACTTTATTTGGATTTGTCTGTTTCCGACGGGACATGTTTCTCTGATCCAAGAGCTCTGGTCTTTCCCAGTTTCTTGACTGGATATGTTACGTCCTCCTTGCCAGGTGCTAAGCTATAATAAAAAAGGGTATTGTTAACATATGTCATTTTTTTCTCAGAAAATATACAAAATTAAAAGATAAAAAGACTTTTAAAGTAGCTCCTAAGCATATAAAACTCACCAGTTATAATAAATAATTGAACTAATGAAAGAAAGAAAGAAGTGAGTGAATTTCTACTATAATGTCAAGGTCCAAGAATTTTAAGAGGGGATTCCCTCAAATGACTTAGAGAATTTTACTCTAAATCCATCTACAGAATCCAGAATACTGTTAAGTGACCATGATCAAGGCCATAGGACAGAAAAGGATGCAAAATTCAGGCAACCAGGGTTAGAAGTATTGTGAGCTCAAAGGGATAAGTCCCATGGATGAGAAAGGAAGCAAAAAGAAGCCAGAGTGTGGCAGCTCACATGTCACATGCCCACTGGAAGTCAAGTCCTGCAATCTGCATGAATGGGAGCCTCTAGACATTTTTTAAAGAAATTATCTTGCCTAGAGGTAATGAAGGCGTCATATCCCTGTGAGATAGGAAAGTCTCAAAACCCGAGGCATCTGTAAATGAAAACAACATGAGAAATAGAGCCTTTATTTAGTGATACAGAACAGTGCTTAGCACCACGGATGACAGGACACTAAAGCAAATCAAACTTCCAATGCTAAAGACTGGCTTTCACCAGAAGACCAAATACCACCCACATTGCCAAGTACTAATGCAATCTCCCAATGTGGAACACCAACCTGGTCCTGCTCACATGTTCTGGAGAGGTGGGCAAAGTTAATAACTTTAGAGCCTCTTTTCAGTCCTCCCTCTGTGTAGTAGAGACCAGTGGGAGGAACAAAGAAAAGCCCCCTTTGTAAGAAGTGCTGCAGAGACATGCATCTGCCCTGCTTATATAAAAAGGGGACAGATACTTAAGCCTGGAAGGTCCTGGTTAACTAAAAGAACAACTGGCCCAGCATAAGCATCGTTAGAGAATCTGAAATGGATTAGTAGCAGAAGTTATGGCATTTTCTTTGAAAGACAGAATGAATAAATAGATATTTTAAAAAATTATCTTTCCTACCAAAGGCAGGAATATGGATCTGGTCACCTAAGTTTACTTTCAGTTCCTGCCTTCTCAGATTGTACTCATACATAAGAATATAAAATTGTACTTTATTGCCTTTAGAGGAATGATGAGAGGCTACTACTCGCTGTACTTAGTGCTCCAGTTAATGAAGACTTGCCTCCTGTTATGCCAGCTAACTCCTCTACATAGAGAGAAAGGACCTCAAACCTGTAATCAGATCCTGCCTCCCCTTACCAAAAGAAAGAAACCGCAAATGGCAAAGACAGGCCTCCACAGGAAGTGGCAAAGGAAGCAGCTTTCAGGCAGTCTTCTATCATATCTGCATATCAAACACAGTTCTTTTTCAGACCTTTAATTAAAAAAAAAGAAAGAAAAACTCCAAATGTATACAGTAAAAATGAATTTTAATTATTTAGAGGGTAGTATGCTGATATCTAGTACTAATGGTATGTCTTCTCTAAATTTTGTGTATATCATTTCTAATCAAGTAGTTATTAATGGAAGCAGTGAATGAATATCAGATCTTTCCTTTTTGTCTATGGAGTCACAAAGTGGAGAGTTAAATGAACTGAAGGTTGTCTGTTAATTTTTCTAAAATACCTCCTGTATTGTATAAAGAAAAAAATGGAATCTTGACTAATCTACATTTTCTTCGCATATTTAAATCATCAGTGTCCACTGCCTCTCACAGTCCTCCTAGTGGCTTAATGGAGAACTGACCAGATGGTACCCCATGGGACTTCTTACCTGGGGGATGGAGGGAAAATAAGCAAATGCCCTCCCCTCTCACAAAACAAAACAAAGCTACAATAATAAAAACATCCACCAAAAAAAGTCTGTAGGGTCACAGACTCTTAAAAATAAATATGGAAATAAATAAACGGCACTGAAAGGATACTCCTTTCATACCACACAGCATGATCTCAGGTTAGACAGTGTTTAATAGGAGGTAAAAGCTAATAAAAACCCACGGACAGGTAACCCTAAAGGTCATTCATTGCGTTTTATGTCCAGCTCTGCCTTAGTTTCCAAGCCCAAATCTGAAAATAAACCAAAAACATAAGTGGACAGATGCCTGAACATCTTTATCTATAAGGAAACTAGAATGGGAAAAAAGATAAACTGAGGTTCGGGTATGCAGGATTTCTATTTTAAAAGGAAGGCAGCTTTTTAGAGCGAAGCTGAGTCTTCGGGAGGGTGCAACACCTCCCCTTATCACAGTCTCAGCTCTCCCACAGGTGTTAGGTTGCAGTTTCCAGGGCACACCACAGACTTTAGTAAGGGAGGGGGTACGGATGCAATGCCAGCCTTAAAAAATGAGGATGCACTCCCACCTCCAGCTCTGGTGCAGTTCCCACGGAGCAAAGTAAACTCGCCTGAATCCAAGTGATGTGTATCTGCCAAAAAAAGGAGAGGACAAGAAAGCTGTTCACGCAGCTGCTTCTGTTCCCAGGTGCCCCTGGGGTCGGATATGGAGCGTGTGTATGATCAGCTGAGATATTCCCTCTGGCTTTTTCAAGCACGAGCACAGGTAAATTTCCAGGAATTACAAACACGAGCCAGAGGTCTTCCGAAGCGGCTCACACAAACCCTCAGCCAACACAGTCTTCTCCCGGACTGACGCCCCCGGGTCGGCGCTCCCACGCCCATCCTCCCCTCCCCCAGCTCCACCCAAGCCTGTCAGCCGCCGGGGCCGCCCGGGTTGTACCCGGCCAGAACGCGACGAGGCCGGACACCCTCCCTTGCGGGGAGGGCGGTGGCGCGGACGACCCCGCGCCCGGGACCGCCGAGGGACAGAAAGAGGAACTGCCGGGCGGGGCCGCCGGGAGGGCGGCTGGACCGCGGGGAGGAGTGAGCCCTGGCTGCTCCCGCCCCCCAGGCCAAACGAGCCCCGGCCCCCTCCCCAAACGCAGACAGACAAAAGGACCGACAGCCAGCGACCCACAGCGGGCCAGCAGCCCCTGCATCCTCGGCCGGGCCCCGAGGAAGGACGCGGGGGCCTCTTTACCCGGCGCGTCGGCGCTCGGCTGCGCTCCGGGTCCCTGGGCCCCGCCTCCGGACAGACGGACCGCCGGACAATGGGCCCCGGGCCGCGGCTCTGGCCAGCTGGGCCCGGGCTCTCCGGGACCTGGCCGCGGCGGGGGGAGGGCGGCTCCAGGCCGAGCCGGTGGCGGGGAGCCGAGGGGCGGCGCTGCAGACGGACAAAGCCAACGGCAGACAGACGGACGGAGGGGGAAAAAGATGGCGACGCGGGTGGCGGGAGCGCGCTGCTCGCGCACCCTCAGCGAGTGGGGCGCGTGCACGAGTCTCACCTCTCCCCCTCCCCCTTCTCCAGCCGGGTCCCCCTCCCCGCTCTCCAGGCGCGCGCCTGGCGCTCAGGCGGGGCTTGAGGGAGAGGGGTCCAGGGAGGCGGGACTTGAGGGACATCCAATCACGGACGTTGGAGAGGGGCCTCGCTGCATCCTGAAGCCCCCGAGCCCACCCAGCCTCGCACCCTCCTCGGTCTTTCCCAGGTGCTCTCAGCCCCTCGGCGTCCCCAAACCCTCCAGAGCATGTGAGCTCCACCCTATCTGCTCTGATCCTGGTTTCCTACCCCACCATCGAGTTCAGCCACAAAACCCACATCCCCCAACCACAGCTCCACCGCAGGCTACCCCTCCCCTTAGCCCAACCTTTACAACCCCCACCCCACCATCACGAACCTTCCTTTCACTGCCCCACACCTCCCCGTTTCTTCAACCCCCAAGGCATTCAGTGTGAGCGAGACCGAGGGGCCACAGCCTCTGTGGGCGGGGCTAAGCTCAGCTGTCAGAACCTCCAATGGGAAAAATGTTTATGTTTCTTTTGGACATGTATTTCTCCAACATGATAGTGGACTAATAAAATAGCAGAAGTTGTAGACCCAGGGCAGGGTAATTTGTGATCACTGGTGCCACTTAAGGGGCATTTGGGCGATTGAGAGCGGTCGAATCACTTCCTAATAAAACACCTCCTCCTGTCATCGTCCCCTTCTCCCCTATTTCCCGGTTGCTTTCCCTTTCTTCCTCTCATTCTGACTTCTAGTAGAATGCCCTAGCCTGCTTCTGACATCGCCTGCTTAGAGAAGTAGGTAATGCTGTGGAAAGAAATGAGACCTGACTGAAGATTCAGCTTTGAGTCCCAGCTTTGCCACTGACCAGTTTGATGACTTTAGGCAAGTCACTTCCCTATTCTGAGTCTCTGCTTCCTAAGATGTAAAATGGATAATAATAGTGTAATTCCTGGCCACTATTCCCAGGGAGTTGTGTTGGTTAAGTAAAATGAATTTCTGAAAGTATTCTGCAAATATTTCTTGTTATTACGAGTCACACAAAGGCAGAACTAATGAGGATGCTGACGCTTGATAAAATGACATCTTGATATTTGCATAAAGCTGTCTTGCAAAATGTCCTTCCCCCCAGATCTCCAATAAGATATCATTGCCTGAATTTTCTATTTATTGTGATAGAATTGTTGTATTGAAAGATCTTGGTCCTTCATAGTTTTGTGGTAAATAGTTCATTCATTTATTCACTCGTTTATTTATTGTGAATGGGATATTTAGATAGGGATTGTTGTTTAATGTCAGTGAAGGAAATATTTTAATTTCATTTAAAAATCTAATTTCTGCACAGCCAAAAAAGGAAATATTCTCATCCACCCAGTAAGCTTTTTAGTGTGTTTTATGTAAGAATGCAAGCTGAAACATTAACTTTTATACTACAGAGTAATTCTTCATCAGTTTTGATGAGAAATGCAAACATGGCTTACTTATGTCACTTTTTGAAGTTGACTTAGTTGATATTTTCAAAAGGAAAGTAGTTGATGGGTAAAATTAGCTTCCAATGAAGTCTCATATTCACTAAGTTGTAGTGTAAGGCTGGGCAGCATGGGCTGGGGATGCAGCAAAGTGGTTGAGCACCTGCTTAGCACACTTGAGGCCTGGGGTTCAATGCCCAGCACTGGTGGTGGCAGGAAAACTGGGTGGCTTGTTCCAGCTTCTGATAAAATTAGATGATGATAATGATATTCTTATAATCTTCCTGTACTCTGTGTCTCTGAGGTGTTGTGATTCAGGGTTATAATCAAATAATGAAAAAACAATTAAATAAGAAATTAGTTTATTTTTCCTCTTCTCTCACCTAAACTTGTTCTCTATCCAAAAGACTTTTTAATAAATCATGGATTTTTTTTTCAGTTCCCAATCTACTTATAGAGTTATGCTATTATTTTGCCACTTCAACTATATTACTTCCCCCTTGAAATATCTTCCTAATCCATTTCTGTCATTTGGTTTTGGAGCTGGGAATTGAACTCAGGGTTTAAGCATGCAAAGCACATGCTCTACCACTGAGTTACATACACCCCAGCCCTGAAATCCATTTTAGATTTATTGGCTCCTACAGTGACTTTGTTAGGGTATTATATCACGACAGTAATGGGAGAAAAAAATTTAAGAACTTTTTTTTTGGTAGTACTGGTGATTGAACCCAGAGCATGAACTCTACCACTGAACTGCATCCCCAGTCTTTTTTATTTTTTTATTTTGAGGAAGAGTCTTACTAAATTGACCAGACTGGCCTTGAACTTGTGATCCTCCTGCCAAAGCCTCCTGAGTTGCTGGAATTACAGGCATGCACCATCAAACCTGGCTCAAGAACCTTATATTAAAAATGTATTAAGGTATAATTCATATGCCACAAAATTCACCCTTTTAAAATGTACAATTGAGTAGTTTTTAGTGAATTTGCAGGGTTGAGTAATGTCACTGTATTAGTCAACTTTCTGTCACTACGACAAAATACCTGAGAAAAACCAACCTAAAGAAGGAAAGGATTGTTTTGGCTCATGGCTTCAGAGTTTAATTCATGGTTGCATGGCTTCCTTATTTTGGACTGTGGTAAGGCAGAAAGTCATAGCAGAAATGTGTTGTGGAGTAAAGCTGCTCATTTATGGTGGCCAGGAAAGAAAAAAAGAGAGACGAAAGGTGTTCAGGGTCCCAATATCCACTTCCAGGACACACCCCAATGAACTAACCTCTTTCCACTAGGCCCCACCTCATAAAGGTTCCACCACCTCCCAATAGCTTCACCACAGGTTGGGAAACAAACCTTCAATATTTGCCCTTTGGGGAACATTAAATATCCAAACCATAACAGTCAGCACTGGAAGATCAAGAGCATTTCTAGCATCCTAAAAAGAAACCCTATACCATTAGCAGTAAGTTCCCATTCTTCCTTCCCTCTAGCCCCTGGCAACCACTGATCTGCGGTTTTGTTTTTTGTTTTTTTTTTTTTTTGCAGTGCTGGGGATTGAACTCAGGGTGTGGTGCTTCCAAGGCAAGCACTCTACCAACTGAGCCATATCCACAGCCCTGCTTTCTATCTTTATGGATTTGCCTACCCTGGATATTTCATATAAGTGGAATCATACAGTATGGAACCTTTTGTGTTTGGATTCTTAGTTTACTTAGTATGTTTTTGAGATTTATCCACACTGAAGAATATGGCAATACTTCATTTCTTTTATGGCTAAATAATATTCCAGTATGTGGACATACACATTTTATTTATCATCCTTCAGTTGATGGATATTTGGCTTTGTTCCATATTTTGACTATTATGAATAATCCACTATGAACATGTGTGTACAATTTATGCATGAACACAGGTTTTCAGTTCTGTTGAGTGTATTCAAATACTTAGGAGTAGAATTGGGGTCATATAGTAATCTATGTTTATGTTTTTGGGGGATTGCTGAACTATTTTCCAAAGTGGCCGTACTATTTTATAGTCAACCAACAATATATGGCAAATTCAATTTCTCCACATTCTGCTCACTGTTTTATGTTTTCTTTTTCATTATAGTCATTCGAGTGGATGTAAAGTCATATAATTGTACTTTTGAATTTCCCTAATGACTGAGGATGTTGTACATCATTTCAAGTGATTATTATTGACCCTTTGAGGAATGCCTATTCAAATCTTTGCCCATTTAAAACTTGGGTCATTTATCTTTTTATTATTGTGTTATAATGGTTTTTATGTACTTTGAATACTTGATCTTTATCAGATGTGTGGTTTGAAAAATTCTCTTCCATTCTATGTGTTATCTCTTCCAATCCCAAAACACCAAAGGCCTAATGATCTCTCTGATATGCAGAAGCTAACACATAAAAAGGGGGATGGAGGGAAGAATACAAGTTCAGTGGATTAGGCAAAGGGGAATAAAGGGAAGGGAGAGGAGAAGAGAATAGGAAAAACAGTGGAATGAATTGGATATAACTTTCCTATGTTCATATATAAATATAACACCAATGATATTCCACATCATGTACAATTTATGGGACCCTAATTAGATTAAGTTATACTCCATGTATGTATAATATGTCAAAATACTCTCTACTGTCATGTATATCTGAGAAGAACAAAAAATATTTTTTAATTAAAAAGAGATCTAATTTCTATGCTTATTGCTGTTCATCTTAGATTGGTTACTTCATGATTCTAAGCTTCACTATTCTCCTCTATAAACTGGTAAAGAATCCAGGTGTGGTGGCATATGCCAGCTACTTGGGAGGTTGAGGCAGGATGATGACAATGTTCAAGGCCAACCTGGGAAACTTAGCAAAACTCCTGTCTCTAAAAAAAAATTTTTTTTTTTTTTTTTTTTTTTGGTGCCAGGGATTGAACCCAGGGGTGCTTAACAGCCACATCCCCAGCATTTTTTTATTTTTTATTTTGAGACAAAGTCTTGCTAAGTTGCTTAGGGCCTCACTAAATTGCTGAGGCTGGCTTTGAACTTGCCATCCTCCTGCCTCAGCCTCCCAAGCTGCTGGGGTTACAGATATACACCACCATGCCCAATTACATTTTTTTTTTTAATTAAAAAAGTGCTGGATAGAGTAAAGGGACTAGGGGGAGGGAGCAACAGAGAGAAAGGAGGAAATATATCATGCACATGTACAAATATTTAACATCAAATTCCCACTATTATGTGTAATTATAATGCACCAATAAAAATGTGGAAAAAAAGACAAATGTGAAACAATAAAAATAAAAGGTCTAGGTGTGGGGCGTGTAGCTTAGTGGTAGAGCACTGTCTAGTATGAGGGAGGCCCTGGGTCAATCCCCATGTGGGGGAAAAAAACTGAAAAAGATTTCTGAGCTACTGATGCTTCAAAGACATGTCATGAGTCTCAAAGTGAGGTAAGTGCTTTTGTAAACTGAAAATTGTCACAGAAATGCTTACTATTTGTATTCAGCCCTAATTAGTGATAATGATGTTCTCTGAAGATTGTTCCTTAGGTGCTCTAAAAGTGATCTTGATTTTTTTCTTTAGGCCTTAGGAAGACATCCAGAGTGGTTCCTATTCCAAGTTAACTTCTTTAGTATAAGTGCTGAGATTTACCCTTTCTATAGGTTAGTAGTTAAAGCAAGCCCCTTCCTTCTTTTACACAATGTGTAGCGCTTTTTATTTACTTTTTTTGTAAACGGTCAGATAGTAAATATGGTGGGCAACATAGGTCACTGTCATGTGCTTCCCGCCATACCTCTTTTTCCTGGCCTTTTAGCAATGTAAAAGCCATTGGTAGCTGGAAGGGCTATATAAAAACAGGCCTGACTGATTTGTCTTGCAGGCCTATCCCTGAAAGACTCTTATTCTATGGCGTGCAAATGTTATACCAGATTTTTGTTATAGCCACTAGTTGTAATGATTTATACAAAAAAGAATACACGATTGATTAACTAAAGATATGTGTTAAATTTTTGTCCTATCAACAGAACAGGATTTTCAAGTGAAACCATGTGAGTCATTTGTTTTGATTATGTTTAGCTTCTGAATGAAACTAATCTGTTCAGCCAGGGACAGAGGTACTCTCCTTGCCCCCACACTCCCAGAAAGTGTTTGACTAACTGGCTGGCTGGGGTACAATTCATAGTTGCTAAAACCCAGGTCATAGGGGTATGATTGCCAAATCCAAACAATTGCTGAGTAGGAAGCAATTGTTCTAAATGAATCATGTCACTAGACCAGGGCTTAATGACATTTTAAACTCATCTTTACTTTTATGGTTTGAACAAGGTTTCTATGTCAAGGATCCCAAAAGTTATCTTAGTATACTCTACTACTGAGAGTATGGTGAAATAGAAACTCTCACATTTTGGTGTTAGTGGTAAACTGATACTTCCTTTTTGAACGCTAATTTGGCATTATCGATTAAATTGAAAATGTACCTACTGTTTGACCCAGTTCTTCTGTTTCTAGGAATTTACTCAATAAGTACAGTTCCTGCTGGCAAATATCTACTCATTGCAGCATTGTTCAGAGAGGCGAAATATTGGAAATAACCTAAATGCCTATCACTAGAGCTCCACCTAAAATATATGGCACACACATACCATGGCCTATTCTGTAATCCTTTAGAAAAATGAGAATTATCAATAAATATTGATGTGGGGCAAGATAATCTATCTATACATCTACATCTATCTATATCTTTTTTTTTGGTGGTGGTGTTAGGGATTGAACCCAAGCAAGTTCTTCCACTGATCTACACCCCAGCCGTACACCATACACAAACACACAAGCAAATTATCGTATGGCATGCTACTATATGTTAAAAAAAAAAAAAAAAAAAGGATACCACATGGTATGGTGACACACACCTGTAATCCCAGTGACTTGGAGGTTGAGGCAAGAGGATCACCAAGTTGGAGGTCAGCTTCAGTAACTTACTGAGACTCTGTCTCAAAAAATGAAAAGGCCTGGGAGATGCAGCTCAATGGTAAAGTGCCTCTGGATTCAATCCCCAGAACCAGAAAAAGACACACACACACACACACATACACACACACACACAAAAGTAAACAGATGGTTTTATATGTTGAAAATACCATTGGAAAGATATTATTAATAGCATTCAGCGTTATCTATTGGACGTTGTTCTAAAAGCTTTTCATAAATTAAAAAAACTGTCACAACTTTATCAAGGTAGGTGATATTATTCTCATTTTACAGATCAGAAAACCAAGGTACAGAGATTAAGTCACTTGTACAAAGGTGCAAGAAACCAGCAATAGTAGTTACTCCACTTCTAGAAAGGGAGACTGTAAGACTAAGGGTCAGAGGACAAAGACTTTTTTTCCTTTTCTTTTTTTGATACCAGGGATTGAACCCAGGGGCCCTGAGCCACACCCAGTGGAGCCACACCCCCAGCACTTTTTATTTTATTTTTAATTTTGAGACAGGGTCTTGCCCAATTGCTGAGGGTAGACTTGAACTTGGAATCCTCTTTCCTCAGCTTCCTAAGTCATTGGGATTGTAGATGTGTGCCACCATGCCGGGCCAAAGGCTTATTTTCACTGTATATCTTTTTCAGGTAGGTTTGTGGTTTGCTATGACAAGTTTATGCATTACTGTAATTTTTAAAATTTTATTGTTTTTGGTACTGGGGATTGAACACTGGGCCTCATTGATGGTAGGCAAATGCTTTGCCACTAAGCTACATCCCTAGTGGGTCAATTATCAACATTTTTGCTATAATTTTACCCCTACATACAGTATACATTTCAAAATTTAAAAAGGTCATTTTCATAATAACAAAATAGCAATTCTTAGGTTATTTGGCATCACCTAGTAACTAATTTCCCCAACTGTCTCAAAAACATCTTTTATAAATGATTTATTTGAAGTCACAGGGAAACAAGGTCCACACGTTGCATTTGGTTGCTGCTTTCAGGTTCTTTAAAGAAGGACACTCTGTCCTTCCCAGACCCCTTTCTTTTTTGGATACCACGATCTTATTGAGGACTCAATTTATAAATGCGTGTTACTTATTGGCGGGGAGAGGGGACCCACACCTTTAAAAGGGACCAAATACTGTGTACTTTGCGGTCCCGGAACCCGGTTTTATTTCGAAATGGTTATAAACACAGAATTTCTAAATTCAAGTACTTGTCCTATGACAGCCCCAGGACAATTAAGCACAATTTTGGTCTCGGTAGATGCAGCAGCGTCTTACAGTAGGGGGCAGGATTCCCACCTGGAAATCCAGAGCCCAGGAATCCCCTTCCAGTGCTAAGCTGAGAAATATTTTCCAAGTTAAAAACAAAACCAAATGAAAAAGTTTCTTCTGAATACAGAAATAAATAAACTCCCGGAGAACGTGGTGCTGCGGAAACATTACTAAATACGCAGACCAGAAGAAGTCTGGTTGAAAGGGTCATCAGATTTCCCTTTAAAAATGGGAGAAGATGGGCTGGGGTCGTGGCTCAGTGGTGGAGCGCTTGCCTAACATACGTGAGGCACTGGGTTCGATCCTTAGTACCACGCGAAAATAAATTAAGGTACTGTGTCCACCTACAACTAAAAAATATATTTAAAAAATGGGAGAATGAGGGTCCGCAGGCGGAAACCGAGAGACGGTGGGTGCAGAGCCGATGACAAAGAGGGAGCTGTCAGGAGTCGAAACCCGCCCGACCCTTCACACGACGACAAAACCCTCTCAGGCGGAAAGGAGAGCCGAGCGAAGGGCGCGAGCAAATCTCAACGAGGAACTCCCGGAGTTTGGGAGGCAGTTCTCCAGTCGGTTTTTCCAGAGGCTGAAACAATCGGGGATAAGAATAACCAGCACCGAGTTACAGGACCACCGCTCACCGCGCCCAGGGCGCGCCCCCAGCAAGTGACTCAATCGGCCTCACGAGTTACGCGTCACGCCCTGAGACTCCGCCGCTGGAAGTAGTTCCCGGCCGCGCCGGCTCCGAAGGGATCCGAGGCTGGGAGTCACTAAGTCCTCGGCGAGTGTGGGTGCTTGCAGCGGCCCGCACGCAGCCAATCCCTGGAGAGGGGGGCGTGGCTATCCGGGTCCGTGGATCCCTCCGCCCGAGCTGGCTGTGCTGAGGCCGAGAGAGCGCCATTTTGGATGCTGAGCAACGTTTCCGAAGTCGGTCTCCACTGTTTTCACGCCTGGATTTGGCCAGGTGAGTGTAGCGTCCTCAGCGTTATGGGTCTTTGTCTTCTTGCCTGTGCACCCTGAAGTTCGTAATCCCCAACCAGCTATAAGGCCCTCGGTTCAAACGGCCCTCGGGATGGCAGAGGAGAAAGGGAAGGGTGTTGGAAGCGGGGGTCAGGCCGGAGGTCGGGCGAGGGGCCGCGGCGCGGGAGGCGGGCCGGGGCGGGGGTGGGAGCGTGACCAGGCTGCCAGCTGATTGGAGACCGCCGGCCCTAGACACCGGAGCCGCCAGACGTTCCCGTCGTCTTCCCTGCCCCGAGGCGCCTGGTCTCTGGGGCGGCAGCGCCGCGGCCTGCGGTTCTTGGCGACCCTCGGCGACTCCGTCAGGGCGCCCCCGGTAGCGGGAGAAAATTGCCTTCCCCCTCGCTGCCGCGTCCCGGAGACCCCTTTGGTGAGAGCCCTGGTGAAGAGCCCGCGGCCCTGTGCTTGCCCTTCCGCTCTTTGTGCCTTCCCTCCTCTTCCGGGTTGCTGGGGGCGATTCCTTGAAACTCGCCAACAAAATCTTGAACGAGGGTCCCGATCATAGTGGGGACTCTGGCTTCTAAAAGATGGAGAATCCTCAACTCTAGACTACGTTTCCTTTTTTTTTTTTTTTTTCCTTTTCCCCCTTTCTCTCCCCAGTGCGGTGCTGGGGAGTAGAATCCAGGCCCTCTACCCCTAAGCAGTTCCCCCTGTTATTGTTTGGATGTTAGGTGTCCCCCAAAAGCTCATGTGTGAGACAGTGCAGGGCTTAGAGGAGAAATGACTGGGTTATGAGAACCCTAACCCAATCAGTGAACCGATGGAGATTAACTGAGTGGTAACTGAAGGCAGGCGGGTGTGGCTGGAAGAGGTGGGTCATTGGGGGTCGTGCCTTGAGGTATGTCTGTCTGTTCCTGCTGAATGAGAGTCTCCCTGCTTCCTGGTTGTCATATTCTGAGCTGCTTTCCTCCTCCACACCCTTCCACCCTGATCTTCTGTTTCACTTGCAGCCCAGAACAACTGAGACCTCTGAAATCGTGAACCCCTAAATATTTTCCTCCTTAAAATTGTTCTTGTCAGAACTTGTAGTCACAGCAGCAAAAAGGCTGACTAAAACGTCCCCTCAGCCCCTCTAGTCTACTTAAGCTCTCATTCTTTTAAAATAGTTAAAATCAAGTTCCAATTTCATGTAGCCTATTCTGATTTAAAAATAAAACTAGAAAGCAAAATGTAGTCTAATTCATTTCAAATAACAGGAAAAGTGAAATGCATATGAATGCTTATTTTAGCTTGATTGCTTTGATATAAATGTCGAAAGGTTGGAGAATTTGTAAGAAAGCTGTCATGCAGTGGGGTGTTAAGCAACTGTTAAAATAGATTTTGTAATGATGTGATTATAAGTGATAAAATGATTTGTTGGTGTTCATAGTTCATGAGTACAACTTTGTAAAAATATGCTTTAAGAAAATTTCTTGGTGGGCTGGGATTGTGGCTCAGTGGTAGAGCCTTGCCCAGCACATGTGAGGCACTGGGTTTGATTCTCAGCACGACATAAAAATAAAAGATATGGCGTCCATCTACAACTAAAAATTTTTTTTTCTTGGTAAAAGTATATCCAATGAATTTTTTCTTTTCTCTCTCTCTCTCTTTTTTTTTTTTTTTTTTTGCGGAGGGGGGGTACCGGGAATTGAGCTCAGGGGCACTTGATCACTGAGCCATATACCCAGTCCTATTTTGTCTATTATTTAGAGACAAGGTCTCACTGAGTTGCTTAACACCTGTATTGCTGAGGCTGGCTTTAACTCAAGATCCTCCTGCCTTAGCCTCCCCAGATGCTGAGATTACAGGTGGCCGAGCCCCAATGAATTTTCTACAGTGTGTTTATATTTTATTACAAAGCAAGATTTTATAATGCATGTGCATTCCAATATTAATGATTCCTGCCAGGAAATTTTGATGGTATCTGAATTATGAAGTCTATACTTGTGAATTACATATGCTGCTGAAGGTGTTGTAGTTGCTTTATTTTATTGACATTTCAATCTTGATTAGTTTGTTCAGTAAACATTCAATTACAGTTTGTAGTGTGAAAATACAGTAAAATTCCTGGCAAGCTGAACATGAAATGCTTTTTAAGGCAATTGAACTATATTATCTTTAAAAAAAAATTTTTTTTTTTTTAGTTGTAGACAGAATACCTTATTTATTTATGTGTGGTGCTGAGGATCAAACCTCGTGCCTCACATTGCTAGGCAAGTGCTCTACTACTGAGCTACAACTGCAGCCCCAAACTTTATCTTGAAAATACATTCTAGGGGCTGGAGACCCTCATGCTAAGTAAATGAGCCAATCCCCCAAAACCAAAGAACCTAATGTTTTCTCTGGTATGTGGATGTGAACATACAGTAAGGAGGGGGGAGGGAATAATTTCATTGGATTAGATAAAGGGGAAATGAAGGAAAGGAAAGGGGGATGGGAATAAGAAATACAGTGGAATGAATTGGACATAACTTTCTTATGTTCATTTATGATACATGTGAAACTCCACATCATGAACAACTGCAAGAATGGGAGCCTAATTAAAATAAGTTTTATTTCATATATGTATAATGTGTCAAAATGCATTTCACTATACATATTCCATGTATATCTAAAAAGAACAAATAAATTAAAAATATTAAAATATTTTAAAAATGAATGGGGAGGTGACTGGGGTTCTGGCTCAGTGGTAGAGTGCTTGCCTAGCATGTATGAGGCACTGGGTTCATTCTCAGCACTGCAAATAAATAAATAAATAAATAAATATAAAGGTCCTTCGACAACTCAAAAAATATTTTTTAAAAAAATGAGCTGGGGATGTACCTCAATAGTAGAGTGCCACTGGATTCAAGCCCCAGCCCCCCCAAATTATATGTATTTCAATATAGAAGTCAGATAGGATACTGAAAATTGGGATTGCAGTCAAGAGAGTATAATACTTTTTTAAGTTTATGTTATATTTGTTTACTTGTCTTATAGTTTTTTTGTGTGTGTTATTAGATTGTGAATTTCTTGAAGACTGGGATCAGCTCTCATTTAAATGTATCATTTTGAAGGGGTCTAGCAGTCAGTGCCTGTAGACCATCACTCAATAAATATTAAACCAGTAGCTGGGTGTGGTTGTGCACTCCTGTAATCTCAGCAGCTAAGGAAACTGAAGAAAGTGTAGGCAGGAAGATGGAGAGTTTAAAGTCAGCTGCAGCAATTTAGCAAGACCCTTTCTCAAAAAAAGGCTGGGGATGTGGTTCAGTGGTTCAATCTCTGGAACCAAAAAAAAAGAATTAATAACAGTGAAGATATTGAGGCACAAAGTGATCTTAGAATAATTTTTGAATCACAAAAGAATTTTAAGTAAGGTGGACCTGGAATACCTATAATCCCAGCTACTATAGTGGCTGAGACAGTACAAAGAAAAAACTTTTTAATTGGTTATTTGTAACAGTGGTCCACTTTATGCTTTGACTATAGCCCTTGCTGCTTTGCCACTGTGACTTATTTTTAAAAATGGACATTTCTTTCTCTTCCTCTCTCTCTGCTCCTTCCTAACCTGTCCCCTTTCCTAATCTCAGGGGAAACAGGAATACCTTCCCCATCCTAGGCAGAATTAGCTGTCCTTGAGCACACTCCTACCACAGGAACAAATTCAGATTTTGGGAATGGTACCAGAAGATCTCAGAATGACTGTCTCCTAAGCTAAAACTCCAACCAAGAACATGTAGAATGTAGCCTTTGAATCACCTCTTTGAAAGCCCCCTGCTTCCCTTGATGGGCAGAATCAACAGCCTCTGGAACAGGAGTCCCCTGTTTTTCTCCTTTGCTAGCAAAGCAATAAAACTTCCTTTTTGTCACAACCGTTTCCTTGTTATTGGATTGACATCGAGGACGAGGACCAAGCTTTTGGTAACATTGGACAGTATAAGTGTATGGTATGTATATAATGTATTCACATGAACATATTTGCTTATGTATTTGTGTGTATGTATATACACATATATATAAATATAGTTGACCTGAATATTAGCTTTTAGATTATTATCCCTAAATTAGTATACTAGTTCAGACAAGATACAAAGTTTATGTTAGCTTTGGAAACATGAGTTCAAAATCTGGAATAGACTTGTCAGTCTTTTTTTCTTAATATTTTTTTTAGTTGTCAATGGATTTTATTTTATTTATTTTTGTGTGGTACTGAGAATCGAACCCAGGGCCTCACACATACTAGGCAAGTGCTCTACCACTGAGCCACGACTCCAGCCCTTGTCCCTCTTTTGTATTAATCTAGTTTTAAGTCTAATGATTTATTTCATATACTGGTAATAATTTAGAGTATATCCTTAGTTATTTCTTTTGTGGTTTAGTGTCATTGTCTTTAGTGATTAGATTCTTTGTAGAATAGGGATCTATTAGATAGGATTTTTAAAAATTCTCAATACTTAACAAAATAGTTTAGCAAATTCTTTTTCTTTGCTTAAAAAGCAAAGATTATGTAAATTAGTAGAATTAAAAGAGAATGTTATATTTAAAATTCCAAATAACATGCTAAATAAACATAGTAAATGAGTTACAGCTTTGTGCAAGAACACTATGCTAAGCAGTGTGGTCGTGACAGTGGCACTAAGAAGTAGTTGAAGTCTTCCAGTGAGATTAATAAAGGTTAATCAAAAACATTAAAGACTGGCCATGCCTGTAATCCCAACCTTTTGAGAGGCCAGCCTGGACAATTTAGTGAGACCCTGTCTCAAAATAAAAATTAAGAAGGGCTAGGGTTGTATTGTAGCTCAGTGGTGGAGTACCAGCCTTGCATGCTCAACAAAGCAAAACAAAGGGGGTGAGCAGTTAAAACAGGAGCTAAAGGATACAAAGCATGCTTTATTTTAACCTAAAACACAAAGTCACTTATTTAATCTTTAGATGAAGAGCTAATCTTTTAATTTTTTTAAAAATATGGTTCTGTTGACTGGAATTTATTAAGTATTGATATAGTGCTTATTGTGAATATATGCTAAATTGTTATTTTATTTTTGATTGAACCTAGGGGCACTTAACCACTGAGTCACATCCTTAGCCCTTTTTATTTTGAGAGGAGGTCTTCCTAAATTGCTTAGGGCACTGCTGAATTGCTGAGGCGGGCCTTGAATTTGGGATCCTACACCTTAATCTCCCAATTTGCTGGGATTACGGGCATGTGCCACCACACATGGCATATGCTAAATTCTTTAAGAAATTTTCATTTAATTCTCATACTATTCCTGTGAGGTGGAAAGGTTCATGTAATATTGATGCTAATTTTTTGAAAATATTTCATAGAATTTACCATGGAAACCGGGATTTTGTGATCTTGAATTTTCTTTTGGAATGGTTTTTAATTTTAGATTCATTTTCTCATAATTATAGTAGTTATATTTTCTGTTTCTTGGTGTTGATTTCAGTAAGTAGAGTTTCTAAGGGATTTGTCTATTTTGTTTCCTTGCTAAATTCACAGCTATAAATTGGCAGTAGTACTGCCATTTAATAACTGTAGGGTCTGTACTGATATCTCCCTTTCTTTCCAGTTGTTTTTCTTTTTTGTGTTATATAAAACCAGCATTTGATTTCTTTGATTTTCCCTTTTCAGTTTCATTGACTTTTTGCCTTTCCTTCTGCTTGATGTTGGTTAGTTTTACTCATTTCCTGGTTCCTTAAGGTAGATGCTTAGATTGTTAATTTGAGGTCTTTCTTTTCCAACCCAGTTATCAACCTTTAGTGTTGTAAATGTCCCTATAAGTACGGCTTTACCTACATCACACAAATTTTGTATTTCTTTTCATATTCTTTCAGTTCAGACCTTTTTTTTTTTTTTTTTTTTTTTTTTTTAGTTTCACTTAAGACTCAGTGTTTGACCCTTGGATTATTTAGAAATATATGTAATTTTTCAAGTGTCAAGAAATTTTCTATTACTCTTTCCTTGTTACAATAATTGTTATTGATAATTCCATTATGGCTAAAAAAAATTTGGGGGGGGGGGTACCAGGGATTGAATTTAAGAGTACTGTACCACTGAACTACATCCCCAGCCTTTTTCTTGTTTATTTTGAGACAGGCCTTTCTAAGTTGCTGAGACTGTCCAGGAACTTGTGATCCTCCTGCCTCAGCTTTCTTGAGTCACTGGGATTACAGGCATGTGTCACCATACCTGGTTAAAACATTCTTTTTTGTGGGGATGGGGGCTACTGGGGATTGAACTGAGGGACACTTGACCACTGAGCCACATTCCCAGCCCTATTTTGTATTTTATTTAGGGACAGGGTCTCACTGAGTTGCTTAGTGCCTTGCTTTTGGTGAGGCTGGCTTTTAACTATACTCCTGCTTCAGCCTCCTGAACCACTGGGATTATAGGCGTGCACCACCCTGCCAGGCTTAAAACACATTCTTGATGTGAATCCAGTTTTATTTAATTTGTTAAGGTTTATTTAACTTTGAATATGGTCTATATTCACAAATATTTCTTTACATTTCTGTGTTGAATGGAATGTTTTATAAATGTCATTGAGTCTGGACATGGTCATGCACACCTGTAATCCCAATGGCTCAGGAGGCTGATGTTGGAGGATTGCAGGTTCAAAGCTAGCCTCAGTAATTTAGTGAGGCCTTAAGAAACTTAGCAAGACCCTGTCTCAAAGTAAAACAGTTTTAAAAAGGGCTGGGATGTGGCTCAGTAGTTAAGCACCCCCGGGTTCAGTCCCTGGTACAAAAAATTAAAAATTAAAATGTCACTGAGATGCAGTGGGTAGTGTTCAGTTCCATATTCTTGCTGACATTTTGTCTGCTAGATTGATTACTGAGGAAGGTATGTTGAAAACTTCTTACTATAATTAGATGTACATATTTATTTTTTTGCTCTCAGTTTTTACCTCATGGGTTCTTTTTTTTTTTCTGTATTGGAGATTGAGCCCAGAGAACTTTATCACTGAGCTGCATCCCCAGACCTGTTTACTTTTAATTTTGAGGCAGGGTTTTGCCATATTGCTTAGGACCTCACTAAATTGCTGAGGCTGGCTTTGAACTTGTGATCTTCCTGCCTTGGCCTCCTTAGTTACTGGGATTACAGGCATGCACCACTGCATCATGTATTTTGATATTCTGTCATCAGGTACATTTACAATTAAGATTGTTACATTTTCTTGGTGAATTTACCCTTTTATCATTATGTAATGTACTTCTGTATCCCTGGGTTTCCTTGCTTTGAAGTCTATTTTATACTAATAAAGCCCCTCCAACTTTCTTTTGACTGGTATTTGCATTCTACATACCTTTTTTCATTATTTATTTAATGGTACCAGGAATGGAATCACTATTGCCACTGAGTTACATCCCAGTTCTTTTTCTTTTTATTTTTTGAAATTTTAAGACACAGTTTTGCTAAATTGTTGAGGCTGGCCTTGAATTTGTGGTCCTCCTGCCTCAGTTTCCTGAATTGCTGGAATTACAGGCATATACCATATGCCTGCCTTACCTTTTATATTTAACCTACCTATATCCTATTCGAAGTGAGTTTTTTTGTCAGCTGTATATAGTTGGATCTTTTGTGTGGATTTTTTGTTTTTTTGGTTGCTCTGGAGATACCAATAGACAATAGATGTTGCTAAGTTTTCCTAGTCTACGTAGCGTCAATATTTTTCCGCTTATCGTGGAATGTAGGAATCATACCATCGTATAGGTTTCTTTACATTCCTCCTCTGATGTAGTGGTTGTCTTAGTCTTGTATAGTACATTTACATATATTGAAAACCCCATCAGATGATGTTCTTAATTGTTAAAAATATTTTGAGAGTTGAGAAAAGTCATCTAAATTTACCTGGGTATTTATAATCTCAAGTATCTCTTTATTCCCAGGTTTCCTTCTGGTATCACTTCCTTTGTTTTAGAGCAGGTCTGCTGGTGACAAATTTCTCTTTTTAGTTTTTCCTCACCTGAGAATGACTATCCCATTTTCTTTCTGAGGGATATTTTTGCTGGATATAGAATTCTAGGTTGAGGGGCTGAGGTTGTGGTTCAGTGGTAGGATGCTAGCATGTGTGGGGTACTGGGTAAGAATACAGAAGCTTTTTTTTTAAAAAAAAAAGAATTTTAGGGTTTTTTGGGGTTTTTTTGTTTTGTTTTTTCCTTTTAGCACTTTGAGAGTGTTCTCTTCTTTTTGGTCTCTGTGATTTCTGCTGTGAAATCTATAGTCATTTGTTTGCTTATTTATTTGTTTTGTGACTGTGTCTCACTATGTTGCCCAGGCTGCCCTTGAACTCCTGGACTTCAGGAATCCTCTGGCCTCAGCTTTCTGAATAGGTGGAATTAACGGCATGCACCACTATGCCTGGCCATGCCTGGCAGGCCCTGTGCTTTTTACTTAATTTGATAGTGTTATCCCTTTGTGTCCTTCAGTGTCTGTCTAGTTCACTTTACATAACTATTTGAATAAGATACTCTTGATTGGTAATGCTTTTTGATGAATTCCTCATTTTTTTTCCTGAAATAGCAAATGAATTTCATTTTTATTATTCTTTTGGTAGAAATTCCAAATTAAATGCTATTTGAAGTAGATGTGGGTTTAGCATTGTCTTTATGTTAGCCCTGATTCATGGGATTTAAAAAGGGTTTATATAAGCTTGGTGCACTCCTATAATCACAGCAGCTTAGGAGGCTGAAGCAGGAGGATCACAAGTTCAGATAGCCTCAGCAACTTAGTAAGACCCTAAGCAGCTTGGTGAAACCCTGTCTCTAAATAAAACACAAAAAGGGCTGGGAATGTGGCTCAGTGGTTAAGTACCCCTGGGTTCAATCCCTGGTACAAAAAAAAGGGGGGGGGGTGTTTACATATAGGAATGATTTCACGTGTGTGTGCGTGTGCATGTGGTGGGTGATTGACTTGGGTCCTGCTAGGCAGGCACTCTACCACTGAGGTACATCCTCAGCCCATTCCTTTTTTAAGAAAGTCTAATCTTTTTTGATGGATATTTAGTTATCTTAAATTTGAAGTCATATTTACAACTTTCTTTTTAAATTATCATTGATATATTCCCAGATCAGTAAATGTTTTTTAAAAGTATTTTAATAGTCATGTAAAATTCCATCATAAATATGTTGTAATTTGTTCAATTGATCATATTAGTTCATTCATATATTTCATAATTGTCATTCTTAAAATGTAGTAATTATTTTCATATAAAAATCTGCTTATGAAACTGACATTCCTTTAAGGTTAGGTTCCTAGGAGTAGAATTACTAGGTCAAAGTGTATGTGTTGGTTTTTTTAAGTATTTTTTTTTGTGGTTGACGAACCTTTATTTTATTTATTTGTATGCGGTGTTGAGAATTGAACCCAGTGCCTCATGCTTTACTACTGATCTACAATCACACCAAAATGTATGTTTTTAAGCCCCTGGATAATATTTAAAATACAGATAAGACTAAAGTTTTGTCTTCCAAGTACTAACACATCATAAAATTGATACTTCCGGATTCCACATAGACTTTACTTCACCACACAGAAATTTCTACATTTTTCTATCATAACTTGTAACTCTGTTAGACCCCTAATTCTTTTTATCTTTTATCTTTGAAACAGTTTCCAAGCAGGTAACTGTAGAAGTCAAATAGATAAGAGAACAGGTATACTTTTTTTTTTTTTTGCTAATGATTTTAAATTTAATTTTTCTTTACTTAAAACATTAAAGAGCAAATAAAAACACTATGAGAAATCAATTTTAAAAAATCACAGGCAGAATTAATATTGTCAAAATGGCCATACTATCAAAGTGCTATACACATTCAGTGCAATTCCAATTAAAATCCCAATGATGTACGTTACAGAAATAGAGCAAGCAATCATGAAATTCATCTGGAAGATAAGAAACCCAGAATAGCTAAAGCAATCCTTAGCAGGAAGAGTGAAGTAGGGGGTATTGCAATACCAGAACTTCAGCTATACTACAAAGCGATAGTAACAAAAACGGCATGGTATGGGCACCAAAATAGACAGGTAGATCAGTGGTACAGAATAGAGGACATGGACACAAACCCAAATAAATACAATTTTCTCATACTAGACAAAGGGGCCAAAAATATGCAATGGAGAAAAGATAGTCTCTTCAACAAATGGTGCTGGGAAAACTGGAAATCCATATGCAGCAGAATGAAACTAAACCCCTTTCTCTCACCCTGCACAAAACTCAAAATGGATCAAAGACCTTGGAATCAGACCAGAGACCCTTCATCTTATAGAAGAAAAAGTAGGTCCAAATCTTCAACATATCGGCTTAGGATCAGACTTTCTTAACAGGACTCCCATAGCACAAGAAATGAAAGCAAGAATCAATAACTGGTATAGATTCAAACTAAAACCTTCCTCTCAGCAAAGGAAACTATCAGCAATGTGAAGAGAGAACTACAGAGTGGGAGAAAATATTTGCCACTCATACTTCAGATAAAGCACTAATTTCCAGAATATATAAAGAACTAAAAAAACTCTACAGGAAGAATACAAATAATCCAATCAACACATGGGCTAAGGAAATGAACAGACACTTCACAGAAGAAGATCTACAAGCAATCAACAGATATATGAAAAAATGTTCACCATCTCTAGTAATAAGAGAAATGCAAATGAAAACTACCCTAAGATTCCATCTCACCCCAATTAGAATGGCGATTATCAAGAAAACAAGCAACAATAGGTGTTGGTGAGGATGTGGGGAAAAATGTACAGTCATACATTGCTGGTATGGTTGCAAATTAGTGTAGCCACTCTGGAAAGCAGTGCAGAGATTCCTCAGAAAGCTTGGAATGGAACCACCATTTGACTCAGCTATACCCAAAGGACTTAAAATCAGCATACTACAGAGATACAGCCACATCGATGTTCATAGCCATATTCTGGCAATTCACAATAGCCAGATTGTGGAACCAATCTAGATGTCCTTCAATTGATGAATGGATAAAGAAACTGTGGTATATATATACGATGGAATATTACTCAGCCATAGAGAATGATAAAATTATGGCATTTGCAGGCAAATGGATGAAATTGGAGAATATCATGCTGAGATAAGCTAATCTCAAAAAACCAAAGGACGAATGATCACGCTCATAAGCGGATGATGACACATAATGGGGGATGGGAGGGGGGCAAGAATGGAGGAAGGAGGGACTGTATAGAGGGAAAAGAGGGATGGGGGGGAGGGAAAAATAACAATGAATCAAACACCATTACCCTATATAAATGTATGATTACACAAATGGTATGCCTTTACTTCATGTACAAACAAACAACATGTATCCCATTTGTTTACAATAAAAATAAATTAAAAAAAAATCACAAGAAAAAAATGAAAGAGCCGTTTGGTTTAGTAATTTTAGTGGCATTTCTTTCCTTTATTTTTTTATTAAAAATTTTTTTACAGACACATTTTGAGTCATTGTACACAAATGGGATACAACTTTTCATTTCTATGGTTGTACACAATGTAGATTCACACCATGTAATCATACATATATACAGGGTAATACCATCTTTTTCATTCTGTTTTTCCCATTTCCACCCCTTCCCACCCCTTTTTCCTCTACACCACCCAAAGTTCTTTCATTCTAGAGAACAGGTATACTGAGTGGTGGGAACATGGAAAATGAGGGGTTAATTCTACAGACTGAACCAGGTATGGTGGCACATACTTGTAATCCCAGTGACTGAAGGCTGAGGTGTTAAGTTCGAGGCCAGCTGGGCAATTAAGCAGAATCACTGTTTCAAAAAAGGGGGAGGTGAGCGTGTAGCTCGATGGTAAAGCAACCCTAGGTGCAATGCTTGGTACCAAAAAACAGTTCTACAGAGTGAGCCTGTGTGCTAACTCAACATGGTTTTTTGTTTTTGTTTTTTGTTGTTGTTACTGGGGATTGAACCCAGGGGTGCTTAACCAGTGAGCCACATCCCCAGCCCTTTTTTATTTACTCAGGGTCTCGCTGAGTTGCTTACAGCCTTGCTAAGTTACTGGGACTGGCTTTGGACTAGTCATCCTCAGCTTCTTGAGCTGCTGGGATTACAGGTGAGCTCCTGGCCAACATATTTTTAAAGAAACAACTTACACAAAATAAGTTCTGCTCTGACTTAAGATAATAGCTAGGGATGTAGCTCACTGGTTGTTTTAGTCAGCTCTTTTGCTGCCGTGACTAAATTATCTGACCAGCACAATTATAGAGGAGGAAAGGTTTATTGTAGGGCTCAGTTTCAGAGGTCTTAGTCCATAGAAGACCGGCTCCATTCCTCAGGGCTTAAGGTGAAGCTGAACATCATGGCAAGAGAGGGTGGTAGAGGGAAGCAGAGGGAAACTCCACTGGCTAAATACAAATATATATATATATATTCCAAAGCCATGCCCCAATTTCCACCTCCTCTAGCCACACCCTATCTGCTTCCAGCTGCCACTCAGTTAATCTCATCAGGGATGAATTCACTGATTAGGTTAAGACTCAAAACCCAATCATTTTTCCTCTCAACCTTTTGTCTCACACATGAGCTTTTGTGGGGTACCTCACATCCAAACCATAACACTAAGGAAATTAATAAATGTCGCTAGCAATTTGGACATGGTTAAGGTTTTGCCTGTCTCAGGAAGTGGCTCACATCCAAGCCATAACAGTGGTAAAGCACCCCTGGTTTCTATCCCCAGTCCAAAGAAAAAAAAAGGATCATTGGTGCATAACCCATAACAGTATACTATTCACAGGGCTGAGGAGTGTTTGCCCAAGACTCCTCCTTTGGTAAGAGAGATAGATTGCCCTGATCAGAGGCTGGAGAGCTCAGTAGCCTCAAGGTCTGTGAAATCAGGTTCCAGATAAAATTGACTGGAGTGGGCCAGGATGATCAAATTTGCTTTTAGGGTCTTTGGCATATTGTTTAATTTTATTGTCATTATAAATCTTCACCCCTCTGGGTTTCACTTAGACATGGGAATTTAGAAATCCATTAAAATTTGACCATCATTCAGGAGTTAGGAAGTGGTGCTTGGCGTCAAACCCTCTGGAAACTTCCCTTAACCCCAATAAAAACTGGGATGCAAGGGAGTTGTCAATGATCTTTTCTAGACAATCCAGTCTCTCCCTTGGGGGAGTGTCTTTTCCTCCTTCTGTCTTCTAATAAACTTAACTGTACTTTAACTACACCACATATCTTGCTTCTCTTGTAAAACACAGTAGCCAAGAACACACCACAATCTCTGCTAAAAAAATTGCCTTATGGAGCCATGTGTGGTGGTGAGTGCCTGCAACCCCAGTGAGTCCCAGCAACTCAGGAGGCTGATGCAGGAGATTGAGAGTTCAAAGCCAGCATTTGAGGCCCTAAGCTCCAGACACCATTTCTTATTTATTTATTTATTTTTTTTATTTTTTAGTTGTCAGTGGATTTTTATTTTATTTATTTTTATGCAGTGCTGAGAATCGAAATCAGTTCCTCACACATGGGAGGCAAACCCTCTACCGCTGCTACAACCCCACCATTTATTTCATTATGGCATTGACTACAGTTATTATTTTAGTTAGCCAATGTGTAATTTCTGTGAGTATACACTCTTGAGGGGAGTATCCCTGCCCATTTTTCCTTACCAGTGTATCCAGTGCCTGTTACAGTACAATAGGCATTCAGTAAGTAATTGTTAAAGGGGGTAAAAAATGTACATTGTTAAGTGTGTGCCACCATAGTCACAGCAACTGGGGAGGCTGAGGCAGGATTGCAAGTTTAAAGCCAGCCTCAGCAAATTAGCTATACCCTGTCTCAAAATAAAAACGAAGAAAAGGGCTGGGGATGTGGCTCAGTGGTAAAGTACCCCTGGTTTCTTCAATATCCAGTACCCTGCCCCCTCCCCCCAAAAAATTCTTTCGACCTCAAATGATATATTAGTGTGCGATAAAGATGGTTTACTTGGGTTTTGATTTCAGATGCACTTAGTCTTATTCTTAGCTCTGCCACTAGTTGCTGGATGATCTTGGGCAAATGCCTGTGAGTAGTGTTTACTCTTTTTCTCCCATCTATCTCTGGTTATTAATGCCTTCAGAACAAGGGTACTCTGTGGCTCTAGCTAGCCCCAGAAACTGCTACAATGCTTGGCATAAATGTTGAATTTTGGTTTTGAAGTTACTATTGGGAGAGGTATGTTGCAGCATAAACCTGGTATCCCATGCTTCAGCAATATTGAATATATAGCTCTCAGAAAGTTCCTCCTTCTCTGGTGTAAGGAATCCCATGAAAACCACGCCGGACACGGGAAATCATATAAGGGAATTTATTAAGCAAACAAAGTGTCTCCCTGCAGGGTAAGAGAGAAAAGGAGAGGAAAAGAGAAAGGGTGTGCGCTAGAGAGAGTGGAAAGCGAGGAGGAGAAAGAAAGCAAGTCAGGGGGAGAAAAGATGGCAGGGTAGCTACTGTGAAGCAGATGAATTCTGCCGGGCTAACGGGACCAATAACAGAGAAAGATACTTGGAAGCTGACTGATGAACCAATAGCTAGCTAGGATGTTCTCAGACTGACAGTAGTTGGGAGGCGGGGAAAATGCCTGCAACGAAAAGGGCAGGGGAGCAACTTTGTACATTACATTTTCTGTTTTTATAAGAAAATCTTTTGTTCTCTAGTTCTTTCCTGCCTAAGTGACTAGGGCAGGTTTTGCAGGTGAGATGTAAAAAGTCCATTCTTCCAGGGGCAGTGTTCATCTTCCAGACTTCCAGAGGCAGATGACTTTCATGGACTTCCTTTCCTCGATTTAACTGATCCCCAATTTCTACACTAACTGCCTGTACCCAATTCTGGCTTAACGCCTTTACTGCTTTAGGGAAAGGGGGTGATGACCGATCTGGCTTCTTCCAGCTGGAAGGGGGCAGTGTGGGGCAAGCAGTTTGGAGTTCCCTTTTTAGAAATCGGGTTAATCGAGAGGTCCATGGTAGAAGTCTGGTTGGGGAAGAGCAGGTTGTAAAGGCATCTGGTGGTGGGTGCTTCTATGAGAAAAGAACAAAAAGACATGAGTACCGAAACGAGATTAATACAATATAAATTTTGAAGAATCTGTAACATGCCAATGAATATCATAAAGATGACAGAGTCAATAATTCCTCACCAGGGGGTATTAGAACTGAGTTGTTCCCATAACAAGGCCTAGCAAAGGCTGGAGAGGACAAGGCCTTTATTTGGAACTTTAACATTGTCTAGGTTATCAGGAATGTAAACACAACATTTAGTAGAGATACTAGCAAACATAGATTAAGCCTACTTGTGTCTGTAGGCCTTAAACTGACTAAAACTTCTCACTCTGGCAGTTTCTCTTGATAGTTATCAGGCACATTTGCCTAAGAATCTCTTTTGTAGCTTTTAGTCTTTATTCTAGTGGGCTAACACAAGTGTACATCTTAAGTTACATTTAAGTATTATTTCTTTTAAATGCCCAAGAATGGCTATATTTTGTTTTTAACTGTTTTGCTAGGTGTTTAAGATCATGCTGGTCAAAGTGACCTGTTCCTGTCTGTTAGAGTCAGCTGCGTTCCCACAGGGGTCACTCATAGAGAACTTAAGAGCAACTTCATAGCTCCATTAGTGCCATTGGTTAGGCAGGGTCTCCTTGATGAGGTGGCTTCCCTTGAAAGCACCAGGGATGTCTCCCTTTTTCCTTGACCCTCCTCTGCAGCAGGTGCGCACTGAGTGGCTTTTCCTCTAGTGGCCTCATCAAGACAGGAGGTTGATCAGGAGGTTGTGTGACTGAGAGTTGCAAAGCTCCTTAGAGAAGTCCTCTTGTTTCCTGGGTTCAGGCTGACTTTGAGGGCAAGACCCAAATATGGACTTTTCTTGACCTCTGTATTTAATCTCAATCTCTTAAGTTTGATCTTAACCATCAAGCAAGCCAGTCTCACCAGTCATAAAGTAAGAGTACTGGGCTTTAACTTCAAATGTCTATAACTTTATAGTTATTTACCCCTTTTTATCTAATTGGGGTCTACATTATCTGTCCTATAGGTGATGGCTTACTATTCCAAGTTAATTTACAGTGTTCGCTCTTGAAGCAGTACTTCTTGCAAAATATTGATCAGGCAACACTTAGAGTTTACAAGGAAAATACAAAATGGAATCACAAACAGTAAAACATTCAGTTTGTGCAATTAGCTATCTTGAATTTTGGCTGAGTTATTCATTATAACCCCTGTTTGAGATCATAGTAATCTTTACAACAAACATCAAACTTTTTTTTTTTTTTTTTTTTTTTTGTGGTACTAGGGATTGAACCCAGGGCCTTGTGCTTGCGAGGAACATCAAAATTTTGAACACAATTTTAAATGAGTTAAAGTCTGGCTTACCTTGGAGCCATTCTAATGTGCAGCAGGGTTGTGAGGCAGAGCCTTATCTCAGGTAAGGTGGGGCTTTTCCTAAAGCTAATTTTTTCCTCTTTTGCCATTACTAGCGTGACCAAATTCTCAAGTTCAGTGAGGGGCAAAGGAGTATTAGAAAATAAATGTTCATAAACACAGATTTTGAAGATTAAGCTGAGATCAGATGGAACTCTGTTCTCTGATGGAAATGCAGATCTAAAGAGTTATGTCAGCAATCTTTATATATGTATGTAAGCATTATTCTTTGTTTTTAGGAAAGTTACAGAGACTAGAACATTAACATAACTTGTTTCAGAGCTGCAAAGTGCAATATTAGGAGCTCTGTGTAGCTCTCAAGGAAGTCCACTGTCCAAAGTCATGAGGTCAGAGACCCCAATGTCAATCACTGTTGTCCCATTTTTTGCTACTGTGCATTACACTCTTTCTTAAATGTTATTTTAAGAAATTTACATATATTGACTCTTGAGTATATGAACATTAGTTAACACAATTTAACATATCTAAAACATGAATTAAAAGCTGAGAGAGCTTTTAACTGTCCTTTTGTGTGGCAAAGTGGCAAAATGCTTTCATGTTTAACCTTTAAACAAATCAGGCTTTCAGTAAGTTTTAGAAATACGTTTAACAAATTTTACATATACCCTATTGATGATAGGTCCTATAATGGAACATTAAATGATAGGTATACCATTATAGACAAGTTTAATTTGGAGAATAGCAGCTCAATAAATTTTCTGCTTTAAAGGCTTGTACACCTGGAAAATGACACATTTAATATACAAAGAATAAGGTTAAGTATGTTACTCCATGGAATAACTTTGTAAATTAATTAGATGTCTCTAACAAACACATTTGAGTAATTCCATACATGTCGACTAATTCATCTTATTGTAAAAAAAAAAAAAACAAGATATCAGACAAGTGTACCAATAGTATTTGCTGTCTCTTTCCTGTGGAAGAAAAGTCCTAGAAAAATTGATGTTAGACATTTTATAAACATCAACATTTAATGAGTTTGACCACCTAGAGACTTGTGAGTTAATTTTAAAGACATTTTGCTTCTATTAGTTTACCCAATTTAAATTGAAATTTTTAAATCATGTGAATTAAAAGTATTTGGATCCATTTTTAAAATTTTAATTTTTATGCGTGCTTATATTTAACACAAAAGTAAAGGCCTTGTAATGTTTATCTCCATTGCAATGTAACAGATGTTCAAAAATAACCCTAGAGTTGGATAAAAAGAACTTATCAAAAATCATTAACCTAGGTATGTAGGATCAAAATTGTGAGCTCAAAAATATAGCATTTAAGAAAAACAAAACTCCTAGAAGAAAAATGATAATGGCCATTAAAAAATGAGAAGAGAAGAGATGAAAGGGAGAGAAAAAGTATTCTGAGTTGCAGCCCAGGAGAAATTTAAAATGGACACTTTTTTCCTTGGGTTTGAGACTGGTTTCCCACTGAGCATTCTAGTTTTCTCCATTTACATTTCAGTGTAACTCTTGACTGAGATCTGGATCTGAAAGGGGCTAAAATGTTCTAGCAGAAACTTGATGCCTAGGGCATTTTAACCCTTTTTCCTGGTTAGTAATCAATTAGGTTTGAATGCAGAAAATTGTGAAACATTATCTCCCACTACTTAATGGGGAATGGGGCTGCTATGTCATACTCCTTACTGGGACATGCCACTGATGGTTGGGCTGGTTACTCCCTCCACACTGGCGTATGTGGGACCTCATGGCAGGAGGACTAGGTGGACTGGGCCAGGGAATGGAAGCAGAAATAGCTGAGTTGAAGTTGGAGGAGGAAGAGGGATTAAGAGGAGGAGAAGGAGGAGGTGTTTGAGTTTGCAGGAAGAGCCAAGAAGCAAGAAGGAAGAGACTTGAAGATAAGGAATCCCTTTCCATTTGCCTGCTCACTCACGGAAGCTGTGTGCCATTACACAAACGAATTTTGATGACTTTAAGCCGGGGGTCAGGCAAAGGGTTCCCAGGGTTGAATCTGCCAGATTGGAGGACCCAGGTCCCATGGTGGAGACTGATACAGCCGAGTCTGTGGCCAGGGTGTACGTGGCCATTTTAGATTGATTATCTAAAGGGTACTGTGGCCAAATATAAACCAGGAGTCAGGCGAGGGGTTCCCAGGGTTGAATCTGCCAGATTGGAGGACCCAGATTCCATGGTGGGGACTGATACAGCTGAGTCTGTGCCCCAGTGTCCTGAGGCCACAGAGTAGTCGACTGGAGACAGAAGACAGCATATAGATGGTGTTGTCACACAAACATCAATGGGGGGCCAGGCAAAAGCAGAGAAGAGTTGAGGACCTGATATCAGGGTTTTTGAGTGCGAGTGCGCAAGTGCAAGATGAGCCTCAACCCTGAGAGAGAATCTCCACCATAAAATCAGGAATCCACCCGGCAGATAAGACTGACTATAGGGGCCAGCCATAACTATAAAAGTTGTGGCTGGGGGTACCCCTACCCCTCAGCCACCTCGAGAGCCCCAGACACTCGACGGTCGCTTCTCAGGTCAGCAGAGGTGTGTTTGTTCTAGAGTGGGGACCCGTCTAAGGGAACTTACCAATCTGAAGTCCGGTGCTGCATGCAAAAAGCTGAGCGTCTGGGCGAATGGAAGGTGGGGCTGTGTCCGGGGGGCACTGGGGCTCAGATGGGGTTCCACTCACTTAAGAGCAGTGGAAGATCCCATCTGAGTAACAGCACCAATGTAAGGGATCCCACGGAAACCATGCCGGACACAGGAAATCACATAAGGGAGTTTATTAAGCAAACAAAGTGTCTCCCTGCAGGATAAGAGAGAAAAGGAGAGGAAAAGAGAAAGGAAAGAGAAAGGGTGCGCGCTAGAGAGAGTGGAAAGTGAGGAGGAGAAAGAAAGCAAGTCGGGGAGAGAAAAGCAAGAGAGAAAAGATAGCAGGGTAGCTACCGTGAAGCAGTTGCATTCTGCCAGGCTAACGGGACCAATAACGGAGAAGGATACTTGCAAGTCTACTGTGAACCAGTAGCTAGCTAGGATGTTCACAGACTGACAGTAGTTGGGAGGCGGGGAAAATGCCTGCAACAGAAAGGGCGGGGGAGCAACTTTGTACGTTACATCTGGTACCTAGGATTTTACATGCATTGTTCCCTCTTCTTGGAATATTCACACTGTCCTTACAGATATCTTGTTTGTCTTTCAGGACTTTGTTTTGGCTTTGCCTTCTCCTGGAAAGCTTTTCATAACCTAAGCATGTTAGGTCATTTCTCTAGAATAGGTACTATTGACATTTTTGGCAGATAACTTTTTTTGTTGTAGAGACACAGTCCTTTTCATTGTAATTTGTTTAATAGCATCCCAGGCCTCTACCTGCTAGCTGCCAGTAGCAAGAAACAATTCAGTTGCAGATGAATCAAAATGTCTCCAGTCATTGCTGGATGTCCTTTAGGGTACAAAATTGCTCCCAATTGAGAAATTTTAGAATTTTAGTCCTTATGAAACAGCATTGTAATTGCTGGATTTTCTTAGCTTCTCCCTTCTTTCCCCCAGTATAATACCAGTTACGCTTGAAGATGGGAACTATACCTTATTTTTACTTTTTATGTTTAGCACCTCGCCAGAATCAGTAAATATTTACTGAAGAGACTGAACATAATTCATCATAGTGAATTAGAGATACTTTGTAACATACAAGCCCTCCTTTACACTGGGACTTGAGTTAATTATTAAATGTAGTGTAAAGGCTTCTGGAGACAGTTTCACAATGAGAAATACATCTGTCTTCTATTAGTGGTTTTTGTACAAATAGATAAGTACTATTCCTAGCATTCTTATATTTGATCTCTCGACTTATCTGTTCTTCAGTTACTTTGTTAGACCCAGCTTTTGTTTGGAGATTACATGTTTTGAAGTTTGAGTATAGAATTAAAAGTGAGAAAAATAGCAATCGTGTTGTCTTGAAATGGCATGCCCAGTAGTCAGTGTACAGTGGTCCACCTGACATCTTATGAGTGTGTGGCAGGGATGGTTTTATTGACTGTAACTCTGCTGTTTAATTAAATTCTTGGTAAATATTCTTTTGTTGTGGAATTTCGAAGTGCACATTTTTTTGTCTTGAATTTTGTTTGTTGTTGTTAGTTGTTGATAGACCTTTATTTTATTTACTTATTTATATGTGGTGGTGAGAATTGAACCCAGTGCCTCACAGATGCTAGGCAAGTGCTCTACCACTGAGCCACAACCCCAGCCCTGTCTTGGACTTTTGACCCTTTGTATAACTATACATTAGTGGATATTAAGGACATTTCAGTGATATTTTGGGCACAGCTTTTTCCCAAAGACTGAGATTTAGTAGCAGGATTTGAGGAATTAGGAAGAGAATATCTAGTAGCAGGCTTTGAGGATTTAGGAAGAGATTCTCTTTGAATTTGGGGCCTAAGTTTGATAATCTTTGCTGATTACCACCCGTGGGTGCTGGTGTTTAGGGGAGAAGCAGGTGGCCTTCCTGCTTCCTTGTCTTTTTATGACCCCATTCCCATGCACTACCTAGATACTCATTTTATGTGTCACTGGTTCTTTCAGCTCTGCCCTTAAAATAGATTTCAAATCCAATTGCTTCTGTTACTGCCACTGCTTACTGCTTGGTTTCAAGTTATTAATATCTCTTCCTGGACTATAGTATATTCATTGATCCCCTGCTCTCAATATTATCCTCTTTTAATCAGTTTTCTCCATAACAATCAAAGTGATGTGTAAAAATGTCATTTAGATCATGTCATTTCCTGTATTAGAAAAACACTCTGGGGGTTCAAGATGTAGCTCAATGATAGAGCATATGCTTAGCACTTGTGAAGCCCTGGGTTTAGTCCATAAAACCAAAAAGAAAAAAGAAACTCTCTGGTTTAGTGTGTCAAATATTCCATCTCTAAGTGGCGTTAGTTCCGGAACTAATTTTGATTCAAAATAGTTACTGTGATGCTTCTTTTTCCAGGAGGAACGGTACAGCATGCTGGGCTCTGGATTTAAAGCTGAGCGTTTACGAGTCAATTTGAGATTAGTCATAAATCGTCTTAAACTACTGGAGAAAAAAAAAAGTGAGTAGTACATGCTTGCCTTACCTTTACTTTCCCAGAATACAACTCCAGGTGTCAGTACACTGGTACTGAGTCTTTCTGGCCAGTATTATGAAATCTCCGGTGGCTCATCTTTTAAGCTTTAGCCATATCTATGCCTTTTGTGACTAGTTAGACTGAATCACTTGGTTGCAGGGAAGGGATGTACAGTAGACTCTTCATGTTCATGGTTTCAGAGCCTTGGATTCCACATTTGTGGATTCAGCCAACTGCAGATCAGAATTTTTCAAAGGAAAAAATTACATCTATAACTAACATGTATAGACCTTCTTTCCTGTCATTTCTCCATAAACAATACATTATAGCAACTATTAACAGCATTTACATTGCATTAGGGATTATAATAATCTAGAGAAAACTTAAAGCATATAGGAGGATGTGCATAGGTTATATGCAAATATACCATTTTATATAATGAACCTGAGCATCCTTGGATTTTGGTATCCATGGGGTGTTCTGAAACCAGTTCCCTTTGGATACTGAGGGAGAACTGTACTCTATTGGAATGGAATAGGTAATGTGAATCCTGAGTTGGAAATGTCAGGGTGTGCTGTATTCTTACCTACACAGTAGCAAATTCTAGAGGAGTTAAGGTAGAAGTAGATGAGGTGGGATTAGATTTGCTAAGGGAGTATGAACTAGGATATAGTGGAAACACCCAGTTCTCTGTTGGGGAAAATGTCTGCTTATAGTCCAGTTGCCAGTGCATTACTATTGTGTGACTGCAGTGGGATTTGTACCTTAGCGGAACTGGCCCAGAAAGCAAGGAAGGAGATTGCTGACTATCTGGCTGCTGGGAAAGATGAGAGAGCTCGGATCCGTGTGGAGCACATTATCCGGGAAGACTACCTCGTGGAGGCCATGGAGATCCTGGAGCTGTACTGTGACCTGCTGCTGGCTCGGTTTGGCCTCATCCAGTCTATGAAGTAAGATTCTTCCATTCATAGACTAAATCACCTCTGGAATTTGAGATTGAAGTAATATTGGTCTCTTTCTTCATGTACATGAATAGGCTGGCACTAGTCAGCTATTTCATATATCCAAAGATCTTTTCTTATTATTCACTTGAAGGTATGATTTAAATGTAGGTAACTTATAAAATAAAGATACTGAAATTGAGAGGTTTAAGTTTTGGCCCATCCATTTCCTGATGTTGTGACATTGGTGTTTCCCCAAAAGTAAAATTAGGTAATGAAATGGCCAGAAGTCTAGTTATTAGGAGAATTCAGTGAGATTCATAAAGTAACCTTGAAGGCTAACAAGTTTATCATATAAAGGCTAAGGGTTTTTTTGCTCTTAAAAAATACGAAATTATATTAACTTTTTCCTCAATTAGGGAGCTAGATTCTGGTTTGGCCGAATCTGTGTCTACACTGATCTGGGCTGCTCCTCGACTCCAGTCAGAAGTGGCTGAGTTGAAAATAGTGAGTACAACCAGTTTGTGTTTTCTGTAGTTTTTCATATTGTGAAAAACGTTGGTTAGCATGCCAGTAATCCCAGCTACTTGGGAGGCTGAGGCAGGAGAATTGCAAGTTTGAGGCCAGCCTGGGAATTTACCAAGACCCTGTCTTAAATTTTTAAAAAAGAAAAAGAAAGAGGGTCTGGGAGTGTAGATTAATGGTAGAGTACACACCTAGTATGTGCAAGGTCCTGGGTTCAGTTTCCAATACTACGGAAAAAAAAAAAAAAAAGAGAGAGGCTGGTTAACAGAAGTCACTTAAGTCACTTCTGCTTATTTGACCAGGCATTTTTTTACCCTTGCTTCTTTTGAAACAGGCTTTGTAAAATTGTTTCTCTTTTTCAGGCCTATGTCATAGGGTAGAACATTGTCTTGCAAGTTTGAGTAAGATTTTTAAGGAACAAAGTTCTGTGTACCTTCAGTTTTGTCTTATTTTTGTTATAATGTTTTTTAATCTTACACAAATAGAAAAAGGTTTGTGTGTGTTTTCTTTTTATGTGCTCGAGATTGAACCCAGGGCATGAGGCATGCCAGGCAAATACTCTATCACTGAACTACACCCCCAGCCCCTAGAAAAGTTCTTATATGCCTGTAAACCAGTAAAGTTAAAATGAAATTGACATAAGATAACAGAACTTTTGGTTCACTCATTAATCCATAAATAGTCTTTGAACATATATTATAAGCTAAGCAAGCATTGGGGATAACTGTAGTGAGCAAAATATGACACCAGCCGTGTGTGTGTGCGCGCGCGCTGGGGATCAACTCAGGGCCTTTGTGTTACCCTGAGCAAGCACTCTACCACTGAGCTACATTTCCAGCCCAACAGCCATACTTTTTTTTTTTTTTTTTGCGGTCCTGGGGATTGAACCCAGGGCCTTGTGCTTGCGAGGCAAGCACTCTACCAACTGAGCTATCTCCCTAGCCCACAGCCATACTCTTGTAGCATAGAATCTAATGCATGAGACAGATTAACCAAAAAATTGTTTATCAAAACATGGAAAAAGTAGTAACTGCTAGGATATAAATTCAGTTGAGTTATTTTCTGTTCTCTGCACTTTGGCCTTTTTATTTATTTCTTAGGATATTATCTGAATCTTATCACCCAACCAATCTGTTGAGATTTCTCTATCTTCTATGTTTTTTTCACTTCTATGTTTTTTTTAGGAGTTTTAATACTCTGAATATTTCTGTAGTTTTTGTTTTGTTTCGTGGTTACAATGTCTTCTAACTCTTTAAAGATAGCTAAATATACATATAGCCCCACCCCCATTGGTACTGGGGATGAAACCCAGGGACACTCTACTACCAAGCTACACCCCCATCCCTTTTTTATTTTTTGAGAGAGGGTCTAAATCGTAGAGACTGGCCTCATATTGTGATCCTCCTGCTTCGGATTTTTGAGTTGCTGGATTACAGGTGTGTGCCACCATGCCTAGCCTAAGGATATTGATTATACTTTCTTTAACTTCTTTTTATCATGTTTGTTTCCTTCAAGTTTAAGTTTCTTGATTTACTGTATTTTGCAGTTGAGGCTTTTTTTGAAAGGGAATGGGTCGTAGTGGGGATTGAACCTAGGAGCATTCTACCTCTGACCTACATCCCCAGCCCTTTTTTTTTTTTTTTTGTTTCCTTTAATTTTATTTTGGGACAGATTCTTGCTAAATTGCTGAGGCTGGCCTCAGACTTGTGATCTCCCTACCTTAGCCTCTCAAATTCTTTGGATTACAGATGTGCCCACTGTGCTTGGCTGGAGGCTATGTGTTTTTTCTATCCTGGGAATTGAACCCCTTGCTTAGTGCATACAGAACAATTCATCTCCAGGCTTTCCCCACCTTCTGCCACCCCACTTTTTAAAAATGTTTTTCATTTTGAGATAGGGTCTCACTAAGTTGCCCACACTGGCCTTAAACTTGGGATCTTCATGCTTCTGCCTCCTGAGTAACTGGTGTTATAGGATGCACCCCATGCCTGGCATGATTTTTACGTATTTTTCACATACCTACTTTGACTTTCTTTACTCAATTCACCATTCCATCTGAGCAACCAATATGTTTTGTTCAAAAGCTACATGAGAGCTTTAAAGTTCTCCAGTAGCTTTCTGTTTTGTCTTTGATAGAAACAAAATGGCATTTTAAAAAAATAACTTCATTTTATTTATTTTTTATGTGGTGTTGACAATTAAACCCAGTTTCTCACACATGCTAGGCAAGCGCTCTACCACTGAGCCACAACTCCAGCCTTAAACTGCATGATTGTGACCTATGTGACCCTGCATTGTCTTGCTCCCAGCTGACTTCCTTACTTCATTTCTTAACTTACTCAATTTGGACTCAGTAGGAGAATCTCACTGGCTTTATTTCAGTCTTGAGTATTAGCCATGTTCTATCAACAGGAGGACTCTGCACATCCTTTTTTCATTTCCTAGAATACTCTTTCTTCCTTTCTTAACTTTTGATTTTAACCAAAAAATACATAGCCTCCAGCCAACTTTTGGTTTTCCCTCCTTAACCCATGTTTGGTTAGTAAAACATCACATCTTTGTCCAGCCTCACCTGACTTTTCTGATTGGATCTGAATCTCCTGTTAGAAGGTGGTGATAGATAGTGTACTTTGCCTCAATAGCACTTCCACAGCTACAGTTGTACCTTTGTGTGATTATTTGATTGACTGTAAGACTATAAAAAATATGAACAGTGTCTGTTTTTTGTTCACCACTGTATTTATAGTGCATATCATAATACTTAGTGTTTGGCACTTGGTTACTGCTCACTGGATGGATGGATAAACTAATTCATGTGTACTTAAGCCATTGCAGACCTCGGTTTTTTGGAAATCTTGTTTGGAAACATGTTTACTGTTGATAGAGGGAAACTTGAAGCAGTTTATAGGAGTAGATTGGTTTTTATTTCATCATATTTTTTCTCTACAGGTTGCTGATCAGCTCTGTGCCAAGTATAGCAAGGAATATGGCAAGTTATGTAGGACCAACCAGATTGGAACCGTGAATGACAGGGTAATGAACATACTTGGTAAATGTGAAGCAATGCGTGTGTGATGGGATCAAGTTATTTTATTACCTGTAGTTACTCTGGTGGTACCACTGCGTGGCTGAGTTAGTAGAGGTTGCACATTTCATAGTGAGGATATGAAGGAAGCCTGTGCAGCTGGCAGTGTAGTCTGCTTCTTCCTCCTATCCAGCAACTGATTATGATGCCCTCTGTCATTCTTGATCTAACCCCTCTTCCCCACCTTTTGTGCCCCTTGTGAGTTGTGAAGGTAGGGTGTGAGGTTGAAAGAAGGGTTGGATGAATTGAAATGTGGAAGGTGAGTAGTGTTAAGATTTTTTGGTGTTTGGGTAATGTAAACAGATAATTGAAACACGTGTCCTGTAGTGTGCCTTGTGATTCTGAAAATAATCATTTATTGATTCTTTTTTAATTTTACCCATAAAATGAGAGAAATTAAGTGTGACAGATTAGGATTAGGTTGATTTGTTATAGATGCTCCTTAACCCTGGGAATTCTGCTTACAGCTAATGCACAAACTGAGTGTGGAAGCCCCACCCAAAATCCTGGTGGAGAGATACCTTATTGAAATAGCCAAGAATTACAATGTACCCTATGAACCTGACTCTGTGGTCATGGTAAGTTTATCCCAGAGTGCAGTGAACATGAGTCTCTAGATATGACTTTCTTTGGGGGGGGGGGGGGTGTTCTTTGTACTAACTAAAGTTGGGGTGAGTTTAAGCCTTTGTTTTGTTAGTTGCATTTTGCATAACAGCTGCCCGCATAACTCCCAAGATTCTTAAGGATCAGATTAGATAAATGACTTTGATAGCACTTTGAAAAAGACACAAACCTTGATACAAATGTAAAATGGCTTTTTAGTGAACTTGAAGGAATTGAGAACCCCCCTGTAGATAGCAAAAAAATACCTAAGACCTAAATAGTTCATTTATTGTGCCCATCATGTGCCAGATAGTATACAGAAAGCTGAGAATACAATACAAAGATGTATAAAAACAAGTTCTTTGTCCTGAAAGGCTTACAGTAGAGGAAGGTGAACATGCAAATAATCATTCAGCTATGCCACTGGCTGGAGAAACCTCAGTGGTGGGATCAGGTCACTGGAGTAGATAATGTGACCCAGTTCTACACACCAGTCTGTTGGCAAAATGTCTCCTTTTGGGTTATTTGAAATACATAATTTTTCATTGAAAATAATCATTCAGCAGTTAAGGTCAGAGGGATGAGGTAGAACCTCTCGTGTGCTGCTTCGACATCTCCATCTTCCCACACATAATTGAAGCATTTATTCCCCTAACTTTCAAGAGTATTGATGAGTGGTAGCTCTCACAGCCAGGTGTTCCTTCAGAGATGGCCCTCCACTGGAAAGAGCAGTCTTACCTAAGTCTTTCCTGAGGGTAGCCTATACCCTGATCAGTAAAGGAGCTTATTCTTCCATTCAGGGACACACCTTTGCAGGTTCCTCTCAGCTTCAGGGCTCCCTTGGGAGTTGATTGAGGCCTTTGTTGAGACTTCATTGCAGCCTAGCCCCATTCCCCTGTAGTTGCTTTGATCCCAAGAGCACCCTGCAGCACCCTTCATGCTGATGTACATGTCAGTTTCCTGGTGAACCTGCCCTTGGAAATAATGACTTTCTTTTTCTCAGGCAGAAGCTCCTCCTGGGGTAGAGACAGATCTCATTGATGTTGGGTTCACAGATGATGTGAAGAAAGGTGGCCCTGGAAGAGGAGGAGGTGGTGGCGGGTTCACAGCACCTGTTGGTGGACCTGATGGAACAGTGCCAATGCCCATGCCCATGCCTATGCCCATGCCCATGCCCATGCCATCTCCAAACACTCCCTTCTCGTATCCACTGCCTAAGGGACCTGTGAGTATGCGTATATAGTATGGATATAGGAATTGTTGGTTGTCAGTAGCATTTAGCCCTTAGAACATTTGGTATTGACTTAATGATCTTACTGTAGAAAAAACATTGGGATTCAGAGAAAGTCTTGGTTCAGCTTAGGTAGCAGAGTGAAAAAATCTAGAGAGGTAGTGCTTAAAATCTATTTCATGTTGGCCTACTACTTTTGGGATCGGTTACAGTTATGCTAGTAGCTTTTTCCAAAAATGAATAACAACTATTACCAGGCAGACAACCTCCAGTTGTAGACAAGAAGATAGGTAATTAGTAGTGAAGTCTAATTATAATTTTCCCTTGTAGGCAGACATTGAAGTATTTGATTTAGTTATTTGAAGGATATTCTTTGTCTATAGCTCTTTAAAAAGCTGGAATTGTTCTGACTGCATGTGATCCTTTTGAGCATTTTGTGGGGGAGGGGATCTTGTACATATATATTTTCATTCAATGTGAGTACATCCATATACACTAGTACATGCTTATTCATACATACATAAATATGTATTCTGCCATTCTCATACACAAACCACAAAAAATTACCAAAATCAAGGGCATTGTCTCTGATATTGCCTTTCTCCTCTTACAGTCAGATTTCAATGGATTGCCTGTGGGGACTTATCAGGCCTTTCCCAATATTCATCCACCTCAGATACCAGCAACTCCCCCATCATACGAATCTGTAAGTGCCTGAGCCTCTTTTATAAGCAACAGGAGAGTGAATCCCATGGACAGAACAGAGTAATGACCACAGGGAAGGCAAAGTTTTGATCAACTATCCTAATGTTGGCATGGCTCCTGCTTTGGAATTTGTGTTGCTTTAAAACTATCTTGGAAATGGGGAATGGTGGTGGTGGCATTGGTGGGAATGCTTTGTTGGTGGAAGCCAGGAATCGGGAAAGCGCTACAGTTCTCTTAGAAAGTGGTAGTGTGCTAGTCAGAGAATCATATCAAGCTGCTGTAGCCTTGGTGTTAGATTATTAGTTTTGAAAGTTCTCAACACTCATGTGAGGAAATAACTACCAGGATATTTTTTTGGGGCGAGGGTTCCAGGGATTAAACCCAGGGGCGACTAACCACTGAGCCACATCCTCAGCCTTTTTTGGTATTTTATTTAGAGACAGGTTCTTGCTGAGTTGCTTAAGGCTTTGCTAAATTGCTGAGGCTGGCTTTGAACTTGTGATCCTCCTGCCTCAGCCTCCCAAGCCACTGGGATTATAGGCATATGCCACTGTGCCCAGCAACTAGAATTTTCTTAATTAGAGGTGTCTATTTAGTAAATTTCAGCCTATACCATTGATTTCACATTTTGGAAGGGCTGGGGATATAGCTCAAAGTGAAAGTAAAGTGCTTGCCTTACAAGCACAAGGCCTTGGGTTCAAATCCCCAGCACGGAAAAAAAAAAAAAAAAAGATTTCACATTTTGTTCTAATAGTTAAAACTTGAATAAATAGCAAATGTGGTAATGATGCCTAGAACAGCAGGTTGTAACAACTTTGCTTCAGAATTAGGTCTGTTTTCTTAGTACATACCATTTGAGACTTGTCTATCTGATGCTTCACTGAGAAGACAAATTTGTATGGCATTTGCTATGGAGATTGTTCATCTAGAAGCTCTCTGTTCCTGAGCTTGCTTATTCTTGCCTTTGGTTTTTTTTTTTTTTTTTTTGTTTGTTTGTTTGTTTGTTTGTTTTGCGGTACTGGGGATCGAACTCAGGGCCGTATGCTTGCAAGGCAAGCACTCTACCAGCTGAGCTATCTCCCCAGCCCTTGCCTTTGGTTTTTATTTCCAGCTTGTATGGTCTACCTTGGGTCTGAGTTTTCCTCATGCTTCAGTCTTAGATAGCGTACAGTTGTTTCTAAGAATGAGGTAGAAGATTATCATCATTATTTGAGGACTTTGTTCTTAGTATATTTGGGAATTTAGTCCTTTTTCTTTGCTTAGAAAGTGAAAAAAGAGGTCATGGTGTGGAAAGAATTTTCTTTTTTGTTCTCTTAGGAGTTCAGAGTTAAAGCTGGTGTGTACCTGATTGAAAGAAGTGTAGGAAGTAGAGGGGCAGTTTCTTTGGAGCAGGTTCTGTTGCTTTTGGTGAGCAGCTGAGCGTTTGGAAAACATGGGCTGGCACCAGTACCAGTACTTCTTCTTCAGGGATTCTATAGCTCTTTTGCCTCTGGTAACAATCTTTGTGTTGCAGGTCGATGACAGTAATACTGACAAGAATGTTTCTTCTGCACAGATAGCTGGTGAGTATGAATCATACCCTTTAAGGCTCAGTGCTAACCCTGCACTGTTTGCTCTTTTTTCCTCTGTCAGAGACTATTGGCAAGCTATGGCATTCTACCCACAGACCGTCTTCTGTACCAAATGTAGTATGGTTAACACAGAATTCAGGATTTCTTGCTTTGAAAGATAAAATATTTTCCCCAGCCCAAAAGAATCTCCTATTTCCTGTTTCTGTCAGTGGTATCATTATTCTTTTCCACTTACTCTAATTTTTTCATCATCTAGTTTTTCATTTATCCTTAAGTTCTTTATTGTGTTATTGTTATTTTAGTTTCCAGTATTCTTGGAAATATCAAAATGATGTATTTTTTTTTTTAAATACAGTATTGAAAAGACATTAGAGAGGGTAGAATAGGCACAAATCACAAGGTATAGCTCAGTGAATTTTCACAAAGCAGGCATATTTTTTTAACTTTATACTCAAAAAATACATAGTTGGGTGAGGTGGCACATGCTTGTAAAATAGCAAGACCTTGTCTGAAAACGAAGGGCTCAGTGTTAGCGTACTTGCTTAGCATGTGTGAAGCCCTTGGTTCAATCCCCTATATGGGGGCAGAGGGGTGGACAAAAGTCACCAGAAACCTAGGATGGTTAAAATTAGAGACATTGGGCTGGGATGTAGCTCAGTGGCAAAGCGTCTGCCTCAAATTCGCAAAACCCTGGGTTTGACCCCCTGTTCCAAAAAAATAAAAAAAGATTAGAGACATTTATTTTATTGAGGTATAGTTTACATTAGAAAACATAGACTTTGTCATTTGATGAGTTTTTGTGTATGCCACCCACCACCCCAATTAAGATAGATAGGTTTTCCCTCACCCCTGTAAGGTCCCTGTGTTCCTTTCCACTTAACTCCACCATTCCTCCCAGAGATTTAGTTTTGCCTGTTCTAGAACTTATATAAATAGAATCATGTGGTAGGCAGATGAGAGCATGATTTTAATATAAAATACAAAGTGGAAGACTAGAAATACAGAAGACATGAACTAATATGGGTATTAACATTCCATGTAAAATTTTTTCTTCCTAAATCTTAAGTAGTACTTACAGAAGCAGTATTTGGTCCAATACTACTAATACCAGTTCTTGAGCATGTCATAGCAGCTGAGCTTTGTGAAAAGGGACAGTCTGTTAGATGAATGATCTATGGATCTGGCCTCAAGGTACCACATTTTGACTTCCCTTACATGTTTTTCTCACTATAGGAAAGTAAAACAGGTAGGATTCAACTCTAATTAGAAAATGTAGATGTTAATTGTTGTGAGAATTGTTATTGACTTTTAGAATTAAATGTTAGTTTTTTTTAAACTGGAGTTTTCTTCTGTGTTTTCATCTTTCCTCTGTCAAATAGAATCTGAGCCATTGCTTTGGTGTTTGTAACGTTGTGCTACTTACCTTAATTTAATTAGGGCCTGGACCCAAGCAGGAAGCCTCTGCAAAGCCCCCTTCCAGACCTGTGGATAACTATGACAACTTTGTACTGCCAGAGTTACCATCTGTGCCAGACACACTGCCAACTGCATCTGCTGGTGCCAGCACCTCAGCATCTGAAGACATTGACTTTGATGATCTTTCCCGGAGATTTGAAGAACTAAAAAAGAAGACATAGGTCTCTTAAACCAGGCAGCCTCCAGGTTCTGGAAGTTGAGACTGAGCGATTTCTCCTTGTAACAAAGAATCTCCATGAAATTCCGTTTCATCTTTTAACCATCACTGAGCACACTCTTCCCTGGGGCTCTCTTCCTGCTCTACCAAATTCTGTTGCTTTCCAGTTCTCTGTTGAGCCTAAAACACTAACAACTGGAGACTGAGGCCAGCATACTGGCTTCTGGCAGCTGTGCCTGTTTCCTGTCAGAGGGATCCCAGATTCTCTCCCACAGTCCTTCCCCAGGAGAGTGAGAAGATAAAGCATTGTGAGGAAAGCCACTGGAGATGGCTGGACTGTGGAGGAGAGCACCTCACGAAGTGTCTCAGATTCTCTTGTGGTTCCAGACTTGGAAACAACTCCCTCTGTACAGGGGGATTGTGCTGAGAATCAAGGCCACAGTGTGTTTCTCACTCTCATATGTAAGTAGGAGAGAGAAAAAATGATTCAGGAAACCATGGTAATGGTTCCTGGAAGTTGGGCTGTCTCCTTGACATGTACGCTACTCTTTGCTGCAGGGCACTGTTCCACCTGGATCCAGTTGCAAAGTTGATTTCAAAAAAGTTAAAGGCCTCGCTTAGTTCTACTGGATTCTCAGGGAGCCCTCTGTGGCCTTTTTGCTTTATTTTGAGTGCTGTTTCCCCCTTTTTACCAGAGGACAGCACAATAGACATTTGTTTTTTCCTGGTAGCATGTTATTAGCAGAGGGAGGACAGGTCACATATTGGGCAGAAGTTGCTGTTCAAGCCGAGGGTGGGCTTCCAGCTGCCTTAATAGAAGTACTCAAGTCTCTTGGGTAGTGAGCTGGAAGGCCTACAGAAGAAGGGTACCTGTTTTCATTTGAAAACTTTATGGTTAAGGGACTCTTTAAAAACTGATCTCACATTTTTAGTGCCCATGTGACTATATTTCACTACTTTTCTGGGTGGATGAGATTCGTTTATTGTAACTTATGTGCTCCTTTGTCCCCTAAGGCCATCCTTCCCCACAGGGTTGGCTTTGAGATTAAAGATAGGATTTTTGCTTCTGTGTAGCAAAGCTGTACATAATCTGTTTCAAGCAACTTTCTTTAATGTTTTTGATTTGTGTTTCATAGCTTGGTAGCTGCTAATAAAATTAGAAGATCCCGTGTCCTGCTTTCTCCATTGTTGATTAAATGAAATATGAATTTGGATTTTAGTGAAAAATATTTAAGCAGACAGCCTACATTGGGACACAAGCCAGACCTGGCCTTCAGTCTTTGGTTCCCTTAGTAATGCAGACCCCAGAGCCATTCAGCAGGGCTCATTTCCGTCTCTGTGTTTAAACCCAGATAGGATTTGTGTATTTGCTTGATTATTCCTCTGTGGCATTACCTCTCATAATTTTATCTTTATTTTTAGTAATTTGCAGTGAGTTCACATGGACTCATTCATTTCCCATAATCTTCCTGGGGCATAGGTGGCAAGTGTTCTGTTACTTCCTGCACATCTGTAACCATACAAATAATATTCTAGAAGTTAATAAGCCAAAATGAACTGTCTTCATCTGTTACCTTCTTAAGTACCCATTGTCATGACTGTTTCTCAAATGAGCAAATTCGAGGGTTTCTGTGGCAACATATCTGTCAGTAACAGCTTCTGAGTATTTAAATACAAAAGGAGAAGGGTGAGAAAATTGACATTGTTGCTGATGTTAGAGTTAAAAAAAAAAAAAGTGCCAAAGCTACAAAAAACAAAACAGTAAATAAATATAGAGTAAACAGTAAAGGTGCTATTTCTTCAATGATTTACTGTTAAGTACTGTAGTGTTTCTGTTTTAATAGTTAAGGCCAACTACTTAGGAGACAGTGGCTATAGAACTGTCTCCTAAATAGAGCTATTGTGTCTGGCAAATTGGGTTTCCTAGGCAGAACTGTTGAGATTACTAAAGGGAATGTGCTGATCCTCTGTATTATCTGTCTTTAATCTTAAAAGCAGTGACAGTAAATCTTTTCCAGTGATGTAAAATAATTTATTTTTCATTTACTGAGCCAGAGTTACCTACCTTAAGGGACTTTATTTTCCCAAAGCCCTGAGAATGGTAAAAACAAAAAAGTTAATAACTTGAGTATCATCTAGATGACACTGGTGAATTAGAAAGGAACCCAGGACTACATGTAAATAGTGACCTGGGAAGACACTTTGGGGCCAGGTGTGGTGGCCTGGGAGACTGAAAAGGGAGAATTACAAGTCAGAAGCCAGCCTCTGCAAATTCATGAGGCCCTGCCTCAAAAAAAGGAGGGGGGGAGGGGGGTGTGGCCCAGTGATAAAGTACCCTTGGGTTCAATCCTCATTGCCTCCCACCACCAAAAAATGTAACATTTTGGTTGACTGAGAGTTCAGTTTTTACTTCACAAATGTGGGCTCATGTCTGAGATATTCATGAGTAAAAATTAATGAAAACCAGGGAGAGGGGCAAAAAGATTAAAAAGGAAAATAAGTGCACATGAGACAAGAAGGTATGACTGATTCTGAGGATATTAAAATAATTTTTGACCTCACAGCTTTTATAAGAGGAAAATAGGTGAGTTGTAGTGGAATTGTAAATGATTCAAATTCCATGTGAGTTTTGGCAGTTCTACATCTAAACAGGGAAGCCTCAAGGATTTTCACATTTACATGGAAAGAATGCATGCCAGAAGTGATCAGGAAAACTGCCTTGCTGAGAAGCTTCTCTGTGGAAGCATTCCAATTAAAGGTTAGTCACGGGCTGGGGTTATGGCTTGCCTGGCATGTCTGATCCACTGGGTTCGATCTTCAGCACCACAAAAAAATAAATAGAGCTATTGTGTCTGTCTACAACTAAAAAAAGCTTAGTCATAGCTAGCTTTATTGTAGTATGTTTTTTCCTCTTGTCATTTTTAAAAGGTTTAAGTATTGAGTTCTGGGGATGTAGCTCAGTTGATAGAGTGCTTGCCTCAAAAGCACAAAGCCCTGGGTTCATTCCCCTGCACTGCAAAAAAAAAAAAAAAAAAAAAAATCTGATTGTCCTTCATTTTTCTTCAGGAGATAAATCAGGTCTTTTAGGTGTACTTTTAAACAATGTTTATTTTCCCTTGGAATTGGCCCATTCATTGTTGTTTCTAAACACCACTGTGATTGAAAATATGTGACAATATTTTCAAGCATCAAAGTTTCACCCATCTAAATGTGCTTAATTTTAACAAATCCAGGTTGACCAAATAATTTAGGCATCTGAGTTTGTGATGCTTTTTCGCAAAAGTTTACTCTATTTTTCCTTCACATAGTTATATTGTAAAAGTTTTCAATTAGCAGATATTAGCAAAAGCTTATTATTCTGATTGTTCATTCCTTTATAGCTTTAAAAGATACAAAGGGCTCCAGGGGTGAGGGTTTTATCCCCTAGTGATCAGAGCTAAAAGCAGAACAAAATAATAGAGCCAAAGTAGCCATTAATATTCTTTCTTGAAAGGTAGGGACTTTCCACATTAGAAATTGCTAATTTACTATCTTAGTGACCTTTGAATTCTAGATTATCAGAATGATCAACCCGGCTTAAAATTTTGGTAGTTTGATTAATTTGAGTGTTTTCCTTCCTGATGTACCTTCCTTATCTGAGTTTCCTACTTTATCTATTCCCTGCTATATTTATTTACTTAAATTGATACACAATTGTACATATTTGCGGAGTACCACATGCTATTTCAATACGTGCATATACTGTAATGATCTTTTTCTTTTTTTTTTTTAATTTTTTTGTACCAGGAATTGAATCCGAAGGCACTTAACCACTGAACTACATCCCCAGCCCTTTTATATTTTATTTAGAGACGGTCTTGCTAAGTTGCTAAGGCTGGCTTTGAACTCTTGATCCTCTTGCCTCAGTCTTCTGAGCCGCTGGAATTACAGGCACGCAACCCCCAAGCCTATACTATAATTTTATAATTGGTAAATATTTTATTTTCCTTAGTTCCTTGCATTATATGATTTCAAAGAACTATTGAGAAAGCAATTCATGTTATTTTGGCCAGGTGTGAGCACAAGTTCAGACTAACACCTACTGACGATGAGATTAAGGATGCAAGAAGTGAGGAGGCAGGGACAAATGGCTTAGGAGAGATTGCTGGTATGGTGGTGCATGCCAATTTTTTGGACAGGATATGGCTCAGTGCCTCTGGGTTCTATCACCAGTATCACCAAAAAAAAAAAAAAAAAAAAAAAAAAAATCAGATTTCTGAAAGCAATAACTGCTCAAAAGCTGTTTGCATAGGTAGGTAGTACTAGTACTATAAAATAGGAAAAGATCTAAATTCTCCCTTTTCCATTGTAGTGGGGGATTACTTTCATAATCAGCACCCCCCTTTTTTTAGATCTTTTAAGTCAAACTGAATTCTACATGGAAACTTTTTTAATGTTTTTAAACCTCCTTATGGTGAGACTTTTCCATCATGGAACCAACAAGCATCACTGTTGAGTTGAAGAGTCTTCATCCACACAGCAGGTTAAACTGAACAGATAACAAAGAGAGGCCAGTCATTGGGAGCCAATTGCAGTCTGTCTTGAGGTGCTTGGGCCAACACAGAACCAATGAAATGGAAATTCCTATGGCCAAATGACTGTGCCTGAAAAATACATGAATTTTCTTTGTAATTACATGGTACTTTTATATAAATTTATTTGACATTAAAATTACCTTGTGCCCTAATTTTACTCCCATCTTAGACAAGGCAAAGACAAATGTCTAGGTTTATTTGGGGTACAGTGAATTGAAATCAGGAGTGCTATATTATTGAGCCACACCCCCAGCCCTTTTTAATTTTTAATTTTAATTTTTTTTTTTTTTTTTTTTTGGTACTGGGGATCGAACTCAGGGCCTTGTGCTTGGAAGGCAAGCACTCTACCAGCTGAGCTATCTCCCCAGCCCAGCTTTTTATTTTGAAACAGTTTCACTAAGTTACTCAGGGCCTCACTAATTGTTTGAGGCTGACCTTAATTTAGGATCCTCCTGCCTCAACCTCCCAAGTGGCTGGGGTTAAAGGTGAGAACATGCTTGACATGAAGGAAAGCACAGAAGGTGAGTGGCAGGAGAGATGAGGGTGAGAGGAGGTAGGAGATGGAGTAAAGGACAGCCAGGGACTGGAGGGCAGGCCCTTTGGAAAGGCTTTGGCATTTCAAGTGTGATGGGAATCCATTGAGAGGTTTTGAGTGGGACTGATGTAAACCCCAAAAAGACCCCTGACATAGCTGCTCTCCTTGTCAGCAAGATTTTTACAAAGAATGTTATCAAGATTTCAGCAGAAAGCTCATTGTGGTTTGAAGCATCCTCTTTCTTGTAGATGCCAGGTTTGTAGACAAATGGTGATAGACTGTCTCAAGAGAGCTTGCTGTGCAAAAGTTACTATCTCTGTTCTCCTTGGTAAAAACTTGTGAAATCTCTATCTGACCTAAAATATGAAACAAAAAGTAATCATCATGTAACCACCCACTGTTATGTAAACCCCCACTGAGTATAAATCTAAAAGAATTTCCAGGCCTGGGGTCCAGAGATTTTTTAGCACTTAGCCCCTCTAGACCACTGCAGCTTAAATAAACTTGCTTTCTGAAAATTCCTCAGGTGTCCAGACTCATCTGTCCGACATCAGGACAGTAACAAAGATTTATGTTCTTAAAATCTATGTGGGGGCTGGGGTTGTAACAGCTCAGTGGAAGAGCATTTGGTTAGCATGTGTGAGGCACTGGGTTGGATCCTTAGCACCACATAAAAATAAAAGACATGCTGTCCATCTACAACTACAATTTTTTTTTTTAAAGATCACTATATGAAAATGGGCAAAGAGCAGAAGCAAGTCTTCCTCATGAGGATGAAAAATGGTACCTTAGTTTAGTTCTAACTTACATTTCTGTCATGACTGCAGTTGCAAAGTTTTTCATACATTTCAGAGCCCCTTGTATTGTTTGAAACATCAAATTTCACTGGGCTGTTGGGGATATGGGCAGACTTTTATGCTCCATTAATTGCACTTTACTAAGAGGAAGGTTTGTTGGTACAATCTGGTAATATCTAAATTAAAAGTGCCCATATTTGGACTTAGCGAGGCTTTTTCAAGGTATTTACCTTGTATTTGCACATGTGTGAAATTAGGTACACACAAGGATATTAGTGGTAATATTAACTGAAGGGTAATGGAAAATAATATTCCTACAAGACAGTTCCCCAAGAAAAACAGAGGGACAGTGTGGCTCAGGAGGAGGGAGGGAAATTGGCTAAACATCAAACCTCTCCCAGTGCACCCTTTCCCAATAACAATGGGCTCTGAGGGGGGGAAAGCAAACGTTGATCCCTTGCCAGGTTCATCCCCAGCATCTCCACCAAAAGCAAACATTTACCCCTTCCCAACCCCAGTGCATCTTGAAGGAAGGAGGTAAATACTGAAATGCTGGGCCCTAAATTTGACCTTCCCCTATCGCAAATTAGCCCTAAATGGAGACACAACAAATATTGAAACTCTAGGAAACAATGGATCTTAGAGAAAGAAAAGCAATGGGCAAGATATTTTTTAATTTTTTTTCTTAGTTGTAGATGGACACAATACCTTTATTTTTATATGGTGCTGAGGATCGAACCCAGTGCCTCACATGTGCTAGGCAAGTGCACTACCACTGAGCTAGAGCTACAACCCCAACCCCAATGGGCAAGATTTGAGTACTCATTCCTCATGATCTGGACTCCTATTTCCCCAGATAATAATGAGTTTCAATCTTTTTACAACTACCTTCCTAAGTTAAAGTTCTAACCTGTACAACTAGCCCCTGACTGTCCAAACTGCACATCTGCAGTCTCCAATGAAACTAAAAACCCAGACTCCTATAACCAGAGGCCAGCTCTATACCCAGAAAATGGGCTCTCCCATGCCTGATCCATGGACCTCACTGCAGAATACAGGAAAGCTTGCTGATCTGAGGTTTGCTTCCTGTCTCCTGCCTCCGTCATTTGTGGGCCATGAGCTTACATTAACTATTAATGATTGTAAGTTATCTAAATGTTTATCAATAGGGAGCTAGCTATGAAAATTATGGTGGGGATTCTGCCTTTGGGTCCCCTTCTTCCACCCGGAGAAGTCTGCTTTTACTTTTCTTTAATAAAGCTTCTTACTTTCTACTCTACGCTTGCCTCGGAGTGCTTCTCTGGGGTTACACTTCAACACCTGAGGAAGCAGGACTTGTCACCGGTAAACGGCAGTATCAGGTTTGGAGGTCCCACCGAGATCTACGCCGAGACTGCCCATCTCTCAAATGACCCTCCAGCTTATTACTTCTCAACCAGACTTTTACCATGGATCCCTCGATGGACCCGATTTCTAAAAGGGAACTCCAAACTGCTTGCCCCACACTGCCCCCTTCCAGCTTGAAGCAGCCAGAGTGGTTGTCGCCCCCTTTCCTTACAGCAGTAAGGAGTTCCTAAAACTAGAGAGGGGAATGAAACCAGAATTGGGGACAGGCAATTAGTGTAGAAATAGGGGATTGGGTCAGATCGAGGAAATTGGGGGCCATGAAAGCCATCTGCCTCTGGAAGTTGGAGATAACCAAATTTGATAACCAAATTTACCTGCCCTTGTCAGGAACTACAAGCAAGGAGATGCTAATTAATGCCCCCTGGGCCCTTACCTGCCTAATTCACCTTGGCCCTCCTCCTGCCCATCGCTTCTCACTTTATGCAAAACCAGGCCTAATCCCATAGGCAAGAAGGAAAGAGATAAGGGGGAAAGAACCGGAGAATAAAACCAATAAAAAGGACAAGGTTTGCTCAATCCAATGGATTCCACCTTTGGGTCCCCTTCTTCTACCCGGGAGAAGTCTGCTTTTACTTTTCTTTAATAAAGCTTCTTACTTTCTACTCTTAAAAAAAAAAAAAATTATGGTGCACCATACAATGAAATACTATACAGTAAGAGAATGAAACACGATGGGAGGGCTAGATATTATGGCTTAGTGGATGGCATTTGCCTAGTATGCATAAAGCCCTGGGTTTGATCCCCAGCACTGGAAAAAAAAAAGAAGGAACCCCCAAATCATAAACACACACCAAACCAAACCAAAAACATTATGGGGCAGTTTTATATATGCTGATGAAACCATACCCAAACAAAGAAAAATGCAAGACGCTGTTTATAATATGACACCGTGTATTATCAAAGAGTTTCTCAAACCTGCCCTGACAAAACGAGAAACGTTAGCTGGCTTTCACAATATGGCTACCACTCTTTGCACACCCTGAATAGCTTGGGCTTTAAGCCATTTGTTCAGTTCCTGAGTAAAGTTGAACTAGCAGGCTAGACTCCATCAATTCTGAAAGTAAAGATTTTCAGGAATTGAAGAAAGAAACCCTGTTAGCAGTGTCTACTTTTATTGCTTTTCATCCTGTGCCTACTTAATTGTTTCTTCATCTACACTCACAGATTTGCTCTTGCAGTTCTTTAGCATATCCAGGTAGCTCGTGTCAACTGTGTACTTCTTGCAGTTTAGTGGAGCCCTCGTAGCCAGTTAATAACGACAGACAGCCAACACTTCCAGTCTATGTGCCACCATCCTAAGCACTTAGATTTATCAACCTTTTAATCTTCACATCAGTTTTTAGGGTGGGTGTTAAGATTATCCCCATGGTATCAAGGAAGAAATAGAGGCAAAATGGTCAAGTAATTTAGCCAAGATCACACTGCTGGTAAGTGAAGAGCCGGTATGTGAACCTGGGCAGTCTGACTTTCAGCTGGCGCGTTTGGACCATGACACTGTACTACAGAGCTTGGGAGTCCACGTGAAGACCAGGCCTACTCTGAGAGCATACGCTTTTGCTGTCCAGGATTCAAGTCATTCTGATCCACTCAATATGTAATTCAGCATCAAGTTCCTACTGCAAATAGAATGTGCTCTGAGGGCTGGGGACATGGCTCAGTGGCAGAACACTTGCCCACCATACACAAGGCCTAAATTTGATCCCTGGTACTGCAAAATAAATAATAAAATGAAATTAAAGTTTTGAGTTGGGGAGATAGCTCCATTGGTAGAATGCTTGCCTTGCAAGCACAAGGCCCTGGGTTCAATCCCAAGCATCACAAAAAAAAAAAAAAAAAAAAAAAAAAAAAAAAAAAAATTAAACTTTTAAAAAATGTGTCCCGGGCCAAAAGCTGTCATCATCTAAAAGTGAACTAAAAAAAAAAAAAAAAATCAACATGGCAACAAGCGGAGTTGCCACCTGTGAGAAAGCTCCTCACACCAAGTACACCTCTAAGAAAAGAAAGCATGTTTGCCAAGGCGAACGTGTCTTTTAGAATTTTTTTTTTTAAGTACAGGGATTGAACCCAGGGGAACTTAACCACAGAGCCATATCCCCAACCCTTTGCTAGGATTACAGGTGTGTGCAACCATGCCCAGCATCTTTTAGATTCTTTTAGGACCCTAGGAGTTGTCTGGTATTTCACTGAGAAGCCACCAATCATGAGATAAATACAACCATTTCCAGAATACAGCTTATTTAATGAGGTTATGGAGTTATATAATGACAAAGTTTTGGTAATTGATGAAAAATTCTGAACAAGAAGGCTGGGGATGTGGCTCAGCGGAGAGTGCTTGCCTACAATGTGTGCGGCCCTGGTTAGATCCGCGGCCCTGGTTACATCCCCAGCACTGGGGGAAAAATCCTCAGAAAATACATTTTTAAGTATTTCTTTTTCTATGGTGCTCAAACCCAGGGCCTTGTTTGCTAGGCAAGCACTCTACCACTGAGCTATATCCCTAGCTCCTTTAGCCTTTCTTCAACACTGTCCAGGACAAAGCATAGTAAGTCCTCTTGCTGCTGAGGTTCCATCTTTTAGTCATCAACTCCTAGAACAGTTCCCAGCATACTACATGTATTCAATGCTTGTTTGTGGGATTGGACTGGATAAACACACAAGAAGAATTGCACAGAAACAGTCACAGAACTGGGAAAAATTACATGAGGCCAAAGTATATCATCTCATGTGGAGACCCTTCCTGTCCCCGGAGCCACTGAACTATGGTTGTGTTCATGTTGTATGTGAATCGATCCTCGGTTTTTTTTCCAGTTTCTTGTGACACGCACTGGTGGGACTCAGCCCCCTTGGGCCAGATCATGCTGGGTGAACAGTCATAAACCAAACCTGCTTAGGTAGGGTCTAGGGAGTAGGTTCTTGGAGTGCCCAAAGGCGCGGCCCTTTTTTGGTGCAGCTACAATCAGTCGACATTTCTCCAGCTTCTCTTGATTATGGTAGAAGCACTTGGAGAATGAACTGCACCTCCGTTTTGAAGGTGTGGGCCCCAGGACCATGCTGTTACTTCTGTAATCCTTCTGCAGGTTAGGAAGAAGAACACGATTGACCTAGGGGTAGAAATCCTTAAGTCTGATTTCTAGCCAGGTATGGTAGTACATGCCTGCAATTCCAGTGACTTGGGAAGCTGACGCAGGAAGATCACAAGTTCCAGGCCAACCTCAGCAATTTAGTGAGACCCTAAGCAAGTTAGCAAGACCCTGTCTTAAAATAAAAATTAAAAAGGGCTGGGGATGTAGTTCAGTGGCAAAGCACTCCTGGGTCAAATCCCCAAAACCAAGAAATCCTTCAATGGAGAACTAGACCAGTGAAACTAGACTTTTAGAAGTTCCAAGGATTAAATCTCAATTTAGCCCAAAAAAAGTCTTGGAATTTTAGAACTAAGTCCTTAAGTATCTCCTAGGGGAAATAAATTTCTCCCATTCCTTACAAATTCCCCTCCACCAGGAAGAATCTGCACAGGTGATTTCCCCTTTCTCTGCAGTGGGCTTGACTTCCAGGTACTTTATGCTGTTCTGTCTGGGCTTTCCGTGAATGGGCAGTGCAGGAGGCGGAGGCCAACGCTAGACTTGGTGTGTAAGGAGGACAAGAGATCCTTCTCTCTACTACTTTTGTAGTTCGTGGGTATGGGGGCGCAATTCTGTGTGTCTGCTCTGCGACCTAAAGTCGCCGTCTAGTGGACTGTCTCAAGAACTAGACTTGGTCAGGGACGGCAGGATCCAGCTGTTTTTCACTGTAGGGAGACCAATTGACTCTTCTGATACTCTTCCCCCAACCTTTTTTTTTTTTTTTTTTTTTTAACTGAATATATGTTTATTATAAAAACTTGGAAAAAGGGAAAACTGAAAAATATTGTGTAATCCCACTATCAGATTTCTTAAAAAAAAAAAAAACAACTTAAAATTTGGAATATACCCTTATTCATTTTTGTTTTACTTAATATTAATTTTACACATTGTTACACTTTCTGTAACATCTGGTTTGTTCTGGATTCCTGCACATAGTTATCTCAATGTATTAACCAATGCCTTATCACTGGACATTTAAGATGCAACTTATCAGGCTGGGGATATGGCTCAGTTGGTAGAGTGCCTGCCTTGCAAGCATAAGGCCCTGGGTTCTGGGTTCAATCCCCAGCACTGCAAAAAAAAAAAAAAAAAGATGCAACTTATTATAAAACACTGAATTTTCACAGGATAGTCCTTAGAGGTGACACTTCTTAAGGAAAGAGATGCAGAATTTGAAGACTTTTGCTAAATATGGCCAGATTTTCTTCTACCAGCACTGAGTGTCCATTTCTTTGGCATTACTACTTTTTTCTTTGCCATTTTTCAAAGCGAAAATGGAATCTTATTGTCCTACTTTATTGGACACATGGACTCAAAAGTTTTCCTTTTTTTGCCATTGTAATCTCAAAGTATTTTTTTTTTCCTTTTAAAAATATTTTTATTGGGCTGGGCATGATGGGGCACACCTGTAATCCCAGTTATTCAGTAGGCTGAGACAGGAGGATTAAAAATTCGAGGCCAGCCTCAGCAATTTAGCGAGGCTCTAAGCAACCTATCAAGACCCTGCCTCAAAATGAAAAATAAAAAAGGGCTGGGGATGTGGCTCTGGGACTGAGCACCCCTGAGTTCAATCCATGATAACCCTTGTCCCCCAGAAATATGTCCATATATGGTTGGGGATGTGACTCAGTTATAGAGAATTTGCCTTGCATGTGTGAGGCTCTGGGTTCAATCTCCAGTACCACAAAAAAGAAAGATTTTAGTTTATGTACAATTGAAAGAATCACTCCTGCCTGTAAATCCCAGCTTCCTGTGAGGCTTCCCAGTAGGATTATAAGTTCCAGACCAGCCTAGGCAATCTAGGAAGACCCTGTCTCAAAATAATATAAAAAAAGGGGCTGGGGGTATAGGTTGGTGGTACAGCACTTGCCTCGCACACGGGAGGCCCTGGGTTCAATCCCTGGCACTGCAAATAAAACCAAAATTGTAGATTCACATATAACTATAAGAAATAGGGCTTATATGCCTTTTATCCAGTTTCCCCTAATAGTAATATCTTGCATAACTGTGGTACAATACCACAACTGGGAAACTAACACAATGCATTGACTTTAGTCAGATTTCACCAGATTCACAAGCACATGTATGTGTGAGTACTTCTAATTTTACCACGTGTTGTAGATACACGTAACCATGAAAAAACTTAGAAAGATGGTTTGTGGGGTAGGTACAAGAATACGTTATATGTGATAAATTAAATTTTGTAAGATGTCAATTGTGGAATCTAGTGATTATATGGGTGTCTACTATAAAATTCTCTCAACTTTCTATATGGTTGAAAGTTTTCTTAAAAATGTTTACTCAGGCATGGTGGCGCACACCTATAATCTCAGCAGCTTGGGAGGCTGAAAGCAGGAGGATTATGAGTTCAAAGCCAGCCTCAGCAACAGGTTGAGGTGCTAAGCAACTCAGTGAGACCCTGTCTCTAAATAAATACAAAATAGGGCTGGGGAGGTGGCTCAGTGGTCAAGTGCCCCCAAGTGCCATCACTGGTAACTCCTGCTAAATATTGAGAGCTGCGGACGTAACTCAGTGGTGGAATGCTTGCCTAGTATGCATGAGGCCCTGGGTTCCATCTGATGTACTGTAAAAAAAAAAATATTGGGACTGACTGAAGAAGTAAAGTTGCAGTCATACATACAAGTTTAAAATATGTATTAAAGGAGTGCTGGAGACGCTGCTGCTGAGTGCGGATTCCATTGCTGCGCGCCCCCGACGCCTTCTCAACGTGCACTCCTGATTCCTTTTGGTTCCAAGTCCAAGATGGCAAGTCTCAAGGATCAGCTGATTGTGAATCTTCTTAAGTGCCGGGGACCAGCCCTAGCAGCAGAGTCCAAGGGTCCTTGATGGCCTGAAATGTAAAAGCCCCAAAAGATTAGGCGGCGCAGCGTCGGCGATGGACAGCAACCACACAGACTCAGGTCAGTGTTAGGTTGCTGACAAGTTTATTGAATTCACCAGTAATTTTTATACCCTTTACAAACTTACTAAGAATAAAGCAGGGAGTTTCAAGGACAGAAGAAGAATTTGGGCATTTAGCTTGGGCATTTAGCCGACAGGCGCCATCTGGTAATATCTTATCTTACTTGACACTTCCCCACAATGAAGTATCCTTGACTCGAAACTTACAAAGGCAAGTTGTTGTATACCACCTGTTTCTCCTTGAAGTTTAACTTCTATTTGATTTCTTACTGCTAAGATTAATTATAACTTCTAGTAATTTGTTATTAATTTTTCATGACTATAATTACATGTCTATGCTATGTTAAATCATATTATACTATTAAGAACCAAGTTATTGTCTTTAGAGTAAAAAATCTTTATCTAAAAGAACTAAAACTTTTCTTTTGAACTAAATATAATGTATTTCTGTGGGAGGCTCATTACTTTGCAGAAGAAACCAGATGTAACAAATATGTTGATCACTGAAGCTAAGAGAATCACTTATATGCAACTAGATGTCTGGGAATCTTGTAAAAGTTAACAAAAGCATCACAAGACATATTGCTTCAGAATGTCCACCATTCCCTATAGGAATATTAGTGCTTTGTGCAAACAAATGAACTTTATTTTACTGGAATTGAGTTAACTCATATGAACTGTTTGTGTTCCCATCATCCTTCAACCGAAGAACTTTATTAAACATGATTAATCCGCGTAATATTGTGAGTTCTGGTGAAAAACAAAAAAGGAAGAGAGATTAACACTCTGAGGAAGGGGCTCCAGCTTTACTCAACTTACGACGAGTCCTTGCTATCGTCTTCCAGGGAAGGCCTTGGCAGCACCCAACTTATGACGAGTCCTTGCTATCATCCTCCAGAGGAAGATTACCAACCTCTGGCATGGGTCTTTATGCGCCAGGCACACTTCCCTGGCATGAGTTTTATGTGCTAGGCGCCCCCGCAGTTCCCCCTTTTTTGTTTTGAAGATCAAAAAGACCTTTTTGAATTTGAAGGCCCTTAAAAACCTTTGTTAAGAGTCGAAGGATAACTGGAAGACAAAAAATTAACATAAAGATACAAAATCCAATTAGAGCAAATTGTAAAATAGTGTTAAAAAGGGTACTATTAGTAATAGTTTTTTTAATATTATTAAAAATATCCATTGGAAGGTTGGCATCTGGAGCAATAGCGAGGTGTGCTTGGCTTATATCCTTTATTTTATGTTGTAAATCTAAAATATCCGGAGCTAAGTTAGTATTATTCCAAATTCCTTTAAGATGATTTTGAACTTCAGACCAACGAGTAATATTATCAGCTTCTAAAGGGGTAACACAAATCCATTTGTAATTAGCATGACATCTAGTGGTCATTCTAGTCTGAATATTTTGAATTTTATTTCCTATAAAGAGAACTGCTTCCTCAAGAGCATTAATTCGAATTTCTAGCTTTTTATCAATTTGTTCCTGAGTGGCCAAGGCTATAGAAACATTATGTGAAAGATCATTAACATGAGAAGCAGTATGAATTTCCTGTACTAAAGCAGTGGTTGAAATTGCTAATGCCGTGATGATACTGATTAAAGCTGTAATTCCCAAGATTAACGTTGCTACAAAACGTTTTGGTCTCATTAATTCATTTAGATTTCTTAAGATTTCAGTCCCTGGATCATCGTACCAAGTTTCCTTTAAAGTTACAGGTAAAATAACATAAGAAGGCTGATGTACAATAAAAAACACCTTTAAATCCTTATCAAATGTAGAGTTAATACAATTAGTTAATGTACAGTTTTTACACTGTATATTATAAGCATCATCGTTTTTTGTGACTTTAACATTAGAAATGGAACCTAATAAAATAGCATGTGGAGCATTAATACAAGCTCTAACATTATAAGATTCAACTTTAGTAGTTTCTGGTCTATTTAATTTTACTATATCAATAGCTGCAAGCAATCTATATAAGTCTGGAAAATATGAATGTTTACCATGCTTAAGAATAGACTGAAAAGTTGGAGTTACCCAACCGGGAGTAAACCACCTATGTAAGGGCTCTCCAAATCCTAACTCCTTTGATCCAGAAAAAATATATTTTCCATCTGACTTTTGACTTTCCTCAAGTATTTTTGGTTTATAGTCGGTCCAGGGAGAAGATACAGAAAAATCTTTAATTAAAGTGTGAGAATCCCTTGGATTAAATACCACAGCTGATTGTGAAAATCCACAAGTGATCCATTTGGGAAAATCAATATTAATATCTATAGTATTCCAATAAACATCTGGATGTTGAGCTTTTGGTTCACATTTTTTAACCATTTCGGGAAGACTTTCATTTATATAAGTTTCATTGTAATTATTATAACCAATTGAGACCATTTCTAGAGTCCAAATATATCTTTTAATTGGGTCAGACTTGGGAGAGTCAGTCAAATAAGTTCTATAACTGAGGGGAAGACATCCCAATGGCAAATGTATATTATCCAGAGAAAAACATAAAGGAGTTTCCTCCGTTAATCCATGAAAATTGACTGTGTCTGTCATCTTATGAGGAATAAAGGAATCAGATATGCCTCCCATGAGTTCTGGATGACTAGTAAATATTTTTACATTGGACCGACTCCATGAACTTGCATGAAGTAATGGAGGGTTAGGAAAATAGGTCCAATAGGCCTTTTCAGAGTTAATTTGAATATTCAAGGCATGTACAGGCATTACCTGAACAGCAAGCAATGAAAGCATAGCCAGAAAAACTAGTTCAGGTGTTTTAGCTTTACCAGAATTAGTCACCATACGTTCAGCCTCAGAAGTTAAGCATTTTAATTGTCCCCATGATGGAAAGGGAGAATGACGAGTGGAGTGAGCTTGGGGAAGATGTAATCCATTTAACCTCCGTGTTAGAACATCATCCGGGATCGAACTGGTCGGGTAAGGTGTTCGAGAATTCCTCTTCCTTCTCGAGTGACGTCTTTTGTTCGTCTCCATTGGCATTGATGTGTCTAATCAATCTATCAGGAATCCACAGTGGTGTTTCTGCATCCTGTGGGAAAACACAAGCATAACCTCGACCGGATGTTAAAAGAACATCAGGTCCTTTCCATTGTCCTGTAAGTAAGTCTTTCCATTTGACCATAACAATTGGATTGGGGCTTTGTTGTTCCCAATGTCTCATCATAGAAGTTATTCCTTGTTTATCAGCATTTAAATGATTAAGAACAAAAAGAGCATGTTGTAGAATATGATGAGGGGAAGAATATTTTAATTCCCCCTCTTTAAGTTTATTAATCTGTTGTTTTAGACGTTGATGACTCCTTTCTACAATAGCTTGTCCTTGAGGATTATATGGAATACCTGTAGAATGGCTAATATTAAAATGTGAACAAAAATCTTTAAATGCTTTTGAGGTATAAGCTGGAGCATTGTCAGTTTTAATCTTTTTAGGCATGCCTAACATAGCAAAACATAGGAATAAATGTTGAATGACATCTTTATAAGCTTCTCCTGTCCGAGCGGAAGCTACAATAACATGAGAAAAGGTATCAACCGTAACATGCACAAATGACAATTTCCCAAATTCTATGATATGAGTAACATCCATTTGCCATAAAACGTTAGGGAGTAAGCCTCTTGGATTAACCCCCAACTGTGGAGAAGAGAAATATTGAGGACAAACATGACAAGAACGAACAATCTGTCTAGCTTCTTCCCTGGAAATATGAAACTGCTTTTGTAGAGCAGAAGCATTTTGATGATGATTCTTATGTGAAAGAATGGCTTCTTCTTTAACTGTTAAAATAAAAGGTTTAGTCAATAAGTCAGCTTGAGCATTCCCTTCAGTTAAAGGTCCGGGTAATTTAGAATGTCCTCGAATATGACCTATAAAAAAAGGTAAATGTCTTTCTTGAATTAATTTTTGTAAGAGAGAAAGTTTAGGCGCTATAGTTGAGGAATCTGAAATGGATGCAGTTTCGATAACAGGAAACAATTTCACAATGTAAAGTGAATCAGTATAAAGATTAAATGATTGACTAACATTATTAAAAGCATAAATAACTGCTTCTAATTCAGCTCTCTGTGCTGAAGTCTCTGTTGTCCATTGAACAATGGGTCGAGTGCCAATTAAAGTTACAGCCTTGCCATTTGAGGATCCATCTGTAAAAATTGTAATAGCATTAGATAAAGGGAAAGAAGAGGTCCATTTTGGAAAAATAATGTTAGTTTCCTGTAAAAAATGTAAAATAGGATCATTTGGTAAATGAAAAGAAATCTTTCCCAGAAAATTACAGAAAGCTACAGTCCAATTGTCATCAATTTGCATTAAATGCTCAAATTGCTCCCTAGTATAAGGAATAATAATTTCATGCATTTCCTGAGCAAATAATTCTTTACTTCTTTGTCTAGCTTTAAGTACTAATAAAGCAACCATAGTAGGATAAGCGAGAAGAATCTTTTTTCCAGTAACGGGTAAATGAATCCATTCAATAGGATCATTTTGCCACAAACATCCAGTTGGAGTATGCTTAGTTTTTAAAACAATAAAATACCATGGTAAGGCATAATTAATTTGTTGTAAATAATGATGAGAAATGGCCTGTTCAACAACATGTAAAGCCTCTTTTGCTTGATCAGTTAAAGTCCTAGGGGAAGTTGGGTCAGAATCTCCTTTTAGTATTTCAAACAATGGCTTTAGATCCCCTGTAGACAATTTTAAATAAGGTCTGATCCAATTAATATCTCCTAGAAGTTTTTGAAAATCATTTAAAGTTTGTAATTTATCTTGTCTAATTTGTAATTTTTGAGACATAATCTTATCAGTTTTAATTGTTCTTCCCAAATAATTAAATGGAGGTTCATGTTGAATTTTTTCAGGGGCGACTACAAGACCCCAAGTTTGTAAGGTTGTAATAACAGTCTTTAAAATCTGTTTTAAAATATCCATAAGGGGATGAGCAAGTAAAATATCATCCATATAATGAATCATATAACAATCTGGGTAGGCTTCTCGACAAGTTATCAGGGCTTGATCTACAAACTTCTGACATAAAGTTGGACTATTTTTCATTCCTTGAGGCAATACTTTCCAATGATATCTTTGATAAGGTCTTTGTAAATTAGGAGAAGGCAGACTAAAAGCAAATCTCCATCTGTCTTGTTGAGCCAGAGGAATAGTAAAAAAGCAATCTTGTAAATCAATGACAATAATATGATATCCTTTAGGAACAGCTACTGGAGATGGGAGACCAGGCTGTAATGCTCCCATAGTTTCCATAGTATTATTAACAGCTCTGAGATCCTGCAAAAGTCTCCATTTTCCTGATTTCTTTTTTATAACAAAAATAGGAGTATTCCAAGGACTAGTAGAAGGTTCTATGTGTCCCAGAGCAAGTTGTTCTTTAACTAACTGAGTAGCTGCAGCTAATTTTTCTTTAGACAGGGGCCACTGTTCCACCCACACTAGTATGTTGTTTTTCCAGATTATCGGGTCAGCCTGTCTGGTAACAGAGGCCCCTAGGAAAAAGGCGAGTCTGATTCATCAGTCAGTGTAATATTTAACTGTTCCATTAAGTCTCTACCCCACAACGTAAAAGGGAGGGAGGGAACCACATATGGCTGAAAAGTCCCTGTTTTATTTTTATCCTCCCAATGAAGTATTTCTGTGCTTTTAGCTACGTTAGATGCAAGTCCCAAGCCCACTAGCGTAGATGGTGATTTAGTAGTCGGCCACGAAGGAGGCCAGTCATGAGCTGCAATGCAGGTAACGTCAGCTCCAGTATCTAACAACCCCTTGAATTCCTTACCATTAACTTTAATAACTTTCATAGGTCTTTGTTCTGATATTTTTTGAATCCAAGCTACTGTATTGGTAGAGCCAAAGCCATCAGTTCTTTGTCCTTGTAAAACTGGATTAGGTAACCTTAAATATGGTAATAACAACAATTGAGCTATTCTCTGTTGAGGAAAAATCTGAATTGTTTTTGTAGGGGGAGAAACCATAATCTTAATTTCTCCTTGATAGTCAGAGTCTATAACACCAGGAATAACTTGTAATCCTAGTTTTGCCATGGAACTGCGCCCGATAATGAGGCCCATATGTCCTTCTGGGAGGGGACCATAAACTCCTGTAGGTATTAAGGACACTTCTGATTCTGATGTTAAAATTAAATGTTCAGAGGAAGGTAAATCTAACCCTGCACTCCCTGGGGTCCCTCTGGCCAGGTCATTGACTGTTGTTTTACAAACGGGTTGGTAGCTCCCCAATTGTTTTTCGGGGCCTGGGGAGGGCCCCATAACCCGTTTTTTGGCTGAAAATTATCTATTGGCGTCACAGGGACAGTTTCTTGATTAGACCCTGTAACAGTAAGTATTGATCCATCCTTATGGAATCTGGAGCGACACTCTCGGGCCCAATGAAATCCCTTCTGACATCGGGGACAAATAGTTTTTGGAGGTCCAGCATTAAGTGCAGGTTTATTTTGTAGTTGAGGATTGATATTAGGCGGCCGAGAGGGACATTCCCTACTAAAATGACCTAACTGGCCACAAGAAAAACAATTTCCTGGAATGCGAGAAGACCTTGGCTGATTTCCTTGAGTGTTTTGGGGTTTTCCCTGATTGATATCTTTTAAATATTGGGCATAAGTTTTTCCTTGAAAAGCAGCTGCCATAATCATCCCTTGAATGTGAGCTGGACTCGTGTCCATGCAAGTTTTTATATAGTCAGATAATGTCCCTGTCCTTCTAATAGGTCTTAAGAGGGCCTGACAAGTAGGATTAGCGTTTTCAAATGCTAATTGTTTTAACAATATTTCGGCAGCTTCAGGATTAGTAATTATTTTTGAAATATTTTCCTCCAATTTGGCCAAGAAATCTTCATATGGTTCCATACCTCCTTGTTTAATATTACTTAAAAAGGATGTTTTTGTATCAGAGGACGGAAGGCGTCTCCAGGCAGCTACAGCCAATTTTGAGACTTCCTCCAACACTTTTCTTGGTAATTTAATTTGTTCAGCTGGGGAAGCCCAATCATCAGTTCCTAACATTTGCCCCAGTAATATTCTATTTCTATCTTTAAGACCTTTAGCCAATTGAGATTGTAAAGTCATTTTTGCCTGCTCTTCGTATTCGGTTTTCCATAGTAAATAATGCCTGGGAGTTAAGCAAGAACGAGCAGTTTGTTGCCAATCAAAAGGCGTAAGCCACTGAGAGCCAATGTTTTCTACTAACTGGAGGACATAAGGGGATGTTGGTCCTAAATCTTTCACAGCTGTTCTTAACTCTTTAATTATCTTAAATGACAAAGGCTCCCATTGAGGTTCTCCTCCTTCATCAATAGCCCAAATTACTGGGCAACAAAGACTAAGATCTCCAGCCTTTTGTGCCTCTGCTACAGCCCCTAGAAACCCTATTTTTGCTACTGAATTTTGTTTAGATGATTTTTGCTTATGAGTAACAGGAGCCACAAAAGGAGGATAATCCTCATTATGATATCTAAAAACAGCCTCCTCTAAATCTTCCTGATCTGAGGGTGACAGTTGATCAGGGTCATTACCTTCTTGAATTTCCTCATTCTCATCCTCATCAGTATCACGATTTCCTTCCTGTGTTTCTTGATTATCTTCAGCTGAAACTGCTATAACCTGATCATTGGCTGGCTCCTGATCACTAAATGGAGATAACAATAATTTTTGTTCCAATTGCTCTGCAGGTGGTTTTGTATCAAAACAATCTCTAAATAAGCCCCATAATGTAAAGGCATCCTTAGGAACTCTCTCATTTCCATACAACTTATAATAACTTTTCATATCATGACCCACCTGCTTCCATATTTTTAAATCAAGAGCACCTCTGTCTGGAAACCATGGAGAACATTCCTGTATAAACTGAAAAAAGTGACGTAATTGTGCAGAACTTACTGTAACACCTCCTTTCTTTAATAAATGCTTTGCTATATCAAGAAATAAAGTTCTTTCCTTAGATGCAGTATTACCCATTTTATCCAATCCCTGCCCTTTCTTTCTCAGTCTCTGTTACTGAGGGGACCGCGGCTCCCCGGGCAGTATCCTAGCTGCCAACCGCCTGAAAAAAAGAAAAGAATAAGATACTTACCAATCAGGTCCCTGTTCGGGCGCCAAACTGCCGGGGACCAGCCCTAGCAGCAGAGTCCAAGGGTCCTTGATGGCCTGAAATGTAAAAGCCCCAAAAGATTAGGCGGCGCAGCGTCGGCGATGGACAGCAACCACACAGACTCAGGTCAGTGTTAGGTTGCTGACAAGTTTATTGAATTCACCAGCAATTTTTATACCCTTTACAAACTTACTAAGAATAAAGCAGGGAGTTTCAAGGACAGAAGAAGAATTTGGGCATTTAGCTTGGGCATTTAGCCGACAGGCGCCATCTGGTAATATCTTATCTTACTTGACACTTCCCCACAATGAAGTATCCTTGACTCGAAACTTACAAAGGCAAGTTGTTGTATACCACCTGTCTCTCCTTGAAGTTTAACTTCTATTTGATTTCTTACTGCTAAGATTAATTATAACTTCTAGTAATTTGTTATTAATTTTTCATGACTATAATTACATGTCTATGCTATGTTAAATCATATTATACTATTAAGAACCAAGTTATTGTCTTTAGAGTAAAAAAATCTTCATCTAAAAGAACTAAAACTTTTCTTTTGAACTAAATATAATGTATTTCTGTGGGAGGCTCATTACTTTGCAGAAGAAACCAGATGTAACAAATATGTTGATCACTGAAGCTAAGAGAATCACTTATATGCAACTAGATGTCTGGGAATCTTGTAAAAGTTAACAAAAGCATCACAAGACATATTGCTTCAGAATGTCCACCATTCCCTATAGGAATATTAGTGCTTTGTGTAAACAAATGAACTTTATTTTACTGGAATTGAGTTAACTCATATGAACTGTTTGTGTTCCCATCATCCTTCAACCGAAGAACTTTATTAAACATGATTAATCCGCGTAATATTGTGAGTTCTGGTGAAAAACAAAAAAGGAAGAGAGATTAACACTCTGAGGAAGGGGCTCCAGCTTTACTCAACTTACGACAAGTCCTTGTTATCGTCTTCCAGGGAAGGCCTTGGCAGCACCCAACTTATGACGAGTCCTTGCTATCATCCTCCAGAGGAAGATTACCAACCTCTGGCATGGGTCTTCATGCGCCAGGCACACTTCCCTGGCATGAGTTTTATGTGCTAGGCGCCCCCGCACTTAAGGAAGAACAGGTTCCCCAGAATAAGATTACAGTTGTTGGGGTTGGTGCTGTTGGCATGGCTTGTGCCATCAGTATCTTAATGAAGGACTTGGCAGATGAACTTGCACTTGTTGATGTCATGGAAGATAAATTGAAGGGAGAAATGATGGATCTCCAGCATGGCAGCCTTTTCCTTAGAACACCAAAAATTGTCTCTGGCAAAGACTATAGCGTGACAGCAAACTCCAAGCTCGTTATTATCACAGCTGGGGCACGTCAGCAAGAGGGAGAAAGCCGTCTCAATTTAGTCCAGCGTAATGTGAACATCTTTAAATTCATCATTCCTAATGTTGTAAAATACAGCCCACACTGCAAGTTGCTTGTTGTTTCCAATCCAGTGGATATCTTGACCTATGTGGCTTGGAAGATAAGTGGCTTTCCTAAAAACCGTGTTATTGGAAGTGGTTGCAATCTGGATTCAGCCCGGTTCCGTTACCTGATGGGGGAAAGACTGGGAATTCACCCATTAAGTTGTCATGGGTGGGTCCTTGGGGAGCATGGAGACTCTAGTGTACCTGTATGGAGTGGAGTGAATGTTGCTGGTGTCGCCTTGAAGAATCTGCACCCAGATTTAGGCACTGATGCAGATAAAGAGCATTGGAAAGAGGTTCATAAGCAGGTGGTTGACAGTGCTTATGAGGTGATCAAACTAAAAGGCTATACATCCTGGGCCATTGCACTGTCTGTGGCAGATTTGGCAGAAAGTATAATGAAGAATCTTAGGCGGGTGCATCCAATTTCCACCATGATTAAGGGTCTCTATGGAATAAAGGATGATGTTTTTCTAAGTGTGCCTTGCATCTTGGGACAAAATGGAATCTCAGATGTTGTGAAGGTGAATTTGACTCCTGAGGAAGAGGCTCGTTTGAAGAAGAGTGCAGATACGCTTTGGGGGATCCAGAAAGAGCTACGATTTTAAAGGCTTCTAATGTCATACCACTCCACTGTCTAGGATACAACAGGATTTTAGTTGAAGATTGTGCATGTTGTCCTTTTATCTGATCTGTGATTAAAGCAGAAGGCCTGGGAAAAACATCAATTTCCTAAAGTTAGAAATAGGAATGGCTTATAAAACCCTACAGATATCCTGACACTGGATGGTACTTAACTTATGTAGTCCTAAAATAGTGTAAAATAGTAAAATAGTTCCACCATCTCTGAGATACCACTGCCAGTGTGGCACAGGCTCCAGTTGCCCTTCAAACCAGATGGTGACTTCATCAACTATAACCTAGTCCAACTTTTTATTTTTTTCATTTAGTCACATCCTGGAATCTAATGTTAAATCCAATATTGCATGTCTTGCGTATAACTGTTCTACAGGATTTTATTTTGTGTGTTATATGTATTTGTAGTGTACATTTCCACATAATGTAAAAAGAAATATCTACAAATGAACAATGCAACCAGCTGTCCACGTGTCATACCAACTGAAATATCAAATAAACCTTGAACAGTGAAAAAAAAATAAAATAAAATATGTATTAAAGATGAATGGATAAGAAATACATATATTTCAACTTTATTTTTAATTTCAGACTTGGGAAAAGCTCAGAGATATCTCAGTAGGTTGTGGTATTAGGGAAGATAACTACATTATTGTTTAGAAAAATCAAGAATTTTTGAGACATATTAATAGTTAAAAATTTGAGATCAGAGGTGGACTTGGTAGCTTCTTGGGATGCTCAGGAAAGAAGAGTACAAGTTCAAGTTGACAATTTAGCAAAACACTCTCAAAGCTAAAAGGGTGTGGGATGTAGCTCAGTGGTAGTATATTTGCCTAGTACACGTGATAATCTAGGTTCAATTCCAAGTAACAGGAAAAAAATCTGAGACATATGAATAGTACCTCGATACATTAAAACATACTCTGTGGATATAAATTTTAAATGTAGTACCTAAAGATCTTCTTTAAAAATAAACATATATATTTATATTTCAGCTCGACACAATACCTTCATTCTACTTGTTTTTTTATGTGGTGCTGAGGATTGAACCCAGTGCCTCCCACATGCTAGGGGAAAGCACTTAGCCACTGAGCCACCGCCCTGGCCCCTGCAAGGCCTATAAAGAGCTACTCTTTTGATCTTACATATGTTGGGGAAAATAATCAGAATGGATGAAGCAAGTTGTAGTCTCCCTCATGACAGTCTACTCAGGTGGAAAGAACTTTTTCTGGGCCTCACACAGCCCTAACACAGGAAGGATAAGCTAAAAGGTTAGGGTTCCTGTGTTAGTGAGGACTGCTTTGAGGCCCAGAAAAAGATAACTGAAAAAGGTAACTTAAAAACTTATCCTTGTGACTGGGGAGATAGCTCAGTTGGTAGAGTGCTTGCCTTGTAAGCACAAGGCCCTGTTTGATCCCCAGCACCAAAAAAAAAAAAAGTTATCCTTCCTGGGGCTGGGGATCTGACTCAGTGGTGGAGCGCTCGCCTAGCACGTGTGAGGCACTGGGTTCCATCTTCAGCACCACATAATAAAATAAATAAATAAAATAAGTGTATTGTGTCCATTTTCAACTAAAAATATATTTCAAATTTTAGTTGTAGTTAGACAACTACAACAAAAGTTATCCTTCCTCTTCCACCAGGAAATAACCCAGTTTCAATTTGTGAAAGAGCCTGATCTTTTCCTGGGATAAGAAGGAACTCTGTTCCCTTGGATACTTGGCTTAGGTACTGCTGGCCTTTACCAGTTAAAAACGAGGGCAGTGTTTCCCCTTCTGCCCCGGAGTCTACTGAGAATCCAGTGCTAGGGTCACTTTTCAGTGGCTTCTCCAGCTCATGCTACATCCAGAGCCCTGAGTCATGGTAGACCACCACCTGTCAGGAGAGAAGCAGGAAAATGGTGATGGCGTAGCAATTCTGTAATGCTGGCCCCACAAATAAGGCTTGAAGGAATGGGATTGAGAGTGGAGTCATACGGAGATAGGGACAGCAAATCCCTGGAGCTGCTGTTTTTCATGATGCATTGGTACAGAGTACCAGAGAACCAGCCCACAGACCTCAGAGAAAAACGTCACCTTCAGTTTGGGTCACTAAGTCAGTTGCTTGCTGGTAACAGGGAATTGACCCTGCACTTCAGTTGTAGATCTGGAAAGAGGACCATTAGATAAACCGAGAGGTTACTTCATTAAGGGTGATGCAGTTTCTTGTTTCACTGCCATTTGGATAGATCTTGCCTTAAAACAAAAATAAAAGGAACACTCTGGAACGGGGGATTCAAAACCAAGAACTCAGAGGAAAGCATATCTTTGAAAATGATCAACAGCAAAGACCAGAAAAAAAAAAAAATTCGGGAAACTGTTTAACATCCTTCATAGGAGCAGGAACTCTTACGGATAAAGCAACTGAAGTTAAAATACACTAGAATGGGGTGGATTAAAAAGGAGATACACAATACAAAAGATTTCAAGAAAACTTAAAAAGCCGCACAAAGATATCTGAAGTGCGAGCATGCTACTAAAAAATAAAGATTGTCAGAGGGAGTAAAATAATCGGATCTCTCTACATGAAATTTACTACACTTAGTTGTTGTTGTTGCTGTTGGTTGGTTTTGCAGTGCGGGGGACCCAACCTGGGTCCCTAAACACGTTAGGCAAGTCCTCTGCCACTGAGCTATATCCCCTGCCCAAAACACAAAAATCTTAACATAAGGCAACCCTCAGTGTAAGGCAATCTTCTCTTTCCCAATGACTTAATATTAAGATTTATTGGGGGAAAAGTTGACTGTATAACATTTTTCCCCTTTTTTTGTAGCACAGGGGATTGAACCCAGGGTGCTCTGCCACTAAGTTACATCCATAGCCCTTCTCATTTTTTAGTTGAGACAGGGTCTTGCTAAGTTGCCAGTCTGGCTTAAACTTGGGATCCTCCTGCCTTAGCCTCCACGGTAGCTGTAAAAATGTATAATAGGTAAAACAGTTAAAAGACTTTTTTTTTTTTTTTTTTGGTGATGTTGGGGATGGAACCCAGGGCCTGGCACTTGGCTAAGCATACTACCACTGCCCTACATGACCAAATGTTTCATTTTACAAAAGCATATTTAAAAATAATGTTGTATTTAGTAATATGTTAATTTAGAAGCATTACTATCCTAAAACATTTTTTGACATAGCTTAATTCAAACTTCAAATTCACCTTCAAAACTATTGTACTTGTTATAATCAGAACAAAATTTCAAATTATAGTTGATTCTGCATCTTTGGCTTCTGTATCCAAAGATTCTACCAACTAAGGGTGGAGAATGTTCAGGAGAAAAACTGTCTCTACTGAACATGTAGAGACTTTTTTTTTGTCATTAGTCCCTACGTGATACAGTGTGACAATGACTTACATAGCATTCACATAGTATTAAGGATCATAAATAATCTATCTGTACCTTGAGGTACAGGAGAGAATGTGTGTGTGTGTGTGTGTGTGTGTGTGTGTGTGATATGCATTTACTAAGTCACTTTATCTAAAGGACTTGCGCATCCACAGATCTTAGTATCCATTGGGGATCTTTGATCTAATCCCTCTTGGATAACAAAGGATTACTATTTAAGTTTTCCAAAACAAAATCTTTATTTCTATCTAATGGTATCACTAAACATTTTGAGCCAAATCACAAGTATCCATTTACAAGGCATTCAGAAAAGTTTGTTTCCACATTTGTTCTTTAGATATATATTCATGACTCTGAACAATAACAATTCCTAAATTGCTCTTTTAACTCATACATATATATATTTTTGTGTGCGTGTGTGGTGCTGGGGATTGAACCCAGGGTTTTGTACATGCAAAGCAAGCATTCTACCAACTGAGTTATATCCCCAGCCCTTAACTCATATTTAAAGGGCTCGTTGATAAGGATATCTCTTGCAGTTGTGAGATCATCCACATAGGAATAATCATGAGATACACTTTAAATCTGTCTCCTTTTAAAATCCTATTTGGGAGCAGTGTGAAGAAGAAGAGGCGAGAACGACCCCCGGACCGACTAAAGCCGCGCGCCGCTGCATCCCCGCGTCCAGCGCCTGCGTCCCACCGCCGTCGCCACCACGCCCAAGAGAAAGGCTGAAGGGGATGCTAAAGGAGATAAAGCCAAGGTGAAGGACGAACCACAGAGAAGATCAGCAAGGTTGTCTGCTAAACCTGCTCCTCCAAAGCCAGAGCCCAAGCCTAAAAAGGCCCCTGCAAAGAAGGGAGAGAAGGTACCCAAAGGGAAAAAGGGAAAAGCCGACGCTGGCAAGGATGGGAATAACCCTGCAGAAAATGGAGAGGCCAAAACAGACCAGGCACAGAAAGCTGACGGTGCTGGAGATGCCAAGTGAAGTGTGTGCATTTTTGATAACTGTGTACTTCTGGTGACTGTACAGTTTGAAATACTATTTTTTATCAAGTTTTATAAAAATGTAGAATTTTGTTTTACTTTTTTTTCTTTTTTTTTTTTTTTCCTTTTTTTTCCTTTTTTCTTTTTTTTTTTTTTTTTAAAGCTATATTGTTAGCACACAGAACACTTCATTATTGTTTTCAGGGGAAGGCGCATATGTCACTAGTAGAATGTCTCCAAAGCTGGATTGCTGTGGGGGAAAACACCTTCCCCTGCTAGTTTTGAGAGACTTCCTCTTGGCTCCCAAGAGGAGGGATTCCCTGATGTTGGCACACATAGCCACCGTGGCACAAACGCCTTGTGGTATGGAAAAACTCAAATTCATCTTATGTCCTCTTCTCCCTCTCTGCCATCGGCATAGACTTAACTCCCCTACGCTCAGACCTGTTGGGACCTGTCTCCCAACAATTGGTTTTACCAGTGTGTCGGCAATCTGGACTTCCCAGTGACATTGAGATATTGTCCCTCAGAAGAGCAACAGTTCCTTTTCTAGATTGTGGATCTTCAGATTAATAATTTTTGCCATTTTCATTTCATTTGCTGAAAGTCAGGGTCGGCTTGTGAAAAGTTGTTAAACAACATGCTAAATGTGAAATGTCAACCCTCACTCTAAACTTTCCCTATTCAGAGCATCAAATGAAGATTTCATTGGGTTTTATAGTGGCTTTCTGATTTTGGTAGTCCATCAAAGAAGGGAGTTTGAAAGTTGTTGTATACTGTTAATGATTGTCTGCCCATGTCCTGCCTGAAATACCATGATTGTTTATGAAAAGTATCTTTAATAAAGCTGGATACAGTTTGGCTTGGAAAAAAAAAAAAAATCCTATTTGTCATGTGACTCTATAATCCTCCAATACTAATTTTGACTGAGGTAATTTTAGGCAAATGTATCTTTCCCATATAGCATTTGTCTTTCAAGATTGAGAGAAAAAGGGGATGGGGAAATGGAGAGAGATTTCAAAGACTTGCAAAAACTTGACTCTAAGAAGAGTTTTTCTTTTGTGATGGAAAATCTTGTGTGTGGGGGGGGAACCTTTGCCTTTCATTTGGGCATACATGATCCCATATCAAGAAAATTAGTATATATAAAATGAAAGCAAAGGTTGGGGCTGTAGCTCAGTGGCAGAGCACTTGCCTACCATGTGTGAGGCACTGGGTTTGATTCTCAGCACCACATAAAAATAAACAAATAAAATAAAGGCATTCTATCCATCTACAACTACAAAAAATTTTAAAAATGAAAGCAAAGATTGCAATATTAAGATCAGACAGAATGAAACAAGTGTGTATTGACTGCATGTAGGAATCATACATTTCAAAGGTGCTACAGTCTCCTGCGCTTTTTCAGGCAGGGTTGGATTGCATGTTTTAGAGGAGAAAATCATTAACTTGAGGTCATTTTGTTTCTTTTTTTTTTCTTGGTTTTCTCCTGAAAATGAGATTCATGTCTTTCATAACTGGTATCTTGGTCTGAAAAAGCATCCAAGTGGAGGCCAGCCAAAAGTTAATTTATAGGTTATAGCTCTAGCTAGAAGTCTATAAAATAATCATTACATGCATATATATGACAGTCAGGAAAACACAAAGAGTGCTGTTCAGTTGTTTTTTTTTAAACAATGACAAAGGACTTCTGAAGTAGTCCTTTTGCTCAGCATCACAGTCATGTCACTTTATACTATCCAACATCTCCACCTGGGTCCACGGATTGGATCAGCACTGACAGAACAATTAAATTAAATTTGTCAAATTACAGCTAAACATAGTATTCTGCATCCCTCCCACAGCCTTTAGCCTTTTTGTTTGTTTGTTTTTAAGGTTAGCAACAGTTTTATTGAGGCACAATTTACACACACAAAAAAAATACAATTTGATACATTTTTTTCAATTTTTAAATTTGTTCTTTTTAGTTATACATGACAGTAGAATGTACTTTGACATATTATATATACACGGAATATAACTTCCCTTTTTTTAATTAAATTTTTTTTATTTTTACAGACTGCATTTTGATTCATTGTACATAAATGGGGTACAACTTTTCATTTCTATGGTTGTACACAATGTAGATTCACATCATTCCTGTACTCATACATGTACATAGGGTAATACTGTCTCAGTCTACTATCTTTTCTTCCCCCATCCCCTCCCACCCCATTTTCCTCTACACCATCCAAAGTTCCTTCATTTTTCTCTCCCTCTCTTACAGCCATTTTTTTAGCGCTGGACCCACAGATCCCAGAGCCTTTGGAACACTAAGCACACAGTTTGCCACTGATCCAAATCTTTAGCTTTTTTTTTTTTTTTTTTTTCCCCTCTTGATGGTACCGCAGATTGAACCCAGGGACACTACCACTGAGCTACATTCCCAACCTTCCCACTCCTTTTTCTTGTTTTAAAAGAGGGTCTTGCTAAATTGCCTAGGCTAGCCTTGAACTTGTGATCCTCCTGCCTCAGACAACGGAGTTGCTGGGATTACAGGCATGGGCCACAGTGCCAGGCTCTAAGATAGATTTTTAAAAGATAAAATTGTGTATATTTAAAGTATACAGCACAAGGTTATATAGATACTAACATTACTATGGTGAAGCAAACTAACATATCACCTCAGTTACCTTTTTATAAAGTTTTGTGGTAAGTATAAGTTAAAATCTACTCGTGTAGTATGAGTCCCATGTACAGTACAATTTTATTACTGATAGTGCTCATGTTATCCATTAAATCTCTAGACTTGTTCATTCTATATATCTGCCACCTTTAGGATTCAAATTATTGTATTGTTTATTCAATACATGCAAACAAAAACAGGTATACTCTATTTTAAAGCTCTTACATAATCATAAAAACCAAACATTTGATGAAATAAATACAAATTAAATATGAATAACTAAAATTGAATAAAACCCAAAATTTGCTGAACTAAATGTCAGATATATAAGGTTCAGGTCTATAACTGCACAGGTTTCTTTGAATTTGGCATGCACTTATTTAATAAGATTCAATTCTCTGATTTTCTTTGACTTGCTAAAAAATCTTTGTTCATTCAGCATGCCATTTGATCTTCACCTGTTGCACACCCATCATTTAGTTACAGCTAGTTCTCTTTGTTGGTTCCAGAAAGTGATTATAAATGCAACCAAATATAGTAACTGAAATTAACTGAGAGGTTTCAGGGTTAAGATGATTCAAATGACCCAAACAAGCTTATTCCCCTTCCCCACCATTTTTCTTTCTGTATGCCGTGCTGGGAATTGAACCCAGGGCCTCATGCATGCTAGGCAAACACTTTAACTACTACATCCCCAATTCTACTGCCTCCATTCCTTTTGAAAATCATTATTAAAGTAGATGGGCATAGTGGCATACAAAAGTTCAAGCCAGACTCAGCAACTTAGTGAGAACAGGTCTCAAAAAAAAAAAAAAAAAAAAAAAAGGGGGGGGGGTGGGGTGGGGTGGGGTGGGGATGTGGCTCAGTGGTTAAGCACTCTGAATTTATTCCAATTTGATACCTTCATATAAACAATGAAGTTCAAAAAGGGTCCTAGTTAAGGTTTTTCAAACACCCTCCTGCTTCTGCTCTAATTTCTGCTATGACAATACCCCAGCTACTTCAGCCAACAGAAAGGTGGCTAGGAAGGAATAATACAACTGGCCAAAAAAGGATCTGTCATGTGTAGAGTCTCCCCAAATAAAGTACCATTGATGCTGTTGACACAGTCTACAGAAGCTGTTCTCCCAACAGTCAGAACATTGTTAGGTATTTTTAAACTCTTGATTGGGACATGAGAGGACTCTAAAGTGACACATTAGGTCACTTTAAATAAATCATAAATCACAGCATAAATCACTGCAATACCCAACACTACAAAGGTACACATCAGGGTCTTGATTAAAATAGTACTTAAGTCTGGGTGTAGCTTAGTAATGTAAAAGGTAGAGACCCCCTGATTAAAACAAACACAAATTGTAAGTAAAACCTTTTGAGTTGTGCTGACTCCGGTGAATACAGGGACAAACATTCGAGATAAAATAATGTGGCCATGAGTTAAAGACAGTGTGACTATTTCTGCGAAGCAACCCATCCCTCCCGAGGCCCCAGAAGCAGCTAGTTTCAGATATGGATAGTCCAGCCCCCCTGCTTAGCCCGCCCTGCTAACCCGCCAGGTGCAGCCTGAAATAGATAAACTAAAGCTGTTTGTATTCCTTGGAAAAAGAAAAAAGAAAGACCCTTATTGTGAGCTTGCCAAGATTTCTTTGTATTATTTTTCACTTTAAAAACCAGCTTGCTGAAGTCTCTGCCGCTGCTGCTCCCTGCTGAGACTTGGAGTGGCGGTCCTGACACGCCCGCCTGTTTTCTTTCCTTTTCCCCTAAATAAACTTTTTCTTACTTTATCTCTAGTGGTCTCATTACGTGTCGATAACCGGACCCCACAATAGTGGAAGTGTATGCTTAGCATGGGGAAGGCCCTGGGTTCCAACCCCAGCACCCAAACCAAAACCAGTTCAATAAAAAAAAGACAAAAAGTTAAAATCAAAACCGGTGTAGCTTGCCTGTAAGCTCAAAGACTTGGGAGGGCAAGTTTGCCAGACGGTCTCAAAAAAATAAGGGCAGGTTGGGGATATTGCTCAGTTGGTAGAGTGCTTGCTTTGCAAGCACAAGGCCCTGGGTTCAATCCCCTGCACCGCAAAAAAAAAACAAAAAAAAAAAAAAAAACAAAAAAAAACACACAAAAAAGGGCGGGGGACCTAGCCCTTGAGTTCATTCTCCAGCTCTTCAGCTTAAGAAAACTTCACTTCTAAGTAGAGCAAAGCTTACACGTATTAGTACTTTCATCTTTATATCAACACAATAGTAAAAACTTTGTCTTTGTGCTGTGCAATGTATTTTGATGACTGAAGACTGAAATACAGTATTTTTAGGAAAGGGCCCATGAAAATCATAACGCAACCTTCGGGCTGCGGTTTCCTTTCTTTGGTCCTAAGGACGTGGGAGCCCGAGGGCAGCCGGGATCCTCCAGGCGCCGGGGAAGCCCTGAGGGTATGACTGCGACGCTTCCACGGGCCTCGGAGGAGCCCGTTCCCCACTTCCGAGACTTCTGGCAGCCTTTTCCTTCCGTCCGAGAAGCGGCTCTTCACAGACCTCCTCGGAGGCCTCAGGACGACCTGCTGAGCGCCATCACCTCCGCTCCCCGAGGCGCCTGGTCGGCGTCTGGAGGCTGGGGCGGAAGAGGCGTGGCCTCCGGAAGTGCGCACGCGCGCGGGCGTCCAACCGGGACCCTGGGGCGGAGAGAGGTCTCCCCGCCGCGGACCGGGGGTGGGCGGGGTCTCTGCCATTTCTGCCAATGGAGACGAGGCAGAGGCTGGCTTAGTGGCGGAAGGCTCATGGCGTGGAGACAACTGAAAGTGAGTCTGGAAAATGGGCCTTGGGCCGGCGAGGCAGAGGCCAGGTGGGGGCTGGGGCGGCGGGACAGTGGGGAGTTGTGCCGGGCGAGGTGTGTGTGGAAGGTGGCCCCAGAGCGCGGGCTCTTTTGGAACGTTCGTGTGTCTCTGGGGGCACCTGCAGATCCTTGTGCGTGTGCATTTACACGTGCATTTGGTCGGGTGTGGGCAGAACACGTGCCAGGTCTGGGCAGATGCTGATTTGATTAAATGCACGTAGGCCAGTTTTCTGTTGAGCCAGCACAGGGGCTTCAGTGAACCTATGACCGCCTAGCATTTTGTGGACGATGCAAGAGGAATGAAATTAGAGTCAAACACGGCTCCCTAACCCTTCTAGATAAAGTTTTGAGGGCTCTGTGTAACGAGTTCTTAGTTGTATCACTGAGGTCTAGTATGCGACAGGTGCTCTCACATTCCTGGGGGTTTCTCCTCTCTGCCTCTAAGAGGGCCTATAATTATGCTCTTCCCTCTCCTTACTACCTCCTGGTTAAGTCATTCATTCTTTGAAGATCAGCTTTAAGTCACTTCCTTAAGAAGTGACTTACCTTTGGGATTTTTTTGATCTTTCCTATACAGTACCTTTTCCTTCATAGCAATTGGCATAGCTACATATTTGCATGATCATTGAGTTCACTTGTCCCTTCTTGAGACTGCATTTGTCATAGAGCTGGGATCAGGTCTGTTTTGCCCACGTTTGAGCTCAGATTTGATGAATGATTCAACTAATGAAGGAAGGAGTGACATGGCATCTGACAGTGAGAGAAAGGCATTGTGAACCACTTTTGAGCTAGGATAGTTGTCTTCCACCCTCTAAAACCTTCTGAAGCACCCTCTGAAGTCTTTTTATATTGCCCCTTTATGTTATGATTTTCCATTTCAGGATAATAATCGTCCTATTCATAAGCTGAAAACATCAACAATGTACAAACCACATATGTAAATGTCAGGACACGACTCAGTTAAGTGAGAGGTCTGGTTGGGTATTTAAACTTACTCAAAAATCAAGTTCCACAGATGTGTTGTATTGTCAAACACCCCAAGCAAAGCACCATTTACTGAAATGGTGCCTAATTCTTAGTAATGTTTTGTGCAAAATAGTACAGATGTCCCTCAATTGACAAGGTAATTTTATTCCTGGAAAAGTCAATGCATACGAAAACCATGTGGAAATAATTTATATGCCTCTTGGCCCAGATAATATGAGGGTTTTTTTGACCACATGAATTTCAGTAGCACATTAAAAAGTCATCAAAAGTCATAGGATATGTACAATTTGTGTGTCAGCCTGTCAGCCTCAAGCAAAGAATGTCTAACTTTACTGATTTCTGCATGCTGAGTCTATTAGCATTGCTTTGTCACTGTAACCAGTAAAAATGCCCCCATATGTCCTCCAGGGGACAGTACAACTACTCTTGAAAACTCCTGGCCTACCATCCTAAGGCAAGTGTTCAACCAGAGTGTGTAAGCAGAGGGTATATATAACTATAGAGGCCAATGTGTAAGTGGGACTGGAAATGAAGGAGATTGGTGTCCTCAGATGGTGAGGGATGTTGCTTCTTTGACATATCATTTTGTCCTGTTTGCCTAGGGGTAAAGGGATCAGGAAGGATGCTGCAGCCTGGCCTGGTTAGGGGTCCTCTAATGGACTCTTTTTTTTTTTTTCCCCCCCAGAAGCGGGCCCTGGATGCTGTGGTCATCCTGGGGGGTGGAGGACTTCTCTTTGCCTCCTACCTGACAGCCACGGGGGATGAGCATTTCTACGCTGAATACTTGATGCCGACTCTGCAGGGGCTGCTGGACCCAGAGTCAGCTCACAGGCTGGCTGTTCGCTTTATCTCCTTGGGGCTCCTTCCTCGGGCTACATTTCAGGACTCTGACATGCTGGTAGGTACTCTTGGGCCATCCTGTGCCTTAGATACAAGGGGGAAGGTTGAAGTCCCCTAATAGTTCTCAGCTGGGACAGAACCTTATAAAATCCAGAGCGCCAGCTTAGCAGAGGGAATCTGGAACTCAATCTAAGCATTTTTATTATATATCATGATTACATAATAACAATGGTCATTGTATAACTTATGGGGCTTAATTGTGTAAGGCAGTTCTCCTTTAATCCTCAGAACTACTTCCTGAGGTAGGTCCTACTGTCATCTCCATGTACATGTCTGGAGTCTGAGCTAATGGTAATTGACTTGCCCAAAGCCACACAGTTAGGAAGTGGCAGCACCAGGGTTCAAACCTAGAGTTTGAACCTAGAGTTAAAACCCTTGCATCCAACCCTGTCTACCATCCTGCCTTGCTGAGGTCTTGAGTAGCTGAGATTCAGTGGCAGAATTGGGAAGCCTGCCAGTCATTAAACTCTAATGTGACACAGGTGTGTCTGGCCAAGTCTGTGAGGACATATGGAAACATCTGCTTCAACTCTTTCAACCACATGAGGGCCCCATGGGGCACTATTATTGTGCTGTTCTGGGGTTACTGCAACAAACAAAACAGAAGGAGGCGTGTTCTCACAGAATCTGTATTCTCGTGTAAGCCTTGGAAGTTTCCTTTTGAGACATTTTTTTTCCGCCAAATAGGTGACAGCAGAATGATTTGAACATAAAAACCCAAGCAGGAAGCATTCAGAGCTCTTTGGGGAGAGTCACTGTTAGAGAATAAAGGGGCTTCGCTACATGTCCCCTTGTTACTTTAGGGACCTTTTCATTTTCCCAGTGTATAATTTTGAGCAGCTCTGTCATTTTACCTGATTTCCTGTACTCCAATACTAAAAGGCACTGTAGGATCAGGAAGAACCTTCCTTTCATGAAGCCTTCCTCACTTACTAAACTGCTAGTTTGAAAGTCCTGGACCAGTAATGTGGGAGTAACAAGTGTGATGCAGAGATGGGGCTATTGGAAGGAGGTGATCTCATACCTGGAGTGGTACAGAGCTGTGTCCAGTAAGCACAGCCTACAGAGCCAGCATGGCCCATGTGCTGTCGCTTAGCACACAGCTGCGTGGTCTACACCTGCAGTAGCTCATGTAGAATGAGTTTCCCGACTCTTGAGAAAGGGTCTCACTGTGTTGTCCAGGCTGGTCTCAAACTCATGGACTCAAATAATCCTTTTGCCTCAGTGTCCCGAGTAGCTGGGACTATAGGTGTGCCATTATGTCCAGTTTATGATTCCTCAGTTGACAGGTGGCTGCCGCTTCTCTCAGTCAACCTTTCTAGTTTCAGTTCTTCACCTTTCCTTCAGTCCTTAGTTCTCTTTCTCTCACCCTGCCCTTTTTTGTGTGTGTGTTGTTGGGTACTGGGGATTTAACCCAGGGGCAATGGCAATTTAATATTGGGTTACATCCCCAGCCCTTTTTTATATTGAGATAGGGTCTCCCCACGAGTTGCCCTTTCCTGCCCAGGTTGGCAAACAAGAAGATATGAATTTTTTTTATAATATTTCTAGTTGTAGATGGACACGATACCTTTATTTATTTATATGTGGTGCTGAGGATTGAACTCAGTACCTTACACATGCTAGGCAAGTGCTCCGAGCTACAACCCCAGCCTGAAGATATGAATCTTAATCACAACTGGAAAAACCAGTGTCCTGTTTAACCTGTGGTAGAAATGCTGTGTTCTCTGTAGGCTTGATGAGGTAAAGTCTTGTGGTTTTTAAACTCCAGCAGCCTCAGAATCACCTGGAGAGTGCTACTACAGATAGATTTGCTCAGCTTCACTGCCCACTGTCCCTGCTGAAGGCCTGATTCTGTAGTTCTGGGATGTTTAATAGGCTCCCCAGGGATTTCTGACATGGGTGTTCCAGGGGACACACTTTGAGAAACTCCACTATAGCCTTGTGTATCTCTGACTCTGTCTTCCTCTTTTCAGGAAGTGAAAGTCCTGGGCCATAAATTCCGAAATCCAGTAGGAATTGCTGCAGGATTTGACAAACATGGGGAAGCTGTGGATGGCTTGTATAAGCTGGGCTTTGGCTTTGTTGAGGTAGGAAGTGTGACTCCCAAACCTCAGGAAGGAAACCCCAAGCCCAGAGTCTTCCGCCTGCCTGAGGACCAAGCTGTCATTAACAGGTGGGTTGCAGCCCCATGTTGATAGGTGCCTCTGCGCTGCTGGGCTCTCAGAGGTGGAAAGGCTGCCTGAGTGCTTTCTCTTATACATATGGACATTTTTCTGTCATTTGGAATGTTCAGGAATCCGGCTGAGCATCTAGCATGTGCCAGGCAGAGATCCTCACACTAACCTTGGAAACTAGGTGTTAAATCAATTTAACATGGCTATACACTGAGGCTAAGGGAGCTAATGACTTACTAGGGTCACAGAGATAATAATCAGAAGAGAGCTGGGAATGTGGATCAGCGGTACAGCTTCCCTGGGTTAAATCCCCAGTTGAACTTTGTGGTTTGTGCTTTTGTCATATTGTTACTCCAGTCCTCTTGTCCAGTGCCTGGTCAATAGAAATTATGTGAGCACCACATGTAATTTAAAATATTCTAGTGACCACATTAAAATGGGAAAGAGAAATGAGTGAAGTTAGTAACATAATTATGATTTCATTATAAATATCATATTTAAAATATCATTTAAATATGTAATCAATAGAAAAATTATTAATGTGTTATTTACCTTCTTTCACTTGCACTAAGACTTCCAAAGCTAGTGTGCCTTTAAGCCTTCTGTAACAGTAGTTCACCTTCTGTAAACAGTAGTTTTCAGTATTCAATACATACAGCTGTTTTTAGGAAAAGAAATCCTTCCATATCATCCAAAACCTTTTTTTTTTTTTTGAACTTCAACAAATCATAAAGTAAAGAAGTTCCTGCTTTTTGATAACAGAGTTTTGGAGAACCCTCTTGGGGAATTTTGATAGGCATCTTTGGGCTGTTAATGGTCTTCTGGGAGACTGACCTATCCCAAGTTTATGTGGCTGTGTTTCTTGTTTTATTGTGCTTGTTTCAGGGAAATCCAGCATCAGAGATCAAGCTATTGATTTTTCTGCTGTAATGCAGGCAGGGATCAGGGATACCTATTCCTGATTCGGCTGCCATGGGTAACTACAGGTCTCAGGATGATGTTACTTGGCAGAATCCTGTAGATATGTGGGATGGATAGGAAGCCTGTGCTCTTGGCACTTGTGTGTTCAACCTCCTTGTTCTACGTGGCACATACTGGGTGCTCAGTAAAGTTTACTGAAGGAATAGGCGAATTTATTTATAAGTCATCAAGTACATGTGCCACTGTATCTGTCATGCTACTCTGGCTGCAAGTAACCAAGTGGCGTAAACAACAGGCATTTATTATCTTCTCATAACAGGTGTAGTGGGCAGTTCTGGGTTGATTGAGTGGCAGGGTAATGTCAAGACACTGGTCCAATTTTCTGGGGTCTTCCTTTCCTGTTCTAGGAGAGCCATTCCAGTAGCTGGGTACAGTGGTTCAGGAGGCTCAAACTTAGGCAGACCCATCTCAAAAAAACAAAGAGGTCTGGGTAACAGCTCAGTGGTAGAGTACCCCTGGGTTCAATCCCCAGTACTGGAACAAAACAAAACAAAATAGCAGTTCCAGCTATAAGCCACATTGCTCACAGACACCCAAGAACAGAAAGGGAAAGGGCAGGAGACTTGCTCAGAAGCTCCATTCCACAGTGCCTGTGACTGAGTGACCACACCTGGTCCCATGATCATGCTTCAGTGTCAGCAAGGCTGGGAGAGCTTGAGTCATTAGCATTTCTATCCTATACCTGGGGAGGTAGGTTCCACAAAGGGGGAGGGGGCAGAGGGATAGCTATTAGGTCAGCAACCCATAGTGGGACAGATGATTCAGGGATGAAAAAGAGGGAACAGGGATGGAGCTCAATGGCAAAGCATCTGCCTCACATTTTCAAAGCCCTGGGCTTGCCCCCCAGTTCCAAAAAAAAAAAAAAAAAAAAGATATGAAGTCCTTGCCTCCTGGGCTGTCTAGTGGTGCGGTGAGAAAGACAGGCATAAAGTACCCTGTGAATGCCAAGGAGGTGAGGATTCCCTTGTAGTTGGAGGCTTTAGGCAAGGAGAGAGGCAGCATTTGATCCAGGACAGGAAGAAGGAGTGATTATTTATTTATTTATTTATTTATTTATTTTTTTACGGTGCTGGGGATTGAACCAGGGCCTTGTGCTTGCAAGGCAAACACTCTACCGACTGAGTTATATCCCCAGCCCAGAAGGAGTGATTTTTTTTTTTTTTTTTTTTTTTTTTTTTTTTTTTTTTTTTTGGGTGCTGGGGATCAAACCCAGGGCCTTGTGCTTACAAGGCAAGCATCTACTGATTGAGCTATCTCCCCGGCCCAGAAAGAGTGATTTTTAACAGGCAGAAAGGATGTGGGAAGTGGGGTGGTAGGAGCAGTGTTTGGAAGTGGAAACAGGAAGTGGAAGCAGGAGGTGGAGAACCTGTACTTATCAGTCAGTAGTGAGGGCTTAGACCAATAGGAGTGGAGGGAGGGTCCGGGCAGGTTCCAGAGCTAGCTGACTGAGCAGCTTGTTCACACATTTTAATCTTTCCCTTTGTGTGAATGTGTGCATGTGTGTGTGTGTGCTTTGTGATACTAGGGATTTAACCCAGGGCACTCAACCTCTCAGCTACATTCCCCAGCCGTTTCTTTTCTGCTCTCTTTTTTTTTTTTTTTTTTTTTTTTTTTTTTGTTGAGACAGGGTCTCACTCAGTTGCTTAGTGTCCTGCTAAATTGCTGAGGCTGGCTTTGAACTTGCCATCCCCCTGCCTCAACCTCTAGTTGCTTGGATTATAGGCATGCACCACTGCACCTGTTTCCTTTGTGAATCAAAGTGTTGTGGCATATCTGTAGGAGTGCCAGGGGAGTTTAGACCTTGGAACTTTAAGAACTGATTCTGATTTTTTTTCTCTTTTGTTTTATAAAGTCAGTATTTAGTATATAGTGGAAGTGCCTGTGGTGCTTTTTCCAAATTTTTGAGTTCTAACCTTGTACCCTCCCCTACTGGCCTGCATGCTACAGGTATGGATTTAACAGCCACGGGCTCTCAGTGGTGGAACACAGGTTGCGGGCCAGACAGCAGAAGCAGGCCAAGCTCACAGAAGGTAAAGTGGAGGTGCATGGGAGGGCTGTCTTCACCTATTAGAAGAAGAAATGTTGGGAACATTCCTAGGGAAGTGAACACAACTAAGCAATAGGAAAAACCACTGAGGAACTCAGGCTCCTCTCCATTTTCCTGGGCACAGCCTCCAAGATTCTAGCTCAGTCTCATAGTTTGATTTAGCAGAGCCTCACTGATTCTGCCGCGCATGTGACCTTTGCTGTGTCATCGAGGGGAGCTTGGAAGTGAGCCAGGTGGAGCACCCCCCTGTGCCCACCAGGGCAGCCAGGACGAGAGCAGGACTACTTCCCCTGTCTTGCCTGTTATTCTTTGTCCATGTATAAAAATATAAATTTTAGAAGAGTTAGTGGGTATAGAGCAGCCTAAAGAAGGAAAAGTAGAGTTACTCCTGCTCCTCCCACCTAGAGACATCTGATGTGAGCACTGGGGAAATGTTCAAGACTGATTTCAGAAACAACACGTGCTTCTGAAGGCCACCTCCCAGATGCTGCTGCTCGTTCCCTGTGGCTCTCTGCTTTGCTCTCTCTAAGGGTGGGGGCACTTAGGGGTCATAGCCTTGTGTTCTGTCATCGTAACCATGGCTCCCCCGACACCCTCTGGGATAGTGTGGGTCTTCAGGCGAGGAGGAAGAATCTTCCTCTTTAGGTCCTTCTGGAACTTCCTTCAGGTCATCTTGGTCTCATTAGATGTCCTGGTAGCACATGAGGAAACATACATTCATTTCAGGAAGTGTGACAGAAAGTACTAAACCATTTGGCAATTTGACCTTGTGGGAGCAGGAAGTGACTATGTTCAGACAGAACCAGACCTAGCTTTGGCAGAACCAGGCCCCGCTACACAACAGGCCTGCCCATTTGGGGAACTTTGAAGGTAGTAATCTGACTTTCATGGTTGTAATCTGACACTCTCCTGCCCCTTGCCTGCCTTTTCTTCATTTACACCCACAGTGCTCTGTGTGCCAGCTTTATCCCCTGCTCTTCCTTGCCCACCCTGTCGCCCTGGCTGTGCTTGCATTCCCTGGAGTGAAGCAGAATCAGAATCCTGTAGCCACGCTCTGGCATCTGTCTGCCAGCAGCTCGGAGCCTTGAAGGCAGCTTCTTGTTAGCACCATGCCAAGGATATGCTTTGACAATAGTGATGGGCTCTTTGGGGAAAGGGCAGTTCCCAACTGCAGAATCTTGTCACATTGGGCAGATGACTACTAATGAAAGCTCCAGTCACTCCACAAAAGCCATAGTTTCAAGCCAGTTTACCTGTATGGAAAAGAATAAAAGCTTACAAATGATCTTGGCATGGTGGGTGCTAGATGTGGGAGTCTTAGAGACCTGCTTACATAACTTTAGTCTATTTGGGTTCAGTCCTCTCCCCCAACCCACTTGGAAAGTTAGCTACATAAATCTTCTATATTTTCAAGCTATGATAGATATGTGTGATTGGGTGTGAGAAGGTGGGTAGTAGTACTGGGTGTTGTCCTTTGATCCTCCTGGCTGGACATGTTGTGAACTAACTCGGTGTTTTAGATATTTTCCCAGGAATCAGATGAAGCAGCAGCGTGTACCATTGCTGTACCCTTGACTTGCAGATGGGATAGTATCTTGGGAGAAGCCAAGTGTAGACAACACTTTTCCTTTCACACACAGCGTGATTCTGAAAATGTTTTCTGGAGGCCCAAAATGCAAGTCAATTGATAGTGCTGTTGATTTTTAATTATGGTAGCTGTGCAACTGATGTGCAAATTGAGATATTTTTAAGAGTGAAAATGAGGACAGGCATGAATAATTAAGCCCAGGACACAGGGGGTAATCAGGACTCTCCCGGGAGCACTGAAATGTATGGTTGCCATAATCATAAGGGAGAGTCCCTTTCCTTAGAGAACTGAGATTATAAACTATAAATAATTATGCTTCTATGTTTTAGGCATGATAATTGAAAATATTTTCTAGTATTTTATACGTTTTCTTTAATTTTGTTTTTACTTCACCACTGCATAGCCAATCACTTGACCCAAGAGCCACAAGCATCTCTTGGTTAAAGCTGCCTCTCTGGGGCTGGGGAGATAGCTCAGCTGGTAGAGTGCGTGCCTTGCAAGCACAAGGTCCTGAGTTCGATCCCCAGTACTGAAAAAAAAAAAAAAAAAAAAAAAGCTGCCTGTCTGACATGCTCACTGATGCATGCCTGCGCTCTGTTTTATTAAATTTATGAAGTCTCTCTCTCTCTTTTTTTGGTGCTGGGGATTGCACGCAGGTTCATGCATTTTAAGCATGTGCTCTACTACTGAACTACACCCCCAGCCCAATTTTTTTAGCACTAGTATTTGCACTCCTAATTTTTGTATTTTCCATTTAAATTTTTTTTTTTTTTTTTGTGGTGCTGGGGATTGAACTCACAGCCTTGTGCTTGCGAGGCAAGCACTCTAAGCTATCTCCCCAGCCCTTAAATTTTTAAAATAAAAAGGTGAGGATACAGTGAAACATCCTTGTAGTTGCTCAACCTTCTTTGTACAAAGATGTGTGCTCTTTTGGGGTCAGCATGTAGCAGCACCGTGTAGCAGCATTTGTCGCCTGGTGTAGGAAAGTTCAGGTTTGGAAGCTGTTCACAGGCTCTGGGAGTTTAGGATGGTCTCAGAATATTGCATGGGAGATGGTGTATGGGGATGGAACTTGACCAGTGATATTTACAGATGGGCTGCCACTGGGAATAAACTTGGGGAAGAATAAAATGTCGGTGGATGCTGCTGCAGACTATACAGAGGGGGTTCAGGTCCTGGGCCCTTTGGCTGACTACCTGGTAGTGAACGTGTCCAGTCCCAACACAGCTGGGCTGCGGAATCTTCAGGGAAAAGCTGAGCTGCGCTGCCTGCTGACCAAGGTGGGCCATTGCACCTTCGAGTCCCGTTCCACTAGCCTGTCCTCCTCACTCCTGTTCATTGTCTTGGGCAAAACTTTAGCATCCCCGTTGAGAAGCTGTTCTTCACACATGGGCCAGTTGGGAGCCCTTGCTACACCTTAAAGCATCCTGTGATTCCCTGACACAACACTGATTATATGTAATAGGAATGAATTATTGAGTTGTCTGTCCCTGCTCTTAAACCATAGGGTTCATGAGAGCAGGAACATGTCTCTCTGGTTTATCATTTTATCCCTAGCACAGTGTATGAGTTGACTTTCGATCACACGGTACTTGTGACAATATTTTCTTGTTTTTTTTTTTTTTTGAATGAAAGTCAAAACCCTTAAGATATTAGCTGATGCCTGTGGGATCTCTTGGTTCAAAAGAATTGAACCAGATCCATCTTGGTGGGGACACTTCAGGAAACTGGGTATTCTGAAGAGGAGAAATTGCTCATGCTTTAGTTTGAAGCTTGTTGAAGACCCTGACTTGCAACCACAGGTCACGTTGCAACTCTGGGCAGTGGTCTGGACTGTCGTTCCATCTCTGGCCTGTGCTTCCCTAGGTGCTGCAGGAGAGGGATGCCTTGAAGGGAATGCAGAAGCCAGCAGTACTGGTGAAGATCGCCCCCGACCTCACGGCTCAGGACAAGGAGGACATTGCTAGCGTGGCAAGAGAGGTTCGAGTTGGGCCAGGCCTGGGGGTGCCTCTTGGTGTTAGAAGCCTTTGGTCCACTGTGAGCCCAGAATGGCACGATTTGGGATACTGGAGGCTAGTTGGGTGTCTGTCATCATGTAACTCATCTGTGGTAAAAAAGGAATGTTCAAATAATTGTTTGAATGTGTTTTTTTAAAATAAATTTTTAGATGTTGATAGACCTTTATTTTATTCATTTATTTATATGTGGTGCTGAGAATCAAAACCAGTGCTTCACACATACTAGGCAAGCACTCTACCACTGAGCTGCTTCCCCAGCCCCTGAACATGTCTTTTTCTCAACCTCTTCCTTCCTCTTTGCTTGTCTTCATCCAGCAAGGGCCTTAAGGCTTGTGCGTGCACATCTGGCCAGTCTCAGTTGGGACTGGAGTATTGTTTGCCTCATTCTCTCCATTGGTTCTGAACACCAGCCTCTATGGGGTAAGGGTGCAGTGGAAACAGACTGAGCCCAGCAATCCTGGAAATCCTGGTTCCACCACCCACTACCCAGGGCATCAGGCAACACAATGTAAGCAGTTCTTCCGAGGATTAACCCTGTTCTAGTGGAATGCTGTAGGTGGTCAGATGTGATGGCTGCTGTGTCACACTGAGGCTCATTCTGATACTTGTTCACAACAGAAGTGGAGTGAGGCTCACATAGCTCTTGCTTCCAGGGCTGTGGGGGTGGCCCCTCGCTGGTGGCTGCCTCAAACCTCTAGAGAAGCTTCTCTGAGTTTCTCAGAACATGACTCTAGACTCTGTCTGTCTTGCACTGCAGTTGAGCATTGATGGGTTGATTGTCACAAACACCACAGTGAGTCGCCCTGCTGGCCTCCGGGGAGCTCTGCGTTCTGAGACAGGAGGGCTGAGTGGGAAGCCCCTCCGTGATTTATCAACTCAGACCATCCGGGAGATGTATGCGCTCACCCAAGGCAAGGCTTCTGCTGTCTGTCTGCTGCTGTGTGTGTGCCTCAGGCCCTGGGTGTGACTGCAGTCACTGTTCCATCATCTGCTGTGTTTGCTGGGTGGGGACTGTGGGGCTGAAGCCAGACTGAGGTCCTGGCTCTCACATCCTTCTTCATAATGTTGCCATGTGCTTCTCTGCAGGCAGAATTCCTATAATTGGGGTCGGTGGTGTCAGCAGCGGGCAGGATGCACTGGAGAAGATCCAGGCTGGTGCCTCCCTGATTCAGCTATACACGGCCCTCACCTACCAGGGGCCACCTGTGGTGGGCAGAGTCAAACGGGAGCTGGAGGCCCTCTTGAAGTGAGTGAGACCATGTGTGGCTGGAAATGAGAAGTCACTCAGAAGTTAATTCAAAATGACCCAAATCACAGGGGCGTTATTGCCAGGTGCTGTGGTGCACGCCTGTAAATCCCGTCAGCTCAGGAAGCTGAGGCAGAAGGATTGCGAATTCAAAGCCAGCTTCAGCAACTTAGTGAGGCCCCAAGCAACTCAGTGAAACCTTGTCTCTAAATAAAATATAAAAAAGGGCTGGGGATGTGGCTCAGTGGTTAAGTGCCCCAGGTTCAATCCCTGGTACAAAAAAAAAAATTAAAGGGGTATTATTCATCTATATATTGTTCACAGAAAAAGGATTTGAGGGATACACTGAACACAGGGAAAATGACTTGGTTACTCCTTTGACAAAGGACAAACAGTGCCAGGGGAATTCAGGAGTTAGTCTAAGGCAGGGCTGGCCAATTCAAGGGACAGGGGCCTGAGGAATTCTGGCAGAATTAAGCAGTTAATTTACATTGGCTCAATGTCAGGGGGCTGTTGGTACTTGAAGTTGGTAGTTGATTCCCTTTCTGTCTGAAGGCCTGGGTGGAGATATCTTTAGGTCCCTGGTTCTAAAGGCAGTGAAGAGGGCATGAGACGTACCTGGGATGGGATGGTATGTTCCGGAGAGAGAGGTGTGTGCGTGGGTGAATGTGGGCTTCCTACAAGAGCAGGGCTTGGCTTTCACATTTGCTGAAATTGCTTTGTTTTCTCACTTTCCAGAGAACGGGGTTTTAGCAGAGTCGCAGATGCCATTGGAGCAGATCATCGGAGGTGAGGATGTTGGACAGAAGCCTGTGACTGGATCATGTGAAGGACTCTAAAGCCATATCCCTAACCACAGCTTAGCAGGACCGTGACAGCCAATCACGGGAGGTCACCAGAGTCGATGAAGGCTTTTTTCAGTTGCTTGCTCAAACCATAAACTTATAGTTATGATTCTTTCTGGATCCAAATCCCTGGATCCTTCAATTTGTAAGGCCATTGACTATTTTGGGGAAAATCATGGAAAAGATAAAACCTGGATTTCAACATACCTTCTTTCTGCAGGACCAGGGCTTTGTCCAGTGCTGCAGGTCTTTCCAGGCCATACTTCCTGGATCTGCTGTGGGCTTCCCAGGATGTGACTTTAATTTTCCCTGTTTTTATTTATCTTAAAAATTTTAACTTTATTTTGAAATTACTTCAAACATAGACAAAAGTTGCAAGAATGGGGCTGGGTTGTGGCTCAGTGGTAGCACTTGCCTAGCACGTGTGAGGCACTGGGCTCAATCCTCAGCACCACATAGAAAAATAAATAAGATTATTATGTCCAACTCCAACTAAAAACATCTTAAAAATTTAAAAAGTTGAAAGAATGGTGCAGTGATGCTGGGTGCTGTGTCTGTAATAATCCCAGAGGCTCGGGAGGCTGAGGAAAGACCCTAAGCAACTTTAGCAAGACCCTGTCTCAAAATAAAAAACATAAATAGAAAAAGCTGGGGATATAGTTCAATGGTAAAAGCACCCTTGGGTTCAATCCCAAGTACCCAGGAGAGTGGATTAGGTCTCACCCTACTGACCTCACTTAAACTTGATTCTCTCTTTCTTTTTTCTTTAATATTTTTAGTTGTAGATGGACACAATATCTTTATTTTTTATTTATTTTTTTATGTGGTGCTGAAAATCGAACCCAATGCCTTGCACTTGCTAGGCAAGCACTCTACCACTGAGCCACAACCCCAGCCCACTTGATTATCTCTTTAAAGACTCTGTCTCCAAATAAGGTCACATCTTGAGATACTGGGGGTTAATTTCAACATATCCACTTTGAGGGGACCTAGTGCAATCCATAGGAGGAAATGTACTAGCCGTTCCCTATTTTAATAGTGTCTATGACTTGGGGGTGTGATGACATTAGACAAGAGACTAAAGTAGTCTAGTTGTCAGTTTTAGAAATCTTAAAACATAAAAACTACGTAAAGCCTTTTTTTTTTTTTGGTACTGAGGATTGATGGATTGATCCCAGGGGTACTTAACCACTGAGCTACATCCTCAGCGCTTTTTTGTATTTTATTTAGACACAGGATCTCACCCAGTTGCTTAGGGCCTCACTAAGTTGCTGAGGTGGGCCTTGAACTTGCGATTCTCCTGCCTCAGTGTCCCAAACCACTGAGATTACAGGTGTGTGCCACCATGTCTGGCTTACTTGAAGTCTTAATTTCTACTTGTACAGTGGTAACTTGATATAATGTCTAATTAAAAAAAACACTTAAAATCCAAAATGTGCCAAGTAGTGCACAGTTTGATCACTAAGTCATTAATTAAGCAAACCTCACAGAACAGCTTCTTGTCAGCCAAGGCCACAAAAACTGCACAACACATTAAACTGATAGATGTTGTAGTTGTAACTTAATGTCCATGTTTTCAGTACCAAAAAGTGAATGGTGGGGCTGGGATTGTGGCTTAGTAGTAGAGTGCTTGCCTCGCATTTATGAGGCACTGGGTTCGATCCTGAGCACCACATAAAAATAAGTAAATAAAAATAAAGTTATTTAAAAAAAAGTGAATGGTGGAGTGAAGCTGGGAACCATTTTTGAACTCTGGCTTTCCTACACAGCCCACAGAGAATCTCCTGCTCCTGTTACCTGAGCATGGCTTTTTGTTTAAGTTATTTTGTTTGTTTTTACAGTACTGGGGATTGAACCCAGGGCCCCATGCCTGTTAGGCAGGTGTTCTACCACTGAGCTACATTCCCATTTCTACAACTTTTATTTTAAATTTAAGTTCTTGGCAGCTCTGTGGCGAGACATGGAACTTCAGTGAAGATAACAGGTCACGTTGCTGAACCTTGGGCTCAGCCAGTGCCTCCCCCTGCCACTCACTCACTCTGCTAAGAAGCCAGTAGCCAGTCTCCCACTGACCTGTTCAAACATCTTTCCATGGTTTTTATTTTATGAAAATATAAAGAAATTTAAATAATACAGAAGTATATGAGCCCCTAAACAAAAGTCCTACTTCCCCACAAACAATTCCACTTTCCAGAACTGACAGGTAACTTTAAAAAAAAAAAAAAACTAAAAAAAAAAAAAAAAAAAAAATTTGTAGATGGACATGATGCCTTTATTTTGTGTACTTATTTTTATGTAGTGCTGAGACTCTACCACTGAGCCACAACCCCAGCCCCCACAGGTAACTTTTGATGATTGACTATTGTCTAGATTTTTTCTAGACATTTTTCTTTGTATTTTTGGCATCAGATCTGCCATTTTGTCAGTATTCTGGCTGCCCCCACACCATTTTACAACCCAGATTGTTAGCCTCCGAACTTCCTGGTCAGTCATTGGTCCAGATTGTTAGCCTGTGAACTTCCTGGTCAGTCATTGGTCCATTGTTATTAGCCTGTGAAATTCCCCTACTTAGGAATAGCTCCACTGCCATTCTCTCATATCCCCTCCCCCCCACCCTGTGGGCGGACACTCTGTCTGCTTAATAAAATCTTTTGCGTGAGTTCCTGTGTCCGGAGTGGTTTCTGGGTGCTTTCAGTATCTACACATACACATGTATCCAAAGTTCTCTGCCTTTTGTCTCTGTACACATATGTAGAAAAGTTCATGCAACTTTTTATATAGAGAATCATATGAGAGTAATAAATTGCTGATCTGATGTTCTATTGGCTTGAATATTTTAATGTGGACATCCTGCAAATGAGGGCATTCTGTGTAATCATAGTGCGACCATCAGAGCTGCATTACATCAATGATATTCTATGTCCATCTAATCTTGAGGCATTTTAAGACATGGCTTTCTGGTGCGTCTATGGGATGGTTTCTGGATGAGGCTGGCATTAACGCTAGTGGGCTCAGTGTAGTAGGTCACCCTCCCCTATGTGGGTGGGCCTCATCCATTCCTGAAGGCCTGAATATAGCAGAGGCCAAGGAAGGAGGAATTTGGCCCCTATTTGCCCCTTGCCTGTCACAACTTGAGGGGAGCATCTCAACTCAGTTGCCTGCCCCATGGCTGGATTTACATTATCCACTCCCCTTGTTCTCAGGCCTTTGAGTCTGAACTGAATACCATTTGCTTTCCCAGCTCTCCAATTTGCAGACAGCAGATGAGACTTCTCAGCCTCTACTCAAAGAAGTTCCTGGATATATAAGATTACCCTCACTGTATGATAGGGCCACATCCCAACAAACCCATTGTAGTTGAAACTGCAAGTCAAAATGCATTTAATATACCTAATTTACCTGGAACATGCTTAGAACACTTACATTAGCCTACAGGTGGGCAAAGTCATCTGTCCTAGTCTATCATAAAGTGTAGAATATCTCATGTACACATGAGGAACTTTCCCAGACACAAGAAGACTAAGACAGGACAATTGAATGCAACCTGTGATTCTGAACTGGGTACTTTACAATAAGTAACGTTATTTGGACAACTGGCTAAACAGGAAACTGGCCTGTATTTTCTATGCTGTGTAACATCACTACAAACAGTGGTTTAAAACAACACCCTGTGATTAGCTCATTGCTCAGTAAGGCAGAAGTTGAATATTCAAGTCAGCTGGGCTCTATCATCTATCTCTTATTAATTTTGTATCTCTGGAGAACCCTACTATAGACCTACAGCCACACAGAACAGTCTTGCCAACATCCTGTATGACTTTGAACACAACCAAGCTGGCCTGATGATATCAGCCTGTGAGTCTCTGAGCACAGAGTTCAGCTAAGTCTCAGCTGCCCTCCAGAGCTGTGAACTGATCAGTAGGTGTTGTTTCAAACCACTAAGTTTGTAGTGATTTGTTACAATAAGAGAAAACAAACAGGCCAGCTTCCTGTGTAGCCAACTGTCCCAATAACGTTCTTTAATGTAAAGATCCCCAGTTCAGAATCATAGACAGTGGTCCTGTTTCTTTAGTCTCCTTTGGAAGAGTTTCTCCCTGTCTTTGACTTTGTGTCATGGACACTTTTGAAGATGATGGCAAATTACTATTGCTAAGTGCCTCTCATTTGGGTCTGTCTGGTGTTTTCTTACTGGATTCTGGCTCTGCAGTTTCATAGGGAACCTGATAGAAAAAATGTCATCTGCTCAGGTCTCACTGCATCCTATCAGCCTCCCTTGGGACCTAGGACAGTGAGTGCAGTGGTGCATGGAATTCCTAATATTCTTTATATGATTTGCTCTTGTATTTTTTGCGGAGTACCTGATGGGCATCATTGTCATTTTCACATTATAAATGGAGTAAGTTTAATTCTATTCTGTAACTTGCTCTTTTCACATATCGTTATAATGAATAATTTGATATCTGTCCCTTAGGCCTACCTTTGCCTTTCTAGCAGAACCAGGCTTTGGTTTGCCGTCGTGAAAATATCGATGTGTGCTCAGGTATGAACATGTTGGCTGGTTCCATCCTCCACATCACAGCGCTGCAGCGACTGGTTGTAGTTTTGTGCTCTTCCTTCTGAGGTGCAGGAGAGTGTAGCCCCAGAAGTGGTGTTGCTCAGGTTCTAAGCACTTAGCTGCTCATGTTACTGCCAGGTTGCCATTAGCGAGCCCTGTCTCCATTTATACTTTCCAGATTGGAGAGAGCTTCTTTCCTTCTATGCTGCTCTGCGGTGGAATTTCTAAGTAATGGATTGTAATAAGCTATTCTTTCTTCTCTGCTCCCTTGCTGGGAATAGCCTATATTAGGCTTTCCCACTGTGGGAAAAGACAAAAGGAATTTGGGTTCAGCAGGCTACTTTCAGCTGCAGCCAGACTGATGGCCATCTGTTTCTCTCTCTCTCCCTCCTGTGTGGGTGAGAGAGCTTCCCCTAAGCCAGCACAGGGCAGGACAGAAGGGGTGTAGTTTTCCCTGGGTTCACCCAGTCTCGCTTGTCTCAGGCAACCCTGCCCACCTTTACTCTGGCCAGTAGGGCATACAGGAGGCTCAGCTTGGGGTCAGAAAGGACTGAATTCCATCGTGCAGCATTTACCTTCAAAGGGGTAGATGCATCATGTCACTAGGTGTTCTGAAAAAGTCCATTTCACGACTGACCTTCTGATAGGCTTCCCTGGGTCAGGTTCTGCAGCCAATACTTTTTAGTGCAGTTATCTGTGTCGACCTGACCAGAACAATATCTGGTCAGAATGGTGGTCTCAAGGACAAGCAGGAAAGTGAGACATGAAATGGAGCTAATTTGTTCAGATAAAAAAATATTAGTATAGATCTGTTTCTAAATAAGCACTGACTATACGAAGAAATTTTTCATTCTTTGTCTGAAATTAAACGGCATCATCCACTTTCCGACAACCCTAGTTAGAAACAAGTCATGTAGTTCAGCCCACCACACAGGGGGAGGGGAATTAGTTTTCACTTTTGACAGGAGGAATGTCAAAGAATTTGTGGAGATTATTATTATAATTTTTAAATTTTGAGACAGAGCCTTCCTAATTTGCTTAGGGCCTCAATAAATTTGCTGAAGCTGGCCTTAAACTGCAATCCTCCCACCTCAGCCTCCAGAGTTGATGGAATCACAGGCATGTGCCACTGCATCTGGCTTTGGAGATTTTTTTTTTAAACCACCACAGCAAGTGATTTTGAAAAAGTTCAAAAAGTTTTGGCCTAATGTATGCGATAGGTGCCTGGGAGTCTGTGAGGACAAAGTGGTGGTACTGGAACGAGCAAGGTCATCTTCCTAATAATGCTGTACATTTATAGAAAATCCCACATAATACCTTATTTGATCATCAGACAGCTCTCTGCAGCAGGTGATTATAGTTCTCGTTTTCAGAGATGAAGATGATGAGGTAAAGTGTGCTCTTAGGGGATGTCGGCAGGAACAATGGAGGGAGGAGTTTCTCAAATCCAGCATTTGTTCTGCTCTGCCTGGTGGGTCCTGACCCTCTGCAGGCCTCCACTGTGTAAGATGTCTTGCACTCACTTCCTTCCCACTGCCGGGATGTTATCTCCAACAGGTGATGGGATGGATCCTTGCTGCATACCAGGAGATGAAGGACCGTCTGAGGAGCTGAGGAGCCAGCTGCAGTCTTCTCTCCCACACCTACAGGCTCTGCGGTTCGACCCAGCTAGGTTGTGGGGATTCCCCCATCACTCACGGGCCTCTGCGCTGACTGGCCCTGGAGCGCTCCAGGAATGTCAGGCCTTAGTAGCAGGAGGCAGGCAGACTCATCTGAGGAAGACTGGCAGAGCCAAACCAAAGAGAGAATTATTCTCCCTCGATTTTTTATTTTTAGTTGTTGATGAACCTTTATTTTATTTATTTATATGCAGTGCTGAGAATTGAACCCAGTGCCTCACACTTGTTAGGGAAGTGCTCTTACCACTGAGCTACAACCCCACCCCATCTCGATTTTTATTATAAAAAATCTAAGACATACAGAAAATTAGAAAGAGTAGTATAGCCTCCATTGTCCTACCTGACTTCATAATCCTATCTTTAACATGTTTGACTTATCAGTCTTTTAAACTACTTACATAGTGTATTTACATAGTGTGTTTTGACTCACTCTTAAGTAGTTCATAGCATGTATCATCTAAAAACAGGACCATGTTCCTATGCAATTATAATTACATAATCAACCTAAAATTAACTATGATTTTCTAATATAAGCCAACATCTTTACGTTTCTCCTATTTTCCCCAAATGATCTTCCACAATGAAGCTTCATCCATGTCTCTAGTTTCTTTTAATCTAGAACGTAACTTCTGACTAGATCGGTCAGTTGTCTTGTAGATGGTACTAAATTCTACATTCCCAGAATAAACACTACATTTCCTTATCTTCATTATATCTGGGTGTGGTCATGTGACCTAGTTCTATTCAATGAGATATATATGAAAATGTGTGGAATTTTGGGGAAGTCTTCAACTGCCTGAAACATGGGTATGATGATAGAACTCTGGCAGTCACTTTATTCTTCAGGATTAGGGTCACCCAATAATGACACCATAGTGACCCATAGTGTCAAAGCAGAAAGAGCTTCACGAGTGGCCAACATCGGCTCCCTCTGCCCACTCCCATACCTCTAACTTGTGAACATAAAGCCCTGTGTGTTTGAGTCATTGTTAGTTGGGATTTTATACTCAACCAAATTTAATCCCAGTTGGTAAAGAAGTCAGGTTGAGGCTAACAATCTTGTATTGGCCTGGAAAAGATGTCATTTGCTTTCTGCTCAGCTAAGAGAGATTTCAGGACTTCTTTTTCCTTCAGGTGCAGATCTCTGGTGTCAGGACCCCATGATAATATGCTGAAGCTGTCACATTACCCAACCTCTAGTCTTGGCAGTTGGGGAAATTTTCTGTAGGAACCCTGTGGTTATACATGTAGGAAATAAAGATGGTGTGGTATGCCACATGTAAGAGGACACCAAGGGACAGGGCTGAGAGGTGTCTGTACAACAGAGTGGGAACAAGCTGGAATTCGCACATAGTGGGTTGTGAAGTATCTGGGAAGTGGCATAAGGGTGAACTTCCAAAGGGCAGGGCCTCCAGGTGAGGAAATTTGATAAACATTGGCATCTTGAATTGTCAGCCAAGAGCAAGTTTCCTGGGTGTGAACAGTTCCATTTGGAAAGTGTCCCATAGGACACAAAAGGAGTCACAGTGCTTGAGGGCAGTCTGGCTTACCACTGGCTGCTCCAGTAATCATTTGACTTGGTGGTTTGAGAACAGAGCTGTGTCAAGGTGTGGGAACATTTCCTTTCTGCCCCAGGTACACGGGAGGCATTCTCCTGAGTAGTGACCTTGGTACTGGCATTTCATCCTTGGTTACTTGAGAAGACTTGGGTTATTCTCTTGGGTGTTGAAATTTCAGTTCTTAATCTAGTGATATCCTCCTACCTCAACAGAGCAAGGAGTGTGGATTTGGGGCTTGGGGACCCAAAATAGTCATTCTGATTGTATTAGAATTTCAACTATATTTGAGTTACTGATATGACCATTACAAATAAACACACACACACACACACACACACACACACACACACACATATGCTGTCAACCCATTTTCTTCAGTTCTTTTACTCATTCCGCCAAACTTTTATTGAGAACCTGCTGCTTGCCTGGGGCTAAGCTATGTGTTGGGGATGAAGATAACTGAGTTTTCTAGCATCTCTCAGTCTCTAAGAAGAGACAAATGCAAACACAACTGGCCAGAATCCAGTGGATCACACCCAACAATAGGGGAAGGAGCTTTGGGAGTAGAGAGGGGATTTACTTTAGGGTTTAGCAAGTTTATACAAGTATTGTATTTCTTGCACTGACTGCTCAAAAGCAGAGTCCCGTTTCAATATCATTTCTTCTAGAGATATCTGTCAGGGGACAGGATGGATGATTCAACTCCTCCCAGCATCTGACTGGCACCAGGGAATCTGTTGCCCAAATGCTGTGTGAAGCAGTTTCCTGGTCGGTTTCCTTATGTTTCCTGGCCATTTCTTTGCTGGCTCCTCACAGCCTCTGTGCTGCAGTGCCTCCGGGGCCTGGGCAGAGACTCACGCTTGGGAAAAGCCTCGCTCCCTCTGAAGCATCAGGCTTCCCTAGCTGTGGGTGCCAGTGAAGTAGGGTCTCCCTCCCTTTCTTTGCTGGGCATCGCTACCTTGGCCACGGTTTTAATCTGATGCACAAAGTTCTTAATGGGTCTCCACAGCCACTTAGAACTGATACCCTTAGCTGGCCAATGTGGTTAACTACAGGTTTGTTCCCTTCCAGGTAAGTAATGCCTTAACTCCTAAAGGGTCTGCTTCTAGTTGACTCTTAAAATGACTCTAGTGTTAAGAACTTGAAGCTGATTAAGTGAAAAGACCATAAAAGCCTTGGAAAGTTCATTAGTCAGGAAAGGAACCCCTGTCCCAGGGTGGTCCAGGGTTGGCCTGAGTTTAAGTCCTGCCTCCTCTACTTACTAGTTGTCTTACCTTGAGCAAGTTCCTTGTCCTCTCTGTGCTCCATTTGTAAGAATAAAGGACATTTTGTTAAGAGGTGTTCAGATGAGCAAGGGGTAGAACAATGCCTGGCTTAGAAAAAGGACCCACGATGCTGTTACCACTGCTAGAGGGTGACCTTTTCTGCTGCAGTAATTGTAGGGTGGTCCTGCGGATAGGTTTTATGCCCCTGAGGGCTGGATCTTTTATACTGCAGACAGAAACTGAGTGACAGGCAGCATTGAACCCCCACGCTCTGAGAGTAGAGGTTGTGTTCATCCATTCAGCCAGGCACTGCTGGGTATAGTGGAATGATGAATAAGTAATTGCCAACATGGTCCTACCTTGTCACATAGAACTTAGGAGAATATGTACCCTGTAAGTGTAGGCTGCAAAAAATGAAGAAATTTGATATGAATTCTTTTGACTGTAGTCCATTTTTAGACTTATGCTAACATCCTTGTGCCTTTGCCCCTACATCCCTTATTCTGGTACCAGAAATTGAATCCAGGGGCACTTAACCACTGAGTTACATCCCCAGGACTTTTTTATATTTTATTTAGAGACAGGGTCTTGCTGAATTGCTTAGGGTCTCGCTAAATTACTGAGGCTGGCTTTGAACTAGTGATCCTCCTGTCTCAGCCTCCGAGCTGCTGGGATTACAGGCATGTGCCACCTCACCCAGTATTACCTTTGACCTTTGACTAGCAAAGGCAGGTTTCACTAGAAATTGTGACAGACTGCATGGGTTTCCCGTCTCTAGTTGGTTGTTTGCTGGTAGGCAGTTGGCTTTAGGACAGTATATGATTTAGTAGCTTGGATCTTGCAAATTCCTCAGTTACAAAGTGTCTGGATTGGTGTTGAGCAGCTTTAAAATAAGATTAACATCTAGGTATGTCTAGTATAAATGTAAGTATGTGTGCCTGCTGGTGGTCCACTTTTCTTTTTTTTCTTTTTTGTTTTTTGGGTGCTGGGGATCGAACCCAGGGCCTTGTGCTTACAAGGCAAGCACTCTACCGACTGAGCTATCTCCCCAGCCCCTGGGTTTTCAAAATGAGAATTGTTGGCACTCAGGAAGAACAGCTAGGAGTCAATGCCCATGTTCCTGGTATATCAGTGCCCTGGAGTCCCTGGACACTGGTGACAGGAAAAGGGTAATATTCTAGAAAGAGGCACAGTAACAGGAACCTCGTTGTTCAATTTTCTTAGGGAAACAAATTGCAATTTTGAACAACATGTGCTGTTCTGAATCTACCACCCACCTCTCTATTCTATTTTAAGATCAGGTCCATTCCTGGGGAAACACAGGGGTTTTAGCCCATGCTGCATTTGGGACCACACTGTTCCATCTGTTCTGAGGGGCAAATTACTTTTTCACTTTTAACACCTTGGGAATTTGGTTTATTTATTTATTTTGATACTGGGGATGAACCCATAGGCACGTTAGCATTCCCAGACCTTTTTTTTTTTTTTTGAGACAGGGTCTTGCTAAATTGCTTAGGGTCTCACTAAATTGCCCGGGCTGGCCTTGAATTTATAATCCTCCTGCCTCAGCCTCCTGTTTGCTGAGATTACAGGCATGCACCACCACACCCAGCATTTGTCAGAGTTTAATTTACAGGATTTTCTCTTTCTTATAATTTTTTTTTTCCCCTCTGAGGTGCTGGGGATTTGAACCGCGGCCCTTGCACATGCTAGGCACGTGCTCTCCAAGACGAGTTATTTCTTTAGCTCTCTTTCTTATAATTTATAGCATAGTAAATTTAATGAAATAAGGCAGTGGTCCCCATAGTTTATCACACTTGGAATTGCCTGACTGTTTTTAAACATTACCAGTGCCTGGTGCTCACTTCCATGCATTCTGATATAAAAGGGATGGGATATGTTTTTAAAAAACACCTCAGCTGATCCTAGAGTACAGCAAAGCGTGGAAGCTGTTGCTCTATTCAAACTTTTCAACTCTGAAAATTTCACAGACAGTGCCCTTATAGGTTCTGCTTATTAAATATATCTTATACTTGTGTGTCAATAAATCACGTCTTTTCGACTCCATCCATTAATCATCCTTTATATTCCTTTTAGAAGATCAGCTCCCAGAGGACAAGGCTCTCATCTGATATGTAGATGTAAAGCATGTGACAGTGATAGCATGAGGAGGGAAGGAAGAGAGGTAAAGAGAACAGTTTGCGAAGTGGTGAAGGAAGGAACTTAAAGCAGACTGTGATAAGACAGGAATGCATACCTTGAAATCAGAGGGTAACCACTAAAAAAAAAATCAGAAAAGCTTTTAGCTTGTTTAGGTAATCCAATAAAGGCAGGAGAGAAGAAATTAAAAAAAGAACTTCTAGGTAAATGCAAAATAGTACAATGGTAAGCTTAAAACCAATTCTACTTACAATAACAGTAAATATAAGTAAATATTTCCATTAAAAGGCAAGGGTTGTCAGAAGGGATGTGTCAGTTATATAGGTAAATAGATACAAAAAGATATACCACAAAACATTAAAAGAAAGTTGGTGTATTTTGAGAGACTTTATGGAAAGAAGAGTTAATAGAGATAACTAAGGATATTTCATAATGATAAACGGTCAATTTAACAGGAAGACATAAAAAAAACTAAATCTGGATGTACTTAATAGCATTATAAAAACGACAAATTTATAAGCCCTCTCTCAGTAACTAAAACAAAGAGCAGAAAAAGTCAGATTTGAACTGAACAATTATTAAACAATCTAATTGACATATACAGATCACTATTCTGAAGAACTGCTATCTTCTTTTTTAGAACTGTTATCTTCTTAAGTGCATATAGAATACTTATCCAAATAGGCCATATGCTGAGTTATAACTAAGTCTCAAAAATTTCAGATGAAAAACATAAAAACAAAAGCACAGTGGAATTAAACTAGAAATCAATCCTGGAAAAATCACTTAAAAATCTCCAAAATGTTTGGAAGTTTAGCAACATCTTTTTAAACAAATACAGGGCAAAGAAAACAAATGGAAATTAACAACTATTTTAAAATGATTTATAAAAATGCAATGCAGTAAAACTTATGGGACATAGGTAAAGAAGCATGTAGAGGAGAACATAGTTTTGTTTTGTTTTGTTTTTTTGTACTGGGGATTGAACTCAGGGGCACTCAACTACTGAGCCACACCCTACCCCTATTTTGTATTTTATTTAGAGACAGGATCTCACTGACTTGCTTAGTGCCTCACGGTTGCTGAAGCTGGCTTTGAACTCATGATCCTCCTGCCTCAGCCTCCCAAGCTGCTGGGATTATAGGTGTGTGCCACCGTGCACAGCAAATATAGAGTTTTAAATGCATGTATTAGAAATTAAATGTTAACTTTTATTAATATGAGTTTCTACTTAAAGAAACCCAGAAAAGAAAAAAACTAAGTCTAAAGTAAGTGGAAGGAAAACAAAAACAAAAACAAAAACAAAACAAAAAACAAAACCCAACCAGGGGGCAGGGAAAGAGAGACAGAGAGAGAATACTAAGGATAGGAATGGAAATCACTGAGACAGAAAAGAGACAAAACAATATAAAAAACTAAGTAAAAGTCTGAATTTTGAAAAGATTAATAAAACTGATAAACCCTTGATCAGACTGTTCAAGTAAAATAGAAAATATAAATTATTATAATCATTATTTTATTATTATAAATAAAAGAGGCTATCACTACTAATCTTATTGATATTAAATAAATAATGTTGGGAAGTTTTATTCTACTAACTTTGACAACTTCATTGAAATGGCAAATTTCTAGACAAATGCTTTTCACTAGAAAAAAAGAGAATATCTGAAGAATTCTTTAATTAAGAAATTGAATCTGAAAGCTAAAATCTTCTCACAAGATAACTACATGACTTCAGTGGAAAATTCTTCCAAACAAGAAAGAAATAATATCAGTCTACCACAAAGTCCTTCATGAAATACAGAAGTAGGCAACACTACTCACTTGCATTAAGAGATCAATATAAACTTAACATGAAATCCTTGTGTAGACATTACAAGAAAGGAAAGTCATCAGTCAGTATTTCTTAGAAACTCAGATGGCAAAAGAAAATCTAGCGAATCAAACCCAGAAAACATAAAAATCATACTACATTATGAGAAGTTGAGGTTTATTCTTAAAATATGAAGTTAGTTTAATATTTAAAAAAATCAATGAATGTGGGCTGGGGTTGTAGCTCAGTGGTAGAGAGCATTTGCCTAGTACAGATGAGGTACTGGATTTGATCCTCAGCACCATATAAAAATAAATCAATAAAATAAGTATTGTGTCCATCTACAACTAAAAATATATTTTAAAAAGATCAATGAATGTGGCCTGGGGTTGTAGCTCAGTGGTAGAGGGCTTGCCTAGTGCCATGTGAGGCATTGGGTTCGATCCTCAGCACCACATACAAATAAATAAATTAAAAAAAGGTATTCTGTCCATCTACCAAAAAAAAAAAATGAATGCAATTCACTTTACAGAATAAACAGATGATCTTAATGAATAAAGAAAATGTATTCAGCATCTCTTTTCAGTAAGGAATGGTAAGGTACTCAATCTAATAAAGGATATCTATAAAAGCAAAACAAAACACACAAATGATAATACAAAGAAAATAACAAAACAAAACTACAGCAAACAATCCTTAAGAGTGAGAGTTTGAATGTTTTCTTGAAAGTCTGAGAAAAAAACAAGGATGTCCACTCCCCACTTCTATGAAAATTCTATTTAGTACAATGAGGTATGAGAAAAGAAACAAAACATAATTATTAGAAAAGAAGAAGAGATGAAAGAGTTGTTGTTTTCAGAAGACATGACCATGGCTAAAAATTTTAGAACATTAATTGAACTATTAGGTTTAATTTGCAAAAGCTGGGCATACACACCTATAATCCCAGTGACTCAGGAGGCTGAGGCAGGAGGATTGCAAGTTCAAAGCCAGTCTCAGCAACTTAGTGAGACTCTGTCTCAAAATAAAAAACAAAAAGGGCTGAGGATGTAGCTCTGTGGTAAAGTGCCCCTAGATTAAATCTAGTGCTTTAGATTAACATAGTGCTGATAACAATTATCCTCAGTACAAGAAATCTAGTGTTATCATTAGTAGCTATACGTATCTACACAATGTTGCAGTTTTGTTTTTTTATCAAATAAAAAGTTTATTTACTATTTATTTTTTGAAAATTTTCTTGTGATAAAATGTATACAACATAAAATTTGAAAATTTAACAATAAGTCTTTTTACTATAATTGTTAACACATATTGATTTTAACCACTCTTAAGTGTACAATTCAGCAGTGTTCATTACATTAGCAATGTTACACAACCATCACTGCTGTTTCCAGAAATTTTTTCATCATCTCAAACATAAACTCTGTACCTATTGAGCAATAAAAATCCCCTTTCCTCCCTCCTCCTGCTCCTGGCAGCTTGTACTCTACTTTCTGCCTCCATGAATTTGCCTATTTTAGATATTTAACATAAGTGGATCATATACTATCTGTTCTTTTGTGTCTGGCTTCTTTCATTTAGCTTGCTTTCAAGGTTTATTTATGTTGTAGCATGTTTCAACTTCATCTTTTTATAGGTGATTAATATTTGATTGCATTTATATACTACATTTTGTTTACGTACTCTCCTGCTAATGGACACCTGGGTGCTTCCACCTTTTGTCTGTTGTGAAAGGGCTGCAATGAACAGTGGCAGACAAGTCTCTGGGTCTCTGATTTTAGTTTCTTTGGGCATGCACCTAGCAGTGGAATTTCTGGGTCACATGGCAATTCTGTGAGCTTTTTGACTTGTTATCCACAGAGAACACAGCATTTTATATTACCACCATCAAAATATGAGGGTTCCAGTTTCTCCACCGCCTTGCCAACATGTGCTATACTGTTGTTGTTTCTTAAATTAGATCCATTCTGGTAGATGTGAAGTAGTGTCTCATTGTGGCATTTCCCTAACGACATTTCTCAATCATGTTGAGCACTTTCATGTGACTTCTGTCCATTTATTTATCTTTTTTGGAGAAAGTTTACTCAAATTATTGCCCATATTTTAACTAGGCTTTTTGTTGTTGTTGTTGTAGGGGTTCTTTGAATATTCTGGGTATTAAACCTTCATCAGATAGATGATTTGCCAATATTTTCTCCTATTCTATATATGGTTTTTTTCACTTTTTTCATAACTTTATTTTACTTTTTTAAAAATGTGGTGCTGTGGATTGAACCCAGTGACTCACAGGTGCTAGGCAAGCTCCACCACCGAAACACAACCCTAGCCCTGTCTTTTCACTTTCTTGATACTGTCTTTTGAGGCACAAAAAAGATTTTGGGGAAGTCAAATTTATCTATTTTTTCACTTGTTGCTTGTAATTTTGGTATCAGACGTAAGAATTCATTGCCAAAATTTGCTTGGCATTGAGCTTTATAACAGCAGTATCATTCTAAAGTAATTTTATGGGTCTTTCAGTTTTCTCTCAAAATTATAAGTTTATTCATGTTTTTTAAAATTTTTTATGCATTTTGACAGCTGTATAATGTTCCATTGTATGAATGTACCACACATTATTTACCTACTCTTATTGATAGATGTTTGTATTGTATCAATACCACTGTGAATATCCCAAGTGATTCTTTGGTACAGTCTAACTTCAGAACCACTAACCTTTTTAATTTTTTTAAATGAACAAAACAACCTTTGAACTGCTGGGGTTTATTTATTTATTTATTTTTTTTGTACCAGGGATTGAACCCAGGGACTCTTAACCCCTGAGCCCCATCCAAAGCCCTTTTTATTTTGAGACAGGGTCTTGCTAAGTTGCTCAGGGTCTTGCTAAATTGCTGAGGCTGGCTTTGAACTCACAAGCCTCTTGCCACAGCCCCCTGAGCTGTGTGCACCACTGCTCCCAGCCCCATTTTGTTTTTTTGAGACAGGGTCTTGCTTAATCACCCAAGCTGGTCCCAAATTTGCAATCCCCCTGCCTCAGCCTCCCAAGTCACAGGATTACAGGTGTGCACCTTCTAAGTTGCTACTTTCAACTGAATTGTACATATGCAGATATTTGAATGTAACATTGATTTTTCTCATCTGCCTATTTGAACTAATAAGGACTACAAAACCACAAGCATCACTGTCATTGAGTGTGATCTTGTAGTCGATGCTATAACTTTAACCACTTTAAGGAATTTCTTGGAAAGAGCAATTGGAGAACACAGTAAGTAGTTGGAGAGTTTAGCAGCCTCAGGGAGATCCCCAGGAAGAGTGGATAAAATGACTGTGAAAGAAAATGGTTTCTTTACAGTTGCCACGTAAGCTAGAAATGTCCATACAGGGTTTGAAACAAAGAAGGCCTTTTTCATGCTGAAAATCCTCCAGAATAGAGACAGATTGGTATATTTTGAGTGATTTCCTGCAAAGAGCAATCACAGAAGAAGATACAACAGTTTATAGATTTCAGGTTGGAGAGATTTTAGCAATAGGGAGATGTTCACACAGGATGGGGAAACTGATTGTGAAAAGGAAATGCCTTCTTTACTGTTCCATCTAAGCTAGGTTGCAGGAGTGTCTATCAGGGGTTTGAAATAACTCAAAGGTCTTTTTCTGTGTTGAAAATGGTCCAAAATAAAGAGACAGATTAATAGTCCTCTCATTCAGGCTTTCTGCCCTGTTGCTGTTTTCTGGAAACACTTGGCAGGTACATGGGGTCATAAAGTTGCCAGATTTCTTCAGGGTTGTAAAATAACACCATGGGAAAGCCAAGCATGAAGCAAGAGATCAACTCTTAACAAGGATGTTGTTTGTGGTTTGGTTACTGGTAACTGCCAGTGACCTTAACAAGCCCAAAGTTATGTAAACACAACTTTGGGTAAACACAGAAATTACAAATTAAGAAAGAGGTGGGGTGAGATTTTGAGGCATAAAAGGCTCAGCAGCCCCCACAGTACTGCACGTCCAGAGGCCAAGTCAAAGATGAGGTGAGTTCATAGAACCCCAGACCCCTTGTTATTTCGTCCTTCTTTATGTACTGGTATAGAAGTCTACAAGGGAGATGCAAAACTCCTGTAATCCCAGCAGCTTGGGAGGCTGAGGCAGAAAGATTTCAAGTTCAAAGCCAGCCTCAGCAGAAGAAAGGCACTAAGCAACTTAGTGAGACCCTGTCTCTAAATAAAATACAAAATAGGTCTGGGGATGTGGCTCAGTGGTTGGGTACCTTGGAGTTCAATCCCTGGTACTCCCCCTACCCTGCAAAATCTATCTCTATATCTGTCTGTCTGTCTGTCTATCTATCTATCTATCTATCTATCTATCTATCTATCTATCTATCTATCTATCTATCTATCTATCTATCTATCTGAAACAAGACCAAGTGCTAAACTGTGGTGGATTAAAGCACTTAGTATATTAAGCCCTCTCCTTTTTTGTCTCCAAAGATGGTTCTCTCAGGCAGTGCTGTCTTTCCCAGGAGACAGGATCTACTCTTAAGAAGGATCTTCCTGCTCCTGCTCCTTCTCATCTTCCTCTTCATCCTCCTTTTCTTTCTTTTTTGCACTACTGAGGATTGAACCCAGAAGTGCTCTACCACTGAGCTATGTCCCCAGTACAGATCGTTTTTCTTGAGGTTACAGTTTTCCTCTTCACAAGGGTGAAGCTTCCTGGCATTGTGACTATATTTACTAGAAAATTTTTTTTTTCTTTTTAAAATAAGACGAATAGCAACACATTTGAGTGATATAATTAAGGATCTAGATTTGATAAAAATAAGACTTTTTGAATTGTTAAAATAACAAGATAGGAAACTTAACATCACACCAAGTAATATCTGAATGACTGACATCTGCCAGCAAGATGGTTACTCTTTCTTGTAACCTCCTGGCATTCTGGAGTTTGATTACCATTTCGGTATTAAGTTGTGTGTGTGTGTGTGTGTGTGTGTGTGTGTGTGTGTGGCTGGTACTAGAAATAGCACCTAGGAGCACTTTACCACTCAGCTACATCCCCAGCCCTTTTTATTTTTATTTTTTGAGAGTCAGTCTTGCTGAATTGCTGAGGCTGGTCTAGAACTTTCGATCCTCCTGCTTTAGTCTCCTGAGTTGCTGGGGTTATAGATGTGCACCCAACTAATGATATACCATTTCCTAAAGGCAAATGTTCATGAAATAATTCATACAATCATATGTGGATTTTAAATGACATATTTGGGCTTGATCCAGTGATGAGGGCCTGTAGTTCCAGTTACTCGGGAGGCTGAGGAAGGGCGTGTTGCTTGAGCCCTGGAGTTTAGAGACCAACCTGGGATGTTTCTTCCCATCTCAGGAAAAAAAAAATGATTATATATTTAAAAAGTCTTTTATTATAGAAAATTCCAAAAAGTAGAGAGTTTAGCATACTAAGCCCCATGTTCCCATCTTTAAGCCCACATTACATTGGGTACATCCTGTAGCCTAGGGCTTTAGGGGTACCTGATGGAGCTTCTCTTGGCTGGAAAGCTCATATATTATTGCCAACTGAATGTTTCCTAAAGGCGGCCAGTAACTGAGGCTCCCTTAACTCTGCCTTCCTATCTTGGCGGTTCTCTGAAGTGGACGTGATGTTCCTAGCAGCATGGAGCTTGCTGGAACTGGGTGCATTCAGAAGAGCTGCCACAGCCTGTGTGCGGGAGCGGGAGGGCAGCCTTTTGTCCCGGCACTTGCACACGTCTACTTTCTTTTCTGGTTGCTTGAGGGTGTGTGTATGCGCACGCACACACGTGTGGTGAAGCAGGAAGATCAGCTTTGTATTCTTTCCCATCATCTCTCTGCAGCACCCTGGGAGCTCTTGTCGCCCTCCTGCTCTGGGGACAGCTTTTTGCGGTGGACGTTGGCAATGATGTCACGGATTTTGCAGGTAGGTCTTTGGGTTTGGGCAGTAATTGTGCATCCCCAGCTCTGCTGTGGCCTACTCTGACCCCACTGGATCTGCACTCTTGGAGAAGAGCCAGCTGAGCCTTCTCATCCTAGTCTCTCCTAGAAACGAGGGGAGATGCCCTTTATTGTCTTCCAGGGGTCAGAAGGAGGTTGATGTGCACAGCAGCTTCCTCTCTGACTTTTTATAGGTCTCTGGGAGTAATTTCTGAATATTAACTTCCTTTACTGGTTTCTTCTTCTTTGCAGATGACAGCTGCCCAAAGCCCCCTGAGATTGCAAATGGCCGTGTGGATCACATGGTTCGCTACCAGTGTAAGACCTACTACAGGCTGCGCACTGAAGGAGACGGTGAGGCCTGGGCAAGAGTCTGCCCAGCATACGCCATGGCCCTGACATCCCCATAATGGCCAGCAAGTTCACCTGCACTTCTTGGAGCCAGATTTAGATATTGAATTAGGTTTTGTCATCAGTAGGTGGTTCTGTGAGCAAACTTTTATCAGCCTGTTTCTCTTTTGTTAGGTGGAAGCCATGCCACGTAGCTTACCTTAGAGTAAGTTCTCCATTTATGAAAGGAAATGTGGTGAAAGAACAAATGACAATGACAGTGGGTAACCCTTCCCCAGGGAGCACTACATTCTGGCACTTTCTAAGTGCTTCCTAACTATTTAAAGCTCAATTAGTTCCCACAGCACTGCTCTTAAGAGATACTATTATTTTTCTGATGAGGCAAATGAAGCATAGAGAAAATGATTATCTTGCTCAAGTTGAGGTGGCCTTTGAGAGCTGGAGTCAGGATCTGAAGTCCCATCTCTGTTTGTTCTGTCTTACCATGACCACAGTCTGTACTGCTGGAGACCCCAGGGCTTGACTTGAAGCTCAGTGCTCCTCCCCTTCTTCATCTTCTCTTAGCCTTTTCCTTCTAAATTCTCTTGAAAAACCTTTCCACCCTGCACGAGGTCCAGAATTAATCTCTTTCTGGGCTCATTTCTTTCCTTTTGTTTCAGGAGTGTATACCTTAAACAGCCAGAAGCAGTGGATCAACAAAGACATTGGAGAGAAACTTCCTGAATGTGAAGCAGGTGGGTGCTGAGGGCTTAGTACATGGGCAGGCACCTAGGCTGAAATGTTGCAGAGTCACATCCCTCTTGTGCGGCTTCCCCTGAGCATACAGGAGCCAAGGTAAGGGATCAGGGAGAACCACAGCCAGTGGAGCCAAGACTGTGCAGTGAGGAGGTGACCTCTAATGGCAGCTCACTGAGCATCTTATTTTAGGGGACTGAAGGGTACTGTCTCTACTGCCCCTGGATTAGGAGACCCTGTGCACACAGACAACCTACCTAGAGAGCCTAGGTCAAAAGTAAAATGAGGCCCAGAAAGAACAAGTCAAGGAAGGCTGAGTAAAAGCTTAACCCATGGAGGTATAAAACAGGAATCAGGAGTCTCCTTGCTTCCCCCTTTTTCTCTGGGAACAGAGGATCTTGCTCATCTTCTGCCAGCAGGGCTGTGGAAGTGCTAATCTGCCCTGGATCAACTGTAACATCTGTAAAATCTGCATTCCTGCCAATGCTAACAGAGCCCTTGCGAGTCAGAGAGAAGGAATTATATAGCATCCAGCCCTTTCAATAGTTTCAGGGAATTGTGGAAATTCCTTTGTAGTGACAAAAATTATTATTTAAATATACATATAGTTTGTCAGCTAGGGTTTAAAAATCTCAGTGTTACTTATTTCTTTTGTGTTGGAAAAGCAGGAAATAGAGCTCTGCTTTGCAATGTAAACAATGAAAAAAACATTATTTTAAACTGTGAACACTGGCAATTAGATGAGCAGACGGTAAAGCAAGCATCTAAGCATTTCTAGTTTTGAAAAAGTGAATGATCGTGTAGAAAGACTTGGCTTTCCTAGACTGGGAGCCTTTCACACTCCTGCTCATGGGTTTCTTGCTCTCCTTGACAGTGTGTGGAAAGCCTAAGAATCCAGTGGATCAGGTGCAGCGCATCATCGGTGGATCTCTGGATGCCAAAGGCAGCTTTCCCTGGCAGGCTAAGATGATCTCACGACATGGTCTCACCACCGGGGCCACGCTGATCAATGAACAGTGGCTGTTGACCACAGCCAAAAATCTCTTCCTGAATCACACAGAGGATGCAACAGCAGAGGACATTGCTCCTACTTTAAAACTCTACGTGGGGAGAAGGCAGCTGGTGGAGATTGAGAAGGTGGTTCTCCACCCTAACTACTCTATGGTAGACATTGGCCTTATCAAACTCAAACAAAAGGTGCCTGTCAATGAGAGAGTGATGCCCATTTGCCTACCTTCCAAGGATTATGCAGAAGTTGGGCGTGTGGGTTATGTGTCTGGTTGGGGGCGGAACACCAACTTTAACTTTACACAGCACCTCAAGTATGTCATGCTGCCTGTGGCTGACCAAATCAACTGTGTGCAGCACTATGAGGGCAGCACGGTGCCCGAAAAGAAGACCCCAAAGAGCCCTGTTGGGGTACAGCCCATCCTGAATGAGCACACTTTCTGTGCTGGCATGTCCAAGTACCAGGAAGACACCTGTTATGGTGATGCTGGCAGTGCCTTTGTCATTCACGACCTGGAGGAGGACACTTGGTATGCAGCTGGGATCCTGAGCTTTGATAAGAGCTGCACCGTGGCTGAGTACGGTGTATACGTGAAGGTGCCCTCCATTCTGGACTGGGTTCAGGAAACCATAGCCGATGAATAACACAGGCTGGCTGGAAGCCCTCTTTGTAGTGAGAGTTTACCCTGAAAGAAGGAAAGGTGGATGGGACAGGACACCGTCTGAAGCTGACAGGCACCAGCCCTGGGCTACTGAGTTAATTAATAAAGAACTTGCTATGATTAATTTCTGTGCTGTTTTTAGTCTGAGCCTTTTTTATTCTCTCATTTATGTTACTGGGCAGATGAGTAGATGAGTGGCATAGAGTATGGCAGAGAACACTCCAAGCTGCCTGGAAATTCCCAAGGTGATACAAATTGGTCCATTTTGGGGAATTATGCATTGACTTAATGCCTATTGAATGTCAGGTCTCAGAGAGATATCTCTTTTAAAAAATTTTAGTTGTAGACGGACAGAGTAACTTTATTTATTTTTATGTGGTGCTGAGGATAAAACCCAGTGCCTCACATGTGCTAGGCAAGTGTTTCACCACTGAGTCACAGGCCCAGCCCTCAGAGAGAGAGAGCTCTTATCCTTGTTTTACAGATGAGGAACTACTCAGTGAAGCAACGTGCTTTGTTTGTTTCCACAGCTATTGAAAATGGAAGCTAAACTTGAATCTAGGTCTATTTGAATACAAACCCTTAGTTCATTTTAACTGAATCCTGTTGCTCTTTGAAGTGCATCAGGAGAAAGGGTGCAAGCCTGATGCTATGGTTTAGATAAATGTCTTCCAAAAGTCCATGAGTTTAAGGCATGGTCCCCAGCCTGTGGCACTATTGGGAGGTGGTGGAGTCTTTGAGAGGATTTATGGGAGGAAGTTAGGTCAATGGGCTGTGCCTTTAAAGGGGACTCTGGGGCTCTGGTCTTCTGCTTTTCTTCTTTGCTTTCTGGATGTCACGAGGTGAGCTGTGTTTTGATCTATCATATGCTCCTCTTCATGATGTGCTGCCTCACCACAGGTCCCAAGCAATAGAGCCAACTCTCAAATTCTGAGTCAAAGCAAACATTTCCTTTTGTCACAGAGAGGGAAACTAATGTAAGCCAAAGTGGGATGAAAAGAGTGTGTTCTGACCCAGACAATACTTTTACTGTTTGTGTTCCAACTTTTCAGGGCTCCAGAAAACAAAATAAGGAGGATCTCTGACTTGCTGGGTCTAAATCACAACTCAGCGTACAAACCTGCTAAATGCTTTCAGCTCTCTGGCCATGATCAGATCCCTGGTCTCTTCCATAAGGACTTAACAGAGGATGGCTAAAGTCTCTACCAGACACAATGCTCTGGGACTCTGTAAAAAGTTAGGAATCTCTTCCTCAGTAGAAGATGTTTGCTAACCTGGAAGAAATTCATCCTCTACCCGAAGTCAAATGCAAGCTGTGTGATCTTCCATTTCACAAAGATAAGGGGCTTGCTAGAAAGGGGCTCACAGGTGAAAGGTGAACAGGGAGCTTTTCTCTCTGAATGCTTTCTTGTGCTAGTAAGCCTTTAGTACGCTGACCCTTCACTAATCTACCTTCTTATCATGTCAAACATATGGTCTCTCCTTTTCATAGTACAAAAGGTCACTGATGTCACTATTCCTTCACCAGGATCTGGCCTTCACTGTTAAGTTCTCTTCACATGCACCTTCCAGATCCATCAATATTTGGGGGGGCGGGGCAGGATTTGAACTCGGGCACTTAACCACTGAGCCACATCCCCAGTCTTATTTTGTATTTTATTTAGAGACAAGGTCTCACTGAGTTGCTTATCACTTTGCTTTCACTGAGGCTGGCTTTGAACTTGCAATCCTCCTGCCTCAACCTCCTGAGCCACTGGGATTACAGGTGTGGGCCACAGTACCCGGCAAGACCCACTGATATATTTTGACAGGTGAGAAATAGAGGAGCAATGGAGACATGGACCTATATCCTAGAACTGATGAAAGAAATAACAGACAGAAACTGAAAATTATACAGTTAAATGCTTACAAAATGCCTCTCAGAATGCAGTTATTTGTAACTTTTTCTTTTGATAATATCTTCAGCATTAAGTTTTCTGGAAGAAGAAACCTCCCAGTTTCCTACAGAATTATCTGGTTGTATTAAGTGGTTTCTGGTCACTCCTCAGGAGGAAAACAATGATGAGAAAGATTAAGAAAATCACTTATGTTCTCTGCCTTCCTCCCTATGGTATCTCTTGCTGTTCTGGCCTCCTCCTTGGGTTTCCAGAAACAGTCTGAGCTCTCTCTGCTGCCTCCAACCACGGGCCTTTTCCCTTGGGTCCCTCTGCTGATATACCTCTCCCCTTTCTGCACGAGGACTTCCTACTCTCCCTTAAGATTCAGGCATCGCCTCCTCTCAGAAACCTTCTTCTCTGTCCATGAGTTGTTTATATTTGTGCAGCAGCTAGTGTCAGATGGGGCACCCAGAATATACTCAATAAATACTTGTGGGATGGAAAGAATTAAGATAAAAATCAGGACTTCAGAGATAGATTCCCTAAAGCCCTTAGTAAGATGATGATATGAGAATTTTAGCATGCGCATTCTGAGATTGTGGTGGTATTTAAATACTTATTGTACATCAAATACTGCGTGATTGAGGTTGTGAAGAACAGAAAACCTGACCAACTGTGACCTATGTAAACTGAAGTCTCGAGGGAGGTGGATCTAGAGTTCACTCAGGAACTCAATAACATCACCAGGGGTCAGACCCTTTTCATTGTTCTTCTCAGCATATTATTTTTTCATCTTGATGCTGGTCACCTCCTGAGCCTAAGAATGGCTGCTACAGTTCCATGCATCACTGTTAAAATCAAGTGGGAAGTCAGGGAGAAAAGACAGGTGGTAGTGAAAGGATTCTGTTTTGCTTAAAAAAAAGAAAGAAAAAAGAAAGGATTTTGTTTTGCTTTATTCCTGGAGCTGCTTTCTCCTTTTATCAGCAAAGGACACACAAACCCCCCAGCAGTCTTTCTTCTGTGCCACATTAGCTAGAACTAAGTCTCATGGCTATCCCTCCTGCGAGACAATCTTGGAGAGAAGCACCTAGCAAAGGGGTCAGACAGATAGTACTGACTGCCCTGAACAGAACTGGGCTTGTGCTGGTAAAGAAGGCAGTGCTGCCAAGCAGGTCCACTTCCTATAGCTCAGGGTCTACTATCTCATTCTAGAAAGTCAGTACTCAACAGCTGCCATGAGGCTTGAGAGAAGCAGTCAACTGCCAAGGTTGTGCCAGGAGGACTCTGAAGAGCAAAGCTTCTTTGTAAAGTCATTGGGATTGGCAAATCCCATAAAGGTGATACTTTCTCTAAAAGTTCTGACTTTTTTAAAATTTTGAGCCCATGAAATACAATTTTCTGCTTCAGAAAGCGGTAGCGATTCTGACTTCTGTGAAACCTTTATTTACTAAGAGTAATTAAGTCTCTGTTTAGCTCAAATTGGGTGCTGAATGATATTCAAGTTCTTACTTCTTGGGCAATTTAATAACAAAAAATCTAGTTTATGTTATTGAGGACAACCAAGACAGTGTTTGGTTGCTTTGTCAAATGGGGTCTCATTGTTGCCCAGGCTGGTCTTGAACTTCTAGGCTCAAGCAATCCTGCTTCAGCCTCTTAAGTGACCGGGTGGGACTACCTCTGTGCCTGGTTCAGGATGGTATTTCTGAAAAGTCTCAGTTCAAAAGCCTCTGGGGAAAACAAAAACAAAAACAAAAAACAACAAAAAAAACAAGCCTACTATTAGTAGACAATTACTATTCCAAAAGAAACTGAAGGAAGGCCTGGAGCTGGGGGAGCGTGAGGGATATGAGTGGAGGAATGGGCAGGGGTTTGCATGTACATGTGCACATTCAGAATAGAAAAGAAGTGCTTTGCTCTTACAGGACTGACTTTCCATTTACTTGTGCATCAGATAAACATGGCTAAATCAACTGTACTAGAAATGTCTAGGAGGATTCTGCATCATCTTGAGGGACAAAGAAAAGCACTGTCTAAAGGAAGTTAGAAAAACCACCCTGGGGAAAATGAATACTGTTGCCTCGATTCCTTGGAGGCCTGTAGAGAACAGATGCTCAGCCTTCCAGACCTGGGAGTGCCAGACAGTCTTCTGCTTGGGAGCTGGACATCTTACACACAAGTCACACCTCTTCTCTGTTGGGACACTGAACACGTTTCTGAGGGACTCCAGAAAACAGCACAGCTGGAGTCAGGCACTGTTCCAATGTGTGCCGTCTCTTAATTTCCAACAGTGGTGAATGTGCTAAATGTCTTGATAGAGAAGGTCATATTTGGGAATATTCTTGGGATCAATAGGACTTTGGACAATAAGCTTTCCCCTCATGGCTCCCCGATAGATTACTTCAATCAAGTCTATGAAGTCTTGTTTGGTTTTGAAACTTCCCACAAACTTTGTGTGATCTGGAGACCTAGATGGCACAGGAGAGAAATAACTGCTCTCAGAACTCACAACAATCACTTGCTGAAGACTTGCAGGATAAACAAAATGAACAGCAGATTCATTACTTTCATCTTCTCAGGGAGACTTTAGACACACAGCCTGACATGTGATTTTTCCCACTTGTTATATGATGTGGGCCACACTGTGCTATGTTTAAGATTCTGCTTCAAATATATTTTAATCATTTCATAAGTCATCATCAAGTAGAATTCACTGAGCACTGGAGCAGGTGTGGTTAGTGTTTCTGTGCAAAGTCCATTAACTAGTCAGGGTCTTCTAAGTTCTCACCACTTAAACTTTTGAGATATAGGTATTAACAGATTATTTAAAAAAATTTTAAATGGTAGGTATATTTATTGTAGAAACTTTTTTTAGAGAGAAATAAAATCACCAGTGAGGCCAGAAGATACATTTTGGTGTTATATACTTCTAATCTTATGTGTATGTATGTATATGCATAAGTGTATATATTTTTTCAGGGTAATGAGAATCATATTATAAACTATTTAATAATGTATTTTTTCAGTTAATATATATTTCTTTCAAAGTAATTAAATATGTACCTACAACATCACATTAAATTCCTGGAAATGCAATCACTGGGTTAAAATGTTGAAACACTTTAAAGTTGTTTGATATATAGTGTCATAAATTGCCTTTTAAAAAGTTTGTTTCAAACTAATACTTACATCAATTAAGTACTACTTTACAGTGTTCCAGGAAAATAAATAGCTTTAAAACATTTTCAAACAGTATAACTCGTTTTCTAACAATAATATGTTAGAAGTATGTATCAACCAAAGTAAGAAATGTTAAGAATGATGAATACAGTCAGTGATCTTCACCACTGGGATGCTAACTAGACAGAATAGAAGACATTAAAAAATTCTTGTTATATGTTTTGACAGGCATTGTTGAAGAATGACTTTGAAATATCTGAGTGGCAGAAGACACTCAGTGAGAGAGAAGTTTGCTGACAGAAATGCTTCTTTTATAAACACCATCTACAGTCTCAAAAGTTTAAGAACTACTACATATTATGTTTCAAATAGAATTTCTGGGAAACTTTTTACATTCTATACTTAGTTAATATAACTATTTTGTATTTCTAGACTTGAGAACGATTGGTGCTTTATAAGCTATACTATTCTTCATATTTAAGCTGGAAATTAAAATATTTGCCAATCATTTCTGAAATATTCTCATTTTGTACCTAAGTTTCATATGAAAATTAAAGGATGCATCATTTGAGGAAACAATACTAACACAAGATTCAGAGAACCAATATCATATGCAAATAGGTGAGTTATAGAAATGGCTTCGATAAAGGAAACTTTCAAGATTGCAATGACTTCAAAGTCAAACTTAACTTACCCATAGTCCACTTTCATATGCTGCCCATTGAAGAAAAATACAGTAGATGGAATGTAACTGATGTCAAAATACTGTGTATAAACTGGAGTGTGGTCCACGTCTACCAGGTATATAGCAGCCATTTTACTTAAGTCAGATGAGGTCTTAGAGAGCTGAATGACAAGAGAGGAGGAGGTTACAATAAGAGAAGTAACCAATGTTTCTTCTGGGCAACATTTTATTTTTTTATTTTTACAGACTGCATTTTGATTCATTGTACACAAACAGGGTACAACTTTTCATTTCTATGGTTGTACACAATGTAGATTCACACCATTTGTGTAATCATACATGTACATGGGGTAATACTGTCTGCCTCAGTTCACTATCTTTCCTTCCCCCACTCCCTTCCACCCCATTTTCCTCTACACAATCCAAAGTTCCTCCATTCTTCTCTTGCCCCACCCCCTGCCACCCCCTCTACTTCGTTATGTATCATCATCCACTTATCAGAGAAAACATTCGGCCTTTGGTTTTTTGGGTTTGTTTACTTCACTTAGTATGAAATTCTCCAGCTCCATCCATTTACCAGCAAATGCCATAATTTTATTCTTCTTTATGGCTGAGTAACATTCCATTATGTATATATACCAGTTTCTTTATCCATTCATCAATCAAAGGGCATCTAGGTTGGTTCTTCAATCTAGTTATTGTGAATTGAGCAGCTATGAACATTGATGTGGCTGCGTTACTATAGAATGCTGATTTTAAGTCCTTTGGGTATAAACCGAGGAGTGGGATAGCTGGGTCAAATGGTGGGTCTATTCCAAGTTGGGCAACATTTTACTACAATATTTTGTTTGAAAAAATTTCCTGGGCCAAAACTGTAGCCTGTTTGGGTTCCACATTAGACACAGTGTAACTGTCTTGTTCAGAGGCTGAATCACTGTTCACAGGTTATGAGAGCTCCCTGGGAAAATACACTTTTTTTTTTAACTTTCTTGTCCACATTTGATTACTCCTATAAAAGTAATTCATACTCATTTTAAGTAGGTTGTAGGTATAGAGCTCAGTGGCAAAGCACCTACCTACCCTGCACAGGGTTCTATCCCTAGCACCATGAAACAAACAAAAATCACATATTGTATTCTCTTAAAACAACTCAGAAATATGTAATTCAGATACTGAAATTCCCCTAAATCTCTTTCCACTCAATCCTCCTAGAAATAATAATTATAGTAGCAAATATTTATGCAACTTCCTGCATGCTGCCATACATGCTTTTTGTTTGTTCATTCATTTAATCCTTATACATTCCTATGAAGTATGGATTATCAGAGTTCCTATTTTATAGATGAAGGAAACAGATGTACAGGAGGTAAAGTAACTTGCTCCAGTTCACACAGTTCCTAAACATTAGGGCTGGGATTTGAATTTTGGCAACTTGTCTTCAGAAACTATACTTTGGTTTTTTCTTCCGGTGCTGGGGATTGAACCCAGGGCCTCTCACATGCTAGGTAAAGTGCTCTGCTCCTGAGGATACACCCCAACTCAGAATCTACCGTTTTGACTTCTGTGCTATTTTTTCCTCCCCACGTTACATAAGGGTATAATTTTCTGGTCATTTGTCCTCCAGGCTAACACATTACACATCCGTTTTTTTAACCACATGAGGATTCTTACACTTTAATTTCCATGGTGGATGGCAGCAGTACAGAGGGAAGAGGTCTTAGTCCTTGGTTAAATCTCTGTCTATAATAAACAGAGACAAGAATACACTCACTCTGTCCCATAATTTTTCCCCTTACTAATCAAAGTGTGAAGATGTTCTGTGAGATCAGAAACCATCATCAGGGACATTCTAGAGGTAGTACGTAAGAAAAGAGAATTGGCACCTAGAGAAAACTGAGTTCAAATTTCAGCTCTGTAATTAAGTGCATCTATGCCAGTGGGAGGTTCCTTGACCTCTCTGGTGTTTGTTTCTGCCACTGGGAAATGGGGCCACTGCTCCAGCATCAAAATAAGGCAACAAGGGCTGGGGCTGTGGCTCAGTGGTAGAGTGCTTACCCAGCACAGGTTTGATCACATAAAAATAACTAAAAATAATAGCAGATGGAATGAAAACAAAATTTAAAAGAAGGTAACATTCACAGACACCTGGTAGTGTTTTCTGCTCTTCCACTGTCTAATCTATGAAAATGAGTTTTGAGATCTGCTAGTGGGGAAGGACAATGAAACAGATCCAGCACAAACAAATATTTGGAGGTTTAGCTCAGGGCAAGACCATGATCAGCTCTTAGTGAAAGTGTGCTAATGAACCAAGAGCTACATCTGAGCTCTGCCTGCTCTCTTTCATTCATTTTTCAGACACTGGAACAAGAATGAACAGATTTTTAATAAAAACCACTTATTTGGGCTGGGGCTGTAGCTCAGTGGCAGAGCATTTGCCTAGTACATGTGAGGCACTGGGTTTGATCCTTAGCACTGCATAGAAGTAAACAAATAAAGATATTCTATCCATATGCAACTACAAAATTTTTTTTTAAAAACCATATTTATTTAAAAAATTCACTTACAATGTCATCTAGTTGCAAACACACAGGATCTTCATCTCTCCCAAATCGGAGAACCAACACTTTCTCTGCAGTACTTTTTATTGCTTGGTCTACTTCTTTTTTGCTAGTCAGTTTGGGCAACAGGAAGCTCATCTTGAAATAATCCAAATGTTAATTCCCCACCATAAATCCTGAAACGAAGTTGCAATATTTAAAGACAGTTTAAGTGCAGGAGTCCTAATTAAAACAATTTTTAGAGTAGGTAACATAGTTACATGGTTAAAAAAGAAACATTATAGAAAGGTATACATGAAAAGTGTCCCTCCCCCCTATGGCCCCTTCTTGGGCCCTGTTCCCACTGCCACACATGCCCTACACACCAGGAAACTGTTTTAATTTCTAATGTATCTTCTGGAGTTTCATTACATAGTCACAAGAAAATACAAATACGTGTTTCTTTTTTTGAAGTGGTTTTTTAAAAATAATACTTTATTTTATTTAGTTTTGTATGTGGTGCCGAGGATCAAACCCAGTGCCTCATGCATGCTAGGCAAGTGCTCCACCACTGAGCCACAACCCAGCCCTCTTTTTTTTTCTTAAATATATATATATATATTTAAATTGGTGATGGACTTGTTTTTTTTTTTTTTTTTTTTTTATTGTATTTTCATGTGGTGCTGAGAATAGAACCCAGTACCTCACACATGCAGGGCAAGTGCTCTACCACTGAGCTACAACACCAGCCTACAAATATGTGTTTCTATATTTTCTTTTTTTTACCTAAGAGACGGCATATTGTATCAGTCACTGTTCCAGCAAGAAAGAGATGGCACCCTCAAATTTGGTAACCTGAGTTCACTCAAGGCAGGGCACAGGAAAACAACCAGCTAGTAGCTAGCTAGTAACCGCAGGTTCCTGTTCATAGCCCTAGGCCTGGAGGAGCAATGGGCAGCAGTAGTTGCCAGAACTGTGTGGAGGAGAAAGCAGGGTGCAGGGCTGCTGCACAGTCGGCCTGCAGTTAGGGATGTAACTGCTCTTCACTCTCCCTCTGACCTCTGCTCATGTTCCCGATGCCTGTCTCCACCTGGAACCAGAGGGTATGGGAGCTGCTGAGGCAGGCAAAGATCCTGGTCCCAGAGTGGTCCAGAGGAGAAGGACAAATGGCAGAGCTCAGCACACGTTAGCCACTTTTTTTGCTCTTTGAATTTTTTAAACTTAATACATGAAGATTTATCCATATCTCTGTACAGAAAACTTCTAGATTCTCTGCCATAACAGAATATTACTTCGTGCATGCACCATACTTTTAAACAACCTTTTATTGATGAATATTTATATTATCACAACTCCTGCTTTAAGATTTTTGGTTCATACCTTACAAGATGCACCTCATCATATGACAAAGAGATTAAGAAGATGGCATGAAAACCACAATTAAGTAAATGAATCATAAAATACTGATAGAAGTGCCCAATCCAACTGTTCCTTTGGGTGCTGGGTAGTTCATTTCATAGACTAGTGTGCTTATTAATTAGTCTACAAGGACTAGAATACTGGTCACCAAATTTCTAGCTTAGTGTTACCTCTAAAATAGGAGTTTAAGCTGGGTGTGGTGGTGCACACCTGTAATCCCAGCAGCTTGGGAGGCTGAGGCAGGAGGATGGCAGGCTCAAAGCCAGCCTCAGGAACTTAGTGAGGCCCTAAGAAACTCAGTGACACCCTGTCTCTAAATAAAATACAAAAAAGGGATGGGGATGTGGCTTATGGTTGAGTGCCCCTGGGTTCAAGCCCCAGTACCCACCCCCTTGCCAAAAACCAAAAAACAAAACAACAACAACAAAAACCCAACTAACTCAGATCCTAATTTTATGATTAGAAGAAATTTCATATTTGAGAAGCTCCTTGATCAAGGAGCATATCACTGCAGGCATCTACAGAAGACTTCACTGAGACACTCAACACTTTTCAGAGTTGGCTAATGCTACAAAAAAGTAGGATTTCTTTTTCTATGCTTATTTTTTGGTCACAAATCACATTTTAGTATAGAAATTTAATAAAAATTCATATAGGAAATGGAAGTGTTCCAGCAATAGGTATACTTTAAATAGGGAAGCTGATTACCAGGAGGGACTTTGTCATATTTGAGTGGCAGAAAAAAATCCTGATGAAAGAGAACTTCAAAGAGAATATGGATATGTTCCACCACTGGAATTCAGACAGAGCAAATCCTCTAGGCTACTAATAAGGAGCAAAAAAGGGAAGGCAATGTCAACAGGGAGGCTAGGGATGGGCTTGGACAAATGCTGGAGACCAAAATTGAGACCTATCTAAGAAGACATCCATAGAAAAGGGTATCAACAGAGAATTCACAAAAGAAGAGGTACAGGTGGATAGTAAATACATTTGGAAAGCTAAGCTTTACAAATAAGCAAATAAAGGCAAATCCAAAAAACTAATTAAATTGACAAAGATTAAACAAGATAGTAAAACACAATAAGGGTAACAGTGTGAGTGCAGGGGTAGGCATTCAGAGTTCTCTGCTAAAAGCAGAGGGACAAAACCTTTCTGGAAAGAAAACCGACATACTCTGACAATTCCACTTTTGAGAACTAATTTTTAGTAAATCATTAGACAAATGCACAAAGGTTTATGTACATAGGCTATTCTACGCGCACTTAGGGCAAAAAGCTAAAAACAACCTAAACGGTCAGCAATAGGAGATTGGTGAAATAAATGACAGCAAAGTCCTGCGAAGCGTAATTACAGACATCAAAGAAAAGTTACAGAGCAGCATAGGAAGTATGATTCCACAGTTTTACGAAACCTAACTAGAATATACATGTACATATTTACATAGAAAAGTGGAATATTCTAAAACATCATCAATGGACATACCTGCATATGAACAGAAGGGCGATTTTTATTTACATCGAGACGCACGTCTCTACTTTGGAAAATACCCAACGTAAGTTTTTTAAGGAGGCTTGTGCTTGGGCTATCCTTGGCCTACAGCTGCTAGAGACGATGATACTTTACTCGTCCAGGTCCCCTCCGCTCCAGGGCGGTCAGCAACCGGGGTCCTTTCCGGGAGTAGCCAGGACGCAGGCGGCGCCCTTCTTCTGCCCCAAGCAGGTCGGCGACCTCCAGCCAAAGTATCCCTGGGTCGTTGCCTAGCAACTCTCGTTAGTCAGCTTCTTGAGAACCAAACGGAAATGGAACGAACTCGCGGTAGCCGAACCCACTCAAGAGGCCAATAAACAGAAGAGATTATTCTAGACACCGCCCACACCCCTGACCGGAAGTTCGCTGTCACTTCCGCCCTTAGTCAATATGGTCCTTCTAAAGTCGCGCCCCGCCTCCGGCTCTCCCGCACACAGACTCGAGGCCGGGGTCTCACCTCTCCGCTTAGGCGCGATTGGCCACTTCATTAACAGAGTGATTGGTCACTCTGATCAGAGCAGAGCCCCAGAAGGCCCTCTAGCTTTGAGAGCTTGTTCTCGTTCTGCCCCACACTTGGCCTAGAGGCCAACGTTTCCGGGATGTTCTCGATGGTGTCTTTGGGAGGTAGAGGGGGCCGCGCAAGGCGTTATGGGAGGATAATGGCGGCTTTCAAGGAGCGGAATTTGTCTCTTTGAGGCCTTCAAACCAAGGGGTGGCAGCTCCAGCACCCCCAAATCCGAAACAGAAGGGTCCCAAGAGTCGCTCTTGGTGAGGTGAGTGTCCCTTCTTCCTTCATGACCTATCCTTGGCCTATCATGGCGGCTCCAGGAGACAGATACCGGCCCCCGGCTTAGGTTTGGGACCTAGTTTGTAAAGTTCTTTCCGTCCTTGTCACCCAACTTGCTTTACTTGCCTCGGGGATGCTGTGTCCATTCTGCTTCCTTTCTTCTTTCTCGGGTTAGATGCTGAGATCCAGAAGTGCTGTCCAGGGTCGCTCTGCGCCCCTAGGCCCTAGCCCACTCCCAGGCAGTGTGGGAGTCTGAATAGGGCTCCTCGTGTCTTCCTCTTCTCTCTCACAGTAGTATCTCAACCAGGAGATTTGGCGATGACCTCCTGTATTAGAATGTCAGCTCCAAGGGGCCAGGGATTTTTGTCTATCCCTTTTGCTGGAACAGTGATGGCTCAAGGAGGCAGTCAATGAATAATTATTGAACGAGTAAGTCCAGGTTTCTTCAGTGTTTTTCTGGTACCCTCTGGCCTCTTTGCTATTAATCTTTCTGCAGATTCTGGCCTCTTAACTCTGTTTGGTCTTCTCAGCAGCAGTTACGTCCTCTCTCCCATGTCCTGTGTTACTGCTATCTTTTCATGCTGTTTCTAGAAACGTTTGACTTCCAGTTCTCATTTCAGTTTAAATTTACTTATTCATTTATTCATCACATGTTTCTATTGCTAGGCACCTAGCCATAGCAGTCAACAAGGCAGACCAGGTTCCATTGCTTGCATAGAGTGGCCTTTTAGGGGCATGATTCCTAGTTCAGATGACTGCTGGGGAGAGCCTGTGAATCTCAGTCTTCTTCCCTGGATTTCCTCACATGCATATAGACTTCACCAGCATACAGGTTCTCTTTTCTATTCTGTCTGATGACGTGTTCAAAATGCAACTCTTGTTCTTGCATCCACATTATGCTTTCAATACTCCTTTGTAGATCTGTGCATGTTGATTAGAATTTGGCCCAAAATTCTGGATTCTGGAGGTACCTTACCCCTTGACAGTTCCTTTACCTCACTTACTTGTTGGAATGAAGGAATTTATCCAAGTGCCCAGCATAGATGTATGTTTATAAGTGGTAGTGTGTAGTGAGAGATAAAGAGGAAAGTGCCTTATGTTGAGCTCCGGGGAATCTTATAGTCTTTGAAGTACTTTTCAGAAACACTACTTCCTAACTTAATGTTTCCCATAAATATTTTTAGTAAACATGGATTGTTATTAAACTGATTTTGACTGCTGTGAGGTAATTTTTTTTTTTTTTTCAAAATACTACTGGTCAAGAAAAAGCCACTAAAGTGGACAGAACTGGATGGTAACCTTCTGTCTTCACATTTCTACTCTTCTGTACTTGTGGTTGAAAGGGAGGGAGAGGTGAAAGAACTCATGTAAAAAACTGGTAAGGAACCCAATTAGTATATAGGAGTATAGCAAATTAAATATTATAAAGATTACATCTATAAATAGATAAATAGGGCTACAGAATGCTTTCACATGCATTTTCTCTGATTTTTTTTTTTTTTTTTTTTTTTTTTGTGGTACTGGGGATTGAACCCAAGGCCTTGTGCATGCGAGGTAAGCAGTCTACGAACTGAACTCTGTTCTCAGCCCCTTACTTGATTCTTAGGGTTAGATTCTAAGGGTTAGATAAAGCCAAAATTATTTCCACTTTACAGATATAGAAATTATGGCCAATGAAAGATGAAGTTGCTTACCATCACAGAAGTAGAAAATGCCAGAAGTCTGGTTTCCAATTGAGTTTCTGACTTCAAATCTAGTTGCCCCTGCACTCAATTTATAGATACCATCATGTTCTAGTAAGCAACTCTTAGTGAGGTCTTTTCTTGCCTGTATGATATCCTCTTGGATACTGATGTTTGGTGGTGTGTGTGTGTGTGTGTGTATCTGTATCTTTAGTGTGGGGGTAAGAAGAGGAGGGTCTTTTGAGATTGTTGCTGATTTGATGGAGAAGTCTTGACAAGAGGTAGGAAAAGAAGTCCTGGTCTTGGTGTGGGGGAGGTAGGATTAGCTACCTAAGCATACCTGTAACTATAGTTATTCTGGGTTATAGCATAAGTGAGCTTTGTTTCTTATGTCCTGTACCAAATGATTCTCCTCCCTCTCAGGGAAATCCCAGAGCCTATGATGGAGGACACCATTGAGGACGCCTCGATCCATCGGTTAGAAGGCACTGATTTGAACTCTCAGGTTGGTGGTCTTATTTGCAAGACCAAAAGTGCAGCCAGTGAGCAGCATGTCTTCAAAGCCCCTGCTCCCCGCCCTTCATTGCTGGGACTGGACTTGTTGGCCTCCCTGAAACGGAGGGAGCGAGAAGAGAAGGATGATGGGGAGGACAAGAAGAAGTCCAGAATCTCTTCCTACAAGGACTGGGAAGAGAGCAAGGATGACCAGAAGGATGCTGAAGAGGACAGTGATGAGCAGGCTGGCCGAAGTAGCCGGAAAGACAGGTAAAGTCCTTTGAGTGGCTTGGCCTGGAGGGGATAAAAGTGGAGGCCAGAAAACAATAGCCTGTATTCAGTTCTCAGTTTTCCTGTTGGACTCTGAGAGGTTGTGCTTTATTTTATGGGTTTGTAATACTGATGATAGGTAGGAATTGGCATTTTCTTCACATTTGTGGGCAGAATTCAAAGGCAGCTAAGGAGGAGATGATAGAGGTTAGAAATGTCTTGGGTGATTGCTGTTTGTAAGCCTACTGCATTGAGGAGTAGAAAAGAACAGGTCACTTGTTTGGCACAGCCAGAGGTCTGGGGCAGGGATATTCTCCTGTGGAGGTCCCTTTACCAGCTGCTCCCTGTTTCAGACACTATCGGTCTGCTCGTGTAGAGACTCCATCCCATCCTGGGGGTGTGAGTGAAGAGTTTTGGGAACGCAGTAGGCAGAGAGAGCGGGAGCGGCGGGAACATGGTGTCTATGCCTCATCCAAAGAAGAAAAGGATCGGAAGAAAGAGAAATCACGGGATCGAGGAGACTATGACCGCAAAAGAGACAGAGGTGCATAGTTCCTGTTACCTGTTAGCATTTGAATAGACACATGCCATCCTTTTTCCTGTTGCAGAAACTTGAGTTGTGCCCATTAATTGGGGATCCCTGTATACATGATGTCAGCCTGAGGGGTTTTGACCCTGCTGGGATTGGGGATAGCAGGTAGTTTAAGAACAGCTGTCACTTGTAACTTCTGGTTTGTTTGAGCATGTGGTCCTTGTTTTATTATGAGAATTGGTGATAAAGGAAACGTAAGAAACCAGAGTTTACAAGAGTGTTGGTAGTAGAGAAAGGACAGTGCTATGGAGTGAAGCTGAACATAAAAGCCAGTGCTGGCCTTGCTCGGTGTTTTATAGCTTACCTGCTTTTACCTACTACAAACTATTCACTATAGACTTGTAACTATTATTTTTTGAATTCTTGCAGGAAAATAACTCTTACTGTGAGTTTAAAATTTTCTAGCTAGTAACTATTTTTTCCCTTTGAAAGACTGGGAATGTGTGAGTTCAGGAGCCCATGGACCGCATTAGAGCAGTACAGGTTGCACCCGTGAGTGAGTGGGGAGGCCTGTCCTTTCTCTAGGGTGCAGCTGGGTATGTATGAGGACGGGACATGTGGTGTTGAGCTCTGTGTGTGACTCCATAGATGAGCGGGATAGAAGTAGGCACAGCAGCAGATCGGAGCGAGATGGAGGCTCAGAGCGCAGCAGCAGAAGAAATGAACCAGAGAGCCCAAGGCATCGACCTAAAGGTAGACTGACCTCTTATTCGGTGGTTTGTGATGTTTTGCGATGGTTCAGGTGTCTACAAGGCTGAGTGACTTACTTTCTCAGTGGGTTGCTGAGGCAGTGGAACAGAAGCCGTGACTCCACCTTGAACCCCTGGGAATATTGGGCTCTGAGCCAAGTGGGTGCCACTGTGCCCCCCTCTGTTCGGTTGCATATGCTTCCTTTAGGTGATAAGCTGGATGGCCAGTTTTCCAAATGTCAGGAAAGAACCAAGTGTTAGGGGCTCAGGAAGAATTTATAAAAAAGAATTATTTGCATTAAGATGGGTATGTTTGCAGAGAGAAATTAAATATTCCTTAAAACATTGTTATAAACAGAATGAAAACTGGAAACTGGACCTCCAAATTCAGATATCTTGTCATGCATGGTGGCACATGCCTGTAATCCCAGTGGCTCAGGAGAGTGAGGCAGGAGGATCGCAAGTTTAAAACCAGCCTCAGGAGCTTAGCAAGGCCTTAGGTAACTTGGCAAGACCCTTTGTCTATTTAAAAAAATAAAAGGGGCTTGGGATATGGCTCAGTGGTTAAGCATCCTGGATTCAATCCCTGGTACCCCCCTGCCCCCCAAAAAATTCAGATGTCTTTTAAAAACTCTCAGAACCATCTTATCCATTGCAAGTAAGTGCAAAGGTTTATAAATAGTAAAATAAGTTAGGGGAGTTAACTTTTGGTCAGTGATTCTGAAGCTGTGACTGGGAGTAATTGGATGTTTCCTGTGGTGTGTTTCTTGTGGCCCCAGATGCGGCCACTCCTTCAAGGTCTACCTGGGAGGAGGAGGACAGTGGCTGTGGCTCCTCAAGGCGCTCTCAGTGGGAGTCACCCTCCCCGACACCTTCATATCGGGACTCTGAGCGGAGCCATCGATCGTCAACTCGAGATCGAGAGAGGTGATGTCTGGGTAGCGTTGCCCTGGGTCTTGGTGAGGTGGTAAAGGGGTCTGGGCAGGGAGAGCTGGTGATTGAGGACACAGCTCAACTTGGTACCTGGTGGGCTTGCTGTCCCAGGTCTGTGAGGAGCAAGTACTCAGATGACACACCTCTGCCAACTCCTTCCTACAAATACAACGAGTGGGCTGATGACAGACGACATCTGGGCTCCACCCCTCGGCTGTCCAGGGGCCGAGGTAAGGCCTGGGAGCAGGAGGCAGGATAGCACTTGGTTCATCTTGGGGAGACTGAGAGAGGCATGTGGCTTTGCAGGTCTTTTGGGGGTCCCTGGGATAAGCCAGGTTGTTGTGGACTGACCTACCATCTGCTTTTCAGGAAGACGTGAGGATGGTGAAGAAGGGATTTCATTTGACACAGAAGAGGAGCGGCAGCAGTGGGAGGATGACCAGAGGGTAAAGTTGACAGACATCTTTGAGGGATTCAAAGTGGGGTATGACTTTAGGGGCACAGGTGAAAGGGGGTATCAGAGCCCAAGGGTGCTGAGGGAGCCTCCAGCAGTACTGGGCTTTGAGGATGGTGCTTGGTGCTGTGCAGTGGACTCTCCTTGGAGAAACCCAGGCTGCAGCGAGGCCTCTCCTAATACAGGAGGTCACACCTAACTCCTTATGCGGTGGTGCCACCATGTGGTGAATCTAAGAAGTGCCTTCGTGATGGGTGACCAAGTAAAGCTGTCTCCCTCTGTTGTCCTCCTTTAGATGGACTTTCCTGCACCTCTCAGGAGGGTTGTTCCAGCACCCACATGATTGCCTACCAAATATCTGCTCCCCTGTTGCTGTGTTTCATGCATAAACTTGACCTTCTCCTTGTTCTTGTTGCTTTGTCTCCCTGCAGCAAGCTGACCGGGACTGGTACATGATGGATGAGGGCTATGATGAGTTCCACAACCCCCTGGCCTACTCCTCCGAGGACTATGTGAGGCGGCGGGAGCAGCATCTGCATAAACAGAAGCAGAAGCGAATTTCAGCCCAGCGCAGGCAGATCAATGAGGTGAGGCCACTGACAGTGGTTGGTGCAGATTCAGAGCTGGAGTCCAGATGTGAGAGAAGCATCAGGTCTTGTCGGGTGAAGACAGCCTCGCTAGGCATTGCTGAGAGGACAGGATCAGAAATGTCTCTGGCAGGGGGGAAAGGATAGACAGGGAAACCTTGGGTCACTTAGCAACTCATACTTCTGTTATCCACACTCCTGTGGATGAGAACTGGTACTGTGGCACCTGCCTGTATGGCCTGTGTTCTTTGTGTCTCTCAGTGGGGCTATGGATGGTCACCATTTGTGTGTCTGGCTAGATGTTCTGACTTAGATCTAAGGTGCTGCTTCTTGGAACAAGTATTGTGTGTGATTTGAGGTCAGTGACTCTTAATGAACTCCAGGTAGAGAGGTCTGTGATGCTTCTGTGGCCACCATGGCTTATCTGTTGAGATAGGCTACGTGAACTTGCTTGGAGACCTTTTAGGATGACTTCTGATTGCAGTCTGAGTGGTGCTCGCATTGTGTCCTCACAGGATAATGAGCGCTGGGAGACTAACCGCATGCTGACCAGTGGAGTGGTCCATCGGCTGGAGGTGGACGAGGACTTTGAAGAGGACAATGCAGCCAAAGTACATCTGATGGTGCACAACCTGGTGCCTCCCTTTCTGGATGGACGCATCGTCTTCACCAAGCAGGTGAGGCTCCTGTGGCCAGAGGCAGGAACATTCAGAAAGACCTGAATAGAAGGAAAAAAGAATACAAGTGGGGAAACAGCTCAGTATCATGATAGGGGAACCCTCTCTGCCCCGTTACTCATGAGATCTGTTAGGAAAGAGGCCCTTTGGAGAGACTAGTGGGTGATTTCTCTTTTTCTTCCACCTTCTACAGCCAGAGCCTGTGATTCCAGTCAAGGATGCCACTTCTGACCTGGCCATCATTGCTCGGAAAGGCAGCCAAACAGTGCGGAAGCACAGGGAGCAAAAGGAGCGCAAAAAGGTTAGCTTCTCACCACTCTTGCTGGGAAGTCTGTGCATGGTTTTCTTTTCTTTTCCTTTTAAAAGATCTCATTAGACTACACAGGTGGGATTCCTCATAGAAATGACACCTGTGGAGCAAGACTCAGCTCCCGAGAAGGACACTGCATTCCTCCACTTGTCCTCAGTCAAGGCAGTCACAGGGCCTGGGGCTTGGGGAGCTGGAGGCTTGAGACTTTGAATATGTAGCCTGGTGCCACCAGTGCCTCGTGGGATTTGCACCTGCTAGATGAAACCTGTCATTAACTGGGACTGAGTTTCCACTGGCCACACTTGTATCACTGGATAGAGCAGACTTTTTTTTCTTGTCTTCTTCAGGCTCAGCACAAACACTGGGAACTGGCTGGGACCAAACTGGGAGATATAATGGGTGTCAAAAAAGAGGAGGAGCCGGATAAAGCTCTGACAGAAGATGGAAAGGTGGACTACAGGTGGGTAGTCTTTGCCAGGAGCAGACTTGCTTGAAAACCTGGGACAGTCATGACAGAGCTCATAGACTCCATGACTTGTGGACTGGAAAATGGCAGGCTATCACTCTGAATCTTTTGCTTTCCATAATATCTTATTCCTGATCTCTCTTCCTTTATCTTTAGCTTTTCTTAGGTATTATGTCTGTTGCCACTACCACAGGAACTTCCTCTTTGCCTGATGGTGATATGAATAGTATGAGGCCTGGGGAGGTGAGGTCACTTTTTAAGGTCACTCACCTAGTAAATGGTGGCATCAGGGTCAGTCCCAGACAGTCTTGTCTTTGGAGCCCATTCTTTTGGCCATTCTGCTTTGGTGTATTTCAGGTGTTCATGGTGGGAAGGCGGGTTTTGTTCTCTTAGTCAAATTTCAGTTCCATGTGAGGATCAACTATTTTAACCTATTCCAAAATAGAAAGGATTATATTATCAGGTAGTGACTTGTCTGTTTACAGAGGTATTAAGTACATACTGCATAACTCTCTGTTGGGATTCCTGCCTTGAGAAGCTGACTCGAATGTCCCTCATGATTTATTCTTTGAATTCTCTTACATCCTTCTGAATGGTTGTCTGAGTTAATAATTCTTTGTACCCTTGTGTGAAATATCCCCAATGAGAAGTTGGTGTTATTGGTTAGCTCTTGTTAGTTTCTGGGTAGTTTAATCTCTTAGGAATCTATTGTTGGGTGAAATTAGAAACAGGAATCAGATAATAGGTCTAAGGGAAGAAGCATCTCTTGGGGAAAGGGTGACTGGAAGATGGCTAAAATAGGTGGCTCTTTTGGCCCTTTAAGTATTATGCAGAAATTGCCCAACGTGTTCTCTACAAGTTAGTAACTCTGGTTGATTTTAACTCCTCTCCTAGTCACTTGCTATTTATGGCAGAGCATTTGCCCACTTGATAATCTGTACCTCCTTAGATTCGTGTTTAGCTCTGTTTGACCCTGTGGTGTTAGAGTGTTGTACCATAAGATTCTCACTGCACTTCCCAGTCCTTAGTTCTGAAGAGAAATAATCTCAGATCACCTGGTTGCTTTAGTGTCTCACATTTATTGCTTGTCAGACTCATTCCTGGTTCAGGAAGAAGGGGAGTAACCCAATCAGGAGGAATAATGTGGGACATTGTGCATGGTGCTTAGGCTCCTCTGTGTTCCCAGAACAGAACAGAAGTTTGCAGACCACATGAAGAAGAAAAGTGAAGCCAGCAGTGAGTTTGCAAAGAAGAAGTCAATCCTGGAGCAGAGGCAGTATCTGCCAATCTTTGCTGTGCAGCAGGAGCTACTCACTATTATCAGGTAATGCCACCCAGGCCCAAGGATTCCAGTGTTAAATCAGTTATCCCTCTGTCTCCTGTGTTTTCTCAGGAACCTTTTTTTTTTTTTTTTTTTTCTTCCGTGCATTGTCTGGTGGGAAGGGAACTCGTTTGTTTTCCCCTGATCTGTTGTCTGGGGCTACGCTGGGTGAAGTAACTAGATGGCATTGTTCTTTTTTAGTGGACCTGTTTAAACCTCACTGTGTTCCAGATATCTCAGGTGGTAGTTCTGTAGGAGACTCTTTTCCCAAGGAAATCTCTTCTCTGAGCAGGCATGCTCTCTGCCTAGCTAGCCATGGTGACGAGAGGGGGAAGAGGCTTCCTGGAGTTGGCCTTCGACTGGGTCTGCTCACTTAGCCTTTTGAACTGCTTTTCCTTGCAGGGACAACAGCATCGTGATTGTGGTTGGGGAGACAGGGAGTGGCAAGACCACTCAGCTGACTCAGTACTTGCATGAGGATGGTTACACAGACTATGGGATGATTGGGTGTACTCAGCCCCGGCGTGTGGCTGCCATGTCGGTGGCCAAGAGAGTCAGTGAAGAGATGGGGGGAAACCTTGGTGAGGAGGTAAGTGGATGTGCATCCTGAGCCAAATAGTTTTTTCCTGTTCTGCTCATTTGAGTTGGAGGGTATGATCTGCCAAGACCTGGACTCAAGAATAAGGTGTGCTTATTGTGAGCGGGTGGCCCCAGCTCTGAGTGAGCCATCTCTCTGACCTCCAGGTGGGTTATGCCATTCGCTTTGAAGACTGCACTTCAGAAAACACCTTGATCAAGTACATGACTGATGGGATCCTGCTCCGAGAGTCCCTCCGGGAAGCTGACCTGGATCACTACAGTGCCATCATCATGGACGAAGCCCATGAGCGCTCCCTCAACACAGATGTGCTCTTTGGGCTGCTCCGGGAGGTAAGGACTGTAGGGTCCAGTCCCTTTATACCCAGGGCTTTGACCAGTGCACTGCCAGTAACCAGTGATTGAGGTGCTGCGGGTGGGCTGGGACTATTCTGGTGACACCGAGAGGGTCTCTGGCAGGCCAGCTTTTCCCTGAGGCCCTGGGTTGTCAAGTTCAAATCTGGTGGTGTAATTTACTTTCTTCTTGCTTAGCCGAGTGACTTGTGGTTTTCTTGGCTATGACCCTGTTGCTCAAATCTCTAGGACTGTTAAATCTAATAAGCTGTTTGCAAGCTTTGCCTTCTGCTTTATTCGAGGTAGTGCTGATGGGACTGCAGGACAGGACCAAGGGCAGAACCAAACTCAAGGGAGCTACTGAGTGACTTCTTCTTTTAGGTAGTGGCTCGGCGCTCAGACCTGAAGCTTATTGTTACATCAGCCACTATGGATGCAGAGAAATTTGCTTCCTTTTTTGGGAATGTTCCTATTTTCCACATCCCTGGTCGAACCTTCCCTGTGGACATCCTCTTCAGCAAGGTACTGAGGGTCTGTTTTTGAACTGACCTCCATGCTATGGGGGGGATGCCATGGAGCAAAACGGAGCTACCTGCAGCTCTAGGCCTAGGGGACCGTGCTCTGGGCGAGGTTTTATTTCCTTCTTTGAAGCTGAAACATGGGCCTGGGAGGCACCAGGACTTCTTGCAGAGGGATGCCTGGCCCGTGCTACCCTCTGACTGTTCCTGACTGGTGTTGCAGACCCCACAGGAAGATTATGTGGAGGCCGCAGTGAAGCAGTCCTTGCAGGTTCACCTCTCAGGGGCCCCTGGGGACATCCTTATCTTCATGCCTGGCCAAGAGGATATCGAGGTATGTGCCTTCATCACCACTGTGGTGAATGGGTGTGTCGTCCAAATGAGAATTTTAGGCCCTAGAATCTTATAGTTCCTCCTGGTGCCTTTAGGTGACCTCAGACCAGATTGTGGAGCACCTGGAAGAACTGGAAAACGCGCCTGCCTTGGCTGTGCTGCCCATTTACTCCCAGCTGCCCTCTGACCTCCAGGCAAAAATCTTCCAGAAGGTATGACAGCAGGAATGTTCTTCTGGGTCCCCGTTTTTGGGTATCTCCTCCCGCAAAGGAGAGCAAAGGGGAGGAGATGTTCCTTCACTCGAGGGGGTGGGAGGGAGGTGGGCTGGGTCCTGCCTTGTGCAGTCTTTACCCCTGCATGTCCTGCTTGGCCCTAGGCTCCAGATGGCGTTCGGAAGTGTATTGTTGCCACCAACATTGCTGAGACATCTCTGACTGTTGATGGAATCATGTTTGTTATTGATTCTGGTTATTGCAAATTAAAGGTAAGGGGAGATATGGGAAGTGGGGCCCTGGTCTTCACCTGATGTTGACTCAGCTTAGGAGGGAGGTCAGGCCTTAGTCCTCCTGGAAGGTGACACCCACGTGACTGGTGGTGTTAGGCTAACATTTCGTGAGTCTGGTTTTGGTGTGAGCTTGATTCATTTAATCCTTGTGATAATCTGAAGAGGTAGATCATTTAAATAAATTTGTAGAGCTTATAAAGCTGGTGTTTCTTGGGGAAATCTCTCTAGAAATTTGTGAGAACATTCCTTAAGGCTTCTGGCTCCAAAAAATGGCTGCTGGCATTGCTGAGACACTTCTGTGATGTGCAGCAACCAGGTTTTGTCTTTCTGTGTTTTAGAGCCACGCTTTTCCCCTTACTTTATCCTTAATCAGTTTCTTTTCTGCCCGCTCCTAGGTCTTTAACCCCAGGATTGGCATGGATGCTTTGCAGATCTACCCCATCAGTCAGGCCAATGCCAACCAGAGGTCAGGGCGAGCTGGCAGGACGGGCCCAGGTCAGTGCTTCAGGTAGGAGCCGAGCCCTGTGCTAGTCTGCTATCTAGTGCAGCACTGGTTTGCTGAGGTGGGCGGGATGCTGGTCCCAGAGCTGATCCCCAAGATCTGGGCTCCTGGTGGGCTGCCACATTGTGGTACTGCTGAGCGGAATAAGTAACCTTTCCAGGGAGTGGTGAGGTGTGAGGCAGACTTACAGTGAATGTCCGTGTAGTGGAAGATTAGTAGGCTCCCCCATCGAGGGTGGAGCTGAGCAAATGATGTCATTGGTTGTTTTGTACTTTTCAATTATTCTTTGTTATAATTATTAAAAAGTGTATTCATTGTAGAGATTCAGTGTATACAAAGATACTGAGACAATAAAACCTTGCCATAGTTCTAGTCTTGGGCACTTTGGTTTCAGAAATGAAACAGATATGTAGGAAGCAGAAAAGTTGAGTTGGCAGGGTGGGTTTCTGAGTAGGTAGAAATGACTGAGTTAAAGGAGTGGGAGGTAGGGGGAAGAAAAGGTACTTCCCCCAGCCTGTAGGATTTACTGGCTGTTGTGGGGTACACTTAGATGAAGTGGGATAGTGTTGATCTTCCACCATGTGGTCCTGTGGGCAGCCAGGGTAGTAAGAGGCCTGGCAGGCCAATGTGGTGCAGGTGCAGCAGAACCAGTCTTCTCCCTGCCAGGCTGTACACGCAGAGTGCCTACAAGAATGAACTCCTGACCACCACGGTGCCTGAGATCCAGAGGACCAACCTGGCCAATGTGGTGCTGCTGCTGAAGTCCCTTGGGGTGCAGGACCTGCTGCAGTTCCACTTCATGGACCCACCCCCAGAGGACAACATGCTCAACTCCATGTATCAGCTCTGGATCCTTGGGGCCCTGGACAACACAGGTATGGTGGCCCTGGGAGCTGGTAGGGCCTTAGGGGTGCTGGTGTGTGGCTTCTCTCTCTCTTTTTCTCACTGTGCATTGAATGTCTGGGTTTTCTCTCTCCTAGGTGGTCTTACCTCCACAGGGCGACTGATGGTGGAGTTCCCATTGGACCCAGCCCTATCCAAGATGCTCATCGTGTCCTGTGACATGGGCTGCAGCTCTGAGATCCTGCTCATTGTGTCCATGCTCTCTGTCCCAGCCATCTTTTACAGGCCCAAGGTGGGGAGGTGGCTGCAGGCTCCTCTCCCTTCTAGGAAGGCTTGGGGGAATGTTTGAGATGGGGAGAGCTTTTTCTGTATTTTGGAAGTGAAACATAAGGCTGGGAATCAGAATTTTTGAAGCATTATTTTGCTGTCTTCTGTTAGGTTGTGTAGGAGGAGCAAGGTTGGGTTGGATCAGTGGTCCTCTGGGGGTGCTTTGGAAATTTGTAAGAGTATCTTTTGTCTTCTAGGATGGTTGTTCCTGAGCTCTTATGCTTTAGCATATTTTATTATAAGTTATTTTTTATTCCATATTGTTAGGTAACATTGATGTGTTTGAAGTTATGTGTGGGTAGGTAGTGGTGGGAGAATCCCCCAATATTCTTGGTGGGCCTGATTCCTCCATGCCTAGGGTTAAGCTCCTTTTTCCCTTCCTAGGGCCGAGAGGAGGAGAGTGACCAAATCCGGGAGAAGTTTGCTGTTCCCGAAAGTGATCATTTGACCTACCTGAATGTTTACCTGCAGTGGAAAAACAATAATTACTCTACCATCTGGTGCAATGACCATTTCATTCATGCCAAAGCCATGCGGAAGGTGGGGCCAGCAGCCCGGATGAGCAGGACTTCTGGATAGGGGGTGGGAGAGGAGGGCAAGGAGTGCTCCATCCTGACTTGCCTGTGTCCTGCTCTAGGTCCGGGAGGTGCGGGCCCAACTCAAGGACATCATGGTGCAGCAGCGGATGAGCCTGGCCTCATGTGGCACTGACTGGGACATCGTCAGGAAGTGTATCTGTGCTGCCTACTTCCACCAGGCAGCCAAGCTCAAGGTGAGCCCTGGGAGCCCTTGGAGCTTTGGCCTCCTCCTGGTGTGGTACCTGTCTGAGGGCGGTGCTCAAGCCTGTGTCAAGATGGGTTTGAGGGATGGAGAGGCAGCCCAAGTGGGCATTGTGTTCCTGATGTGGCCACTTCTTGTGTCTTCCCTAGGGAATTGGGGAGTATGTGAATATCCGCACGGGGATGCCATGCCACTTGCACCCCACCAGCTCCCTCTTTGGAATGGGCTACACCCCGGACTACATAGTGTACCATGAGTTGGTCATGACCACCAAGGTGAGTCTTTTCTGAGGTGCTTGCATAATGTGGGTCCACCTTCCTGGCCACGCTTTTGTGGCCATCTCCTGCCTTCTAGGCCGAGCTCTTGCCCCAGCAGAGTTGGGGCCACACACATTGCTTTGCAGGGCTTTCAAGACTGGTTTTCGGCTGGGGGTTTGGGGAAGCTTTGTAGAGATAACCTCTAAATACAGTGATCTCAATCCTGCCAGCAGCGTAGTTTCCTACTTGCTGTTGGGATGAGTGTCACTGGAAGGGCTTTCTACAGGGTTGGACCCTTTCTCTTATATAAGTGGGAGTGAGTGTTTTTCAAGCATGGGAGAACTTGGATAGGAGAAGGGATGACAATTTGGTATCGGGGCTCTCCCCTGCCTAGGTGGGTTGGGGACAGGGCCCTCCTAAATTGACTCCTAATTGTGGAACCTGTGGGAGGAACTGGCCTACCCATGACCTCTGCCTCGCTGCCCTTTTGCCCACAGGAGTACATGCAGTGTGTGACTGCTGTGGATGGAGAGTGGCTGGCGGAGCTGGGCCCCATGTTCTACAGCGTGAAGCAGGCAGGCAAGTCGCGGCAGGTGAGGATTCTGCATCTCTGGTGGAGGTGCTGTTTGCCTGTGATTGAAGACTTCATCATCTGATCTCTTACTTCTCCCTCCCAATATAAAAGCTGGGATCGAGGGCTGGGGATATGGCTCAGTTGGTAGAGTGCCTGCCTTGCAAGCACAAGGCCCTGGGTTCAATCCCCAGCACTGCAAAAAAAAAAAAAAAAAAAGCTGGGATCAAGCTTTCCTGGTGTGTCTTATTTTCCCTACCACTCTAGTGACTGGGTCTCTGGGCCTTTTTTTTTTTCTTCTTTTTTTTTTAAAAACTTACTGAAAAGTCCAAATACTCAGCTTGAAAGGACTTTTTTTTTTTTCTCAGTACTGGGGATCAAACTCAGGGCCTTGTGCTTGTGAGGCAAGCACTCTACCAGCTGAGCTATCTCCCCAGCCCAAGGACTTACTTTTAAAATGTAGCCTCTATGTCATTATCACTCCTAACAGAATTAATTCTTCCATGTCACCTAAGTTTCCAGTCCTTTTTCAGATTTCACCATTTATCTCTGAGAACTTCTCATGCCTGATTTGCTTGAAGTGGGATCCAAACCTTTCAATTGATTGTTATATGTGTTACTTCTTATCCAGAAAGATTCCACCCTGACTTCGAAAAAAATTTTTAAATTTATTTCTTTATTTGGTACTAGGAATTAAACCCAGGGGTGCTTAACTGCTGAGCCACTTCTGGAGCCCTTTTTATTTTTCTATTTTGAGATAGAGTTTCACTAAGTTGGTTAGGTTCTTGCTTAGTTTCTGAGGCTGGCCTTGGACTTGCAATCCTCCAGCCTCTGTCTGTCAAACTGCTGGGATTACCCATGTGCACCACCATGCCCAGCTGACTTTTATTTTTTAATTTTTAAATGACATTTATTTACTGGAGAAACTATCATAGAATATTCCATGTTATGGATTTGACCTATTGCTTCCTCATAGTGGTGTTTAACTTATGCCTCTGTTTTGTGTGCTTTCCATAACATAGTCAATATTCCAGAAAGCTTGACAGGATCCTGTTCAGCTATACCAGGCAGGGAGGCATCTGTGTGGTGCTGTGAAACTCCTTTCAGGTGCTCTCAGGAAGCACAAGGTGATGCTAGGGTGAGTGAGCAGCCTGGTCTCCGTTCTAAATTCTCACCTCCTATCCATCTCCTCAAGGATTTGGCAGCCATTGATGACCATCGCTTATATTCATTATTTAGGGTTGCAAAATATTGCTGAGCTTTTGCTTTCCTGCTTAGCATAGGTCTCTCCATATCTGACCAAACACATCTTCCATCCGTCCTTTCCAGCCAGGTGACAATGTCTTCCTTATTTTCCTATACTCTCTGGCGTAGGTGTGAACTTTTAAAAATGTAAGTACTTAACTGATTTGTCTGGAGTGCTGAGGCATGACTGGTTTGGGACTGACTTGTCCAGTGTCCGTTGTAGATCAATGGAGAAAGCAGGCCTTGGCTACGGGAGAGAAGGCTACAGGCCTTGGTGTGGGGCAGGCAGGCAGGCACACAGCCTCTGCCCCTGAGAGCTCATCTTGTGCAGCAAGCGTCTGGGTTCAGACAGGGCCTCCTCACATGATGTCCTCATTGGGCTCAGCCAGTCCCTCTACCCCTTCTCCAGGAGAATCGCCGGCGGGCCAAAGAGGAAGCCTCTGCCATGGAAGAGGAAATGGCGCTGGCTGAGGAGCAGCTGCGAGCCCGGCGGCAGGAGCAGGAAAAGCGTAGCCCCCTGGGCAGTGTCAGGTGAGCCTCCACCTGGGACCCTGGCTGGGAGGCTGCCAGGGACTAGGCCCGGGTCGTGATTTAAGAGAAGTGGACTCTCTGAAGGTGAACTGGTGACAGAAGCTGCTTCTGTGCTGATTGGTCACATGTGGAGATAAAGGAGGAACTCCTGACTGCTTTAAAGGCAGTCATTCATTTGCAGTGTTTGGTCATGTCATGTTGATTGAGGGCTTGAGGTGGTATGGAGTGGCAGGGAGGTCTTACGGCTGTACTGACAAGCCACGACATTAGGAAAAATAGCGGCTAGGGGAGAAGAGTGTCGTAGGTCTCTGTGCTGGTACGAGGTGTTTGGTTAGTTTTTCACAAGTTGGGCACAGTCCTCCCCAGGGCTGCCCTTACTTCAGACACCAGCTGCAAGCTGGGAAGTCACCCTTACTTTTGACCAACTTGCTACAAATTTGGTCATCCCCTTGAATTTGCTGAAGCTTAATAATTTGCTGGAATGACTCAAAACTCAGGAAAGTGCTATACAGTTTTATTGTAGCAAAAGGGTACAAATCAGAATGAGCCAAAGTGAGAGATGCATAGAGGGAGGTCTGAGAGGGCCCCAAAAGTGATGATTCCTTTGTCCTCAGGGCTCAGTTACCCTCCTGGCACATCAGTGTCTGTACACACAGGGTATTGCTAACCAGGGAAGCTCTTCTGAGCTTGCGTTCAGAACTTTGATAAAAGTTTCATGACATTGGCATGAACGATTGAATCCTTGCCCGTGTGACTGAACTCAGTCTCTGGCCTCCTTCCCCTCCCCAGTGATCAGGCTGCTATCACATGTCTCCCGATTCTGAGGCTCAAAGTCCCAATCCTAATCACATGGTTGGCTTTCTGGCCAGGCCAGCCCATCGTACTCACTATCAGGTGTGGTCTGAAGGGCCTGCTGTGAACAGCAGAAACACTCTAATTCCTTGGTAATTCCTTCTAGAAGTGGGATGGAGGTGGGTCCAGCTCTTTATTTCACAGCTGGAGTGGTAGTCTGCTGAAGTGGATGGAAGCTCCTGCCACAGCTCACTTAGGGGGTGTGTGTGATAGGAGTTCTTTAAAAATGGATGTCAGAACAAAGTGCTTTCTTTATTTTATTACACTCCTGATCAAAAATGGGAAGGCAAGGGCTGGGGAGATAGCTCAGTTGGTAGAGTGCCTGCCTTGCAAGCACAGGGTCCTGGGTTCGATCCCCAGCACCACAAAAAAAAAAAAAAAAAAAAAAAAAAGGGAAGGCAGAGTGAGCGTGCACTGGGGATAAGACGCTTTAGCCCCAGAGCTGCCTCAATGTGAGCTAGAAGCAGCACAGCTTAGGCTCTGTGTCCTGCTGGGGACCCTGCTGCGTAAGGAGCAGTGTGTCTCCGATACCCTCTTTCTGTGTCTCCAGGTCCACGAAGATCTACACTCCAGGTCGGAAAGAGCAGGGGGAGCCCATGACACCTCGCCGCACACCAGCCCGCTTTGGGCTGTGAGCTAAGGCTGTCTGAGGAGAGGGTGGCAGCAGGTGTTGGGTCCGAGCCCTCTGGTGGGAGTGCCCCCAGGCTGTGGACAAAGCTTCTCATCTGTGGACTCCATCTGTGTACTTCAAGGCCCCTCGGGCAGTTCCTGCTGGGCCAGGCTCTGCCACAGAAGAAGGGGTAGCTCCTGGGTGCAGGAGCCTGGCAGGAGCTGGGGCTGCAGAGCAGCTGAGGTGCTGCCGGCTCAGAGGGAGGTGGCTGGATCCATCTGTCCGCATAACCGTCGCTGGATGCCTGGTATATGAGTGACTTGGCTGTGACTATGTCTTTTTTAATCCTTGTGTAAAGCAGTAAGATAGACCCAGAGGCAATTGTAATTTGGTTATCATTCAGGATTTGAAAATAAATTTATTATTTGTAAAATGTGATGGTAATTTTTATTTCCTTTTTCCTTCCCTGCCTTAAATCCTGTAAGTGAAAAGGGAAAGCCTTGCCAACTCTCCTTGCCTGGCTCTTCCTAGAAGAGGATGTTCACTCCCCTAGGCCGGGCGTCTTAGGGGAGGGTTGGCAGGCGGGACACAGCTTAGGTTTGGTGACCTAAGAATGGCCTAGGGTGTCAAAGCACAGGGAAGGCCAAGCTCAGAGGATGCCTGGATGTTCCTAAAGCTGGTGGGCAATGGTGAGGCCAGCCTTGGTGGCCAGGAGTAGAGCTTGGTGAGTAGGAACCTGCTGCTGCCCGGCCAGGGATAGGCCGGTTGCTTTAAAGAGGCCTGTGCTTTGCTCAGAATGGTTTCTACTCCTTGCAGGCGTAATGGCTGCAAAGTCATATAAAATGTCGCTTATTTGATTTTCATGTAAAAGTTGATCCTTACATTGGAATTGCTAGTTTTTTGATAAACAGACTCTTAAATCTGCTGAGATGGGTTTTGAGTATTTGGCCCTTTGCACCCACTTGGTCTTTGCTTTGTGATTCCTTGGTTGGCAGGTGTGCTGAGTGAGTTGCTGACGTGGCTGAGGCTCAGCAGCACCTCTGCAGGCCAGCTCAGGGCAGCCCTTGCTGCCTGGCTCACTGTGCTGTCGATCCAGTCTCCCTCTCCTTTCAAGATTTGAATTTCCTTCTGTTGTAACTCAGTGTGAGTTAGCATATAAGTCAGTTTTGCTTATGAGTTTGGAAGCCCAGCTTTGCCAGCCAGCCCTGGCTCCCTACCACCCCTGCCTCCATTCTCCTTATCTCCATTTGCCTTTATTGGGAGTGACTTCAGGGCTCTGCAGTGAGGAGAGGCCTTACAGCTGCCTGCCTGGGAAGCCTTCTGATCTGGATCTAGGTCGAAGGGCTGGAGAAGTGTGTCTGACTGCTCTGCTGGGAGGAGTTGGCTGGGGTTATAACCCTACGTACAGACTAAGGCTCAGGATGCAGTGAAATAGGAAAAAGATGGAGGTTCTAGTTGGTAGTTTTATTAATAACAAGCTGTGACCTTGTTCACAAACTCACCTTTCTTTTTGTTGTTGTTCTGGGGTTTGAAACCAGGGGCACTTAACCTAGCAGCTGTATCCCCAGCCTGTGTTTAAAAAAAAAATTATAATGAGGGGGTGTGGCAGGGGAAAGAGAAGAATGAAGGAACTTTGGATGGTGTAGAGGAAAATGGGGTGGGAGGGGTGGGGGACAGAAAGATCATAGAATGAAACAGTATTACCCTGTGTATATGTATGATTACACAAATGGTATGAATCTACATTGTGCACAACCATAGAAATGAAAAGTTGTACCCCATTTGTGTACAATGAATCGAAATACAGTTTGTAAGAATAAAAAAGATTTTAAGAAAAAAAAAGAAAAAAAATTTTGAGACAAAGTCTCATTAAGTTACTAAGTTGCTTAGAGGCTTGCTAAGTTGCTGAGGCTGGTTTTGAACTTGCAATTCTCCTGCCTCAGCCTCCCGAGCCCCTGGGATTACAGGTGTGTGTCACCGTGCCCAGCCAAACTCATCTTTTTATTTAAGTCTCTTAGATAAGAAAAAAATCAGGCCAGAGAGCTTATGAAAACTATAGGTCCTATCCAACCTAATTTAAAAGCAAGGAACAGCTGGCAAAGGACATTTGGCATGCACAGGTGTCCCCAGATGACTGGGGAGGTACCTGCACCACAGCAGCTATTTTAGTATTGGAACTGTCCAAGATTCTGTCTGGACCTGCATCTCCAAGGTTTTCTTATGATTTTAAAAGACCCTTTCCATTCACTCGTCCCTGAGCTGCCTTTGAGCTCTACCCTGGCTCTCACCGGCTTCCTCCGATGGGCTCCTGAGTCTGACTCAGGCCTCAGGCTTGCTGGAGTGAGGGAACTGAGAGCCATGGTCTGGATAGGTTTTACAGGAGACCCCTGCCTGGGGCTGCAGGGCACGTTGCAGTCACATGCTAGACAAAGTCATCTACTAGACAAAGTCCAAGGTGGGGGGGGCTCCTGGGACCCCAGAACTTGCTTGACCGGCTCTTCTCTGCAGCGGATCCCCAGCACAGTCCTCAGTTGGGCTGCGTGGAAAAGTTTCACAAGGCACGTTTATTTGTGGCAGAATGGTGTTCAGGGAGTGTCCCTTCTCAGAGTGGGGCAGGTGGCCGACGTTCGCTCTGGGTTCCTTCAGCTCGGGAGGGAACTGTACTCCTGTGGGGAGGAGGAGATCTGCTTCTAGCAGGATTTCGTTGCACTGTTTTTCAGAAATGGAGCAGCATCCTCATCCTGGGGTCCTGCAATGCTTGTTTTATTTATAATCTTGGCTAAGTTCTGGCCAAGCATGTCTTTTTTTCTTTCTAATTTAAATATGTGTGTGTGTGTGTGTGCGCATATACATATATGTGTATATATATGCCTTAGTTGTTGATGGACCTTTATTTATCTGTATGTGGTGCTGAGAATCGAACCCAGTGCCTCACATGTTCTAGCCAAGCGCTCTGCCTCTGAGCCCCAGCCCACGCGTATTCTCTCTCTCATTCTCTTTTTTTTTTTTTTGCTGTGCTTGTGAGGCAAGCACTCTACCAACTGAGCTATTTATCCCCAGCTCCTCTAATTCCATTGTAAATCATACAAACCAAAATCTACCATCTTAACTATTCTTAAGTGTACAATTCAGTGACCTTAAATATGTCTGCAGTGTTTTGTAACCATGACCATCATCCATCTTCAGAAACTCTGAGTGTAAAAGAATAGGATCTATTCAAGGGGGACTCAGCAGAGGTCGCCCAAGTCTTCTCGTCAAGCTGAAGCTCTGCCCTCACTGAATGTCCACTCCCCACTTCCCGCTCCCCAGCCCCGGCAACCACCATTCTTTGTGCCTCAGCTTGCGACTCCTCTAAGCACCTCCCAGAAGTGGAACCACACGCTGTGTGTCCTTTCGTGACTGCTTTATTTCACTTCCCATAATGTGCTCAAGGTCTGTCCATGTTACAGCATATGCCAGAATTTTCTTCCTTCCAAGGTTGGATGACATCTACTCTGTGTATCTACCATATTTTGCTTCTCCATTCATCTGTTCCTGGACACTCGGGACTCACATTTTAGTGATCGTGGACAATGCTGCTATGAACATGTGTGTACAAAGAGCCCTTTCCAGCTCTCTGTTTTTAATTCTCTTGGGTAAATACTCAGATCATATGGTAATCTATTCTCAGTTTTTTTTATTTTTTGGTGTGTGTGTGTGTGTGTGTGTGTGTGTGTGTGTGTGAGTGTGTGTGTGAGTGTGGTACTGGGAATTAAACAAGGGCCTTCTGCATGCTTGGAAAGCATTACCACTGAGCCACATCCCAGCCCATCCTTTTTTTTAAGATAATTTTTAACTTGTTCTTTTTAGTTATACATGACAGAATGTATTTTGACATATTATATGTACATGGAGTACAGCCTCCCATTCTTGTGGTTGTACATGATGTGGAGTTACATTGGTTGTGTATTCATATATGAACGTGGGAAAGTTGAGTCTGATTCATTTTACTTTTTCCTAGTCCCATTCCCCCTCCCTTCCCTTCATTCCCCTTTGTCTAATCCAAAATACTTCTTTTCTTCCCTACTACTATTCTCCCCCATTTGAGTTAGCATCCACATATCAGACAGAACATTTGACCTTTGGGTTTTGGGAATTGGCTTATTTCACTTAGCATGATATTTTTCAGTTCCATCCATTTACCATCAAATACCATAATTGCATTCTTTTTCACATCTGAGTAATATTCCATTGTGTATATATACCACATTTTCTTTATCCATTCATCTGTTGAAGGGTCCCTAGGCTGATTCCATAGTTTGCCTATTGTGAATTGAGCTGCTGTAAACATTGACGTGGCTGCATCACTATAGTATGCTAATTTAAAGTCCTTTGGGTATATACTGAGTAGTGGGATAACTGGGTCAAATGGTGGTTCCATTACAAGTTTCCTGAGGAATCCCCAGACTGCTTTCCAGACCAGAGTGGTTGCACCCATTTGCAGTTCCATCAGCAATATATGAGTGTAACTTTTCCCCACATCCTCACCAACATTTATTGTTACTTGTATTCTTGACAATTGCCATTCTAACTGAAGTGAGATGAAATCTGTGTAGTTTTAATATGCATTTCTCTAATTGCTAGAGATGTTGAACATTTTTTCATATATTTGTTGGCTGATCATATTTCTTCTGTGAAGTACCTCTTCAGTTCCTTTGCCTATTTATTGATTGGGTTATTTGTTTTTTTTTTTTTGTTAAGTTTTTTGAGTTATTTTCTTTAAAAATATTTTTATTAGTTGTTGATGAACCTTTATTTATTTTTATGTGGTGCTGAGAATCAAACCCAGTGCTTCACACATGCTAGGCAGGCACTTTACCACTGGGCTGTAACTCCAGCCCCTTGAGTTCTTTATATAGCCTGGAGATTAATGCTCTATCTGAGGTGCAGGTGAAAAGATTTTTTCCCGTTCTGTAGGCTCTCTCTTCACATTCTTGTTTCTTTCTTTTGTGGGTGAAGCTTTTTAGTTTGATTCCTCCCATTTGTTGATTCTTGATTTTACTTCGTTTTTAAAATATATTTTCTTTTAGTTGTTGATGTACCTTTATTTTATTCATTTACTTATATGTGGTGCTGAGAATCGAACCCAGTGTCTCACACATGCTAGGCAAGTGCTCTACAATTGAGCCACAACCCCAGCCCTTGATTTTACTTCTTATGCTTTAGAAGTCTTGTTAAGGAAGTCAGTTCTTAAGCTGACATGATGTAGATTTGGGCCTACTTTTTCTTCTCTTTGGTGCACGGTTTAATGCCTAGGTCCTTGATCTACTTTGAGTTGATTTTTATGCAGGGTGAGAGAGAGGGGTTTAATTTTATTTTGCTACATATGGATTTCCAGTTTTCCCAGCACCATTCGTTGAAGAGGGTATCTTTTCTCCAATGTATGTTTTTGGCAGCTTTGTCCAGTATGAGAAAACTATATTCATGTGGATTTGTCTCTGTGTCTTCTATTTTGTACTATTGGTCAACATGTCTGTTTTGGTGCCAATACCTTGCCTTTTTTGTTACTGTGACTCTGTAGTATAGTTTAAGGTCTGGTTTTGTGATGCCTCCTGCTTCATTTTTCTTGCTAAAGATTACTTCTGCTATTCTGGGTCTCTTATTTTTCCAAATGAGTTTCATGACTGCTTTTTCTATTTCTATGAAGAACATAACTGGAATTTTAATAGGAATTGCATTAACTCTTTATAGTGCTATTGTTAGTGTGGCCATTTTGACAATATTAATTCTGCCCATTCAAGAACATGGGAGATCTTTCTATCTTCTGAGATCTTCTTCAATTTCTTTCTTTAGTGCTCTGTAGTTTTCATTGTAGAGGTCTGTCACCTCTTTTTTTTTTTTTTTTTTTTTTTGCGGTACTGGGGATGGAACTCAGGGCCTTGTGCTTGTGAGGCAAGCACTCTACCAGCTGAGCTATCTCCTCAGCCCCTGTCACCTCTTTTGTTAGATTGATTCCCAAATATTTTTTTTGAGGCTATTGTGAATCGGGGTAGTTTTCCTACTTGCTCTTTGAGTCGATTCTTTGCTGATGTCTAGGAATGCAGTTGATTCATGGGTGTTGATTTCATATCCTGCTACTTTCCCAGTCCATCTCTTTTAAAAGACAGGGTCTCACTAAGACTCAGGGGCCTCAAGCTTGTGATCCTCCTTTGTCATCCTCCCAGTGACTGGGACCACAGGTGTGTGCTGCCTCCCTTGGCGACTGTTTTTGATTTTTTGAGGAACTAACCATATTCCTTTCCGTAGCGGCAGCGCCGTTTGATGTTCCTACCAACTGTGCACAAAGGTCCCACTTTTTCCATATTCTGACACTTATTTTCCGTATTCTTTTTAGCGACCATCCTAACGGATGGTATCTCACTGTAGTTCTGATTTGTATTTCTCTAATTAGTGATGTCAATGGAGCATCTGTTCATGTGCTTATTGGCCATTTGAATATCTTGTTTGAAGAAATGTCTGTTCGAGTTCTTTGCCTATTTTCGAATTGGGTTTCTTTTCTTTTTTTGAGTTTCAGAAATTCTCTATATATTCCATTTACCTCTAAGAATTTTTTAATTTCCTTCCTAATATCTTCTGTTATCCATTCATCATATAATAGCATATTGTTTAATCTCCAGATGTTGGAATAGTTTCTGTGTTTTACTCTTTCATTTATTTCTAACTTCAATCCATTATGATCTGATAGAATACATGGTAGTGTCTCTATCTTCTTGTATTTGCTAACATTAGCTTTGTGGCATAATATATGGTCTATTTTAGAGAAGGATCCATGTGCTGCTGAGAAGAAAGTGTATTCACTCTTGGTTGGATGGAATATTCTATAAATGTCTGTTAAGTCTAAATTATTGATTGTGTTGTTGAGATCTATGGTTTCTTTGCTCAATTTTTGTCTGGAAGATCTGTCCAGTGGTGAGAGCGGCGTGTTAAAATCACCTAGTATTATTGTGTTGTGGTCTATTTGGTTTCTGAAATTGAGAAGGATTTGTTTGACATACATAGATGAGCCACTGTTTGGGGCATAGATGTTTATGATTGTTATATCTTGCTGATTTATGCTTCCCTTAAGCAGTATGAAATGACCTTCTTTATCCCTTCTGACTAACTTTGGCTTGAAGTCCACATTATCGGAAATGAGGATGGATACTCCAGCTTTTTTGCTGAGTCCATGTGCATGGTATGTTTTTCCCCATCCTTTCACCTTTAATCTATGGGTATCTTTTTCTATGAGGTGAGTCTCTTGCAGGCAACATATTGTTGGATCTTTCTTTTTAATCCAGTCTGCCAGTCTATGTCTTTTGATTGATGAATTCAGGCCATTAACGTTCAGGGTTATTATAGAGAAATGATTTGGTTTCCCGGTCATTTGGTTCATTTTTAAAATTTTGTTTATTTATTTGTTTGACACAACTTGTTTCCTCCTTTATTTGACAATTCCTTTAGGATAATTCCTCCCTTTGCTGATTTGCTTCTTTGTTTTTCATCTCTTCCTCATGGAATATTTTGTTGAGAATGTTCTGTAATGCTGGCTTTCTTTTTGTAAATTCTTTTAGCTTTTGTTTATCATGGAAGGATTTTATTTCATCGTCAAATTTGAAGGTAAGTTTTGCTGGGTATAAGATTCTTGGTTGGCATCCATTTTCTTTCAGGGCTTGAAAAATGTTGTTCCAGGCCCTTCTAGCTTTTAGGGTCTGGATTGAAAAATCTGCTGATATGCGTATTGGTTTCCCCCTGAATGTAATTTGGTTCTTTTCTCTCACAGCCTTTAAAATTCTGTCTTTATTTTGTATGTTAGGTATTTTCATTATAATGTGCCTTGGTGTGGGTCTGTTGTAATTTTGTGTATTTGGAGTCCTGTAAGCCTCTTGAACTTGATTTTCCATTTCATTCTTCAGATTTGGGAAATTTTCTGATATTATTTCATTGAATAGGTTGTTCATTCCTTTGGCTTGTTTCTCTAGGCCTTCCTCAATCCCAATAATTCTTAAATTTGGCCTTTTCATGATATCCCATAGTTCTTGTAGATTCTGTTCATGATTTCTTACCATCTTCTCTGTTTGTTCAGCTTTGTTTTCAAGGTTAAATATTTTGTCTTCAATGTCTGAGGTTCTGTCTTCCAGGTGTTCTATCCTATTGGATATGCTTTCTATGGAGTTCTTAATTTGGTTTATTGTTTCCTTCATGTCAAGGATTTCTGTTTGGTTTTTTTTCAATATCTCTAACTCTTTATTGAAATGATCTTTTGCTTCCTGTATTTGCTCTTTTAACTGTCGATTGGTGCGATCAATCAATGCTTGCATTTACTCTTTCATCTCATCATTCAATGCTTGCATTTGCTCTTTCATCTCCTCGTTTGCTTCTCTGATCATTTTAATTATGTACATTCTGAACTCCTTTTCTGTCATTTCTTCTGCCATGCTGTCATTGGGTTTTATTGATGTAACATCTAGATTTGTTTGCAGCATTTTCTTTCCTTGTTTTCTCATGTTGTTCAGATATCAGTGGACCGCTGAGATATTGCAGATTTCCTCTGTTGATTTACAATGACCCTGAAGATTTCTATATATATCCCCTCTTAGCCTTCAGTAGGCTGAAGTCTTGGAGGAGGTTGATAATGCGGTGCTCCACAAGGAAGCTGCCTCTCTAGGAGTGGTGGCCTTCAGGTGGGGTATATTCCCTGCTAGTGGGCAGAGGTGCCTCCACTTGTTGACCAATGGTCATCCAAAGGGGACCTAGGCTGTGGGCTGAGGCAAGGCCTGTTTGGGCCTGAGCCTCTGGTTTTACCGTCCTTGTGGGAAACCTCACCCAGCAGGGAAGACTCACCCGGTGGGGAGGTCTCGCTGGTCAGTTTCCTCCTAGAGGTTCCCCTCAATTTACAGCTACCGCCTGGGCTGGGCTGCCTTCCTCTGCAAAGTTTCCAGTGGCCCGGCCCTACTTCCTGGGCCTGGGAGCCTCACCCTTCGCAGATGAATCTCCTTAGGCTGCCCCTCCTCAGAGAATTTGCCCATAGGCCTGGAACCTTCGCTCCGCCCTAAGCCTGTCTCTGTGCGGCTCTTCCACCCAGAAGCCTCCTAGATCCTGGGACCCTGCTCTGCACCTAATCGCCTGGCTGTGTGGCCCCTCCTCTGAGCAGCCACCTGTGGCCCCGAACAATCGCTCTGAGTCCCAGAGACCCGCCACACGCCTCTTCCTCCAGACAGCCGCCCAGTATTCCGGTGCGGTCACTAGGAGTCCAAGAAGCTCACTGCGTGCCTCCTCCTCCCACCAACCACCCGTAGCCCTGGGCAATCAATCACTCCGAGTCGAAGTGACCCTGCCCGTTCCTCCTCCTTCTCCAGATAACCCCCCGGGTGTTCAGGAGCAGTCCCTCTGAGTGGCTCTGAATCCACGTGACCCGCTGCACGGGTCCTCTGGGCAACCGCCCGGAGCTCTGGTGTGGTCCCTCAAGACCAAGCGTCCCACCACGCTTCTCCTCCAGGCAGCCCCCCTGTGTTCAGGAGCTGTCACTTTAAGACCAAACAACTCACCACTCGCCTTCTCCTCTGAGCAGCCGCCTGGAGCGCTAATGCAGTCACTGCGAGTCCAAAGGACCCGCCGCGCTCCTTCTCCTCCTTCTCCTACTCCTCCGGGCAGGCCCCGGGGTTCAGAAGTGGTCAGAGTCCAAACAGCTCGCCACGCAGCCCCTTCTCTGGCAACCGCCTGTAGTTCCCGTATAGTCACCCGAATCCAAGCGGCCGCTCCTCTTCCTCCTTGTCCTCAGGGCAGGCCCCGGGGTTCAGAAGCGTCGTTCTGATTCCAAACAGCTCGCCGCGCGGCTTCTCCTCTGGCAACCGCCTGCAGCTCTGGCGCAGTCTCTCCGAATCCAAGTGGCCACGCTCCTCTCCTCCTCCTCAGGGCAGGCCCCGGTGTCCTGAGTCCACACAGTTCTCCCCGCCACTCCTCCCCCGGGCAGCCGCCGGAGCCCCAGTGGCTGCTCCGAGTCCCAGCGCTGTGCCAAGCGGCCTCCTCTATGGCGCTCCAGCGGGGGGAGGGCCGTCTCGCCGGCAGTTCTACTTCACAAAGTTTCCTGCGTTCCGGGACCCCCGTCCCATCCGGGATGCCCCCCCAGGGGGTGAGAGTCACCCGGCTACTTTGAGTTGGTCCCAAGCGTCTCAATATCTCCTCTCTTGAATCCTGAGTTCTGGAGCAACACGTAATGCAGCCACCCTCTAGGCCGCCATCTTGAAAACCCCCCTCTATATATTCCAGATATTAATCACTTATTTGTGATTTGCAAATATTTTCTCTCATTCTGTGGATTGCCCTTTAACTCTGTTAATTTTGTCTTTTGATGCAAATCAATTTACATCTTTGATGAAATCCGATTTGTTTTTCTTTCGTTGCTTGTGCGTTGGTGTCATACCCGAGAATCACTGCTGCATCCAATGCCATGAAGCTTCTGCCTTAGTTTTTTCCCCTAAGAGTTTTCTAGTTTTCAGTCTTACGTTTAGGTCTTTGATCCTGTTGGGATTGATGCTATTACCAATTGTTTGATTACTCTAGCTTTGAAGAAAGCTTTGAAATCAAGCATGTGAATTCTTTATCTTTGTTGTTCTTTTTAAAGTCTGTTTTGGCTACTGGGTGGCCCCTTGAAGTTCCATGTAAATTTTAGGATGAGTTTTTCTATTTCTACAAAAGATATAATTGGGATTTTGATAGAGATTGCATGGAATCTTTAGATCATTTGGGTAGAATTGATATTTTAACATTAAGTCTTCTTATGAACATGGGATGTGTTTCCATTTATGTCTTAATTTCTTTCAGTGATATTTTACAGTTTTCATTTTATAAGTTGTTCACCTCCTTGGTAATTCCTAAGTATTTGATTCTCCTTGATGCCATTATAAATGGAATTATTTTTGTAATTGTGTTTTCATATTGTTCTCTATTAATATATAGAGATACAACCAATTGTTGTGTGTTGATTTTGTATCCTAATACTTTGCTGAATTCGTTTGTTAGTTCTAACAATGTCTAGTGTGGAGTATTTAGGGTTTTTGCACTTAAGATCCTATTGTCTGTGAAAAGAGATAATTTTACTTCTTCTTTTCTAATTTGGATGCCTTTCATTTTTTTCCCCTGCCTAATTACTCTGGCTAGACCTTCTAGTACTAATGGTTGAATAGAAGTGGCAAAAGTGGGCATTCTTGCCTTGTTCCTGATCTTAGGGGAAAGCGTTCACTCTTTCACTGCTGAGTATGATGTCTACTGTGGGTTTTTCTGTGTGACCTTATTATATTGAGGTAGTTTACTTCTGTTCCTTGTTATTTGTGTGTTTTAATCATGAAAAAGTATTGTATTAATTTCTTTTTAATATCAGATGTTCAAACTACTTTTTTAAAATATATTTTTTTAGATGTTGCTAGATCTTTATTTTATTCATTTATTTATATGTGGTGCTGAGACTTGAACCCAGTGCCTCTGACATGCTAGGCAAGTGCTCTACCACTGAGCCACAGCCCCAGCCCTCAAACTACTTTTTTTGGGAACTCACTTCTTCGGTTATTTCTTAAAAAGCTACATGCAGGCAACACTCAGCTTCCCAGCCTTCCTTTTGTCTCTGGAGAAACTGCATTTCTCTGACTCATCCCCTCTTTCAGGTCTGCCCAGCTGGGCTTTCACAGCTTGGTGGCTAGGTGACATACCAATATTCTTCTACCTCTTTGCTTCCTAGAATATGTGACGTGCTTTGCTTTGGTGTAGTCACCCCTCAAGAAGTGAGTCAACTTTGAAAAAAATGTACAATAGTCATAGAATGCAGAGATTATAATTTTGGCCAATGTATATGAAGCCTTTTTGAAAATGTGTTTTTAGTAGACTAGATTTGGGATTTTAATGACATTGTGCTTTTGTTTGAATAACTAGGCCATGGTTAGGACTAGGAAGCAATTTCATCAGTACCAGATTTTTCAGTTTTAGTTTTCTCTAGAAAATAAATCCTTATTCTAAACCAATTGGAGGGAAATAGTCAAAAGCATAAACAGACAACAATCATCGGAACAGAAACTACCAGAGGCTCATCCCTCCCCTGACACCACACTTCCAGAACTTGCCCTTCCCATCATGGCGGGGGCACCCACGAAAGGAGTCGCTGTTAGCAGTGGATTTTCTTGGCCTTTATTTGCCCCGGGAAGGAGTCAAGAGTAGAGTATTTAAAATTGTCACCAACCAAGGGTTTCTTCCTTCACTGTCCCTACCCCCTCAGAAATGCAAGCTCTTTCATTTCCTTCTCTTACTTTACCCTAGTAGCTATTTGTCTGCATTACCTACAGACTAGAAATATAAATTCTAGACATGTGCTCAGTTTAACAAAATCCACAATAAAATACTTTAGTTGTCCTTGGAGTTTGTGATAATGGAATTTTACCTGTATTGAGGTGGCTGGGGAGAAAAATAAAATGGTTAGAAGGAGGAATGTGATATGGTGGCCAGGGAGGAAGCAGATGGCTTGCTCTTGCTCCCCCACTTGGAAAATTCATCACTTCTTTTACTTTCTTTTGGGTTTCAGGATTACTTTCCTTTTTGGAAAAAAGGTCTAGTTTTTTTTTCTATTTAAAATTCCCAAGAGAGAGAAAAAGAAAAAAATAAACCAATCAAGCTCTCATTGGCTTAAAGATTACTCCAGGCAATCTGGAAGCTTGCTTTGGGAATGGTAGCTCCCTTACATGAGTGAAAGAGACCAATCTCCTTTAGGATCCAGAGAAAACAGGGATGAGCTCGTTGCTGGGGCTTGTAGGGTGAAGATGTCTGCAAGATACCAGGCACTCACCGAGGCTGCTGTGCTCATGTCTTTATTTCAGAATTTGGACCTGGAGGTGGAAGTATGGTTCCCAGGCTCACTCCACTGCAGGAAGTGGACAAAACTCAACAACATGTTAGCATCTTGCAAAATAGGCCGGGGCCTTGATATTCCCCTACGAGCTGATCCAAGCCAGGAGAGAGGGATGGGAACTTGCTGTCCTCTGCAAACGTGCGTGGAAAGGATGCTCAGGGCAAGGTGCGGCTTTTAGCAGTATGAGGAACCTGAGGGAACAGAGAGGAAATGGAGTTTGATTTGAGAAGAAATGAAAGAGGTGATTCCTCAAGGACTGGCCTCAGGGTCAGGCAGCTCTGTCGTGGGGCCGCCTTCCCTCTGGGGCCACGTGTAGTTTCAAGATGGCAGGACCCAGGCTGAGTGGGGAACTGCAGTGCTCTTGTGGGATTTGCAGTCACTTGACTGGAGGAAGCTGCCTATGCTCCCTTCCCCTGCACTCCCCAGAGGAACCAAGTCAGGGACGGGGGAGGTCTGATATCTGAGGCACTTGGATATCAACAAAATTCTTAGGTCAGAATGGGTCTTAATTTGCCTCCTCCATCATCAGATGTGGAGACCGTGTCACTGGTCCAGGGTAGCTAAGCAAATGAACCGAGGTCAAGAATAACCTGTCTTCTCCCTTTGTGAATTTCCCATCTGATCATCTTTGAAACGATATCATACAGTTGTTGTGGCACGTGGGACTAAGAAAGAAGACCTAACAGAAGCAAAAGACAAACGGCAGACGTACCCGGGCAGTGAGGCATCCCCATGATCTTGGCGAGGTCCATTTTCGGGCCCATTAGGCCACACATTTTCCCCCGCTGCGTGGGCTCCAGTTTGCTTGGGCCCAGGGCTTTGGCGCACATCTTTGTGTTCCCAGCCATCATCTTCTCCTCTATCTCGTTCTTCAGCTTCTTGTTTTCTTGCTGCAGATGGACCATCACATTGTGGAGGTGGCTGTGGAAAGGAGGAGGAGGGGCACGTGGGTGTTCGGGTTACGTCTTCGGCTTGGTTCCTTGCTGGAAAGAACTGATAAGGGTGTCACAGGAAAGAGGCTTGAAGGCCCAGTGCCTGTCAGAGCTGGGTTCTTATTACACACTCTGGAAATGGAGGCCTGTGTGTGTCCCTTAGAAGCAGCCCAGGCCTGGGGTTGGGAGGACACAGAACTAGGACTTCTGACCATTCTATTGGCTGTGGGCCTGTTGCCTTATCTGTTCAATGGGGAAAATCAAGTCTGATCTGCCTGTTGGGGTTCATGGAAAGATCCTGTTGGACAAACAATAGAAATTTGATTCGAAAAGCCAGTAGGCTCTTCTGAACAATTGTGATCACGTGTCCTTGGGTTCTCATGACTGTGCCTGGGGAGTACTTTCACCCAGTACAATGCCAGAGCCCTAGTTTTTTCAGCCTCCCTTTGCTAAAGAGCAGGGAGCACAGGGGATCTTGGCCCTGTTGAGAATTTGGACAAATTCCTTATTCCCATTTCACAGGTGAGGAAGTGGAGGCTGTGATGTCAGTGAATGGAAAATAACTTAGCCTTTTCCTCATGACTCAGTAAATGGCAGTTATTTTTAGTAGTTGCATTTCTCCAAACTAATGTTGGGAACAATGGATCACAGTGAGTTCCGAAACAGGACTTCTGGAGTTGGAATTCTGGCTCTGCCGCTTGCTAGCTGTGAGACCAGAGGCAAGTGATGGAACCTTTGGTTCCTCTCTTGGCTCATTGTCTGTCAAGACCTACAGACAATCCCTGACTTGGGATGGTTTGACTTACAATTTTCTTTTCTTTACTTCACAGTGGTATGAAAACAATACACGTTCAGTAGAAACCCTACTTAGCATTTTGTGTTTGGATCTTTTTTTTCTGGGCTGGCGAATCCTCCCTGCAGTACAATCCTCCCTGCAGATGCAGGCAGAGGCAGCAAGTTACGGCTCCCAGGCAGCCCCCGGATGCCGGGAGGGGGGGGAGGCAGACGCTGCTCTGCAGGGCACTGGTAGGTTGGGGGCACTGAATGCACTTTGACTTATTAACATTTTCAACTTCTAATGGGTTTATTCACACATGACTCCATCTCAAGTTGAGGAGCAGCTGCATGCTGAACTCATGGTCGTAGGAAGAGTAACCTGCAAAGTGCTTAGAACAGTCATCGCACGTGCGGAACAGGGAATGTTAGTTGAGCTATTATTAAGATTTTTTTTTTCAAATAGGATCAGGCAAACTCAAAAATGACTCCTTTGTGAAACGGGATTTCTGCAACTTGATGCTCTCTAAGAAAAGCCTGAAGTAATTTGCTATTTTCCAGATTCTGACAACTTTTCTTTTGTACAATCCCTGTTTCTGTCCAGTAAAGAATGTCATGGTCCTTTCTAGAGGAAATCACACAGTGAATCTCAGCTCTTCTCTGGGCCTACGCTCTACCCTCTGCTCTCCACATGCCTTAAGCCCCCTCTTCCTGTCGCCCCTCACTCCCCCTGGGCTGGAGGCGGGGTCCTGGCACTGCCCCTTCCCCTGGCTCGCCGTTATTCTCTCGGGTGCCCTGTTGCCAGCACCCCTGATGCCTTCAACATCCCATACAGCCTGTCCACGTCCTGGCCTCTTGGGTCCTTGAACTCTATGGTCTTGTCCTTCCCTTCAGCTTAACCTCTGTCCCTCGCCTAAGATCAAAGCCTAGGATGGAGCTTTGGGACTTGAAGCCCAGGCATGCTGTGGCACTGAAGCCCTCCTTTTTTGGGGTAGGGTTTGGGGCAGTTGCTGCTCGGTCACCTTTGTGCAAAGCAGGCTCAGTGCTCCCAATGTGCCTGACAAAAGCTGAGGGTGCAGTGTCTAGGGCTCATTGTTGCCTGTCACTTTGCCACCTCCCAGGTCTCAGCTTTAGCCTTTCACCCCTTCACGTCTCATTTTGAGGTTCTTATGCTGCTCCTACAACTCACTCTCAGCAGACCTCGCTTTGACCTGCAGCTGAAGCGAGACCACAGGGGAGCGTGGAGCCCCAGGTACAAGGAACCTAGGTCCCCGATGGCCAGGAGGAAGAGAGGATCCCCAGCTGGGGCTGCTGGCCTCAGACCATCCCATGAAGACCTGCTCCTTCTGGACTCCTCCTTCGGGATCTCTTTTCAGCAGTTCGGCCCTACCCTAACTAAAGCCTTTCAGTTCCCCTTCCGGTCCCTTCTCAGCATTCTCGACCTTGGAGAATCACAGAGATGAGAGAGGAAGGAGCACGAGGGCTATTAAACCTCTTTCTATTGCTGTGAGAGGATGAGGGCCAGGGAGGCCCAGGGATGTGCCCAGTGTCATGGAGATGCAGGTTCAGGACTCAAGGGGCTTTCCAAAGTTCCAGGCCTTTCCTGGGACTGATCCACATAAAATGATAAGACCAGCCCTGGCTGCTTGCCAGCCCTTCTCAATAGGTCCCAGGGAGCAGCCAGGGTGGTGCGGGATGGCTTACTCCTTTTCACCAGTCAGCTTGGCGATGTATTTGACCTGCTCACGGAGCTTGTTTCCTAGTTTCTCGTTGGCGATCCTGTAATAAAATCCACAATGGGAAAGAGTGGCTGGTTCCCCAGCCTCCTGTGAGCAAGGGTGCAGGCTGGCTGGATAGGGCACTGGGTTTTCTCAGCAAGGCTCCTACTGGATCCCAGACCCCCATGCACCATCTTGTCCCTAGAGCTAGAGTCTCCCTAGCACTTGGCAACTAAGGGGACTCTCTGTACTTAAGTGCTGTGCAGAGTCACTATGATCCCCAGGGGAGGTCAAAGGAATGAGTTTAAGGAATCCAGGTGAAGCCAGACACCAAGTTGGGAAGAGGAAACTTGAGCCCCAGCAAAGCATCCCTTCAGTCTTGACTCTGCCCTATTCTTAAGTCAACAGGACTTTCCTAGCTTTCTTCAAGAGCTGGGCCCCCTCCATCTTATCCCAACCCGTGGGAGTGGGCTGAGACTGGATCAGTTTCCCATGGCAGCAGGCTGCGTGTGACTAATTGGCACACATGTGGCTCCTCAGCTCAGTCTCAACCCTGGGACCTGCTTCTCTGTTTCTGCTTTACTTACTTCTGCTCTTTTGCCCACTGTTCCATGTTGCACATAATCTGATCATTCTCTCGGTGGAGCCTACACGGGTCTTTGGGCACAGACCGCTGGGACAGGCAGCAGGGCTTCCATACAAGAAGAAAATGAGACAGTAAGAGGATGGGATCAGGACCAACACTTCCTTTTCCCTAAGCCTGGTCTCTTCTCTCTTCCTGGGAGAAGAAAATTCAACTCTTCTGTCTAACCCAAGATCGGAGTTGTCACACCAGACATTCACCTCCAGCTGCATTCTACCCAAAGGTGACATCTCTTAGGAGGCACCATTTATGGTGCTCATTTGTAGCAGAGACAATATATCTGAACTAATAATGGCCAAAGGCATTGAAGTGACCAATTCTAACAAAGTGACCTGTTCTAACAAAGCAGTATATTTTAACAGATGGGGGGAAAATATCCAGAGGAAGAGAGATGGCTTCGTTCTAATTTTAACAAAGGCTTTGTCGCTACCTCAGGATGTCACGAGGTCTCCTGCCATGACCTTCACTGCTCAGGGAGTTGGGCACAGGGCACGTTCAGTTAGCCAGTCTACAGCAGGGTCGGGCTGCTGAATGGGCTACTGAACTTACTCCAGAAGGGGACTGCCCAGCGGGTCGTCTGAGTCAGGGGTGTCTGATGTACCTGAGACTGGAATGGGGCCTTTGTTCTGGTCCACAGCCATAAACATAGGTGGGCCGGGACAGCCGCGGTGGCCTGGAGGACCCAGCCCCTGCTTCATGCTGAATGGAGGTGTGGGGGGTTCCTGTCTTTTCTCCCCGCACCCCCAGCTCACCAAGGGCTGTCTGGCTGGGATGGATTGATAGGAAGTGACAGAGGCTGAGGAGTGCCCACCTCCTTCTCATCTGCAAGGAGGTTCTCTTTCAGCGTGGCCATTTCCTCCTGGAACTCCCTGAGCTGCATCTCTTTAGCCGCCAGCATCTTGAGGTCGTTCTGGTGCTGTTTCTGCCACTGCAGCACCTGGTTGCTCATCTCCTCTAGCTTCTTGTCGAAGGCATGCACCTACTCAGGAATGGAAAGTGAGGAGGGGACCCCAAGGGTGGGCAGAGGGTGCCTTCCAGCCTTGGAAGACGTGTTGGGGTATTTTATTTCCAGCGGCCAGCAGAGGGCACCCCTGCTCTGATCTTTGTTGCCTCTGCCTAAAGTTCCAGGAGCCAAGGTGGTAGAGGGAACCCCTTAGCCAAGGGCATGCTTAGCGCTAAATAATTCTGCGTGCCAACTGTGACCTTGTGGACTCCTAACAGGACGCAGCTTGAGCACCAGGCTTCTGCTCACCTCTAGCTCGCTCTGCTGGTGGAAGCCCTGAAGTTTTTTTAATTCCACATTGAGCTTTTTCATCCTGTCCTCATAAGCAAGGATCTCGTCCTCCAGGTGAGCTTTCTTGTCTTGGGCCTGTAACAAGCTTCGCTGCAGGCTCTTGGTCTCTGAGGTCACTTGATTGAGCTTCCGGTAAAGATAAAGGGACGACAGTGGCCATGGGACCTTTTGACCCTCTCTGCTGAGTCTTGAATGGAAAAGGGTTCCGGTCCCTCCCTGTCCTCTGCCCAGGGTGCTGCAGGTGGTTACCTTCCTAGTGACAGTGCCTGCTGTTCTGCAGACCTCCCCTCAGGCCTCCGTTCCCTCCCCCGCTTCTTCTGTTTCTAGTGTGATAATTGATCTATAGGCATGATCAGCTCAGGGATGGACACAAATTTCCCTGACAATCCCGGCTTTGGGAAAACCTTGCCCCGAGTCATCCCTGGGCAGAAAGACTTGTGAGCCTTGGCTCCCATCTTTTCCTCTCCTCTCAAAATAAAAGCCTCGCCAAGAAGAAGTAGTCCCTCTCTGGACAGACCGCCCAACCCAGGCAAGGGTTTGAGATGCCCTGAAATTGCCGGAAGCCAGCTCATGCACCGCTCACGTCACCCTGAAGACCCCCCTGCAGATGAGAAGGTGTTGCCTCACCTTCTCCAGGGCTTGCGTCAGGTCATCCTGGCAGGTGGTTGACTTCCGGCATAAGTTGTCATAGATTTCTTTAGCCACCATGGTCTGCATGCAGTGTTTCTCTTTCTGAACAGCCTTGTCCAGCTGGGCTTGCAGATTCTCTATGGCCTCCTTGTGTTGGGCTATCTATAGGGAGTGAGCACGTCACTGTCAGGCCCAGCTCCTGGCCGGAGAGCTGCCCTCTCTGACCATAGGAAATGGACAGGGGCTGGCTGGGCTCTTCTCTCTGCAGTAACCTGCAGAGCAGTCTGTGCTAGGTTTCAAAGGCAGAGCTGTCTTTCCAGGCCCTTCTGCACCCTCCACCCACGTTTCCTCCTTTGAGTTAGTATATCCCCCAAATACAAGGAGTACCAGAAGTACTAGGGTGTGATATGCCAAATGTGTGAAAGTCCCTTCCCCAGGGACTTTGATAAAGTCCCCAGGGACTCTGCAGCCATTGATAAAGACCTGGAATCCAATTCTAGGTTGGTAGACATGATACATTTTTTTTTTTTTAACCTCACTTAATTCAATTTACTAGACTTGACACACCATGTAAGCAGGACCCCAAGTGTACTTTGCTGGTTGTTCTTTATTGCTGTAACTCAGAGCACGGCACGTAAAAGGTGCACAGGAAATGTTATATTTTGCATTGTTCTTAGTTAAGGTTATGAATACTGTTTGAAGTCAGGGATCAATTGAACACAAAATTTGGGCAGAAGTACCTTTAAAAGCAACTTTATTTGTCTTAAACTTTGTAATGAGTATTCATAGTGTGGTTAAAAGGGAGTTGAGATATGAGGTCAGATGTTTTGGGTTGAGGTCTGTCATTGCTACTCTTACCTCACTTTCTGCTTCCATAAATTGGGATAATTTCAATTGTTTTATACAGTTTTCATGATGACCAAATGAGAAGGTGTATGTTAAAAGGGTAAAACCCCTTTTAAATGTATAGATTGTCATATGATGGTGAGTTACTATCAGGCACAAGGAGTGTCATCTCATATATTTTAAGTCCAGGTCAGAGCTGTTTCTAAGTCTGGAAGCAGGAGGGAAATCTCAAAAATATGTGTGCCTGATTTGTGTTCTTTGGTATTCTAGTACACGTATGTCCTAAGCTGGTCCCATACACCTCAGAAATACACTCTTTTGGGTTTTCTTGCTTTATCTCCAATAACTGTTCAGTGCTTGAAGTTTGTCACTTTTGTTTTTTATGATACTGGGGATTGAGCCCAGGGGCACTTAACCACTGAGCCACATCCCCAGTCCTTTTTTTATATTTTATTTAGAGAAAGGATCTCTCTAAGTTGCTGAGGCTGGCTTTGAACTTGCAATCCTCCTGCCTCAGCCTCCTGAGCCACTGGGATAAAGTCTGTTACTTTTTCAGATGGAATTGAGAATATCATCGACCCTAGGAATCAGTGAGATGGAAAGCATTGGACTTCTTACTGTATATTTTTCAAGTCCTGGTGGTGAAACTGTTCCCAAAGATACAAACTGGAACTTCAGTGCTTTTCTTTCTGGGGATTTCTGAAAAATGTGGAGTCAGCTGAGTCTCCCGTAACCTAGAGAAGTCATTAGGGAAATACAGTTTCGTGTGTTTGATGTGTGGTGGCTCAGCTGAGAAATGTCACGATAGAGGTGAGGTAGCAGAACGAAGGGCGCTAAAGAAAATCATGATGATGCTAAAATGGAAGTTTTGATAACATGAGTGATTTAGGTTAGAAAAATGCTAAAAACTGAGATGTAAATCACAGATCCAAGGAGTTCTAATGAAGGTTCTCATAGAAGACCTACACAGTCTCCTACCAAAGGCAGGCTCTAGTTAGGTATAAATGGCATTATAGGTGCCTTACATGAAGTCATCCTCGAATCCTTTCTTTTTTCTCACAGTTAGCCCATCAGCAAGTCTGGTCAATCTTGGCACTAAGTTCTTCACTGACAATACTCCAGCCTGGGCAGGAACAGGTTCCTAACTGAACTCCTTTCCAAATCTACTTCTGCACACTACAGTTGTATTTGAAAACTGAAATCAGATTGAATCATCTCTCTTGTCCTTTTGAGGAAATCTTATCAGATTAAGACCTATATGAGTATAAAATCCCAAATTACTTAACAAAAGCCATACTGTCTGTCCCTGCCTAATTTTCTAATCTTACACCAACAAGATAAGTCTCCCTTAATAAGTCTACTTCACTAATGCTGGCCTTATTTCACTAAGAGTGTCCTAAGGGCCAAGTGTGTATTAAAAGTTATACAAGATACACAATCAGGATTTATACTAGAAATGCAAGGAAGGGCCCAAATTAGGATCAGTTAATTAATTTAATTTACCACATTACTGTTTTGAAACAAAGATATGATCGTACTTTTAAAAAAAGTACTTGAGACAATTCAACATCTACTGATAAAATTCTTAGTAACTGAAGAATCAAAGAAACTTGATAAAGGATACCAATAAGAAACCTACAAAGGCTGAAACAGATGCATCCCATTAAAGTTTAGGACAAGAAAAAGATGCCTGCTAACACTGCTGCCACTGAACATCATATAGGAGGTACTGCCTAGTGCCACAAGGCAAGAAAAATATACGTATTGCAAAGGAAAATTTACATAACTTCTGTTTGCAAGTGATATGATTATCTACTTAGAAAAATCCATGAGAATCAACCAAGAAACTATTACAGATTATAAGTGAGCTCAATAAGATGTCCAAATTCAGAATCAATATATAAAAGTGAAAGGAAAAAAAAAGAAGCATATTTGGGCAAGAACTCAATCATAGTTTGCAAAATGGATCCATCTGTAGGAGAAGTTGGTGATTGTTCTTTTTGGCTTCCTTCTGAGATAAAAATGAATGATTGCCCGTTCTGTCTACATTTGGTCCATGTCAAATTTATGTCTTATTTGTGTAGGTCTTTTGAAGAGATTACTACTGTCTCTAGCTCTAATTTTTGGATTAATAATTTGGCTTGCAATTTTCACTCAGAAACTAGCATGCTTCCTTCTGTTGTACTTCAGGCTGAACTTTGACTTGGTATCATGGACTTCTGGAAAAAGCCATACTATAACTATACCTTAAAAAAAAAAAAAAAAGGATTTAACTCCTCTTCTTCAGTTAGCTAATCAGGAATGCCTGTGCATCTGCTAATTTCTGGCAAAGCTGGGTCTCTGAAAAAATTATAGTTTTGGAATTGCTTATGGCATTAAGTATAAGTAGGTCTTTCCAATTTTTGATAAAATGCAATTCAAAATTTTTATTGTGTCACATAGAAGATTAGTGACAGTACTATATTTGAAATAGATCCTGAGACAAGAATTAGAAAGCAGACAACTTATTTGAGAGTCAATACCACCAGTAGAGAAATAGGTAGGCAATAAAGGCAAAAAAAAAAAAAAAAAAAAGGAAAAAGTAGAAAGTAATATAGTCTACATTAGTTAATAGGTTTCTGTCATGCCAGGGGGGGCTAGACTTTAGGGGAAATGTTGAGGCGTGACGGGATGAATCATCTGTAGATTTCCAGAGGGTAGTTTTCCTATACTGAAATGACTTCACTTCTGGTCACACCGGAGTTGTTCAGTTTTATTTAGATGCTGTGAAGGTAGACTATTTGAATACAAATCCAAAGGTATGTTTGTAATTCAGAGAAATAAATGTTGATTATATAAACTCTCTATACCAAAAAATGTGAATGAGCTTTCCTATTAACAGTAATAAATAAAACAACAGTGGAAAAATACACTAAGTCAAATAATTGAAAGGATTCTATGAAATATTGCTTTGTTTTCAGATGGGGAATTTTTTAATTTATTTTGGTTCATTGTACACAAATGGGGTATGACTTTTCATTTCTCTGGTTGTACATGAAGTAGAGTCCCACCATTTGCATAATCATACATGTATATAGGGTAATGATGATTGTCTGAGTTTGTTATTTTTCCTCCCTCCACCCCCTCCCCACCCCTCATTTTCCTCTATACAATCCATCCTTCCTCCATTCTTACCTCCCTCCTACCCCCTGTTATGTATCATCATCCACTTATCAGAGAAATCATTCTGCCTTTGGTTTTTTGGGATTGGCTTATCTCACTTAGCATGATATTCTCCAACTCCATCAGATGGGGAATTTTTATATCACTATATGGAATATTGATTAAAGGAAGTGCATTTTAGAAAGCAAAACTAATTCTCTTTCTAATGGCTATTTCAATTGATTCAGTAAGTCTACCATGTAGGGTATGCTTTTCAAAATGTTGAACGTGCTTACACATCAAAAAAGAAAAATCTTCCTGTTAAAGAATTCTGAAATGAGTGCTTTGGCTTCCAAATTTACATGGAAATCTTTTGGCCAACATGACGACAGGCCTGTATAGAATCCATAGGCAGCACCCTTCTGCGCGGAGAGGTAGGTGGCTGTGATTACAGTATTAGCAACTCAGATGTACAACTTTTCCGTCATCACGGGAAGGCAGAAGGTTCTATTGGCCAGTGCTATTCATAGAATAGTCAAACTATTTAAAATTTTAAAAAAGATTACAAAGGAGAAAGACCTGCTTGGTCCTTCATTTGTAACCCAAGGCACTATCTCCCAAGATACTACATATTTTTTCTTGCCCAGAAAGATGGAATGTACTCAGTTGGGAGGGTGTTGCTGCTCAATGATGAAGACGGTAGGTATCAGAGCTGGGTGGCCCAGGTTCAAACGCAGGCTCATCCCAGCGCTGCCTGCTCGGTGACTTTGGCTTCAGCCTTTCTTTCATTTGGAAATGGGGGATCACAGTAATGTACCTTGTTGAGAGTAAAGCAGGTGGAAGGTATGTAAAGAGCTTAAGCAGACATTAAATAGATGACTGAACTTAGGCACAGGGCCTAGCATGTCAGATGCCACTTAACAGTTTCTCCTTATTTTTATTCATGCAATGAAAAAACTGCAGTGGGCTGTCTCCCCCTCACCCCCTTTTTGTGCTTTGCCACAATTTTGGAAGTGTTCCCTAACAAATGGCCCTAAACCACTAACTCACCCAACTCTGGTCTAACATGCAGTATTGGAAGACTTGATGCTACAACCCAGATAGTTTTGGGGCCCCACTAAGTAGGAAATAAAGCCTTCCACAGGGAGAAACGTGTCCTTGCCTCAGAAACCAGGTCCCGAAGTGTCAACCCACTTCAAGCCGCGGGTGCCACAGGAGGCACAGTTGGCTGAGCCCGTTTGTGGCCTTGCTGTGGCAATGGAGAGACAGGTACAGATTTCAAGGCCGGGGTCACAGGGTCCAAGTTCCTGGCCCCTTTGGGGCTCACATCCACTTACCTCTAAGTTTAGCTCTTGGATGAGTTGCTGGGAGGCATTGTATTTGCTGAGAGAACATTCCAGCTGTGTAGCACAATGCTTCAGCTCTTCTTGGAGATTTCCCTTTTCCTCCTCCTGCCTCTTTAAGTTATCTTTCAACTGCTCACCCATTAAAGAGCAAAGCCCCAGAAAGATGAGTTAGCCACTGTCAGAGTCCCCTCCTCCTTCCTTCCCCAGGGCCCCCTCCTCCTTCCTTCCCCAGGGCCCCCTTCTCTGCCCCCTGGCTCTCCCGCTGACTGGCCTTCCGACTTTCCCTTTGTCTCCTAAGCTCTGGGCATCCCTGGCCTCTGCATTCCTCCTGGCCCAGTTCCGTCCATGTCCATGCCCAGATTCATGACCCAACTCTTCCGACATTCTCCTTCTCACCATCTTTTCCTTCTTCTTGTCTTCCTGTCGCAGAGTTTCAAGTTCATCCTCCAAAAACTTCTCCTTTTCTTTGCTCTTTTTCAGCTGATCCCGTTTGTCCTTCAGTGACTTTGTTAGCTCTGGTATCTCCTCTTCTAGCTTGTTTTTGGCTCCTAATAGCTCCTTGTGCTGAGAACATAAAGACTGGGCTGGAAGACAGACTTACACTATATCATATTAGGGAAAAGAAATGCAGGCAGTTGCGCCCAGGGAAATACTGTTCATGATGGTCCCTTAGTTTGACAGCATATGTAACAAAAAAGTCTGCGCCAATGCTCTGCAACATTTCTTCTTTGTTTAACTAAATAGACCAATTTATTTCACTTATAGATCCAATTCCCACAGGGCCAGCCTTCTTTCCCACTTACTCCCTAAACAATCTTAGTAAAGTGCAAAAAGAATAATTCAGAGATCAAAGACTTTAAATTGGCTGACAAGGATAGCTTTTGAATCCTAGTAAGAACAACACTGTTCTTTGACTATTTTTGAGTCTAACCCTTGAAAACACTTGGAAACTGGTGACTGGTGTGGCATTCACACAAATTCTGAACAGTTAGTTCGCATGGGTTGATGGCAACATCTTCTCAAATAAGGACCCATATATTTCACTTTAAGCTGGGCAGATGCTGGAGCTGGCTGCCTGCCGGCCCTGCATACCTGGTACTGAGCGAGTTTGATCTGGTCCTGCATGTCATTTATTTTCTGGTCCTGCTCCTCGGCTGCCTTCTGAAACTGCTTCTTTTCCTTGTCTGAGTCTTCCAGCTTCCCCAGGGTATCAGAGAGTTCTGAAGTCAGTTCGTCTATCTGTTTCCTAAAGTACAGGGACAACAGGGGGATGGAGTTCAGTGCCTGTGTTGTCTGACTATGGAGCTGGCCCCACGGGGAGTCTCTGAGGTCCCACCCCAGGTGGCGGCCCACAGTGGTTGTTTCACGGGGACAGGGTTCTCTGGAGGTGTGTGGAAGGTACCTGTTGCTTGTCAGCTCCTCTCCAGCTGCCACGGATTCCGTCTGCAGCTTCTGAACCTCTCTCTGCAGATCCTGGATGGTGTCTGCTTTCTGCTGGTCCAGAAAAAGGCAGTCCTGCAGCTTCCTCTGGGTATCCTCCAGAGTGCTCCCCGTCTGCATGGCCTCTTCCTTGTACTGGGCTGCTTGCTGAGCTGCAGAAGCCAGGAGACAAGCTGGGGCATGTCCACTAGAGGACGAGTGTGTGTCAAGAACAGACTCTCAAATAAGATTGCCTAAAATGTCTGTGTTTTCATTTTGTGACCTACTTCAAGTCCCAATCTGTCCTCACGTCTGTCCATTTCATTATCGGTCCTAAGGAGCTCTGTTCATCTATCTGTCTTCAACCACCCTCTAGCCATGGGCTCTTCTGGACTAAAGTGAAATAAATTGGTAAAAATGGCTCAGTATCTCCTGCGTGACCCCTCCCAACCTGTCTGGGGTGTAGTCTGTCGAGGGAAGCATACCAGCCCACCTGCCAAGGAGGACAGTGCTGGGGATTGAACGCAGGTCCTGGCGCATGCTGAGCATGGGCTGTGTCCTTGAGCTACACCCCCAGCTAGAGAACACCAGAAAGGGACACAGGAGGAGGGAGCCACGGGGGTTAGGACATTTGTAGATGGACTTGTGGAGGGACAGAAGTTGGCTGGGCCTTAGAGGAAGGCAGAGGAGAGTTCCAGGTGCAGGATAGGTAGACTGAATGCACCAGGGATGGAGGAGGCATGTGGGGGGAGAATAGAAAGGACAGTTTGATTAGAAAGGAAACAGGGAGGAATGGGTGATGGAGCTGAGTAATGGGGTGGATTAGAGGGAGCTCTGGGGCACCCTGAGAGGCTGAGAGAAGTGGCTAAAGTGCAGGGACCTAACACAAGGGGAAGACGGGAATGCTTCAGAGGAGAGGCTTCCAGTAACATCCCTTTGCCCCAGACCCTTGCTCCACAGGGCGGCACCCAGTGACTTCTTTGGAGAAGCACCCAAGTGGGTCCTCACTGTGGGTCCTTTATGCTAAGTATATTCCCTCACTCTGAACATCGTTCTCTCATTCCCTCTTCCAAGTTCCCTAGCCTGGGGTCCTGGAAGGAGGGCCTTACTACCGAAATAAAGACACTCCTTGGAAGAAGGAGGGAGGAGGATTTTGGAAAGCACTGGAAAGGGCTGGGGAACGTAGCTCAGTGGTGGATTGATCACCTCACATGTGCAAGGCCCCGGGTTCCATCCCAGCACTGGAAGAAAAACAGAGTTGGAGAGAGAAGTCATTTTGGAAACGCCTAGAGAGAGGAGGTGGGTGGCTCCGGGAAGTTCTCCAAAGACGAGACTCAACACAGAGCGAGTCAGGGTAGGGGCTCTAAGTTTTGGAATCATCAGCAGAGAAACATAGCTCTGGAGGAAGAGGGCAGCTCGCAAAGAAAGCATAAAGAGGAGGAGGAGAGAAGTGGAGCAGAGGGAGACTCTTCAGGGACGGATGGCTTTAGTTAGAGCAGGGGAAAAAGAGAAAACAACGGTGAGATCTGTAGAAGCACAGGAGAAAAACTGCTGGGAAATGAGGGGTCAGGTGTGGCCACTAACGGCCTCTGGAGACACAGTGTTAAAGGAGGGTGGGGAGCAAGCAGCTGTGGATCTTCGGTTGAAATTGAAAAGGAATTTCCGTGACATAAAATTCACCATTTTAACGTGCACAATTCAGTGCATTTTAGCATACTCACGAGGCTGTGTAACCATCACCAGTATCTAATTCCAGAACATTTCATCACCTCCAAAGAAACCCTGTTCCCAAGGCAAGAAGCTATGGGTGACCTGAGAAAGCAGTCTCCTCAGAGGGCCTCTGACCCAGGGCAGGCAGTGCAGAAGAGCGTGTTTGGAGGCCGAAAGAAGAGAGGGCGTTGAAAACCAGGGTGGGAGGCCGAACTGTGGGGGGAGGGGCCGCAGAAAATGGAGAAGAACGTGACACCAACAAACGAGGCCAGGGCCCGTCCTCCCTGAGGCTGGGAAGAGGCAGGGCCTTCACAAGATGGCGGAGAGAGCGGTGGCAGTGTGAGTTCAGCAGCTGCTGTTCCAGCTGCGGTGGCTTCGGAGAGGAGGTGAGCTTGGGGAGAGTGGGGCATTCAGGGGACCGTGAGACGCAGGGGGCTGCAGCGTGGTGGGGCAGTGCCCGTGGGGGCTCACCTGCCAGCCTGTGCTGCTGTTTGGTCTCCTCAAGAGCGTCGCTCAGCTTCTCGATCTCGGCCCGCAGGGCCCCGTACTCTATCCTGGCCTTGTCCTTGAAGGTCATTTCGAGTTCTCTCATCAGGCAATGCTGCTCCTCCATCTCCACCTCCTTCTTCAGGAGGCTGTTCTGCACCTGCGTCAGCTTCTTCTCCAGCTCGTTCAGCATTTCGTCCTTATCTTGGAGTAACTGAGGAGAGCAAAGTGGGGACGCTGAGAAGGCCAGGAGCAGCAGCAGGGAGTCGGTCGAGAATGTCCTGAGCCCTCGTCCAAGCCACTGTTATCCCCAGCTCAGCTGTCACAGGGTCCTCCCCTCTGTGCGCCCAGTGACCACCACTGGTCACCTCAGGCTGCTCCCAGCGCAGTTAGATGTTCTTCTGCCTCTGCTCAAAACCTTCCTCTGCCTTCCATCTTAGAAAAAGGCCTAAGTCCTCACAACCACCTCCTGGGATGTGGGTGATCTGGTCCTGCCTTGGCTACGTGTCTGGCCTCACGTCCTGCCGCCCTAGCCCTGGCTGCTTCAGGGACTCCTGAGTGCTGCAAGCAGACCCACCGTGGGGCCTTTGGCCTTTGCTATGCTTCCTGCCTGGAATATTCTTCCTCAAGACCTAGCCTAGGTGCCTCCCTCATTTCACTCAAATCTGCCCAAATGTCACCTTATCAGAGAGGTCTTCCATTGCCACACTGGGTAAAACAGTCACCACACTGTTGGAGAAATTATCAGTCCCTAACTTCCATATATCAGTATTACACTTTAATTTTGTTATTTGTTGTCTGCCTCCACACTCTAGAATGTAGAATCCATGGTGGCAGGTGCACTGCATGCTCTGTTATATGCTCTGTGCCCAGAACAGTGCTTGGCATACTGTAGTGCTCAAGAACATCACTTTTTCAAGAATATTTCTGAATGGATGACTCCTTGTTTAATCTGGCCATCTCTCCAGACCCCTCCATTTTGACTAGTGGATTTACTCTATACCTGGAAACACAAAGTTTTAATGACTGTCCAGTCCGTCAGCTGGATTATTTTTGAGAGCTCTGATGGAAGTTCAGAGTTGGGGAAGTGCTGGCTATGAAAGCTTGCACTGGCTTCAAGACCTTTTTGTTTTGAGTTCCATTTCCAGGCTCTTCCGGAAACTTGATTTATGTTGGCAATGACAGATCTTCTAGGGCAGAGCTCCATTGACATTTTCAAACTACTCGGTCTGTGTATTCTTAAGATATTTATAATTTTAAAAGGTGAAATTCACTTGAAATCCTTATTAAAGCTACACATTATTTCATAGCATTTTCTTCCACTCTCAGGTGTTAAAATAAGGGAGCAAGGCAGGAAGGGGGTCTCAACCCCACGATGCTGGGGAAGATCTTAGAGTCGGTGTCTCTGTTTTGGTCCCTGCATAGTCATGTCCCCTTCTGATGTGCAGAGGAAATACCAAGGACGCCCTGAATCTGTGCCTAGGCCCTGGGAGCCCTTGGCCTGTCCCTGCTGAAGCTCCTGAAGCGGTCCCCGCGGTGGAGACGGCTGGCCTGGTGGAGCCAAGGCCTGGCCTCACACCTGCCCTGGCGGCTCCAGGTAACCCGCCTCACCTTTTCTTTCAAGATAGCGAGATTCTGGGTCTCTGTGAACTGCAGCTGCAGCTCCTGCAGCCGGTGCTGCAGGATGGCGGACTCCTTGTCCTTCCTCTCCATGTGGGTGGACGTCTCCTCCCGCAGCCCGTGCAGGTCCAGCTCCAGCTTCATCATGTCTGCACGGGGCGGGCGGCTTGCTCAGAGGAGGCCCGCTCCCCCGGGCGCCCGCCGCCCCGCCCCGGCTTTACCCTTCATGATGTTCTTCTTCTGCTCGGACACGGCCTCCAGCTCCACGCTCAGGTCCTTCACCAGGCTCCGGTACTCCTCCACGTGCAGGCACTGGCTGTCTTTCTGTTCCTGCAAGTGCTTCAGTATCTGGCAGTGAAGAGAGTGGGCGGGTGAGGACACGGCCAGTGCCTGGGGCGAAGCTCAGTGGCAGAGCGCGCCTCGCACGCCCTGGGTTCGATCCCCAGCACCCAAAATAAAATATAACAAAATAAAATGCCAGAGGTCCGGACGACCAGGAGAGACGGGAAGCAGAGAGGGTGGCAGCTGCCAGAGGCTGGGGAGGGGGTGAAAATGTTCTGGAATGAGATAGCAGTGCCGGTGGCCCACTCCTGTGGCCACACACACACACACAGACACACACACAGAGGCAGATTTTATGGCTTGTCCATTATATCTCAATTTTACAAAGTTTTTTAAAATAATAACTTAAAAAAAGAAGATGGCAGACTGTTCACGCTCACACAGAATGTGCACAAAAGAACTACTCCTTCCTCCCCGCGGGGCAGTCAAGGATGGGGCAGCTGCTATGTGCCGGGCCTGATCCGAGGTGCTGAGGAGAGTGGTGCAAAGGACCCAGGCACAACCTCTGGCCTTCTGGTGGGGTGGGACAAAGGAAAATTAAGTATTGATAAGCTCCCGGGAGACCCAGGAGAGCTGGGGACACGGAGGTGCTGGGCCCGGCGGGGTGTGAGTTGCGGGTTTGGGAGCTGCCCCGGCCTCCGAGATGTGGCCTCTGAGCAGGGACCTGCTGGAGGAGCGCACTGAGCCATGCTGTAGGTGTCTGAGGGGAGGGCTTTGCCGGCAGAGGGACCAGCTGGTGACAAGTTCCTGCAGGGAGGACACGGGGAAGGCCAGTGGGCTTAGAACGGGCGAGGGACCGGAGGATAGGAGGATAGGTGAGGGAGCCCTGGGTGGTCACTTGGGGTGGGGCTCGGAGTCCCTCCTCAAGGACTTCGGCTTTTCCGCTGGAGTTCAGGGAGAGCCTTCCTCCCGACCCAGAGGAGGACTGAGGAGCAGCAGTTGGCCGTCTGGGCATCAGAGGATGCTGGGAGGGTTTTGGAGTTGACAGAAAGGAGAGCCGCAGCGTGGAGACAGGAGGCGGCGGCAGGAGAACCGCAGGACCATCCCCGAGTGCCCGGCGTGGGCACTGCAGGGACGCGAAGGCTCACACTAGCCTGAGGCGCGGAGGGGAGGAGAGGGCCGTTGGAAGAGTCAGGCGGATCCTTTCACCAGGTAGGGCTGGGGCGTAGCTCAGCGGGTAGAGCACTTGCCTCGCATGCACAAGGCCCTGGGCTCAGTCCCCAGCACCATTAAAAACAAACCAACAAAACCTAGAACATCAGGCCGTGTGAAGTCTGTAGACAGGAAAGGTGGGGGAGGTATACTCCATTTCACAGGGAAGTTTGGATCATTGCAAAAGATGGGGTGTTAGGAGATCATGCTGTGGGTCAGATGTGAATAACATGGAGCTGACCTTTCAAGAAAATGCGGTCAGGTATTTGTAGTTCCAAGGAAGAACTGCGAAGTCTAATATCCATCCCTCCATTCCTCCAACTTTCTGGGATCAGGAAGTCCCCGGAAGAGAAGAACCTCTGCCTCAACCTCTAGGGTATCCCCTGGCGAGCATCCGTGAGTTCTTTGCCCTGTCTGCCCCCGCTGCCCCCCGCAGCATCCTGTCCTGGCCTGAGCTGTCACCACCTGCCACACGGCATAGTCTTGAGTGACTGGTTTTGTCACATACTTTAAGTTCAGGTCTGACCTCGCCTGGGGGAAGCCTGACTAAGTTTCTTAAAAAAATTTTTTTTGGAGTTGTAGATAGACAGCATGGCTTTATTGTATTTGTTTATTTTTACGTGGTGCTAAGGATTGAACCCAGTGCCTCACACAAGCCAGGCAAGCGCTCTGCCACTGAGCTACAGCCCCAGCCCCTGACTAAGTTTTGACTATTGGTTCATTAGATTTTGCAATTTGTTTACATGGTGTAAATGCTTATTCATTATTAGAACCAACCTTTGACACTGCTTTGAAGTTTACAGAATCTTCAAGAAAAAGTAATGAACTTGCATTAATAATCTTTCCTAAATTTTGTAACTTTTGAACTCTGGCCAGACACTAAAAGGCTGGATGGTCTTTCCAATCTGCCAAGCCAACAGGAGTGCTGTTAGCTGCTCTGTTAGAAACAGGTAGAGACAGGTGCAATTCCAAAATTGAATGCTGCCACAATCTTTGGGACTTGGCATAGAATATTCCCAGGATTCTTGTGGCAGGGCCAACCAGGGTCCCAAAATATAAAATAAAATATAAATTATAATATAAACATAAAAAATAATCAGGAAAGTCCTGTTCAACCTTCTGCCACCAGGCACAATAAACCAAAGTGTCCCACCTTTTTGATGTCCTCACAGTCTTCTGCGGAGCAGGGAGGATGTCTGTGGGTGGCTGTGTAAGAAGCAAATTCTGCTTGTAATTTTATCAAAGCCTCTTCCCGCTCCAGAACCTGCAAGCGAGCACAAGTCAGGTGAATGAGTGGTGTCGCATCTTGCCATCGTTGCTGTCTTTGCAGGCTGTTCCTTTCGGCAGCCTGTCTGTTGCATTGTTCTGTGATTATCATGCACTTCCTGTAGGGTGGGTAGGGAGAAGAAATTATGCTCTCAATCTTTTATCAAGGTTATCTAGGCACAGAGAGTGATTTGCATCAAGTGCATCGGCAGCCACGTTTGGGACTCCATCCTGAACTTCTTGTGGGGTCCACTTTATGAGGCAGAAGATGGTTCTTGGAGGCTGCAGTGGAGACCAGTGTCTAATCAATCAGAGGACCAGATTCAGGGTTTGAGAATTAAGGAAGGAAGTTTCTTATGGAGTGGATGAAAGCGTATGTAATTTTTTCTTTTGAAAATTAAGAAAAAATAAAATTTTTGTTTCATTGCCATGATTTTTTGAAGTTGTTGAAAATAATTCAAACAAAACCCAAACATTGAAAGATGTGAAAATATCATTATTTCTGCTGTCCTCTCCCACTTCCAGAAAGGGAGGGAGAACATGATTGAAAACTTATGGTGTATACTTCTGCATTATGATCAGAGATTTAAAAAAAACAGGATTTTGTAACTTATTCTCAACATTGTATCACAAAGATCTGCTTCATCCTTTTTACTCACTGCATATTATTCCATAACAAGCATAACTCTTCCAGCATTTCTCTTAAACTCTTTTAACCATTTACCTTTTAACCATTTACCTTCTGAGGTTGTTGAGACATTGTCTCTTTAGACTCTCAAACTTAATACAAATAGCTCCCTAATAGCATGCCACAGAGAATATGAACAAAAGGTGGGGTCAAGTATGTATGACATTTGAGGATTCTTAATGAAAGATTAATTTAGGTGATTTTCTCCTTTCTTTCCTCATGGTTTCATTATGGATCTCTCAGAAAAATGTTCTAGAATGAGGAACTTACCAAAGCATTACTGCAGGCTAGCTTATTTCGAAGCTCCTGGATCAGATCATCCTGCTCAGAGACCTTCTGCCAGACTTCAGACAGTCGCTTCATGGTCTCCTGGTGCTCTTGAATCATGCAGGGAGAAGGGTATATACGCACCTTTGGGTGGTCACCCTTGTTCTCAGGCTCCTGGGATATTTAAAAATGATGAGTTAGTTTTGTTTGTAATTTGTGAATTAACTTCAGAAGTCCATGAGTATGGAAAATCTCTAGACCTAGGTTCTGAAAGTACCCATTCACGTATGGGAAGCGTGGTTCCCCCCCAAAGAAGAAAAAAAACAGCAACTAGTGCAGACACGGGGCCAAAGTCCAAACAGTTCATAGGCAATGTCAGCCTCTGGGAACTTGGGCCTCTCCTCGGTGACTGTCTGTGTCACCAGAATTCTGGGCCCCTCCAGAGGTACTCTATGATATTTGTGTCTGCACAGGTGTGTATTTATATGACCCCTCTCGTTTCCTTACGCAAAAGAGTCTTCTACATACTATTCCGAACTTTGCGTTTGGAAATTCAAACTTTGTCCTTAGAATATTTTTCACATCAGTATTTGTAGATCTATCTTCTTATACTTTAAAAATTAAGTCCACATCAAACAAGTCACCATGTCTATATTATCTTTCTAAAACATTCTACATTACCATCAAGACTAAATTTCCCTTTGACCATTACGCCTCTCCCTTATCCCTCTCTGCTTTCCAGAGATGACAAATGGTGCGTATCCTTCTAGAACCTTATCTATATGTTTACCTACCATAAATGAATCTATAGAATATGGATTATGTTGGCTTTGTGACGTACAGAATGGATTTTTTAACTTTACAAGATATTTTAGGGACTTATCCAAATTGGTACTAATGCTTCTCTTTTGTCCTTTTAAATTGCCTTTATATGTATTTATCCAGGTTCTTACTGATGATAATATAGGTTATTTCTAATATGAAACTGAAATGATTACTTTTGTACATAAATCTTTGAGTATTTATTTTGGCAACTGTGCAGATTATATCTGTAGATGTAGGACTGCTGCTTCATATTTGAACTTAGATGTTGCACACTTCTTTTGAAGTGTCCTTCAAAAGAAGCTGTAAGAATAGACACCCAGGGCTGGGTTGTGGCTCAGTGGTGGAGTGCTTGCCTAGCATGCATGAGGCCCTGGGTTCCATCCTTAGCACCACATACAAAAAAACTAAATAAAATAAAGTTATATTTAAAAAAAAGAATAGACACCAATCAATCTTTCTGAGAACTGTATTTTTTGTTTTAAAAATATCTTTCCTTAGATCATCTGAAATCATGCATGAAGGTCACTACCTTCCCATTTGTCTGCATTAATAATGGGGTGAACTGATGCACATAGAAAAAAATAAAAAAAGAGCAAAGAGTTCTAGTTTGCATGGTAGATTCCTTTGCCCATTAAACCTCCTCTCTACCTGGGCCTTTCAGGCCAAGTTAGAAATAGTTCATGTTCATTGAGCGTGAAAGCTGCCCGTGAGCAACCTGCAGAAAGGCCAGTCAGAAATCTAAAATTAACCACAAATGACATTTGTGTAAATAATTTAGTGTCTAAGAGGGCAAAGGCATGGAAAACATAACAGGAAAGTTAAGAAACTAGAAGAAGATATCTGTAGGTTTTAATATCTTTTTAATGCTTTGGAAAGAAAAAAGGAAATTGATTTTAAAAGTAATAGAAGAAAAATTCTCTGAATCAAAGAAAAGCATAGATCTTTGGATTAAAAGTCAGTTAAGTATTTCGAGAGGCTTAATGAAAGATAAAATATCCTTAGCCTAAAAACGTTAGAGAGATAAGATAGATGACCTACAGACAACAGAACGACACCCCAAAACTGATCTTCAGTACTGGGTGGTAGGACACAGGCAGAAGTGTCTTCAAAGACTTAGGGGAAGGTGCTTTTGAAAGTTTATCTATCCAGCTAAATTAGCATTCAAGAATGATGTCAAAACAAACCTTGTCCAGATGTGAAAGTGTGGAGAAAAATTTCCACTCATAATTGTTTCTGAAAGAATTAAGAAGAAATCATTACAGCAAAAGGAAAAGTCCAATAACGCAGAAGAGGGATAGTATACTGCCCAGTACAGTTAAGGTATATAAGTTGGGTTTATTTGTGATCTTAAAGAAATAGACATTTTATATGTTGTAGGAACAGCTCCAGATATTTTAAACATGGGTGAAAAGCTTTTCTTCATAGTAGGATAGCATAATTCAGACATCTGGATGAGATGAGAGCACAAAATAATCCCATTTCTGAAAATAAATTAAAAAATAAAAATTTAACACATTTAATCCTAAGTAAAGCAGTTTATTAAAATAACACATCATGAGTAGAATTTATTCCAGGAACACAGATTATTCTGTATATGAAAATCTGTTGATATAATCTCCTTCATTAAAGGATTGATGCTCATAAATACATCTGGTAAAATTCAAAATTCATTTCTGATAAACATTCTTGATAAGCTAGATATAAGTCATGCTTCCAACCTGAAAAAGGACATTAAAACAAAAAGACAACAGGCATTATGCCTTTTTTTTTTTGAAGGGCATGATAGTTTTTTTTTTTTTAATTGTACCACACCGATCATGATGACCAGCATACATATGGATATGCCAATGTCTTTTTTCTCAACATTGCAGTATTTTTGAATACTGAAATGTTTCAAAGGACCAAGAATGTTAAGAGAATAAAGATCTTAGATGAAAATGGACACTAGTAACTCTGGTATTCTAACCCACAGAATTAATTTAAACCCCCTATGAATCAGTGACGTGCTATTTAGTTATGAAGAACAAAAGTTCTCTTAGAAGTAGGCAGCAGGAATTTGTGCTTTTTTGTACTTTAATCTTTAGTTTTTATAATTTAAGCTATGTCCACCCTGGTTAAAGCACAATCATGCAAAGACACTTCGGATAACTTCCATGCTAACATCGCACAAGATTAGTGATTTTACTTAAAAATTAAAAAAAAAAATCAAACCATTACCAAAATAAAGAGGCAAATAAATGTGATTTTCAAATCATTTGAAAAGTATAGTGCTTATTTGTCAAATACACACTCAACTGCCAAAATTATAACTTCCAAGCTTCTGCCATAAAATTAATTTATGTGTATATTTATATATGGGTTTTGTTTATAAGAACTGTATTTTTTCAATCAATAAGAGAAAGTTACTTTTTAGAGAATAACATAGTTGGTGGCATTGCCACATATCTGTAGTAGACAAAGTCATATGGTGTTAAATGTGGCTGTAAGTATTCTAAGGTACAGAATTTTGACCAAAGATCAAAATTATGATAATCTGATCTTTAAAATCCAACCTATATGAGACTACTTTAGAGAGTGAATGTGCTGTTGAGTATTCCAATAACCTTTTCTTCTTATGGATTTCTACAAACTGACCTTTTTTAAAATCATGGACTCATCACTATTTCATACTGATCTCTTTACTTCCATGGTACCATTTCGGTACCGGGATTTCTGACACAGAACTAAGTTTTTTTTTTTTTTTTTTTAAATTAATTTATTTTGATTCATTGTAAACAAATGGGGTAAACTTGTTTCTCTTGTTGTACATGAAGTAGAGTCAACGTGCTAAATTTGATTTCATAAAAATAGTAGATACTTTAACCTTTCAGTGACAGTTTTTAAGTCTGTAAACTCAAGAATCACATTACTTAGCTCAGCAACTATGGCATTATGCTTAATAGTGAAATACTAGAAACATTTCCTTTAAAGTAAGAAGCAAAACAAAGATAACTGTGATTTTACATTGTTCCGGAGGTTCTAGTTGGTCCAATGAGATAGAAAATAAGTTGTATAAACTTATAAAGTGAAATCAATTTAGACAAATCTAAGATGTTCAACTGAAAACCCCCTAAGAGAGCTTAGTAAGGTGGCAGGGTAAGAGAGAAGGTTTCCTACACCTCAGTAGTAATTCTTAAGATTAAATATATAAAAGTTCTTACTCATAAAACTAATGGCAACTGTAATATATCTAGGCTTAAACTCACCAAGAGGTATGTGAGATTTATAAAAAAAAAAAAGTGTAAAATCTTAGTAAAAGGGTACATCCAAAAATCAGAATAAAACAAGAAGTATGTCACATTCCGAGGGCATGCTAATTTCCCCCAAGTTAATATATAATGTGCAAGTCAGCCAATGAAAGTCTAAATTTCATCATGAGGGGATGTACACAAATGACTAGGAAAAATCTGAAATATACTCACGAAGGAGGAATGATCCTAAAAGGAGCTCTAAAACATGTTAGCAGTTAAAGTCACTAAAACCTCTGAAACTGGTGTAGGAACTTTCTAGAAAGCAGAGCAAAGAAAGGTGCCCATAAAGAGCTCTGTGTATGAAACAATCAGTATTATGAATTGGTACTCAAATCAGTGGGAAGTTGGGATGTTCATCTAATGGTTTGGGGGCCAGTAGAGATCCGTTTAGATAAAAAATAGAGACATCAAATTATATACGATGATAAATATGTATATGAGATATATATTCCAGATGGACTAAGGATAAAAACATAAAGATGCAAAATTTATAAAAGTACAAAAAGAAAATCTGAGATAAACTTTCATAATCTTGGGAGTAGAGAAGCCCTCCAAAGCAAGACATAAAACCTAGAATCTATAAAAAAGGACTGGCAGATTCAACTCTATAAAAATTATAAAACTTCTGTACAGTGAAAAGTTCCATTCATAAAGTAAAATGAAAAGTTGTGGCTCATGGGAAAAATATTTCCAGCATTCATAATGAAGCATTATTACTCATAATAGATGAAGAAGTTCTTATAAATGAACACACAAAAAAACTAACAATCCAGTAAGAAAATGGGTTAGGGATTAAAAGAAGTGATTTGTAAAACAGCTCCCTATGACCCATATGAATAGTGGTCAGCACGTCCCTGCCTGTGGTGGTGACCCCTGTGCCAGCCAGACCCCCTTTCAGCAGGGAAGAACTTACTGGCCCAGCAGCTATAAGGACTGCTACCGGGAATCAGCCCTTTCTGGGGACTGCCTGGGCTGAAGAAGACTGCTTGGCCGAAGGTCACACCTTTCCCAGGGGCACCCCACATCCAATAAGTGATCAACAAAGAGGTGCAAAGCCAGGTCCCTTTCCCTCAGCTTAAGGCTGCTCTGGGGTTGCATCCAGTCCCACGATACCCCATGGGGTCAGCCGAGCCTTTGTTGAGACAAAACAGCCTGCTTCTCCCTACCCATCTCTGCTTCCTTCCCCTTATTCTCGGGCGTTAATAGCACCAGTTATCCCTAAATATCCTGAATGCTCATCTGTTTGGAGTCTCCTTCCTGGGGAACCCAACCTGTGACTATTGTAACTAATGAAGTGAAAACGATACAAGAAATAATGAGAAAACTCCCTCCTGCCCCAGTCCTCAGTTTAGCACAACTTAAAAAAGATTGAAAACAGTGGGGGTAGGTGTGGAGGGGAAAAAACTCTTTAATCATTGTTGACAAAAGCATAAACATTTTCGGGATATATAATTTAGCAATATTTTTAAACATTAAAAATAAGCATGTCCCATGACCAAAACAATCACACTTCAGAATTGAAGTTGGACAGAGTTGAAATAAGGACAACTTGTTTGTAACAGAAAATAAAAAAGTCAGTAGATGGTACATTCATCCTATAGAATACAAGTAGTAACTAAATTTGTTAAGATACACCTTTTAAAAGCAAGTTATAAAACCACATTTATAATGCCCATTTATGTGAAAAGAGAGCCCCAGCCATTCGTATATGTAACCACGTCACCGAAGCCCTGGGTTCCCAGGACAGTGACTGAAGGGTGCGGGGAGCAGGCTGACGTCAGACTTTCACATTTAGTCTCCATCCTTCTGCATAGAGAGTCTATATCATTGTGTTACTCGTGTAATTTAAAAAAAGTAATGAGAAAAGAAACAAGTCCAAGCCCTTTGGCTCTTCCTTCTCACGTTTCATGGCCTTTTCCTCCTGTTTGGTCCTGAAGACATGGTTGCAGGAGTCCTGGGACCTGGAAGAACTCACTACCAGACCTCCATGAGGAGATGGAAGACTGGGGAGCTCACTGGCAATTCTCTTTCTGCTTTATTGGAAGTGGTGACTCTTTATACTAATCGGGGAACCCCAGAAGAGCTAAGGCGTAACCCTAAAGAAAACATGAAAGCTGGAAATTAAAAAACTGAGAGCTACAAAATTCAAGGGCAGGAGTGGACATCTGTTTGAGGGTCTTAGTTTCTGGTGAAGGGCCATTAAAGGGAACCACGTGGGAGCCTGTCTGCTTGCTGACCTCTGGACTGAGCAGCCTGGTTTGAGTCCTACCTGGTTGATGAGCCCCCTGAGCTCGCCTTCCAGCATCTTCACTTGGCACTCCAGCAACTCGATGTTGCTCAGGGAAGTCTGGTATTTATCCCTGTAGAGGCTCAAGCTCCTTTCTAGGGAGACGATCTTGTCCCCCGCCAAGGCAAGCTGCTCCTGTGCCAAATGGAGTTTCTCCCCTGTGTTCTCATTATGAGTTCCCATTTCCTCCTCGTAGAGAATCACCTGTTAGTGGAGGAAGGAAACCACATAGAACCCACGAAGCATCTAATGAGCAAAGGGCATGGTTATAAGACCCTAGGCAAAGCATTCCTAAGTCTGAACTAGAAACCCGGATGAAGGGAATAGGCGCAGTGAGGATCTAAAAGCTGTGTGTGATATCAGAATGGGAATGATTAGAAATAGAAGACTGTCCTATTTGGAACCAGGGACCATGCCTATTGTCTCCTCGTCTGCCATGTGGTAAGAACTCAAAAAATACTTGTTGATTAGCAGGAATGGATTTGTACTCTTGCATGTTTTTTTACGGGCTTGAAATGCCAGTATTCTTTCTTCCCTAGGTGTTCTCCAGAGATCTAATTTGGAAAACCCCTCATGTACCCTGGACCACATTGGCAAAGTTCCCAAGAGACAGTGGGGAAGTGCCAGCTAAAGATCCTCTGAGATTTGCATGATCCTTATTTAGGTTCCTTTTCTTTCTAATCATTTAATTAGTCATCCATCTGACAGATATTTATTGAATACTCATAAACACTGCTTGGGTGCAGAGGGGATATATACATATGAGACAGACTCATTTCTCAAAGAGTTAAAAACTCACAATCTTGGGGAGAAAAGATTTAAAATTAGCAGACAACTGTATACAGTTTAGTGTGTGCTACATTGTATGGCTGGAACTGCTTGTCTTCAAGGAGTGCTGAGGAGACTCATCATGGAAGACTTCATGCTGGTTCCAGTAACCCAGTACTGATAGAACCCTTCCACTAGTGTAAGCCATTAAACTCATGGGCTTCCTGGCCTTATTCGACTTGTCTCTCTATGTGCTTCCCGAGCTAACTACATTTGTGTATTCATATCCTTGTCTTAGGCTGTTGGCTGAATTGGACCTTAGGCAGAAGTCTGATGCTTCTGTGTAACAAAGCACTAGGGAAACTTGGCAGAAGGCCTCAAGTAAATTTTCCAGCACTTCCTCAGTGTGGGGTCAGTGGCAGTGTCTGCTACTTGCCAAATTCCATCTCTCTCCTCCTCCTCCTCCTCCTTAGTAGCAGAACTTAACTTTATTGGTGCGTCAATAGACCTCTAAAAGCTCCACTTTTCCCAGACTTCCCAAGAACTAGCAGTAGCCATGTGACTAATTCTGTCCAATGATACACAAATGAAAGTGTTGTGTAGGGTTTCTGGAAAGTGTCCTTAAAAGGAAGTAGTGTGCCTTTCTTCCCATCCTCCTCTTCCTCTGGATTATGTGGAACAGGGATGTGATGGTTGGAGGTCCACCAACCACAGCAGGTGACTTAGCTAATGGAAACTTTCAGCAGATGAGATGGCGAAACCAGACTCTTTTGTGGAACCAGTCAATTTTAACACAGTTCCACTTAAGCTTTATTGAACCATGATTTATGCTCACGGCCTTTGTTCCAAACTGTATATTGTAGAATACCTCTTCTTTGTCCTTCCCTTCTCAATTCTTTTCAGCAAATTCTCACAATAATCCCTTTTAAAAAATTCTGTGTCTCTAAGTTTCCTCATAAAGCCCCTGGAGATAGTCCTTAAGCAACAGCACTGCTTAAACACTTCTTGGAATTTTCTTTAAATCTGGAGGAAGACAATGCCAAGGGGAAACCCCCAGATATATATACTATATCTTATATATAGTATATATATCATATATGAGTCTGCCCGTCCCATTACACAGAATGATTCTGTTGCTGTTAGTGCTACTGGCTTTAGTTCTTAGTTTTGAGTCTTGGGATTGTACAGGGATGCTATTCTTTTGTTGAAAAGATGCTATCCTGGAACATGAATTTATAGTTATATATGTCCAGAATACACTTAAGCTAAGTTTATAGGATCTAAAACTCTGAGTGATGGAATCAGACCCAGTGTCTGGTTATCTCATCAACTGGGTAGATGCCAGAAATTCATATAATCAGAACCTGACTTTGCTAAAAACCTGCTCGAGATGTTGCCAAGCTCCCCCCTTTAAGTCCAGTGTTTGCTTTCTGGCGGGGGTGACCTGATTTCTGCATTTCTGTAGTTAAGCTAGCGGTACCTCATCTTCTTTCAGCTTGCAGTGATGGTGAAGAATAACCAGGTCGGAAGTCTGCTTCTCCAGGATGGACTGGTACTGCAGGAGAGAGCAGTAGGAAGTCTGTAATTCATCGGTGCGAAACTCCAGTTCTCGCTGAAGGGCCAGCAATTTTTTCTTCAGTTGCTGGAGTTGTCTCAGATGACACTCTTTAGTGGACCCAAACTCCATCAGGGAGTCCTCGAATGCCAACACCTGGGCTTGCTTCTTGTTCTGTCGTACAGAGAGGGTGTACAGAAAAGGCTTTAGCACATCACTAAGGATGCAGTTTTTCATCTGTTCAACTGTTCACATCCACCCATCCACCCTATCATCCACAGAGAACTTACTAAACATTTCATTCTGTTCACAAGGAGAGATATCATTTCGTATTCCCACTCTGTAAGAAGGATTCAAAAGAAGAAAAAAAGATGGTTCTTACCTGTCAGAAAGTTTAGTTAGGCCAAGAAAAACACATGTGTATTAAGGATCTAGAGGGAGGTGTGTAATAAAATGCTTATGTTTTGACCTTCACATGTAAAGATAAGATTTGACTTGGAAAGAAATGGATTTTGGGGTCATGTTCTTGGACCACATTTGGAATACCTGGGTAAAGGAATATTGAAAGGAGTCAAGGGTAAGTTCTTGGGGGTTCTGGAATACTGGAAAATGGGATGGAGAGAGAGAGATACTGTCCCCATCTAGGCACTGCCTCTGTCTCTACCTCCTGAAGGAAGGGGAGACCTTGGGGATGTTGAGTGTGTGTGTGTGTGTGTGTGTGTGGTGTGCCCTCCACCTGCCAATCCACAACTTACCTGAAATGCTGCTAAACTCACCCTGTTACCATCCTATAATGTCATTTTATGTCAAATAAATTAATCATGATATTCCATCATTGTTGTGTATACAGTTCAGTAATTTATAATCCATTTATAGGATTATGCAGTTATCATTACAATTCTAGCTGTAGAACATTTCCATCATCCCTAAAATTCTCTCATGAAAATTTGCAGTCACTACTGTTCCCCCACCTCCAGGCAGCCACTAATCTGCTTTCTGCCTCTATGGATTTGCCTTTTTTAGGTGTTTCATACATGGAATTGTACAATACATCATGTTTTGTGTCTGAATTCTTTCACTTGGTGTTAAGTTTTTGAGGTTCATCCAGGTTGCAGCAAGAATCAGTGTTCTGTTCCTTTTTATGGTGGATAAAAAGATCTACCCATCGATGGGTATCTGAACTGTTTCAGTTTTGGCTATTGTGAATAATGCCACTATGAACATAAATATACTAGTCTTTGTGTTTTTCTTTAGTTAATTTGTTCAGCCAGTATTACGATGCACTTACTCTATCAAGCCCTGTATTAGGTGATGGAGGTAAACTGTTTAAGACAGACAAGATACCTGCCTCCATGGAGTCTGCATGGAACAGAGAGAGAAAGCAAGACAAACCAGTAGGTTATGGCGTGCACTAGGAGGTAAAAGTGCTACAGACAAGGGGAAAGCAGGGAGCAAGACAGGACTGCCAGGAGGGAGTTTGTACTGTTTTTATGGAGGACCACACTGGGGAGGTGACACGGGTGGCAGGGGAAGGGACCTGGTGGAAATCTGTAGCAGGAATGCTCCTGAGAGAGGTAACAGCAAGTACAAAGACAGAGGGGCGATGTGCCTGGTGGCATGTGAGGATCCCCGGCCCTCTGTTCTATTTGGAGTAGAGAAAGTAAAGGGGACAGGAGGTGCCAGATGAGGGGAAAAAGACAGAGGAATGAGGTCCTTCAGGGACTTAAGGGCCATTTTAAAGACTCCAAAGGCTCACATAGATGAAAGGCCACTGCAGGCGCTGAGCAGGGGAGCGACATGATGGCCCTCAGAGTTTACAAAGGACACACTGGTTGTTCTGTTGAAAATCAACTGATAGCAACAGTGGTTCATGTTCTCTGGCAAAGACAGAAGCAGGGATAGCAGACACGAGGCTACTGAAGGCAGGAAAAGATGGCGGTGCAGACCGATGTGGTAGCAGTAGAGGCTGGCAGAAATGTCTGGCTTCTACGCATGTTTTGAAAGTAGAGTCTACAGAATTTACTGCTGAGGAAGATGTTGGAGGGTGGGTAATGCTGGTCATCCATAACAGGATGACTTCAAGGTTGGGGCCTGAGATCACTGGAGAGGTGGCGTTTTAGTGGGATTAAGCTAAGAATTGAAAGAGAAGAATCTTCTTTAGTGAGAATGGGTGGTGGCAGCACAGGTAAGGTAGAGGAGGCTGAGCCCAGCTCAGAACCAGAAAGACAAGGATTGGTTGTGCCAGTTCAATCTGAACTCCTCTTTTCCAGTTCCCCTGGACGTTTATCTCAACCTGAATGCCTCGGAATTAACAGAGAAAATGGATCACGGTAGTCATCGGGTAAAGGAAATCCTAGCAGAGACTAGCTGAACTCTTGGCCTGAAAACCTAGTGTATATGGCTAGTGCCCTTTTCCTAAGCTGAGTGAAGTTGGATTTTGTATTTACTCTGTGTAGTTCTGATTGTCAGCATTTATGTTAGATGTTATTGAGTGCTTTCCTTCTTTCCAGGATAAGAATACTGCTGTTCTTACAACCCATTTCTGGTTGAGGTTTGGAGAGAAAGGACTTGGAAATACTGAAAGAGAGGGAGGGAGGGAGGGAGAGAGAGAGAGAGAGAGAGAGAGAGAGAGAGAGAGAGAGAGAGAGAGAGAGAGAGAGAGAGGATGTGTGTGTGTGTGTGTGTAGGAAGATGCTCAGGAGCCCAAATCTTCCTGTGTACACAGAGGTAGCAGTGAAGCCACTGCCAGGGGCATGAGGAGCTACTTGGAAAGACACATGGTCACGAATAAGCACTCAATGTGGACAGAACTAAAGCAAAGGCGTAAATACCCAGGGATGGGGTTAATTCAGAACAGCTGTCTTAGTGAAGCAACTACCCAATAAAATTCTTATTATTACTGGGTGCCTATAATCCCAGTGATTTGGGAGCCTGAGGCAGGAGGATCACAAGTTTGAGGACAGCCTGGGCAATTTACTGAAACCCTGTCTCAAAATAAAAATTAAAAAGGGTTTGGGATGTAGCTTAGTGATGAAGTGCTGCAGCTGCCTACTATGACTACTAGTACCATTATTGCTACTACTAAGGATTTTGGGGGGGTGGGCACTGGAAATTAAACCCAGGGGCATTTGACCACTGAGCTATATCCCCAACCTTTTTTGTGTTTTATTTTGAGACAGGGTCTCACTTACTTGCTTAGGGCTTCCATAAGTTGCTAAGGCTGGCTTTGAACTTGAGCTCCTCCTGCTTCAGCCTCCTGAATTGCTGGGATTACAGGTGTGTACTACCACACCTGGCAAAAATCCTTATTATTTTGGTCAAAATCTTTTTCTCTTGTCTTCACTTAATGTGAACTGGTCTCTGAGGGTTAAGAACCTGGATTCCTGGCGCTTCCAGTGCTCATGTGCAACTTCTGATGTGGAACTGCCTCCCCACCATGGGCAGGTATGACCCAGCTGAAACCTCAGCTGTGCTCTTCTCATGTGTATTCTTTCTTTGCTTCGCCTTCTTTCCACGTGCCCACGTTCTCTTAATTGCCCAATAGAATGAGAGAAACACTATATGTTTAAAAGAAGTCAAACTTCAGGGTTTCAGCTCCTCGTATCTGGTATAACACCCATGCTTAGGTGTGCTCAGAATTGCTCTTCAGCTTTAAAGTTTCCTGTGGGTAAAGGGTGTCTTTCCTGAATGGGGTGTAGGGAGCTTCCCAGCCTGGCAGTGATGCTGATGAACCACTAATAATTTCTATTCCTAGAGGTCATGTTGAGTCTCTGGATTTAATTTTGGTCTGAGGTAACATGATGGACCAGCCAGATGATGAGAGATCTCTCAACTTTTCCAGTAGCAGACCTAATTTGCCTGAGTATAAAGTTCCCCAAACTGCCTATATCTACAGAGAAAGTAGAGGTCTCTTGGATGGGAATATAAATATTTGTGTACTACAGAAACCTATGTGTTTGGAGAAATCAAATTTTCAAGACTTGGAAAAATGCCTAAACTTACTTAAGACTTGCTACATTTCTACTTATTTATCCTTATGTATTCAAAAGTTTATTTTTATTAATTCTAAGTGAATAGAAAATGACATGCTATTAATCCATTTCACATGCTATGAAATCTACATTTACCTTATATATGTGCTAAGGAACAGAACAGTTTAATAAAAGCACCAAAACATTCCTTTTTTTTGGTCTTCTTTTTGAAAAGTTTTTTTCCTAGTGAAGACATAGTTTTTTGTTTTTTTTTAAATTTTTGCATTTTTCTTTGACTTCGAAACTGAGATCTGGAGAAAGTGAGCAAGTTAGAAATGATAGAAACGATTTTTATGGAAGTAAGATTAATTCTTAAGGTGACCATCCAGAGATGGATGATTCTGGGGGCCTTCTGGTCTACCAGGTTTCTCAGCTAGATTTCTATCCTGGTATCAGCTGCTTGACATGAAGAGTGCTGGCCACCCAAGGAACTTGTTCCCATATTTAGTCAACCTTTCAGCCCTACTTGTGGTCAGAGATTATAGCTATTGCTCCTTCCTTGCCTATGTGGCCACTTGATCACAGAAGGAAATTAATTGGCCTGGCATGATTTGCCTTTTGAAAAGTCACGTTGGTTTCCACCCAATACTTTTTGCTTTTCAAGTTGATGCTAATTGATTGATGTTAAGTTCTATATTTTCCCTGATATTGAAGTTAAGCTGACAGGTCTATAATTACCAGGATTGTCCTTTTTCCCTTTTTTAAAAGATGAGCACTTCATTTACCCTTTTTCAGTCTACAGGGACTTTCTTTATCCTCTTGAGTTCTCAAAAATAATCACTAGCAGCTATGTAATAACACCTGCCAATTCCTTAAGTACTCTTAGAAGAATGTCATCAGGCCCTGCTGATTTGCCTAAAGCCGGCTTTTCAAAATACTTTTTAACCCTTTTATTCCCTACTCTAGTTTGCATGCTCTTCTGTCACAAGTTGTCATTGTTCTGATGACCGGATTTCTGATGTTTTTTTTTTTTTTTCATTTAAGAACTGAAAGTCTCCTTATCTTTTTATAGTCATTGTTATAAACTTCTTCTATCTTTGAGGCATAGTGAGTTTTCTTGGGATGTATGTTAGCCTTGAATCACCAGATAGGTTGATCTGCTACTTCTTAGGTCTTCGTACTGGTAGCATATAGAACTGTGTGCTTAGCTGACCTGCTTTTCTTTTGCTTGCATTTGTGACTTTGACCTTCTTTTCACCAGTGACCTCTGTTTACCTGAGATTCACTTTAAAAACATATACTATTTTGGAATGATTTTCAATTTATAGAAAAAGTTCAAAAGTAGCAAAGAGAGTTCCTATAGAGTTTTCATCCAGCTTCCCCTAAAGTTGACTTCTCACATAATGTTATACATTTGCCCAAACTAAAAATTAATGTTGTTAGATGATTATGAATGAAACTAGATGAATTTTGTCAGATTTTTTTACTAATGTAATTTTTTTTTTTCTGTTCTATGATCATCCAACCCAGGATTCCTTATTACATTTAGCAGATTCACTTAAAAATTCTTATTTTTCATTATCAATGATGTGTAGCGAAACTATGGAACCAGTCTAGGTGTCCTTCGATGAATGAATGGAAAAGGAAAATGTGGTATATACACACCATGGAGTTTTACTCGGTCATAAAGAAAAATGGAATTATGTCATGTGCAGAAAAATGGATGGAATTTGAGAACATTATGTTAAGTGAAATAAGCCAAACTCAGAAAGTCAAGGGTCTCATGTTTCCTCTTCTATGTGGAAGCTGGGGAGCAAAAAGGAAAATAAAAGTATGTGTGGGGGAGGGGATCTCTTGAAAATTGAAGGGAGATCAGTAGAGTAGAGGAAAGTGTTGAGGGTGGGGAAGAGAGGAGGATAAAGAAAAATACTGGGGAATGCAATCGGTCAAATTATATTGTTATATTGTGTGCAACTACAAACATGTAACAACAAATCCCACCATTGTGTACAATCATTATGCACCAAGAAAAATTATGGAAAACATTTAAAAAAAGGATGAAAAATAATCCAAAATGACACTGTGTGATAATATCCATCAGGACTACTAATCTTTACATATTCAACTAATGACTTTCATCTGTAGGATTAAAAGTTCCACTATGCAGTTTTATCCTAAAAATAACTCACAGCTCAGTTTGACAACCTGAGTTCAACTGAATGTCAGGGTATACTACCCATGCTTCCACCAGGGAATGGGGCCTGGAAAAATTATTCAAAAAGACCCTTCCATTTCTGATTTGATCCTCATTTTATTGCAATTCCTCTCTTGTTCTTTTTTCCTTTCATTTTGAGGTTTTCTTTTGATTCCTGGGCAGGGCCAGGACTGGCGTGAGGGAAGCAAGGTGCAGATTTTAAGGAGGCACTCAGTCTCGGGATCAGGCAAGTGCAGATTGGCACCGAAGAGCCAGTGCCCATAAATTCTGCACCAGGAGCACCTCGCTGGCTCTGTTCTGGGGGTTTAGAGCATAATGAATTTTTCTTGATGAATAAGGTCAGATCATTTTCTTTCCTATCAAACACCGTCCCTTCCATTTCTTTTGTTACCAGTGACATCTGATGTAATTTGCTGTGATCCTGAACCGGGACCTTGTGCTTCTTTCCCCTGCTCCTTTCAGATATTAGCCAAAATTCCAGAAAGTCTTAGGTTTCATCCCCGGATGTAGATGACCTTGAAAATAGCTACAGTGAAGAGTCCTGAGAGTAGGAGACACATTTTCACTGTTAGGGTGTTTATATTTAGTTCTCTCTCATTGTTTGCTCTACAAGGACTCTTGAATGACCAATGGGAGAGCTTTCTATTCTTCTTGCTCAAGGTAGTCAAAGGAGCGGGGGTAGGCAGCAGGTGCCAGCTTCCTTCCGTGGCTGCTGTAAATCATGGTTTCCTCCACACGGTGATGGCTCTCTTTCATATTACATTTCCTTGTGCAAAGCGGATTTGAAAGGGATGTTCTGAGTAGATGAGTATAGGGCTACATGTAATTGTGTATTTGTATGCATAGTCTGCAATTTAAATTTTGCACTAAGTGCTAGGAAAAAAAGAGCTTGTTTTAAAGCTTGTTTCAAGCTGTTAGACCTTCTTCTAGGCAATTAGAATAATAAAATGCAATTTAATACTTTTCTCCTTTCAAGTTGCCAGGTACATTTATAAGTACATGGCTTTTCCTGACTGGGGGACTAAGTAAATCCACGACAGCCGAGGACAGTGAAAACATCCTAGAATGTTAATATTTAGAAAGAAGTAAATTATGATCATCTTCTTCCCAAGATCCATTTAGGGAAACCAAAGATTTGTCTATATTCACTACTTCCTGAGGAAAGGATAGCAGTGCTTGGGAGGGTAGGGTAGAATTGCTTTGTTGGTGGCATTTTTTGGGCATGGCGGAGAACAGTTCTAGTTTCCATAGTGAGGTGATAAGTCCTGGGGGAACTCTAAGAGATACCACGAGAGAAACCAGATCCTTGACCTCAAGGAACACAGTGATTGCTTACACAGCACCTGGGGTTCAGCAAAGACCTGTGCAACCAATATCCGCTTTCTGTTTGCGTAGAACTCAAGTCACTAGATGGAAATAAAGACTGCAAGTAAGAAATTCTTGGAAATTCAATTTTTAGAAAATATATCCCAGTCGGCTCTCCAGTGTGTGGATAAGTTTAGAGAGTGGTTTTTAAAAGACCTTAGTTTTAGAGTTTCCAAAGAGAAAGAACCTCAGGCTGAAATAAAACCACCTCAGCTGGTGAATGCCCTAGATCAGTATTCATTCAAAATCACTCCAGAAAGATGGTCCTACCAGGGGGCCTAACCATTCACACGCAGGCAGGGTAAATGGCACTGAGTTTCTTGGTTTGGGCACCCTGAAAGAAAGCAGGCCCTGGAACAAGGAACCGAGTGACGGTCAACTAGTAGTTTATGCAGGAGGAGACTGTAGGAAGCTCTGCTAGAGGAGCCAGGAACTGAGATGGGGAGGGAAGGAAGCTGACGGAGGGTGTGTCATTGAGTTAGTTACCACCAAGGGCAACTGGGCCTGATCCCCTTGAAGGATTGTGGGAGAGAGCTAAGAGCGGGTGTAGAGATAACTCCCACACAGGAGAGAGGATAGGTTATGTAATCAACCATCTCCTGATTTGCTATTGGCTGAGTTCTGCGCCTACGAGCATTTCTTCTTCAACCTTTTAGCTTGTTCTGTGACTGGGTTCTGGCCTCCAGAAGAACGTCTCAAAGGCAGCGAGAGGCAGGCGTGGCCATAAGGAGCTCCGGTGGCACAGATGAAGAGTGACACCCCTGAGTAGGTGCAATGGCTTTTATTCTCAGGGCTGATGTAGAAGTGTGTCTAAGAGCCATTAGCAGATGCTACTCTCCTTATATCCCTGTGATCTGGTATTTTCTGGGCAATGGGCTACCAACCTGTGAAAGGTCAGTTAAGGAAAACACAGCACACCCGGGAGGCAGATGATCTTGGAAACAGCTAGAGTGAAACATCCGGAGGGCAGGAGTGGCATTTTTGTGTGTTAGGGTGTATCCATTTCATTGTCCCTCATCACTTGCTCAATAAGTAGTCTTAAATGACCCATGAAAGAACTTTCCACCGCTCCTGCTCAAGGGAGCAGCGGCAGGTAGCAGCTGCCCAGTTCCTTACGTGGCTGTTGTTCATCATGGCCTCCTCCACGCAGAGCTGGTTTTCTTGCAAGGTCTTCCCCTGTCTCTTGCAGACATCGTGAAGGTTCTTGATGTCAAGTTGCAGGCTCAGGAGCTTGCTGCTCAGGTTGCTCACTTCTCTGTCTCTCTCCTCCGCCTAGGCAACAGGAAAAACAAAAGCATCAATTATAAACCATCAAGAAAATGCTTACTTTCATTCACTTATGAGGTTGACAAGAGACTTTAAATTTGCTGGAAATTTGTCCATCAAGCCTTTACAATTATTACTCATCCTGTGTAACATTTACACAAAATCCATTTGCAAGGTGTCTGAGTGCTCTGCATTATTCAGGCAATTATTTATTTATATTAATTAATCTTCACCACATTGCTGTGGGTGCCTCAGATAATTTCCCTGTTTTTCAAAAGGAAGTCAACACCTAGAATAATTCCAGGCACCCAGTGAACTGTCTATAAATATTAATGGTTCTGCCACCGATGAAATGAACACATTGCGATGTCAAATGAGCTCGTCAAGACTTGAGTGACTCAGTGATGGAGTTGATGTGTGATTCTGAAGTCCCATAGAAGTATAATGGATCAACTTTATCTGTTATTCCAAATCTCCCTCATCTACAAACCTTGTGGTTTTCTTTATAGGATTTCCCCAATGGGAACAAAAAAGTAAAATCCCTGGGCTGATTGGGTAAGATTCGTGTCTTTGATTATGAGTGAAAAGGATTAGCTAATTGTTGCTAGGTTGGAGTGGAAAATAGTGATGGAGGTCAAAATAGAGACTGTGGAGTGCAGCAACTTGGGTGGGGTGCAGTGGGGAGGCAGAGCAGTGATGGATGGGTAGGCCCTCTGTCACATCACGATGTCCCTTTCCACTCTCTGTTATAGGTGGCAGGAGTATGAAAAGGAATTTGGAAGCCCATCCCTGCCTTCTCTCTCAGAAAGACTCCCCTGAGACTACTGAAGTCACTTTGCCTGTAGGATCCTATCACTTTGCCTATACTATCACTGCTGGCTTTTCCTCACTAATGGGGACAGGCATTGCCATAATCTATGACTTTTAGATTTTGGACTGTTGCATGTATAGGAAACGCTTGTCTTTGAGGTCAGACTCCCCAAAAGCCGCTTCTTGCATGCAGATTTGTGGCATCTATTAAAGACAAGCTCCAAGAGAAACCAACAGAAAGGACCCAGAGGCAGGAAAGGGAAGGAGAAGAAGCCATGCAGGGGACACTTTCAGACAGTGTCCTTGTGAATTGCTTTAGCCTGAACTCTGGGAACTCCAGAGTGTAAGCTGTGTCTCAGAGTCTGCCTTGAGTTGTGGCAGTTAATGCTGGGCTGCAAGCTCAGCATCAGTCAGTTAATGGCTGAGGGCTGCCCCCTGGGAGGTAAGTTCCCAAGGTTTTCCAGCTCTTGACCCTGTAGGCAAAGTGACTTCAATAGTCTCAGGGCAGTTCTTCTAAGAGAGAAGTCAGGGACGGGTCTACATAAATGAGTGCAGGGATCTGAGCCACAATGTCCCAGGTATCCTCTACCTGGTTAGTAGTAGAGCCAGGAAAGTGCCTTTTTCCATCCCTATAGCCAGTGCTCTGCCACCGTATCTTACAGACCCGTCTGGCTTTTGAAATATGTGAGCTACATGACACGCATTCCCAGGGGAACTGGAGACCTGATATGGACATCATAAATCAAGTCCTACTGGACAGGTCAGTTTAAGAGACCTCTGTACAAGGCCAAAGGGGGCCAGAGAACAACGTGAGAACCGGACACTGCAATGTCAGAGTGTTCGGAATTCAGAAGGTTTCCCAGAAGCACTGCTGTCTCAGCTGATTTATTTCTTCATTTCCATTTAGTACCTGGATCTTTTTTTTTTTTTTTTTTTTTTTACCACTTTACAATTTAATTAGGTTAACGGCATGGCTCTGTCATTAAAAGGATTTCATTATCTCAAAACTCTCCCTCCTCCTCTCTTGCTTCTGTCCCTTGTTCCTCACTTTCAGAAAAATAACAGTGGATGTCAACTGCCCCAAGCATGTAATTACCATTAAGACAATTACCAGGGACTCTCTTAAGAGAATACGTGTAGAGTGGTTAAAAGAAATAATGTGCAGAGGCTGTTTTCTAACTTGAAAATAAAATCCTTGACCCAATAAGAAGTAGTAGTTTGATTCAAGGGCTTGGGAATAGGCGATGGAACCTCACTTGAGTGGGAGCAGGGCCCTAGGATCCCTTTGGCTCTTGTCACTGAGCCATGTTTCTTTGGCATCAGTGAGTGGATTAGGTGATGACACGATGCCTACTGGCTGGAGAACTGAATCCCCTGTGCCCAGTGCTGAATATATGTGTCTTGAGGAGAGGAACATATCACCAGTTTGCTCCACATGGTGCCCTAGTCCACTGAGGTCTCACTAGCAAAATACTAAATGCTGTACAACTTGAACCTCTAAGTCAACAGTTAAATGTTCTCTCGCAGGCTAATAAAAATGTCCCCTCGCTCCAGTTTTGGATGTCCTATGAGTAAAAGGTCTACTAGCCATATTCTTTTATATCATGAGGACTTCAGAATTCGATCTTTAATGGAGATGATCTCATCTGATTTGGATATTTAGCACTGGCTCAGAGTCTCTGAGGAAATTTCTTCATTCATAAAACAAGAGACTTGGAATAAATCATCTTTCTTTGAAGATTCCCTAAACCAGTTGAATAACAAATGTCTCTTGCTGAATGTCAGATGAAATCTGCATTTGAAATCGAAACCCAACCATTTGTTCCTACAGACCAAACCATAAAGGAGTTCTGAAGCCCCAGAACAGGAATCGAAGTGCTTGAGAAGCAGTGTGCTGACTTCCCTGAACCGTGTTCCATTTGTAACTACAGGTAGTTGTTAGAGGAAGCTGTGCTGACCTTGGAACTCCAGAAGGAAAATTATTCTGGAGTCCCAGTAAATTTAATTTCCTGCTAATATCTTGCACAGATTTTAGCCGTGAACTATTTATAATCCTATCTACTTTGTGAAGGCGAAATTCTAGGCGGATGCCTTTTGAGTGTCAATATGCAGTAGGAATGGATTTAATCTGACATTTCATCAATCATAACTCTGCAACCAGGACCGAGGCATGAGATGAACTGAGAGGCATAATGCTGACCCCTCAGGCACCACCTGATCCTATCCTGGATCTGAAGTCATTAGCGATGGCTGAAATCACAAGTCCCTGCTGCTAGGTGGGTTTCATCCAGGCAAGTCATATATTTAGATACCCACGTTTGCTTATATAAGGGTAGAACCTGGTCATTCTGTTTAGAAGCATGTGACACCAGCAGAGCTAACAACCCACAGGCAAAAGGGTGAGTACTGATTCTGCACTTGCTACCATACTCATGAAAAGAGAAAACAGATTATTTACTGAGGTGAATTTCTGTATTGATTAAATGACTCTTTTGTCAAAGAACATGCCTTCTCAAACATATTTCAAAAGAGAAGACTTTATGCTTAGGCTCCAAAGGGTAGTTTCATATTTCTTCTTGAGGAGGAGTTGATGTTAAATTAGAGCTGGGGACTCAGTAGCACTTTTAGAGCTCAAGAGCTCTACAAAGATTCAAAATGGCAGCACTCCCAGGGGTTTGGCACTTGAACAAGAAAGCTTGGTGGAAGAGTTTCCAGAGTAGTTTTAGAGTTAACCAACAACACTATAAGGGTTATCATCTTTGAGAAATTATTTGAGATAAGGACAAATCTTCAATAAACAATGGAAAACCATTTCTTTTTAAACTATCACTAAGACCACAGCTATTCAACAGATTTCAATTTATGGAGAGAACCATGCTTTACAGAACAGGGAACCTTTAAAACTAATCGTGCTTCAGGAATCATTACATTTTACTTGTGTAATGATAGAGTTTATAGTTATCTACAGTAATTTCAAAACTGATTTTGATATCACTAGATTTCCAAGTTACTTTCACATTTATGGAAACATCGCAGATTTCACATTACATATGATGGAAATTAATGGATACTCATACAAGGTTTTGCCTGTGAGCAAGAATTTTGGAACAAATTATGTTCATATAGTGAAGAATAAGAATATTTTGTTAGACTCTAAATTCTTTTTAGCATTGGCACTCTGTCTAACTATGTAGTTTAGATTGCACATGACGTATGGCAGAGATGGGCGACCTTTGGAAGGTGGGCTGACTTTAGTTGGCACTTGGACAAACATCATTTTACCATCGTATCTGTCATTCCACTAGAAGGTAAGCTCCATGAGAGCAGGGGTCTTTGTGCTGTTCTCCTCTCTCTCCCCAGCTCCTAGGAAAATGCCCAGCATGGTAAAGGTGTTCCAAAAGAGATCAGTGAAGTGAAGGAATGGACTTCTAGAAAATTCACACCAGATCCTGGTTTCCTGCAAAACTGGCAGCAAATCCCTTGTGGTTCCTAATCCAGCGGGCAAGGGGCAGAAGTTGCTCACCTCTTGGTCGGAGGGTTGTTAAAAAGCCTAAGTCATGTGGAATACTACTGTACTAACCAAAATAGCCCCCTACAATCCTTTCTGGAATAAGTCAGGAGATACACATACAGTTTGATCAAAATGTTAGACAAATCAGAGCACCCCATTTCCATATCATTCCAGATAAAAAAGAATGTTCGCAACCATAATAAATACTTATTAAGTGCTGTTTTCACATCATATCTCGTGACCCTGCTAGCAAGCCTTTGAAATAGGTGCTTTTCACTCATATTTTCTGGATGAAGCAAAGGAAGTTCAGAGAAAGTCACATCCACAAGTCATTCTGTAATGAGATGCGAACCCAGACCCACCTAGCTCAAGTCTGAGCTCTTAAACTCTACACTCTGCAGTTCATTGCTGTCTGTGATATTTTGTGATGCTTATACCTGGAATTTGAGTCATGAGACTTAAAAAGAAAAGAAGTCCCTTGTAACTCAGTTTCAACTCCATGTGTGTGGACAAGTTTAGGAGCCTTACCTCATCTTTCAGTTCCTTGGCAGCACTCAATTCTCCTTTAAGCTTTAGCATTTTCTGAGCTTTGTTATAAACCTGGAAAAGTCCAAGTGTTTAAGATGGAAAAAGTATAAATGAGTCTAACCCTTTAACAATTTTTCAGCTGGATCTATGCCCTCAGCAGGGGGTTTGGAAAAATTTTCCTAAACTGTTAGCTGTACTTACTTTCCTACCCATCTGTTTGTGTTTTCAAAAATGTGTTAAAAACCTTCACCAGGGGAGGTAGGACCATGTTTTTTATATCTTTTCCCAGAAAAATCACCACTCGGTGGACCAAATAGTTTCCAAATTCACCCTTCTTGGGAAGCAAAAACACTGAATTTAACTTATTTTCTAGATTTCTAAGTATTCTTAAGGCTCAGATGGAGTTGATATTGTGTACTTAATTATGAACCAGACAGGATGTGCATGACCCAACTTCATTCTCACAAGAATTCTGGAGACAAGTACTTTTACTCTCCCCTCATTTTACAGAGTAGGAAGCTGAGGCCCAGAGAGACTAAGTGACTTACTCAAGGTCACACAGGCTCTCCCCTACTCCACAAAGATCTTCCATTCATTTTATAACTATTGATCTGAAATGTCTGATGATGTGAGGTTTTTGAAGCATCAACTTGCCATAATGCTGGTGCTTATGAAGTCAGGAAACTTTGTAAAGCGTTGAGAATTATCTGGCTAAAAAGCCTCCAAGGAAACCAAAGATTTTTGCACATGTATGTGTAAGTACAGGATGATGCATTTGAGGTCATAATGCACTAAACTTATTAAAATAATCGAATTCACTATTTTAATCTCTAGAACTAGAGGAGATTTTCACCAGGCACTTACCTGCAGAATACTTCCAAGAATGAGAAGCTATCAAAATACTCATTCTTTGTAATGAACCACATCCCCCACCCTTAATATAAGCCAAGAGGAAGAAAGAATGCTGGTGATCCATGGAATTTGGAATGTGTTATGGAGTTGTATTCTGATTTTCTGTATTGTGGATCCTCCTAGGTCTCCATGCACAGAGATGCATTATGGGAGTAATGATGTAGATCAGGCTTACCTGATAGGGATAGGCTAGGTGATGTCGCAGTAACAAACAACCCCCAAATCCCAGTGGCTTAAAGCTATGAAGGTTGATTTTTCACTCATGTCATGTCCTTTATGAGTCATCTAGGGCTCTGTACCACATTGTCCCTCTCTGCTCCTCATTGTCCTCAGCTGGTGGAACTTCTATTATCTAATATGTGACCTGTTGCCATGGCAGCCAAAAGGGAACTTGGTGAATTACATACTGGTTCTTAAAGTGGAAGTGAAACACTTCACTGCCGCTCACATTTCACTGGCCAAAAGAAATCACGTGACCATGCCTAACTTCCTTTGTCCTTCAAGAAAATATTGCCAAGTGTCACAAACTAATTTCACACTAGGCAAGTGGGAAGATTGAAAATAGAGTGGCAGAAGGGAACCCTAACAGGACGCTGGTACAGCTTCTACACCTGCGGTACTCAGTTTGAAGAGTGTCTTTGGGAAGGTCTTCATCTCTTGGAGCCTTTTTTTCTGCCTCTGGAAACTGACCTTTAAGGTCTGTCCTAGCTCTAAGGCTTACCGATTCAGTGTTATAACATGATGGACGTCTTTCTTTAGTAGGAACTTTAAACTTAAAACAATTATACGGAAGTTGTAATGAAACAAATGTATCCTTGAGAAGATATGTCTCTGCAGCAGACCCACTGGATAATCAGCAGATGCTTCCTAAGTCAAATCTTATCCAAACACACACACACACACAGAGGATCTTCTAGACTGTAATGGCTTCTTCCACTATGGAGCTACCAATGCAAGGGTCAAGAGCATTTCAAAGGAAAAGTGGAAGACAAAGGTTCCAATGTTTGAATGAAAATATACTGGATTTTCCTAAGTAAAATAAGTCAGAGCTGAATTTTGTTCCACTAGGAAGACATCTTCCTCCCCCTACCCGAGCCTCTAGGAAGACATCCCTCCCTGCTCCTGGTGTGATCGGGCATGCACATGCACAGTGTCAGGGCCTCTCCTCTTACACTTGTCCCACCAAAATTCTATGCTTTGCCTTGGAAAGTAGACTGCAAGAATCTTGCTCACTCTCTTCATGTCGATCAAGGTGCCTCTGCCCCTGGGTTGCTAAGCCTATGTAGCACATAACATTTTCCTCTGCTTTTGCTGCATCTTAGAGATCTCACCAGGGTCTAATTCTCTTGCTTATATTTCAATCCCTCAATCACTTCTTTTTCCTAACTCAGAGGATCATTGTTTAGTCTTGGGGTGAGGAAGGATAAAGGGTGCAGTTGAACAAGTTCAGTGAAACCCAAGCTGAGCAGGTCAGGATTGGAAGCACGGCGGGTTCCGCAAAGTCCACCACCGTGGATTGGTGACTGTCTCCCCAGGGAATGGTAACTGCCTGGGTGGACAGTGGACTGGTCTTCCAACAACATGGGCTATTCCTTTTCCTTTTGGATCTGGATAGAAGAATATCAAGCATCTGTTTTTCCTCTCTAAAACAGTTTCAGGGTTTTCAGGGAAAGAGATGCTATTAAGTTTAAAGTTGAAGCTATCCTCAGAGGCAAATCAAAACTTAGATTTACCTATGGCAGGTTTCAGAGTTTTCTTCAATGTTCTACTTCCTACCAACAAAAAGTGTGATGAATCGCAGCGCTCTGAATTATTGAAATGATGAAAAGATCTTCAACATTTCCTTTATTTTTAAAGATAGGTGAGCACCATGGATGGATCAAGATGCTCCTGGTAGAATACATTTTTTTTTCTACTTTGGGTGTGCGAGTGGAGCTCTAGTCCAGAGCCCGGCATGAAGAGAGTTCACCTATTTGGATCCCAACTAGTCTCTGTAAAAAAAAAAAAATTCCCTGGTCTTGTGGGGCCTGACTGATGGGGGACGTAGAAGGAGGGTGTGGGGTCCTGTATAGTGACAGGGAATAGGAACTTGATACTGAAGGCACCAACTGGGTCACAATCCAACCCCAGGACTGATGTGCTTCTGGAGAGAAAGTAGGGCTGGTTGAGTGCCCCCCAAAAGACTTTGGGATGATAGAAGAAATGAGGGGCCTGGAGGAGCCAAAAAGGAGTACCAGGATTTATTAGACTCACTGTCCTAAGCGAAAATCTCTTCCCGGGCTCTCCCTTTTGGTACCATTCACAGAGGCTGCTAACAGCCTGCTCTAATATCCATCCTCTTACCTCCTTAGTAACAGAACCCTGAATATAGTGGAGTGTCTACACCCTCAGCTCCTCTTGCAGCTAGGTATTGCTACGTTGAAGTTTTGGCCAGGGAGATGTAAGGACTTTTCTAAGGAAATCTTAAAGAGGTGTGATGCACAAATTTTGGTTCCTTTCCTCCTTCCTAATTGCCTGCAGTGCTAATTTAATGCCTGGTGCTTCAGAAACCATTTGGAACACAAGTTGATGCTCATAGAGATGGAAGGAGTTCAGGCCCCAACAATGTAGAACTACCCAGAATACTTTTCTATCTCATTTAAGTCACTGTTATTTTGTTCTTTCTGTTTCATGCAGATAAATTTTATGCAAACGGACAAAGTACCCTCAAAGAGACCTCTTTACAATTCACTCTTCATTTCTAGCACCCCTACTGCTGCAAAATGCACAATAGATGGTACATTTTAGAAATCTGATTTTGGTATGGACTAACTCTTGGCCTTTACTAAGGATGTTGTTGATTTGCTTTTCTTTTCAGCAGTGTCTGCTCAGGTGAAATAACAGGAACATATAGAACTTTTGGAAATAATTTTAGATTTCCAGAAAAGTTGCAAAGATAGTACAGAGAATTCTTATATATCCCTTTTCTAGTTTCCCCAGTGTTAGCATCTTTCATAAGAGTACAGGGAACAGAACTAAGTTTTGAATCCAAAACTATTAAAAAAAATGACAGACTCTATTAGAATAATGCTACCAGTTTTATTGTTGATGTCCTTTTTTCTGCTCTAGGATCCAATGCAGGATCCCACGGTGCACTTTGTTGCTCTTTGTCTCTTTAGATTCCTCCAATCTGTGATTGGTTCTTCAGGTTTTCCTAGTCTTCCATGACCTGGACAGTGTTGAAGAATAGTGGTCAGTTGTCTTAAAAGGATGACTTTCAATTTGGATGAGCCTTCTGTTTCCTCATGCTGTGCATTTGGGGCAGGTATATCAACTACGCGCGCTTAGTGAATCATAGCAGGGGATAGCTGATGTCAGTGTATCTTTGTCACTGATGATGTTAACCTAGAGTCACTGGTTATTTGGTGTCTGCTGGGTTCATCTACTATAAAGTCCCTATTTCCCCATTATGATTAATAAATACTTTGAGGGGAGATACTTTAAGAGTATACAAATATCCTGTTTTTCCTTGAATTTTCACCTGCTATTATCAAGGTGGATTTTGCCTGCAAAAATTATTAGGATGACATTCCAATGAAAATTTCCTATTTCTCTTATTCCTTCTACATTTGTTCATGGAAATTCTTCTGGAAGGAAGAGTTGCTCTTTCTCCCCATTTAATTATTTGTGCATATTGGTATGACCTCGTGGATATCCATGTTAACGTTGGGTTATACTGTAATACTAGTCTTCCTGTGGTTGCCCAGTTGTCCCGACGTTGGCTGTTAGAGCTCTGTCACATTGGTTCCTGGGCTCTTCCACAGCCCCTATCCTTTTTGGAACATTTCCACACTTCCTGGCCCCACAGCGTCCTCCAGGCTAATCTAGCATTTTCCTGTCCCAGCCACTTCTTCATGGAGCCAGGGATCACATTTTGGTCCAAATCATGTGACAGTGGACAAGTTAAGTTTTTGGAGTCTCAGTCTCCTCACTTGGAAACAATTGCAATAAAAATACTTCACAGGGTTATAATGAGAATTAAATAAATAACATATGTATACCATGTGCAATATTTTAACATTTTTAGTGGGCTTTTCTTCTTTGCCTTTTGGAGGGTGGATTTTGCTTTTTGAGCTGCTCTCAGCTGCCTTCTGCCTCACACTGTGCAACAAAACTCTTGTTTTGAGAAAGAATTTTCCAGTTTTTAAAAATCTCCTCTCCTCATCTTTGAAGACTTCTCCTGGTTTCAAAGAGTTCAGTAAAAAGTCAAGGTCTTTTGGAGGCCATAGTACCAACGGGCATCCTCCTAGGTGCCTGTTCTCCAGCAATGCAAGGGTTAAATACTTTGTGATAACTTCAGCACTGAACTGCCAAGTCTCCTGCGTTCAGCTCAGCAATCAAACTGCATAACCTAATAGAGCCCCTGGTGCTACGGGAAACACAAGACACTGATTTATATTTTAATATCAGTAATTTCCACAAGAGCAACATTTCTGAGTGTCATTTTACAATTTCTGTCAAATGCCAGCTCAGTTTTTCTTAATTCTGTTTATTGTGTCTGAATTTGCAACCTCATCGGCAATGCAGATTCTTGGCTCCCAGGAGAGAACATTTCCATCTCTCTCTGCAATGGGATGGATGGGGCAGAAATGGGCCGAGAAAAGAATTGGAAATGTAAATGAAGTACTGTTTATTAAGAACAGTTATTGAATACTTTTTGTTAAAAGAAAAAAAAAAAAAAGGAGCAATCCTGAACAAACTTTGAAAAAAAAAAAAAAAAAAAAAAGACGAACAAAAGGAGTATTTGGGATCCAAATTGCAATTTTCCCTTCCGGAAGGATGAACTGTGTACACGGCAAAAAACTGAGAAGGGGGACTGTTTTGGGGGCTCCGTGGCCACGTTTGCTCTAAGATTGCTGCTGTGGCCATTAACACGGCAGCAGGTTGTAAAGAGCTTTGGGATCTTTCAGGATCAAAGGTGCACGGCTACATAAATGCCAGATGTCGCCATTAAGAAGGAGCCTGGTTCTCTCCTGTATTCTTTGAACATCTAATAAAAGAACAAAGCTGGTGCTGCTGGCACCAAACCACATCTCCTAGTCCGTGAGCTTAAGGGCTCGAGCGCTTCCCCAGGCTGCGGGCCGCAGATGTGTGCGTACCCTTGCATACCTGGTGGCTGCCTCTAGTTCCCTACTGACCTGCAGCTCCAGACTCTGCATGGGTCCTTTCCCAGAGGGCTCATGAGCAACTTCCTGTAAATGCTCAACATGATACTCTTCTCTGAGGCCTAAAACAGCTCTGATGAGAGACCCTCTCGTCCTTGCTTGTTACAGAAAGTCAGCCAACAGTCGGAAAGCCAGGCACTGGCAACACCCAGGGCCCCCTTTCCCAAGGCGAGTGTTATTATTCTCCGTAATCCTTTTTTTTCTCCAAAGCCCGGGCTCCTGTAGGCCATCTTGAGCCCAAAGCCACTTGTTTTGCCACTGGTTGGTGTTAAGACCTCCTGCATTTCAGCAGCATCCTTCAGTTTCATACACTCTAAATCCAACATCATGTCTCATTGCCAAACCTCTGGCAGAAGCCGTGTTGAGTTTCTCAGTGGAGCTATCGACCACATTGACTGCAGCCGCGGCAACGTGTTTCTCCCCATCCAAAAGGGTAAAAATAACAGGAACAAGTTGTCGGAAATGAAATTTCAATTCATCCACGCCCTTTCTACACTTCTGCTGCGACTCCCAAGCAGGGATCGATAGTGTTTAGACAGCCAAGGAGATTTTTTCCCCTCTTAAAGCACCAGATCAATAGTAAAAAAAAAAAAAAAAAAAAAAAAAAAATCCTCCTTCCCTCTGTCTGTGTTGTAGTAAATGTGAACAAATCAGAGGCCTTCGGCTAAACGGATTGACTGAAGGCGGCAGCCGTCCTGTGCTTTGTAACTCAGAGCGCATCAACTGCACAGGTGGTGACCAGAGAGGACGTCCCTGTGCTCCTGTGGTTCCTGATAACAAGGAGACTTCAAAGGGAATTTCTGTCCCCAAAATGAATGGAAGAAACAAAAAGATTTCTGCGCATCGTGGCATCCGGGCGTGACTTTTTTAAAAAAAGAATTATAAATACTCTACAAGGATGACTGACCATCACGGAAGTGTGTGTTTTATTGGAAGACAGCGTGGACCGTGGGATCTCCTCCCTTCCTCCCCACTTGGTGGGTTGCTTTTCAATGTGTGCGCATGATGTAAAATTCTTAACTATCTCATTTTCTCATTGCTTCACAAGTTTTCCTCCCAGGATTCTGTCCAACTTCCAAATATCTCCTCCTAGGAAGATTCTGAACCCTGCATCTCTGAATTACCTATTATTTCTCTGACCTACCTGATTTCCTCCTTTGCCACCCTGGATGTTCTGTGAGGCCTGTTTTTGATCCTCTCCTTAATCTCATTACTCATATGAGAAAGAAATTAGGTCAAAACTCAATTCTGATTTTCCTCAAATGATTTGCCCAGCCTTCTTATGTTATGAAAAATTCTATATTTTATTGTGTCCTTTTTTTTCACCAGATATATAAAAAAATACAGTGTGCAGATATTCACGTGGATTAGCCTGATTTCCAAGTTTGAACTTTTTGTTACAAGAACTGGTGAACCAATAGACGAAAATACTGTGGCTATGGAATGAGAAGCTCGAGACCTTTAGAGTGGGCTGTTTTAAAGAAGATCCCTGATTTCATTTGGGAAAAACCAGTCCAGGGAGTCAAAAGACTATCACGTGGCTGGTCCTCCTTCATGGGGTTAAAAGATTCTTCAAGTTGCAACACCCAAAGGTGAAGGGGTACGAACATGTAAATACTAGCCTTCACTATAAATGACCTGTATTCTTATCAATGGTAGTCCTGATAACTTCTGAAATGAATTGCAATTTTATTTGAAACAAAGCACTGGCTAACTCTGGTATATTAAAAGGCTAAATGTTAACATGTTGTTAGCTTTATTAATATATGGTCTTTAGTATAGGTGTATTTAAATACAGTTTATAATTATAGATAAAAGAAGTGATTCTCACTGATTGCACAAAAGCTCGTCTTGGATATGAGCCCATACTCAAATCAGACCTTTTCTCCTCATGGTCACTGGTGTACCTCTAGCATAGGAGAAAGGGAGGTGTCCTTTAGTCACTTCAAAAGTCAGGACTGTAGGTGAGAGCAGGAGATGTCTCTCTCAATGGCTATTTCCATTGATGGAAAAAGAGAAAACGAGACTAAAACTATTAATTTATTCAGAAATTCATAAATACTGAAACCCAATGTACATAAGCCAAGGGCAGAAGTGTACAATGACAACTATAACTAGGAGAATATTGGCACCAGAGATAACAGCCCACTTGCTTCCTGTAGGCAGCCTTGCCGAGGGCTGCCTGGTAACTGGTAGCCCCACCCCCTCTAATGGTTCTTCTTATCATTTCTAAAGTTTAAACAGTTGAATGTGTAATGTATTCATGAGTTCTAAATGTGAAAAGGCATTGGCTGGGTTTGCAATGGCTCCTCACATCCCCATTCTGTCCTCGGCTCTGTGCCCCTGAGGTGGACTCTGTCCTACAAGCTTTCTTGCCCACTGGCCTCTGTTGTTGTGGCCAAGCAGAGCACCAGCAGGAGGTCAGGGGGAGGGAGAACTACAGCCCTTTGCATGTGTGCCCTCAGCTCCTGCCCCGGCAGTCCCCAGGAGTGACTGAGACTGCCTCTCCCAGGGCATTTCAACTGTGTTCTCCTCTGGCTCCTGGGAGCTGGTGGTGGTCAAGGCTGCATGCCCATCCCTTTGTGAGACATTCCACAAATCACCAGCCTGGCCCCTGATGAATAAGGTAAATGGTGGAAAGTCTCATTAGCAATTGGATTCATTTCCTAGGGATGCTGTAACAAGACAGGGGACTTAACAACAGAAGTTTATCACCTCAGAGCTGTGGAGCTTGTGATCAAGGTGTCAGCAGGCGTGGCTCCGTCTGAGGGCTGTGACAGAGTCTGATGTGGTCTCCCCTTGGCGTGTGGTGATTTGCTGAAAATGTTTGGCCTTATTTGGTGCCTCTGCCCATCACTCTCGTCTTTGCCTTCATGTTTACATGGCATTTTCCCTGTGTGCCCGCCTGTGTCCAAATTTTGCCTTTTGTAAGGACATCAGTTATATAGAATGGGGGACTAGCTTACCCCAGTATGATCTCCTCTTAATTAATTGTGGTGGCAATGGCCCATTTCCAGATAAGGTCATTCTCAGGTACTGAGGGTTAGGACTTTGATATGTGAATTTGGGGAGACACAATTCAATTCATAACAGTAGTGACATATGCTCAAGTGTCTTCTCTTATGCATTAAGAAATTCTTTTTGACCTCTTCCTGCTCCTTGCTCTCATCTCCTCTCTTCTCCCCTCCTGTTTTAGTCAGCTTTTTTGTTGCTGTGACTAAAAGACCCAACCAGAACAATTGTAGAGGAGGAACAATTTATTTGGGAACTCACAGTTTCAGTGCTATCTGTCCATAGACAGCAGCTTCATGCCTCAGGGCTCCAGGTGAGGCAGGAACAGCATGGCGGAAGAGTGTGGCAGAGGGAAGCAGCTCACGTGATGATCAGGAAGCAGCAAGAGACTCCACTCCCTAGATACAAAATATGTACCCCACAGCCATGCCCCCAATGAACCACTTCCTCCAGCCACACCCCACCTGCCTCCAGTTACCACTCAGTTAACCCCAGCAGGTATTAATTCACTGATTAGGTTAAGGCTCTAACTCAATCTTTTCTCCTCCAAACCTTCTTGCATTGTCTCACAAGTGAGATTTGGGGGGACAGCTCACATCTAAACCACAACACCTCCCCTCTTCTCACCACTGGTGTTCATGAATGACTTGACTACATTTGCTTTTTCTTGATGGTTTCTCCACCATCTGCTTCCCACCTCACCTGGAAACCTCTGATAGTTCAAGATCAAATTTTTATTGTCAGATCTTTTTGGTTTTTACTGTATTTAGCAAACTTGACATCAGTGACTACTTTTAGAATCATTTTCTAAAAACACTTCCTCCTCCTAGAAACACTGTCCTTGGTTCCTGAGACCCTTTCCCTGTTTTCCTCCTGTTTTTTTGACTGCTCTGCAGTCTCCTCGGCAAGTACCTATTGTTCTGCCATCAAATGGTCTCAAAGTTTCTCTCCTTGTCTTGTCCTCCCCTTTCTCATTTTATACCCTCTCTGGCCCACTGTGTACACAGTCTTGATATCAGTTACCATTCATGAGGATGGGTCCCCTAAGAAAAAACCTGGAGCTTCTGATGTGTAGACACAACTGCCTTCTAGATGGCTATACTAGATTGTTTCACAGATTTCTGCAATTCAACCTCTAAAACTAAATCCATAATCCTCTTCCCTAAGCCTGTTTCTCCTCCTGTATCACTTATTTATTTAACAAACACATAACATTTATTGTGTATCAGGCATATTCTGAACACATCACTATTAACTGACACATCTATGATACAGGCACTCGGGTTATTTTTATCATTGATGAGAAACACACTAGGAGGTCCAGGACTTGATAGTACTATGTGATAAAACAGGGATTGAAGCCTAGGCAGCCCAACTCTGGAGTGGTACCCATAACCACTACAGCATGCTCCCTCACTGAAAGGCACCCACTCCCACACCATGTGTTCAAGTCCATAAATCTGAGTGCCATCTTGATTTCTCTCTTTTCAACCCCCAGTACGTTCATTCCGTCACTCACTAAGTCCTGCAAATTGTATCTTCTAAATAAATCTCTTATTGGCTCTCTTCATCCCCAAAGCCATACCGATTCTTCCAGCAGCTAGGAAATGATCATGTCATTCCTTGTTTACCTTTCAGTAATAAAGTTCAGATGAAGTTTAGGTAAAATGGTGCAGAGGCCTTCCTTCATCTACGTGCTCTTTTCTGGCCCTCCTCCTGACCTTCTTCACGCTCCCTACCACAGCTCTACTGAACAGCGTTTGGTGTTTAGAACACACCCCAGTCTCTGGCCTGTGCTGCTTCAGCTGCATGCACCACCCTGCCCCTCTCCCCACGTTTCTAGGCTAACTCCAGCTGATCCCTCAAGGACTCAGGGGAAATATCATTTCCTCTACAAAGTCACCTCTTGCTCCCCAGGCCTGGGTTCTTCTTCCAAGCCATCGTCCCATCCTCCCTGAACCTCCATTCCTTTGCAGCTATCACACTCTCTTCATTTTTGGGCATACTCCTCTGTGCTTCCCTCTAGACTGCAGACGCCACAGACGAAGGGATTGTATCTTTCTCATTTACCATCTTATCTCAAATGAATAGATAAGTATCTGGCTATAGTAGATAGATACCCAATCATACTTATTGAAAGAATGAAGAGCCAATGAACCAATGTATAGTAAGAAATCGTCACAGAAACTGGAATGCTCTTAGTCTACATGACCAGCACGTTTTATTTTCAAAGGTAGATAAACAAGAGAAATCAACTGGAGCTAGAAGAGTAGGAGAGGCAGGACTAGGAAGAACCTTAGATACTAGGATTTGGAGTGTGGAATTTGTCTAGAGGTAATAGGGAACCCTGAAAGGTTTTTGAACTTGGGAAAGATACATCAAAAGTTGCTTCAGGATGGGCACAGTGGTGTCTGCCTGTAATCCTAGTGACGACAGAGGCAGAGACAGGAGGATCACAAGTTTGAGGCCAACCTCAACAATTTAGTGAGGCCCTAAGCAATTTAGTGAGACCCTGGCTCAAAATTTAAAATAAGAAAGGTCTGGGATGTAACTCAGAAGCAAATTGCCACTGGGTTCAATCCCCAGTACCAAAAAAAGAAAAAAAAATGTTGCTTCAGTCAGTTGGGTGCAATGGCACTTGCTAATAATCCCAGAGACTCTGTGGGCTGAGGCAGGAGGATTGCAAATTCAAGACCAGCCTGGACAATTTAGCAACTTAGTGAAACCCTGTCTCCAAATAAAAAATTTAAAATAGCTGAGGGTGTGTGACTTAGTGGTAAAGTGCCCCTGGGTTCAATCCCCAGTACCAAAAAAAAAAAAAAAAAAAAAAAAAAAAGAAGAAGAAAAATAGCTAACATGCAATAAATCAATTTCTTTCACTTGTCACTATAGTAGTATACTATTATACCCAAATAGATAAACACATCCTGTGGAAGCTTATTAAGCACTGAATAAAAGCAAAGAAACAAAGGAACTTAATTTTTGAAGAACTATTAACTAAATGAAAACTGCTGGTGAGTGAGATTTAAAATCATCATTGGGATAATACAGTCCTTTGGAATGGCTCCTTTTCTTTAATCACTGGGTGAGTTTACATATGAGGACTACTACACTGGGCTCCAAGAACCGATTGTATTCACCAGGTTGGGTTAAAGTAGTTGGAAGTACTAGTCAAGCAGTCGGGACTTGCAAACCTTTCGGTCTAAGCAATTCGTATTGTACTAGGATGTACCCTGTGCCCTGTCGCATTACTTTTGCCAAAATTCCCTTGTAACCCCGAAGGTCAAGAAGAGATGAAGGGTGGTTTGATGTCTGGAAGCCTTTTACCTTGTGGCTGTTCCTCAGTGATCAGGTGGTGGCAGGGAAGGGAGAGTGAGGTGGTTACATATGGGTGCTGCTATTGTTATGTTGGAAAATACTTTCTGATGAACAGTCATTTCCTTCCACTGCCGGAGGGTGTTGATAATGAGCAAATTACCTTTTACTCCCTCTGGTGTGGATGTGAAATTGGCTGTTAATAGAGTTGCTAATGCTACCGGGTTAGCATGTGATTGTTCTATTTTAAGCCAATTTAAGTTATATTTGGGGAGTAGCCAATCAGACACCTCGCTGAGAATATGGGTCGGACTGCAGCATCTAACATCGAGAAACCTGCCTAACCCGCAGACGCGGTTGGAGCCGAAGTGCTGAACGTGCCGTCGTTAACACGCAATGTTTTAATACAATGTCTTTTTTTCCCTTCGTAGGTACAAGATTGGTCTCATTAGGCAAATACCAAATGTTTTCATCACAGGCTAGGACCCATTTCAAACCCCGATAATAGAGAATCCACCACCAGCCAATGGTGTACTTTGTTTAATCTAACAATGGGTTAATATTGGTCGTTTCATTACCGCTTGTTATGCAGTGAAAGCTTCCTAGAGAAAATGAAGTGTTCAGAGATTAGTTGAAAGGAGCAAAAGAGGTGAGAGACTCCAGCGAGCTATCTGTGCGATTGGGCTAATTAAAGGTACAGATACATTCATGGGGTATGGGGACATCTTTGGTTTCTGAAGATGCTTGCCTAGGAGGGGGACCATATTCTAATCCTATACAGCATCGTGAGTCCCCCATGGCGGAGAACACAGCTTTCCTCTGTGGCGTGCTCCCCCGACATGCCCTTTTAAAAGCACCCTCTGCCACCTGGCACCTGGTGGATGAATTGAGTGCATTACTTGGAAAGGCTTTTTGATTAAATAGGATATTCTTGAACACAGCACTGTTGATTTGTGGTTTTCATGTTTTATTGGCTTTTCATGTTTTAAATATGAAGCTTATTAACACACAGGGAAAAGGAAACAGGTACGGAGGATGGAAAATAAAACTCGACTGATGTGACACAGTGCGTGCCATTCTGGTTTGGATTAATTGGGCTTGGCACTGTTAGTGCTCTTGTCACCCGCTCAGTTTACGGGGAATGGAAAGCGCTGGTGACTAACAGTACCCCAACCTCATCCCCTGCCAAGATACCTCCTGAGGAAATTCTAGACCCATGATCTCTAATTCGTCATGGAAAACTCAGCCTTTATGATTTCCCACTTGCTCAGCAAACATTTGCTGAGAGCTACCTTCTGCCAGGCTGGGATACAGTGGTGGCGGGAACAGGGTCCCTGAGCAATGGAGCTCAAAGTGTGCTGGGGAGACACTCGTAAAAAAGTATAGTAATGGGCTAGTAAGAGGTGATCAGAAGCTAGGGCCCTTGGAAAACACTTCTAATATTGACTTTTTTTCTTAAACATATGAAGTATTTATAATAAGCCAGGTGCCACTTCATGGTCTTTACAAATATTGACTCATTAATTCTGCCAATCTCCAGAGACAGATACTGTTATCATCTTCGTTCTATAGTTGAGGAAACTAAGCCACAGAAAGGTTAAGTAACTCACCCAAGGTCACACAGTTCATCAATGCAGAGTCAGGATTTGACCACACACCATCTGTCTCTAGAGTCCACGGCCTCAGTCACTATCTGTTCCCTTTAAGCCAGGCCCTGAAAGAAGAGTGGAATTCAGGAAGATGGAGAAAAGGAAAAGGAGTAAGAGGAAGACATCAGGGACAGCATTCCAGGCACAGGGACCTGCTCATCGAAGGGCACCAAGGAGTGACTAAGTATAACTGATGAGGAGGTGGAGCAGGGGGACAAGCGGGAGCACCTTTGGAGTGTGGCCAAGCCTGGAGGGATGGCAGAGAAAAGGGAGCCGACAAAGAGCCACACAAGGAGCCCACAGAAGAGAAACCCGAGGAGGGACCTCGGCAAGGGTAGGGCAGCGTGGAGGCAGGACCCGGTGCCACTGCTGACGGAGAGGAGGAGAAGGACGCCCTCCCTGGGGAGATCAGAGGCCGCTCCTGATCTGAGGCCATGAACGCAGGGTGGTGGGCCAGGGCCGAAGAGCTGCTGGGAGGCCGAGTGGTGTGGATGTGTTCCTGGGAGCTGCCAGTACAGGGCTGCGGGCAGAGAGAGGAAGGAAAGGGAAGAGAGGGCGCGAAACGGGGGAAGGAAGAGGGCGGCGCAGCCGGTGAGGCAGAAACGCGGAGGGAGGGCTGAGAGGTGGGGCGCGGGCGGTGGAGCAGCAGGTACGGAATTCCGTCCTCAGACCTCCCACCTTAGCATCTCTGGAGCATAATAAATAAATAAATAAATAATAATAATAATAATAATAATGATAATAATAATGATAATAATGATAATGCACTTGTTATTTCAGGCAGTGGGGATGGCATACCAAGGTTCCCACCCGGACTCCACGCAGGGCTCTCCTAAGACACCCTAGGCTGGGGGGTCTGTGAGGGTGCCCCGTGCACCCCCCGCAGATTACCAGGCGAGCGCAGGTTCTTAGCGCATTTGTTGAATAAATGGGTCTTATTTACATTTTTATTGTGAATATTATAAAACAAGAATATGGCACTGATTTTAAAGTACTTGGAAACACAGTCATAAAAAAACTAAAATTTTATAGCCTTGCGAATCATTTTAGGAAATGTGGCGAATACACATATCCATCCCGCCCGGGGCCGTGAGTAATAGGACCATTACGGGATTTCTCACTGGGTCATCAGAAAAGTTTCTGCCTTCACATTCTGCCACTTTACAGAAAAATTCTCTATTTTATTAAAGGTAAGGAAAAAAAAAACAAAACCCAAATGATTTCTGAGGCATAGGAGATAGATAAAGGTGTTAAGAAAATGTAAAACAATTTTACTAGTGTCTTGACTACTAATTTGGATAAATGTTTATTCTCCACATGTTCCAGTGTTATCTTTCTTCTTCCTGAAAGGTCAGGCACATGCCACTAAAAATACATTTAAAACATTGGAGAATATCTTTCAAGTGATTTATTTGGGTAATGTATGGACTATTTATTTAAATATATCTTTTATTTCCAGTAATGCTACAACCTCATTAGAAGCGACTTGGCTCATTGCTTAAGCAAAATGATTTAGCTATTTAGGACCTCTCCTTTAAAAATAGGCTATTTTCCTCTAATAGTTTACCAGAATTGGGGATCTATTTTTAGAGGAGGAACTGAGAATGGCAAGGTCACAGTCATGAACCTTAGAGAATTTCTCTAGAAGTCACGTCTGTCATATGTTCTGATTCATTTCTCTCCCTTCCTGATTCTCCAGAGGGTAGGAATTCTCCACTTGAGGTCTGAGGGCCCAGCCCCTTCTCTGGGGGCTTGTGGAACTCTCCAGAGAGGCTCTGTACTGTTTTCTCAATGGCAGGCACCCAGACATTAAGGCATCAGGTCTGGTTTTAGCAGCAAAAAACCGCTTATGCTCTTTGGGGACATTGGAACACTCTTTGATGTGCTAGGAAATGAAATTTGCTAAGTACTGAGTGTACAATTCATAATCCCCTCTAAGAAGCTGATACATGCAGATGCTTATAACATAGGCAAGTTACGAAGCAGGACAGTAACACGGAGGTGTGATCCTCTAGGAACCAACATTACTGGTACTGTGGCACCCAAGTGTCCCCACTCCACATTTCTCTGACCCTTGCTCTCCCCTCAGAGGTAACCACCATTCTGAATTTTGTGTTTATTATTTATCCAGTGAAAAAATACTTTTATTGAATATATAAGTATAGCCTCAAGGGGAGGAGGGAGACACACACACACATACACACACACACACACTTCCCTTGACTACTTTAAGACCAGTATAGAAAATATACACATTTCCTCAGGTGTTTTATTCTATCTGTAGGATGTTAAAAATGTTCCTGTATTGAAAGATTAAAAAATATATTAAATCCAGTTGGTGTGCATATGAGGAGACTGCGGTTTCATTTATTGTTTGTAGAGCGTTAATTGCTTTCTTTCTTGAAAGTAATTTAGCAATATGGAACAAAAGTCCCCCAAAAAGTACAATTGGCTCAGCGATTCCCCCTACAGGATTTTATTCTAAGGGAAGAAAAGGATAGGTAAATGAAGATGTTTGTTTAAGGATGCTACCAGCAGAGTTACTGAAAGTAGCAAGAAGGAAAAAGGGAGACATAATAAAAAATGTCCAAAGGTTGTTGGTGAAATAACTATGCAGCAATTTAAAATGAAAGGATGTGTATGTCATAGTCAGTAGGAAAGAACCAGTTATATAATATGCATATGAACCACGCTATTTTAGGACCGTCTGATTTGTATAAAAATAACCTCTATATTTATATTCATGGGAAAAGTTACAGATGCAAATACACCAAATTTTATAAGCAGCGGATGGATTTTAGATGACTGTGATTATCATTGCCTGGGTGTATTTTTTGTTTTTCTACAAGAATAGTGCGTAACTTATTCTGATAAAGAATAACTTGTCTATTTATTAAACAGGATGCCTGGAGGTGTCTGAGGCTGCCTATACTCCATTATCCATCCGAGGATCATCTTTGGAAAGCACGATGTTATAGATTGATACCTACTCCAAAGTCTTTTTCTCCCTTGCTGTGCTCTCTGGGGATGCAAACTGATTTCATATCAGCCTAAAAAAACCAGAAATATAAATACGCAACACCAGTCGCATTCCCCTGAACACGAACTCAAGGCTCATCTCCTCTGCCTGGGTTCTGGTCCATCTGCAGGCAGCCTGTGTACCATGGCCAGCTCACTACTCACCTGTGATTTCCTCCAGGTGTTTAATATTTCTCATTCCATTTGCCATTCCAACATCCCAATGAGGGCATGAGGAGGAGGGTGTATCGTGGCAGGTATACTAATTACCAAAGTCACTTTATTTGGTAAAGAACTCATCCAACATTTTCATTTTATAGTCCATGGTGTCGTGGAGTCTTTGAAAATAATGGCCAGTAGTTTGTCAAGTTCATTAACAAATTCCCTTACGGTTGGGGAATGTGCATTACCTGGACCCGTCGCTTTACCTAGTGTGCCGTGATTTCAAGGATGCGCTTACCTGGTTTACTTCAACTTCTGTGTTTAAAGGGCTTCATTACTTCCTAATTATCCATGCTCCCTGTCTTTAATTTTCTTGTGAAAGACCAATTTAAAAGAGCGGTCGGTGTCTCTGCCTCTCAGAAGCAGCGTTAATTTCTCTCCCCTTCTTATTTGCCCATGCCTCCTCCCTGCGCTTGCCTCTCACCTCCCTGGCGGGGTTAATGTCTTCTTCCTCTTCTGCTCTTCTCTTTCTTTCCTGGACGAGCCTTAGAAAGACTTGGTGCGTTTACTTTTTTGCTCGTCCTCATTCTCTCTGTTTCCGCAGTGGGCTTTCTTCCATCCTTAGATCTTCGAGAGGTTTTTTTGTCAAGCAGCTCCTTGCGTTTTTCATTCAAGACATCCTGGGCCTTTGTGGCCTAACTGTGATTTGAAAACTTTGTGCCCTTGCCTGTAGTGCTATCTGGGTTTCTTAATTCACCTAAATTGGGTTTCTAAAAATCCTTGAACTTGAGCAAGCTCCTTAATGTTTTCAAAGACAGGATCAGGTCATCTCACCTGGGCAGCGGTGTCTCATGGTCAATAGTATCAAAGACCATTTATGGGCAGGAGAGAATCGGTAGAGATGTGAGGTCACTGCGCATGCCTTGGGCAGGATACAGACATTTTCAGACCCAAATGTGTCCTCCACAAAGACGCGTAAGTGCCGTTGGTGTTCCTGCTTGTTGACATTGAGCTTGGTTTCCTGGGCAGAGGACACACTGTGGAAGGCAGAGAGCTTGCAGTTTAGAAGGCGAGACAGGTAAATGGTGCTCGGTGCGTCCTCTTTATGGCTCCTATTAGTTAATGAAATCAGAGAAGGGATGCTAGATTCACACTCATCAACTGAGAGGCATTGATCCAGCGTTCCCTTTCCTAGCATGCACACATGGGGACCTGCAGGTAAACCTGTGCTCCTGGGACAGCTGCCCCTCAAGCCTACAGCGACCTGGAAGCATGCTCTTCTGGTCTCCCTCGAGAGACAACTGCCCCCAGAGGTGCAGTTAGCCTCTGTCCTCCAATGTCTCAGGACAGCTTGGTCTATGACCAGGCACAACAGTGGGACCAGGGCCTACCCTTCCACCAGTGCAGGACTTCTCCATAGGTGCTCTGTGCACCAGATTGCCCTGTGGGGACGGCCCCTCTGTTCTCTGAGCTGCGCCGCAGTTTGAGGCTCTTCCCGCCTCATCTCCTTCCTTCCCCCTCTTTTCGACAGATGTCAGACCTGCACGGCAGAATGAAGGCTCTCCCTGCCTACCCTGATCCCTCTCTGCTTTATCTCTCACTGAATCTCCTGCACTTCTGATGCTGCCTCAGCATCTGCTTCTTGGAGGACCTGAACTGACATAAGAGCCCAGCCTCCTTTTAACCTTGCTAACCTCTCCTGCCTCCCCATCCATTCTGCCTGGTGTAAGCTCAGCCACACATGCTTTCATGTGACTTTATGGAAACCCCAAATGTGATATGGTCACAGGGTGCCTTCTAGGCTAAATGAAATGGATTGGGGGTCACCTCCAGTTTGGGATTGTAATGCTACTACTCCTCTCATTCATTAATATGGATAATTGATCTTATTACAGTTTAATCAAATTGCACGGTTCCTAGGAAAAGAGCTGTACTTAAACCACTGCATCACTAGGTGATGCTGCTGCCCCACACAAAGGCAGCAGCCTCAGCTGGGCTTGGCCAGAGTCATCCTGGCTTGAGGTCCTGTCTTCCCTGACTGCATAGGGCCTGCAGGCCTATAATCCACTCTAGCATCTGAAGAAACAATTTCCAGATAGAGAATTCTGGACTCTCTGGACTCTAGAAGAGTAGGTTAAATCAATCTCATATTCTCTTAGAGCTTACAGTGGGGTGTGTGTGTGTGTGTGTGTGTGTGTGTGAAGCAATGATAGTCAGTGGTTGCTCTAATTTTTCTAAGTGACCCCCAGTTCACTTAACATGGCTGCTTGCACCTTTGCATCAACAGAACAAGTGAAAGTCTCAAAAGCCCCACCTCATGCCCCAGACATGGGAGAAAGACTAATTTGAAGGGTACTGACATGAAAGGCTTTATCTAGAGTCCCTCAAAAGAGCTGCATGTCCAAGCATCATGCACTTGTGCTAGTAGCATAGGGAGACTGAGCACAGGGAACAGGGCTTCTTCTCTGCTTGGCGTTTTCCTTGCTGAACACAGAACAGACGTGTCTCTGGCCAGGCTCCTGACTTTCATGCTGCCATCTTTGATGCTGCCTCTCCTACGCCTCTTCCATGCGCCGTCAGCAATCTGTAAACATAACACCTGTCTTGTAAATCCTCACGGACAAAGATGCTGAGTGGGACTAAAAATTTAACCCTGAAATTCAGTCCCACAGCTAATCAATCATATCCATTCTAGATGCACAGTCCTCATGTCTTGGAGAAGGCTGGATCGGCACATTGGTTAATCTGAGTTTTAAGAAATTATTTTCTTATGCAGGAGATGATTGTTTGGTGGTACAGATAATACATTGATATTAACAGGACTGAATTCATTCATGCTTTCAATATAGGAATCTCTAGAACCACAATCATCAACCCCCCCTTTTTTTATCAACCCCTTATTTACATTTTTAAAAATAGTGTCCCATCATTTCTGTCTCATTTTACATCAATAATAGTTAGGAATTTTCTAGTTCCTTATAAAGAGAAATGAGGATATCAGCATGATAATTTTTGAAAAATAGCTCTAATATTGCTGGTAGGCTCCACAGCCCAAGTGCCGTGCTAGTTAAATTTGCTTGATTGTAAGAATCCAGATTATTGGGCTTCCAATCTGGAGGTTCTGACTGAGTTGGTCTGAGGTACACTTTCAAATATATAGTTTCAACCATCAGCCCAGTGGCCCTTATGGTTAGGAAAGTTCAGGAAACACTGTCCCACTATACAGAGTGGGTTCTAGCTATGAGCTAGCATATGATTCCAATCAGACTCAGCAGAGACACAATGCAAAAGAGATCCTGGAGATTTTAATAGTCAGAGAACCATCTGTGAGTCGGGGGATGCCCTTGGCAGGTAATTGGGCACCTAGGGTCACTGTAGCCACCTGGAAGCTTCTGATAGAGGAAGCATTAGGGAATCTTTTATTAACATATTAAAATGCTTGACTAAGGGGAAAAGGTATATGAAGGCCTTGTTAGCAACGTATCCCTGTATAGTGCATGGCCAAGAAATAATGATTCCTTTCTCAGGAAGGGTTTATTTTAACCCGTGGCTGTCTTTCTCCAGGGAGAAGCCAGTGGGCATGTATAAATAAGCCTTCCTAAAAAAGCTGGTGTCTCTGGGGCCCTATGGCAGCACCTGGAAGAAGTACATAAGAAGCCACGTGGAACTCTGTCACGCAGCTAGGCTTTGCCTTCCGTAACAGCAGTCTGCCATCCTGTCCCAATCTGCCCTCCACTTTTACTGGAGTTAGCCTTGAGAATCCTTGGGGACCCCAGAATATTGACCCATCCCATGAAAAATCCCTTTCCCCCTTCTTCAGAGATGAGAGGGGAGGGTGACTCTTTTTCAGCTGAGGGCTGACTAAGATAAAGTGCTGCAGAACCTTCCTTGAGAGTCAAATGGAAACTCTGATCTGCAGCTTTTCTAGGCCACTTCTGTCGCTCTGCATTCAGTCTGAGATCACACCTGCACACCAAACCACGGTAGGTAAGATTTCAATGTGCCCCTTCCCCAGCAGAGTTGACCACCCCATGGGAAATTTTTTGTTTGGTGGCAATAGCTAAGAGCAAATGCATCATTCTCTCCTTGTCTGCAGATAAATCATTCTGCATCAGCAACATCTTTTTGTTTTCTATCCCTGAAAGAGTCTGGGGTGGCTTTTCCTTTCCTCCCCCCCCCCTTTTTTTTTGCCTTTTTCATAAATAAATATTTTAACTGGAAATTTCCAAGCGTATGACAGGCCTAGAATGTGAACTTGAATGTACTGTAATAGAAATCATCAGTTGCCATGGCGACATGTTCCAAGAGCAGATCGCACCAAGTCACGTGAGCAGAGAGTGCTCAGTAATACTAACACATCAGAGAGCGAGGCCACTTAACCTCAATCGCTTCCAGCTATTGTGCAGAATGCAATTGAATTTATTCCTAATTTCTGCCAGTGCTAAGGAACAAAATTTCCCTGCAGATTTTAATCTTACTCAGGCAGCCCCAGCCAGTGCTCAGACACTGTTCACACCAATATTCAGTCCGGCTACTCACCCACTTCACAGCTCTATTTTCTTATTCTTATTTTTAATAATAGCTTCCCTCTCCCTGCTGGATCCCGCCCGTCCCCCTGCCCTGGGGAGAACTGCCCTCCTCCTTTCCGAATGGCTGCGCGGAGTCTCTGGCTCCATCCGCCGACGCAAGGAACACAGACTTCATGATAACACCCATAAAACACGACAAGTCTCCACTGTCAGCAAGAGTTGTATTTTTCCCTCCCTTCCCCAAACCTGTTCTGCAATATAATTCCTACCAGCTTCGGGCTACCCCTTGGAATGCCACAACCAACGTCCCCATCATAAGGCAAACCCCACGGATCAGTGAATAATGAAATCAGAGTGTGTATTTTCCGTCCCCATCATGGTCACCTCTCCCCACCCCCCAATCGGGAGAGCAACACAGACGACCAGAAGGTACAGCCTCCGATCACAGAACACTCATTTCGGGAGCTTATCAGTTCCTATGAAGGCTGATAAATCAGAGTCTCTCATACGGATGGTCTCAAGTTAGCAGCGTCATCGATCTCCCCTGCCCCTTTTAAGTTATTTGTCTTATTCACTTCCAAAGATGATATCAGAGATGCCAAATGAGCCTTTGTTTTCTGCTCTCTTGCGCTGCCCAGGGTGAGTCGCGATGTCGTTGCAGGGAACTAGGAAGCAAGCTTCCAGGGCTTAGCCCTTTGTTTCTGGCCCAAGGTCACCTCTCCCCTGTCGGTTCAGGTGTTGTCAGCAGTTGGTCTGTGTTCCAAGGCAGAAGGCGGTGTCCTCCCTGGCTCACAGTCTTTGCATGGCCTTAGCCCTCCAGTGACCTCCCCACTTTATGAATGTCACTTTTAAAAAGATGTAAAACCTGCTTGAATAGCTAAATGGAGACAGGGCAGAGTCTAGCTCTCAGAAAGTCCATGTTGAAGGTCAAGTAAAAAGAACCTTTAAAACATAGGGAATTTATTAGAAAGGTCTGGCCTAGTTAAGCAGGTAGGTTCCTGCAATAGTAGGGTGGGGATGGAGTTGAAAGTCACTCAGCCAGCATCAAGCCATTGTTCTAACATGACTGGAATCGGAAGTGTGGAGAGACACCCAAGGAGAGGGAAGGGCAGCATGGAATTACGACAGGCGGCTGGTGGTCGGAGCTGACTCCACACAGAAAATGTGGTAACTATGGAAATCTTCACAGAGCCTGCGAGAGAGAAGCAGCCAGAGAGGAACTGGAGAGAATCCTTGCAATGAATTTTGTATCAGCAGTGTGACATTTGGATCTGGAGAAAGAAAACCACACGCCAAGCTGTCGGTAGTGCACATGGCTCTGTGCCTGCCCTGCTGTGACCGAGTTCTGGAAGGGTTTGTCAAGAGTCTCATCCCACACTTCCCATCTCCCAAGAGGGGTGACAAGGTACCCTCAGGGAGAGTCCTCCTGCTAGCTCCTATCAGGGATTTTAACCCAGCACAAGTTCCCTCTGGCTAGGTAAGGAAGCGCTGTCCTCTAACTGGCGAATTGTCCTGCTATTCAATTTTCAATTAAAATTGACTTGATTTACACTAGAGCATCATTTCTACACTTACTAGTCTGGATACCTGCTGGCCCTCTTTCTGGGGCTGTTCAGGCAGCTCCTGCCTTAGAGGGCTTCTAAAGGATGACTGATCTGCCACTAAGCAATGTCTTTTTAGGCAGAATAGCCTTCTAGAAATTTAACCATTCAGAAGTATCTTCCAGGAGACGCTGAGACTCATGGCCTCCTACTCAAGAAAGAGGGTGAGAGAATGTCAGGGAAGAGTCCCAGCATTTTATCCCTATGAATTTCATTCAAGGGAAGGACAATCTGGGCTATTATGCTAATACTGGCAATAGCAATTTTATTATATTCATTAATCTATAGTTAAGGAATAACATTATTACAATTCTTACAGCTTTTCAAAGTACTTCCATAACTATTATCTTATTTGAACTGCACAGCAACCCTGTGATGTAGGTGGCACAGATGAGAAAATCAAGATCTACAAAGGCTGGGCTACAATAAACTCTCACAGAGTAAAAACAAGACTTAGATTTCAAGGCACTGGTGAGGTGCCTCCCCCACCACCCAGGACAGATTGGACAGGCTGAGAGTGAGGATGCCTGCCCTCTAAACAGCTCCTTCTGAGGGAAAGGCCCAAAGAGGCTCTCTCCTGCACAGTTTGCTCTGTTCCTGTTTTGGAAACAACCAGCACACAGCTGAACGGAAGGAGTTTGGTGCTAATCAGAGGCCAACTATCTGTGGGTTGAGCACCACTGGACAAGCTGCCTATGAACGAGTTTGGTGGATTCTGCTCAATAGAGTTTTTCAGATTGAATGGAGGTAACCCAACACAATTTAACCTTCTCTTTTGGAAAGTGTGAATCCCAGGGGCCAAGGAGATCACAGGTCTCGCTGTCCTCTACAAGAGGGCTGTTGTGTAAGCCTGCCTCAGAAACTGTGAGGCTCAGGGTGAAGGTGGCATCTCAGGTTTTGATGGAGCCAAAAATACAAGTCATTGTGTTTTCAGCTGCCAGGTCTTGGAAGACACAGACATCCTTACCTCTTGGTGTGCCCTCCTCCATTCCAGACCCTCTTCCTTCGTGTCCTTCGTGGTACACGGATGGGGTCAGGGTGGGTTGAGAATCAGCGGTGTCTGGAAGACACATTAGCTAGCAGTAAAAAAGAGTTTTAACACTGGCTGGTGGAATGAGGATACATCAAAAGGACTTTGGGGGAATGGCCCCATGGAAACATCTGGCTTGATAATTATTTGGCTAATAGAAAAACCCCATGCCCCTCCAGGTTTCTATGGATCCTGGATACTGCTGGGATAGATCCATCTATTTTTTTTTTCTTTCTCTCTTTTTGTCTTTCCCTTCTCTCCTGACAAGCAATTGGTCATTGTCTCTGGGGAGGTATGCAGTAGGGCATGGCCAGTCTTTCTGGCTTTCACATTATTAAAGCTCAAGTTCTTGGGACAATGGTTCCAAAGGGGTAATATCAACCCAAAAGGGAGATCTGGAAATGTGTGCCATGGGTTTTATTGTTAGTTCAAGTGAATTCGAGGTACTATTGGCATTTTATTCTCTAGGGGACAGTGATGCTAAACATGTAGCAAAGAGTGGACAGTCCCACACCATGAGCTGTCCTGCCCCCAGTAGCTATGGTGCCTTCAGTTTGGGAGAGGGGAGTCAGGAGTACAGGCTTATTGTCTTAAGGAAAGATGAAGGCAGAGGAATTCCCCAGGGTCTAAAGGACAGTCCCCAAAGTTGGTAAGAGTGAAGGAGGAGAAGGGAGGGGGCAAAAGAGAGAAGAAAACAGGTAGAGGTCTGGACTGCAGAGGGGACAGGAATGCTGAGTCCTGGCGATGAGCCAAGGTGAAGAGCGAGACCCCAGAGTAGAAAGCACACCTGGAGCAGCTGGGCCAGAGTGTCCCAACCTTGGCATGGCTGACACAGGTCTTTGCCACAGGGGCTGTCCTGTGCAATGTAGAACGTTTAGCAGCATTCCTGACCTCTACCTGCTGGATGCCAATGGCTCCCTGCACCCACCCACACATCGCACCACCACGGAGACTGTCCCTAGACATTTCAGTGCCAAATGTCTCCTGGGGGTCCAGTAGAGAGCATCTGTCACAAACTCAACTGCCCACAGGAAATAGACGAGGATGATGGCAGCAACAGTAGTGACTGCGGCAGTCACGATCACTTTTCCGTGATGCTTTCTGGGTGCCGAACACTATTCTAATCACATTATAAATTTTTATGAATTTTTAATTCATCCAGTCCTAACTATTATCCTGTAAAGTAGGCATACTCTCCCTTTTCAGATGTGCTCAGTTGAGGTGCAGAGACTGAGAAGCTCATCTGAGCCACACACTAGCAAGTGGCAGAGCGAGCATGGAGCCCAGGCCATCCGTGCCAAGCCCGAGCTTTCCTCTTCTTGGCCCTCACCATGGCACCTCACCAACTCAGGGAGGAAACTCCCAAAGCACATGTTTAGGACTGAAGGAGTTTTACAGTTTCCTATGATATAAATGTTCCTGTACTTGACAAGCATTGCTCAGTAAGACTTGTTGAATTGCCAAAAAAAAAAAAAAAAAAAAAAAAACGTGGACATTTTAAAGGAAGCAGTTTTGTGTCTCCAGCCATGTGTGGGACCCTCATCTGAGCTCGATTGCCTTGTATTTCTGCAGCATGAGTTTTGGCTTCTGGGAAATACCCTGGATTGGGTGCACATCCAGAGCTTGCCATGGTACCTGGTGCTCTCCTCCCCACCTGCTCTGTACTGGGACACAAGACAACACTCTGCTTGAGGGAGAAGTCACGTCTCTTGGGCATTCTCTACTAGGCCTTGGGGAATAGTGGGGTGCCTGGGGGAAAGGGAGTTAGTGTGAGCCCCAATTCTGCAAGCTGCTGGTGATATAGAGACAGGCTGTCCTTAGTGAATGCTTTGGTCAGATTATGACGCTCTTTCTGGACACTATCCATTTATTTTTCTTTCACTTATTGTTTTACAGCCTGAGTAACTTCTTGTCCCTACCCCACCTCTGGGACAGATTTGCAGGGCTCTTGAGACTCCTAGAAACATATTTTGTGACTTTATCATTGCTTTTCCAGCTCTTTTCCCAGCTGACCTGGAGGTGTCTGATGGGAAAGTTAGTCCTGTTTTTAGAGATTTCCTTAGAGGATGATGAGATGCTAATTCGAGTTCTTAATTTTATGCTGAACAATTATCTTTAGAACAATGCATTTTGGATTTAAGTTTAAATTGGAGTTGGAGAGGTGCAAAAATTATAGGAACGATGTTCACATTTTCATGATGGATTCTCTTTATTGCCCATAGTTGGAAAGCCTTTCAACATTTCCCACACTGCATCTGGTTTTAAATTCCATTAAAATCAGGTATTCTTCCTCTGAATATCATAGTTAGAAACAGAGATTTCCAGAATAATTTCTTCAAACATGATAACGAACCCTTTCTCAGGATACAGGAGGGCCTGGCTCTAAAACAAATAAGAAGAAATCCAAGCAAAGCTGCCAATCCCGATCCTTTAAGATTGAAATTGGTCAGGGGATTGTACTGCATTTCTAGCTTCTGTTCAGTCATGACATTTGCCTTTCCCTCTAGATCAATTTCTATCTCAGGAAAGGATTCATGTTATTAAGTACCCATTAAATGGCATAACACCCTTCTTTATATGTATCATCTCCATTCAGTATTTCCAATTTCAATACTTACAATTTTAAGTCAGAGATAAGTGAGAAGATAAGATACATTGAAAAAAAACCTGACTCCTCAAGGTGGCATATGGTAGGTGCTGGCCACATGGAAGACTACCCTGGTCATTCAGAGGGACTACGCACCTGGAAACAGGTGCTCAGAGACCCACCAGGATGACTTCCTCCTCCTGGGAGATCTCTCAGATTCTTCTCTTCAATTCCCTCTGCCAAATTGAAGACGCTTTCTCATTATGAAATTTTCACTTTATTTCACCTGCTACCTCCCACTAGATTATTTATTCACTTCTTCATATTATAAAGAAATTACCTTAGAGAAGGCTGTGTCTTTCTTTCATCTCTCTGTGGTCACCCTGATGGGCATGGTTCCCTGTACATCTTATAAACAGAAGGTGCTCAGCAGATGTATACCTTGAAGGAATGAGCTGACTTGGAACTACAGCTAGATCTTGAAGGACAGGTAGGTCCACACCTTATTCAGTCATAAATTAGACACTATAAACCATAAACCATGCTGGCTGGCATCCTTCATGGATCCCTTGCTGATGTCTTTCTCTAAACATGCTAAGGACCAAGCAATCCCCCCTACCCTGCCTCCCTCCAAGGTCCCACCCTGATGCTGGCTATCATCATTGACTGGTAGTGTGGTCTTTAGCAACACCAAGATTTTATTGGGGTAGGGAGTTGGCACTTTGTTGCAGCGATCCCATTATTGCCCCGTAGGAGGTTATCACTTTCCCAAAGTGCAGCACCTCTGGTGCCAATCTCCGCTCACGCACTCTCTTCCCGGCTGCTGGGAGCGCATAGGCATGCTGCATGTCACCTGCTCCTCTGGCTTTTGACAATCTCCTTCCTTTGTTTCCAAATCCTAAGCAAATTGCTCAGTTGACAATCAAAGCCGGTTGACATCAAACAGCTGCTATAGACAGGTGTGTTCTGCAGTTACCTGCTGTTTGCTTTCCTCAGCAGGGACTGATATGACAAACAAAACCTGGAGCTGGGTGCCAACTTTCAGAGTCACTCCTGAAAGCTCAATTTAGTGTGTGTTTCTTTTGCTTTCCTGGCATTTTTTGGACTTGGAAACTCACCCTAAAAATAGCCTCCCTCAGTCGTTCTGGGTGTGTGGCTGGGCGGATGTTGTCCAAGGCCACCTATTGCTACAGTTCTTTGCAAACTGGAATTGCAATGGCTGCCTTGAAGCAACGTGGAACCCTTGCTTTATAAACAACAAGTATTTCAAGTCTCCTTAGAATAACATCTAGACTTTCTGTTCTTGCTAATGTGGTTATATGAATGTTGTCTCCTGCCTTCTGGTTTTAGAAGACAAGCTCTCAGGCGCTGACCATTGAAAGTTGCTCTCATCACCCTGTGATTTGACTGCCGCCTTACCTCCCCTGGCCCCGAATCCCAGGGAGTTTGCAGGTGTGGCATTCAGGAGCCAGAATGGATCCCCCTTCTCCTAATGTTCCTTCCTCTACTAGGGAGCTTGGAAAGCTAGCACCGCTCTTCCCCACATCCTTATTTTCCAGGTACCTTTTGGTTCTGCCAGTGAGATGTACCCAGTTGAAACAGGGAAGGTGAAAACCAGTTGGAGTCCAGGTTGTCTGGGGCCACAATTTCTCCAGAAGCACCATCAAGGCTGTGTTGGCATTTCCTGTGGTAACTGTGGATGGTGGTCGCTACCTGCTGGCACTGCTTCCTGATCACAAAAGAGGCAGCAGTTTCCTTGTAGCCTGGTGCTCAGAGTCACTCCTGAAAGTTCAACCTAGGGTCTGCTTCTTAAGCGTTCTTGGGTAATTCTGCCAGTCATCTGATTCCTGGCTCTAACTTGCTGGAGTGAAGTCTCTTCCCTAGGGCTGACTCTCAGTCAAAACAGAGCGACTGGGCTAGGATCTTCATCCCCCCGTGCTCCGCAGGGTGCACGGGGGCAGTCAGTCTAGTTGGCAGGGGTTCCACACCGAGCCTCAGGGTGACTGTTCAGAGGAAGGAGGACCCTGCCCGCCTCTGTGGCCTGCTCAGGCCCTCAGGCTGCTTGGGTAGGCGCTCCACCCCACCCTCCTCCTGGAGAGCTGCAAGTCCACTCAGCTGGGAGCAGCTTGTCTTCTCTGAGCTCTCAGCACTGAGCACTGAGCACATTCCTCTAACGAAAGGATCACTCTCTACTTGTTATTGTTACTTATGCATGTTTCTTATCTCCTGGAACAAACTGTCGACCCTTAAGGAGAGACGGTCCCACAAGTCCCAACCCTGGGTGTGCCTTGTGTGTACAGGCCCACCACGGCATTCATGATACGAACGTGTGGACAGAGGAAGGGAGGGACATGAGGTGTGCTCTCCGGCTTGGCCCTCATGTGTCATTTTTCACCATTTTCCTTCATAGAGATTTGGGGGTCCTTTTGAAGACCTTATGCCAGTTTAACCAACATCACTGGGGCAGCAGTGCTGGCCAACAGGACTTTCTGTGACAGTGGAGATGTTCTGTCTTCCAGTGAGGTAGCCTCTTGCCATAGGTGACTACTGCACACTTGAAAGGTGGCTTATGAGACTGAAGAACAGCATTTAAGATTTTGTTCAATTATAATTAATTTGAATCTGGGTAGCCGCAGTGGCTAGCAGGTGCCATGTTGGAAAGAGCAACATCAAAACCCACACTAGCTGGACAGGCCCAGGGCCTTCTGCAGCTACCATTCGCTCCATCGTATACTTTAGATACCATTCTTAGTGTTTTTGGGCTGGGATTTTGCCTTTTGGGCCCAGGATCAGGGCCTCACAACTCAGGTGAAAGATAGAGAAGTGGTTTCATGGGGGAACTTTAAAAACAGAGGACTAGCTCATAAACACTCTTTCCTCTGATTTCTAAAGGTCATCTGACTCTTTAAGATGAATGACATTCCCTACGTATTGCCCTCCTGAAAGGCTGGTGCCACTGGGAGGTCTGCCGGCCACTGTGGAGACCCTGCCACGGCCTGCGCTGAACATCAGCTCCTCACGAAGGAGACATCTCCTCCAGCAACCACAGCGTGTCCAGTTGTAGGTCAGGGATACAAACCACCCCCGGGGGCATCTGGATCGCTGTGGGGACCCTGACACATGCAAGTCCCGGCAACTTTGCTGGGTCTGGCCACACACACAAAGGGCAATTCAAGGACAGAACTGGGATCGGTAGTGCCAATGCAGACTGCTGTACACACACTCTGCACACGTATGTGGCCACCTGGCTGGACAGCAGCCTCCTTTCTTGAAGTTCCGACAGTGCATTTTTAGAATTTTTAGAGATCAGCATTGCGGAACCTAAAAGAAGACAGTCCTGGGATTTCGGCAATGAACTTGCTGGAGGAGGGCATGATCACCAGTCACGCTTTGGTTCCCTCTTGGAGTATTCTTACCTATAGAATTCTGTCCTGTCCATCACCCCTGATGCTCGGTGGCACACCACAAGCAGGTGAGCCTTAGATGTGTCAGGTGCCCCAGGGTCTCAGTATTTTCCTTTTCTATTGCTCTGGGGTGACTGTTTATAATGGTGGGTGCTCCAAAGATAATGACCAGAAAGCCAGAATAGAAATCTCACTGTTTTTCTTTGCCTCAGTCCGAATCCACTGAAAATGCATGTCCTGACTAGATAATTTCTTGCTACTGGAAAATGGACGGGGGGGGGGGGCATCTAGGATGTCAGGAAGTGACTTTGGGAAGGTCTGGCATAGACAGGAGAGAGGAGAAGAAAAAAAAGTTATAGGGTTGTTTCAGTTCCACAGCTGGCAGATTATAACCCAAGAAGTGCCAATGTTTTAGTCCAAGTTCAAAGACCAAAAAAGTCCTAGGTTCCAGTTCAAATAGAAAGGCAGGAGGACTTTCCTTTTATGCAGCCCTTTTGAGCTATGTAGGCCTTCAACTGATTGGGTGAGGTCCACCCACATTGGGAAGGATAATCAGCTGTATTCAGTTTATCAACTCAAATGTCAATCTAATCCAGAGGTACACCCAGAATACTGTTTGACCAAATGTCTGGCACCTTGCTGTCCAGTCAAGTTGACATATAAAATTAACTATCATAAGTACCGTGAAGTCAGCTTGTTGGGAGCTGAAGAATAAATGTGTGTTGGGAAAAAGAATGTAGGAAGCCCACTTGAGAAGTTGGCAGCCAAGAAAAGGGAGAAAATTCCACACTAATTGGAAGGGACAGCAGGGGCAGCTAATAGTTCTTTAAATGATAAGGGAGGCCTAACTTGACTCTTCTTTGCTAACCCATGCAGACTTTCATTTTGCTATTCTGCCCGCCTCAAAAGGAGGAATTGAACATACAATTTTCCATTTTAGTATATTTACCCAAAGGTGAGTTTGCATTTTGGCAGGCATGCCCACTATTGGGAGAAGCAGGTGGTTCAGAAATGATCGGGGCAAAGGAAAAATCCAGCTCCTCATCTGAAACGAGCTGTGGATGAAGGTGTGTGCTCCTTACAGAGATCCAGTCCACTGCTCTTTTACTCCTGGCTTTCCATCAGGGATGCCGAGCGGCTCTCTTCTAGCCACTTGTCACTGCCTTAGAGTTTACTCGAGGAAATGCAGGGAAGGGCACTTCTCAGGCACTGGTACCAGAGGGCTGAGAAGGAGCAGTGGAAACCATAGGTCTGTCAGCTGGACCAGGTGCAGGGTTGGCTACGGCCCGCCCTGCACTGCTCCCTATTTGCTCTGGGGGGGGGGGGAGGGAGGGAGGGAGGGAGGGAGGGAGGGACACATAGTGAGCAATGACAATGGACAGATCGAGGGGGGGAGGGAGGGAGGGAGGGAGGGAGGGAGGGACACATAGTGAGCAATGACAATGGACAGATCGAGGACCTGAGAAGCCAGAGGCAGATGGTGATGGAATCGCCGACCATTTTCTAGAATTTTGGTTTGGGGTCTCACCTGTGCTCCCCCACCTGCCGTCTGCCCTTAAACAGATACCGCACAGCTAGCTGGGCCTGGGGAACTCACTTTCTGGAAACCACATCTCTCTTGTCACTTAATGTCTTGCAGAAGACCATGAAGAGCCCTTGAGTAGCACTTGGCCCAGCTGGGCAGGTGCCTCGTGTGTCCGTGTCTCTTCCCAGCGTCTCCTGCAGGTCAGCCACCCAGCGTGACCATTGCTCGTCCTTTCTCACTGGCTTCACTGTTCCTTGTGTTCATTTAAGAGAGGGTCCCTTCTGTGTTTCTAGTTGAGACCCACTCATCAATTACAATGATACCCCACATGTTCACCTATCACTACATATTATCACCATATCATGTGCCTGGTGTAATATACTGTGACAGCTATTTTCTCCATTTTTTTTTTTTTTTATACTGGGGATTGAATCCAGGGACACTCAGCTACCACGGAGTTACATTCCCAGTCATTTTTTTAAAAAATATTTTTACTTTGAGACAGGGTCTCACTAAGTTGCTTAGGGTATCGTCAAGTTGCTGAGGTTGGCCTTGAACTTGTGGTCCTCCTGCCTCAGCATCTGAGCCACTGGGATCATAGGGGTGCACCATCATGCCTGGCTCAATTACTTACTTGTTTTTTTTACAATACAATAACTAATTATACGCAAAGAATCTCACAAAAGCATACGCTGAACACCAATGTGCTCAGTATTAGGTTAAACCCCATGGGAAATATAATAAATATAAAACACATCGACCCTCAAGTTGATCACACACAAGTTGAGGAAGCAAGACCCACAGACAAGAAGGAACGGTTAACTGTCGTAGCTGGGTTAGCCAGAGGAGGCATCTGCAGAAGCCTGTGGGGCGGAGGGAATTTTTCTCTGTGCTCACCCTGCTTCACCTTCTTGGGCTAGGTCACATCTTTATATGACTGCAGTTTTTCTGTGCTACATCCCCAGTTCCATTGGCTCTGGTAACACTACGGTCCTCCATATTCCTTCTGTCCTAAGGGTAGTAAAGTTAGGTGCCATGAATGGGTGAGCAAGTGTTACGGTTTAGATACAAGGTGCCCCCCAAAAGCTCATGTGTGAGACAGTGCAAGAATTTTAGAGGTGAAACATTATGAAAGGTGTAACCTGATCAGTGGATTACTCCAGAGGATTAACGGGATGGCAAGTATAGGCAGGTAGGATGTAGCACTGAGCCACGAGTTTGGGCTTTACACTTTGCCCCTGGTGAGCAGAGCTTTCTCTGCTTCCTGGTGGCCATGTCCTGAGTGTTTCCCTTCTCCATGGTCTTCCTCCATGATGCTCTGCCTCACTTCTGGCCCAGAGCTATGGAGTTGGGAGACCCTGGACTGAACCTCTAAAACCATGAACCAAAATGATTTTTTCTCCTCAAAATTGTTCTCTTCGGGTCTTTTGATCACAGCAATGAAAAAAAAAAAAAAAAAAAGACTAAAACAGTGTGTGTGTGTGTGTGTGTGTGTGTGTGTGTGACAATAAAGGGTGACTAAAAACCACAGGGTGCCTTACCTGACAGGCAAGCACCTGGAGGATGGGGGCTTGGTATGTCAAGACCTCCATCAATCATAGTTACATTCCCTTGGGATAGATTCAAACTGAAAAGCTTTCTCTCGGCAAAGGAAACAATCAAGGATGTGAAGAGAGAGCCTACAGAGTGGGAGAAAATCTTTGCCACTCATACTTCAGTCAGAGCACTAATCTCCAGAATATATAAAAAACTCAAAAAACTTTACACCAAGAATACAAATAATCCAACCAATAAATGGGCTAAGGAAATGAGCAGACACTTCACAGAAAAAGATCTACAAGCTATCAACAGATATATGAAAAAATGTTCAACATTTCTAGTAATAAGAGAAATGCAAATCAAAACTACCCTAAGATTCCATCTCACCCCAATTAGAATGGAAATTATCCAGAATGTAAGCAACAATAGGTGTTGGTGAGGGTGTGGGGAAAAAGGTACACTCATACATTGTTGGCGAGGATGCAAATTAGTGCAGCCACTCTAGAAAGCAGTGTGTGGATTCCTTAGGAAACTTGGAATGGAACCACCATTTGACCCAGCTATCCCACTCCTTGGCCTATACCCAAAGGACTTAAAATCAGCATACTACAGAGATACAGCCACATCAATGTTCATAGCTGCTCAATTCACCATAGCCAGATTGTGGAACCAACCTAGATGTCCTTCAATTGATGAATGGATAAAGAAACTGTGGTATATATATACAATGGAATATTACTCAGTCATAAAGAATAATAAAATTATGGCATTTGCAGGCAAATGGATGAAATTGGAGAATATCATGCTAAGTGAGAGAAGCCAATCTCAAAAAACAAATGGACGAATGATCTATCTGATAAGTGGATGATGACACATAATGGGAGGTGGGAGGGAGGCAAGAATGGAGGAAGGAGGGACTGTATAAAGGGAAAAGAGGGGTGGGAAGGGTGGGGGGGGAAGGAAAAAATAACAGAATGAATCAAACATCATTACCCTTTGTAAATGTATGATTACACAAATGGTATGCTGTTACTCCATGTACAAACAGAAACAACGTGTATCCCCCCCCCCCCAAAAAAAGAAACAGTGGTATATACACACAATGGACTATTACTCAGCCATAAAGAAGAATAAACTTATGGCATTTGCAGGTAAATGGATGCAGTAGGAGAATATCATGCTAAGTGAGATAAGCCAATCTTCAAAAAACCAATGGACGAATGATCTCTCTGATAAGCAGATGATGACACATAATGGGAGGTGGGAGGGAGGCAAGAATGGAGGAAGAAGGGACTGTATAGAGGGAAAAGAGGGGTGGTAGGGGTGGGGGGAAGGAAAAATGACAGAATGAGACATCATTACCCTAAGTACATGTATGATTATGCAAATGGTACGACTCTACTGCGTGTGTGACCAGAGAAACAACAGTTGTACTTCATTTGTGTACAATGAATCAAATTTTTTTTAAAAAAAGTGCTGTTTCAAACTACATCACACCCTACCAGGTGGCCTGCACCCTCTCTCATCACCCAACCTTCACAGCCCCAATCACCCAGGCAACCCAAACACCAGCACCCTCACAAAGAAAGCCTGTTGAGTGCTATTCAAAGGTAAGCAGGGGACTCCATTTCCTTAAGACTTCCTCTCTGCGCACCACACCCTCTTCCCTTCCAGGTGGCTGTGCAATCAAGAGTCTGCTGTCCGTCAAGAGTCAGGAGGTGGCCCTGGGAGACGTCCCTGAGACCCCCAGCAAACCTGGAGGGCAGGAGGATGCCCTGTCCTTCCCTCTGCAGAGACCCACTTGCTCCTTTTCAGCGACACGTCTGAAGTCTTTCTGGCATGATCACAAGAATCAGTGAGAGAGGACGGTGGCGATGCCTCGGTTTCCCAGCGGCCCGTGCTGTCGCTAGACTCTCGGGCTTCTCCGCCATCCCTGTCCTCTCCTCCGTCCGTACCCGCTTCCCTACTTCTCTTCATCCGTGGCTTCATGGGTGGATTCTGCCTCCGGTGGGGACCCTGACCGACAGTGAAACTCAGCAGAAGTTGCAGGCAGGGGAGGCTTTGCTCGTTGGTGGAGATTCCGATGCATCAACCAGAACAAATATTTGTTTGATAGAGAAGAGAGAGGCCAGCCTCCCCTAGCAGGAGAGGCGGAGGGGCTTTGAGAGCAGACAGGCTTCTCACCGAGAGCTGGAAGTGAGCAAGCCGGCGCTTTGGTGCAGACAAGTCTGATCTGTACGGCTAATTTTTAGACTTTAAAAAAGTTAAATGAATCCTTCCTGGAGGCTTGTGCTCCCTGTCCTGTCACTTGTTTGAAAGGAGAGCTACATCAAAGCCCCAGGCGCCAGAATTCCCCAGAACCCAAACTTCACAGCTCTGCCGGGGACCCCGCGGATCCTCAATTAGGAGGAGGTGCGGGGCGAGCAGGAACCTCCTCCTGCTTTAATTACTTCTGGCGCAATATTCTTCTTCGAGCTTTGCTAATTGAAATTAAACAGCTGCCACGTTTGGACAGGGACAACAAAGAATTCATTTTTCAGCCCTCTCTGATTTAACAGAGATTGACAGGCTGTGAGGAAACCAGGGGCGATTTTGCTCCTGTGGTTACTGGGTCGCCAGTGGTTTGACTCAGAGCGAAACAAAGAAGTCTTTCCTACCACAGCAGGGGCAAGGCTAGCCAGGGGTCCGCAAGACAAGTGACATGTTAAGTTAGTCCCATGGCCATCTTTGCAGAAATGACCCAGTCGCCCGACTCTTCCACAGTCCAAGGTTACCAAGCTACCTACTACCCTGCTGCAAGGGTCTCATGACCAAAAGCAGGAAAAATACCAGCCAAGTGCTCCTTGGCTGGGTAAGTTCTTTTCCAGGTAGTCAATGGTGGTAAGGTGTGGTTTTATCAACCTCAGGGCCAGATGTTAGTAGAAGGACTAGTAGAGGAAAAAGAAATCGTACGAGGCACTTAGGGGTGTGCAAGGAGCTTTAGGACAAGCAGCCTTACTCAGCCCCTGCAGCAACGGAGTGACGTGGGTCTTAGGAGACTATCTTCTAGTCAGTCAGAGGCCTTATGTTTGCATGTGGGTTTCACCAGAGACTTCTGGGCTTGTAGGTCTCTGTGCCTCAGTTTCCTCATTTAGCAAATGAAAATATGGCCTGATCCTCATTTAAGTGAGATATAATCAGTTTAAGCATATCGATTTCTTTGGATGAAAAGCTCAGTTGATGTCAGGAAACAGTTATTAACATGAAAAGGAGCAATAAAACCACGTGGGTTAAACAGGAGAGAATGACATAGACAAAAGCTCAAATAGTGACCATGTCAACCATAGAATAGTGACTATATGCAAATCTAAAGCTCTTGCCAAATACAGTTCTGTGTGTGTGTGTGTGGGGGGGGGCTGCACACATGAGTAGGGTTAACTCACAATTATAAAGTCTCTTTGGTAATGGTATGAGAAGTAAAAACCATTCATGTGTCTTTTCATGTGACACAAATCAGAGAGGATTTCCCTTTTCGTGCTAAAAAACAGTACCCTCTCACTCACCTCACCTTACTCTGCTTTATTTTTCTTCCTGGTCATTAAGATCACCTGAAATGTATACCAACTAGTTTTTCTTTACCTTCCCCAGTGAGAATATAAACTCCCAGAGGGAAGAGGCTCTGTCCGTTTTGTTCACTGCTGATCCCTCAATTCCTACAACAGTGCCTAGTACACAGTAGGCACTCAATCAGTGTTTACTGAATGAATATAATAATGATGTGGTATGAAATTCAATGTTAAGTATTTTGATTCTCCCAAAAGTTTTTGTATAGAGAGTACTACAAAGTAGCTATAAACTCTAATCTTCTAAAAGTCGTACTTTATAGAAACAGAAGCAATATTAAAGTAAATCTCAAGCAAAACAAATGCAGCAAAGAAATACTCACTTGCTCTAATATTAAGGGTGATATAAAACGTCAATGTTGACTTATGTGGCGGAAGTGGGCTAAAGAAGATTCAAGGAAGAAGAGTCAGGCCATGATTGGCTTGCTCTGCTCTGGACGGTCCTGGTGGTAAGTGAGGTGTGTTTTATACGGTGGTACTCAGAGTGACGAACTACTTCTTCCTGGTGAACATCCTCACTCAGGTCACTGGAGAATCCACGGGACTCTAGATCTCAGCCAGTGGCATTGCACTCATCTGAGGTGATCTTAAAATTCTAAACTATGATGCACAGGACCCTCGATGAAACATGGTGGGTTGACTTCATGTGCTTATCTCTGCTGACACCTGAGACCTTACTGAAATGATCATACAGGGATTTTTAAAAAGGCACAAACCCACTTTTGAGAGAGAATGAAAGAGATGACCCACTGGATAAAAGAGATGCATGGGTTTTTGGAAGTTAGAAAGGAGATGACTAAATGAGATGCCTCGGTTATCAGGATAAAGCGAGTCACAGCCTAAAAGTTCACTGAGGAGGTGATGTGAACGGAGGACTTGGGATTTAGATGAAGGTGTGGATAAAATCAGTGACTAGAACACCTGGCCTTCTTCTCAGTGCACGAAGCACCAGCAGCTGGCATCTTCCGGGCAGAAGGTCAGAAGTCCCCTCACCGATCAACTGGGCAGCCCTAGGAAGCAGGCTTCCCACACTCACATTCCGTACTAGTCACCCTAAAGTGAAGCCCGTTAGCTGACAGGTCCTGCTCCCATTGCCCCCAGAATGCCCCGTTTGGGATCTCATATTTAAATAAAGGGACAGGAAAGGATTTTAAAGAAATCCCCTAAAATGAAAGGAAGAAACAAAAACAGAAAGATATGAAGAAACAGAGATCAAGTAGAAAGTAGAAAAAACAAAACTTTAAAAAAGAAACAACCTGTCTTTTCTGTCTTTAGAGAGACTAGAGAAGATGTTACACGAGGGAATTATAAGTAAATTAGGAAGAAAATTTACAATTAAAAAAATAGAAGTACTGCAATTTAAAAATGGGCTAGAAGAGTTAGCAGATAAATCAAGAAAATCTCTTAGAAACTATAGCAAGAAGTAATAGAAAACACTTCTTGAGAGAAGAGATAAGAGATATGGAAGATAAATCTATCTATTGATGTTGGCCATTAATGGTCCTTGGGCTAAATCCAGTCCATGGCCTGTTTTGTGAGTGTCCTTTAAGATAGAAATGCTTTTTAAATTTGTAAATGGTTGTATAGAAGGAGGAGGAGGTAGAGGAGGAGGAGGAGAAGGAGGGAGAAAGAATAATGATGATGATAACAGTAATAACAACATTATCAACAATAATAATAATAATCAGAGACCATATGTGGCCCCCAAGTCTAAAATGTTTACGATCTGACCCTTTACAAAAAACATTTGCTTACCTCTGATCTAAAAGGTCTAATATCCAACTCCTAAGAATTCTAGAAAGAGAGACATGATACAATGACAAGAGGAAATAACCAAGGAAAATATAAAAAAATAATTCCCAAACTTAAGGATCTGAGCCTCAGGCTGAAAGACACAATGGGTGAAGACGGGGGCCTTAACCAAAGACCGTCATTGTGAAATTTCAGAACATCTGGGATAAGGATAAGATCCTTAAAGTTTCTAAAGGGAATGGAAAAACAGGTCACTGAGGAGGAATGAGAGACAAGGCATCTTAATAGCTACACTAAGTGCTAGACCAGAGCCAGGCTTGATAAGTTCTGATGGGAAGTAATTTTTAACCTTTAATTCTGTACCTGAACAGATGTTAGGGGATATTAATATAAAGACATTTCAGATGTGAAAAGACAGAAAATTTACCTTCCCAGGATATTTGTTTGGGAGAACTCGTTGCAAGGAGGCTCCTTGGAAATAAGAGAGGAAATGACAACAGGAGACATAGGATCCAGAAAGCTGACAACGACTCAGAAAGAGGGTGGAGGAAATCCACAGGATGTCGACTGAGAGCAGGGCTAAGGATTAACTGGTCAGAGCAAGTGAGAGAAAAGGAGCTCTCGGGAAAGTTACAAGGGTGTGGTAAGATCTTCTTAGATGATTTTTAATGACCTCAGACTACTGGTAGTCATGCCCTTGTATAACCCTCTCCTCTGGAGCTGGACCAAGTGATTTGCTTCTAATAAACAGAATATGGGTAAAGTAATAGGATATTAATTCCACAGTGAAAGTTTAGAAAAACTCTGACTTCCATGTTACTTGCCCTAATGAAAGCCAGCTGCTGTGCTATGAGCTGCCCTACAGAGAGGTCCCTGTGGCAAGAAAGTGAAGGTGATCTGTGGCCAGCCTCTAGGAGGAACTGAACTCTGCTAACAACTCTTCAAGTGACCTTGTAAGTGGATCCTGTCCTAGTTGAACCCAGAGTTGACTAAAGCCCTGTCTGACACTTTGATTGCAATCTTTTTTGGGGAGAGCATGGTACCAGGGGTTGAACTCAGGGGCAGTCAGTCACTGAGCCACATCCCCAGCCCTATTTTGTATTTTACTTAGAGACAGGGTTTCACTGAGTTGCTTAGTGCCTCGCTTTTGCTGAGGCTGGCTTTGAACACGAGATCCTCCTGCCTCAGCCTCCTGAGCTGCTGGGATTACGGGTGTGCGTCACCACGCCTGGCCTTAATTGCAATCTTAATGCAGGATCCCAATTCAGAGGACCTGTTAACCCAACTCTAGCTGCTCTTCCATAGAAATGGTTAGAGAAAAAATGCTCATTGTGGTTCAAAGTTTGGGGGCAATTTGTTATGCAGCCGTAGATAACTAACACAAGGAGTTGAGTGAAAACCTGATGTGATGGAGTATTTTCAGGGAAAGGGCAAAGATAAGTAGGTAGCAAACTTTGCATGCAAATAAAGAGCAAATAGAAACTTACAGAATTTCTCAAAGTTGCACTGGAAAGAAAATGCAATCATAGTTCACTACTTGACTCAATAGGAAACAGTATTAATATAATCATACTGGTATAAAAATTGAATATATAACTAAAAAGAGGAATAATGTAACAAGGAATGTGATAATTAAGTTCTAATTTATCATAATACAAAGTCACTACCTAATTTCTAACACTGAAAATAAAAACAGCAGTTTAACTACATAATGTTCAAATCAGGAGGTAATATCAGAAGAAACAGCTGGAGGAGTTGTAACTGGTTGCCCTTGTAGAGCAGAACGTGGTAGCTTGTAGGGGAGGGGTTGGAAGGTGACTCTTGTTTTTCATTATAAGTTTTTGCTACTATTGAGTATTTAACTTTGCATACATTACTTTGATGTCACCTTGGCCAGCTAGATTGGTATGGAAACACAAAGAAATGCTAAGATAAATAAACGTTTAAAGGTTGACTACATAGACAAAATTTAAATCAAGAAAACAAACATTTCTAAGTGTCTGAAGCAAAGAGGACTCATAGCACCTGAAACCGTATAGCTCTTGGGAGTAACTAGAAATAAATCTATGCCTTAAGACCTGGGGTTTAACCCACCTGGGCATAGGTGCTAAGAAGATTTATAATGAGTCACCTTGAAAACAATGACGAGATATGTAGTCAGAAAAACTCTCCCAGCCTCAGGATGCCTTCACTGGTGGTCAGTGGGTAGAAGGAACTATGAGAAATCAGTATGTTTTATATGTATGTGTTTGGGGTGGCAAATTCCCTTAACCATGCTTTATGGAAATTCAGAGTCTAGAGACTATCACAGAAATTGATCTGAAACTATTAATTTCTATAGGGTTCCCAGAAAAATGTTAGAAGTGAATCATAAAAACATATTCCCAACAGAGGGCATGCATAGGACCCCACAGTGAAAACAGGCTAGTTGACAAAGTGACAAAACACAGCAGTAAATCCAATGTTATGAGAGAAAGTCAGAGGGTACATGAACAGGGAGAGAGCACACCAAAGATCCAATAGCAATTACAGGATATACAAAAGAGAGTTAAATTATTTGCTTGAAAGATTCAAAGAGACAATGAAAGGAATAGGAAACTTAATGTGAGATTAGGGAATCATAAAAAAGAAAAAAGTCAATGTAGTTTTTAGAAATGAAAGATAATTTCAGAAATGAAAATTAGTCATTGAAATACATACCCTCAAAGGTGGATCAGAGATTAGACATAGCTGAAGTGAGAATGAGCAAACTGGAAGAGAGACCAGAGGAAATAAACGTACTATATAAAGAGATAGATGTAAAATACAACAAAGAAGTAATGGAAATCTCAGAATGAAAATCTCCAATGCAGGTCTAGTAGAAATTGTAGGGGGGTGGGGGTGGGGATAAGAGAGAGAGGGAGAGAAAGGGAGAGAGAGAGAAAAACGAAGAGGAAATATCTCAGAAAACAGATCAGAAATTCCAAACTGAAGGAGGATGTGGTTCTTAGATTGATGAAGCATACAGACTCTCCAAGTGCAATAAACAAATCAAAACAAAAAACCAAAACCAAATCTAAGCTTACATACATACAGTATAGCAAAGCAGAGAACATTAGGAAATAAAAGCTTCCAGAAAGAAAGAAGCCAGCTTGTCTACAAAAGAACAGCCATTAATCCAATAGCTAAATTCTGTCAGAATAACTGTCAAGAAGATAATGGAACAACTTTCAAAATGTTCAACGAAAATAACTGACAATCTTGACTTTCCTATTCTGCTAAATTGTCATTCAAAAACTGAGGTGATAAAAGACATTTCCATGTATATAAAGATGAACCTACTTGTCTGAGTCCCTCACTGAATACATAAATGGAGGAAATAGTTTTGAGAAGGAAAGTTAAACCAGAAGAAAAGAAGATGCGGGAAGCAACATTCAACAAACAAACAAAAAATAGGTGAAACACACCAGTAAACGAAGTGAGTATTAACTGCAGAAACAAACGAAAGCAAGTACTCAACAACCAACAAATAACACATTTGGCTTATATAAAGGAATGGTGAAACTAAAATACTGGAAAATCTCAATGAAGAAGATGGGTGGAGGAAGGTACGAGGCAAGCTCAGGCATTTTGGGGTCTTGATTTTGGTCAGGAAATGAATAAAGATACAATTAACTCACAGTCCTCTTTTGTGTGTAGACAGATGCTACTGTTCACCAGGATTCGGATTTTCTCTTCTTCCTGGTAAGAAAGTTCACCTGAGCTCATTTCAGCACTAAAGCACTTAAGTTCCCCGTATGTACATGGGACCATGTGACTGATTCTGACTGATGGCATGAAGTGGGACCCTTCAAGTGTCCCTATATGCTTTTCAGGCCTTGACCCTAAAATGCTCATGTGAGCTTCCACACTCTTTTTCCTTGTTGGTTAGCTGGTTTCCAGTGCTGAGGACTCCAAGGAAACCTCAGGGGACAGAGAGCCACCAGGTGGAAGAATCTTCTCTCCCAGAATCACTACCTGGAGGATAGTTGCCTTACTGCAAAAATCTGCTTGAATTTTCCATTAGCAGAAATGATTTTGTTGTGTTAAGATGATTATTTTGTCGTGTCAATCTGCTAGATTTTTTTTATTATCACAACTTAGCCTATCCTATTTGACTAATACAGAAATGGATGCCTTGAAGAGAAGTGATGTCCTAATAACCTATAATAGGTGACACTGGTTTAGTGGTCAGGCAGCAAGTAGCCAGGACAGTGTTAGAGTTGGCTGGGAAGGTGGGCTCATGGTCTGCAGAGGAGGAACTCACCTGGGGTAACACAGCAGTTATAAGGTCTCCTCTTAAGCTGGCAGCTCCAGAGGAAGAGTCTAGAAAGCAGACTATTAGTCATGCGTGTTGGTTGTTATTGGCAGCCTTGGCTAAGCTATTAAGGAGATGAACTCAGGAGAGGATTAGTAGGTCTGTAAGCAGAAATAAATGGAAGTAAAAGGAGTCCAGATATTTGCAAAGTCAAAGGGTTGAAAAAGCTCAGTGCTTCCAGGCCCCTGACAGCACAGGGTGAAGACAAACAAGGAGAGAACAGGGGCAGGGTTGAAAGCCACTAGGATAGAGCCTTGATTGTAGTTATTGGCATGCATACCGCTGACTGGGCTGCAAACAGACCAGAGGCCTCTGCTAATTTTTGAGAGAACCATACTGCTAACATAACATCAGTCTGGATTAAAGCAGCTTTTGCCTGCTTGGGATATAGAACATCTTTAGTCCCTCCTGCATAAGCAGAAAGCAGGTCATAGGCTGTTAAGTCTACCCAGTTCCCCAACAAGGGTGAACTTCACAGCACCCATTTCAGATAGGACCTACAGACAAAGGGATTTCTTCCTAAGGCAGGGAGGAGACCGTCACACAACCTGCTCACAGGATTCTAGCATTTTTTAAGAATGAATGACTGTAGTATACCCCCCTTTTTGTTCCTTTTGTAATAGGGAATGTAGATTCGTACCAAAATCTGCCCTTCAACAGATGAATGAATAAAGAAACTGTGGTATATATACACAATGGAATATTATTCAGCCATAAAGAAGAATACTATTATGGCATTTGCAGATAAATGGATGGAATTGGAGAATATCATGCTAAGTGAAATAAGCCAATTCCAAAAAAACAAAGGCCAAATGTTTTCCCTGATAAGTGAATGATGATATATAATGGGGGTCGGGGGGTTGGGGGTAAGAGAAGAATGGAGGAACTTTAGATTACATAGAGGGAAATGAGAGGGAGGAGGGGGCGGGGGTATGAAAAATGGTGAAATGAGACCGAGATCTTTGATTTGGAGCTGGACACAGTGACAGGATGGGACTTTGGGTTGTCTGCCATGGAGACAGGTATGTTTTACCCACAGGAAGAAGGGTGGACTCGGGGAGAGATGGACAGACAGTACTCACAAATACCAGGTTCCCTCCTTTCTAGACACACAGCTGAACAATTACTCTGCAATCCTGGCATCCAGATTGAGAACCCAAGCTTGAAATCTGGCCAGCGGAGCATAGGTGTGCGGGTGAATGTTTAACCGAAGACAATATATGCCTATATACTTGACTGATGATAAAACTGTTAATATAAGGGATGGGTAGCACATTATTTACAATTAATAATCTCATAATTACATTCAAAAATATATAATACCATGTAGCTGATTGATTTGCTCAGAATGCTGTCACTGATTTTTATCAAATACTTGCATTGTAGCTACCTGTGGTTACCACTGATTAACGAGGGTAGATAAATGAGTATATCTACATGAATATTGGGTTATGTTTTCTTTTATGCTAATGAGTAAGTGAAATAATGAAGGTATACATCAAAATTTACTTGTTTCTCACTAACATGGGCAACTTCTTGGCTGAATCAATGATCAGTTTTCAAATACTAGAAGAATATTTCCTCAATATTTTGTGCTGTTCACCATGTAATGGCTACAGAGGCAACCACTTTGTAATTAATCTAGGCTACTAATACTTTATAACTTTTAAAAGTCTCTAGAAAATTAATAAAACAAAGAATCAATCTCTGATTTATAGTGTTCACCAGTTTTCCTGCTGTAAGTACCTCTACTGTGATTTATTCCAAACTACTAAAATGGTGTCAGCAAACGTGGAGTCAGGAATAGATGCACCGCAACCATCATGACATGGCATTGGCCAATAAGAGATAATACGAGAGGTGAATAATCTGTATGATAGATAATGATAAATACAGTAAAATAGGGCATGATGAGTTTTGAGTGATTACCTTTGTTTTCATTTTTTATTTAATTCTGTTTAATATTTTAATTTTAAATGATACCTGTGCTTAATAATCAGCTTGAAAAATGCCTAAAATTTTAATAAGCTACCCTTGTGAGCTGTAATGAGTCAGCTCCAGCACACCACTTCCATGGCTGGCCTCTAAAATATGTAGTATAACCCTTCAGAGTCTTTCTTTTGGCCAGCCTAATGCAGAGGATTCAGGGAGGACACCAAGAATACCCTAGAATGCAGCTGGACATGGATCCTGGAGTTACTGGGGAAATGCCCAGAAATGCTATCCTACCTTAAACTTTGTGTGATTGAGAAATAAATTTTTGTTGTGTCAAATTTCAGAAATTTGAGCCAGCCATGGTGGCCACACACCTGTAATCCCATTGGCTCAGGAGCCTGAGGCAGGAGGGTCTTGAGTTCAGAGCCAGCCTCAGCAACTCAGGCACTAAGAAGCTCAGTGAGACCCTGTCTCTAAATAAAATACAAAAAAGGGCTGGGGACGTGACTCAATGGTTAAGTGGCCCTGAGTTAATCTCTGGTACCAAAAACAAAACAAAACAAAAATCTTTGAACTTTGAAATTCTTGATTACTGTAAAACCTATCATGAATAATATGCTTTGGAAGAAAATTTTAAAAATTAAAAATGAAATGAAGGATTCATTTAATGGCAGTATTAAAAATAACTAAATCATAGTGGCCAATACTAGAAATAATAGTGATGTTATATATCATATTAAAAGCCAACCATTTTTAACATCATATCTATGGGTATTATGGATGCTGTTCATCTTGGCTTGCTTCCAGTAGCGATCCCTATAATTTTCCTGTATAAATCCTGGGCTTAAAAAATCTCAAAAATAATACTTCTGATGTCAAAATTTCACTTGTAGTTTATTAAATTATTTGATAAATGTTTGGAGCCAAAGATCAGAATCACAGGTATAGCTGAATTGTTGCTGTTGGTCACAAGGCTTCTGAAACAAATCCTTTGGCTTTAAGATAATTCTTGAAAGATTCTGCTTTAACTGTAAAACTACTAGATATTTTGGCCCACATCTAGGTACAAAAATGTTATCTGACTCAATTAGGGTCTAAATCTGAAATCTGTTGTGGTCTTTTCTCAGGGAATATTCTGACAATACTTAAACTAAGTTCAGGGAATTTGCAGGAAAAACACTCAAAAGATCCTCTAATGAAAATTAAGAAATGTTCAGAAATAAATAAAATTTTCCATAGGAAATTAGATATGTCTTGAGAAGCTGTTTTCCCCCCCAGATTGAAGCCTTCTTTAAAATTCCAAATATAAACATCTAACCCCATGTTGAAGGTTCTTTAAAATTTCAAGTATAACCAACTTAGTGTGCAAACCATTGCAGAAGACACATGGGCAAGAGCACATTTCTCCAGATGCCTTCCCTTCTTCCTACATTCATGTGCCCAGTGTCCCTGAGGCATCTACCAGGCGCAAGGTAGGCACCAGGCCTGGGGAAGCTGCAGTGGTGGTGGGCAGGCCTGCACAGAGAGGGAGGTGTGGAATGTCTAGACAGGTGTTGGAAAAGGGCATCCCAGGCTTAGGAAACGGTCTGAACAAAGCGCTCGGCATATTTGAGAACTGCGTGATGCCCTAGCGGGTAGAAAGGTGATAAAGTCCCAAGGGCATACTGAGGCTTGTGGACGCATTCCATATTCGCGGAGGAGAGAATCACTGTGCGGCTCTCTGCAGAGGGCTAACCGCAGAAAGGAAGACTAGGCAGAAGACAGCTGGAGGCTTTTGCATTAGTTTAGGTGACCCACAGGGGCCTAAAGTTGGGCTGCAGGAATGCAAGGAAGCATAGCCATGGAGGTGTGGGCTCACTGACTGAACGTGTGTTCTACTGGGGCTGCCTTGCAGGAGACTCGTGTGGCTTAATGGAAAACGTGAGGGAGGAGACATGCGCTCAGCCAGAGAGGTCATCCAGAGAGAGGTGGGGCACTCAGGGGGACAGAGTTGAGGCTGGTGTTCCAGAGGAAGAACAAGGATGAAAGAGGGCACTGGGCAGAATGGATGGGCATTTGACCTCAGACTTCTGATGTTGTGGCCCCCTTCTTCCGAGGCCAATAAAGGGCTCCTGGAAACCTTGCCTACCCAAAGAGGGAATTTTGTGGAGAAATTAGAGAAATGCATTTAAACCTGCCAGTTTGGATGGTGTGCTTTATAATGGCAATATTCCATGCTTTGCAAGATTGAAGAAACAGACACTCTCGTGTTGTACTGCTGGAAGTCAACTGGTAGAACCCTTTCAAAAGTAACTTGGAAAGAAATATCAAGAGGATTCAAAAGAATTATATTCTTTAATTCCTCAGACTATTCCACAGAAAATAATTCCCAATTTAAAAAACTTTCCGTACAAAGATATTCATCACAAAGTATCTGGGATAAGTTTGAGAATTAAAGTAGATGTCCAGCCACAGCAGAGTGATTTAGTAAATGATGACAAATCTACTAGATCGAATATTAAATAGCCATTAAAAACAATGTTCAAAAGGAGTTTATTACTTACGTTATAATTCTAAATGGGAAAGAATTGATATTCAGTATCATCACAAATACAGAAAATGAAGCCAAAAATCAAGAAGAGAAAAATGCTTAGAAGAAAACAGCATACAATTTTAATAGTGACTGTCTTCAGGTAGCGAACTTGGTTTTCTCTACGTGATCCATTCTTCTGCATTTCCCAAATTTTCTACAGAAGCATTTAATGACTGTTAAATCAGAAAAATAAGGTCTAACTAGCAAATGCAGAATGAAGACCAAAGAAGACATGCTGGTGAAAAAGTATCAAGAGCTTTGAGATTGTCACAGTACTGGGGCACTTCTTTTTGGACCTTACGATGATGCAAGGTGGACAGGGCTGCAGCCCTGTGGATCTGGTGCCCCAAACTCTGCAGAGACATCCAGGGACCCAAAGCTCTGAACAAATGGCCATGTGCTAATAAGACACCCGTGAGTTGCTTTTTCCACGTGTATTTCCCCCTATTAACTGTCTTCTTTAGGAAAGGCTAGGTCACCCAGCAAAAGTACCCTCTAGACATTGTCACTCAGGGTGACTGTTCCCCAGAACTCTTAATTTCCTGGGATTGTGACTTGCCCTGCCTTTCTTGCTGGCAGCTCCACACGGTCAGGGGGTCTAGGGACAGCAAGGGTGGGGGAGGGGAGCAGTGTGCGTGTGATTGTTCAGAGACAATCCATGAGCCCATAAAGTCTGAAAGGTTAAGCAAAGACTGAGGCATGAAGAGTGAAAATTCTCCATTCAACAATAATCTCCCCCCTCATCTGTTCTCAAAATGGAAAGAAAGGGTGCACGATGACATTAGGCACTTTAAAATATGCAAAATTAGGAGCTGGTGCAGACCTCATTAACACCCGCCTCCAACATCATTAAGATGTTTCCAAGAAAATTAATTGAGAGACTCATTAAAAATAAATTAAGAAAAATGTGTTGCAGAGCGCCCGCACTCAGCTCATAAATCACAGCTCAGAGCTCCGGCCCGCTGCTCCGGCAATTAACTCCAACCTATTTGTTTTATCCTGACTGCGAAAATTAGAAAGCAGACGTGGAGATTAGATTAGGGACGTCTGTCAAGCGGAACTTGGAGTGAATATTTTAGGATACAAAATGGAAACCAGGAAAACAAAGAAAGCAGAGATTTCGTTCTGAGGAGCTTGTCTTTGAAAAGTGACAGGCGCAGGAGGGGGGTCGGAGGGAGAGGTGGGGAAGGATTCTCACTCTGGGGGGCAGCGGGGTGCTGGGGAAGAACAGACCGTGAACTGTTCTGACCAGGAAGAGCTCAGTGCATTTGCATCATAAATATAAACAGATCCTCGTCTCAGGAAAGCTGGCACCGAGACATAAAATAGATGTTCCGATGATCCTTGCATATGTCATACTTCAACGTTCAGACCTCCAGACATTTGGTTTAATCACTCAAAACAGTTTTTGGGCTCCTGTAATATGTTCTGTACCAGCGAGGGCTGCCTGTTCCTCTGCGTGATGTGAAGCGTGCCAACCTCCTCCCTGTATTTCCTCTTCAACAGCAATCAGCCAGCAACTGCTGAGCAGTAGACACTTTCCTGGGCTCATTCGTGGATATTGTCTCATTTAACTGTTATAACTCCAAAAATGAAAACCACTTTATAAGATATGAAAACTGAGACTCAAAGGATTGCCCTTAGAGCCCAGGGTAGGTCACTTGGCCAGTCAATGGTGGAGTTGGGTTTGCAACCCGGTGCTTGAACCTGAGGCCAATATAGCCCTCGGTGACACAGCTTTTAATTCACGACTCTGTTTGGGTCAACTGTAGTTTTCAAATTTCAAACTAGAAGGCATTTTTGTTCTCTTTCTTGCTTCCTTTATCTCTTCCTTCCACAAGTATTGCTCACCTACACTATGCTAGGGGGGTAAAATGGCAGCCTTGTTGAGTTTATGGTAACAGGTGCTGAACAAGCCCTTGGTAACGTGAGGGCTGCTTCAAAGGCCATGCTCAGTGCAAAGGGAAACAGACTGCCCATCATTCAGGTCACTGAGGACCCACAGCTGGGCAGCTCACTCTCCTACTTAGCAGCTCTCAGTTTTGGTGGGTTAATGAACCTCTCAGTTTCCACATCTGTAAAATGGGGATAATACTGGTACTTACCTGAGAGGTTTTTTTAAGGATGAAATGAGAAAAATCTCTGGGAACCCTTTAGCAAAATACCTGGTTCAAAGTTAGCACTGAGTAAATGTCAGTGGTTATTATTTAGAGGTGACATTTAAGTTGGCCCTTAAAGGAACAGGAGGAATTTCAATGAGAAGTCCATTTCTAGAGATAACTGCACCCTTACGGGTAGTATTAAAAATTATTTGGATCTTTCAAATAGAAGAGAGAGTGGATAATCTTGGGCATTGATAAGTGTCAGGCCACGTCATGAGGATGCACAACCTCACTGTGCCTATGGGGTGCTGCTCTGGGCTGAGTGGGAGAGGAGGGCAGTAGGGCAAGGGTGGTGGCAGCTTTGATTCTCTTCCTCCAGCACATCTCAAGGCACTGGGGGAGAAAGGTAGAGGCCCAGGAGGTGTGTCCTTTCACATGTCCTCTCACAGGACTCCTTCCTGCCTTGCCTGGGGAACAGCTGGGGGTCAGTAGTTGGTCCATAGGCAGTAAACTTTGCAAGCTCAGAGACGGGCAGTGGATCACCGTTTCTTTTTCATTTTGTTTTAATTTAGCTTTTAAAAGACTGGGTATAATTCTTCCTAACAGGTATATGGGCCCATCCTTACTTGCAATTAACTCTGGAACTACTCAGAAGATGCCAATATCCAAGCCGAAACTCATCTGGATGTTCTGTGATGATCCTCACAGGCATTGACACTTGATGTGCTTTATGACCAGTCAGTGGCTATGCTGCAAGGAATTATTCAGTATACTGAATACGATCTTCATCAAGAACCAAGGCTGGGGAGATAGCTCAGTTTTGCAAGCACAAGGCCCTGGGTTCAATCCCCAGCACTGCAAAAAAAAAAAAAAAAAAAAAAAAAGAACCAAGGCTAGACCAAGGCAAAATTTGAAATATACAAAATGTGAGAATAAAATACTTCCTAGTTGGGTAGGTTACTTGTCCAATCATAACTAAGGGCTAACACACTGAGTCTGGACAGAAAAAAAAGACTAAAAATATTAGACCCACTAAAGACATGCCAGGGGAGGGCTGCCAAATGGCAAGAACTAGAAAAATCGGGCTATAGGAATTACTTTCCGAACTTCAAATTTTATTCTGCAAGTAATAACTATACAAGAGAAAATTATTAGCTAGTGCTAGAAATTCCCTTCTTGAAGTTTCCTATCTCTACCTTAAAGGTTGGAGGTCTGTTGAAGGGTGAATGTTGAAGGGTCTGGGAATGGTAACATTGAAAGACCTTGCACGCCCTTTCCAGAAGATGGACTTTGACAGTGAAAAGGAAGTAAACACGCACAGCCCCAGACAGTAGAACAATGGTACCATACTGAGTTCTCCAAAGCTGCAAACAAAATTAATCCACTCCAATACTATTCAGCCATAAAGAAGAATAAAATTATGGCATTTGCTGGTAAATGGATGGAATTGGAGAATATCATGCTAAGTGAGATAAGCCAATCCCCAAAAACCAAAGGCTGAATGTTGTCCCTGATAAATGGATGATGATACATAATGGGGGTGGGGTAAGAGAAGAATGGAGGAACTTTGGATTATGTAGAGGGAAATGAGAGTGAGGAGGTGGCGGAGGTATGAAAAATGATGGAATGAGACAGACATCATTACCCTTCGTACGTGGGTGATTACACGAATGGTGTGATCTACATTGTGCACAGCCATAGAAACGAAAAGTTGTACCCCATTTGTGTAAAATGAATCAAAATGCAGTCTGTAAAAATAAAAAAATAAACCATACCACAAACAAACAAACAAAAAACCAAAATTAATCCACTCCAAAAATTTGTTGGGCTGATGACGGCAACAATTAACAAGTATTTTCTGTAACCCTGTCCTCCCCTTGGCTCCATGTTCAAATAGGTGCCATATTCTCTGGATTCTATGTCCTCTTTTATCTGCTGCATCCCTCTGTCTTCTATGTCCCTCCATTCTAGTTTGGCTTTCTCTTGTCTGGGCTCTTGCAAAAGCCTCCTACTGACTTTTCTCTCCTTCAACATCTCCTCATTTCCTCCACCAATGGACACGCTGTCTCATAGTATCGACGTAATTGACTTGATCATGTCACTCCTCTACCTCAGGCCTTTGATGTCGACTTTGCCACTTGGATCCGTCCACAGGTGATCTTCCCAGGCACATCTTTCATCATGGGGATATGTATTTTTGAATTACGCAGTTTGTTGCCCAGACTACATTTATTTCCCAAGCACACCTAGCAATTTTCCCACAACTTTTATTCTTCCATTACCTTTGCCACGCCTGCCTCGATTCATCTGTCTGATGAGTTTTAGCCTCTTCTTCAAAGCCCAGTCCAAATTCTCATTTCCATAAATCTTCTGTGACCTTGCTCCCACACCCATCTTAGAGAGATGTAATTCGCTTCTAGATTTTGCACAGTGCCTGCCAATACTTGTTGAATGACTGAATAAACTTGCTTATAGCAATTAGCACATTGTCTCTTACATCTCAGTTGGCTACAAGATAGGCACGGGCCTGTCACTTCTGTAGATTCCAAACTCCTTAAAGAGGACTTTATGTCCTCACAGAACCTGTACCTTGCACAGAGTAGAGCGCCCTAAACTTTGTTATACTGTACTTAAAATGAACTTTAAGTGTGCTGACACATTATTTCATGTGTTCTGGGTTACTTACACATTCAAAATGATGGAGAATTGATGGCACCTGTAGATTAATTGACTGGTAAGGTACAGTAGTGGAGTTGAGGCATCTCCCTGTCTCCTGGTCTAATGTTTTTTGAATCCATTGTACTTCTCCATAAATAAGGAGAACATTTCAGAATATTTACTTATTTAACTACCTAAAAGAAGACAGCAATGCCTGGGCAAGATCAACCATGATCCTTTCCCACATCCCACATGACACACAGATGGCATATTGGTGCCTGTAATGTCCAAGAGCCTTGTTTTATTTAGACTCTGAGCTCAAGCTTTACAGCTTTCATATTGATGAGCTGAAAGGAATTTAAGAAGCCAATAGCCCCCTCACAAAATCCTAGGTCTCATTTAGACATAACCCTCTATACACAGTCTACAGATGCTAGATGCGTGATCACATTTCAAGAAATCAGGCTGGGCTACAGATGGGCAAATCAGACATTTTGTCCCTTCACCTGAAGGCCGTATGTGCATGCCTTCCTACTGAGCCTAGTACACACAGCAGTGATCTTTGGGGACAAAAGAGTCTGTATACCTCCAATAATGATTCTCTGAGATGCCCTGGCTCAGCTTCTTCGTATCAGTGCTGTGCTTCCATGGAACATGATCCTCCCCAGCTGGAGACCATGCCCCAGGCTGTAAAGTCCATCTCCTTGTCAAATACACACTTTTATGCTTTATTATCTGATTGCATGGGTCCAGGTTTTGGGAGCATTGTGTGAGCATTCCTCTGGGAATTACGTGTTACTGGATGATTCCAGGCTATGGCTACCTTTTGCTACCACACAGTTATTATCTAGGGTCTCCAGTGGTAATAATTAGAGCAATTAGCATAGCAAATGGCTTTGGACTGATTTATTCTTTTCAGCTCATACACAGGTAGGAAAGATTTAACTGCCCTGGTTCTGTCAGGGTCCAAATGATGCCTGGGCTTCTGGTGCTTAGTCAAGCATTTCTGGGGTTAATTTTCATTAAAAAGACCCTGATACTAATGACAAGTGACTATTTCTGCCCCCATCTGCAATTTTATATTAATGTCCTTTTTCTTGCTTCTCACTAAATGATACAGGGACATTGCCAAAAGCTTCTGTTTGTCCCTGGTACAGTTTTAAATTTTAATTTCAGAATTGTTTCTTTGTAAGAACCTTATTTCTCTCTTAGAATGCAAAATATTTGAGGAGAAAAATTGCTTTTTCTTTTTTGGTAACCAAAACTGTGGGTAGTTGAAGTCATAAAATAAACAAATAAGCAAATAAATATTTCCACATCTGAACTAACAATATTCTAGGAATTCACAAGGCAACATTTAAATTTGAACCTGGCACATGTCAAGAGAAGCCTTTTGTGAATTCCTTAATACCCTGATTTACATAGCAAAAATGGGGATAATAATGCTCATCTCAAAAGGTTTTAGTGAAGATGAGGTGAGAAAATTTTTGTGAAAGTACCCGGCAGTGCTTGGAGGTTGACTGCATTGGAGCACATTATCATATTACTAGAGAGCAGAGACCTACTATCAAAGAAGCCATCCTGGGCTGGGGAGATAGCTCAGTTAGTAGAGTGCTTGCCTTGCAAGCAGAAGTTCCTGGGTTCAATCCCCAGCACTGAAAAAAAAAAAAAAAAAAAAAATCCCATCCTCCTGAAATGCCCAAGAACATGTAACTAAAGCAAGGAAGATCTAATATATCTCTTTAATGCCCCTCTCTGCCTAGTTTCATTGGTACTTAAAAAAAAAAAAAAAAAAAAAAAAAAAAAAAACCCAACCCTATAGTTTAAGTGTTTTTAGGAATTGTAAAGAATGTTTAGCTTAAACTTCTTCATTTAGTAGGCAAAGAAACTGAGACTCAAAGAAGTTTAAGATTATTCGGCTAACAATTAGCACAGGCTGATTTCCCTGATGCTGCACACACAATAGTTTACCCTGTTATTCTGCAAGGTGCTCTAAAGAGCTGATCTTTCCTTTTGAATCTAGGCTGAGAATGACAGCAATTCACCTTCAATTTAAAAAAAAATTTTTGCTTCTAGAGATTAAAGGAATACATGCTCACTCTAGAAAATCTGGAGTAAAAGTGTAAGAAAGAAAATGAGAATTACCTACAGTCCTATGACCTAGTGACAAATATCTCTACCATTTCAGTATGTTTAATATGAGAATGATTCCACATATATTTTTGTACTTGAGGATTTTTTTTCATTTGACATTATTCTATGAACATTTCTCACTTACCTTTACATAGTCTCTGAAAGTATCATTTCCAAAGGTTGCCTCACATTTTTCCATGTGACAACACACTGGCATGCCATTTAGGGTCAGACAGACTTGGGCTGGAGTTCCAGTCCCCCCCCTTTACATCCGGGTGATGCAAACCAGTCACTGACCTTCATTAAGCCTCACGTCTGCACAATATTGACAATAGTCGCCACATGTGGTTTCTATCAAGGCTAAATGCTGTAGGGTATGTAGGTACTTTGCATTGTGCCTGCACACTATAAGCACTCAATAAATGGTAGCTCTTTATTATTATTTTATCACATTCTTATTGGACATTTAGCTTGTTTCCAGTTATAAATAAACACCAGGAGAAATATCTTCCCAACAGCTACCAGTGTAATCTACCTGAAATGTATATTATAGTTACTGCTATGCTTAAAATCTTCTGTAGCTTCCCATGAAGGGTTTTCAAACTTTCTTTTCAGCATTAGAACCCTTCTGTTAAATATCATAAATAACACTTCCCAGGGAACTTGGGATGTAGTTTGGAGCCTGGACCAGTTCCCAGCTTTGCCCAACTCATCTCCCCGACCTTCCTATTGACAAGTACCCTAAAAATTTCCCTGAGGAACACTACAGCTATTCTGAACACCCCGGGGGAAACTTACCTACAGGGTAAAAGGGAATCTTCAGCACATGGTGTGTGACATTTCCACACTGTTCCTTCCTGAAAGACCCTGATGTAATTCATTTTCTTATGACTTTGCTTAGGTTGCTGCTCCTGCCTGGAATGTCCTCAACTCCTGTCTTCCCAGGGATAACATCTTCCACTGACTCAGCCTGCACATCATTTCCTCCAGGAAGCCCTCCCTGCCCCAGCCTGGCAAGAGGCTCCTCTTCTGTTCCCAGTGTACCCAGCCAAGTTCTTTATCAGTGGGTGCCACATCCTCTTGATGTTCTGGGTCAGAAGATTTTAGAGGATAGAGCTCCTTATCTTATTGACCACTGGCTTCCCAGTGCCCATTATAGTGTCTAGTACTGGTAGATGCTCATGAATTAATTTTGGAGTACCTCTTATTTCCTTATGATAGTTTTGTAGAAGCAGGATTACTGAGTCCAAAGGGATGAATATTTTCAGGCCTCTTGATGCATTCTTGGTAAGATTTATTGCAAAAAGTTGTAAGACATTCATTTGAAAGGCAATTATCTCTCCTGTGTCCACTAGTGTTTGCTGTTTTTGATGGGGAAATAGCTAAAGAAGCCACTTTTTGAAAGGCAAAAATTGGCTAATTTTTTTGCAGTGCCTGATTTGGTTTAGGGTAGATAGATGTATCCTCATTTGGGGTGACCAGTATAGAGTGGGGCTCTAAAAATGTTGCTGTCTAATGGCACATGTTGCCAGACAGTTGGAGATATACAAAGGACGGTGACTTTCGCCTCTTCCCATCCATGTAATTTCTCTGGGCCTATTTTATCATCTGTAGATGGGTTTAATGATACCTCTTAGGGGGGTCATGTGATGACTGAATTGAATCAAATGGGATGACGCACATAAAATCCTAATACATACATTTATGTGCTTTTACAAACTGTTAATGAGGAGAGCTAGAGGCAGGAAAGTGGGACTGAACTAGGAGAACAGAGTTTCAAATTCAGGAAACAATTGAACAGACCTCTCCGATGGGCGTGGCTTTTCATAAAATCGTACAATGTCCATATACAACCAATTGGGTTAGAACCAGAGTGTCCTACTTTATCACATGGAAGCTAAAGAAATTGTTAAAAGTATAAACATCTTACATTTCAAGGGGAAGTTGAAGAAATGGAAATGGCTCTAAGATACTTGAAAATATGGTGCTCAATCCTATGGTTTTACTCACTCACATGTTCATGACTTCAAAGACCCAAATCTCTAGCTCAAAACTCTCTCTTGATTTGACTCTTGATTCAATTGCCTGTATGACCTAGGGTCAATGCAGCTCAAAACTGAATCCACAGCCTTTTTCTCCCCGTATTTGCCCAAACTTGTTCTTCTTGCTCTCTTCCTATCTTATCAACACCTACTTTATTATCTCCAGCCAGAAACTTGAAGACCACCATCAACCATTAACTGTACATTAATGTCTAATTAGGCACCAAACCCTATTGTTCTGGTGCCCAAGTACCTCTTACACCCATCCCTTCTCCGTGACTCAATTAGCCTTTTATTACTTCTTGCTGGGTTGCTGCAGTCACCTCCCAGCTGGTGTCCTTGACCCTGGTCTAGGTCTCCCCATTCCATCACTCACATTCCTGCCAGAAGCATACATATAATACGTCTGGATGAAAAGGAGCTGTAAACAGCAATAGATGTCAGTGTCTTCAAATAATGTTCTTTAAAAACTATGTCATAGGTTAAGACATAATAAGTTAGACAGTTCTCCTGCAGACAAGTTGACTGCTTGGCACAAGGACCAAATGAGATCTGACAATGGACGATGTATCAGTTTGCTTGAAATAATACCCATGGAGAGCTGACATGTATTGGATTGTGCAGAGGTAATGTGGTGGGAATGCTGGAAGGCCCTGGGGGATTATGATGAGCTTTGCCAGAGTCTGGAGGACCCACATGGTCTTTGTGATGGTGCTAGTGAGAGGACCATTGACCAACGACAATTACAGTTTGAAAATTCCAGAAGCCAAAGTCACGACCAACTGGAATGAACTTTTCTAGTCCCCCAAAGATAAATATATTGTTAGAGTGGCTGATCATGGGCTTCTTCAACTTCATGACCACAGTGAACCCCCAATATGAGGGGTTTTAAATGAGGATCTGACCAGTGCCTCAAGCTTTGGACACAGCTATTGCCTGCAGGTTAAAGAAGAGAAAAAAGCCTAGGTTTGGAAGATAGCAGTGAGTATAAAATGAAATGAAGTCTTGAGACTGAAATAAGACAAATGAGACCAGCAAAGAAGGAGAGATAAGGTATGGTATTTGAGATTAGTTTTTCTCAAACTATTTGCAGAGACGTTCAGCTTTTTAAAATCTAGCTAAGCCATCATGGACTTGTATTCTTATAAAACACAATAAAATTAATATCAGAAAAATAAAATGTAACAGAAACACAAAATATAAGACCTGTTTTTAATGACTAGATTACATAGACAAAAGAGTACTGCGTTGGCTGCTATAAAATTTTCTAAATGCTTATTCTTAATTTTTGTATTTATCTCATCACAAACCAGTAACAAACAGTTCATTCACTGGAACTGGTCCATGGACTACACTAGAACTGTTTAAAAGGTTTTACTTGGTGAGGGAAAGATTTTTACTTACCAAGATATGCTTTGGGGAAGATACAGATTTGTTAATTAATGTTCATGCACCTTTCTTTTAAAGATCAAACATTTTGGCTATTTGTGGCTTAGAAAACTTGCATCTTTGGTCAGGCCTACTTGAGACCATCTCCAGGAGAAAATACTCATCAAATTGATAAGCCCCAAGTCAACCTCTACAAAAACAATAGTTGTATAGATTTAAAATCCTCATCAGAGAACATATATGCTGTGACTATAATGCTCACTGTATTGTTCAGTGATGGATTTTTCAATGAATAAATCAACCATTAAAAATGTCCCTTCATGCCCACTAGATCTCAATCAATTATCATGATGTCTGATTTGAGAGGCTGATAGAGTGATAGGAACGTCAGGGGTAGGGCAGATTCCTTTAGCCTCTACTGAACCATAAATATCCATCAAGCACAAGCACCATGCAGGCTTCTTGCTGTCCTTATTCTAAAGGAGAGGGCAGCTTTCTCTCTCTGGAAAGATGCGTAGTCTGTGGTTAAACATTGGAAAGAGGATCTCAGCTTCTCAGATCCACTGTTGTTTAAGGTTAAAAGGGCTAAGAAATATTGATGAAGCAGGGATAGTCAAAAGAAGGAATGGATACAGATCTTTATTTCTTACCTTTAAAGTCTTGTTCACAGATTAGCTGTTCTCATACTGTGGCTCAAAACCCCATTAGAGAACACACTTAACATGACTCCCGTGAGCTGTTTCTCATTAGGGTCAATAGTAAAATGATAGTTGTAATTTAGAAATAAGGAAGTGGATGTAATGCATGGGGAAGGTAAGCATTGATTTATAGATCAAACCATAATTTGAGGGGATAGACATGCAGAGGTTGGAGGAGAGAAAACTTCAGGGGATGGACTTCAAATGGTGAAAAACAGAAATCCTGTGGAAGAGGGCGTTGAGGTCTGTGAACATGAACTGAACATGCCCTAGGCTATGGGGATGCAGAGGTAATACAACGCTGTCTCTGTTTTGGGGTCTTACGGCAGAAGCAGACATGACATAAATGATTGCGAAATGATGGGAGACATGCAGAAATAGGAATTTGTATATGATACAGATGTAATACAGACGAGAGAGTGCTTCCAGTGAGAACTGTAAGAAAATATAAACATCTACAAAGTAATATGTACTCATAAATTGACTTCCAAAATGTTAAGATAAATCATTTCTAGAAATTGCTAAAGGGAAAACTAAGGTCTAATTCACCTTAAGTCAAGGACACACACAAATTTCCCACTGGTGAGGATATAGGTTACAATCTCTTATCCATGTAATCACTTTCCACTAAAAATTATATGCACACATACCAATACCCCCCAGGCCCTACCCATAACTACCTTTCAAAACTCTCATCCAAGCAGAGTCAAGACTCTCAGAAGGAATCATTTTGAGTGAGCACTGGAGATATCCACAAATAGGCAAGTGACAACTGAAGAAAGGAACAAGCTCTGTGTAGCTTGGTTAAACCTCCAGAGGAAATGGGCGTCCTACGCCCTTGTCAGGCTCTGATACTTTTAGATTTTCTTAGCAATTAAGTAACAGGTGAATGCTTTTAGCATATTGGATGGGATATATTGTCTTTATGATCAGTTGGTTTCTAAAAAGAATGATGACCAATACTACTGTCCCTTATTATTTATTTTCATTCAACTTTATTGAGATTCAATTTACATATCGTAGAATTCAAACTTTTAAAGTATGTGAGTCAATGATTTTCAGCATTTGACAGTTGTGTAACCATAGCCATGATCTAATTTTAGAATGTTTTTATCATTCCCCAAAGAAATCTTATACCCATTAATAGCCATTTCCCAACCCCTCCTTTTCCCAGCCCTAGCAACTACTGCTTCACTTCTATCTCTGTGGATTTGCCTATTTTAAATATTTCATACAACTCCATTCATACAGTATGTAGCTTTTGTGTCTAGCTTCTTTCACTTAACATGGTATTTTCAAGGTTCATTCATGTTGTATCATGTATCAGTACTTCATTCCTTTCCATGGCCAAATAATACTCTACCATCTGGGTATATCATGTTTTGTTTATTCATCAGTTGATTGACATGAGTTATTTTACCTCTGAAGATTATGAATAACTTTGACATGGAGTTTCATGTAAGTTCTTGTGTGGAGACCTATTTTCAGTTCACTTGGGTCTGTACCTAGGAATGCAATTACGGGGTCATCATTATCTACATGTTTAACAGGTTGAGGGGTTGCCACCCTGTTTTCCTAAGTGATGAACCACTTTAAAATCCCACCAGCAATGTTCCTTACATCCTCACCAACAGTTGTTATTTTCTTTTTTCTTTTAGTCATTCTAATGGTTGTGAAGTAGTATCTCAATGTGGTTTTGATTATCTGCATTTCCCTAAAAAGCAATGAGCATGAGAATGTTTTTATGTGCTTATCATTTGGACATGTTCATTGGAGGAATTTTTATTCAAATCCTTTGTCCATTTTAAAATTGGGTTGTCCTATTGTTAAAGTTGTAATGGTTCTACATGTACTTTGAATACAATTAGGTCATCAGATGGATGCTTTACAAATGTTTTCTTCCATTCTGTGGGTTGTATTTTCACTTTCTAGAAAGTGTTCTTTGAAGCACAAGAGTTTTTAATTTTGGTGAAGTTAAAAATCATCAATTTTTGTTTTGTTAGTTATATTTTGGTGTCATGTCTAAGAAATCACTGCCTGATCAAGACTCACACTCTGAGGTTTTCTAAGAATTGTATAATTTAATTCTTACATTTAGGTCTATTATCCACTTTGAGTTAATCTGAGTTAATGTATATGGTACACCTTTTGCATATGAAAATACCTGGTTGTTCTACTACATTTGTTAATTGGACTATTTTTAACTAATTGAATTGTCCTGACATCCTTTGAAAATCAAAGGATGACTATAATGTAAAGGTATACTTTCTCATTTCTATTTCTTTTAACTATTCTTCTCTGTCCTTATGGCAGTACCACACAGTCTGCAGTACTATGGTTTGTAGTAGTTTTCAAAGAGGTAAGTGTGAGGTCTCTAACTTTCTTTTTTAACATATTGAATATTCTGGGTTCCTTGTTTTTTTAATGCATATTAGGATTAGCAAATCAATTGCTGAAAGCAAGCAGCAGATTTTGTTAGGGATTGTATGAAATATGTAGATTAGTTTGGGAAGTAATTTCCCTCTTGACAGCACTAGGTCTTCTAATCCATGTTCATGGGATGTCTTTCAGTTTACTTAGGTCTCTAACTTTTTTCAGAATGTTTTCTGAGTTTTCAGTTACAAGTCTTATATTCCTTTTGTTAAATTTATTCCCAAGTATTTTATTTTTAATATCATTATTAAATGAATTTAATACTATTATTAATAGAATTTAAAAAAATTTGTTTTTGGATTGTTCTTTTGCTAATGTATTGAGATACAATTAATTTTTGCATATTGATCTTATATCCTGCAATATTGCCAAGCTTGTTCAATTGTTATAATAGTTGCTTTTTAAATCTATAGCTTAGGACTTTCCACATACAAGATCATGTTCCCATCAATCTGGATGCTTTCAATTTTTTTTCTTGTCTTATTGCCCTGGCTACAACTCTAATACTCTTGTTTTGCTCCTGATCTTAAGGGGAAAGCATCTTATTTTTCACTACTAAGTATGATATGAGGTTTGGGATTTTTTTATAGATATTCTTTTTCAGGTTGAAGAATTTTTCTTCTATTTCTAGTTTATTGACTATTTTTATTGTGAAAGATTTTTTTTATTTTTTCAAGTGTCTTTTCTTCTTTGGTTTCTATTAGTTTCATTTACTAAGGTACAAGAAAAAGAGAGCTCAAGAAAGAACTTGCTAGTTTGTAAAGAGGATTGAAAAATACAACTATTTTAAATTTCCAACCAGAAAAAGATAAAATTGAAAGATGCTCTTAGTAATAAGTCTGATTATTTTTAAAACCTCACACCCAAGACCCAATCAAGATCATGGTCATCATTCCTTCTGCTGGAGTCTCTGAATTGATTTGATAGTACTCACTAAGTGATTACAGTTGCACAAAGTGACAGAGGTTGGAGAGAGAGCAATAATCAGACCATAACAAGGGTCCATAAGCTTCTGCTAAGAAATTATACCCATCATTTTTACCCACATATCACTGGCTAAAGAAACTCTATAACTAAGTTCTATGTCAAAAAAGACAGTCATCTCATATAGACAGGTGCTGAAGATCAAATGAAAATTACAAGCATACACACACACACACACACACACACATATGTATATACACACACTTTTCTCTTCCTTGCATAAGAAAGGGTAGGTAGCACATAATTGAGAACAGTAATAAGATCTCTGCCCTTTTGATGATATTTGCTTCCCTCTTTTGTATATAAAACACTTTCACCTCTTCTCTAAAGAAGATACCCTAAAGTCTCATTTAGTCACATTACAAACTCAAAGCCCTAGATTTCATGTGGTTCCTCTGGATCTAGACTGTCCGGGAAGCTTTCCATTTCATTGTTTTTTATAACTCTGGAAGATATTTTTTCCTCATTATCCTTCTTTGTCACATCTGAAAAAGGCATTAAAAATGTGTTCTCTATTATGGATGGACATCTTCCCTATAGAAGCTGTGACTTCCAAAGTCATTCTTTCCTCAAATAATCATTAAAAACAAAACGACAACAACAAAAAACTAAGATAGTGGCTCTATAGTAAGGGTTGTAATTTTATCTATACGAAGTCCTTCACTCCATGACCACGGGTTGTCTTCCCATTTATTTTTGTATTTAACTTCTTCAAAACATTTTGTTGACATTACAACTTTCAAAAATGTGGCTGGCTTTGAATCTACTTGATCCTGTCCAATTCTATATATATCAATAATCAATTGCTCAGTATTTTTTGAGATTGCCTCCCTTTAGACTTGATGATATGTATCTTGAATGCTGAGAGCTGTTGTATGGGTAACATCAGGAATCACAAAGTATGCTCAGAAACATGGGCTTTATTGATAAAGACTGTCTCAAAATATGGGACAACAGAGTCTATTTTCTAAAATGAGAACCATTCTCTCTAGTCCAGTGGTTTTCAATCAGAGTTTATTTTGCTCCCCAAGGGGTATTTGGCAGTGTCTGGAGATACTTTAATTGCCACAACTGGTAAGGGAGTATGACTGGCATCTGGTGCATGGAGGCCAGGGAGGGATGGTATGAATATCCTAACATGCACAAGACAGCCCTCTTCCCCTCCTCTTCTTCCCTACAACAACAACAACAACAAAATCATCCAGCCCTAAGTGGTATTAGAAGATAAGATTTCCAAAATCATTCTTGCCTCAGTCATTTAAAAGAATCTAGAATGATAGCTGCAAGGAAGGGGTGGCAATGTTACCAGTATGAAGTCTTTTAGTACCTGGCCATGGGTTGTCTATTTATTTAGGTATTTAACTTATTTTAAAGCATTCTGTCGGCATTACATCATATTAGTGCTGAGGCTGAAGAGTCCCTATTTCTAAGAGTACTGTCAAAACCATGAACACTTCCTGATGGTTCTCCAGGGCAAAAACAAAGAGCATGTTTCCACATTTATACCACCAACTACACATAAGTTGTTTGGCTTTTTTCTTTCTCAGAAGCAAAATGTAGGATAAGAGAGACTGAAAGTTCATTTGTTTTGACAACTGAAGGTATCACAATTTTTTTTTTGGTAACCCTTTCATTGTCTATTGATCAATACTTTCTTTACCTACAGAAGATTTCCCATCATGTTAAAACACATTCTTGATGTACACGGATTTTACTTTAACCTTTTAATTCTCAGTATAGGCCTTTAAAAAGACACTTCTAGAAGGAAAAGTTGAGCTACTGGGAGGTCCTGTTCTAGTTTATAACAATGTCTGTTTTATCATGATTATCATCTAGTACTCCTATTGTCTTTAGTTATTTGCGAAGAAAAACACTTACTACTAAAACAGGAAATGTACTTGAGGGTACAAGAGTTTCTAGCCCAGGGCATCAGGATTCTCAAACACGAAGGCAGTTATTTTAATAAAAATATGCAGATTTCAACTAGAGTTTAGTCCAACAGGAAGTAGAACATAACAAAAGAAAAATTCAAGGTATAGATGTAAAAACACTTCCCAGGTAATATCTGGTAGGCCTTTTCTCAGAGAGCAAGGCAGACCACACCCTCTAAAGATCTAGATTCTAGGAAGAAAAAGGATATGCTGACTCCTTCCTAGTTTCAGCAGTGTTCACTAGTTTATAGAGCCTACCATCTCAAGGACTCCGTGCTTGAGTGTGACGGAATAATTTTAACATTTCAGATGAAAATAAACAGAGAAAAATAGTGTTGTCATTTTTTGTAAGCAGCATCTGCTTCCTATGCTAGTTCTGAACACCTCTCCTTGTTTTTTTAAAGGAAGGTCAATGCTGCCTTCTAATCGAATTCCTGACTAGGCAGATCATTTTGTTTAACGTTCAATTAACATTTTTTTTCCCTTAATTTTATTTAGTTATTCTTTTTAGATACACACGAAAGTACAGTGTATTTTGACGTTATACATACATGAAGTATAACTTCTTTGTTAACATTTTTATTTTCTTCATTTCATGTCAGATTCTGTTTTTTTTAGTTTGTATCATGATTTAAAAAATGTGTATGATTCTTATCTTTCCCCTAGGTTTTCCTTTTTTCCATCACGCTGCAGAGACCCGATTCTTTTAATGGGAGGAGAGGACACTGCAGTCCAAAGCAGGCCAGCCTGGGAGTTAGACACCTGGATGCTAGGTTGGCATCTGCCATTCCCTGGCTGAGTGTTGTAGGACAAGTCACTTTTCAATTGTCATGATACAATTAGGATTGGAACAAAAGATGTGTAGGGGGTTACTTTCTTCTCAAATATTCTCTATATCTCAAATATTTTATATACACGAACGCAGTAACACAACAACTGTTTTCTTTCTCTGCTTATTTTGCAAGGATCTTTTGGGGGTTTGCGCGTATGTGTGTAAAAGAGAGAGAGAGAGAGAAAGAGAGAGAGAGAGAGACAGACAGACAGACAGACAGACAGAGAGATATAGTTGCAAAGGTGGGAGGATGGGGAGAGAAAGGAAGAGATAACCTTGGTAAACAATACCCGGATGTAATAATCTGCAAACACACTTGTGTTAAAGAAGATATGTGGGCATTTAAACACCTCTGTTAGACTTAACATGTAAGTGTTCGTCATGGCTACAAAACAGCATTCTCTGAAATATCACTCCCTCCCTCCCCCAGGATAGATAAAGCACCTGCAGATCCTGACCAGCCACTGAAACAGCCCTGAAAACGCTTGTGCTTTTATAAAGCAGGACAAAGCTTTGAAGCTTCAGCTTGAAATCGCCCCAGCATCTCCCAGCTGTAATGAGGACAGCATTTCCCTAGTCAAAACATCCTGGTCTATTTATAGGTATTCACTTCTCTGAATAATAAACAGAAGTAGCAGGCTATGCTCATATCATTTTCCTTCAACTACCCTACTATTTAATACAATGCCAATAATTAAATAAATTTCCAGAGTCACAATCCGTATCTGTGGCTTTAGTTAACTAGCTTAGAGAAGACACTGACCACCGTATATTTGAATAGTCAAATCCCTGAAGGAATATTTGATTGCCCTTTGTTTACCCAGGGTTTCCAATATCTCCCTGGCTATTTCAGGGGGGATGGGGAGAAGGTTTTCATCTTTTAAATGGTTCCAGAAATATCCAGTCTCCTTAGTTGAAGGGGGGCTGAGTCCCTCTGGTCGGTAATGTTCCTTAGCTGATGTTGTTTTAAATAAGGATGGCAGACAATATAGCATCCGTGGAGACAGCTATGATTCACTCCTATTCTTTTTCAAATGCAAGTTCATATTAGGTTATTTAATGGACCACAGTATATTCAGTATGTAAGGAATTCACACCCCCAAATGGCTGGTGCTTAATTCTGTGCCTCCAGTCTGTTTTAACTAAGACGTTTTCTCCTGTGCATATAATCTTCATTATCATAGAAGTTATTTTTAATTTATAATTAACATAGTCTCCTTCTCATTATGTACGCCTTGATCGACTTGGACCCTCCGGACACGTCCTGTCTGGCAACCGGGCTGGCTGTGTCCTGCAGTTCTCCAAATGTGCAGTAGGTGTCTATCTTAGCCTTTCCTTCGTCCTTCCCCCTCTTCCCATCCCTGACACTGTGATATAGTGCATAATTCCAAAATGGCAGCTTTTTGAAAATTCACCTTGATTATCAGACATTAAAAGTGACTCATCCCGCGGTGACTGTCTGGCAGAAGGGATGGGATCAGACAGCAAGACAATGAGGGGACCGGGCGCATTAGCGCACTAGATTACAGAGCCCATCAAAAATACCTTTGTTCTGTCAAAGATCCAAATCATTTACTAGTTGTGTTCTACAGAGGAGAAAGAATGAGAGGGGAAAAATCCAGCAAACAAACAAACAAATAAATCCATCCATGAATTTAAATTCTCCTTAGATCTCTTTATTCTAAGAGGGGAGGGAAGTGTCTGATCAACTGTCTCAAGAGAAGGAAAGATGGGGACTGTGCTTCTGAAGCAGGAATCTGTAGAACTCTTTCCTTCTGTGGATATCAAATTTTCTACACTAGCTTCTGTTCTTTGAGTCTCGGTAAGAGGGAAATTGGCAAGTTAATAGGATTTGGTCTTGTCTATGTCTGCACTCAGCCCCCCCCCCCCCCCCGTACAGCAGAATATTTAGAAGACAAAGTCTCCCACAATTAGAACATTTTCATTAAAAGCAGGGTTTCTGATTTCTGTCATGTCACATAATAATGCTAACCGAGGCAAGTGTGATGGGTTAGAGTGTTTAATAGTCGGGTGGGCCACTGTTTGTAAGTACTTTACAGGCATCTAAACTGCCGGTTTATGTAAAAAGGCAGTAGAAATCTTTGAAGAGATAGCGCCCACGAATGAATTCCTGTATCAAGCATGTGTGTTGTATACAGAGGGAAGGAGGGCACTGGAGAAGCTGGGAGGAGAGAGCAAGGAGGGCATTCTTGCTGAGCCCTGGGTGGGCGAGTTACTGGGTAAGATGTGAGCCAAATTGTCAGTGTGGCCAGCTCACTTGTTTTCCAAAGAAGACAAAATGCCCACTTGGGAGCCTGTTGCCTGCCTGCCTGCTTTCCTTCCTTCTTTCCTTCCTTCTTTTCCTCCTCTTCGTAAAAATCTCTTCATCATTTGTCTATGAACTCAAGAGGAGCTGTTATCAGTCATGAAAAATGCCCCAAAGGAACCCAGATTAAGGCAGGCTTTGAATTGTGTACGTAAGTGGATCTCCCTGTCAAATACATTAATGTGATTAAAACACAAATTCCATCAACAATTATTTTCCATCTGTTTAGCAATAATAATAGCAAAGCTATGTGTCATCAGTGGTGTCCTGATCTTACAAGGATGTAGCAAGTGAATCCAATTCTCTGCTGCACGTGCAGCTGCAGCATGTTGGGAGGGCTTGGGAGGTCTCATCTGCTAGCAGCACAGGACAGCAGCCACTGTCACCACACAGGGACATCTTGATAAGAAGGGCTGTATTTTAACAGTCACTCAGCAGATAGATTCATTAGAATAACTCACTGTATTCCACCAAATGTGCAGTATACTTGGGGGTTTGTCATTTCCTGCCCCTCCCTGCATGTTTATTTTTACTGTCAGGTGCAGAAAACATTCTCCTGTGGCCCCTCTTACTTACCCCCGGTACCAACGACTTCATTGCTTTACTGCTGGAGGGAGGCAGATCCAGCAGAACTGTCTGGTCTCAGTGGCTCAGTAAGGCCCACACTCAGAGCCCCAGAGTGTTTGGATTCACAGCACATCATAACCTGAGTAGGGAGAAAGAGAAATCTATATGCTTTAAAAATCTCTGCCTAAACCTGACCAAGAGATTAAAGGGGAGGGCAAAGGGGAGGGCCTCGACCAATTTCCACACGCCAGCTCCTAACAGGGATGGATTCGTGAGAGAGACCAGCGTGCCTGGGTTTTCATCAGAGGAATTTTAATGAGCCCTAAAGGTTAGCCTTCGACTTCGTTAACCAACAGCTCTAGAGATAATTTCTAATTTTAGGTGTTTATAGAATAGTGACTTTTTGGTCATAATTGAGTTCTGAGACTGTCTAGAGCCCATTCTGTGTGTCTGACTGACTAACACTGAAGCACAAACCATCAGAAAGTATCCGACATGTGCTTAAAATTGTATGTGGAAGAAATAAAAAGAGGAAGAAGTTTTTCAAATTAAACCTATTGCATTAACTTTTTGTGATGAAATCAGTTCAGTCAAATGAAATATACTTATTAAAAATACTCTACACAGATATTTTAACTGGGTTGGGTACTGATGATTCTAATATTGAAATGGACAGGGACAAGAAAAAAGAGATGATAAACAAAAGAAGAAAGCTTCACTCCCGATAGCTAGATACCTGAGTCCCTGCTACACATAAATGGGCTGTAGATATGTAGGAAAGTTTAAGTCTAACGCAAGTTTTATTTTCCTTGTGTGACTTTTTTTTCTCAAAGTTGCTGGAAAATAAAGAGCAAAATGGTTATGAAAAAGAAAAAAAAAAAAAAAAAAAAAAAGAATATAGAAACAAAAATTTCCAAAATTGCCACTAGGGGATAGGTCATTGTGCTGGGAGTATGTCCCTTCTCTCCTTTCAGCTTCCTCTCCTCTCTACTGCACCCTTGAAGAATTGCCATCAGTGCCCCCAAAGGGAAAAGGTACCACTAGATTCCAGCCACATAAAACAAGAGTCAAGAGTAGTGAAGACAAAGAGCTACATCCAAAGATTTGTCTTTTCTCCAAGCTGGGTGGAAATTCTTGCACGTCCCTGAAAGGATTATCCATCTCCCCATGGCAAAGAGGCCAACAGCCGATGCTTGAGCTACAAATGCTGGGAGAATATTTTTTAGGTTATTCTATGTTAGGCTAAATCTTATTTCCTCCAGTGCAACAAATCCTTTTCACTCCCCACTTCCCTTCTTGATTTGCAGGGGAATGGAAGGGATTTAAAAAAACAGAACAAAACCAATAACAACAAACAAACAAAAATGCTAACAGAGTTGGCAAAACTCTGCCATGCAAGGGTGCAAGATGTTCTCTGCCAGGAGATGCTCTGGTCAGGTCTCGGCACATTTAACAGTATGAGCTCAGGGCACGGCTGACCTGGGTTTTGATTTCAACTTTGCATTTTACTCTTTATTCCCTATGTGATCCTGGTAGGGCAGTCAAACACTCGGAGTTAAAGCTTTTTCCTAGGATAAAAGGGATCTGTCGAATTAGGTAACATTACAACTGGCAGGGATCTCCAGGATTATTTAGTCAATTTTCCTTATAGTATAGGCAGACAACTAAATAGTAAAATGGCATACAGCGATACAAATAATTATACTTCATTATTTTAGGGGGGAATTCCAGGGATTGAACTCGGGTGCACTTGGCCGTTGAGCCACATCCCCAGCCCTGTTTTGTATTTTACTTAAGAGACAAGGTCTCACTGAGTTGCTTAGCGCCTTGCTTTTGCTGAAGCTGGCTTTGAACTTGGATCCTCCTGCCTCAGCCTCCTGAGCCTCTGGGATTACAGGCGTGCACCACTGTACCTGACTACTTCTTTTTAAGTGCTTTGTGGTAGTTACTATTGTAAGCATTTTACAAGTATTCTATTACCAGAATAATCCCCACTTGGAAGGTTGGATTGTTACTCCCATTTTGTAGGTGGGTAAACTGAGGTGGAGTGAGGTTCAATATTCAAGATGGTACAGTTGGTAAATGGTAGATCTGGGTTTAAACCCAGTGGCCTGACTCCAGAACTCCTGCTCTTAAATACTAAGCTTTAGTAAACTGGGAATTCTCCATTCACCCTCTTTCGCCCAGGGGTGCACCCATCTCAGGAAAGAGGGCGTTGCACATGGTCCTGAAAGCAGAGCCTTGCGGAAACATTCCTAGTATTATGCTAATGGCCAACGGCACGTACTCTGTTCTTCCAGGTTCCCCAAAGTTACACATTCCCTCTAGCCAAGTTTTCTCCTACTCTACTTTCAGAGGAACAGTGCAGTCTTCCCAGGATGCTCTGGTCTACATGATGTCTTTCCCAAAGCCAGATTGCCACTACTCTCTGTCTGCTGATGATCTCTCTTCTCCCTCCCTCCCTCTCATTCTCTCTAACCATTTCCTTGAAATTCACTTGAACTCTATTACACATGTATTGGGACAGTCAGCCTGATACTATTTCTTCGTTCTAGCACATCGTTTTGCTACCCATCATGGATCAAAACTGCTTCTCAGAGCAAAAATAAATGGCAGAGAAATCATGTCATAATAAACACCTCTGCTGCAAAAGACAGTCCCTTCTGGACAGTGAGGTGGAGTGCTCCTTGGCAAGGGGGTTGCAGAGTAGTGTACTTCTGCTCAGTAGTTGAAAGAGGAGACTACAATTTGCAACATTAGGTCTCCTTGGCTAACAGCTCCCAGAACCTGGGACAAATAAATTAGTGCTATATGGTAATGGATTGTTGTGAAACGACAATAGCATTAACATCAAGTTGCTGTTGCCTGGAGAAGTGTTTAATAGGTGAGTTGCATTCCAGGCTCAGAACTTGGTGATTTGCTCCAAGTTGAAAGGCGGTAGGTGGTAGAACCTCGTAGAACCCAGGTCTTCACTTCTTAGGACACTGGTTTGCCGTGGGAAAACACTTGACTCCTAAGGATGCTGTGAAAAACAACTGAGATGAAATAATAAAGCACCCTATGACAACTTCCAGACACCTGGACATGGCACATGAGGTCCTTTATGACCTGGTCTTGTCCACCATTTAGTCACATATTTCACATCTGTTGAAGTGACTGTTTCCCCAGTTCCTTCTCCCCACCTCTCCTCCACTGGCAAACACCTATCATCTTTCAAGCTCCGGCCTCAAAGTTACTTTTTCTGCAAAGTTTCCTGACTTTCCAGCATTTTCCATAGCTCACTAAACCCTATATAGAATCCTGATTGATTGATTAGCTCTTTCTCTCCCTTTCTCAACTAGGGACTCCTTGAAGGCAGAGACGATATTTCACTTCTCTCTGTATCTTCAGTGCCCAGCATAGGACTGGGATCCCTTTACTACTTAATGAGTGTAGAAGGAAGGAAGAGAAGGAGAGAGAGAGAGGGGGAAGGTAGATGCTCTTGAAATTATAAAGCACTGTAGAAATACATATTATTGTTAACAAGAGAAAGAGACTCTGTTGGATGCCCTTATACTGTGCAAGAACAAGCATACTGTTTTCACAGGCACAAAGCTCAGGCACAAAACAGAGACCAATGACGACACCAGAAAGGCAGACTTCTCATCTGCCTGATGAAGAGGCACACAATGCCCCAAGACGGAAGGAGCGCCCTTAACCAATGCCACTCACTAGCAGTAATTCGGTTAGCTAAATAATCATAGCACCTAAAGAACACCAAGACTTAAGGAACCTGTTTAATTCATGGTACGAAGATTTTTGTTCCACCAGGCAGCATGTGGTTAAGTGTACTGAAGTGCAATCACAGAGCATTCTGTCTGGTCAAACTCCTCTGAGGGTTTCAGAAAAAAAACAGGAGAGAAAAGAAGCCTCCTCAGGGATTTTTCCTTACAGGACAATTTTTACAAAAAGCTGAGTGTACAACTTGCAAAATAATAAGCTTCGGTGATAACACAAGCTTCAGCTACAATTATCACAAAGAGCAAGACTGCTGCTCAAGCTCCTAACTTAGCCTCGTGACTACGTAACGGTCCAAAATGTCACATTTGAGTTGAAGTGACTATAGCCAATTAGGTAATTTCCACCAAATTGAGTCCATTAATACTTGGACATTATCTTGAGGGAGAAATAGGACTTGGTGACAAGATGCAATGTGGCTTGTAAAATATTAGTTTTGGACAATCACAAATCAAGATCCAAGGGTATGTTAAATTATTCAGTATTCTTGACCTCATTATTAAGTGACTTCATATGGTTTTTTTCCCTCGCATTCATATAATCTCAGGATCTAAGGAGCTTGACTTTGTTTCCTTTTGTTTTTTAAATAAAGATATATGAAATATATGAAATATATCTTTTTTTCAATCTTTTTTTTATAATTTAAAGGGCAATGGTTATGATTTTGTTTGAGGAACCACAATGGGAATGCTTGTTCATAGAATCACACCTACCAAAAATAAAAATATTAATTAGAAATCTGGTTTCCATGCCCTTCTTTGCTAACACATATTCTCAGGTAATACAACATACTTTCAACCAAACATCTGCTTTGGTCCACTGCACAGAAACAAAAGCTGTGATTTGTAACATATGTCTTTATAAATGAGTCAGGACTTGAAAGCCAAATCTGTTTCTGGAAATGGTCTAAAACGACACCAATAATATTATTTTCCAAGATAATGGCAGAAAGTCTCAAGAACACTCCAGGAAGATCATGAACCAAAGATGTTTGTTGATTCCTTTTCATTTCAAAGATGTTTTGAACAATGATCAGTTGATGTCAGTAGGATTTCTACAGCCAGGAAATGTGTTGAATATTTAAAACCTCAGTGTTCCTGTAAGCTGTAGAGAGCATCAACCTACTGCCTAGTCATCCTAAGAATGTCACTAGCAGATACTTCAAATTATAAGTTATAACATTTCACTGGGGGCAAAGCAATAATATGGACCTGGAATATCAATATCACCAGATAATGTGACTGAATCAGTGAACATTTGCCAAAAAAAATTTTTTTTATGAGAGGAACAAAAGAAATTAGGTAGCATTAGGCTGGCTGCTCATAGGACACATGGTGAGATCAGTGTCTTCTGTTAGATCTATTTATTTTGTAACTTTCCTCATGATTTGGACCAAAACAAATACTTTGAAGGCAGAGACACAGAACCCCACTTCATCATATCCCAGCCAGATGGGACCGGAGCAGGTATAATCACTTTAAAGTGTTCTTCTCTATAAATCAACTTCTGATTTATTCCAGAATGGAGCTGTCAGCCCTTAGGCACCCACTGAAGTTGAGAATTTTTAGCAAACTAAACACAGGCATTAAAATAATGTTTGAATTAGTTTTAATCACAGTGGCCTAGTTTCCCCAGGACCCCAATGTATCTCTTCCATGTGTGAGACCCATGGGAGGGCTGCACATGGAGAAGACTCACCAGAGTGCAGAGCAGGAAGGAGAATTTAGGTCAATTACCTTTTGAAGTGTGATCCCTTTAAACAGCTACTCAAGGTAGTATCTTGCTAACGGAGCCGTATATAATAAAAGTGACCTGTGCTATTTCTTTAAATACTGCCTTTTAGTTGTAAGCGATCAAAGTATTAAATTTGTGTAAGGAAAAAAAAAAAAAGATCAAGAGAAGTTTCAACCGTGTTCTTTCTGGAATCTATTAGGAAGGATTAGGTATGTAGTTTACCTCTCTTTAAGTCTAGGCTTGAAAGTAGGTGCCTCCAATTCAGTTCCTTCCAGCTGAGTCTTTGTCTTCTCCATCTGTAAATTGAGGAGACGAGTAGTTTAGATGTCACCTTAGGACCTCTGGTAGATACATTAAAGCACAAAATCATGAATTTATGTGTTGGTGGGGGATGGAGGCAAGGAATGTTTGCTAGGGGCCCATTCCCCAAAGTTTTCTTAAAAACATATTGTTTGGCTTTATGTTTGTATTAGCTCTTTGAGAAAAATTTTATCAAACTATAAAGAAAAATTTCATAGATATTTTTTGATCTTTAAAAACTAGACAACATCCTATATGCTCATTCTTTCATCTAGTGATTATTTATTGGGCACCTACTGTATATCAGACATTGTGAATGTTTTTGGAAAGACAACAGTATCTTGATCTGACACTTGAGTTCAGGGGAAAGAAATAATATGTCAACAATTCTTGGAATCAGGAAGAATGCTTTCAACTATGGAATAGCTGGACGAACTTAAAATATGAATATAATTTTATTTAACTTTTAGTATTTAAAAACTGTAGGATAATAACTTAAGAAAAGACTCCTTTGTCAATTCTACTTAAAGCAATAATCACTGGGATCAATTTGCTACATGTTCTTTTGGACATTTTCCATCCAGACATATGTTAAAAAAATGTTTCATATAAACGTGTGAACAGATTCTATATCCTGATTAGTAACTTTTCCTTTTACTTATGGGTATTTCATGAACATCTTTCCCTGCCAGTTTGTATATACTGATTCACCTCTTTCTTTCTAATGGTTGTAGAATATTCCATTTTTTTGGATGACAGATGTATTCATGGCTGATAATAAGGAATGGCAAGCAGGCATTAACTAAATGTGAAAATAATTCTGAATTTAGGTTGTTGGTTTATGAACACCATTCTATCCTATCATGAATAAGATTGACCTTTTTCCAACAGGCCAACGTATACATGACTTTATGAATAGATGTATTATTAAAATGTATTTTTTTAGTGTGGAAAATTAAAAAGTATAATTTTAAAAATTCAGGTTCACTTGAATTATTAAAATGCTTTGTTAGTTTTCGTTTCATGGCAGGGCTTAAGAAAAAGCCAATGGACTCAATGTGGTGAAGACAGAAAGCCTATAGATCTTCAAGGAAGATGATGTAAAATTTTAAAACATTACTGACAAAATTAATTGTTTTTATGGTTATAAAATAAAACAAATTTACTGCAGAAAATGTGCAGCCATATAAAGAAAATAAAAATCACCCCAAATTCTAAAATTCAGAAATAACAACTTAATATTTCCTCCTAGTCTATATGCATACACATGCACATTGAAGAACTCCTGAAAGGAAAAAAAATAGATAGCTCATGTATTTATGTAAGTGCGTATGTGTTTATGCATGCATGAGCTATGTTCAGGGTTTTGTATTTAGCTACTTTCCCTTATGATAAAGTGAGTCAGCAAAAACTATTGTTTTCCACTTTATTCAAAGTGGAAAAAGTGGGTTCCTTTCAGGCCTGCAAAGAACTGCACCAATGCAATGATAAGAACCTGTTTTCTGTCATTGCCTTTCTTCCAACAGGCTTATGGGTTATTAGAAAATTTAAGATGGCTTTCAGAGATGAATTAGTTCCACGTTGAATTTCAACAAATATCCAACAGCGAGAGCAAAGCACAAAATCCATTAAGCCTTGTGACTGTTCATTATGAAATTTTGAATTTTAACCATCTAGAAATGTAATCCAAGCTCAGAGTTATTTTGAATCCCTCAAGACTGTAAACGCCAAGTAGAGCAAGGACCTTGTTTTCAAGATAGGAAGCCGTAGGCCTCCGCCTTCCCCAGGGGCTACAGTGTGTAGGCTTTCCCCGCACCATGGCCCATTCACCCTGCTGTGGAGTGGCTTGCACAGAGTTGTTGCTCCCCTTCCCAGGTAGCTAGAAGGACGGCAGATCCAGCGTCTTGTGCTCATGCAACCCCAGGTCATCTTCCCACAAGGCCAGCCTCCCCCAGCAGAAATGTTCAGGAGTGTGAAGGAAATATTGTTCTGTCCTCTCTGACCCTCAATCACGTAAATACAAACCAGGTAGCTGACAAGAGGGTTTGCATGCCACTCTTTGGTGGAATGAGGAAGTCAGGGTACAGAAGAAGACACTCGGATGAAAGATAATTTAAAAAGTCAATCTCTATAAGTTCATTATTGGGGCTATTGAGGGAGCAGCCAGGCTTTGGAGTCTTTTGGGTGGTCTTTCATTTACTCAATCAACAAATATTTAATGAGCCCCTACTATGTGATAGACACAGTTCTAGTGGCTAAAAATGCATCAAAGAACAAAACAGACAGAAGTCTATGTCTCAGTGGAACATGCATCCCAGCAAGAGGCTCTGACAGTAAAGATAACATAGAAGATGATAAATAACATAGAAGATACAGGAAAAGAAAATAGCAGGAACAAGGACTGGGAGTAGGGAGTGGGTTGTAGGTGTGGTTTTAAGTAGGATGACCAAGAGGGGCTTCACTGAGAAGGGGACATTGGAGTCAAGACAGAGAAGGTGAAGGATGAGTCATTTAGACAGGGAGTGAAGAGGGTTTGAGGTGGAACGCAAAACCAGTGCAAAGGCCCTCAGGTGGGCTCAGGGATGAGAGCAAAGACGAAAGTAGGTAAGGAGGAGGTATGTATGGAGGACCTTGAATATTAGGACTTTGGCTTTCCACTTGGGTCCAATCCCTATAACACCATTTGCCAAAGGTCACAGGTTGAGCACCTCTCTGAACTCCCATTTCCTTGCATGTAAAATGGAGAATCTCATTATACATCATTATTTTGAGGATTAAAATGAGATCATGTCTACAAAATACCAAGTACAATGCCTGGCAGGTGATATGTTTGCAAAGTTGGTTCCCATATTCCTCTGGGTATGATTTTGTGCACTTTATGTGTCTATTTTATAAATGTCTACAAAAGCAAAGAAGGGTGAGGGGACTGACCAATAGTTATCCAGAGGTAGGAATCCAAAATCCAAGTATATCTTAATTTTAACAATCAATAATAATTTTCCCCTAAACCATAAAAGCTGGATCATCACCAGGACAAACTCACAGCTTTGGGAGGTGAACTGAGGATTCAAGTTGACCAAGGCATTAAATCTTGGATATTGTCAGCCATTAGTGAGGATTGAAATATTAGTAGAAATGTACAGGCAAATCTCATTATTTCCTATTTCCATGGAGTGTCTATTTCAAGGTTAGAAAAAAAATGCTTTCTGTCCTTCTGGGGGACATCTGAACATTCAAACAATACCAGATAAAATGATCAGCTTGCAAACTTTTGAAAACACTACTACCTGCAGGGTTGAAAGGGCCTCTGTTAGATACCAATCTGCTCTGCGTTAACTTTTTTAATATGATGGTAGCAGTTTCTCTCTTATGTGGTGTTATCATTAGAGTTTCACTTGAGTTCACAAAAATCATTTTCTAAGTTTCTACTTGAACTCTGTTGCTATAGAAGTTCAACATCAGTAGGGGATGCAATTAGTTAGCTAGTTATTATGACTTCACTTAGTACATTTTTCTTAACAAAAGGAAAAAATGACAAAAACTTAAAATAATTCTACAGACATATACAAGTGGCTCCTTTTCTCCATAGACCATTAGCACAATGGACAGAATTTCAGAGAAGCCATCAATACTTATGACACCTGTTCTGTTACATTATTACATAGTTGCCACGTTGAAAGGTCTAACAGAAACCATTTTAATAAAACTTACAGGGTACTTAGTGTTGCAGGGCCTGAAACTATGAGAAGACTTGAAGATGCATTTCTTTCTGTAGGTAAATAGCAACTGCATAGAAGTTCTTGCCAAGACAATTAGTTATATCACCTCTGGGTATGATATTCTGCTGGCTAAAGACCCTTTTAGAAGCTTTTAAACATATTTACCAAAGAATTTCTCCAGGGAAACACTTGTCTCTGTTGACTATCCTACAAAGTTTTCTCTGCTTTTAAGCACTAGTATGCTATTTGGCCTCTACCCCCTTGTCTGGATTCTAGAGGTTACCAAAAATCTGTGCTATATCTATTTAATCTGATAAGGAGTTTTCTTATGCTTTTTTTGGTGCCCTATATTAGATGCCCAATAAATGTTGAATGAATAAGAAAAAAAAAAATCTCACTTCCATTTTATTCTACTTGTCCTGTTACAAATCAAAGATTGAACATATAGATACACATTGTTTATTTACCTATTATGTGTACATATCAAATTACATGCATATGTACATAACAATGTATATGTATATATATAAATACCAAGACATAGACATATAAAGTGTGACTATTTTTAAAAAAACATATATACCTAAATTTATTGCTCCAAATGAAAGTCACCCTTTCTTATGTCAGGTGAAGTCAGAGTCCATCTATTTCACAGATGCAAGTGAAAATTCTGGGAATCTCTTCTCTGGGCAGTTTTTTTCATCTCATTTGGCCTTTATTTTAGATATTATCATTGGTGGTTAAATTTTCACTACTTTATAGAAGATTTGATTTCTAAAAGTAGCTAAAAATCATTTGGAGCCAATTGAAATAAACAGGTTAACAAACTGGATAATACTATTCTTTACCTAAAAATACTACATAGAACTTAAAGCAATGCATTAGTACTTTTTAGTATGGCTTATAAATTGCTTTACAAAAGAGCTTTATTGAGAAATAATTAGCATATCAATAATTTGCCCATTTAAAGTGTATAATGCAATGATTTTTAGTATATGTTCAGATATGTAAAGCCATCATCATGGGCAATTTAAAAATATTTTCATCACCACAAAGAGAAATCCTGTACCCTTTAACTATTATCCTTCTGCTTTTCATTATCCTCCCTTCCCCAGCCCTAAGCAGCCATTAATCTACTTTCTGTCTCTATAGATTTGTCTATTTTAGATATTTCATATAAATGGAATCCTATAACATAAGATCTTTTGTGACTGACTTCTTTGTATAATATTTTCAAGATGCATTACTTTTGTAGGAGGTATGATTCCTTTTTATTGATATTCCATTGTATGGATATACCACATTTTGTTTATCTGTTCATCAGTTGAAGGATATTTGGGTTGTTTCCATCATTCAGCTATTGTGAATGGTATTGCTAGGGATATTCATGTAAAAGTTTTTTGTTTGAACACCTAGTTCCTTTTGTGCATATACCTGAGAATGGAATTGCCGTGGCAAATGGCAATTGTATGTAACCTTGAGAGGAACCACCAAAGTGTTTTTCGCAGCACCTACACCATTTTATATGTCACTAACGTAATGAAGTTTCCAATTTCCCCAAATCTTCACTAACGCTTATTTTCCATTATAAAATTATGGCCATTCTAAGCGATACTTCACAGTTTTGATTTGTATTTCCTTAACGTCTAATGATGTTGAGCATGTTTTCATGTGCTTGTTAGTCATTTGTATGTCTTCTTTGAAAAAAAAAAAAAAAAAAGCCTATTTAAGTCCTTTGCCTACTTTTAAATATTTAATGGGCACTTCTAGAAAAGGACACCCAGATGTTTTGAGCAATAGCAACACAGTTGGAATAAAGGCATGGCCTCCTTGAATCACTAGACTGAAGTGTAAAACTTCTTTGACTATATAAATAAAGAACCAATGAGGCACTCACATTAGGTTAAGGTGATCGCTTGTCCTATACTTAGCAAAACCACTTCTATGGGGTTTCACAACAAATATTTATGCATGCGCTGCACATTCATAGGTCACATGTAGCTGTGTACAGAGTAGGCACTTACTAAATAACCATAGTGACTATAGAACTTCCTCAAAGGAAGGATTTAGAAGCAGGGGTGCAATTGGAAGGTGGCGTGCTGCAGAGTTTTGTTTGCATAGTTCTTACGTATGAGTGAGAAAATGTATCTACAGTAAAGAATGGGAGAGCTGAAGGAAGCTTTGGGAACCCAGAGCTGTTCTTTCCCCCAGCCCCTGTTGTAATGCTCCCACGGTATCTATAACCAACTGAGAATCTGAGAAGGAAACATTCATTCTCAGATCTGTCATTGACCAGTCACACAAATATGCGTACATGACTTCCACCTTCCTTAGCTCCAAGCTTGGACAGACACAGGCAAGTTGAAGTAGAGAAACATGAGAAGATGGGTGGGTTAGTGGGTAAGCAAGCAGGTATGTGGATGGGAGGCAGCTGCATCTTGATAGGAGAAAATGGACTGATAGGAGGGTGAGAGTATAGATAGGTAGCTGAGAGGGCTTCTGTTCAGCGGCAGCCCAGGCTGCTAGCAAATGGTAATCCAATATAAATCTTAATAGTCCAAGAGATTAGTCAGCCGAGCCACAAAACCAGGTTCTGATGGAGTCCTTTTAAAACATTCAATTTCATCTACTCTGGCACCTCTGAAAGTTAAAAATTGCCTCACTGGGTCCAAGTGGCTCTGACTAATTTTGCCCATGCAGTTCTCACCAGATCTTTGCTGTGGAGCAACAGCTCATAAGGAAAAATGAGCGAGGGGATTGCCTGTGTTGCTGGCAATCAGTTACCCAAAGGCTTTCGACTGGGGACACAAAATGGTGGCGACTTTTCCCGGGGCTGCCCTACGAAGAAAGGACAATCTGTAAGAACAGGATAAAAACACAAACCAAGAGAAGAGGGAGTTTGTGAACCAGCTTAAGGATTTTCCCACCCTCCTCTGGGGCCTGCTGTTACGAAACAAAATCAAAATTACGCAATCCAGTTCCTCCCATGCCTTTCTCTTGCTCAGAATTAAAAACCATCTACTGACGACTTTCTTTCTCACTTCAAAACCCAGTCGGGTGCTTTCTACTATCAAGGAAGGTGCCTGAAGAATAAATTGCTCCTATCAGAAAGAAAGCATTTTAGTTCTGCCACAAGCGGTGAGATCTGTGTTTATAAGTCTCTCCGAAGGCAACTCCATTTTTGCTGCTCTCCTCTCATTTTCTTTTGATGCATAAAACCTGTAGACTGGAGCGCTGTGATTGCATTCTGCTCCGGAGCAGTGTAATTGTAAATATTCATTGGAATTCAAGCTAGCTTTCCCAGGTCTCTCCCAGGGCTGTGCAGCTATGCAAACAGCAGCAGTGCCGCATTAGCTCACAGCCTGGAGGCCACCTTGTTTCCCCACAGCCCCTAGGACCTCTTCCGTGGAGCGAGCACATGCAGAGAAACTGGCCCTTAAACCCATCGCAATCTCCCATTTCACTTGTTTTTCCTTTTCTCTTTCTGACTGCTGATCCTTAGTAATTCTGTCAGTCCCAAATATGCATTAAAAAGAGAACGGCGTCCTTGACTAAAGCCTATAGTCTGAATGCTCTTGCTGTGTATGTGTTTAGTCTGTTTAAGAGATTAATCAGATTCTAGCCAGTCTGTGAGTGTGCGCAGGTGCACGTGCATGCACACACACACAGCAGCAAATCTAGATGAAAAACTAGGATAGCTACCTACTCTAATTAAAATACAAGAGCATTCATAAGTTATTCCACCTGTTTTCCAAGTTAAAACCTATAGGAATCAAAAATAAATTAATATGGGATTGGGAATACCATATCAGTTCTAACAACCCTACAATACAGAATTATTTACATATTTAAAACACAAAAATTAGGTCCAAAAGGAAGCTGTGTTTGACTGTGCTGATTAGATTCTCCACCTACTGCTTAGAAGGATGAAATTGAAGGTTCAAGCCAGGCTCCCTGGACCATCCCCTGATATATCTTCTGAATGCCAGATGATTAGATTCCAACAGAATTCAGGGCACCTGCAATATTAACTTCAAAATAATCCAAGGAAGAAATCGATGCATAGAAAAATGACCTATAGCAGCCAATTTATAGAGTTTAAAAAAAGAGAGAAAGAGAGATATGTTTTTAATGTTGAAACATTTCAACAAAAAAGTAAGTATAGATTGAAATTCTTTGGGCCTGGCTAATTTGAGATTTAATGATAAAAGCGAAAAGTTACTTTAGGTGACAAAAATACAGCAATGGTCAAAATTTCATAATCTATAAGGAAATTTATTTTAATTTGATTTAACCAGGTGAGTTCATGAGTTAAAGGCACTCTGGTAGGCATTGGGGGGGGGTACAAAGATAAATGATATATATGTCTTATGTCTTGAGGAGTTTAGCAGCAGAAAGAAGATGTATGGATATAGCTATATTATAAAAGGAGCAAAATATATGACCTCAGAGGAATTGTCTGGGAATTATGAGCAACTTCATAGCAGAGGTGAAAATCGACTGGATTCTGAAGCAATACGAGGATTTTGATTGATGCAGTTGGATGGAGGGAGAAGTCCATCTCTGCAGAGAGATGCTATGGGTTGAATGGTGTCCCCCCAAAAGATATAATAAGGTTCTAACCAATGGAATCTGGGAATATGTCTCAACTTAAGTTACTATAACAGAATAACATAGACTATGTGGTTTACAAACAATGGAAATTTACTTCTTATAGCTCTGGAGGCTGAAAGTCCAAGGTCAGCGTATCAGCACGGTTGGGTTCTAGTGAGTGCCCTCTTATAAGTTACAGACTATTAGATAGAGAATGGGAGAGCTCTCTGGGGTCTCTTCTATAAGGGTACTAATCCCATGATGATTGTTCTGCTCTCATGACCTAATTACCTCCCAGAGGCCCTATTTCCTGATATCATCTACACTGTGGGTAAGAATTTCAATACAAAGGTGACATAAACATTCAGTCCATAAACAGTGTGACTTCATTTGGAGATAGGTTTTGCAGATCAAGTTAAGATATAATCATACTGGATTAGGGTAAGCAGGTGTCCTTACAAGAATAGGAATTTGGACACAGAACTCAAGCTACGTGAAGATGGAGGCAGAGATTGGTGTAATGCATACACAAACCAAAGAATACTATGGTTGCCAGCAACCACCTGAAGTTAGAAGAAGCAAAGAAGGATTCTTTCCCTAGAGCTTCAGAGAGAACATGGCCCTGCTGACATGTTGAATTTGAATTTTGAGCCTCCAGAACTAAGAACAAATACACTTCTGATGCTTCAAACCACTTAGTTTGTGGTGCTTTGTTAAATTAATATAACAAATTAATATTTGTTATATTAATACTAATATTTGTTTGGCAAATTAATATAAGATGGAAAAAAGAAGGGGCCCAGAAGTGGAAATGTAGGACTTTTTTTGAAAAGGTGAATTTTGGATTGGCTGGAGAGTAGCGTGTATAAAGACCAACAGTAGGAATTACTTCTGGCAAATAAGAGGGCCTACATTGTGGAGTTTGGGACCTTTAGCCCAGTATATGAAGTATTATTAGGGCAGGGAGTGACGGAAAATCAAGAAAGAATTGAGGAAAAGTAAAATGGAATAAAAGAAAGCAGTTAGCAGGCCATTGTGTTATTTAAGACAAGAGGTGAGGTGGCATCCTGGACAGTAGTAGGTGTCACGGAACGAAAAAGATGGGTTTGAGAAAGGTGATACTTGCAGACCAAGAAGTTGAAGGAAGTAGCAAAATAATTTGCATTTTTTCTTTTTTAAAAAAAATTTTTCTTTTTAGTTATATATGACAGTAGAATGTATTTTGACATACATATATGGAGTACAACTTCCTATTCCTCTGGTTGTACATGTGGAATTACATCGGTCCTACGAATATAGGAAAGTAATGTCCCATTCATTTGACTGTCTCTCCTATTCCCATTTCCCCTCCCTTCCCTTCATTCCCCTTTATCTAATCCAAAGTACTTTTATTCTTCCATGCCCCTCCTTATTGTGAGTTAGTAATTTGCACTTTTGAATCTGGGGAATGAGGTGGGAGGATGGAGGTGCTCTTATAGAAACCCAGGAGGTAGAGTTGGTTTGGGAGAATTTGTTCAGAAGAGACTAGCTTTTAGTAAACACAGATGTCCAGCAGAATGCTGGAATTGTGGTCCTGCAGGGTTGGGTTAGGAATATAGATCTGGGAGCCCATCTTCACCGAGGACATAGTCGAGGGTCTGGTAATAATTGAGATCACCAAGGGATTTGACTGATTAAAAGGAGAAGAATTGAATTTTGAGGGAGCCCCTCTATTTAGGGAGTGGGAAATGGAAGAGGCAAAGGCAAATTAGTGAGGCAAGAGGGTAACCAAGATCAACCCAAGTCAAGAAAGTCAAGGAATGCTTTTCATGGAGAGGGTGATCAATGACATAAAATGCTAGAGAGAGATTGAGGAGAATGACTCAGAAGAAGTCATTGGATACAGGGATTAGAATGTCAATAGTAATTTATGAGAGGACAATTTCAAATTAGTGGCATGAGTGGTTACTTTAAAGGGGTTTAGGAATGATTAAGGGCAAAAGAGGCTAATATGTATAGATTATTCTTTTGACAGGTTCAGTAATAAATAGAAGGAGAAAGACAAGAGATTGTTGTTCTTGCTGGTTTAAGATAGAAAAATACATGAGCACATTAATATGTAAATGAAAAGGACAGAGATTTGGGAGACCTGTCAAACTAAAACAGAGTGGGATAACCGAGGGAACAGAGCTGTGGAGGAAAGAAGAATGGATTTGGATCAGGACAGAAGAATTAGTTTTGGAAAGGAGATGGGGCACTTTCCTTCCTGAGGCAAGCAAAGAAATAAGATCACTTAGATGTGGAAGGAGGAAGCTGAAGTTCAAGTTAGGCTTATCTCAGTAAAGCAGAGCACAGGTCAGCTCCTAGGAGAAGTGTGTTGGGGAGGGATTGTGGGCCTGAAGGACAGGAAGGTTGAGATCTTTAGGGAATATGATAGGGAGCCAATGAAAGGATCAGTAATAGTCCTAGTTGAGGTGGTAGCAACAGAGCTAATTGACAAAAATAATTTTAATTGACAAGGGGTAACTTCTCCAGCAAGGTCTACCAGCTGGCGAGGGGCAGGCCATGGAAGAGCAGAGGGTGAGGAGAGGCCAGTGTTGGTTATAGGCCAATTATACAGGGGAAGCCCCCAAACCAAGGGGTCCCAAGACATAGCAAAGATAGGTTAGAACATGCGTTTGAAAGACTTTCTGAGGGGGCGTCAGTGTCCTTGCATGTGAATATATCCTCAAAATAGTTAAATGATAAAAAACCCAAAAAATAAAGGTAAAGAGTAAGAATTGTGCTCCTTTCCTCCTTGATTCCTTCCTTCTAGCTTCTAATTTATTCATTCAACAAACGCTTGCCGAATCCCCCTCCATGCCAAGGCATGGGGCAAGAAGGCTGAGTGTCAATCTATGGGTGCCAAGTCTACACCCGGGAGTGCCTGACATGACAAGAACAGCACTTAATCAGCTTGCACAGAGCACCAGGGACTGCTCTTAGCGTCTGTCCACATAATAACTCAGCTCTGTAACCCTTAAAGGTAGGAGCGATTGTTACGCCCTATTTCACCAGTGAGGGTACTGAACTTTGCAGAGAAGGTAAATGAAGTTAAGGTCACGTAGCTAGTTGCCAGCAGAGCTGGGATTTAGGAAGTCGGTTCCAGAGTCCATGTTTTAAAACCTATGTGAATTAAAAAGGTTTGGAAATGGGTCATCAGTAGGATGGTGACATATTCTAACCCTTTTTTGCATCCTCCTAGTCTATGCCTTTTCTCCCAGAGAAAGTATTCACTGTATCTCCTCTCAATAAAAAGTTTGGAGGATAAATTATGTGGTCACCCTAATTATGAGAAAAACTGAACAATAGCTGGACTGTTCTCCAAACAATTTGTCGTTGTCCCATGTGATGACTAGAGACTAAGAAATGCACGACATTTAAGGGAAACAAAGGAAGTGGTTCCCCTTACTAGGATAAGCCTCACCCATCGGGTCCTGCTTCCTTCGATTGCCGTCATAAGATCACAGCCCCTTCTCCATCCCTAGTGGCCTCTGTACCCCTAGGCACTTTAATCCTACTAGTTTCAATTAAAGGAGAAACACAGAGAGGCCTATTCCCCACACTGCCACCAAATGACCTTCTGGACACCCATTCTTTAAACACTAATGGGAAATGATCCACAAAACTCTACAGCAAATCTGTCTGCCCATCTCCCTTCCTCCTTTCTGATCTCTTCCTCCAGACCAAAACTCCACAGCTCACTCCAAACCTCAGGTGTAATAACCGCACATCGAACAGGTATACAGCCTCAGCCAGAGTTGGTATCAGTCTGAAGACGAATCACGGTAGAAACTTTGGCTGTTTTGTGGCTATTGGTAATACCTTCATTTCTTTTCCTTCCTGTCTTCCAGCCTTTAGCAAGGAAATTGGTACCAGTGACATGGACCTGATACCCTGTGAGAAAATGTTGTGCTCCTGTCATTGCCAAATTAGTTCCCAGGGAGGGTTTAGAGGTGTATACTCAAGTCCACATGGATGATTTAAAGTGTATCACTTAGTTTTCTAACGCTCGCTGGTGATAGCATTTAGACAGCATTGTGCTTGGGTGCTCACTGTGACAGTCCCAAAAAATGCTGCAATGAGCAAATCTCATGGCGACAACCAGGACAGGAAAAGCAGAGGACCCACCCAGCAAACAGAACAGATACCATCTACCCAGGGTCTTCAACACCCTGCCAAGTGACCACCACTGTAGGGCTTGATTATTCTCTGAGGTTTTAATATGCTGGTTCATAGAATTATTATTTCTCTAGCTGATCTTTTTAGATTTTCTCTGTCTGTCCTGAGCCCTCTGTTTTTCTTCCTGCTGAACTTAACCTTGCGTTTAGTTCATGCATTCATAGTGATTTCAACTACAATTTCGATTACCAAGGGTTCCAAATATACATCTGAGCTGCCTGAAGGGCATTTTACTCTTTCTCTTTCCTTCCTTGGTAAGCTCATCTTCTAATATGATTTCAATAATAGCTAACATTTATCATGTGTCAGGCACCAAATTGATGCTTGGAACTCAGCAAGGGGGGCAGGCAGATACTATTATCATCTTTGTCCTTCAGAAAAGGAACAGGTAGGCGGTAAAAGGGAGATTTGAACCCAGGCAGTTTTACTTTAGAGACTATGTTTCCAACCACACTGTGATGTCCCCTTCCACCACTGGACTCTACCTTCTGACTAGACACCAATAGCTCCCTAGCATTCTTTAGGACCAGCTGATCTCCAGACCACACCACCTTGTACATGGAAAGTTTCGTGTTGTATTTTTTCTTTCTTATTTCTTTCTGTCTTTCTTTCTCTTTCTTCTTCTTCTCTTTCTTTCTTTCTTTCTTCTTCCCTCCCTCCTCCCTCCCTCCCTCCCCTACTCAATCCATTCCCCTTCCTTCCTCATTACTGCACTTCCTTCCTTCCTTCCTTCCTTCCTTCCTTTCTTTCTCTTTCTTCCTTCCATCTTTCCCTTCCTTTCTCTCTCTCTCTCTCTCTCTCTCTCTCCCCTTTCCTCCTTCCTTCCTTTCTCTCTCTCTTTCTTTCTTATACCAGGCCCACTGAGCCACATCCCCAGCCCTTTTTATATTTTATTTAGAGACAGAGACTTGCTGAGTTGCTTAGGGCTTTGCTAAGTTGCCAAGGCTGGCTTTGAACTCGAGATCCTCCTGCCTCAGCCTCTGGAGCCTCTGGGACTTCAGGCATGCGCCCCCACATCCAGCATTTACTGTATTTTCTATTGATCAAATTTAGCATCCTTTATTGAATGTCCAAAGTTTTCTGCTGACTTCTCTGTCGTCAGACCCATTCAACTCTTTCAGCTAGGTATATCTGTGCACCATGAAAAATGTTTCCCCCAATTCTTTAGGGTAATCCCTCCATGGGAAATACTCTTCTAACCTCCTCTATGGGAAATCTGCTATCTCTTCTTTTAGGATGCACCTTTTTAGCAAGTCTTCTCTTACTATATAAATGTAAAAGTAAATTACATATTGTCAGGATGCTGTCTTCTATTTTTTGCATTTCTGACAAAATCTAGTAATGTCCATCACCCCTTGGATATGCAACAAAGATGATTAAAGTACTGACATATATATCCTAATCAGTGCCACAAAGAACACAAGCTGGACAGCTGAGAGGCACAACATAATTACTAGGGACCGAAGTCCAGGTCCTCCTCTGGGGAGGGGAAGGTGGAGTTCCTGTGCTGTTTCAAGCTGCCTGCTCTCCACATCATTCCTTCCTCCTCCTGCTTCACTCTGGACTGCTGGAGGACTCCCTGAAAGCTGCATTTCTGGGCTGACAATTCCCAGGGCTTCTAGATAGGTTTAGCCAAGAGGAGGAGCTGAAGGAAGCATGGAATTAGGAGGGAGAATCTGGGCACGTCTCTGCCTTCCGCTCTACTTTGGGAGGGGACTCCTGTCCCAGCTGTGTGTCTGCAGGAGCTCCATCTCTGCCATACAGTTCTTCCAGGTATCCAGTTTCCATGAGATGACCCCAGCTCTGGGCTCTGTCAGCCCCTCCTCCTTCCTTTGTCTCAGCAGCCTAGGAAGGGCCATGGCTTCCTGCTGTTCTTACCTCCTCACTCCACGTGATCCCTGTGCTAAGTTCTGTCTAAGGTAAATGTGTGAAATGCTGTTTTCCTGGCTAGACCCTGAAAAACAAGCAACCTGTTTTGGTTTTTGTTATTATTCCAATAGAATTATGGACAAACTCTTCCACTAAAACTAAATCCCTGTCATGCTATGCTTACTTTCTGTCCTTTTGTTATTTGACTAGGAGGTGAGATCTGGCCAAATGCAGCAAGCTTACAGATAAAGGTGATGTGGCCTCTAAGACAGTGCTAATGAAACATGTTTCAAATTTACAAATCTTCAACTCTTGAGGTTCTCTATTGTAAGTACTATTTGAATATATATATTGCAAACAACAGTTTTGTAAGTAGTAAGTTTAAAAAATACCAGAAGAGATTCTTTTATAATTTCATATGTAGACAAGATTAACTCAACCCACGGGTTTTGACCCAATTAATTATATTATTGGCACATTTAAGGGGACTAGTTCAATGTCTTTCATCAAGTGGGTGTGTTTACTTTGCTAGAGGAAACAGTGCAGCTGCTCTTAGCTTCAACACAAATTCCAAGCTAAAGGCTGCTCCTAAAACAGATCTGAATCCACCCTGTGCCAATCCAGTTAGAATCATCTGGTGAGCAAAAAAGACAGCCTCCTCTGCGTTTGCAGGTATCCTAGCTTTGCCAGAGCATCTACCTGTCCTGTCCCCAGTTCTTCCCAACTGCATCCTCAAAAGCTCCTCGGGAGGTTTTTTGTTTGTTGTGTGTTTTAATAAAGCTTTGTGGTTCCTATCTGGACATTACTTTTTGATATGAAAGAAAAGGAAAAAAAATCAACTTACTCACCTAATAAATATTGATCCACTTAATAAATATTGATCACTCCCTCTGTGCCTACACACTAAAATGGGAAAAACAGTCTATTAGCTACCCAAAGCCATTGCAAACCCCTTGTCCTTTGAGGGGACAGTGGTAAACATGTGCTTTCCCAGAGTCAAGGGCAGTAAGGGATGGCCGTAAGATGGAAGCAGATGTCTGCAGAAGGGCTGGAGGGGCTTTTGAGAAAACTGCTCATTTCTAGGTAGAAAGGATCAGACATAGAGGGCCTCAGCCTTCTCCCTTCTTCCTTCCTTGACTTGGACATGGTTGATGCACCCATCTTATAACCAACGGGAAGAAACAAAGCCAAGAATCTCACCATCCTTGGCTCTGGTATCAGAGGTAGGAAAGGCTGGTTCTTTGATGACACTTTTGATTGCTGAATCAGTGCCATCTAGATTCCTTACATGAGGAAAATAAAGTCTATTTCATTAGCCACTACCGTTGCTATTACTTGCAGCTGAATGGGGTCCCAACTGGTTGAAAAGACATTTTCTATTTATTAGAAATGTGTCACATTCTATTATAATTGTCAGATCTAAATACAATTTGTAGTAGACCTTTATTGAGATATGTGCTTTCATTTAGATTTCTCATTTCTTTTCTGTAAAGGGTCAAATAGTAAACATTTCAGACTTTAGGAGCCAGATGTTTTCTGTCACAACTACTCAACTCTGCTATTGTAGTGGGAAACACTACAATGTGCAGCCAGAGGCAATATGTAAATGAATGGGTATGATTGGGTTTCAATAAAAATTTGTCTACAACAAAGGGAGTTAGCCCAGGTGCTGGAGTTTGCCGACCTCTCCGATCTTGGTAATTCCAAATGAGAAAGTGAAAACAGTTCCAGATTCCTGTAGGTTCGAAGCCTCTAAGATTGACCATTGTCAGTCAATCTTCTTTTCCTTTCTACCCCTTTCACCCTAGGGATGATTAGGAAAGACTGTAGTCCCTCTGCTAAAACCAGAGCAGAAGGAATTTAGAGTTCTGTGGGGAGAAATAGGTCCCCAGCACACACTGCATGGAGGTGGGGAGAATAAAATGAGATTTCTGTTTCAACATGGATTTTTATTGTAGGATAAAGAATGCAGGGTGGGAGAACTTCTACTCTTTCATTGGTGATGGTGAGGGACCTATCATAGTTATTAATATTTGCTGAATATCATGACATCTCAGCTGTCCGGTTTCTATGAAAATTAAGGGTTTTCTCTTATTTTCCTTCCTTCCTCTGACACTTTCTGTTCAAGTGATGCTAAGGAAATCCTAGGAGATGCAGTTCCATTTGTCAACCCTGCTGTAAGTCAAGGCGGCTCTCATAAGGTGGAGGGTGAGTGGGGGATTGCTAGTGGATTTATCATGCTCTTCCTGTCTCCTCTTTCCATGGAATGCTTTAGAAGTTCCCCACTGGAGTGAAAATGTGACTCAGCTGTGGTTCAATTTGGTTTTCTGACATGGAACAGAGGAAGACAAAGCCAGTTTCAAAAACCTTAATATGTACTATTAATTAATTTTAAAATGTTAATTGAGAGACACTTGGGATCTGGGAGTTTCCCTCCCACTAACATGCTGAGGGTCAAATGAACACTTGGGAATGCAAAACATTACATTTTCCAAATTTAATTTTGAGGTTCAAATTGGAAAAATCAGAATTTTCCTTTGTGTCAGATTGAACCATCTCCCACCAACAATATTACTCCTTTAGGGATGAAGTCAAATCTCTCTGCTTCCTTAAATCTCTGTTTTTGCCATTTGGAAACTGATTTCTGTGTATGTTTCCACTTCTGGAAGTACATATATTTAAAAAAGTGTGAATTTTCCATGAAGCTTGATTTATTTACTGTCATTAAAAAATAAGAAATAAAACTAATGTAGTCCCAATTCTAGTAGAGAAGACACACTTTGGATATCTGCAAGTCACTGCAAATACTATTTAGTTACAAGAAAAGCTTAAAAATTTTCTGTTTTTCTCAATCTTTAAAGAGAGGCCAAGGGAATGGGAAAAGCTGTTATGAATGTTCAAACTCCAAGAGCAGAGATCTTTATAATTGCTGAGTAATGGGAAATTCAGAATTGCCTGGCCACTTAGGTTTGCTGGAGAGCAAATGACACTCAATTCAACAAACTTCTATGGGGTATCTGCCATTTTCAGGCTACAATGGGGTGCTGGGGGAGAGAACACTGAGGTTAATAGGTTCTCATGGATTCACAGCCTGGAAGAACAAGAGACCCATGAACAAATAAATCATAAGATACAAGGGCAAGAACAGAGGCACATTCAAAGGTAAAATACATACTACATTTAACTATGGTAAAATGATCTGGTTTCATTTATCTGCAGAGGTCAGAGGAAGCTAGTGGGAGGATGTGATTTCATGGTACCAGGTGAGTGGGACCTAGGTACACAAGAGTGAAATAAAGGCTTTCTTTCTAAACTGAGTAACATCGGGTGGTTGTTTTCTTCATTTCTTTGAGGTTGTCACTTGGGACTTCCAAGAAAGAAAGGGAACTCCTCTAGACCACCTCAGATGTCACAAAGAACACTGACTTCCTGGGCTGGATATGTGGCTTAGGGATGGAGCACTGCCTAGCATGTGCAAGGCCCTGGGTTTGAGCCCGAGCACCGCAAAAACAAACAAAATAACACTGACTTCCCATTAGAAGGTCTGCATTTAAATTATAATGTTTCAATTTAACAAGTTTTGTGGCCTTGGGAAAATTGCTTAACACTTCCGAGCTTCAGTTTTTACTTTTGAAAAATGATGCAGGTGGATTCTACTGGTGATTCTCAGACCTTTGTATCTTATATCCTACCCATAATTAAATGCTGTCAAAGCAAGCTGGCCGCTCTGATCCTCCTCCTATAAGACAAAGAACGAAAGGAGCAAGCAAGAAAGCTCCTTTTTAAAGCACAGCACTTCTATGCTTACCTGCCTTCTACTGCCCTTTTTATAATTTATGCTTTTGCTATTTTTAAATTTATTTCTAGGATATAAGAAAATTTGGCGAATCTTACGAATCCATAATTGTTCTAAAAACCTTGTGGCCCACATACCCTCCTTTGTTTCCCTGCTGGTTGAGAATTTGTTCAGCATCTGGCTCCAGGCCTGTCTTGAATACTCAAAGTTGTGGGCTTTACCTTGAGACATCTACTCCTTTCCCAGTTCAGAAAGCTCAAGAAGGCAAAAGGATACAGGGAATAACATGCACCTTGGCGCTAACAGACGCAGCTGCACAGCTGATTGTAAATACCAATGGCTGGGGAAATAAGTGGTAATAAGCAGCCTTCCCTTGGGGATGGCTGGAGGTGGAAGCAGTCAAAAGCCTTTAGAGCAAAAAGGACCCTGTGTTGTGCTATGAGGTCCTAGGTTTAATACACACACACGCACACACACACACACACACACACACACACACACAAGATTATGTGCTTAGGTCACAAACCTCTTTGTGATGATTTGTTAGAAGAAAGATTCCTAGGGTCTGGCATCACACCTGGCTGCAATGGATGCATGGCAGCTGCTGACTAGGGCACAGGTGACTGAAGAAGTTTGGGGTCTGACCCTAAGCTTTGCCACTCCCTTCAACTTCTTCCTACTCCAGTGTGTTCAAGCATAAACCCAGAAATAAAGACTCCTGGCTTCACAAAGTTGATGTAAGGATTTCATATGGAGATTGTTTGAATGTGAATCTTGGAAAAATGTTCAGGAAATGGAAGAGAATTCCCAGTTGGCTGACCATAGCTGCTCTGGTTGTTAAGACCAAGACCAGGTTTTCAGTTGTGAGACAGCCTAGGAGCTTACACACACACACACACACACACACACACACCAGATCAAAGACTTGGAAAAAAGATAAGCAAGGATATGAGACCTACTTGAATCAAATTATTCAAAAGCCTTTTAGGGTAGCTAAACCAGGGGGCAAAGAGAAGTAATATTTATTTCTTCTTTTAAGGGAAATAAAACCCCTTATTTAGGTTTCTGAGATTTGGAGACTTCTCCCATCAACTTTTCTACATCCCAGCTCTCCTTCCCAAAGCAGTAAGAACAGAGTTCTCAGCCCCTACACTGATGATTTATCCCGGTCACAGAGGGGACACCTGGCTAACTGAGGTTAACAGCTTTCTCGGTTTCATTTCAAAAAGACATTAGCATGGAGGCTCCATGAAATGCTGATATGCCAAATACTGATTCATTCACCTGCAGAGTTCACTATAAGGCAGGGACCTATTTGACAGGCAGGGCTGAGCTCCCAGCCTTTTCCTAAAGGGCAATCCCATAATTCATCTCCCAGTGCTAAATTACACCTGACACTTCACCGAAGGCTTCAGGTGCACTCGCCCAACTGCAATAAGCCTAATGCAGAGGAGGGTAGGAAACTACAAAAGTATTCTTTCTGGAAATAATACAACTAATTTGATTGTGGGCAGAAATATCTGTGAGGTAAACATTCCCAGGCAGGATATGTATATTTGCCTTTGCTCTGTGGGAATGTGAACTAGCCAGGGAGAGGACACAGCAGGAGAGGTGTCACGGATCAGGTCTTTGCCCAGCTGTGGTCATATGTATGGGGGTCTCTGAGCTGTGCATCATGACCTGAGCTATCATGTCCTTGAACTTGGTCTATTCACTAAAGGATCTCCAAGCTTTTCTACAATCTGGGCTTTCCCTCCTCTACTGTCCTTTCAAATTTGCAGGATAGCAGACTATGGGAAAATTGCAAAGTCACGGGCTCTTGCTGCTCCTCTATATTTTCCTGCAGGATGGCTGGGGATAGGCACAGTAGAAGGTCAGTACCTGTCCTTAGGCAGTAGGTCCTCCTAGCAGCCAAGGGATTTCCCATCCCACTTAACTTGTTATCAGTCATGGTGATACAAGCCACAGGGTTGAGTTGGTAAAAGATAAGAAAGAAAACAATAATAAAACAACAACAAACAACTTGTCAAAAGCAGTCTCTATCCAGCTTCCTCATGACCTCGTCTAGGACTTCCACTCCTCTATGTTGTACGTAGGAACCATGTGGGCACACGAGGCTTAGTCAGTTCAAAGCTCAAGGGAACTTTGGAGGGATGAGAGGGCAGGAAGTCATTATTTGATTGTATGTGAGATGTTGGGGACACTACAGTGATCAGGCAGACACAATGGTTTTCTCTCAAGGAGCTTCTGGTTTAATTTGGGAGACCTGAACTTAAAAAGAGCTAGTATGACTGACCTGCACAGCTGGACAGTGCCCAGCACACATTTGATGCTGGAGAACTGATGAATGATGAAATTGTAAATAGGGTAAAAGCAAGAAAATGAGCTAAACACTATTAGGTGCCTTCTATGTCCCAGATTCCACAGGAGGTCCTTTCCAATGTATTATATAATTCAGCAGAGGATGAACTTAAACTCAAGGTCAGATTCTGGTATAAGGCTTCTGAAACAGTCTCTTAAAGGGAATGCACTCAGGACACAGTGATGCTTAGGAGAAAGACCCCAAGACTAAGTGTCCATAAAATTTGGGCATAAGTGGCAACCCTGTCATTTATCAAAGGCATAGTGCAAGTCATTTGTCTCCTCTGAGCCTCTGTTTCCACATCTGTAACTCAAGGATGGGAATACTTCCCTCACAGTATGGCCAAGAGGACTGGATAAGATGGAGAATGTGAAAGGGCTTGGAGAATAAGTAGGATCTTGCTCTGTCTCTGTAAAAGAAAAATCAAATTTTATACAGACCACTTCTGAAGAGTTAATTCTGTTTTTAAACAATGAAATTTTATGATTTTCAAAAATTGAACAACAAAATAAAGTTCAGTGCAGCTTGGGAGTTATCAAAATGGTGTTTGAGGACTTTTGGATCGAAGGAGTCCTATAAGCCAAAGTCCTCTCAAGATGATTATTTGTCTTGTCTTCATCACATATTTGGGGAAATGACTGATATTCTAATATTCATTCACTTAAGCAAATTAAAATAAAAAACTATGTACTTATTTCCTAATGATCCTCTGTTCTTATCATCATTAAAAGAGCAAAGCATCACCCGTATGAAATTTTACTCTCTACTTTTTCCCCATGTTTTTATTGGTGAATTCTAGCTGTACTAGTAGTGGGTTTCGCTGTCAGACATTTGTACGTGCACACGATATAACAATATAATTTGGTCAATATGGTTCCCCAGTATTTCCTCCCCCACCCTTTCCTCTCCTCTAACGATTTCCCTTTGATTTTCAAGAGATACCCAACCTCTCCTTTCTTTTCTTTTTTCTTATCTAGCTCCCACAGGAGAGAAAACATATGACCCTGGACCTTCTGAGTTTGGCCTATTTTGCTTAAAATAAGGGTCTCAGGTCCATCCATTTTCCTGCAAACGACACAATTATGACTGAAAAAAAACCTCCACTGTCGACTTTCATCTCTAGTGCTTTTCCTGCTCTAACTGTGCCTTGGTTCCTGATACCTCCTATGTCAAAATCTGTGAATTCTGTAATTTCCTTCCCTTTCTCCTTCCCCGGATGATTAGCGAGGTGTTTATATGACATGGACCCATGTGGACATGGTCCTCATAGATGCGGTGGACACTATCTCCCACCTAAACGTGAGGGACTGACATTTGTCACTGCTTTTTGTTTATGGTCCTTCAGCCAATTTTCGATCTATGTGACCATGCACATATTCTACCCAATTTGAATTAATTTTGCAAGTGAAAATTCATGAAGCAGTGTATCAAATGCTTTAGTAAAATCCATATATATTACCTCTAGTGCATTCCCTCCATCCATTAATCTCGTAATGCGATTTAAAAGAGTGATCACATTTGTCTGGAATGATTTGTCCTTTATCCATTCCCAAAGCTGCCTCTCGTGCTCTTGGGCTCCATTATCCTCTGCAGCCTTTCAGTTTTTCCTCTCTTAACATCTGATTCGTACATCGTTAGGCACAGGAGTTACATTGTGCCAGATGATAATTACTGAGAACACCTTTTTCTGTTTGGAAAATATTTTAAAATTTCAAATAATCTTTAAAATGTAGATAGTCAAAAATAATTTCTATCACTAAATTCATAAGAAAACTGCTTTAATACCATCTATTTCAAGCTATGATCCTGAAAAACAGTGTAAGGTCTTTCTTGGTTTCCTTTAAGATAAGTATTTGTTATAAAGTGCAGGGTAGTATTTAAGCTGTTTTTCCTCTTCTGCTTGTTGGAATTGTGTTCCCAGACCATGCTTTCCCTTGTACCCAGGAAAGATGTGCACTGCCTTGTGGTAAGTTAGAGGGTGTTCTGATCATAATATCAAATTCTTATTAGATGCTAAAAATGATCATCATCACTAGGAATGTCTATATTTGTTGGCAAAAAAATCTTAGCAGTGTTTCTCTGTGTGTATTTAGATCAACTTGCTTCCTCTCAAAATATTTCTCACCTTTTAGGTTTAAGTAGTTTTCCTCCGAAGAGCTCAAAGGTTATATAGCAAATCAGTAAAAGGAGAGTAGTAGTTAACAGAAAATGAAGATTTTTCAAAAGAGTAAGGAGAGCAATGAGAGGAATGATAACCGAAGAAAAGAAGGATGAAATCAGAGAGAAGCAGGTAGAGAACAGGCAAAGAGTGTGCCACAGTGAAACTTTAGAAATCTAAACAGCCATATCAGTTAAGGCTCCGTGCAGCTTTCTTCCAAAAGGTGAAGAGGCTTAAATGGAGCTGATCCTTGGAGATCAATTGCTTGACTCATTCTTCCCACAAGCCACATCTCCCTACCTACTGTCATGGTCACTTCTAGTTTTTCCTCTATGTCTTACCCCCACTCCATTTGGGAATGATAGTGGGAAGAAAAACTCAGAACACTGTTTTTCAACTTTTTTCCACAATGGGTGGTGAATGCTGAAACAAGGGCCAGGCCCTGGTGGCTCTTTAGCTTCTGCTCCCTAGACACTTACCAATGACCCTGAGGAGATACCACTTTCAGGATACATATGTGGCATGTGGGTCAGTGTCTTACTAAATGATGGGATGAAATTAACTTTAAGTTAAGATCTTAGAGCTTTATATAAATCAGATTCAATTTAATAACTTAGGGAGGTTGACTAGTGTATTTCAGTAAGATATTCCATAAGGTGGATTGAATGTCACTGAACTGTTAATCAAAGACTCAGGTTCATCATATGCTATGCACCAGAATACTGAATGGAAGACAGTTACTAGACAATAAAAATGGCTATAATTTTTCCCCAATTTTATCTCCCTTCTGATATCTATCTTCTTCTTCCTGTAATAAACAAATTCATTGCAGATCAAAATCAACCTGTACCCAAGAAATATATAGCTTCATATTGATATGTGAATACCCATTCATTTGGGTAGGAATGGCAAGTATTTATTAATGGCAAGGGAGATATGCATACAAAATTAAGTCAATATGCATGAATAAGTCCTGATTTTTATATCACATTAATATTGAGAAGCCAAATGCACATCTGAAAGTGTGCCTTCCTTTGTGCATCTGTCTTTATTCTACATAAAGTATTTGTGCTGAGGACTTAGGAAGCTTATTAGTATTCTATTTTTCAAGGAGATATTAACGATGATTCAAGTACATAGAGTCTTAGGGAGGACTCACTCATTATATGTGTGCCCTAACATTAAAGTCATCTTTCCTGTCTTTTGAAATTTGACTGATAAAGCCCTTGAAAGATGAAGAAATCCCTTTATCTTCCTGCCCTTCCTGCCCCTTTCTCTTGCCTGTACAAATGAGAACCTACAAGAAAGGAAACAAGTCTGAACCTGGGATATTGTTATTATCAGGTCATTAACACGGGCTCATGGTTTCTAAGAGGTTGTAACTTGAGAGTTGCACTGAAAGGGAAGCAGACCAAGTCCATGTGGTCATCTTACTGTATGGGATCAGAAGGGATCATTGATGGAAAATTTGGCTTAAGCAAACATTCAAGCTACTGACTTTAATTTTCTATTTTAAGATCATAGTCTGTGATCTATGGTTCCCTTGTCTTTGAATTTTCCTTTCTCTTCTTTTTCAATACCTAGTGAGCCCCTGCTACTTGCCAGATATTGTGCCAGGTGGTGGTAAAAAGTCCTCTGCAGCATGACCCATGCCCTCAAGAATGTGTGTTCCTGTAGGGGTGACAGACAAGTAAGTTGATGCAGACCTCATGGAGGCTTAAGTTGGAGAGGCTGCAGGGTACTCTCGGGGCATGGAAGAGTGGCAGCTAAGTCCCCTTGGGGGAAGGTTGGTAAAGTTTTATAGACGAAATGGTGCTTTAGTTGGGTTTTGAAAAATGAGCAGAAACTATATAGAAGAGGGGTCTTAACTTGCACCCACTGATTTCTAAGGAGTATATGGAGAGTATTCAGCAGGTCTGTGAACATGGGTGGGGAACAAAACCTATTCTTTTCACTAACATTGAACCACTATTTAGCACTCCCTTCAAGTATAAACATAGGCCACAAATCACAGTGACATTCACAGCACCAGTGACTACACTCACCAATAGAAATCATAGCCGTCATATCAAATCCACATAAGACAGTTATAGGTTTTTCAAAATGTCCTTTATATTCAACATTGCCTTAAAATTATAGGAGTAGGTCCATTATTGCAATTTACCGACATGTTAATAAGAAGTACATGTTATCATACCAGAAGCTTTTAAATATTTATTTGTTTTTAATATCTTGATAATTGAATTTTCATATAAATTGGTTTCTTTTGTCATTCTACTTGTTTTATTTTATACACACTTAAGAGCATTATTCCAAGAAGGGACCGTAGGCTTTAGGTCTATGGCAAACTAGCAATGGGGTACAAGACAGGACAAAGTTCAAGAACCCTGAACAGGGAGGAGGTTGGGGAGGACAGGAGTTATTCCAGGAAAAGGAAAAATCACACAATGTTTCTTTCAAACAAATGCTCATAGGTATCAAGAAAAAATATGTATGTAACAATTTTGCAAAATATAGTGAGTAATATATGCTCACCGTATTTTCATAAGGACATGTTCCTGGGAAGCAAAACTATTAAGCATATTAGCAGTGCATACAGAATTTCTGAGACTAACAAAAATGGTCCATCTTGATGTCAGTTTCTGCAGCAGACTGTGGTGTGTTAAAGGCCAAGAAAAGATGTCTGAAATACTTACTTGCTACTTTTATTCGCATGGGTAGGATCCCATGGATCATTTAAGATCAAGCAACATTTGCCTCACATGTATTTCAATGGTTGTAACAAATGTCAGAAACATGGAATATGCAAAACTGTTATCCAACATTAACGGAGGCAGCTGGTAGTTGTGGAAAGAACACTTGACCAGGGCGCCACAGCTTCAGGTCACAGTCTCAAATCATTAATATTTGTGACACCTTGTGAATGTTTCATTGTTGGAGAAAATGATGCTTGTTTTAACTTATAAGTTTGCTCTAAGGGTCAAATGAGTATGTTGAGATGATTAGAAAGGTTTGAAACATAATGCATATTTTATTAATAAAATACATGAAAGAGTGAAATATTACCATAATTATATTTTGTGTTATATAGAAACAACAGTTAAATTTTCTTATATCCTGCATTATAAAGTATGTTGAAGACAAAACTTTATAAAGAAACAGAACTGAAAAATAGATCTGTATGTGTAAAACGTAAGATGTAAAAGAAGCAGGTTAATATATCTATAACACAGGATCTAAATTCCTACAAGACTATAGACAATGAAATGTAAGTGACTAGATGATTCCATAATATAATCAATTTCCTATGACTGGCATCAAGCTTTCAAATATGATCTGTAACACAAGACAGCAATGAACTTATCTGTTATTTAGATTCAGTAGCAGTAAGACCACAAGTAGATCACTTTTAATTAATGGAGCATATTTAATACTAAAATTTAGATCATTTTCTCCAAATAAGCTTCTTCTTCAAAGGAATCACACAAGCAAATATTGACAAATATCATGAACAAAAGGAGAAAGGTACAGATCTTATTTATTTTTCCTAAAAAAACTATTTTTATTAATTATGTTTTTCATTATAACCTAGCACAGGAGGATTTAAGTACCAGCCTGGGCCTTCCATTCTCTAGGTCAATATTAAATTTATTTCTATAGTAAAATACACCTTTCACATTCTGGGTGTTACCATATAAATCAAACAAAAGAGAACTGCATTCCAATTCTCTCCATTACTACAAAAGCATACAAGTTACTAAACAGAACATCCTTTCATTTTTAGTTTGAAGTGTTTTTCAACCTCACGAATGCTTAGAAACATTTTTAAGCCAAGGCTACTCCAATTATACTGTTAGACTTTTATTTTATATAAATTATATAAGCCAAATGGAGTCCAAAATACTGACCCTGAACTGCCAATTCAAATAGTCCCTAACCCGCCATAATGTACTAAAAGAGACAAATGAGCTATATTTGAGTTCCGAAACTAACACCTCTGGATAAAAAGGGTGGGAAGCAAAGCTTAATTTGCACCTGGGAAAGACACAGTTAATATGAATGGTAGAGAAATGGAGAGTGCTATTCAACTTGCTTATGTTCATTGCTTCCCAAGTTCGGACACCTGCATGAAAATACACAGACATTTATTGGCCGACACACATGGACTGAAGCAATTGAACATTTTAAAACCAGTGTGTGCTTAGTGCCTAGCATGGGAGAAGCTATGGTTTCTATCTTCAAGACTACCAGCAAACAAACAAAATCAGAAGACACAAAATCCAAAGAACTCTCTCCACCTCCTACACAGTGCATACACACCCACGACCACCAACATAAAATCCAGAAGTACTTACACAATTTTGTAGGTATAAATTATAAATTAATGGAACCTGCTTAAAACAGACACACAAAGACATACCATTCAAGATACAAGCACTCGAGCAAGGCAGACACCTGATAAAAATACTCAAAAGTTTCCAAAGTGAAAAAATTGCATCCTGAACACCAAAGTAGATGATGAATTTAGAGGTAAACAGATTGGCATCCTATACCCAATGCAGATGTTGGGTTTAAGAAGCAAAGTGAAAGAGAGTCATGTCTGTTCACCCTACCGCCTAAATTTCAACCCAACTTCCCCAAAATTAAAGCTGAATGATTGCAGTCTTTCCTAAGGTTGTCCTTTCAATGGACAAAGCTTTGATCAACAGTCTCAGTCTTGCCAGATGGCTTCAGGTGCTCTGCCCACCAGTAGTTCCCTAATAGCATCCCCTCTTTTTCCATTCTCTTGCTTGAGGAAGGTTCTGTTCACTTCATGGGTGTCTAAATTTATAAGGTGTTGAGAAATAGGAGTGGGAGGCCCTTCAAGTTGTTCTCCTAGATTTAATATAGCAAAGCAAGCCAAAGCAGGGTCTCGGCGTGGGTGAACACATTTGCACTGCATATCCTGTTTGTTATAGGATCCAAACTAATGCCCAGATAAAAGCAAAATCAAAGTAATCACTAAAAAGTCTTCCCTCTATCCCCCCAAAATAATAGCCCATTCCTTTCTGAGTCCAGGATCCTGAATGCATAAGAAACTGTATACCCTTGGCCAGAGAGGCACTCCCTCCACAGCTGGAGACAGCATTCAGAAAGAATGGATTTTTTTCCGGCTTCTGATAGTCTGAGACATTGTGCCTGTCACTCAGGGTGAGCAAAATAGGGTTCAAAACAGAGAACAGAGATGTGTAAAAGGTGTAAGAGAGAGAGAAGCATACACAAAGTAGAGAGACGGAAGAGATTGATACCAAGCCTAAACCTGGGATGGGCCATTCTCCCTGTGCCTATAAGAGGCTTCTCAGCTATTTTAATTATAAATATTTATATCCACGGAAGCAAATTCAGAAGGATTTATATCCCAGGGGAGCGCAGATCAATAGATCTGAGCAAACCTCATCTCTAGGCTGACCACTTAACACTGTTATCACCGATTAGGGCTGCCTGGCCCTCCGGGAGGGTGTCAGTTCCCCTCTTGTCCTCCATAGGTCCACCCCATTCTTGGCCCCAAGAGGAAATCAATATCAGGATGCGAGGATCGATGTGCAGGACATCTGCTTGGCTGCAGTGGCTCACCTTAGGATCGCAGTTTGGTTAGCCCTTGTCAATCGGGCAACCCACCCTCCCCAACACATCCACCCGGATCTGCGGGTTTCCCGATTTTGATCTTTAGTTCATTAACTGAAATCAGCCAAAATGCTGCCGACTCTTTTGCGTCAGAAAAAAATAGACTTGGTTATTATTTGCTTCACTTTCCAAAAGTGAAGAAACTTACCAGACCTCAAGGATTGGGTCAGAGTCGATTTCTTGCCTCGTGGCCAGGGCTCGCTTCCTGCTGCCGACTGGCAGCGACTGGAGCTGGCTGGATTACTGTTCCAGGTTTGTCTGCGGCTCCCTACGCTTGGTCTGCAGTTGATAGATCCTCTGCTCCTGAAGCATCCAGCTATTGACCCGCCCAGAAAGAAAGAAAAAAATGGGAAAAAAAATCAATTAATACTAAACAGCTTAACAAAACCCTGCATAGCACAGGCCTGAAGCTCACAGGGCAGGAGTTGGGGTGGTCTCAGTGGCAACAGTGGTTATGGGGACAGGCTCAGCCAGCTAGGAAAGCTGATGTTCCAGGGACAGGAAGCCAATATGGTAGGCGTGAACACACTCTCTCTCTCTCTCTCTCTCTCTCTCTCTCTCACATAGCAGCTCTAGTCTTGGAGCAAAGAGGACAGTTTGCAGGTACATATTCATTGTGAACTGGTAGAGGGTGACACACTCATCAAAACAGAAGGGCTGTGATCAAACTCATAGAGCAAATGGATGTTTTTCTGTTTTCTGGATTTTTTTTTTCTCCTCTTTTTGGAGGGTGTGGAAGGGGAGGAGACACGGTTTTGTTCTGAAAAGGTACTACTGTTTTACGTGTTCCAGGAGAGTGACCCCCAGGCATTTCTTCGTGCGTCTCCCTATCACACCACCACATGCAGACACACATGAAGCATTTTTCAGGGGTGGGGGGTAAAGAAATAGGGGAGCACCATACCTCAGCTGCCAGGCCCTCTGTCTTCTGCAGGAGCTGGCTTTGAAGGCTTGGGATTTTTGCATCACGCTGTTCCAGCTGTAAAGAGTTTACATAGGGAGGGAGCAAGGAAGGATCATGAATGTCAACCAATGAGCAATTAGCATGACAAGACTAAAGTATTGATCCACTAAAGCTCACTGCTCTGCTGTAGCCCCAGAGCTAGGCAGCTCCCCTGTCACTAACTCGACAGTGCATTTCGGAAGCCTGTGCTATAGGGCTACTTTTTTGTAGTCCTGACTCCCTTCTTGGGGCAGGAGAAGGTGGCACCTTCATGCTGCCTGTCAGGGTCAACTCGTTCCCTGGTACAAAGCTGACAAGAAGAGAATAAAGAATGTAAGGATTTTGGCTGTCCTGCTTCATTCATTTTTTAAAAATGCAGCTCCCTCCTGATGGCACCAGGCATTTCTGTGTATTGATTGGAGAAAGGCTAGGGCGAAATCCTGGCCTGACAACTGGGGCTGGAACTAGGGTGGCTTTCCACTCTGCGTGGTCAGAGGCAAAGTGCCTTCTATAGAACCAACTTCTGTTCAATCCAAACACATACTTCATGTGCCTATTTCACTCACTGTAAACTCTGTGGGCCAAGATGGGAGGAGGGAAGGTGCTGTGTCACTGAAGAGACCCCCTTTATTCCGAGGTGTAAGGCTACAAGACATCAAAAGAGAAAATGATGGCGTTTGCAACTCAGCAGACATGGTGTTCAGCTGATACTAGCCAGGTGAGATGTTGCCCCTGTAATGGTCTCCAGTCTCACTACTGATTTCTTTCTTTGTCCCTTTCAACCACATGCATGCCAACTTTTCTTCATCGTTTCTGCTACTTCCCCCCACCCCTCCCATGCATTCACAAATTCACTTCTTAAATTGTTTTTCCAATGTCTTTCCATACCCTTCAAGGGCCTAGTAGCATTCCATTTCTCCACAAAATCTCCCAAGTAGTGGTAACCATGTGTTCTGTGTGAGCTTCTACCTGTGCCCAAAGCTTCCCTTATAATAGGGACATAATGATGAACAATACAGATATGGCTTGTTCACTCAAAGAGCTTACAGGACAGTAGAATCAATAAGCCCCTCATTATGACAGAACCGTCCCTCCATCCATATACCCTCTCATCTATTTGTTGATTTTGATGTTATCAAGAACTTTCTATTGTCAGGAATTACTCTTAGGTGAAACGATGTGGCAAAGATTGAATGCTTGCCTGGTATTCATTTTTCTCCTCTTCTTTCTAGGTGTGCAGGTAGTCTTTGCTTCCCAGCTCTTGCAGATCTCCCAGATCAGATCCGACCAAGGGAATGTGAGTGGAAGAGTGGTGTGCCTGGCCTGGGTTGTAAAAACTTCCCACATAATCCTTCATTTCTTTCCCTTCCAATGTGACCTTGTTGGTAACATATTGGTGACAGGGATGCATTGCAACCTGGGTTTCTGAGACTCCAATTGGAGAAAAGTGGCCTGACTTACTTTAGATCATGGCAAGAATAATAAATTTGTATAGTGTTAAATGACTGAGGTTTTAGGATTATTGGTGTTAATGTGAGCATAGCAGGTAGTGTTAATTTTACTGACTAATAAAAACAGTGAACACAAACATCATGACCGCTGCCTTCACACAGAGTTTGCAACCTTTTGGGTGAGAGACATACTAAAAAAAAATCACAACAATAAATATAAGTCATAGTTGTGATAAGTACAATAAAGGAGAGGCGTCTGGGACAATATACACACGTGTCAGAGGATGACTGCTACTGTGTAATTATTCTGAGATCAGAATGGTGAGTAAACTGGGGATGTTCCAGGAAGAGAGAACAGAGTGTGGACAGTTGCTATGATAATGAAGAGTAAGGTACCATCTAGAAACTGAAAGAAACCTACTGTGAGTAGACCACAAGAATGTAAAGGGACAAACTGTAACATGAGGGTGGAGAAAGAAGCAAGGGCGAGTCCATTGGGGCCTGAGAGGTTGTAGATTTAAGTTCTGTCTTAAGACCACTGGGAAGCTATTCAAGTGTTTTATGCAAGGTCAATAAAGAAATCACACTTGTATTTTGGAAAGGTCTCACTGGCTGCAGCATGATACAGTTTCATTTCCACCCATGTGGTAGACCAGATAACCTCAAAACCCTTATACCCAAAATGTTAAGATATTCTGAATAAAATAGAACACGTATTCTTTTAAATAAAGGGCTAAATTTGCAAGTAGGGCACTCTCCAAGTACCAGATCCAGAGAGAGAACTGAAATGAGAGCAGGAAGCCCCGGGAACTTAACTGGCTTGAGGATCTTGGCCCAGTCTCAGTGACTACAGGAATTAGTTTTTAGCACCCACCTGGGGACAAGTCCCATGGAAGTTAACAGGTTGGAACTGAGATCTCCATGCAACACTGGGACTCTTAAAAGGATGGCCCAGGGAAAAATAACCCATCTGTGGTCACAACAGTGCTTGTCTTTTCTTGGCCTATAAGTCTCCCCTGAGAATTTGTGACTAAGACTTACAGAGTTTGGGGATTTATATTTACAATCCACCAAATTCAGAAACCTCTAAGCCGAAAAATTAAAATCAAACTTAGTCTCAGTCCAGTAATATCCCTGTGGCATTTGGCAGGAGAAAAACCTCAAAACACCCTGGAAAGCCACACTTTCCTGTGGGTCACTTATGATTCTTAATGATAAAGGACTGTGAAGATGAACCCACATGCTCCAAAATCAAAACAAGGGTGAGTGGTATACAAAGCAAACAGCAGGTTGATATTCTGAGAATTTCAGGTGATAGAATAATCTGGTAGAAACTGTCAAAAGTCGGCTTAACACTATCAAAGACATAAAGGAAGGTACCAAACCATGCAAAAATAGCAATGTATTATGAAAAAAAGAATAAACTAAAGAAGTGAGAATAATGTATCGAGAATGTATCTTACCAAACACAGGACTCTTGGTACATGTCAAGATTTAGGAAGATTTAGAAATCATGTTCTTTTCCCCTTTTCATTCTTTATGTTAAATATGTGATTTTTATAGGACAAACCTCTTGGCTGCTCTGTGAGTGACATCAAATATATAAGGGCATAATGACTGCTCTAGAGGCAGGAAACATTTTCCATATTTAAAACTGATGGTCAGCTCATAAGACATTCTCTCTGTTATGATTGTTGAAATGTCTCATAAAGGAAAATATCATCTCAGTGTGATTTCTTTGCTTCTTTGCACTCTTCAGCTCAATGTTCTCTTTCCAGCTGGGCACAAATTGAGGACACTGGCCTTTTCAATGGTGGACAAAGAGCCATAATGGGAGCAAGGTGGCAAGCATCAAAGGAAAGCTCAAAATAAGGTAGGCTCATTATTTTATCAGAAACTTTTTTTTTCTTGCTACTGTTTAAAAAATTATTCCTATGCTTCATAAAAGAACTAGGAATAAGTGAGGTACTGACATCAAGAGGTTACCTGGTCAGCCTGAGCTGGTGTCCCGGATGAACCAAATCCCAGACCTGGTTCACATTGAAGTGAGGGTCTTTTTTTTTAATAGTGGAGAGACTTAGATGGAACTACATGATTCCAAGGTCAGAAGAAATCAACGTATTTCACTCACCTCTGTCTTGTGAGACATTGATTACCATGGCCATCATTACTATCTTTTACTGAAGTTTAACTCTCTGCCAGACGGCATGTTATTTCACTGTCAGAAGATTTCTATGGAATGGGCATTAATGTCCTTATTTCTTGGATAAAAAATACAGAAAAATAAAATAACTCCAATATTCCCAACTTATATGGCAATCACACTACAGAAACACAATGTACCACCCTGAAGGAAAATCTTTCCTCTCTGAATTCCATTTGTCTTTTTCTCCCATATGATATAAAGGAAAATGTCCTCTTAAGGTGGATCTTTGGGTTCAGGAGTAGGATAAATACCCTAGCTTTCTTTAGCAGATTTAAACAGAGCAAAGTATTCAGAGTCCGAAGAAGAGGAGGGACCAATAAGGAACTTATTTGTGTGGCTTCAAAGCAAGCTGAGTTCTGAGCAGCCAATGTGACACAACTGAGCTCAACTATGTTCATCTCTCTCCCAATGGTGAATGCAGATTTGTCCAAGTGAGAGAGAGATTTTAAATAGCAATGGTTATAGAGTCTGCTGCACAAAGTGGAGCTATTTGTGATGGTAGGTTATCTGAGGGCCAGTTTTTTTTTTTTTTTTCTTATTTATGTGAACATCCCATGATAAATCTGATGACCCAAAGATCCACCTTAAGAGGACATTTTCGTTTATATCTTATGGGAGAAAAAGACAAATGGGATTCAGAGAGGAAAGAGTTTCCTTCAGGGTGGTACACTGTGTTTCTGTAGTGTGGCTGCCATATCAGTCTCCTAGGGCTCGAAACAGGAGGCTCACTCTCTTGCAGTTTAGGAGACTTGAAGGCCAAAATCAAAGTGTTGGCAGGACCATGGTGTCTCTGAAGGCTCTAGAGGAGGGTCCTTCCTGGCCTCCGTCCATTGCCTGGTGGCTCCTGGCAAATCCTGGCAATCCCTGGCTTGTAGTGACAGGGATTTCTGATTTCTGCCTCTGTGTTCACAGGGCCTCCTACTTATTCTGTGTACCCTCCTCTCTCCTGTTAGGGTGCCAGTCTTCAGGCTTGAGGCCCAGCCAAATCCAACAACCAACTCTTAACTAATTACATCTGCAGAGACCAAATAAGGACACATTCTGAGCTTCTGGGTGATCTGAACTTTTGTCGGAACACTATTCAACCACTACACGTGGGCAGTATCAACTATGATGCCTCTCCTTTCCTGTTCATCTTCAGTTTCTGTATGCTCTTGTATAACAGAGCAGGATCTTGTATATATTTTCCATCACATTTTGTTCTCTTCCTGCCTGTGACTCAATGTCCACTGGTTCTAGGCCTGTCCTTCCCTCCACCAGGAATACTTCTGTAACTGTCTATCTGGATGAATCCCACACACGCGCATGCATTATTAATCTGCATTGTCGACTACAACTGGGGTTTCTAGGATATGGAGCTAAGGAAGTATCAAGAATTAAATTCTGGCTAGAGGTATAAAGATATTTAGGCCAAGGAGTAAATAGTGATTCCAGGCTGTGGGAGAGGTAGACTGCAGGAACATTCATCAATAACTGTAACAAATCAAAGGGTTCCTGTGAAGAGTTATATAAGTAGTTAATGGTTGATTTGAATTATCAACTTGATTGGATTAAGAGATGCCAATGATTAAGAGACCTCTGGGTGTGTCCATGAGGGCGTGTCTAGGAATGATTGAAATGTGGGATAGCCAAATGGAGTGGAGCCCCTCCCTAAGCATGGGCAGCACCACCCAATAAGATAGAATAAAAGTTGGTAGAACAAGGAAGCAGATGCAGATGCAAGCTTGATTCTTCTTGAATGGGTTCTTGGTCACTGCTTCAATCGTCTGAGGATATGGGACTCTTGCTTCTTCACTTTTACAAAGTAAACTCTGCCAGTGATTCTCCAGGTAGTTTCCAGAAGCCCTGGTCTTACACTAGGGTAGCACTGCTGATCCCTCTTGTTCTGGAGCTTCTGCATCTTTGGTTGACTGTACAGTGACTGGTTCTTCCAGTGCTCCAGCTGCAGACAACCATTGTGGACTATCCAGCTTCTGGTTATGTAAGCCAATTTAATACATCTCCTTTTAATAATCATGCTTCCTGTTGATTCTGTTCCTCTAGAGAAACCTGACTAATACAGTAGGATTGTTTCAGTATAGGACTTGAGGTTTACAATTTTCATGGTGTTCTTTCCCTACCAAAGTGTACTCAAAAGACAACGCAATGTCTTGCAATGTCTTGGTACTGATCCATTTTGAGCTCCATTCCACAGTTCCACTTCAAATGAATATTCCTGTAGTGTTCGTAGCCCTGGACTTTATATAACAGCATCTCATGTTCATAGATACTGTGGTCTTTGAAGATCTTTCCTGTCATCTAATTTTTATGATTGGGTTATAGAGGAGAACTTACATGTATAAAGAATCATTTGTTTTCTTCGTTTGTAATTTTATTGTGCTCACTGTCTCCCTCACTATGGTTATAAATGGTTCCTACTAATATAAAGAGACCCTATTGCTGAAAAAATAATTTTTTTTAATCTACTAGAGAAATTTCTTGATCTCAGGACTTAATATCCTGTTTCCATTTCTTCTCCAGGATAAAATTATAAAGATTCCATTATGATATGCTTGTACATAGTAGGAATTCAATCAATATTGACTTCTTTTGGAAATTCAAAGCAGTATTTTGATTCAAGTTGTACTGGGGGGAAGAAACACAAATGATATCTATTCATTGAAAGGAAAGTGGTATTATTAGGACAACAGCCAATAATGCAACAAATGCACTAAAATAAATTCAGATGAATTAAAAAATGTACCAAAGAAGTCATAAAAGTTTTATAAGAAATAATGAGAGAATTTTTAAGAATAATATTGAAGTGAGAGAAATCTTCCCTAAATATGACACAAAACCTAGAAGTCATAACATAAGAGCTTGTAAATTCATTACAATAAAAATAAAACCAATTTCTATATGGCAAAAATCATTATAAGCAAAGTAAAATGAGATGACAAATTGGGAAAATTTATAATTCACTTAACAGACAAAGGGCTAATTTGCATAGTATGTAAGAAACTCCCATATATCAATGTAGAAAGGTCTACTAATTTAATAGAAAACAAGTAAACAGTTCATAGGAAAAGAAATAAAATGACTTTTAAGCATATTAAACATATCACTCATAGTAAGAGAAATGCAAATTAACTCCCCACTGAGATACCATTTTATATTTAAAATATTGATGCAACTCCCAAATTATTGATAAAACAATGTACTTGTGAAGGTGTGGAAGAATGTATTCTTTCGTACATTGCTGGTGGAAGTAAGAAAATTGGCCCACATTCTATGGGATGCAATTTTTCAAGACCCAATAAAATTGCAGGCAGATGCCCTTTGGCTCAACAGTCCAGTCTGAGTTTATCATGCCGATACACTTGCACACATGTGAAAAGGCACATGCAAGTGTCTGTATTGCAGCTTTTAATCTACCTAAATGTCCATCAGTAGGAGACTGGTAAAATAAACAATGTTTTGCCCACACAACAGGATACTATGAAGTATAGAAATACTGAGGACAGAATACATGGAAATTCTTTTTCTTTTGCAGAAAAATGGGATAACAGGAAAGTTCCAGAAAAATCATCACATCCATGAACATGATCCATTGCAAAATGAATAAAACAAAAAGGTTCATGTGTACAACATACTATTTGTATGACAGATGGGTAGGGGAATGTATGCATATGTATGTATTTACTTATATATGCATAAAATATCTCTAAAAGGATACATGAAAACTGATAATGGGGATTACCATTGGGAAAGGGATCTGGGTAGGTGGGAAAAAGGATTTTCACCATGATCCTTTGTATTTTGCTTTTTGAATTCAAAGAATGTAGTCTCAAATAAATAGATAAATGAATAAAATTTAAAAATAGCTGTCACCCATAACCACGTACACATAGACTAAACTTACTTTGCTATCAGATCTTAGAGCTGGAGATATAAATAAATCCCTGGCATGCAGGAATCTTGGCTACTGGGCTCCAGGAGCTAATGAAACACATGCTATAATTAGGAAAGTGAAACTCACCAATCAAACATACTTGTCTTCTGAATTCCTGGCATGTACCAGGTACATTTATTGAATGCAAAAAGGAAAAAATGAAGGATATGATCCAGGATCAACAGCAAACAGCCTCTGTAGAGAATCCCAAACTATTAATAAAGTCAAAATTATTATAGTTGTTATACCCATAACTGACTTCTACTATCAGACTGTGAGCTCACTATCTCATTAAAGAGAAATGGAGACTAGTTCATGTCTAACACTCTTTCCAGGTATCTTTCTCCTTAAAATATTCAAATTACAGCATTCTTTACCAGAATGAATGACCGTTCTCTTTTCCTACAGGATTATGTCTAGATTTCCAGCATCTCAGGCCTAGGACTCAGAGTTCCAGGTCTCCAGCTTCTCAGTTCTGGGACCCAGAGAGTTCCCTGTCATCTCCTGGACCCTTCTTCTCTCTACCTTTAAATACATACGTCTTATATTATTAAAAAAAGAAAAAAAAAAAGACTTCTCTTAAGTGTCCATGTTGCTATCCTTCTATACCTCTCTTCCTTTTCTCTGCCAAATTTCTCAAAAATACAATGTAAACCTACTTCTTTCATGGTTTGAAGTAACTGACACTTTTTTCTCTTCCTCTCTTATTGAATTGACATAAAATCAACCATTTTAAAGTAACAATTTAGTGGTATTCAGTGTCACTAATGTTGTCCAATTATTACCTCTACCTAGTTTCAAAATATTTTCATCAGTCCCTAAAGGAGACATTGTACCCAGTAAGCAATTGCTCCCAAATTCCTCCTCCCCTCAAGCCCTCATAACTACTAATCTGCTTTCCATTTCTATGGATTTGTCCTTTATGTATATTTCATATGAATGGCATCATACACATGACCTCCAGCATCTGGATCCTTTCACTTATAACATTTCTATGGTCCATCGTGTTGAAGTATGTATCAGAACTTCTTTACTTTCCGTGGCTGAATTGTGTGGCTATACCACATTCTGTTCATTCATTCATGCATTGGTGAATATTTAGATCATCTCCACCTTTTGGTTACTATGAATAATGCTGTTATAAACATTCATGTACACGTATTTGTTTGAATACCTGTTTTTAATTGTTTTTAGTAAGTACCAAGAGGTGGAATTACTGGGTTATTGGTTAATTTTGTGTTTAACTTTCTGTGTTTCTTTTTGAAGCAGTTTGCTTAAGCTAAGGGTACAGATATTCATGACAGTCTCATTCTTTCAATATTTATTAAGTGCTTATGATTTAGGGACAGGCCCTTTGCTCAGACATGGGGGTCTGAGCATGACCCCCATGCTCAGAGGTGAGTGAAACAGTCTCTCCTTTGAAGGTCCTCACAGTCTGACAAAAAGAGGTAGATGGAGAAATAAGCAAAACAAACTGGATCACATCTTTCCAATAATAAAACCCTGTGGGAGTGCACCATTAAAACTAGAAGGGACTGGGTTGTAGCTCAGTGGTAGAGTGTTTGCCTCGCACATGTGAGGCACTGGGTTCCATCCTTAGCACCACATAAAATTAAATAATGGTGTCCACACACTACTAGAACAACAAAACAAAACAAAACAAAACAAAACAAAACACTAAAAGAAAACTCAGATTCCTTACTGGAGCCTTCAAGACTCTGCCTATACAGGGGACTTCCCATGATTCCATGTGGGATGAACAATGCTTTTTCACTTCCTTCCCCAGCACCTAGAAGAGCAGGCCCTTAATAATGAGTGATAAGATAAATAAATAAAAACGTGTGAGTGTTCCTCTGTTCTCCTTCTTGGTCTCCATGCTCCAGGCTTTGTGCCTTGAATGTGCTGACTCACTCCCTTCTCAGGGCCTTGGCACTTCCTGGTCCTTTGGCTGGGAACTCTCGTCCCTGGGTGTTCACATGGCTCGTTCTCATCATCCAGACCCCACTGACGATACTCACTAACACAGACTCACCCAACTCCACACATTTGCACATTCTCCCACCTTATTTTCTTGATTGAATTTACCCATTCCTGAAAAGTTCTTGTTTACATGTTTATAAACAAGATCTCCTACTTAGATCCTTGGTTGCTATATACTGCATTTGGTACACATTAGGTGATTGAGAAGTCCTTGTTCACCTGTGAATAATTGGACTTCAGTAGTGTCAAATGCTTGAATTATGGTTTATACAAGGCAGAGTGTTGGCTCCAAGGAGGAAATGCTCTAGGACTAAGGGCATGTCTGAGGACCTGGTTTCTAGTTTTCTACCTCTGTGCCCACGTTCACAGCTTGCACGAATAACTCTGTGCCCCAGACAGACCTCTGCCTCATGCATACGCTTGTATTTCTTACTACTTACTAGGCATTTCCAACTTATATTCCACAGCCCCAACTGAGCTTCTTCCTGAATATATTTTCCCTACACACTTAGGATTTTAGGGTCTGTTTAGACTACTGTGTCCTCTCAGCTGTGATCAGCTCATCAAAACATGCTTCTTCAATGCTTCTAGTCTTAGCTTCTATTTCCCAAGAGAACCAATTGATTTAGCCACATTCCGAACATGCCAGAATTGTTAGTATGTTGTGATTACCAACAACTATAGTATTTCCCTCACCACTGCTATCTAAATTTTTCTAACACCCACATGAGGTTTTTACTGTCCATTCCAATTCATATTTATTGGGCCCTCCTCTGACCTTCTAAAGACCATAATATCTGTGGATATTATTGGATATTTAACAAATATTATCTTGCTTAAATGGAAATATTTCACTGATTTACTCCAAATAATAGAAAATTCTGGAGGCGTAGGCCATTTAAATTCTCTTTGATAACATCCACAGCCTCTCACAAGGAACAACATGTGCATAGTACAAACATAAGTAATATCTTAATGAATAAACATGGATGTTGAGAAGAAATGAGAAAATTTCTCATGGGTCATCAAAGGGTTTCCAGTGAGGCTGTAAGTGGAGATGACTTGCATCTCTGCTTCCTATAAATCTTTCTCGCAGTGCAGTTGTTACTCCCGAGAATCACATAGAAAACTTTACCAATGTTGGGGCCCTATTTCTAGAAATTCTGATTTAGATGGTCTAGTTTGGAATACCAGTGCATGTGAAAAAATCCCTATGTTATTCCAATGTATAGAACCACTGTATAAGACTTTCAGCATATATCATGGCTTATAAATTTCTAATTATGTGTTTTCGTGGACATTTTAATTTTTCTCTTGAGTATGTGGGTGTTATATGTGACAAATCAGTCATTCCATGGCTGTCACAGTCTGGCAGGGATCCCCTGAAATGGAAACTTCAAGTTTAGAATAACCTCAAAACAGAATATTTGGGGTCTGAATATTTGTATCACTCTCAAGTTTATAAGTTGAAATTTAATCACCAATGTGATGGTGTTGAGAGGTAGTGCTTTTGGGAAGGGAGTAGATCATGTGGACATGGTATTAGAGACTTAATAAAAACAAGTCCCAAATTGCTGCCCTGCACCTCCACCATGAGAGAACATACTGAGAAAGTGTGATCTATGGACCAGGAAACAAGCCCTCACCAGATACTTGAATCTGTTAGGTGCCTTGGTCTTGGAACTAACATCTGAAATTACAATAAATTTCTGTTGTTTATAAGCTACCCAGTATTCTGTTATTGGAGCCCAGAGCGACTAAGATACAGAATAAGATACGTTGGTAATATTGAAACTAAACGAGAGAAGTGGAGGCAGGTCCTATCCATTGGCCACCCAGCATTCAGTACAGCTCTTCCACTTTGCTAAAATGCCCGAGTGCTGCTCAAATGGCAATGTTTCCAGCCTCTTGGGATGGATCATGGTTGGCCTAAGCCCATTTGGCAATCTCATTTCCTTTTATTTGATACTCAACTTGAAGTGAAGGCAGTCATGTGACAGAGTCCCTGCCAATCATATTTAAGGCAAGGACTACTGGGAAAGAGTGTTTTCTAAAAGGAGTATTGGCTTGTGTTTATCTCACTTCCCTGAAAAAATACTTCCTCAGCCATTACCAGAAATAAAAAGCACTGGGACAAAAAGCCAACACACACAAGATGGAAGACAGAAGGATGAAAGGTTTTGAGTTTGCAATAATATGGTTCAGTCTCTGGAACAACCAACCTTCCAACATCCTCTTACTATGTGAGATTAAATGTGTTTATCACATACTCAACAAATAGAAGTTGAATTTTCTGTTATGTGTCACCAAAAGCATTCCCACCAGTCTTAGCCCGTGTTGCCATAACAACATCCACAGACTGGCTGGCTTAAGCAACAGCAATTCATTTTCTCACAGTTCTGCAGGCTGGAAGTCCAGGAGCTTCTGGTCTGTGGCAACAGCCTTCTCTACTGTGTCCTCACATGGGCTTTCCTCAGTGTGTGCATCTGCAGCAGGAGAAAGCAAGCTCTTTGGTGGCTCTTCTTACAAGGGTGCTAATCCCCTCCTGAAGACCATGACCTCATCTAGCCCTACTCACTTACCAAAGGCCCCATCTTCAAATGCCATCACATTGAAGGTTAGCAATTCAATATAAGAGTTTTGAAGGAATACAGATATTCAGTCCAAAATGCCTTCTGATATAAAATTGTTCTGCTCACATACAGGAATATACTGTGAGTATCTTCAAAGTAAAAGAGTTACTTCATCTGTTTCTAATTGTATTCTTTAAGGGTTAGTGAAAATCACGGAAATACACACAAAAATGTGGCAAAAATTCCCCCCAAAGGCAATTACCATAATAATGATAAAAGTAGGCATTACCTATCTATTCATTCACTAATTCTCCTTGAAGACCTACTATGTACTCTGCATACTATGGGGATTCAAAAGTGAAAGCTGCAGGCTTTTAGACCTCTACAATCTATTAGGAAAAATAAGATATAGGTAAAGGGCAGATGAATAAAGAGCAAAACATTCACCTTATGGAGACACAAAGTGCTGTGGAAATTCAGCGAGAACATCATGAAGATGAGATTTGGCGTGTCCCTTGTGTCGGCAGGCAGGTCTCTAAGAAACCAGACAGGGACTGTGGAAGGGAGCCAGATTCATTCATTATCTCATGTGTTTTGGGCTGCCTGCTTTCAGAACTGATTCTCCTGCTGAATCGGATGGCTGATGGAGACAGTCGTGAATCTGTGGCCAAGTTTTATGTCTGATCTTGCTGATGAAGAGGAATTCAACATTGCACTTTAATCCAGAGTGCTAACGTTTTTGGGCCAATATAATATTATTTAGGAACATTGGCAAGGAAATTAATAAGAAGTTTGTGTTAATACACGTATAAAACTGTATAAAACATGAAATCCTTTACATTTACTTTGTCATCAGACTCATCATGAGTACACTAAGATATCAGGGATATTCATTCTCAGTCTTTAACAGATTACTGGAGGAAACACTATAATTATGAAGGCCAATAAACTGTTTTCTCTTTAAAGAGAGATAAAAGAAACTTATGTCAGCCTGGTTTGTATAATCTCCTCCAAAATTTCATTCATTCCTACTGTGCACACCAATGCCACTTCAAGTGGCTTGCCTTTAACATTTGCAGAACCTGGGGTGAGAACTCAAATGGAGATCTATATATCTTTTGTCTAAATATTTAAAACTTAAAAAAAAAATCAAATGGTCATATAAAACATGTTCTAGCTTCCTACCCTGAAAAATATATACCTTCACAACACATATTTCTGGGAGCCATATTCCAGTTAACACACTTTTGGACCTTAGACCCTAGCTGTGTGGGGAATTTGTTAGGTCCCAGACCACAGTCCATTCCCCTTTTCTTCCCATCCCTTGTTTTTTCTCTTGCTCTGGATGATTTCATGTACTTGTGGGGAATACTGTGTGCATCCAAACTTCATTCCCCCCTTTGTAAACAGTTGTCCTTTGGCTACCATTTAGGCCTAGGGGTGTAGACCAAAATGATGGACCCAAGGAAGAAGAGTATACAGGTCTTGGAAGTCTGCTTGAAACTCTGGAAGCTGGGGGAGTGGAATGTGATCTAGAGATGGGAAACACTGGTGAGCGGTTAGTGGGTACACTGTCCCTTGACCGCATGGACTTCTCATGCAGTGGGAAAAGATGGGATGCAGCCAGAGTCGAGCCAGAGCAGAACTCTCTAATATGGGGCCCAGAACTGGGGCCCCATTGCTGTACTTCAGGACTTTCTGCTCTGCTGCTTGTCAGAGGCAAGAACTTGCACTAGTTCTTTATATGAACCTCAGTTTCCTGATCTATTTTATATATATCCATTGATCAGGGTAATGAAGTAGTTGCTACTGCTACTATACCTTGTTGTGGAAAAGTCTAAATAAATTTAATAAAGCATATAAAGGGCTTTGTACAAGTGCTTTATACTAGTCATGTATTATTTTGCCATTTTTTTTGTTTTGTTTCCCATTTCTCTGTGTACTAACTTAAAGGGCAAAGCAGCTTCCTGCTGCATACACACTTATGTTCTCATTAACATATAATCAAAAAAGCAAAAATAGAAGGCTGATGACAAAGAGGCAAAAGTTATTAAACATCTTTCAGATTTTGTTCTTAAATATGATGATTCCTTCAGGTCCAGACTGATTCTTCAAGACTCTGAGTCTGTGGACATATGCTAATCTGCATGGATGATCTAGGCCCCCACGCTGATGCTGGGTAAGGGATATTACTCTTCCACTGTAAGGCAGGGCGACTCCTGCATTAAACAGGGAGCCACTGAGATCTCATCAGTTCAGCCAGCAGAGGATATGCAGTATACCTTTGTGGCAGAGGCCGGCGGCTGAACGAGCGGGTGTGCCCGGGAATGAATTACACCGTGAGCTTCTGCATCCATAAAAATGAGGCTGCTCCAGGGTCAGGCGGGCGGGTGATGTGTCACAGAGGCAGGTTAAACTGACTCGACCCTCTGGCTCGCTGATTTGAAGCTGACAAAAGGGGCTGTGCTGTGGCTCTGGGCTCAGAATATCTTACTATTGTCTCTGGCCATTTTGAACAGGCGAGCCTCTGGATTTTTCTTTCTTAGGATTGTATTTTTTTCTTTCTTCTTTAATAAAAATCCATCTCATTCTTATTTGCTCAGAAATCCAAATTGGTTTCATTCTTGGGGTAGGGATTTGGGTATGTTTGGGGAAAAATCCCCATATCTTTATCCCCCTTTAGCGATCTTGCTAAATAGAACAAATTTTCCTATTTCTGTTTTTTTGCTTTTCAAAAGCAATTACTTCCCTGTCATTTCTAGACATTCAGGCAGAAGAGTTTGCCTTGATTACCCATCCTTCCACTTCCCTCCTCCTTTCAAGTCCTCCAGCTTCTGCACTGCTAGGGAAGGATTCAATTAAATGAGGTGTCAATGGAGCTACAATGGTTTCAGGTCAGAGATGTCAGTAAAAAGCTGTGGAGCTGCGGCTGCCCCCATGTATGTAAATGTATATATTTATACCGGGGATGTCAACTTGCAGGACTCTCCTCCTCTGCTCTTCCCTGATCAAAGATGATTGCTGAGGCAATTACTGCAAAAGGAAAGAAAATCAGGGCTGCTTCCTCATCCTTGTGCTGTTGGAATTTAATTGCTTGGAATAATGGAGCAGGAGTCTCTTTCCTTTGCACAAGGCACACATGAACTTTCACAAATGGCGGTGCTAGGGTACAAGCACACATGATGGCCACATAGGAAAATATTCACGTGCCCCTCAGTCCTTACGCATGTACATGGAGTTGTCTGCGACACGAGGAAAAATACTGCATTCTCTGGTTAATTTAGTAAAAGCAATGTGCAGTATCTGACCCACATATTCAAAGCTATTTTTTTTATCTTTCTTTATAAAAGATAGAAAAATTTTTGTTTTCATTTCGAGAGAGAGCTGAAGTTAGGGGGATGAAAAGGAAAGGGATAATAGGGGGAAGTCACTGCCACAAAACATATAAATTCCTTAAATTGCTTTTGTTGTTTGTTTAATTCTGTACACACAGTCACAGAAGTCCTAGGTTTCTGCACAAACACTTCACATGTTAAAAGCTCTCACACCCTTTTTGCTTTGTGTAGGTGGTTATCACACTTGGAGTGGTCCCCACTCCTCACTGTGTTCCAGGCTATTCTGTTTCTGTTCTCATATGACATGGGCCACCAAGAGGGATTCTAACTTGCATCAACAAATATAAGGAGTGACATTAAGATGAAGAAAACTTGAACTCTCTCCATAATTTGTTCTGTTGTGTCCAAGCACCAGCACTGCACCAGCTTCAGGTGGGGTGAGACCTTGGTCAGACACAGAGCACCCACGTGGCAGAGTTAGATTTTCATTGCAGCCTGTTGAGGACAGTCAGATTTTAAATATTATTTGGCTTAATTTGGTCCTCCTTTGATGGCAAGAGAGTCAAGATAGTAGGGAACCTCTCAGGAACCCCATCATCAACACAAAGATGCCCTGCAGTCACTTGGCTTTGTGTGAGGATGGCTTTAGGTTTTTCTCTTCCTTCTGTGGATTATGGAGGTAGAGCTGGGGCAGGGGCGGGGCATGTTAAGGACAGTTAAGAATGAACACAGCTTTTCAGAAAAAGGAATTTAGAGCTATTTTTTTGACTCTAGTGATTTTTGGAATTTTGAAAACATGTTCTCTGAATATCTCAGAAAATGGTGGTAGTAAAGTGGACCAAAAAAGATTTCAAAGTACCTTATTTTAGACGTTTAGCGATATATGAGGCTATGAAGGTAGAAGGGCCCCCCAAACATGCCAGTGTTTCATCTGCACCCCAGATCACATCTGATGTTTGCTTTGCTTGTTCTGGTTCTTTTTTTATATAAATATTTTTAGTTGTAGATGGACACAATGCCCTTATTTTGTTTACTCAGTTTTATGTGGTGCTGGGGATGGAACCCAGTGCCTCACAGTGCTAGGCAAGTCCTCCGCCACTGAGCCCCAGCCCCAGCCCCTTGTTCTGGTTCTTGACCAATCCTGTGCTTGGGTTCTGTTATTTCTGGCCCTTCCTCTAACACCTTCAGTGCCACTTTGCAGGATGTCTAACATCAGCTGCAGCCTCTACCTGTAACAGGGCCAGTGCACTGGGACTCTGCCCAGCTTGGAATGTTCAATCTAATGGAACAGGCAGAAAAATAAACAGATAATTGTGACACAGGGTAAAGGTATGAGAAGGTAAGTACACGGTAATGGGAAAGTACCCAGGAGGGGACTAACCTATGTGTGGGGGAGGAAATAACCTGGGATCACTGTTTGAAGGAGGTGATTTCTAGGCCAGAATTAGCCAGCGGGGTACCAGGTACAACACCTCCAACGCCCAAGTCACCTTACCTTTGAGATTTCTTTTTCAAGTGATTTGTTCTCTTTGACCCTCATTCAAAGGGAAGTTGGACATCCTCCTTGGATTTTTGCAAATTCCTGGGTAGGCGTCCTGCTCCTACTGTGCACTTGATGCCACTGGAATCAACCCTTCCCCTGGTCTGTACCAATCCATGGGAGGTCCTCAGTATTACAAAAGGTACTTAGGGAACCGACCACACAGGGTACTTATGTGAGCACCTAATCTTGGGGAGACAGGGATTTCACCATGTTGCGTTCCTGTCCCTTTCTTGGCTTTCCAGAATGCCCTCTCTCTTTTCCATAACCCCCTCCCACAGGCCCCTCCCCCAGCCACTCAGCCATGCTGAGCGTGGAGCGCCCTGGGGTTCCTGCCTCCTCTCCTGCTGACCCTGGCCACAGTCCCAGTGTGTTCAGGGCCGTCCTTGAGAGACACTTCTGTGCATGCGCGCCCACACTGCGGAGGCCTTGGGCTTTGTGTTTTCTACTTGACACTGCAGTGATTGAGTTAGGGAATCCCCCCTCATCACCTCCCCAACAAAGTAGGGCGCTTACGCAAATAGTTATTAAGCGCCAGCTGTATGTGGCTCTGGTTTTGGTTTTTGGTACTGGGATTGAACTCAAGTGTGTTTTACCCTGAGCTGCATCCCCAGTCCTTCTTTTCCACTTTCGTAGTGCTAGGTATTGAACCAGGGTGTCATGCATGCTAGGCAAGTACCCGACCACTGAGCTACACCCCCAGCCCTATGGCTCTATTTATAGGCACTGGGGACAGGGCAGGAAACAGAGTCCTCGTTACCACAGGGTCAGCTTTAGTTCCTAATGTCTTTATTCCCCGTTTTTTTTTTTTTTTTTTTTTTTTTTTTTCTTCTTTTTCAGCAAGTGGAATGGAATGCCGTTAGTCAATGTTTGCTAAGCAAGTATTCTTTTTTTTTTTTTTTTGGCGGTACTGGGGATTGAACCCAGAGCCTTGTGCTTGCGAGGCGAGCATTCTACCAACTGAGCTATCTCCCCAGCCCCTGAGCGAGTATTCTTCCCCTGTGTCTGCTGCCTTCTCTTTCTTACACCATTTCACCAACCCTATACTCCAGCTCGGTGGTGTCCCTGTCCAGGCCGGCTGCTAGGACTTTGCTGGAGGTATCTTCAAAGATAACATTTATTGTTCTCTCTTTGTGACCTTTGCAAAGTGCTTTATATTTATTCTGTCCTTTAATCCTCACAAAAAGTCAATGAGGTAAATAATATTATTTTCACTTTATGGGTGAATAAACAGGAACTTAATGCTGTTATAGTTTCTTGCTCAATAACTAGGTCCACTTAATAGGTTTTTAAATAATTTACTATTTGGATTCAAGGTATTTTCTGATTATGAGATGGTAGTCTTCTCAAGGGTAAGGGATGGACACAGCTCATTATTTTAGTTACGATGGTCAGGGGGGATGTCACTGAGAAAATGATGAAATAGGAGACATTGTGTAGATAGTCAGGGGAGGAGTATCCCAGACACGGGGAAAGGTTCTGTTCCATAAACAGGAGGTCAAATGACTGGAAGGAGAAATCCATAGAGAGAGGAGATGAACTCACTGGGCCTCAAAAATTCTAAGTATTTTAGAATTGGGAGGGAAAACAGTTTGCAAGAATGATCAGGATTAAAAACATCCAAGGTGATATTTTTAAAAATCCCAGAAGATATTACAAAGAAGCACCAGAACAGAGATTTCTCCTAGTGCTCCTTTAAAGCATCATCTACTTCAAGTGCCTATCCCTCGGTCTCCTTTTTCTATCAGGGTAAGAAGAGAAAGCACAGCAGAGTATGGAGATCTAGCAGATACTTCATATTAAAAAAAAAAAAAAAAGGTTTCAATCAAAATAGAATACTTAATACCAAAAACTGAATAAAAAAATAAAGGACAGGATCGGACTGTTCAAAGAAAAATAAATATGTTGTTTTCTTAAACATTTGAAAAGATGCTCAGCCTCACTAACAATAAAAGAAGTGCTAGTTAAAGCTACACTGGGGCAACATTTCTGCCTACAAGATTGGCAAAAAATCCAAAAATTTGACACTGAATACTCTTAGCAAGCTTGGGGGGGAAATAAGCACTGTGATGGTTAATTTTATCTGCCAACCTGAACAGGCTATGGTGTCTGGTCACTCGGTCAGACACAAGTTTAGATATTGCTGTGAAGGTATTTTTTTGGTTGTGACTAAAATTTAATTAGACTTAGTTTACTCTGGTTTCCTTCCATGATGTGAGTGGGCCTCACCTAATCAGGGAAGACCTAAAGAGAAAGACTGAGGTCCTGCAAAGAAAGAATTTTGCCTCCACACTGAAGATTGCAGTGTCATTCTTGATAATGTTCCCAGCATGCCCTGTGGATTTTGGACTTGTCAGCCCTCACAATCATGTGAGTCAGTTCCTTAAAATAAATCCTTCCCTTCCACCTTGTGTTTGTGTGTGTGTGTGTATGTGTGTGTGCGTCTATGTACACACATACACACACAAACACACATACATGTACATGGCCTATTGGTTCTCTTTCTCTGAAGAACCCTGATACCTAATATAGGCATTCCCCTAGATTGTTGGTAGAAATGCCAAATGGTATAACTCTCATGATGGGGAATCTGAAAATATCTATTAAGTGATAGATCCATTTTCCCCAGGATAGAAATGAGATATCTCAATATCATGTCTTTTTTTTTTTTTTTCCTTTTCAGTGCTAGAAATCAAACTCAGGACCTTTCTCATGCTAAGCAAATGCTTTAAGGCTGAGCTAGATCCCCAGCAGAGAAATATATGTCGTTTTTTAAAAAAATATTTTTTAGTTGTTTATAGACCTTTATTTACATGTCTTTTAATTATTTTATTTTTGTGCCATGTAAATGTACTCCATTTTAATGTTTAAAATTCAGATTAAATAGTGTATTCAAAAACCACTCATTAAAAACAGATACACAACAGGAAGCTCTAAGTATGAGATCTCAACTGACACAAAATTAAGAACTACCACTTGACATCACTGAGGAAACCTCTCAGCTCTGGTATTTTGGTGAATCACCATTGTTACTAGCAGACTAGAAGCCAGGGCAGCCCAGGAAAAGGAGTAAATGCCCCAGTGAGAACTAGGTATGTGCCACTTGGTTAGACAGGACAGACACACCAACTTGGGCAATGTTTACTCACGTTCACTGACTTCAGTTTTCTCCCATATCTACTTCTGACTAAACTAACTGTTCCGTTCTGGCATTCATGACTGGAAATAGGACACTATCTAGATGGCCAGTACCAGCAGCACCTCCATAATTTTTATATAAATGAACACCCTCTTTCTCAGCTTTCGTTTTCCTCTTACTTCTTCTGACACTTTTTCAGGTTCCTTGCCAGCTCCCCTCTTCCCAAACGGTCATTAAACACCCCCGAGGTTCAGTCAGTCGTCTTTCTCTTCTTGGGCCACGCTTTCTCCAAGATGCTCATTCACATTCGCAGTTTCAGAGACCACCTTTATCAAGTGAGCGTCAAGCTTTTATCTCCCTTCCAAACCTCCTCCAGGCACCTGTGTATGCATTCAGGTAACTAATGGGCACCTGCATTGAGATGCCAAAAAAGGAACCTTAAACTCACTAGGTAGAAAACAAAACTCAAGGACTTTACCACCTCCTGTCCCTGCCACCGGATACACCCCATATGTTCCTTGTCCAGATTAAGGCAGACCCTGAGTCACTTAGCTTCTCTCTCCTTCATTTTCCATCTCCACACCTGTCCATGAGGTGTATCATGAGCCTTATTTTACTTCCTACACAGATCTAGAATTTTTCTACTTCTCACTTCCATTGCTACTATCCTAGTCCCAAGTACCCTCCTCCTAAGATAGCTCTCAGGCTCTGACTCCTGGCTTCCCTCAGTCTGCTCTCCATTCTTCAGCCAGGATGGCATTTTTCATATAAAACCTTAGCATGTCACCTTCTGCCTAAAACACTTCAGTTCTCTCTTGTGGTTCTGAACTCATCCCAGTGAGTCTTCTTCAGTGACTTTAAGACATTATTTTCTTCAGTTTTCTTTATTTCACAACCACTAGGGGTCCTACAGGAACAGATAGACCCTCTGTGTGGAAGCATCACCCCCATCTCTCTCCCTCCCCTTTTCAATTTCACAGTATCTCCCCACACCCATCCCTCCCCCTGGTTAATTTCCAGTCTTCCTCAAAATGACTTTCCCTGATGTTTCCGATTAGGTCAGTTCTTCAAAGTACCAGAGGACAATGATAGCATCATTTTCTTCTCTTTTCCTCTTCCTCCTCCTTCTTCTCATTTATTCATTCACAAAGATTTGAGCACCTACAATGTCCCAGGACTTGCTCTGACCTGGAAGGTGTTCTTTCTTTGGTGTTCTCAATGCCTTAGAAGGCTGTGCACAAGAGACACAAGTCCTTGCCTTCAGAGAGCTTACATTTCAGCAGAGGAGAAGGACATGAGCAAATAAAGGAGTGAACAGACACTGTAATGTCAGGTAATGATAAAGGTTCTGAAGAAAAGGAGATAAAACAGGGTCAGGGAGAGAGCGCTGGGGTTATTTAAATCAGGGTAGTCAGGGAAAGCTTCTCTGAGGAAGTGATGTTAGAGCAGAGACCTGTCTGAAGTTGAGTTGAGTGAAGGGGATGTCTGGGGGAGGAACATTCTTGGCTAAAATAAGAGCAAATACAAAGCTCAAAGATGGAGCATGCCTGGCATATTTAAGGAACAGCAAGAAGGCTGGTGTGGCTGAAGTGAATGAGGAAGGGGGCGAGCACCAGAAGAGGAGTTCAGAGAGGTTGCCGGGAGCCATATCATGTTGGGCCAGGCAGGCCAGGGAAGGCCTGGTTTTTTATTCTAAGAGTGATGAGGAATCATTGGAGGATTTTGAGCAGAGAATGACATTATCTGATCTACATTATAAAAGATGAATTCTGACTACGGTACAGGGAAAAGAGCACAGGGAGGTACAAGTGGGAAGAGAAATGGTAGCTACCAGGGTATATCAGGTGAGAAATGATGCTGGCTTGAACTAGGGGGGCAGCGGGGAGGTGGCAGGAAAAATCAGAATCCGGATATGGTTTTTGGTGAATTTTCTTGGTGAATCAGGACCTACCGATAGGTTAGGTGTGGATATGAAAGAAAGAGCTGCCAGAAATGACTCTTAGGACTTTTGACCCAATTGATTAATGCCATTTGCTAAATCAAATATACTCGTAATCTGACAATAATCTGTATGATTCTCTGATTCAGTGGTTCTCAACTGGAGGTGATTTTGATCCCCAGAGAACATCTAGCAATGTCTTAAGACATTTTTGGTTGTCAATGGGGATGGGGGAGTACTTTACTGACATCTAGTAGGCTGAGGTCAGGGATGCTATAAATATTCTGCAGTGAACAGGGTAGCCCCCTACAATAAAAAGTTATCCAGCCCCAAATGTTAATAGGGCCAGTATTGATAAATCTGTTCTGACAGTCAACGTTATATGGTTTCCATTATTGTAGGGACCCTGGAAAGCATGGCAGTACCTAGCATTGTACTCCAAGTGCCTGATACGTAGGGGGAATTCAAGAAAATATTTGTTATTGTGATATTTACACAAACACAATAAATAAGGTCTTAGAAAAAGAAGCATCAGAGAAAAATTTTAAAAATCAAAAATCAAAAGAAATGGACCCCAATGGATTCAAGATTACAGTATCAATCATCAGACTTTTGATAGCAGTCTTCTACACCAGAGGAAAAGGGAGCAATATATTTAAGATAGTCAAGAAAAGAACGTGTGAACCAGGGATTTTATATCCTGCAAAACTGACCTTCAATATAAAACTGACCTTCAATATGTAAGATCTCAGAGAAATTGTTTCCACAAATTATACCTCAAGACTCTACTTAGACAAAACTTTAGATGAATAAAATGATTAGAGAGAGACAATGAACATTAAATATATAATTATTTGAAGAACTAAAAAGAGATCATGGTATATAGTAGCTATATGATCTAAAAATGTAAATATAGTACAACTCTTAAAAAATAATGGAGGGGGCACAAAGAAATGTATACCATAAGTTCCAGAAGGAGAAAATAAAATTGAAGCAAACAATCATAAAAATAATAGACTATAATATACAATTTCCCTGAGTGATTAAGAAAATGCATACACCTTTGTAGTGAAAGGGACTCTACTGAATACCAAAGAGAACCAGTGAATCAAGGGCTCACACCTGGACAAACCCTTGTAAAAATTCAGAACTTTAAGACTTAAGAGAAAATTCACTTTTAGTGAAGTGCAGGTGTGTGTGGGGTTATCTATCACAAAGTGGAAAGCAGACTAATATCACATTTCTTGTTAGCAACATTGGGTGTTAACAGACCCTGAAGCAATGCCTTCAAAGATCTTAGGAGAAAAAGAATCTGTGTTTAGCCTGACTACTAATTAAAGTGCAGAGGTAACACTTTTTTTGACCTGTAAGTACTCACTACTTGTGTAAAAAACATGTTTATCACCCAGATAGTCTATATTTAAAAATTACTTATGTTGATTGTTTTGAATAAATGACAAAGGAGCTAAAGAAGAGAATTACGTAGAATAAAAAAAAAAAAAAAAAAAATCAACCAACCAAACAAAAGCAGTGGTGGCCAAGGAAAGGAAGATGTAATTAAAGATATTTAAAGAGAATTGGTAGAGATCTTAGTGTCTAGGACATTCTTCAAAGAGCAACCTTCCAATGGTCTAGCTTTACACTTCTTCTCTATTGGCTCAATCATTCTACATGGTTCTATTGTGACTGGACAATCATAAGGTAAAAATTGCATTTTATCTTGAGTCTTTAAATCATAGTATAGATAATGAGTATAAGACAATAATAGTTATAGAAAATATTATAAATGTTGTAAACTTTGGAAAAATAAAAACAATACAACTACCAAAAATTTGGTGGCAGATGGAGTGAAGTGACGGAAGGAGGGAAAGATAGTATTTTCATCATCTTTTTTATACTTTCTGATGATGATCATTCAAGAAATAGGCTTTTAAGAATATTTCAAATCATGAAGACAACCACTAGAAGAATTTTAAAATTCCACAACTAATGAAAATTATGGGGAAGAAAGGAAGAGGACAAAAAGGATGGGAAGTAATGTAAGTATACAATGAACCACGGCCTTTAGCAGCTCGGATTCTACCAGGTACCACCTAAGGTTGAAGCATCAAGACAGAAGTGTAAGAATATTACTAATCATGACAATGGTTAATTGGTCAAATCTACCTGGAAGAGACTTGGGGTTTCCTATAAGACATAAGGAAAGAAACGCCTCAGTTACCAGAAGGGAACTTAGGTATTGGATGGTTAAAAAATAAAATAAATGTAAAATGAAATCAACACTACTCATAATCATGCTCTCAAGGCCCTGTTCAAATATCTACTCCTCACTCACCTCCAGGTACAGTGAGTTTTTTCACTCCTAGGAAGGAATGGGAAGTACCCAATTTAGCACCTACTCTATCCCTTTACTGGGTGCATCATTTGCATTTTCTCATTTAACTTTCACAATAACTTCACAAGGCAGATATAGCTATTCCCATTTTATAGGTAAGGAAAACAAAGCTCCAAGCAATTTGCTCATAGTTATTTAGCTGGTAGGCATTCTGGTCTATTAAAAACCAAGGCTATTAAAAACTGACTTTGCGGTCCGTGCTTTTTCCACTTCTCCATGTTACATCTCTGTATTTCTGTTCATGGTGTTGATTTCACATTTTTGTGCCATGTATGTTTTATCTCCACAACCAAACCATTGGCATCTCAATGAAGGGCTCTCCGTTTTTAATAATTCTTGTGTCTCTAACAACACATAGTGCAGTACCTTTTGTATAGAATGAGATTAATATCTATTATATAATTCTGGAATCTACATCAATAAAAAGGAAGGTTATATTTTTAAGGAAAATTAGTTATGATAAAGAATCCATGTTATGAACTCTATATCCTCAAAGCACATCAAAATGTGCTTCACAAAGTTATATCTTTGTCTTTTCCATCATTTTCCTAATTAGGCCATTTTCTCAGGATTACAAGCAAAAAAGATAAATATATTTGCTATCTAATGATTTTTTTCTGTTTAAATGTCTAGTCTTCCTTCAGCATTATTTTCTTATTTAAGAAATGTTTTTACTACTGCATTGCAGCTATATGTAGTAGTGCAGTTCATTTTGACATATTCATACACGAATGGAATATATCCTTCAGCATTATTTTCAATTCATTTGCTCTATGTTTGTATTACCCTTTAGGCATATTATGTGTTAAAAAGAACTTCGAGGGCTAGCTTATGATGTTCACCACCATGCATGACAATATTTCAAAGGAAAACTGACTTAACACGTCTTAAAGAGGGAATTCGGGATATTACGTCTTTGTAAACAATAAGCTGTACATCGTAATTTCATAGCGCCTGGCTCATTGCAAATGTGAACGCTGGTTGAATCGAATGTAAAATAAGGAGTAAATCTTTATGGACACATTTCTTAGTAAAGGTGCATGTGAAATATGTCTGTTCCTAAATCATTCACCTGATCAGCAGGACACACACAACACACACACACACACACACACACGGTGCCCTTCCTTCTTCCTGTCATTCACAGCTCACCCTGCTCAGAGGAGCACACTGCAGTCTCACCACCCTGAGAGTGTAGATGGATTTTGGTTTGTTTTGTTTCACTATGGCAGTATCTTGTTTCAATAAATGCTGGCTCTAAGGCTTCTTGGGCTTTTTATTCCAAGCTGAGGATGCACGTTTACAGGCAGCCTGTCTCTCTGCGTTTAGCTGGAAGTGTGCGCGGCCCCTCCCCCAGCCACCTTCCTACTGCTTCTGCTACTACTTTTATTCAATTCAACACTTGAGGGAACTGCAGATGAAATGCCTCTGAATCTAAATTGCCAGCAATGGAAATAACAACCTATTTTCTGACCTCCCCTTCCTCCACCCACTCTTTTCGAATCTGAGTCTAGGAGCTGCTAGACAAAGCTGCTCTCTCTCTCTCTCTCTCTCTCTCTCTCTCTCTCTCTCTCTGTCTCTTGGGTTTAGTGGCATGGTGGCTTTCAGGGCTAGGAAGAAGAAAGTACAGTTTCCAACAAAAATCTATTAGGAAAAATATTTGCAAAGAGGAACAGAGAAGGGCGTATGCATATGCTTATTAGATGTTTACAGATTTGGGGGAATATACTTGTGTAGAATAAGAAATCAGAATTTACACAGTGCATGGTGAAGTTGTCACCTCAGGAGATTATACACTAGCTCCGGCAGCACTAATCGCCGCTAAAGCATTTTTGATATTTCTCTTACAGAATTGCTCTCAGTGTCAGTACAGAAGACATATGAGAAAACAAGCCTCTTAACACCTCATTTTTAAAAATCCTAGACAGTATTACTCAGTTTAATCACTCACCATGTCACAAGACTTCTCGATGAATGGATTTTATCAATTAAAAAAAATCAAATCTCCCCTCAAAAAAGAAAAAAATTACCATTGTGAGATTTTAATGTGATATAGGCGCTAATAAAAAACCTACTATGTTCTGGTGGGAAGTAGCCATAATAAGTAGTATCGTTCCCATTAGGAGTTAAGGAAACAGGCTCATGACAGAAATTAAGTTAATGGTCCAAGGCCACACAGCCAACGGGTGGAGGAGACCTGAACTCAAGGCTGGCCTAAGTCTGCATCTGCTTCAAGGGAAGTTCTAAGCAATGTGACACCATTGTGTGAAGCCAGGACAGCCAGGAATACAAGAAAAATGGCCAATGCAGAAGTGGACAAAATGTAAACAGAATTAATCACTGGCCATTTAAAATTTTGGTGTGTTTTAGAAAAGTAAAACCTGAAAAGAGCAGGAGAAGAGGAGTATCAACTGACACTTCCTCAAATGCTCTGCGGAGTAGACTTTTTGGATATATGTAGAACGTTATTTTTTCATGGTTAATGATGGGCATGCGTATGTTCAGCTTTTGTAAGCATTGCCAAACGGTTTTTCAAAGGGGTTGAATGAGTTCACCTTCCCATTAGCGGTTGTTGACCTTTGCCTCTACTTTGTGTATATGGGGGTTTGTTTTCCATTTTAATGGGTATATAGTGGTATTTTAAGACTTTGTCCAAGTTGGTTTTAAAATTAGTATCATTTAGAATTAATTTATGTTCTGATTAAATTTTTATTTGTTTTTCTTAGCACAGATTTTGGGTTTTGAATATTTGTTTGCAGGGTCTTTTAAGGGGGAGATTTTTAAAAACTTCTTTCTTTCTTCTTTCTTACCTCACCTTCCCTCTTACCTAATGGTTTATAGTTGACTTTAGGCAAATGGCCCCTCAGAGCTCCAAGTTCAAAACCAAGACTTAAATTTGGGTTGAGGATCCCTGTGCTAAGTGATATTAGGGACACCACCACATTAGTAACTGAACTAGTGGGAGGATCAGTTTGTTTTCTGAAACGGATTGTCTGCTCCCTCCTGAAACCCCAGGAAGGAAGGCTCTTCCCTTAGTCACTCTTGGGGGCTGGAGGAGTCCCCACCTCAGTGGGAAACCGAGTCTGGGTCCCATTCGCATCTCTATCCTCACAAGGAAGGGTGCTTTTCGTCCCCTTCATTCTTAGGGGACAGCCTCCCAGGCCCTGTCATTTCCATACCCACAGGTGTCCAGATCCATGGACTTGGCTCTTCTCACAACATGCTACCTTCAGTTTTGTTTTAGTTTTTGGCTTCAGGGAGATCTGTCTATCTTGTTTATGAATGCAAGCACACTTCTTATTTTAAAAAATACAAGTTGTTGCTTGTGTGTGTGTTTCTATAAGCAGGGGTGTGGGGCCTGGAGAGGGTTAGAGTGCTCAGAATATGAACCTGTAGAGCCATCTTGACCAGAATCCCCCTCTTTGAACTTCAGTAATTTCCTTCAGACAAATCGAACATGTGTATAACTAGGTTCATTATTCATGACAACCTGCTCCTCTGTATCTCCTTGACCTTGATAAATGGTATAACAATTGAGTTGGCCTCCAAAATCAGAAGCGTCAACTCCATCCCCAATTCTTCCTTTCCCCTCTATCATCATTTTAAATCTATGACCAAATTCTATAGACTTTATTCCAGCAGCAACTCCTGAATCTGGCGTGGTGCTCTCTCCTCTCCAACCCCACTTCAGTGTAAGCACTGTGTGTCAACTACATTCACCCAGCCACCATGTCTTCCCACTTGACTTCATCTTTCACTGTTTCCAGATTTATTTTCCCAAGCAAACAACACAACACAACCTTAACTCTCTTTAAAGACTTCAACTATCTATTACTTAGAGAGTGAAATTCAAAATTATTAGTAGGAATGAAGATAGAAAGGTAGGTTGAGGCCATAACACGTGATGTCGGATGTACTGTGGGGCTGAGGTATAGTGTTTGCAATGAATGAGAAATGAAATGTATGTTTATTATATTCTTATATGATATTATTAATGATCTCTAATATGATCTAAAAAGAGTATATGGATGGATGGCCATCACTGGCAGAGGATAGTGTACTGGTTCTTCTGCTTAGTCCTAGACATTCTTTGTCCTACTCTACCTCTTTGTCTGGGGGGCTGATTTCTGCTGTCCCATCATGTGGATTCTTCATGCACTAAACACATCAGCAGAAGAGAGAAGTGCAGGAGGAAATTTGGGTGTTTATTCTTCCCACTTTATCCCTGTTGGGCCACTGTTCTGCTGCTGTGGCTCTCATCCAACAGTCCTTCTATGGCTCTGCTCTCAAGGAGCTCTCTTCTCTGCCTTCTCTTGGCCCCGTCAGGTTCAGGGTAGGTGATATTGGCTTCTTCTACTACTAGGTTCTGGGTACCTCACCAGCCCCTCTTGCTTCCTTTAACTCTTTAACTCTGCTCAGACATCTATATCTACACATTGTTTTTAGCAAAAACATTGCTAAAACATTACATTGTTTTAATGTAATGTTTCCTGATATACTCTGATAAAGATGGTGCAAAATATATTAAAATGAGAAACGAGAAAATGTGAGTTTGATTTCACTCAGGCAAAATTTTAGAAACCCTCAAAAACATGATATCCTACATTTTTAAGAGTAACGATGATTTCCTATCTTAATGAACAATTGGATCTTAAAGTCCAAGAGAACAGATATGGATTTATTCCTTTAAAATCAGTTCTGAAAAAAGAACTAGTGGATTTATTATTGAAATCCTCTGACATCTCTTATGTTCTCATTGCATTTTCTATCTGGTTGTTATAAAATTTGGGGAGCTATTTGAAAACAGTCAATTCTAGAAGCAAAATAATTGATCTAGCTTAATTGATTACTTTTGGGTATTTTTGATTGACAAAATGCTGATCCATGAGTTGTAATTAAAGCTCACAGTGCTGAGACTATGACACAGCATGCCAGCCTGCCGGAAAAACCAGCTTGTGCTTACTTTTTATCAAGGTGTGGAGTCCTTCTGACACATGCTCTTTCTTCTCTGACCTCCTTCCCAAAGTCAGAAGCACATTTGGTTTCTCCCATAGTGGTTAAAAATGACACATTCAGATGTATCTGCAGGCTGAAGTATGAGCCAATTTCTAAGAACTGAAAACCAATGCAAAAAAAAAAAAAATAGAAATACTCAGAGAGCAAATTCAAATAGTCTCTAGATATCATCACTGAAAAATAATGACTTGCACTCTGTGCAGCAACAGGAAGCAATGTCCTGTGACTTCCCTGTTCAGCCCCCATCTCCCATGCCCGCTTGGACCAATGACCCATATTTCATTCATATCCAGTGCTGGGTCAAGCATGTGGCGAAGAGATGAGGGGGAGTACGTTTTGGAATTATGTTCTTGGTTGGGGAAAACTGCAAGCTCTGACCGTTTCCATTTGAATGGCGTTTCATTTTGTCCAGTTCAGTGTTTACTGATTGCTCATGCTCTCTAGAAAAGCTTTGATTAAACCTTCTAATTTCACCTCTGCCTTTTCTGTTCTACAGGGCAAGCCTTGGTCCTGGAAGTATAGAAACGTGGTCAAGAGGAAAGCAGCAAAGTAGAAGTGAAGATTGGGAGGAGTCAAACTCGAAGGAATTGTAAATTTGATGAACTTACCTAGGACAGTGTTATATTAACCAGTTATCTCTTTTGATACCTGTTTATATTCTATGATTCTAATATGAAAAAGATCCCAAATCTTTACCTATAAAACCCATTTTCCATTTCATGTATATTTTTTAATAGAGATGTTACAAAGACATTCTGAATTTGTTGAAAATGTGAATCCTTTTGCTTTCAGAGTATTTTTTATTTTACTGATGTGAGAGAAAAACAAAGTTAGCTTATTTCCTTGGTTTACAATTTCTGACTTTGCTTTAAATGTAGTTCTTGTTCAGCCAGATCCTCCCACTTCAATAACTATTCTTCAATCATTGTGGGAAATCAGCAATTCTCACAAAAGGTCAACTACATAAAAAGAAGTGTGTATTATGCATACACATATACACTCAGTTATGTGTACACAGTTGTATGTACACAATCTGTACACATAATATATAGATATCTGTAAAGAATGATTCCCCAAAACGCACTGTCTTGAACTTCAAACTCAAGAGTATTTGGGGAGCAGTTGGTGCAAGGAAGGGTATTCTCTGAAGTTCCTTTATCCACCTAAGGCGAATCCATCAAAGAGGAACATAGTGGCCTTTCAATCTTCTTACTTAAAGTTCATTAATAAAGGAAGATTAAACTCATACCACAGAGGAAGAAACTAAAACTCAAACACCACACCTAGAGCCCAGAGGAACTCTGTCCCAGGCCATTTTCTGTCCTCCAGACTCATTCTCCCTAAAAAATCATTTCCCATTCTTCTAACATTGCCTATAGTCCCCTACCTCCCTCTTTCCTATGAAGACAGTATGTAAGCCTCAACTATCTTGCCCTTCATGTTTTGTAAGACACATGCTTACATGCGCACTTTGACAAATTTCATGTTTTGTATGACACATGCATACACGTGCACACTGATAAATTTGTACGGCTTTCCACTGTTATCTGTTGTCAGTTTGTTTCAGCAGATTTTATTACTGAACTGAGGGTAAGTGGGAACTTCCCTATGTACACATACTTATAAGTGACTCTTTAAAGTATTTTTGTTTATTTAAAATATAAAAATTATATAACAAACATCTTTGTACTTACTGTTGAAGTTTGGAAGATAGATTATATCCTTCTCTCTAACCAAATTCTGGCTCAGTGGAAAGAAAGAGAGGGGGAAAGAAGAAGAAAAGGAAGGAGGAGGAGGAGGAAGGGGTGAGGGGAGAAGGAGGAGGAAGAGGAGGAGTCAGGCAGATAGAAATGAACTCTGCTGTGTAACCAGTGAGGTCTGTACTGGACAACATGGCTTAAGTGTGTGCAGCAGCATACAATGTACCTTCCCTTGTTAACATCTGTACAACTGGACCCTTCCACCAAATTACCCAGAGATTGAGACAATATCCAATCCCTTTCTTACAAAATACTTTAACCTCTTCCAGGACCAATCATAATTCCAGACTAAAATATGATGTAATTTCCAGCTTCCTCGTGGTTTCAAGAATAAATATAACTGCTATTTTATAAAGCCTCTGAATACATTTTAAAGACTGCTTGAATCTGTGTTTACCCAAATTTGCAATCCTAATTAGTCCCAAATAAATGTAATTTTCTTTGTTTGTGATGAGGTTAATTTTATGCTCAGTCGACATTACAAATACATTTAAAGCTATATATTTATGTTTGAGTACCATGTAGTTACAGTTCATGAATTTTAATAGTGCTTTAATTTTCTTTCATATTTAAATATTTTAAATTTTCTTGGTGGTTTTGCTTTTAACCATAAAATTATTAAGGAATAAACTTTTAGGTTTCCAAACATACATGCCTTTTATTATTTGTAATGGTTGAGTTCTAATTTAATTTCAATGTAGGCTGAGAAAAAAATGCATGGACTGTTTTGAGGTTTACTTTGTCACTTAATATAAGCTCATGTTTTATATTTTTCTATGTATGGGGATACATATTTTGTCTCTGTGTAGTACTAGTTTGTGACAGAGGTATGTTAAAATCTCCCACTACTACTACTTCAGTTTTGCCCACAAATTTCCCTGATATCTATAGTTTTTCTCTATTTCATGTTCATGATTGTCATTATTTCTGAGTATTGTATTTTTGTATTACTGTGCTTTGTCCTTCTTAAGGCCTTTAACCTTAAATACTACAAAAAATATTTTAGCATTTTTCTGGTAAATCTTTATTCACCCCTCAACATTTTATTTTCAACATTTCTTGCATTTTTGCTTTAGACATGTACTTTGTGATCTGAAAATGGCAGAACTTTGTTATTTTCTTTCTTCTTTGAGATATGAATGAATTAATTACATCACAGTAAGCTATTAACTGAAAGGATTTTTGTCTCAACTGTAGCCGGGGCAGGAGGTGAAGAACCCCTATAATAAGGAAGGAGCTAGACTTTCGGTGCCTTGCTTAGGGAGGACAACATTAGTTCTGCTCATGCGCATGTACACACAGCCTTACAGAAAAACTGGTCCTGCAACTGCTACCCCATTATTTATATCCAGATTTACAAAAGAGCTTGAGAAAAGAAAAGCGAAGAAGAAAAAGTGAGAGGTGGATCATGGGGGGCAGCAGGTAGAGGGAGGGAGGGAAAGAGGGGGAGGGGAAGGAGAGGCGGAAAGGAGGGGAAGGGAAGGGAAGGGAAGGGAAGGGAAGGGAAGGAGAAGGAAGAGAACGCATTAAGAGAGTAATTAGCCTGGCAGGAGTGCTGTACCCTCCCTTACCCATTCCGGCCAGCCAAGCGAAAATAGGAGTGAGGTGCTTGCCAGAGGGAAGATGGAAAGCTCACTGTATGCGTGCGCAATGAAGACACCGCAGACTTAATGCTGCCTTGGGACAGGGCCAAATGAGGAGAGGAAGTATTTAGAAGACCTGACCTAAGACTCCTGCAATTGATAGGGCTGGAGAGCGCGTGCCTGAAAGCTGGCCAGACAAGTGTCAACACTGGGGCTAACTCGTGTTTGGGATGGCAACGTGAGGAAAAGGGTTTCAGATCCGGGTACTCTTCCACTGGGGAGGTGCAAGGGAATTCTGCAGAAGCCAGGTGGATGCCAGGGGTTAATCAGGCTAAATCCATGAAGGGTGGTTCCTAAGAGAACTGCCTTCCTGACTGAGAGAGGTGACCCCATAAGAAAATAGCTATCTACCACCAGAGCAAGAGCCGCTGGGAAGAATGACCATCAGAAGTCCCCAGAGAGGACATCTTGTGCTTCAGAGGCCTTTATGGTACAGAAAGTCCTACCACAAATTTGTTCAGGGCCCAGGGTCAGCAGGATGTGGGAATGATAGGGTCATGGTCCAAAGGCCCTGCCAAAGTAGTCCATGACAAGGAGCCAGCCTTTGTTCATCTCTCCCATATGACAACAGGCACATGACAGCAATGACAGAATTTCGTTACTTTCCCCCATCCCCCTGGAGGAGGTAAGGCAACACAGCAAACAGGAAACAGGAGCCAGGGCAGGGCGGAGCCACAGAATCACAAACTTTGAGGCTATTTGGCTATTTTTCTTCTGCAAGTTCCCATGTCTTGGTCGGGACTGAGCTTCAGGAGGGATAGTGAAGGGCAGAAGCCTTCAAGTGGATGAGAGATTGAAATTTGGATTTAGAATGGATTAGACTTTTTACTACCTGAAAATGATCTTGCTTATTAATACCTGAAAGTGACAAAAAGCAATGGAGTCTGTCTGGGAGACAGTATGTCAGACAGAAGTGTAAAGAGGGTTAGTGGGAGGAAAACAGGGCTATTTCTCAATTACTTTCCACTGAACCTGACAATAATAAATAAATCCATTATATATTGATTGTGACTACTCATATATCTGGACTCACTCGAAATTATAATTTTGTATTTTCTATCTACTTTCTTTTTGTGCGCCTGGGGATTGTGTCCAGGGCCTAGTACCACTGAGCCACATCCTCAGGCCTACTTCTTTTTTTATTCCTCTTTATCTGCATACTATACTGAATAAATATTTGATATTCCCCTTTCCATCTTAGGATTGAAAACCATAAATTACTTGTTAATTTTTAACAAACTTTCTAAAGTCTGAATTTTAAGTTATCAGATATATTTCTCTTCCTTTTACATATAACATGGATCTTTTGTGTTTTCATTACCCACGAAATAACACTACCTACTGTCTTGTTATATATATATTTTTTTTCTTTATTTCTGGATTAATCTTTTTTACAACAAAAAAGTTACCAAGTTTCTCTGCAATTGGTGATTAACAATGTATTTATCAGCTTTTATGCTTGTGGTTCTTTTTAATATCCCACTTCTTCCTCTGGGTTAACTTTGTTTCTTATTTCCTTTAATCCTTTCCTGGTTGTAGTGTTCTGCTCTCCTTAAATGATAGTACAGCTGAGTATAAAATTCTAAATTGACAACTATTTCTCCTAAACCCCACAATATTCTGATATTTACTACTTCTGTTGAGAAGTTTGATGGAAGTACAAATAGTCTTCCCTTTCTAGGTAATCTGTATTTTTCTCTGTGATAGCTTTAAAGATTATTCTTTATTCTTTATGTTCTGAAGATTTATAATGTGACTTGATATGACTGTGCATTTATTGTCTTGCTCACTATTCAAATGCAATTTAAAAGAGAAAATTGTTGTCTTTTGAATTCCGAAAATTTTCAGTTAAACACTTTTAAAATGTAGTTTTTCCCTCCATTCCATCTATTGGCTTCCTGTGTATCTGCTTTTATATGTGGCTTAGAGCCTCACAATATATCTTAAATGCTTTTACTTTTGTATTCTTTGCTTTCCTGTGAATTTCTCACTATTGTTCTACATGTCATTAATTTTTTCTTTGCCTGATGTAACTTAGATTTTATTCCATTTACTGAGTTTTTAAGTTTTTCTACCTATAGATATTAAGATGGCATTCTGACTCCAATACTGAATAGACTTTTAAAATATCATCATTCTTGGGTTACTATTCTGAGTTTAAGAAATGTGCACTCCATTATGTATGAAAAGGGACCCTTCCTCATCATGTATTAATTATGTTATAGAACAACTGGATAGAAAGGGAATGTCTTACCTAATAAAGTCCTTTATTGTTTGTTCTTATGATACATTATAAGAATGATATATTTACCATGCTAATAACTTTGGTGATTCTTTTTCTTTAATGGTCTGAGTTCATAGCTCTCTAAGGAGATGAGGTCCTTTGTGATTATTTAAAAAGAATGCAACAAAGCAATTGTATTTTCAAAAATAATATATGCAAGGATGTTTGGAGTCAGTTTTCATAATTCAATACATTAAAGATGGCTGGATAATGAGTACATTTTAAATATTTCAAATGCAAATAGAAGAGAGCTAAATAGGCACTCTCCCAAATTTCTCCCAAACAAATGTCCTCAGGACCCATCCAAAATATGTAATGCTTTTGTCTAAGGGTAAGGTGAACAGGAAATGCTGAAAGATTAGAAACAGAAATCTTCAGTGAAAAATATCACTGAAGATATTTCAGCTAGCACAAAAGTTACAATGGTAAATTTCAAATAAGTTTGTTACTTTTTATTCCACAATGGGTGATTAAATGAGGGTAGCTTGAAGTGAGATAGCTCGTGATTAGCTCATTTTAATATATTAATTTTTTTCATTGAAACTGGTTAGTTATGGAAATATTTTCTTTTCCCTTGAGGATACACACATTTATTAAAACAAACAAAAGTCTAATGCCTAATAAATGTCCTAATTAATATAGCATCTGTACCTCTTCAAATATACAGTTATAAAACAAGTAATAAATCCCTGAATTCCTTCTGAATTCTTGGAGAGTGTCAGAAATCCCCTTAATATTCCGCATTTGACGTGACTGATCAGCCATTTCTTTTAATAAAGAAATCTCTTTTTTTTATAAAAATATATACTTTTTAGTTGTAGGTGGACACAATACCTTTATTTTATTTTTATATGGTGCTGAGGCTCGAACTCTCATGCGTGAGCATTCTACTACTGAGTCACAACCCCAGCCCGATCTCTTTTTTGACCCCTTTCTTCCTCATGCCCCCTATTCTTTTCTTTAACCCTCAGTTCTACTCACTTTTCTCTTTCATACTCTCATTCAAAATATTAGCCTGTTCTCAGGGTTTCAAATATCATTTCTTTCTGATAATCAAATCTACTGCACCAACCTAGTGGCAGTCTAAAATGTCCATTGCAAAGTTTCAACTTCTTAAGCATCAGTGAGCACTTTTGTATTAATACGTTTAAAGTTTACTCCAAAGGAATGTTTATGGAAGACGTAACTATGTCTGAAACACTCTTCTGGCTGCTGGACATGCCTAAAACATGAGGCATGGGAGCTTAGAAGTAATGGGGGACAGAGATTCATAAAGAGTCAGTAACAGACAGTGTGATGAGAGCTGAGAACAGAGAGTGCACAGTGCACTTCGAGTGCCCAGCCAGTGGCTAATCTAAGGCCACCCCTCTGCACGGCATCATTCTGCAGTCATCTCTGACACACTCTTTCTATATCCTTTATCATCAAATTCATCATCAGGTCCTATTCTTGATCTTCCTTCCAAAAATCTCATGGAAACCTTGTCCTTTGCTCTCTTGCACTCCTACTATCTCCATTGCCACGGTTCTGGTCTAGTCTCTGGCAATGGTCTGTGGATTGTTTCACTATTCCATTAACTGGACTCCCTGTTTGACTTTCTGATCCAATATTTCCAGTATTGAGATGCACTTTCTTCATTCCAAAGGCTTGTCAAACCCAGGTCTACCCCTAATAACTATAAACCTTGCCCAAGCAATTTAACTTCTCCAGGCCTCTTTTCTTTAACTGAACAATGTATTATATCTCAAAGTCATGTTTTAAAAATATATGTAAGTATAAAAATAGTGCTTAGCACATAATAAGTAAATGCAGCTTGCTAAATGTAGCTGCTATAAATAACAGTTAATATCACCTGTTCTAATTCCCATGATGCATTATTGCCTCTTAATAAGTTTATAACATTTTAATTTTATAGCTTACTGTGCACTTTTTCCCTCCTTATTAAACCATATGCTCCTTGAAGGCAGGGATTAAATCTTATTTGTCTTTAGGCATGACTTGTGAGCCAATTTTTCCTTGGCTTATGATTTATTACCCTATAGGGTTTGATAGACTCCTGTTTGATTCACCGTTGATGGGGACAAAAAGCTCCAGAGCTCAATTAAAATGATATTGAAAGATACCTGATATCACTAAAATCTATAGAATTATGTATTAAATGGTCCCCAAAGAATCAGCTATTTCAAAAATAAAAATTATTACAAAGAGCTTAATACATCATGTTATATCATATATCACACACTATAAAAACGTCAGAAGTAGCTTTATTTCACATTACTATATTTCTTGATGGTGATCTAGTTAGACAAGTAAGCTTGCTGAATTTGAACGTGGATAATAAAGCTCACATTCTAAGAAAATGTTTAAAATATAAAATAGAACCAGGGAGGGTGGTAGAGAATTCCTTGGGAGATTGCAGTTAGGGGATATTTGCGTCTCAACAGTTTGCAATTCCTTTCACAGCACATAAATGATTTAACAGTAACACAGAGTAGCCAGAGTAAATTATTTCCATTTCAATCACTGCACAACCTATAATAAGTAACCAGATAAGATGCTGAATGATTATATTGTTATGATGTATGCTGATCTGATCTGAGTACTTTCCTCTTTTTTTTGTTTTGATTTCCGATGCCTTGGATCCTTGCCAAATCACTAAACAAGTCAGACCAAGCAGAAGCTGGCTTGAACAATCTCAATGTAACTTGCAAAAGCCAGTTCATCAAAAACCCTCAGGATCACACAAACAAGGAAAAAAATACCAAGGGGCCTCCCCTATTTGTCTTCCTGGCTAGCTGTGTTTCATGGTAAGGAAAGAAAATAACATGAACAGGATTTAAATGCTCTGTTTTGACAGGTTATTAAGATTGCCCTCGTGACCTGCCTATTCCCTCTGATCCAGCCGAGTCAGAAAGGTGGTAGAACGTCTCTAAAGCACCCACACACATATATAAAACACAAAATGCCAACAAAGAAGAAAGAGCAGGAAAACCAGGCCAACATGAATAATTTGGTAGCATTGTGGGGGTTTTAAAACCAAGATGCATGCTGGCATGGCGGGGTCTACCAGTGAGTTGACTGGCACAAAATTCTCTGCACAGAAGTTAGATACTGGGGGCTCAAGTGCTGTCAATCTCATCTTGCTCTACCGTGTAATCAATAGTGCCAACTGAGACCTTCACGGAGGCCAGATTTTTATCCTGTGCAATTAGAGCCCACCTCTGTATGAGATCGCCTGTCATAGGGTCATCTCTAATACACACAGCCGGGCACCAACTCTGACTTTTCCAAGACCCTTTGTAAATATTCTTCTAATGACACCAATTTCACCATCATGGGCACAGGCTTGGGTCCTTGCCTCACACCCTCTTTATAAGGATGAGTTTTAATAAAATACGGGGGCTTCCATGGTAAGGGACACTGGGAAATCACCATTGGATATAGAACTAGGAAGATTTTGAGAATTACTGGGAGAGAAAGTTCTGAAACCAAATTGATTAAAATATGTCCAAAATTACTATTTTGGTATGGTGCGAGGACTGGCCAAACTATAACCCATGGGTCATACTAAGTATAGCTACTTGTCTGTCTTTGTCAATAAAGTTTTAGTAGGACGTAACCATGCTCATCCATGCATTTACATATTGTCTGTATCTATCAGAGTCAAGTGGATGCAACAGAGACTTGTCCACTATTCCTTTTCAAAAAAGTTTGCTGATTCCTGATACAGTGTAACTGAGCAAAATCACCTAGGCTCTTTTTTATTTTTTAAATGCATGGTGCCTAGGCTCAATTCTTTGGGTGTGACCTAACATGTACATAGAAGGAACTCTGTAAGGTCTAAGGAAATAGCTTCATTAAACAACATATAGCAACAATATTTTCCAAGAAGACACTAAGGTATCTGACACAAGGGGCAGTATGCATGGTAGAAAGAATATCTGTGCACTTTGAACCTAGATGTGATCTATATATCTGCAGTTTATTGGGTATAACAAGCTTCTTCACAGTTATTATCAGGATTAATGGTTGAACACTTTTTCATACATTTATTAATTGCCTGTATACCTTCTTCTATAAAGTGTCTGTCCAGTTCCTTGGCCCATTTATTGATTGGGTTCCTTTTATTTTTGGCATAAAGTTTTATATATGAAAAAGTGTTCAACATCTCTAGAAATTAGAGAAATGCAAATTAAAACAACTCTAAGATTTCATCTTATTCCAATTAGAATGGCTGTTATCAAGAACACAAACAATAATATATGTTGGTGTGCATGTGGGGAAAAAGGTACATTTTTACATTGCTGATGAAGTTGCAAATTGGTGCAGCCACTCTGGAAAGCAGTATGGAGATTCCTTAGAAAATCTGGAATGGACCCACCTTTTGACCCAGTTATTCCACTCCTCGGTTTATACCCAAAGGACTTAAAAGTAGCATACTACAGTGATACAGTCACGTCAATGTTTATAGCAGCTCAATTCACAATAGCTAGATTGTGGAACCAACCTAGATGCCCTTCAACAGATGAATGGATAAAGAAACTGTGGTATATATACACAATGGAATATTATTCAGCCTTAAAGAAGAACAATATTATGGCATTTACAGATAAATGGATAGACTTGGAGAATATCATGCTAAGTGAAATAAGTTAATCCCAAAAAAACCAAAGGCTGAATGTTTTCCCTGATAAGTGGATAATGATTCATAATGGAGGTGGGGAGGGTGGGGGGGTGAGAGAAGAATGGAGGAATAAATGAGAGGGAGAATTGGGTGGGAGTATGAAAGATGGTAGAATGAGACAGACATCATCACCCTATGTACACATATGATTACATGAACGGTATGCATCTACATCGTGCACAATCACAGAAACAAAACGTTGTACCCCATTTGTGTACAATGAATCAAAATGCAGTCTGTAAAAATAAAAGAAAGGATTAACTGTTGAGATCCACATGACATGTAGAACTCACCAAACGGCTGTTTCTTCCTTCCAGTCTCCATCTTTATGATCTGAACACATCAGACACGCATGCTTTGACACATTGTGAAGGAGTGGCACCATCTGGAATTGCACCCGACTCTCGCTGGTGCTTTTCCCTTGGTTGATGTCGTTCTTTGGGGAGACGCCATCGGGAATGTGAACCATAGCCTTTGGCTTCAAAAATCTTAGGCTTCTCCATAGAACCTAGAAAGCGCAGAGAATAGGCACATACAAACAAAATATCATTTGTCCATAATTAAGTACAGGTTAAAATCATCCATTCACTACTCATAATGATAGGATATTAGTGTTGATCATATGCTTAGCTCAATACCTAACACCAAAAACCTGGAATTACTACTTTGGTGTCAACATCATCCATAATGATTGAATTTTAGTAATCAATATTAATAACTGCAAGTGAACTCAGATATCACAGCATTGTCCAATGCAACTGGACATAAATTCAAAATATTTTTGCTTGTTGAAATATTAAAATGTATTTTATATTGAAAATCAGACTAATGTTAATATTATATTATTAAACAATAATAATGCCTAATAATCATCGAGTCCCTTCTGAACATTAGTAAGATTAACAGGTGACATGTATCACTTTATTTATTCCTTACAACAATCTTATGAGAAGGGTAAAAATCATTATTCCCATTTTATGATAAACTAAGATTTTAAGTTAAAATGACCATAAAACATACTAATAGTATTTCACTGACAAATTACCTAATTTTAAATTCATAACAAGAGATGTTCAAAAATATTTGTCATAACAGAAAAATATCCTGGGTATGTCAGGTTAGACAAAGCCAGCTGCTTCATTTATCTCCACATTACTCATTGGTGTGCTGGGTCTTTTGTACTTGATCTTCAGTTAACTTGATTACATATAATTTACTATGATGATTAGGTACCAATAGTCAATTGCTTTTTCAGGTTCAATGTGATTTTTTTTTTTTTTTTTTCAGTGCTGGGGGTTGAACCCAGGGCCTTGTGCTTATGAGGCAGTACTCTACCAACTGAGCTATATCGCCAGCCAGATTCAATGTGATTTTGATGACCTATTTACTTAAATTTTGTTCTTAAGATTTTTAAATAGATGTGTTTGGAAAGTCAAAATATCATATAAATTATAATGGAAAACAGCAACTCCCTGCTCCACTCTCTAGAGTCAATGATTTTAAAATATTTAAGACATTTCTTCTGTAATTGTTCTCAATATTTCCAAAGAACATGCTGGTATTACAACATCTTGATTTTTTCTTCTACTTCAGGCATGTCATCCTGACTTCATGGAGTGGAGTGTAAGATAAGGCTTTAGCTCTCTTATGTCACCCCACATCTTGTGCATGTCCTTACACACTCATGCATCCTCTCGGCCAGCTTCTCAATGTGGTCTTAGAACAAATTCTTATTAAGACATTATTCAGTGTTTACACTATCATCACCATGGGGATATTACTGACAACTGAGTCATAGAGTGTACTATCATTGCATTTCTTTGTTCTACAACTTTTTATTTTCCCTGGAGTAATTACATGATTTTTCATCTGCTTAATTTTCAATAACAACTTCTCTCAAACTGACAGAGTTGCAATCCTCCTTCTGTACGGGTCAAATATGTCAATTCACCAACCTGCTTCTTTTTCCAGTGGGTATCTCTTCTGGAGCCCTCTAGCATTGTGTGCTTATATGGACAAATTTCCACAAAGTTCTCACCTTTAAAATTCTATTTGTGTCAAGCTTATTCAAACTTCTGTGTTTTTTTTTTTGGTGGTGCTGGGGATTGAACCCAGGGCCTTGTGTATCTGGTACTTCATATCTTCCTTATTCTTATATTTATTTTGGTTTGCTACTATATAGCCTTAAATAATTATTTCATAGAGAGGTCTTTGGGTACTAAAATTTCTGTTATTCTCAATGTCTAAAAAAACCCTTATTTTGATCACTTGTGTTAATTTTTGTTTTCTTGATTATGATGACTCAAAATTATTTTCTTTCACATTATTTTGTGCACTTCAATTTTTTAAATAACTGAAAGGGCTCTCTCTGCTTCCTGGCTGCCATGAGTTGAGCAGCTTTCCTCCACCACACCCTCTGCCATGTTCTGCTTTGCGTTGGGCCCAGAACAATGTAGTTGGCTGACTGTGGCTTGAGAGACCTTTGAAAGCATCAGGCTTAGTCTCTTCTGTATTCTTCCCACCTAGAACAGTGCTGGGCACATAATATATTCTTGATGAATGAGTAAATGGAAGAACAACAAAAGAATGGATGGTTCTTTAACAAATTAGAAAACTAACATTTTTTAAAAAGAGAATCTCTTTGGCATTTCCATCATCTGATCAGAAGGATAATCTCAGGATAGAGGAAGTGAAAGCAAACCAAGTAACTCTAAAGATGGATCCCAACTGGCATTGAAGATCTCCTGGTCTTCTAGAAGGACAAGAACCTCCTGGTAAAGGCAAAGATTTTTCAGGCATTGAGTATCTTCACTGGAGCAGAAGCAAGATACTTCCAGCTAAGTGGGTGTTTGAAATAGATAATACATAAGGCTTCCTCCTTGCCAAGCAGAAGAGAAATAAAATAAACATTTATATTCTAAGGAAGTGCCAGGCACTACATTAGAATCATCCACATAAATTACCTTCTCAACAAACCTGTGATGATAGAATTTAGTCCACCTTACAACAATCAAAACTGAGGCCTGTGAGTTTCCTAAATATTTATATGTATGCTTGTTGACTGACATGCAAACCACATTTTAAAATAGCATTCCATTATAACCCCACATATCCAGTTTAAAGAGGAGATGCTTTAGACTAGAATAATATAATGAAGGCAATTTTATAAGAAGTTATATACTAATATCAGAAATTAACGTGTCAAAATTTTCTGTCATCTTATTCAAATTTCAAGAAGCATTTGGCAAAACAAAAGGAAAAAACAAAGCCTTTCTTAATTTACTCTTCATAACTATATCCCAAATGACCAATTCCTTTATTCATCTGACACTGGCAAGGATCTATATAGTCACAGTCTCCATTAAAACTAATATCAATTGAGGCAGTGACTTAGTTACTCCCTTGTAATTTAGGAGCAGAAAGAATTGTTGAATGAACTAAATACTCCCCAATTTCCTTAGTTTTGAATATGCCAGTTGTATGGCATTTTTACCTGAATACTCCACCTTTACAAATGAAAGTATCTGGCGTGGAATGTCTGATTGCATAACTGGTCTTTCCTTAAGCATATGTTTACTTATGACTTATGGTTTCAAAGAATTCTAAAATAAACAGTAGTAGATGGGTATCTATAAAATATGGTATCATACATTTTATCTGATCTAGTTACTAACTATGAACTTGGAGAGAATTTCCAAGTACGTGATAGATTTGGGCTGTTGCATCTTGATCCTCCTGCTGAGCTTGTCACTGTGGTGAAGAACCAACATGAATTTGTGAGGAATTTCTTGGAAGTGAGGGCTGCAACCTATAGTCATGAAGTAGAGCAAATGTAATGGTCTTGGTTAATCACTAGGGAGACCAAGAGAGAGTCAATGAATTAATAAAAGTGGATTATAATTACCAGAAAAGTAAGGAAGTGAATAAATGAAGCAGGTCCCCCACTTGGTTATTTTTTATTGATTTTTTCTTAGTTACATACAACATTAGGGTATGTTTTGGCATAATCACAAAAGCATGGAATATAATTGGCTCTAATTCAGTCCTCAGCACTTTCCCTGTCTTCCCTTCTCCTCCACCCCACTCCCTTATTTTTCTGAAATTTATAGTTTTGTAAAATCAGTGTTTTGTGGTTTATAAATAGTAGATTATAAATTAATCTTCATATGCAAGAGCAACAAATGGTATATTAATCTTTTTTAAAAGCCCTGATATTAGCACATAATAATTTTACAGGACGATGGATGCCATTGTAACATATTTGAACATGCGTACAACATTCTGATCATTTACAACCCATTACCCACCTTTGCCCTCCCCTCCTGCTCCCCCAAACCCCTTTCTTTTCACTAAGTCTCTCTTCGACATTCATGTTGTCTTTTCTTTTTCTAGATTCTACATATGAGAGAAAACATGTGATACTTGTCTTTCTGAATGGCATGTTTATTTTGAGTTAATGTTCAGGCATTCAACTCTTCTTCTACATGTCGCTAAAAGCCCCACAGCACCTGGTATCCAGTGTTAACTCATAATAGCACTTAACAAACAATTACGGAATCGCCTCACTATCTCTGCACTTTTACTGGGTTACAAGCTTACTGAGGGCAGGTATATACTATTTTGAACACATTGTGTATTCAAATCACAGTTAAAGTCTGTGTGTAGGAGTGTGATTTACCTGTGCTACTTATTCATTGAACAAATATTCATTGAATGCGTGCTTTGTTCTAGGTCCTCTGCTAAATGTTGATAAAACAGTAGAGAACCAAGTCAATGTGTTCTTCACCTTCATAGATCTTATTTAAAAATAAAGGAATAAATAAAAATATTTAAAAAACTTATGAGCAAACAGTACAAAATATAAATTGCATCATGAAAGTTACAAAGGGATGATATGTATTATATTTTTAAAAGCTCAGCAGACTTTCTGTAAATGGTCAAAGCATTTGTATTTGTTTATATAGATTATAAATTATACAACAGGATGATTAAACTGAAACTAACATGTTCGGGGGGGTTGTCAATAGAAGATTTATTGAATAAATGTTGTGAAGTTATAATTCAAACTAACTTGAAGATGAAATTCTGAGAATTAAATTTATAGAATTTGAGTTAACTGAGGATTTTAAGAATCAAGTTCATTGAGTAGTGAGGTATACACTTTCTGTTCAAAATTTGGCCATTCTTACATTTATTTTGCCCACATCACTTTTAAGATTTTTATATGGATTGAAAATTTTTCAAGTAAAGTATCTTTTCTGATTTATCCAAGCAGTGCTTTATAAAAATAATTGCTGAAATATGAAGTGAAAATAAGGAAGGTTGAAGAGATTGATTTATGTGAACAACTTCGTAGTACATATGTATGAGTCTTTAAGTTATTCTCACACAAAAATTGGTCTTGTCAAGGTTTAGAAATAGCAATCAGGGAAGAAAATATGGGTTACTACTTAGCACTTGCTCTATTCTTCATACTGTGTTGATATTTCATATGCAAGAAGTCAATAGGTCTTAAATTCTTGGGGCAGGAAACTTTGAAGTAAGTATTATTGTCCCTATTTTATAGACAAGGAAATAGAGTCAGGAAGTTATATATCTTGCTCTATGTTACATTCGAAACTGTTCTTTCTCCAAGTCTCTCTGAATCAGATATCCTAACATGCTTCATTTTCCTGAAGACACTGTCCTGTCCTGACTCTTCCCATGGAGAAAAATTTGATGAGAAAATAGGATGGTCATTACATGGGCCCACTTGGTTCTACCACACTCTGTTCAAAGTAGCTACACCCACCAAAATTTGTAACCCCAAAATTATAAATAAATTAGGACGAAAATCCAGGATTTTTGACCAGCCAACTAGACTATGGTTTTCTTCCTTCTTAAGCTAGCTCTTATCCAACCCTCATTACCTCAAACGCAATATGGTAAAGCTTCCTATGAAGTTTCACAACTTCTCCAAAGTTCTAAACTACTTCCATACCACTTCATGTACTAGTGACAATCTTCCCAAAATACAGTTCTAATCTGTTATTCCCATTTAAATCTTCTGTGGATATACACATGGCTCCAAATTAAGTATAAGGATTCACATCCTTCACCCAATGCCTAAACCTATTACTCTTTAGAACCCCTTTTCCAAATGGTCATGTTTCCTGTTTCCCAAATATTTCCACTTGCCTTCTGTCAATAATTTTGTTCTTCCTCCATTATTTCTGCTTTTAGAAGTCCCCCAATGCCTGACTTGAATTTCACTTTCCCTGCTTTCCCAAGTAGAGATTTTGTATTACTTTTCTGGGAACTTCCTTAGTTTGTGCTCCTGAGAAGGCACTAAAATGCAAATGGTCAGAATTTAATGTTTTTACTTCCCCAGTGACTGATAAGTTTTACAAAGGTAGGGATTCTAAAGTGGTCAATTAATACCTCCTAAAGTGCTTAGTAAAGTACCTTGAACAAAAATTCAATAAATGTGTACTGAATTAATGAAGAAATCTGGGTTTGGGCTACAAATCAGACATAGTTTTGGGCAAAACCAAACACAAAGAGTATGATTTGGGAAGTTTATCCAGAGATCTCAAAAAGCCTTTTGAATCCTTTGAAATGACTACTCATGTGCACGTTTGAGTTTAACTTACTTCTTCATAAGTTTCCTGTAAAGTACATTAAGATTATAAAGAGAAAAAGAAGATAGAGTAGATTCAAGACTACTCTCTCTCTTTTGGTTAGTTTGGCTAAAGGTTTATCAGTCTTGTTTATCTTTACAAAGAAGCAACTCTTGTATTAATCTTTTGTATTTTTTCATTCTTGATTTCATGAATTTTGACTCTAATCTTAATTATTTTCTGTTTTCTATTGGTTTTGGAATTAGTTTGTTCTTGTTTTTCTAGGACCTTGAGATGTAACATTAGATTGTTTATTTGCAATTTTTTTAAAATATAGGCATTTAATGCAATGAACTTTCCTCTTAGAACTGACTTTATTGTGTACCAGAGATTTTGATTTTGGTATATTGTATCCTGTTCTTATTTGTTTCTAAAAAATTTTCCATTTCTCCACTGATTTCTTCTCTGATCCATTCCTCATTCCCTTGGCCAAACTAACCAAAAGAAGAGGAAGAAGAATCACCTCAACAAAATTAGAGATGAAAAAGGAGGTATCACCACAGACACTGCTGAAATTCAAAGGATCATTAGGAAATATTTTGAAAACCTATATTTGAATAAAGTGTACAATCTGGAAGATATTTAAAAATTTCTAGACACATATGACTTAACCCAAATTGAACCAAGAGGATAGAGAAAATTTAAGCAGACAAATATCAAGCAACAAGATGGAAGCAGTAATAAAAAAACATCTCAACAAAGAAAACCTGGGATCAGATGGATTTTTAGTTGAGTTCTACCAGACCTTTAAGGTAGAACTAATGCCAATCCTCCTCAAATTATTCTGTGAAATTGAAAGGTGAGGGGAGAACTCCTAAATTCATTTTATAAAGCCTGTATCACCCAAACACCAAGCCAGATAAAGACACATCAAGAAAACTACAGACCAATATCCATATTGGTCTTAATAAAATTATTAATAAAATTCTTATTTCTTAACAAAATATTAGCAATCTGCTTTTAAAGACACACGAAAAATATTGTACACCATGATCCAGTTGATTTCATTCCAGGGTTGCAAAGTTGGTTCAACATATGCAAATCAATAAGTGTAATTCATCACAAAAATAGAATGAAGGACAAAAATCAGATGATCGTCTCAATAGGTGCAAGAAAAGTCTTTGACAAATAACCTGATCAATAAGTGGCAAAGGAACTGAAAAGACATTTCTCAAAAGAAGAAATGCAAATATATGCCAACAAATATATGACAAAATGTTCAACATCTGTATCAATCTGGGGAATGCAAATCAAAATTACCCTGAGATTGCATCTCACTCCAGTTAGAATGGTGACCATAAAAAATACAAATAATAATAAATGCTGTAAGGATGTAGGTAAAGTGTACACTTATACACTGTTGGTGGGACTGCAAATTAGTATAAACACTTTGGAAAGCAGTATGGAGATTCCGCAAAAGACTAGGAATGGACCTACCATATGGTAAGAAGTTCGTGAAGACTAAAAAGAAAGAGAGGTCATCCCAAAGATTCCTAAACAGGAGAGTGATCTGAAGGTGACCCACTGCCTGGGAGCTGCCAGGAGATGCCAAAGAAGAATCCCAATCCTACAGTGGTTCAGAATGGATGCCCAGAACTCCCTAAAACAGAATCATGTCATCAGTTTTTCCAGTCTTTGACTTGAACTTGCAAACTGGCCACCTAGGCACCTTGGGAGTGGGCCTAATGCCCCACCTGTGCTATATATAGTCTGCCTGCCCCGACTTGCCTACTCCACACAGGCAGCTCCCCACAGTAGCCACCAGCTTACTTTGGATATCTAGAAGGGCAATGGAAAAAAATCCTTGGGGTAAAATATCAGAAATGCTCATACTCATTGAGTTTATTTCGTTAAAATAGCAAATGACTAGGGAATAAAAAATAGAATAGGGGGCTAGGGTTGTGGCTCAGTGGTAGAGTGCTTGCCTAGCATGTGTGAGACACTGGGTTCAATTTTCAGCACTACATATAAATAAATGAATAAAATAAAGATCTATCAACATTTAAAAATATTAAAAACATAGAATAGAATCAGATAGATCAACGAATCAGTATAAAGAGCCCAGAAACAGATAAAAGTACGTATGAGAAGTTGATAATTGAAAGAAATTACTTCAAAAATCTTTGAGTGAAAAAATAGATTATTCAACAAAGTGGTTTTGAACAACTGTCTTCACATATGAAAAAAAACGTATTCCTTACCTCAGTGTTCACACAAAATATTTTCCAGTTGGATTAAAGACCTAAAGGGAAAACAAACTCAAAGTATGAGAGTTGCTTCAAGAAAAAAAGTCTTTCTTAAATAGGATAAAACCTTAAAATTTGAAAATTAAATACAACAACATAAATGTTGGCCAAGAGAAAGAAGCAACAACTCAGAAAAAAATCTGCTTGGCCAAAAGGCACAGTCAAAAAAATGTTTTCACTAGGGAAACAATAATAGGATACCTTTTTTTTTTTTTTTTTCAACCAGACCATCAGACGTTTAAATGTCAGACAATATCAAATGTTGGTAAGAAAGTGGGGACTTCATGCACCGCTGGTGGTAGTGCAAATTGGTTCAACTTTAAAATGTATGTGGCAATACCTAATAAAGTTTGTGAACACTCATCCGTGTAACAGGCCATTCCATTTTAGCATATATGTCCTATTCTGAACTCTCAGACTATGTTCAGAAAGAGATGTATATATGTGTGTTAACTGCAGCATTGACTAGAAAATAATCAAAAAATCCTTCCAGACCAATTTGCCTTTATGGATCCTTGGACCCCTAATAATCTTTGACTCCCTAATAATCCATATGGGAAAAAAAAAATCACATGATGGAATTTTACACTGCAATGAAAAAGAACAACTGTCAGACAGATTCAAAAAACCTGATACTGAGCAGTAGGAGCAAAAAGCAAAATAATAGAAGATAGGATACCAAATAGTCTAAGTACTGTTTGTGGATATATATATATACATAAAACTATATGTTGAGATGAAAAATGAATTTGAAGCATGGATTTAAAACAAAATCTAGTAGTTGCTTCTGGAGACTAAGAAGAAGAGAACTGGACAAGAGGGATATGGTTATAGGGGTTTTAGCTTTATCTGCAATATTTTGTTTTATAAATGTAGAATACAAAAATCATTCTATTACTATTTATAATTATATTATTACATAAATTATAGTAAATATATTATAATAATCATAGTATTCTTTGTAATATATGAATTATATTAAATGTTATGATGTTATTCTTTGTAATTTTCCATATTTTAATATTTCTTCCCCTAAAATTTCTGAGATGTTCCCTTCTGACTTTCCAATGTGTTGATGTAGATCTGTACAGAAATAAGAAATAAGAAAGTATAGATAAGATGCTGTGCTATTTAAACTGTTTTATGGCAAAAGTTTTAAAGTTTACTTCTGAGAACCGTTTTACTCTTGCCATTTTTCTGTGTGAATAGGATAATACAATTAGAGAGACTGTTCTGAAGGCAGATCTTGAGAGATCATTATAGAAAAACTCTTTCATTTTACAGAAGAGAAAACGAAAGCCCAGAGACCAGCTGAAGGTCACGCAGCTCGTTAGTAATCCAGTCAGGATGAGAACTCCAAGACCACACCAGAATGTTGTATAAACTACCTTTTCCTGGCTGTCATCTTTATTCATCCTTTCTCTTCCTTCCCCCACACTCTGACAGAATTCTGCTTCTCTATTATTATTCTTGTTACACTTGGCTTGGTGTTATTTATGTATGTCTGCTTCCCTCCTAGAACATAAACTTTTACTCCTGGAACTCTAAGACCATATCTGATTTATCTTTGTAGTTTTGCACATAGTAGGTGATCGATAAAAATTTGTTAAATATTCTACCTCGGTTATTATCTTTATGATGTTGCTGGTTTGGTAGGGAGGACAATATATTCAAAGGAATGTAGCACTTAGATTTGTTATAACTCTGATAATAGAGCAAGAAAACTGTTTAATATCTAATCTTCACTTTAGAGATGACTCGATTCAGGAGGTTGAGCCACAACATCTGTGTTGTGCTTTCTGATATACACATCATAGGAAGATGTGTGTTCAGCCACTGAGCTTGCCTTATCACCAGGACGGTGTGTGACTCAGTGGAGTGCAGGCAAGCTTTTCTTAAAAGGGGTAGCATGAATGCGCCCTCCTCCTCCCCAGACTCATCTTAATCTTGTACTTCTCAACATTCAGCCCCTGCGGTTGATAAATGTTTAAAAGATTTTCACTCACACTGTTTTGCCAATGTGATAGATTTTATTCACCAGCTGAGATTTTCATGTGTTCTCTAGCTTCCTACGGCTCTTCATTGGGTTTGGGTTTCTTTCTCCTTCCCTCATATTAGTAATGATTCTAGAATAATGGAAAAGGGCTCAATTCAAGTTTCATAGCAATTTAAATATCACTTTTATAGTTTCCCCCTCACATTTCTACAGCATCTTCTCTACTAATATTAACACCACAGCTTGAGGCAGGTGCAGACCAATTTGCCTTTATGGATTCTTTGACCCCTAAGAATCCTTGCTCTGTTTCTGAGCCCTTCCGACAGGAGTCTGATGTTACCCCACAGCATACATCTCCTTGTCCCCTGCAAAGGCAAGTGAGAAGAACTAAAGCAACCTTTCTTCTTCCCCATAGCAAATGGACTATATAAATTATATTTGTATACAAATCTCTGCTTGCTTTTAGTAATTCAAATAGGAAATCTGCATATTTAGAGGACATGTGAAGTAGCAGATTTTTTTTTTGATGACAACATCAGGATCATGGAATGAACTTAATATGAACTTAGTGAAATATCAAAATCATTGTGGCTGATACAAATGAAAAAACTTGGATTCCTAGTGAAATTTTTATGGAATTGAAGTTATGCTTTTAGCATTGTGTAAATATTAATTTTATTGAGGGGACAGCCAACAATACTGTTTATTTCCTACTGAATTCAAAAAAGTATTTTGAACAATATTTTATATAAATACCTTCCTCTATGTTCTGAGCACCAAATGAATGACTAATTAAATCTGTTATATGAAAACATCATAGCAGATGGTCCTTCCCATTAATGAGTATGTAATGAAATAATAAACATGCTGAAGAGAAAGACATGAGAGATTGCAGATCAGTTGTGCAGTGAGTCATTTATCTCAGGACCCAGAGGTCAACCAATAGAAAAGCTGTTGTGAGAGTCAGCATTGAGTCCCCTCTTCTTTTCCCATTCTGCTGGTCACCTATTAATGCTATAAATGATACATTTAAATTACTGAGCCTTCAGTGTAAAGTGTCCCAGAAAAATGCTCCACAATTCACATAGACAAAGTGTTAAAAATGGTAATCTCATTTATGAATATATAAGCAAAAATTATAATATAATAAATAGAATTCAGTAACATATCACAATGTTAATATAATATGACTAAGAAGGGTTTATTCCAAGACAAAGAGAGTATTTAATGTCTGGAAATCTATCAACATAATTCATTATACCATGAAATCTAAAAGGAAAAACAAAATGATTATATCAGTAGATGCTGAAAAAGCATTTAACACAATTCAGAAGTCATTCCCAATAAATAATAAGTATAGAAGGAATCTACTTAGCTACAATGAAGGCAATTTTCTAGAAACCAACAGAAAATGTCATCCTAAATAAGGAAACTCTCATACCATTTCAATTCAAATCAGGAACTATTTAGGAAGGGTCACTGATAGTAATTATCATTTTAACATTGCCTTGGAGATTCTAGTGACTACAGGGAGGCAAGAGAATTAAGTAAGATGCATAGGCACTGGAAAAGAAACCATAAGAGAGTTGTGCTGGATTGTTAAAAGGTTAAGGAGGTTATAATGGGAACTACATTTTTCAGAAGTCCTCACATTTGTGATTTTGTGCAAGAGTTGGTTAAAATCAGAAGTCACATGAGACTTAAGGCAGAAGTCACTATATCTGAAGATCCTCTGGATCAGAGATGATTGATGGATAGGTGTAGAAGAGCCAGTGAATTCTAGTTTGTCACCATTCTTTCCTACTCCTGTCTAACTCTACTTCCCACCAGACCTGACCAGAAGTAGCTCGGGTCTCCCAGCAGATACCTGACTGGCAACTTCACAAGTGGGAGCTGTGCCAGCTACCCATAAACTTTCCAGTCAGTTCTTCGTGCCTTCTCTCTGGCACCTGTATGTATGTAGCTTTCCAGACTTCCATGTGTATACTTTTAAGAGGGTTGGCTCATTAGTGACTTTTCTCTGTTCCTCCAATTCCCATCTGGATCTTTTCTTCCAAATATTTGTGGAAGGATACTTCTGGATCCTTTCTTCCAAACATTTCGGAACACTCATGTAAGGTCTTTTCCTGTAATTAAAACTACTCTATGGTACTAGTTGTTCTGCTTCTCTGAATAAACCCTGATGAATAGAATTAGTAAAATAATTTCTTAAGGGGGCTGATATAAGATAAATGTTAAAAATAAAGGTTTCCTGTATTTTAGCAATATGGACCTAGAAATAAACATGGAAAAACTAATATTTTGTTCATGATAGTAACAAAAACTATAAAATATTAGTAATAAGAGTACAAAGAAAGGCACAGGATTATATGAAAAAAAATTCAACTGAATCACATAAAATAAGATGTAAACAATTGGAAACTCGTTTCATGTTCTTGAACATGGAGATGAAAGATGATACAGTGGTAATCCTTTCACATTAATATAAAACGAAGTACATTTACAATTAGTATCTTAACAGAATTTGAAAAAATAGGTTGTATATGAATAAATGCCTTAGACTCATATACAAAAGAACAGTGTATGTGTGTGTGGGTCCTTAATATGTAAAAACCTAATATTATGGCTTTTGTAATCAAATCACTATGTATCACCATGAGAACAGATAGATCAATTGACAATACAGAAAATGCAGAAATAGATTATATGAGAATTTAACATGTGAAAAATTGGGAGTTCACCTTGGTAGGGAAATTATAGTTTACTTAAGCAATAATGCTTGACGTTCATATATGAGCATGAAGAAAAATTCAGACGCATACATAAATTTGTTAATGCTAATTGTCTATAGGGTGGGTGTGGGACATAAGGTAGGACTTGGGAGAAGAAAGCAAAATGATAAATGATTATGCAAACTTAGAATGCATGATATATACCATTTCTAGAAACTTATATTTTAGTGTGATTGTGTGTAAATGTACATGGAGAAATAGATGGGGAAAGGGTGGGATCTAGTGACTTGTAAGAATCTCCATGATTATCAGTGAAGAAAGAAAGTTGTATAATATGATTCTGTCTAGATGAAAAGAAACCAAAGCACTGTATCAGTCAGGGTTTGATGAGAACAGAACTTCTAGGAGTCATATAGAATAGGAATATATTATAAGAGTTTAGCCTTATGCAATTGTGGGAGCTGGTAAAACAGTTTATGTATGGCTGCAGCTTCTGTATCCATTGTGGGGCTTAAAATCTCCAAGGAAGGCAGTTGGAAAGGAAAGACAGTTATAAAATGTCATGCCTCTAAACCAAAATGGAACCTAGGAGGACAAACTAGAATCCAGATGGTTCTTTTACTTCCTCCAAGCCTCCCACTTTTGTGATATGGGTGACCTGCAGGGGAAGCTTTGGTCATGAAGCAGAATATATGTAAAAGTAGGAGAAGCTGAAGGAGGAAATCTTGTGGGAGCTGGAGAACCTTTGGGCCTATGAGTTAGCTGATACTAACAAGGTGAGCCAGTATGTCTACAATAATGTGTATAAGCCGCTATAACACCTGACCCTACAGTAACTTTTCAATCAAACTATACCTGTTTTATTTTTCCTTTCAAATCCAAGGCAAACTTATCCTATGGCCAATTCTAGTCCAGAACCACAGAAGGAAGGGTATTCTGGAGAATGTAGCACCCATATACACATGCACACAAATAATCAAGACCTCTGTGTAAGTGTATGTATGTCTTTCTTTTGGAATAAGTACAAAGAAGAGCATGTTAAGAGATGTGAACAGGTTATGAAAGGGAAGATGGATGATCAGTTTTACTTGGATACAATGTTTTATCTTATTGTTTTCCCTTATCACAAGCAGGTATTATTTTTATCGAATGAATTAGAAATATTAAAAACCAAAATGAATTCACACAAATCTTCAATTCTTTCTGATTTGGATCATTATTAAACTTGTTTCTGTGCTTATATCCCATTTCTGGCATTTACTAGCTGTGTGACATTTGAGCAAGTTATTTAATCTCTCTACATCTTATTTTCCTCATTTGTTAAATGGACATAGAAATGATAACGATAGTACCTGGCTTGTAGAGTTGTCATGAAGATTAAATGAGACCCATGAAACGCCTAGAATAGCGCTCAGCAAATAGCAAGTACTCAGTAACATTAGTCATCATTATTGTTATTTTGGTATCGCTGTTATTGTTAACAAATCTAGATGGAAATCACTCTCCTCATTCTCATACCCTCTCAATCCGATTTGGTCCTGTCACATCAAGAAGAAAGAAGGAGAGAAGGGAATCTGATTTAAACAGAGCTGCCCCAAAAGGTTGTTGCAAGCCCATGGGTCAGTGAGTTGTAACCCTGGGTAGTCATTAAAAGGATGTCGATGGTGAATAGATGCAAGGTCAAACAATGCTTATCCAGAAAAAGTCTGGGATTGAGACAGGCAGTTCTGGCTCAATATGTGTGTATGTGTGTGTGTGTGTGTGTTTTCCCAAATATTAGCACAAACATGTTTGTGTATAAATTGGAAAGAACAGTACAATAATTAAGAATAAATGTACATAGTAAAGGTTTATAAATGTCTGGAAAGGTGAGGTCAGTACACCACATATTATCTTTTATTTTCTGATCCACACATAAGAGCTAAAAGATGGGACTGCCAGCATACTCATTTATGCACCCTGAATCCTGCAATTTATTTCACTGTATTTGATGTTAGCGGGGAAGCATTTATTTATTTAAAATTGCTTGGAATATAGCACAAAGAGCTATTCTATAGGCAGGAAATGTGTCTACACTGCAAAATATCCCCCTCCTGCACTTTTGACATATTGTGACCACAGGAGAGGCAACACGAGGCTTCTTTTGTTTTTAGATGCTGCAGGAGGAAAGGAAACAATGGGGCATGAACATGGCTCTCAACCTTTTTTCTACGGGCACACGTGGCTTGACTAATGTTCCCTAGCACAATGCTCTTCGAAAGGCAATTCCCAGCTCACTGGCCATTACTTCATCTCATTCACTGCCACCCAAGAGAGCATTTCAGGATATAAATGAGTGAGACTGACATTGCAGAGGATAACCTTGGAGACATTCTATTTTTTAATTAAAAATGTAATGCATGAATATATTCTTATTGTAAGAGACAAAATGGAAATACATTGAATACACTCCTATATCAGCTCTCTCTCACTCAAACTCCTGCTTCCCACAGACAGAAGTTAAAAAATAGTAACAATTTGGTGTATGTCTTTGATACCTTAAATTCTTTTACATATAGTTGTGTATATGTGTGTGCATGTATATAGACATGTATCATTTGTTCCATAAATAAGATTTTATTTTTTTATTGTTTGCATGCTAGGGATTTAACCAGGACCTTGTGCTTGCGAGGCAAGCGCTCTACCAACTGACCTATCTCCCCAGTCCCAAGATTATATTTTAGATATTTTTTGGGTGATTTGCTTTTTTCCACTCAAGGTTATAACACCAGAATATCTGTCCATGAATAAATATAGCCCATTTTGGTTTTTTTTTTTATAACATTGGTGTAATCTTATGTTACTTAAATATACCATATTTTATTTAACCTCTCATTTGGTGGATCTTTAATTTTTAAAAACAATGTTGTGAAGAACACGTTTGGTTATCTTGGTGCTTATCTCCTTGTGGACAAATATATTTATTACGAACAGATACCTAGAACTGGAATTGCTGAGTCAAAAAGTGCCTAAATTTTATCTATGTTAACATTTAACTAGAAGCAGAATGTCCTGAAATTTATACCAATTTACGTTCTTATCAGTGGCATATTTTTTTTTTTTTCATTCACTCAGAAAAGGTTAATTCAGTGGCTACCTACCTACCTACCTACCTACCTAATGTGGTGGAGGAAAAATAAAACAGGTCATGGGGTTTCAGGATTGACAGGTGGGTTACATCAATGGCTGAGAGAAGCTTGAAAGGAGTATGAGAACAAGCCACCCAGCCATCTGAGGAGAGAGGATCCAAGCAGAGGGGTCAGCAAAATATCCCGGGGGGGGGGGGGGGGGGCATACTAGGAAAAGCAAGATGGCCAGTGCGGCAGGACGAAGTGAGGAGAGTGAGTTAGTGGGTGTATGAAAATCTGTTTCTGTGAGCTCTTGCTAGTACCAAGAATTAGTAATCTTCAAAGTATTGTCCTATCTACTGGCTGTCTCACTCCTTTTTCTTCAACTTGTATTCTGCCTGTTTACTAACGAGATGGAAAATCTTTTTACATGTGTTTTGGTCATTTTAGGTTCATATTCTGTTATTACTCTGTATTTGTCTTTTTATATCTTAAATTTTTGAGTGTTTTTCGTATTGTTTTTCAGGGTCTCTTTATACATTCTGATTGTTAGTCTTAATTACACAGGTTGCAAATATTTTCTCCCGGTATGTCTCAACATTTATGATATTCAACCTGTGAGTCTCTTCATTTGTGACTTATGGGTATTGTTTCAGTTTAAGAAGGCCCTCCTCACCATAAACAGGGAAATGTCTGTTCTATGTTCTTTTCTGATAGTATTATAAATTTATCGTTAATTATGTTTACCTTTTTAATCCATTTTGGATTTATATATGTAAATGTTAAATAGAGGATAACTGTGTAATATGTGTGTGTGTTTTTCTCTACTTAACTGATTTGAAATATAAGCTTTATTTTACTAAATTTCATAAGTATTAATTTGTTTCTGGACCCTATATTCTGGTCCATTTTTTATATTTTCTTGTCAATACCACACTGTTTCAATAATTAAGGCTTCATAATATATTTAGATATCTGATATGAATGCTCTCTAATAATTTTATTTAAAAAAAACATTACTGGAGAGTCTACTTCAGATGAATCAAGAATGAATTTCTCAGGTTTGAGTTTTTGGCATTTCATTAAAATGTATAGATTAAGGTGGGAGTAGAGAGAATATCTTTCCATTTATTTAGGTTTCCTTTTATAATTTTCAGTAAAATTTTACAGTTGTGTGCCATGCAAGTCACTTGTCTTGCATATCTCATTAGGTTTGTTCTTAGGCATGGTATGCTTTTTGTTGCTGTTTATGAATGTGCTTTTATATTTTTTACTGTCTTGGTTCACCTCTATTAGCAAAAATTCCTCCAGTAAATAAAGGTATAAGGGTAGTTTTACTCTGATGATAGCTGTTTAATAATCTATTGCTAGTAATAGAGTGTCTGAATTGGTTCCTTCATCAGAACGCTCTCCTTGATATGACAAATCAAAGTGACTACCTTTAGCCTTTGCTTTAGGACATTTACTTACTTGGGAAGGAGGCAATTAGGCCAAGCCCTGAGGCTCATATATGTTCAGCCATCCTGGAATCTGAGAACAAAGCAACTGGGAGGCCTCTTTGCTCTTAGTACATTCATCTCTGATGCTTTATTTTGACTTCCTTTTGTTTCAAGCCTTATTTTATATAATGGAAGATTTTTAAATTATGCAAAATATTATACACATAGAAAAGCACATAAAAATAATTTGACCTTCTTTAATAGCTGGATCAGTTATTGTGACTCAAATTAACAGCTGTTGATTATTTGCCATATTTGATTCAGAACTCTGAATTGTTTCTGTTAGTTTTTAAGGAAGCAAAATGTTCTAAATATAGCAAAAGCACCATCCCTTCCCTTTTCATTCCTGTTGAAATCGGTGTTTCATTTTCATGCATATTTTCCTATCTTTATGATTTTTATGTGTACCTCTAAAATATTGATGGACTTATATGCTTTTAACATTTACACAGCTGGCATCACAATGTACCTTGAAATTGTGGGCTTTTGAAATTTGTGATTGTTTGTTGACAAGGTCAGTTCCTTGAATTGCTCTTGGTATCCTGGTTTACATCTCTTTGGTCAGACTATTCACATGGTTATATCTGGTGGCCAGAAAAATTGAAAAACGTAGTTTTTATTCCATGTAAGCAAACATGAGCCTGGCTTAAAAAACAAGGTTTATCTTACCAAGGAAGAAGTAACAAATAGTAGGGTTAGAGTTAGACATCTCTGCCAAAAATCTTGAAATATAATGTTTATTGAAGATTTCTAATATACACCTTTAGTGGATTAAGGAGTTTGTTTTTTCCTTTTCCCAGCTTACTAAAGGATTTTTAAAATTGGATTTAATTAGAAATAAGGGTTATTGATCTGTTCTTTAGCATCTTTTAAGATGACTATATGGGTTTATACTCCAATCCAGTAACATAAGAGATTAAACTAATAGATTTTCTATTGTTAAACTATCCTTGCATTCCAGAAATAAATTTTAATCAAGCAATAACTTGCATCTTACATTAGTTATAAACATACCCTTTTCTTTTACACTAGTGCAGAATTTTATTTGCTAATAATTTATCTCAGATTTAAATACATGTTCATAAATTAAATTGACTTATTCTATTCTTATTTGCTATTATTTGTATGGCTTTATAAGCAATTTATTATCTAGCTAGTAAAAGTTAATGGGGAAACTTCCCATCTTTTTTGTGTTCTGGAAAATTTATGTTACCTAGGAATTATCTCTAAGTTTAATGTAATTAATCTATAACACCATCTGGGTAGGGGTTATTTTAAGTATCTTTGACTACTGCCTATTTTGTTTCTTCTTGAGTCACTTTTTTGAGATATATATATATATATATATATATATATATATATATATATATATATGTATATATATATATACATTTATTTATTTTACCAGAAGAAAAACCAACCTTTTAGTTTCAATTTCCAAACTTTTGGCAGTAATTTGCACTGAGCTTTCTTTCACACCTGAAGAAAATCTTTGTGTTGGTATTTCTGTTTCCTGCTTTATGTTGTTTATTTATGTCTCTTTTATATTTTCTTCATTATAATTGTCAGAGCTTTCATGATTGTGTTGAATTTATAAAGCACTACCTAATGGCTACTAAGTAGACCTTTGGAGTCTTTTATTACTTCATTATTTTCTGCTTTTAACTTCTTATCCCCTCCAAATTGGGCTTATTGTATTAATTATCTTCTAACGTCTTGCATCCTGTGATTAGGTCATTGTTGCAGGTACTGTTTATCAGTTACTCATTCCTAACCTCCTTTTTTTTTTTGCCCATTTGTAACTACAGTGGCTAAAATAGCTATATAATAATTTCCCAGATATTCTTGGAGCTAGGTACGTAGGTACAGTCATGTGTTCCAGGTATAAGAAGTTTCCTAGGGACATACCAGGAAAGATACTTCTACTGTTCACTAAAGCAGAGAAATACATAAGAGCACTGTTTCTTTCCAACTAGAAGAAGGAATAGGTGTAGGGAGAAGGCCAACCTTTCTGAAGACAGCCTTGAAGTGGTTCACATCATGCCCACTCACATACCACCACGGAGAACTTACTCATTTGGTCATAACCGGAAGTGGGTCTGGGAAATGTGACTAGTCATGTCAATGTTGAAACTCTATTACTGCAGAAAGAAAGAAGAGATTTGTAAGCCAGACTTTTTTTTTACTTGTATTTCTTTCTATATTCAATAACAAAACAATTAAGAAACTAAGTTACTTATGGAAGCACAAGCTTAGAAGTTGTTCTATCATCCTTGGAGGCCTATGTAAAAAAAAGTGATCTTTGAAAATATTCATCTAAATATTGGGTGATACCACTAGCACTCTTACCTGACAAAGATGCCAAAATTTGTTCTACAAAAATTGACTTAGGTAAGCAGTAACAAAGCCTGAGCCAACAAGCTAAAGCAATGATGCTATCTATATTCCTTTCTATAAGGGATGCTACAGGGACACACACTGGCATGTAATGGAGAGGCTTTTCGATCACTATGAAATCAGATGTAGGAGAGTGGGGAGATAGCTCTGTTGGTAGAGTGCTTGTCTTGCAAGCACTAAGCCCTGGGTTCGATCCCCAGCCAAAAAAAAAAAAAAAAAAAAAAAATCAGATGTAATGCAGACCAAGTTAATATACTCACTTAGTTGGTAGTGTTCTAAAAACAATTAACATTGATTTATACCACTATAGCCACACAAATTAGTAGAGTTAATGACAAGTGTGTATGTAAGTAGATAAGTAGCAATATTCTGTTATGCATTCAGAAATATTAAAATAGATAAAAGAATATCACTTTAATTCAATGTGTCAACATCATTTTCTTCATTAAAACATTTTTTAATCTATCAGGTGTTATAAGATGTATTACAGGAATAAACAGAAGGCATTGTCTTTGCTCTCATGGGGTTTTCAGATTCTCATTGTGTTCTATTGTTCCAATTATGGGATGCCTAAAAAACTTAAACTGAGTAACAGGTATACCATTTATGGTAACTTCAAAATAAATGTTTTAAGAGTTCTGTTCTTTTGAGAGAAGTAACTGGTGAATGATTAGTGATAATATTAGTAACATTATTAGTGATATACTATTAATATTATTAATGAGAATTAATATTATTAGTGAGAATAAATTATATATTAAGATTTAGATTATGATTTCCCCAGCTTATTTCAATGCATCTGTGTCAATTACATTGAAATACTGACAGAACTAAAAATTTGGGACTTAATGGGTTAAGAGAGAATAAGCATGGACATATTTACGGCAAACAAAATATGGACTATGGTATCTAGTAGGTCCTTACGTATTTGTCCCTGCCTTGTTTTATTTCTATTAGCTGTGAGTAGGTTGAGTGGAAGAAATGACTGGATTCAGAAGAGTGAGACAAATATGAAGGAGCAGAAGTGCCTGAAGGGGACAGGCAGCAATTTGAGTAGAATGGCCTATGGGAAAGGCATGTCATCGTATGTTTTATCTGAAAGGATCCTTGCATAGTGAAGCTGTCATTTTTTCAGATGAGAGAGCTGCAATGACATGCTCAGTGTCCACCAGAAAGTTTGTGGCAGAGCCAGGTCTAGAACTAGTTCTCCTAACTCTGCTCTGACACGTATTGTCTACATGGCGCATCCTAAATGCCTCCAGGAAGCCAAGGCACACTTACACTTGCTTTGCAAGACTCCTGGAACCCGACTCTAGCTTTACAAAAAATATACAATACCCATTGCTTTGGATGTTCTGCCCTGTCTTTCTCAGAGAATTCATCTCCGCCTTTCTTACCTAAAACTCCCTTGGCAAAGTCTAGGTCCCCTTGTTTGCTGGCGGCTTTGATATTAACTCGCTGTAGGCTGGCTTGAAACACTGACTCTCTTGATATCATTTCTATGGAAGAAAATCCCCCATATTCCTAGTTTTAAATAATCACATTTACCTTTTAATAAAAAGTCAAACACTGGAGAACTTCCTATAAAATTACTCAGTACATAGTTTTTTTTTTTCTGTTCTGAAGAGAAATTATATATTCTGATTAAATCTGAAACTATGACCTAATATATTCAGAATCAAATATAATATAAACAAATCTCCATAGGTTCTGGTAAAAATTGAATTTATCCTTTACATTTCCACTCCAAATTAAGGAGGACAGAACAGTTTCTCATTATCTGAAAAATGTGCAGAATGGATGAAGAAAGAAAATTTACAGTGGAGGAGGCTTTGGTGACAGAATCCTGGTACTATACTTATTTGCTGAAATGCAATTTTTTTTCAGATGACTGTTTTTTTTTAAAGAAAATGGCTACTAAACCCAAGGCCATAAGGGAAATTCAAATCAGCATTACACCCGATGTAGTACTTTAAAACATCATCTTTGAGTAATTTTACCAAAATATTCCATGTTTGGAAATATTTTTGAAATGTCTACACATGCACAACATTGTGCTGAGTGTAGAATAGCAAAAACACCCTATATAGGGACAATGGAGAACACAGCTGTGATACTGTGGAACTCACAATTCAGAAAGAGATTATAGAGCCGGGTGCCTGTGGCCCATGCCTATAATCCCAGAGATTCAGGAGGCTGAGGTGGGATGATCACAAGTTTGAGGCCAGCCTCAGCAATTTAGCAAGACCCTAAGCAACTTAGTAAGACTAAGTCTCAAAATAAGAAATAAAACAGGGTTGGAGATGTGGCTCAGTAGTTAAGCACCCCTGGGTTCAATCCCTGGTACCCAAAACAAAAACAAACAAAAAGAAATAGACTATAAGAACAAGAAAGGAAAAACTTGAGCTAAGTCTTGAAGGATAGGCAAGATCTTTACATGTGGAGAGGAATAAGGAGCAGGGCTGATGTTTAGTTGGATATTTTGGCTCAAGGGCGCCGGCTGCTGCGGTTGACATCTATTCTGTGAACTAGTGAATCCATTCTGAATGGTTGCTGGACCTGTCAAATGGGTTGTTAGGTATTCTGAAAATCACCCCTGGGGGCATTCCTCAACACAGACGTACCAGTGGCTGTTGGGAGTTCAGGGCACAGTTTGACTTGCCCTGAACATCAAAAATTAGCAAAAACGATTGAGAGGAAATAGAGATTTATTTTTAATTGTTGCTATGTCTCAAGTAAGTTTTACATATCTGTGCAAACGCATCTTCTAATATCATGCAAAAACTGTCTCAGTCATATTGACAACAGTTGTTTTTTTTGTTGTTGGTGTTGCCATGTTGGGTAGCAAACCCAGCTTCGCACATGCTAGGCAAGTGTTCTGCCACAGAGCTATGTCTGTCAGCTGGACATTAGTCTTAAACTTCATTATCATATAGGCAGATGAGTCAAACTGACAACACTCATTCAGTGGGCATAGATGACGATAATAATTGTTTGCCAGAATGAAAACTGTACTACCACTTATAACTCCGGGATCCAATTTCAATCCTTTCTCAATATAAACTTTAAAGCAGTCTCATCAAGAAATAGCAGAGCTGGTCGGTCTTCTCTAGCAGGTACTTCTGCCATTTCACCTTTGGAGGTAAGTAGCCTCAGGGACACGGAACCAATTTTCAGCAGTGATTTGCTACAATATTGAATACACATCTCAATACCCTCATAGATAGGAAAGAAGGGTCTGATTCATCAACACGTTCCTTTAGGTCAGCAAACACTCAGGGAACAATTAGACTGTTTATAAAGCCTTGGTACCTGAAATAGTGCAAAGTCAATTTTAAAAATATATTGAATATGTGAGCTTTTCCAAATTGTCATCAACTGTTATGACAAGCTATTAAAGAAGCTATTGTAGAGGACTGGAGGAGCAGCTGATTTCAAAACAGTAAATCAAGTCTTGGTCAAGAGCACTGATGAAAAGAGAACAGGATTCTTGCTGTGTTTATGAGTGGCTCAAGACAGCTTTAATACACATCAATCACAGGTAGGCAGCGCGCTCTGGTCGGTGCCCCCGACTCTCAGCGTGACCTTTTGTGAGTCACCAGACGGCTTTCAGGCTCCGTTACTCAGTCGAAAACAAAGCCAAGGAGCAGAAACCTCAATGAAAAACAGGCACTGAATCACTAATGAGATTTCCTGGGGAAATAAATTCCTCACCTCTACAACCCCCTCTCTGTGACAGCCCCCTCTAGACTGCCAGGTCCCACACATTCAAGAGACAGTGAGCAAAGGGAAGTGTTTTGAGGCACATGGCTGTGCTCCCCCCACGCCCCCACCCCATTTCAGAAGCGTTTATTGGGAAGAATTCACTGTCGTTCTTAAAACAGGAAAAGCCGGGGAGAAAGAAACCATCACACGATCCCGCTTTAGAAATTAGAGCATTAGCTGTGGGTTCAAAACCTCTCAGTGAACTAGGGTTTGCTGAGAGACCTGCGAGAGCTGGCCCAGGAAACGCTCCCTTTTAGTTAGTTTGGTTCTAAACAGTTTACAGTTGAATAGCCAGTACTTTGAAATATTTCCGCCACCTCTAGGCAAAAGCATTCATTATTGTGAAACTTTCTGCTAAAATCAAAAGATCAGAGTTGCATGGAAGTGCACCGATGTGACTTGTGGGTGAAACCAAGTTTGGAGCAGAATGGCTGAGTAGCAGCCTCCTAGGAGGGGTAACAGGATAGGTGAAGGTGGGCTTGGGGTTGGGAAATACCACCAACTCTGCCAACCTCCCCAACTCCAAGGCACAGTAGGCCAGCTGGGGGAAAAGGAAGCTCAGAAGGAGGATGTGGAGAATGAGACTGCGCTTTTGCTTTTAAGATTGTTCATCCCTGGGGGTGGCAGTACCTACCCCCCCACTAGGCCCCTGTCGGGCATAAGGGTCTCCTTCCTGAGGCGGGGCGCCTTGGAAGGGTCCACCTGGCTGAACCCCACTGAATCAGTCAGTCTATTTAGTGGTTCGTAAGAAAAGCTGACGATATCAAGGCTCCAAGGCAGGCTGCCACCCCAGAGCCTCAATCGTAACTAATGGGGGTTTAAAAAGGAGATCAGAAAATATCATGCAGATAAAATACAGATAGGAGGAAAGACCATAACCTCAATCTGCAAAATGTAATAGCTTTGTCAAAATAAAAGCCAGAGCTAAACTCTCCTGCTGCTGCACACCTCCTAGCTCGAGGGAACTGTTCAAGCAGAGAGGCATTTTCTATTAGTGCAAACTCTGAATGCAGCAGGGAGAAACCTAGCCATAATATCTGCACAATGGCCCCTCCATGCAAACACCATTCCAGTAATGGGAAATTTTAATGATGTAAAGCAGCAAGGTCACACGATACATCCAGGCAGCCCTTGGAAAGACACTGCCTCGGCAGATATTACAGAGGAGAGCTCAGAATTGCTCTTGGTTCATTAGGCTTTGCCTGAGGGTTTTTTTTCTTCCACTATTAACTACAAACAAGGTTGAGGTTCTTGTTACTCAGTTCCTTGTATGCAATGCAAAGAGGTGAAGGGCAGGGTTTGTAAATATGGAAAAGCAGATGGCTTAGACATGTTTTTACAATACTTGAAATATTCTCTCTGAGTCACCTTAAATATGAAAATTGCAAAAGCCTTATCAATGTTGCAGTATTTTTTTCTACTCATGTATAGATAAAGGTACTATATGCACATAAATATACACACATGGGGTGGATTGATTCCCTCCCCTCCATATCGCTCCACCACATCTTCTTACAGTTTGCCTCCTTCTCCCAGCTTTATGACCCCATTGAGATCGCTCTTACTGTTTTCTTCCTTGTTACATTTTGATATTTCAAAGCATGGCCTGGATCTCACTCCCATCTCCCCACTCCACATTATTAATGAATTGGAAAGCAGACATCATTAGTTTTCGGAGACCATTTCTTTTAAAATTTACAGACCCCTTCATCTGAATCCCGAGAGACAGTCTGCTGTTCTCATCTTAGAATCTTATTAGCATCATATCTTCTGTATCCTGCCATGCAAACTGCATGGCTATGCACTTTCTAGCACTTGACCCTTTTGCGGACGGAATTAATTTACTCTTTGAAGATGCAGCAGCATGCTGTTGTGCTTGTTAAAGAAAGAAAAGCCAAGCAAGGAGATGGTAAAGCAAGCAAAGAAAATTCTGGTTAAAAGCAAGCTCTTGTAATCCAAGTTAGATGGAGACTGGACAGCAAAAGCTAATAACCAGTGACTGTTGATGGCTACAGGCAAATTAGCTGATTAGTAGGGGTCATTGAGAATTTCTGCATCCAACCTCTAAGAAGCACTGGAACGAGCTCCCTGGCATGGACCAGACTGCAGGAATTACTTTGTACCAGAGCCTTTCATTCTCAGAAAGCTCTTTGGTTCACTATGGCCCAGGTCAGCATAGGAGAAAACACAAGTGACTAATGCTGATTTTGTCAGCCACCTGATCTATTTCCTGAGATGTTTTAGACTCATTTACTCAGTACTCACTGTATGCCATGTACTGGTTTAGATGTAGGAGACACAGTAGTGTGTAGGACCACATAATGTCCTGTTAGTCATGGAACTCAATTTCTAGAAGAGTTAAAAAAAAATACACACATGTGTATGTATATGTACACACACACATACATATATATGTAAACTAATAATTAGAAATATAAGTTTGGGGTAGCTCTAAGTGTGATGGAAGAAAATACAGCCATGTCAAAGAATAGAGATTGATAAGAGGAATTATTTGAAATAGGGTGAACTGTTTACCTAGAAGTTGACATTCAAACTGAGATGTTAATGATATAAAAGAGTCAGGTCTGTGAAGATCTCAGGGATGAATGCTCCAGACAAGAGGTAAAGCCCTCAAAGCAGAACAAGATTGCAATATTTAAGACATTTAAACAGAGTCTATGTTGCTGAAGTGCAGTTAAGAGGAGAGTGAGTGAAAGGAAAAACAGACAGTACCTGGGGTAGAAATTCAAAGCCCAGGATAAGGAGTTGCAATTTTACCCCAGTCAAGAAGAAAGCAAAGGATGTTTTAAGATCTCTCTTGATGCTTTGTAAGAAGTCTCAAGGGCGGGGGCTAGGGAGCAGAATGAAAGCAAGGAAACCAGATAGCAAATTATAGAAGGTTATCAAAGAAGACTAGGCAAGAGATTGTTGTGGTGTCTGGGACCGCGGTGCAGCAGTGGAGATGGTCAGACGTGGAGGGACTTAGGATGTTATCAAGATAAAGCTATGAGACTTGTTTAGGAATTGGATGAAGGAGTAAATGTGGGTGTCTTTAACCAAGTGACAGAGACTGAAGAAATGAAATGCTCCATTTTGGCCAGGTTAAACCTGAGATGATCATTAGAAATCCAAGTTGATAAGGGGCTCATAGTAGAAGTATGAAATTACCTTTTAAAATCATGTAATTAGATGAGATTGCCATAGGAGTGAGTTTTGATGGAGAAAGGCCCAAGGATGGTTTTAAGGCACTCCCAAAAGTAGAGGTCAAGACTGGGAAAAGAAGGAATCAGAGGAAACTGAGAAGGAGTGACCAAGCACTCAAGTAGCATAACCAGAAACTACTGCCACTGACCACAAAAACACATTTAAAAAAGAAGGGAGCAATCAACTGATTAAATGCCATCAAGACTAAAATGAGAACTAAGAATTGATTATTTTGGCAAAATGAGTCATTGGCTCACTCAATAAGAGAGTTCCAGTGGAGAAATAAGAACAAAAATTTGGAGTGAGTTACAAAGTGAGGGACAATGGTGGAAAGGAAGAGTCAGCAAGCATAGACAACTCTATGGTTGCGTTTTCTTGGGAAACGGGTGTTAATTGGAGGTTTAGTGGAGTAAAGGAAGGTTTCTGTTTAAGTTGGGAGCAGTCGCAGCAGTTATATACTACTAAGGATGATTCTATTATAAAGGGAAAAGGATGATGTGTAAGAGAAAATGTGTAGCTGCAGGGGTCAGGCTTTGAATAAAGGCACCATGGGATCTAATTCCCTAGTCAGACACTGGCCTTAGGAGCAGGGACATGCTATTCATTGTAACAGGAGAGAAGGTCTTGGTTACAGGTGGCTGATGTGCTTGAGTGAGGTTCCACTTCTCTTCTGAGAGTTCCTAAGTTCTCAGTAAAATCAGACACAAAGTTACCAACTAAGAGTATATTATATGGAGGATGATTTAAGATTTGATTAAGATTTATAGTAAAGAGTTTCACATGAGACCAGTCAGCATAATTGTATGTTTTCTCCTGACCACATTTATATGTTCAGGTAAGGATGAGACTGGCCATGAGTAGGACTTAACCAACATTGGGGTTATCAGTAAGTATAATAAGGGAAAGAGAGGTAAGGGGATCACCAAATTAATTATACTGATAAGATATAATCATATATAAAATCTAATTATATATAATTATATAAGACATGATGATATGAGGAAGATGAACAGGAGGTTGAATTAGTCGATGGGTGGGCACAAGGGGTGGAGGAATTGCTGGCATATGGATATTGAAGTTTGAGTGAGTTGGAAACATTTTTAAAAGTGAGAATTTTGAATCTAGATTTTGGATGTGGTACAGTGGGGATATCTGAGGAAGGACAGAGGAAAAGATGAGTGAGTGGAAGGGAGTCAAAGAACCACACAGATGCTGAGGTGTGATAGTAGAGAGCCAAGTGCTGAGTACACCAACTGTTCAACCAGAAGACTGAACAAATGACCACAAAAAGGAGAGGTAGCAAGTAACACTATCTAGTGACAACTGACCAAAGGGATGAGTTTTTGAGAGTGAAATGAAGAGAAAGCCTGAATGGGGTAGTGAGGATAAAGGAGAACATCTTTCCCACCAGAAACCCCCAAGAGTATATGAGCAACAGCAGCCAACACTTGACCAGGCAGGAGGAAAAGTAGGATCCTAAGGGATAACCAGGTTTCTGTTAGCGCAAGAAATTGCAAGGGACATTTTTGAGATGAATTAATCATAGAGGGAGTTATTTGTTTGTTTTCTGATGAGAGACTATAAATTCCAGAGTATATAGTGGAAGGATCTGATAGGAATAAAATGGGATGAGAAACTGGATCAGATTCAGGAATGATAAAGCCACGTATGGGTAAGTACATAGTTTGCAATAATGATGACCTTAAAGGTGCACTGTCCAGTGTGGTAGCCATTAACCATATGTGTGTATTGAGCACTTAAAAATGTGGTTGGTCCAAATTAAGATGCGATATAAGTAAAAATACAAAGGATTTTTAAGACAGTAAAATATCTCAATAATTTTTATATTGATTAAATGTTAGAATAGTATTTTTGATATATGGGGTTAAGGAAAACATTATTAAAATTGACTTCATCTTCTTTTTTTTTTTCTTTTTCTGTGCTGGCTATCAAACCCTGGGCCTTGCACAGGCTAAGTGCATGCTCCATTACTGAACTACATTCCCAGCCCTGGACTTTACTTTTTAAATGTGGCGACCAGAAAATTTTAAATTAATTGTAAAACTCACATCTTATTTTATCAGACAGTGCTTGCTGTCTTGAAAGCTTCCATTTCTGGTGGTGAACTGAACAGGGATGCTGCAGTTTGACCTGGTATCTTTATGGGAAAGTAGGCCATCAGTTCTAGTGATGGCCATATTCGTTGGAGTGTTCTTTTCAACCTTTGCTTCTTAAGAGTCCTTGGACCCGTAACATTGGCACTAACTGGGTGTGCTTGTTGGATATACAAAATCTCAGGTTCTTTCTAATAACCACTGAATGAAAATTGCCATTTTTCACAAGAGTCCCAGATGAGTCATGCATATAAAATTTAGAGAAACATTGCTTGGGGTAGTTTCCAGTGGTGATGCTGATACAGCTGAAGTCGGGAAGGAAGCAAGTATAAGGAGCACCTGTCTGTGTGAGAAATGGTCTCACCAGTGAGTTACTTACAGTCTGCAAGAGAAGTATTTAGATCTGTGATAACTGAAGCATATAGACCTGCACCATTTAATATGGTAGCCATTAGTCACAAGTGGCTATTGAAATGTGACTGGTCCAAATTGAGATGTACTATAAGACCCATCAGGTTTTGAAAATTTAGAAAAAATATATCTCATTAGTAAGTTAGAAATTTATTAGGTATTTTATTACATGTTGATGACACATTAGGATGACAATATTATGGACTTTTTGGGTTAAATAAAGTATATTGTTAAGATTAATTTTACCTTTTTAAAAAATGTACCTACTAGAAAATTTAAAATTTCCACATGACTCACGTGACATTTCTATTGGAGAGCAGCAGCACTCTAGATCATACTGGAAGAGTTAAGTCTCCAGGACTCTGCCACACAGAAAGACTATATAGGGCAGGGATTGGCAAACTACCCTCCACAAGCCAAATCAGGCTCACCACCTGTTTTTGTAAATAAAATTTTATTAGAATGCATTCATGTTCAATCTTTCACTGTCTGTGCTACTTTCATGCACTAGTGACGTAACTGAGTAGTTGTGACTGAGACTGTGTGGTCCAAAAGCCTGTGTTGTTATCTGAATCTTTAGAGAAAAAGTTTACAGAACCCTGCTGCATAGGGAAGATGGAGAGGCTGTACTCTGTTCTAATTTAGGATGGCTCTAGATCCATATTCAGCCTGGATAAGGCTTTTTTCTGCAGAAAAGTTTGAATATATCTAGAACTATTCTCATGACAATAGCTGAAAATTCTTTCAACTGATTGTAGGAGAATCCTTTACCTTTCACAATTGTATGCTTAATTGTACTATTCTTTTGCATTACTGAAACCAGAATTCTATTCTTTTTTAAAGTAATTTAACAGGGGATACTTTTCAGACTTTATGAGGTTTCATTTATTAGGTTAGATTCTAATTATAGCCAGATGCTATCAAGCTTTTAATCATTTAAATTGGTTTATTTTCCTTTTATTCTGCTATTGTACATTGAGTACACTTAGTAACACAATACCAAATGTTAGAAGTACATAGCAACTTTGAATGATGAAACTTGATACAGATTCAAATTAAACTTTTGGCTGGGAATAATGTGCCCCTTCAAAATAAGGAAAGGAATAAACTTATTAAGATTATTATTTTTATAATTATTATTCTTCCATCTCCTTTACATTACACAAAGATCCTTCCCAGCTGGCTTTTCCCGCCTTAAATTTATTTTCTTTTCTAATTTATTCTCCTTGCCATTTTGAAGCTAATTTTTTGAAACACTAATCTCTGAACTTCTCTGCTCAAAAATCCTCAAAACCCACTGAATTTAAAAAATCCTGACAAGTTCATAAACTTACACTGGACAATCTTGTAATCTTAGTTCCCATCAATCAATCATCCCCATTCTACTGCATCTTCATGCTGTCCCCAGTACAGATCTTCATTTCTCAAGTTGGTTCTTTCTTCTACATTCCTACACAGTAGATTCTGTTCAGGTTGTCTTTAGTCCAGACTGTAACAATCACCTTATAAGAAGTTGCACTTTCTCTGCCTCCTCACCACTTTAATTCAGGAATCACACAGTTGCTAGAGGATCTTCCTCAATTATAAACATTATATATTATAGTATAAACATTATATATTATATAAAATTATATAATTCCTGCCTATTGTTCTGTCATTCTCCAGTCTAAAGTTCTTCAATAGTAACTCAGGGACCTATAGTTCTGTTTCTTAATCTTTCATTTTTTTTTTTAAATGTCTTAGTTAGGACATAAAATGTGATGGATAGCATTTGTCCCATGACAATAAGGAAAAAAAAAAAAGAGAGAGATAAAATAAAAAGCATACTAATGGAGGGGACTACTAAAGAGCAGTAAAAGCAAAGTTGATGAGCTCACTTCCAGAATAAAGACCTTTTAAAAAGTAAACAACAAAAAAGTATGTAACTGTCAGGCAGAGTGGCGGACGCCTGTAATCCCAGTGGCTGGGAAGGCTGAGGCAGGAGGATCGGGAGTTCAAAGCAGTCTCAGCAACTTATAGAGGCCCTAAGCAATTCAGGGAGACCCTGTCTCTAAGAAAATATAAAAAAGGGTTGGGGATATGGCTCGGTGGCCAAGCCCCCCTGGGTTCAATCCCTGGTGGACCCTCCCCCCAAAAATAAATATATATAAAACTGATAGATTTTTTTTTTTTTTTGGGTCAAAGGGGAAGCAATCAGGCTTCTAACAACAGTGAAAACTAATGGGGCATACTGGAATCTAGAAGAGCCCCATACCCACCAGTAACTCATTTGCCATAATAATTCTTATTCTACCCCTAAATTTTGCTGAGAGTACAGTAGAGAAAGCAGGCTTAGAAGAATGTAGAATTTGAACAATCTTTTATATTTTCATATATTTTTATGGTACCTTGAATGTAAGGCCCTACTGCAGCTAAATGTAAGGAATGGAAAATAACTAAAAATCATAGGCTAACCCCCTCCAAGCTCAACTACTGCTAAAATAAAAGGAATTAGTTTCTCAGTGGGGGGAGCTTGGAAGATTGAAGATTGGGTTGTGAGAAATGAGATTAATTTTTGTTAAAGAGCAGCTCCATCACCCCTTCATGAAGGCTGAACTATCACTTCTTTACCATAAATGCCTGACAAAAGAAAGCATGCATCCCTTTGGGAAACAAACAAATAAACAAACAAGACATACCACGTGGTTTTTTCTTCTTCTACAGACCACGTCTGGCATATAAAAATATCATAAAACATGCAAAGATTTAGGAAAGAAAACCTGATGCAACATCAGGAAGCTAAAACATTAACCAACAGATTAACATGTAACTCAGTACAATTACCAGGGTAGGACTTTAAAACTAATATAAATAGATTCAAACATTTAGAGAACAAGATGGGTAGAATTGGTGAATAAAAAGGTAATTTCAACAGAGAAACTGAAACTTTAAAAAGAACTAAGTGAAAATTCTAAAACTAAAAATAAAATATCTGATATGAAAAATATATCAGATGGGTTTAAACGGCAAACTGGACACCGAAGAAGAAAGGATAAGGGAATTTGAAGCTAAGCCAAGACTAATTTTTCAAACACAGCCCAAAAAAACAAAACCAAAAAAACCTAAACAGAACAGAACACCAGTGATTCACGCAATAACTACAAGATATCTAACTCAATGTAATTCAAGTTCCAGGAGGGAGTCAACAATAAGAACTATAGCTGAATTCTCATAAGAAAGAATGGAAGAGCAAATGGGATTATATTTTCAAGTGCTAAAAGAAGAAAATCATTAATATAGAATCCTACAGTCAGTGATAAGATCCTTCAAATTGCAGGCAAAATTATTTTCAGTTAGCAAAAGATGAGATAATTGATTAGCTATAAACCTACACTATAACAAATGCTAAAGGAAGTTCTTCAGGTTAAAAGTAAATTATACAAAATAGATACTCTGTAGAAAGAAAAGAGCAGCACTCAAAGTGGAAAAAAGGCAAGAAGAGGTAGGTACATACAATATTTTTTTCTAATTTCTTTAGCAGACGATTGCTTAAGGCAAAATAACAATACTTTAGTACTGCTTAAAAATATGAAGTAGTAAAATACAAGACGAAAATAGAACTATGGAAGGGGATAAATGACATTAAAATATTGAAGTTTCTTGGTTTATATGGGAATTAGGACTGACTATAATAATGTAGTCCATGGAGCAGCCAGAATGGGAGAAGTAATAGAGTTTTTCTACTTGCAGTGGAAAACGTAAAAACAAAACACATAAACATTCTCTTATGGTATAGGCACGAGTTGTCCCCCTGACTCATGTGTGAGACAATGCAAGAATTTTCAGTGGCGACATGGTTCGATCATGACAGGTATAACCTAATCAGTAGATTAATCCACTGATAAGGATTAACTGGGAGGTAACCTTCGGCAGGTAGGCTGTGGCTGGAGAAGGCAGGTGACTAGGAGTGTGTGCTTAGATTATATATTTTGTCCCTGGTGGGCAGAGCTCTCTCTCTGCTTCCTTGTTGCCATGTCCTGAATGCTTTCCTTTGTCACATCCTTCCACCATGATGTTCTGTCTTATGTTGGGCCCAGAGCTATGGAGTTGGATGCCTATGGATTAAGACCTTGAGACCTCTGAATTGGGAGCCAAATAAAACTTTTCCTCCTCTTATCGTTCTTGTCAGCTTTTTTTGGTTTACAGTGACAAAAACAAACAAAAAACCTTACCAAACACATTCTAACCCTCAAAGAAGGTAACAAGGGATGATTAAAGGAAGAACAGATAGAATAAATAGAAAACAAGTAGTAACATGGTAGACATCAACTCAGCCATATCAATATTCACATTAAATGTAAATTGGATAAACATTATCATTAGAAAGCAGAGAAAGAATGGAGTTTTTAAATAAGAACCCAACCATATATCATTTATGAGAGATGTACATAAATATAAGGACACAGATATTTTGAAAATAAAAAGATGGTAAAGTACATGCCTGGAAAAACTAATTGTAAAAAACCAGAGTGGCTATTATTTTCTGGCAAAGTTGCCTTTGAAACAAGTAGTACTGCCATAGAGAAAGGCATTTTATAATGAAGAAGAAGACATAATGTTAAATGTGTACATATCTGATGACATAGCATGAGAGCAAGTGAAGCAACAACTGACGAGGCCAAATCATGAATAACAAATATTTAAAATATACACATACTTTTCAAGTGCACATGGAACATTTGTCTAGGTATATCATATACTGGCCATAAACAAGTCTCAATAAAAGTCAAAAGATTAAAATTATATGGAGTTTTCTATATGATCACGATAGAATTAAAATTACAAATCAATAACAAAAGAGAAAAATCTCCTAAACATTTGTGAGCTAAACAACTGACTTCTCACTGATCATGGATCAAGAAAGAAATCAAAAAGGAAGTTAGGAGAGATTTTAGAAGTGAATGGAAATAAAAATACAACATATTAAGAAAAGTGAGAGGCAGCTACAGCAATGCTTAGAAGGGAAAGGTCACAGATTTAATGCTTATTTTAGAAAAGAAATAAAGAATCCAAATTTCTATCATAAGAAGAAAAGAAAGGCAAAGTAAGTATAATGAAGAGTAGACATAAGTGAAATAAAAAATAGACAAATGGGGCTGGGGATGTAGCTCAGTTGGTAGAGTGCTTGCCTTGCAAGCACAAGGCCCTGGGTTCAATTCCCAGCACCGCAAAAAAAAAAAAAAAAAAAAAAAAAAAAAAAATAGACAAATGATTGAGAAAATCAACAAAGCCAAGCCATTTATTTGAAAAAATTTAAAAAACTGATAAATCCTTATAAGAATAACTAAGAAAAATAGAGAAGACAAAAATATCAGTAATGAAAGAAGGAACATTACTGCAGATTCTAAGAAAAAAGATAAAGGGAACTTAGGAACAACTTTATGCCAATCAATTCATAAACTATAAATTCTTTGAAAAGAATAAAGAGACTTTTTTTTCTTATAATATCTGCATTTGTTGACTTTCATGAAGCCCGTCTACAAAATCCTTGATTTGAGTAGTGGCCATATAGGACCAGGCTAATTCCACGTCATGTGTAACCACAAGAATAGGATCCTAATTAGAATAAGTTATACTCCAGGTATGTACAATATGCCAAAATACACTCCATTGCCATGTATATCTAAAAGGAACAAAGAATAATATTAATAATAATAAAGAAAATAATAATAAATTTTAAAAAAGAAAAAAAAAATCCCTGGCCTAAAAATAAGGTCAAAATTTCTTTGCATGGATAAAAGTTCTTTTCACTTTTGATCTAGTGCATATATTTGACCTTTTTTGTAGACAAAGTCACAATACACACTAATTCACATCGACTCTTTCCTGTCCCTGCCTGAACTACTCTTTCCAAACTTTCCGTTCCCTGAGCCTCTCATGGTTCCTATGTATTTCTGTCCTGGAAAGCTCCTTTTCAGCATTAATACCAATGCCTCTGGTATGAACGTTTCCTGGATTCTTCAGACAGCTGTTCTTCTATTTATGATCTCTTAGAACTTTATGTTCATTAGGGGATTTATCACACTGAACTGCAAATGATCGCATATGTGTGCCTCATAATACATATTTTCCTAGTTTTTGTCCACAATTCAGGTCATGAGTTATGTTTACAAAGGCTAATACTTGAATTGAACCAAGAAGAAAAACATGGGGTGAGTGGATACGGTGCTCAATACTGCTTTCCTCCAGAGTGTACTGTCTTCAACTGCATTTGCATTTAGCTACTCTTAACTTGGTGGTACAAATTGTTTAACCTATCACAATCACTTATAAACTAACACAATCTCATGCTATATTGCTACCATTCCCTGTTTATTGGTTATATAGCTACAAAATCATGTCATGAAACAAATATTTTAAAATATTTATTTTCAAAATACTTTTTCGATACAACACGAGTATTTTTCAAAAAAGTTATTTTATCACACTCATAAAAACTTCATTAGAGAAACAGATTAAGTATTTCAATTTTCCAAACTATCTTCTTGGTGACATCACATCCTATTGATAGTCACTTGTTATTTCAGAATGGTTAAAAAATTTGGTTCACCTGTCTCATTGTTAAAGGAAAAGAAAACCCACAAATCATCTTTGATTCTACAACTTTTAAGTAATTTCTTTTTTTTTGGTAAAGGGATTGAACCCAGGGGCACTAAACCACTGAGCTACATCCCCATCCCTTTTTTATATTTTATTTAGAAATAGGGTCTCACTGAGTTGCATTGGTCCTCACTAAGTTGCTGAGGCTGGCTTTGAACTTGCAATCCTCCTGCCTCAGCCTCCCGGGTCACTGGGATTACAGGTGTGTGCCACAATGCCTAGCTTACTTTTGTTTCTTATTTCACACACTCAATTTCAGGAAATTGAATTTGAAGAAATATGATCTTTTGTGCTGATTAAAACACCAACAAGACATAAGGGAGTTAATGTACTATTATTCCTTTAAAATACTAATTATAATTAATATCAATGTAGCACATCTATAATTTGTGCAGACCTCTATTTTGACAATACATAAATTAAGAATTTTTTTCTGTTTTATTTATCAAAGTTGTGTTGTTCCCATAGCACCAAACATTCCCACTTCCCTGTAATCCACCCTGAGACATGCAGTGGGACTCCTTCCCAGGGTATTAATCAGCTTTGGAACAGGCAGCACTCATGCCAGATACAGACTGGCAGGAAGCTGATGAGGCAGCACAATGAATGATCTACCATAAAGGCCATGGGCAAGAGGTGGCCATTAGTCTAGAGCTCAGTAATGCACTCTTCAAGTACATTACTCACCAATCTATCAGGCAACCTGCTACAGGACCGGGAGATTCCAGCACTTTTAAATCTGTAATGCGATGGCTGCCAGCCTGCACTACATGCCCTAGGTTACAAGGGCATGGTAGTGTGGGAGGAAGGCAATCCATTTGGTGTCATAGTCAGTATTTTTTCTCTTCTTTCTTCTGTGTGTACTTAAGAAATGGGGCTTCCATTATCCATAGATTAATAGTGAAGAGAATGCTCTGGTGTCTCTATTAGCATTAACTACCGACAGATATTTCCCCTCTGTCTAATCTGCAGGATTTTCATCAGCTGAAACAAGAAATACTGGTACAGGGAACTCATGGTATTTTTTTCTTCTAAAATATAACTATTTTATTCTATGAATCGTCTACTAAAACAGACTAACAAAGTAAACCCAATTTAGTAAATAAAAGCAAAGTAATAAAAACACAAATGTGCCAAAACTTAGTTGCAAATTAAGAGTGGCATTCCTCCCCACCCCAGTTCACGTAACACTTACCAAATTTAGAAGCTCTCTGCCAATATACATAATTGTGATTGCAAGTGAGGGTTCAGGCAAAAAAAGTGGTGATGTTTACAGTGATAAATTTTCCCTATCCACAATCAACAAACGTATAAATCAAACGAATGACAGTCACAAGATGGAGAGTTGATAGGATTAAGTTGATTACTATTAGGCTTGTTATTTATCCTGAGATTATAGTTTTCCTGCTTCTTTAAGATTACTATGTGTCTTTTAAAATTGTGATGGTCATGATTATAATTTTTAAATGTTTTTGCTTGGTGGTATGAAAGGTTGGAAAAATCTATGTTGATGTTCCCAATTTTTAAAGTAGTTTACAAGATCCAAAGGTGTGAGAAGCACTGATCCAGAGTATTCAGTGAGTGTAGAGATGTCAGGCAGGAGAAAAGACATGGGGAAGGGCTAGAGCCCCTCAGCCCCACTTAACATCTTCCTATGAGGGGAAACTGTGTCGCATTGTGGTTAGTGAGGAAGCTAGATGACCACGAGGCAAATTCAAGACCCTAAAGGAAAAGTACCAGACCGTGGGCCACAAGAGCCCTTAGGATCTGACCTAAAGTTAACGTGGTGCTACTTAACATCATTAGCATTGCAGTTTTGCTCCCCCTCTGTGCATTTTCCAGGGGAAAAAGAAACTTATGGATGGGCAATAGAGAAGAAATTGTGTCAAATTCAGTTGCCAATCAAGGTGCCAATCAACTTCAGATCCAACCAGGAGAGAAGGGGGGAACTAACTAGCACATCAATAAAAGCCAGCTCCACTATGTGACGGGGCCTTTGCAGCTCGACCTCTCTTCTCTCCCAGAGTGAACTCTGCTTTTGATAAACCTTTGTTTTGCTTGCCAACCTCTTGCATCACTTAATTCTTTGTTCAGAACACAAAGAACCTGGACCTGAGACTCCTGGGGACAGGGAACGGAAAGGTGCTGTCTTAGCAGCAGTCATGATGGCCACTTGAGAGTTCAAGCTTGCGTGGGTTCACTGTGGTGATAGAGGGGAAGAAGGGAATTAGGAACTGGGCATTCTTACCTGAGAAAGGCAAGGGGGTTCTGGGCTTTCTGCCCCTTCTGACAGAAGTATCTTTGCTGTCACACCATGTCCTACTTCAGTGCTTTCTCAGATTGTGCATAAACATAAGAAGCAGAGATTTGAATACATATAGAGCAGAATAATAAATAATATTCACTTAGCATATACTAAGGGTTCTTACCTGATAGCAACTCTCATTAAATCTTCACAAACAGCTCTTCAAGGTCATTACACCTTTCTAGAGGTGAGAGGGTTTCAGTAATTTGCAAAATTACATGACATGAATCCAGGTAGTCTGATCCCAGAGCAGATGAATGAATAAACTGTGGTATATATGCACAATGGAATACTATTCACCCATAAAGAATAATAAAATTATGGTATCTGCAGGAGGATGAAGTTGGAGCATATCATGCTAAGTGATATAAGCCAATCCCCAAAATCCAAAGGCTGAGTGATTTCTCTGATAAGTGGATGATGATACATAACTCCAGGGCTGGGGAGGCAAGAATGGAGGAAGGATGGATTATGTAGAGGAAAATGAGGGATGGGGAGAGGATGGGGGGAAGATAAGAGAATGAGACAAACATCCTTACCCTATGCACATGAATGAGTACACGGTGTGACTCTACTTCGTGTACAACCAGAGAAATGAAAGTTATACCCCATTCATGTACAATCAATCAATCAATCAATAAAAATTTAAAAATGAACTACTTCTTTATATTGGTTAAAACACCTGTTTCAAAGATCCCACACCCAGACTGACACATTCAGTAGATCAGGTATGGTGCACAGGCTTCCGGACTTTTCAAAACTCCATAAGTAGTTCTGATGTACAGCCAGGGTTCGTTGTCTAGCCTGGTTCCACGGCATTGCTCCCCGAAACTGGGCTTGTACTTTCTTTATAAACCACAGGCAATGTCCTTGGTGTATCACAATGGTGTGTGACACTGACAACATGCTCTCAAACTGTGATGTAAATGGGGTTGAAGGATGGGGATAGTCCTGTTCTGGTTCTAATCATATTCCACTAGAATATAGGGCTCAGCTCTGGGCATCCATAATTAAAGATGTCAAATAATTCTAGAATACTACAATTATGGAGGAATATGAGCCAGCAAAATAAAATTTGTTTTAAGAAATTGAGGACATTTGATTTTGATCTTTAGAAAAATTACTTGAGGGCAGATATGAAAGTCATAGTCAAATGTCTGAAGAGCTGTCATCCAGGAGAGGAATGAGATTCATGCTGAGGATGATCAGCATATAATTAAGCTCTGTGGATGGAAGTTAAGGAGGATGGACTATAGTGTCTAATGGAGGAAAGAAATTTCTAGGAATGAGAAATGCTCAAAGATAGAATTGGATACTCCATAAGATTCTGAGTTCTCTGTCACTAGAGGTTAAAGTGATTTTTGGTGACAGACTTTTTTTTTTTTTTTTTTTTTTTTTTGGTGATACGGGGAATTGAACCCAGGAGCCCTTAACCACTGAGCCAAATCCCAAGCCCTTATTTCTTATTTGGAGACAGGATCTTGCTGAGTTGCTCAGGGCCTTGCTAAGTTGCTTACCTGGCTCTGAACTCCCAATCCTCCTGCCTCAGCCTCCTGAGCCCTTGGGATAATAGGTGTATACCACCATGCCTGGCCTTTTATATTCTTTATATCCTTTACTGAGTAGCTTTTAAATAGTCATCAACACCCGAATTACTAGGAAAGTTATAGTAGATACCAGTTGGCAGCACTTTCCCCATAAGCACACACTTACGATGATGATATAGAGGAATGCATGTAAGTCTACTAGGGGGCATATGATGAGGTATTCGCTAAGGGCATGAGACATGCTGGCTGTGGGTTCAAATATCAGTTCTGCCTTTTTAAATAATGGGTCATGAACAAGTTATTTAGCCTTTCCTTGTCTCAGTTCTTTAATGTATAATACGTGTGTAATAATAATATCTTTTATGTTCCATGCTAGCATTTGAGTCATTTCTTTGTTAGAAAAACAAAAACGATCATACATTATCCTACCAGTTCCTATCTGAAAATATAAAATGTTAAATGTAATTAAGAAAAATTTCCCTTCCATTAAATTGTCCTATTTTCAACAGAGTGGGGACAAGTAAAAACTCTCAAACAGGAAATCTGCTCTTTGAAGTTTCTGGGATATATTATCAATAGAAAAATTGACTCTTCCAATACCACATGCAGTAAAGTTAGTATTTATGAGGGGTCCAGGGATTTTGTTCTAGGGGAAAAAATGTCCTGCATCCAAACAACTAAATATTCTGGATAAAAAATTTACAATGTCTTTTTAAATATATGGCTGAGCTCACAATAAAGTAAGGAAAACCCTTAGAGACAAAGAACTAAGGAGAAGCATGAATCCTGAGAGGTAAACATGCCAAAGCCAGCAGCTGCCCTGAGGGCAACTGCCAACCCCCAGAAACCTAAAGTATCTTATTTGAAAAGTTGGGAATGGAAACCCCCAACTCCAAATCAGGATTCTGGAAGAGATACACCTCTTGTGAAAGACTGAACTAGGAAGTCTGCCCTGCCAATGGAGAAATAATAAAACTTCTGGTCAGAATAGACAAAAACAAACTCACCTCTTAGTATTCTTCTAGTGTGACATGTAATCCAAACAGGGATTCTTATAAAGGTAGAAAAGGGTATCATTCACAACCATACCAGAACAAAGGGCACTAACTAGGGATTTTTTGGCAAACAAGGACATATGAGCACTCTACTTCCTAACTATAGGTTTGCTGTCATGTGAGTGTAGGGACTGAAATCGTGCTATCTATAGGAGTTGAAAAATATCCAAGTTGAGAAAATAAAATCATCGTTGGTTGTTAGTTCTTCCAGGCATATAGCAGGAGAAGATGCAATGTTTTCTAGGAAAACATGTCTTCAAACTTGAACTCAAAGAATTTGCTCAGATTTTTCCAGTTTATATGATCTTATTTTGGAAAAAAATAATAAGAATGATCATGAAGGAAAAAAGATATTATGGAAAAGATTCAAAAGAAACAAGTAGACTATCTGATGAAAAATATAGTATTAAAAATTTTGGAATTACATAATTCTGAATATAAAATAAGTATGTTTTACATATGTAAAGAAATAAAGGAGGAAACAGAAATATGAGCCAGAAATAAGAGATACAAAAATATAACTAGGCAGATTTTTTTTAAAGGATTCAATCAGATTGTTTATAAAAATTAATATTTACAATTTAATGAACAATGGGAGAAAGAGATGGGGAGAGGCTAATCAGTAGATACTAACTTGTAGTTAGATAAAGGTGTTCTGGTGTGCTTGCTAGTGTATGGTAGGGTGACCACAGATAGCAGTTGTGTACTGTTTATCTCAAAAAGCTAGAAGAAAGGATTCGAATGTTTTATATAAAAAAAAATGATAAACGTTTGAAGAGATAGAGAAGTTTAACCTGATTAAACAGTAAATATATGTATCAAAGCATCACTTGCTACCCCACTAATATGTACACTTTTGTGTTTTATTATCAATTAAAAAGCAGTTTAAAAATAAAAATAAAGTTAAAAGTTCAATAGACAGATTCGATGTAGAGGAAGAAAGAATTAGTGAACTAGAAGGTAAAACAAGAGAAATTAGCCAGAATAAAGCATAGAGAGACATAGGAAAAATACAAAAAGAAATTATGATGTATGGAGGAGAGACTGAGAAGGTCTGATATCCATCTATTTTATCTTTAGAAGTGATAATAAAGAAAAAAGAGGCAATAATCAAGAGAATTACTAAGAATTTTCCAGAAATGTCTGAATATATGAATCCTTAGAATCAGAAAGCATAATGATACAAAGTAGGATAAATAAAAAGAAGTCCACATATACATATTACGTCAACAGAGCAAATCTGAAAAACACATGGAGAGAATATGTTAAAAGTAATCAGGAAAGAACAGTTACTTTAGATTAGGTAGAGGGGAGAGAAGGGAGGGGAAGGGGTCTGGGGGTAGGAAGGATAGTAGAGTTAACAGACATTATTACCTTATGTACATACGTGACTACATGACCAGTGTGATCCTGCAACATGTACAATAAAAAAATGAGAAATGATACTCCATTTATGTATGATTTATCAAAATGCATAAATGTATTCTACTGTCATGTATAACTAATTAGAACAAATAAAAACATTAGTAAAAACAAAACAGAACAAATATGTCATAATAGTATCAAGGACAGAAAATAAAATCTCTTACTAGTTAAAGAAAAAAAGGAATCAGGGAGAGTGATGATGAAAGAAAGTGATGACTGATATCTGACATCTCAACGGCTACAATGAAAACTAGAAACTGGGGTAGTAACAGAAAAAATTTGCAACTTGAATTTGTATTCTTAGAAAATTATCTTTAAAATATCATGCTAAAATAAGCACATGTTAGACAAAAAAGTGAGAGTTTCTAAGCACTAGAGCCTCACTAGAGAATTCTTAAGGGCTATACCACAGAAAGAAGATAAATGTTCCAGAAAAAAGGTATGTGGTGTATGTAATAAGAAATGCAAGCAAAGTCAAAGAAGCAATCAAAAAAGGAATACATTGGCTGTGGATGGATCTAAATCAACACTGCTTTATGAATGATAAAAATTAGGGCTCCATTTTAGGCAAGGATGAAATAAATGCTACCAGAAAACTGTTCTGCAGATCACAACGATAAATTCTGAACAAAAATCAAGTCGAAACAAAAACATCTACTTGAAGGGACTAATTATAGACATGAGTCAAAAAGCCAAAATTATCAAGTGTCTAAGAAGCAACCATAGGAGAATCTCTTTATAGTTTAGTGTTGGGGGTGGAAAGAGGTGTTTGTAAATATTTCTTAAGACACAGAAATCAATAATTTAAAAATATTTCACTGAAATTTACAAAAGACACCTTTAATAAAGTAAAAAGAAGTCACAGACTGGGAGAAAATACTTGAAGAACATTTATCCAACAAAGGACTTTTATTTAGATTACATAAATGTACTTAAAAGTCAATAATTTAAAAATAATCACTCAGTTTTTTAAAAGGACCAAAGATTTGAACTGACACTTCACAAAGACATATAAATGATCATTAAGCATATGAAAAAATAGCTAAAAGCTTTAGTGACTGGAAAATGCAAAATTAAATCTCTAAATAACCCTACCTATCCACTAGATTGGTAAAATTAAAAATATTAAATATTAGTGGGGCTTTGGAGCAACCAGAACTCTTATACATTGCTGGTAGGCATATAACATGGTACAACTATTTTGGAAAAGGTTTGACAGTTTTTTTTTTTTTAAATGTAGTTAAATATTCAACTACCTTTCACCTAGTGATTACCAGAGAAATAAAAACACATGTCCAAAAATTTGGGGCATAACTCAAAAATAGAGTTCAAAGGATGATGAAATTCCTATAATAAATCTCTTCCTTTCTCCATCTATTTATATATGATAAAAAGTTTTCTCATGGATTATATGAGCAAAACAAAAATAAATAAATTGATTCATTCCATCGGTAAAATTCACACACAGATATAGAATTAATTGGGGGAAATAGTCCCACACATCTCATTAAAAGATGTATTTTTTTGTAAAAAACTGTTTTTATTTAATAATCCCTTATAACAAAGCAGTAAAGTATTTTAGTTGCTTTGAACGACTGTGTAAAAATTTTCTAAAATTAATTGATACAAGAGAAATTTTAATGCTGAGAGCTGAGATTCCCAAACGGAGAAGGTTCTTGGTGCTCTGAGTGCCACTAGTTTTTTCATGACTCCTCTAGGCTAAAATAAAGTCCCAACCGAATAGTAGTTCAGGTCATGCCCAACAGATGTCACTGTGTTTCTCTTAAAGATTGAAATTATCCTTCACTCCCCTGGGAGCAGGCTGAAGTGTCCAGGGGTGCCTGGGAGCACAGTCTGGGACCCACGAAACTAGAGACTTTCAGACATAGAAAATGGAACAACTGGCAAATCTAGTTAATGATTATATGGGTAACATATTCCCAATGTTTAGAAGTAGTTTCCAAGAATCATTTAGTGGAAAATAGATAGGATATCTGTAAAAAGTGAGATTTAAAAAATTTACAAGATAATGTCTAGGGACAGGACAGTAGTGCCTGTGTCTAGGAGTCCACAAGTAAGGTGTAAGGTTTAAATTAAACATCCCACAAAAGAAAGGGATGAATATACACACATACATAAACATACCAGTGTATGCAACAGGATTTTTTTGTTTTGTTTTGTTTTTGGTATTGAGGATTGAACCCAGGGGCACTTTACCACAGAGTTACATCCCTACCCCTTTTCGTTTTTTATTTTGAGTCAGTGTCTTGCTAAGTTGCTTAGGGGTTCACCAAATTGCCGAGGCTGGCCTTGAATTTGAAATTCTCCTGCCTCTGCCCACTGAGTCACTGGGAATACAGGCATGAACCACTGCATCTGGCTGCAGGAAAATATTTTTTTAATTGTTAGATCTGAAAAAAGCAGTATTCATCTTAGGAAATAAACCTCTTCCAGTGTGCCTCTCATTTTCTACTTTGGAGGTTGCTACAACTAGGGAGGACCACCTTAAGAAAGTAGACCCACCCTGGAAGATTTAATGAGTTAATGAGAAAGAGAAGTAGGGGTGAGGGTTGGGAGAAGTGGTGTGAAATGAAAGAAGTATAATGAGTTTAAGAGAATGTTAAAGAAGGTTTAGAGGAGGGGCTTCAGACTATGAACATCTTTAAATATATAATAAAGTGTAGATAGCTGTATTTTCCCTATTATGTTTATAAATTTATTTTTCTTTCTTGCATTTTCCTACATGGTATTTTATCTGCAATTTAGATCAGTTTACAGAAAAATAGTTCTTTAAGAATAAGAGTTTACCTTTGAGTCCATAAATTTTTTGTAACAAACATGTCAGAATTTGAACAGAATAGATATCATGATTTTCTTATTATTGTTCTCTTTATGAAACCACTTCATGACATAAAAAAAAAAAAAAAAGGGTTTTCTATTATTAGCAAGGACTTTTCAGAGGGTAGAAGTTTCCATCTTTAAAAGAAGGCCTATGTGGGGCTGGGGTTGTGGCTCAGTGGCAGAGTACTTGCCTTGCATGTGTGAGGCACTGGGTTCCATCCTCAGCACCACATAAAAATAAATAAAATAAAGACATGCTGTCCATCTACAACTACATAATTTTTTTTTTAAATAAGGCCTATGTGGAAATAATTTTTACCTCAAAATAATGTGAAATTTGAGAGACTCAATGTTCTTTCAAATCACTTCCTGGTCCAAAATCACTATTTTTTTTCCACTCTGTTTTCATTGCTTGGAAATTTAGGTAATTAGCCCACCTTTTAGTTCCTTACCAGTACAGGGGGACAGTAACAATCATTTCACTGAGTCATTGTGGAAGTAAAGATACCATCCGGGAAAGCCCTGTACCATCCTGCAATGCCACACGACATAAACCATGGCTGTTGTTATTCCTCCACCTCTTTCCTGGCCTAAATGAAACTCTGTACCTTAGCTTCTTAACAGCAGACTGGAGGTTTACGTTTGCAGACTCTTAGCGACTCATCCATGGCATTCTGGACCATACAATTTGGACATTCAACAATTCTTCCAACTCTCTCTGATATGTCCATCGCTATTTCATTTCCTATAACTCTGGCCATTTCTCAAGATAAATTGCAAATTTTTCACTCCTTTGATACACTGCGTCTAAAGGTTCTAGATGAGTCTCTGTGTTCCAGAGATTACCAGTCTTGAACTACCATCTCTCATCCACAGTTACACTGACCCTCTTTCTGATTCTACACCCACCATTGTCAAATATTTCAATTTTGCCACAACTACTCCTGAAACATCATATTGAAAAACAATTCCATCTCCCCAAGAGCCATCTTCACTAATTTTTCCTTGACTATCAACACCTTAAGCACCTCCAGACTCAAAACCTTGGTATCACTTTTTCCTAGTTCTATTTTAACCTATAAATACTGCTAATTCTTTCTTTACAATACTTTTAAGATTCACTTTTCCATCAACACCATAGTCCCACCACATTTGCACTCCCTTCCCAAATTCTCCACTGTTCAGGTCGCTGGCCTTAACTGTCTCATGTGTAGATTATTTCAGGAGCTTGCTAGGAATTATTATCCTCCGACTTTTTCCACATCAACCAAGTTTTGAGAATATTTGTACAATATCAATTATTCTTCCAATCAACTATCCACAGTGGATGCTTACAAATATGTCCATTACTCAAAGCACTTCTTCATTAGAATGACTATTCTGTGAACTAAAATTTTACTTCCATAAAAATATTACCCCATTATGTTTGCTACCTTTGACTTTTCGTGCCTTCTACGTTTGTCAATTTGCCACAGGCATGGTATTGGCAAAAGAATGCCTTCGCTACTATGATGAGCACAGGAAATGATCAAAAGGCGGGGACTTCTGTAGATGATTGTTTGTTCTACAATTTAAAAATGGGAAGGTTTTTATTTTTATTTTTATTTGGTAGCCCAAAATTTAAATTAATATCACTCTCCTTTTTCATCTTTAGAGATACATAGTCTTCACCCTCTTCAAAAATCCAGCTCTGCATTTAACTTTAGGGATGTTTCCTGGCCTGACTGCATATGGACAAAACATGCCCTTTCCTTACGTGTCTCTGCTGTTTGTTTAGAATTTTTAAGTATGCAGGTGTTGATATACTGTTACTTTTAAGTACTTTTCAGTTCGTGCATGATGATTATCGTAAGCACACCTCTTATCCTCATCCTAGGACATGAGACAATGGCACATTTTTGAGAATTTTCAAATTGCAAGTCTCTATGCCTTTTCTTCTTTCCCATGATGCTTGCTTTGCAGAAAACTCTAAGACCTCTAGGGATGCGTATTTGGACTTAGAGTTCACTTCTAGTAACCATCCTCTGACCAGTCAACCAAGAGGTTGAACTCTTTTCATCTGTTACTAATGTCACTGACACAAGACAGGTTTACTGAACAAAGACAACCAAGCACACCTCTTACTGTCATTGTTGAAATACTTGGTACCACACTTCTTGTTCTTTGTTGGCCAAGTTGTAATAAATTGGGCCTGGCTCTTTTCTGAAAAGCTGGCCATGCTGCCCAGGGTACACCTGTTCAGGGTTGAGCCTGTGAGTACTTCCCAAAGCATGGAAAGAGCTCAACTGAACTTGGCCCCGTTGCTTCCTGGTACATGAAGACCATTGCCAGGTTTTCACACACCAGTGCATTAGATTCAGCTCTTTGAGTCTGGGCACACACATACCAATATGGTTCTCTAAGGTTGCTGTAGTATCAAAGTGGGTAAGTTTAATTTCTAGACTCCCTTACTGCAGTGGCTAAAACCACTCTTTCTTCTGTTCGTTTTTCCAAAAACCACACTTTTTCTGCCCAAGGATAAGTTTCAAAGCTTCCAAGGGAAAACCTGGCCAGTTAACCAGTTAGTGTTAAGGACCAATCTATTTTTTTTTTTTTCTCTTTTCCACAGTTCCCACCATGGTAAATACTTGTAGAGACACTGATTGAACAAGTCCCTAATGTCAACATCCTTTACTAATCTCCACTAGAAGAGCTAAAAAACAAAATGTTTGCTTTTCTAGTATCTTATTAGATCTAAACTAATTAGGTCTACATGGAAATATGCTGGGAAAAAGTGAAAGGAACATTCCAAAATGAAATAAAAAAAAATTTCTTGTGAATTTTTAACCACAAAACTAACCTTTGGGGCTAGGATGTAGCTCAGTAGTAGAGGGCTTGCTTAGCATGCTCAAGACCCTGGGTTCAATCCCTAGCAACACAAAACAAAAACGAACAAAGAACACAAAACTAACTTCAAAGTATACAAATCACTTACTTGTGTGAAGAGTTGCATCAAAGTTTTTAGGCAAATATAACTTCATTTTTAGTTTAGTAGTAGTCTATGAAGTTAAGATTCAAAGCAGTATTATTAACAAAGCTATTCCAGTTGGGCTGGACATGAAGAGTCTTAACTATCTTTTCCCATCACACTCTCCCATATTTTACCAGCCCCTTATATCTAATGGAATTAGAGTTCCTTTCTGTTCCTTGAATAACTTAAACTTTCTGCTTCTAAGCAATTTTTTCTTATACCATTCTTTGCACCTGGAATACCTCACTGTAGATAACAAAGATTACAGAAAACAGCAAAATATTCTGTAGTTATAGACCATAAGATATCCTAAGAAACTATATATACTTAGTAAGGGGAGTACCCCTTTGCAAAATGAATTAAAATTTTTTAGTTTGGGTGTTTGTCTACTAGGAGTGTGAAGTAGAACTGGTGGGGTGGGGGGAGGTGTGCAAATGCACGAATGAATTGTAGTAGGGAGAACAGCAGTAGGAAGATTAAATTGGAAGCTATCATAATTGTCCCAAATAACAGATGATGAAGACCAACTTGGAGTTAGAGTGTAACATGAACATAAAGGCTTACCACTTCTCCCACTGTGAACTCCACCAAAATGACCATAGAATGATCAAAAGAAAAAATTCAGAAGGCCAAAGGTGAAAGAGGATAAGAAAACATTAAAGTTTAGAAGCGCCAAAGCAGAAGGGCAAGTGAGAACTTAACGGAACTTAAGCCAGCAGAGAAAGAAAGCTCAGAAACAAGTGAATTTGTACAACAGAGTCACATAAAGACACAAGAATTAGAGGTACTAGATTGCTTCTGAATGTAGTGAGACAGCGAAGGCAGATAATAATAGTGATTGAATAAAAGTTGGTAGTAGAAGCACTGAGACCTACGTAAAGTCTTCATCAACCTTACAGTTAAGCAAACCACCCCTCCCTCATCCATAGAGATTAGAAATTCATTCTTTGAAGAGGTAGAACTTGTGTGACTTTAAGCTGGGAAATAAAATTTGGCTGAAAGCTATATCTTCATACTAAAAACAAATAAATTATTAAAAATCTATATATTTAATGGTGACCATTTTGTCTCCTGTCCCCAGTATGACTCTAAGAATACTGACTGTCGAACCCATACTCTCAAGGCAAGAACTTAGAAAAATGCTCTGAAAAAAATGACCATCATAAAAGACAGTTGGAGGTCCACAATAAAATAACCAATCATTTTGCTGAACACTGACACCAACAAATAATCTACATTCATATACAAAGAGTTTTCTATTATCTTTTCAGTACCTCATATTCAAATATGAATTAATAGCAAAGAAACAGATTTTCTCAAATTCCTCTGGATACGCTGAAAAGTTGAACAATAAAAAAAAAAAAAAAAAAGAGAAAAGAAAAGAAACTTTGAGGAAAAGAGAGAGAGGAACAGAAAATAAACTTCCTAAGCGGCCCATAATCAATATTCTTGGACAAATCAGAAAGCATCCTGATTGCACACATGAGATAAGAAGAAGGGATCATTAAAAGGAAACATTCTGAGTACAAAAATATTCTTTAAGTTTAAAAATCATGATAAACAAGTTACACTTTTTGTAAGGGTAGTAACTTGTATTAGATTAACCATCCAACACATAAATAACTCTCGGGGAAATATAAAAATAATTACTTGTAGGCATTAGTTATCAACTTAGAGCAGGCAAAAACTAGAAGGAGTTGACCTTAGAGAGAAGAGAATTGTACTGGTTGTGTATGTGGCTTTTTACTTGAGGGCTCTCCATCTGTATTGCATGGAGTAGGGAGAAGTCAAAGGGAAAACTGTAGTCTTCACTGATTTGGGGATTCAGAGTGAAGAGTTTGGACTGATGGAATGGCTATAAAAAGATAAAGAAATCTCAGAAATGAGAAATTTAAGGGGCTAGAGGAGAAAAATCTACATATAAATTCCCTCACATCTTTGGCTGGCCTTGATTAATGTATGTTTAGAGGACCTGACCTGGTAGAAAGCAACAGCTAGAAGACTGAAGCTTTTAGCTCAGAGAAGAGATTGAAGTTTGAGTTCAGCCACTAGAATTGCTTACTAGAACAAAATCAACACTATTTAGATGGTGATATCCATAGTGTCTCTCGATAGTACACAGGTACCATCAAATATTACTAAACATGTGAAGAAAACAATGCCTAGGAACAACAATAAGCTAGAGAAGGCCAAACAAAGGAAGCAGTGAACTTGAAGTTGAATCAAAAGAAAATATTCAACCTGAAGATGAGAGAAAGAGAAAAATACTGAAAAAAAAATCACAGACTCTGTGAACTGTGACATCATATTTAAATGACTTGTTATATTTACTTTTATTCTTAAAAATGGGGTAGAAGGAACATATGAAAAAAATGGCCAAATTTTCTAAGTTATTGAAAAACATAAACATATAAATTCAAGATCATTGAACCATAGCAAAATAAATATGTAGAAAAATATACTGGGGCACAGTTTCACGATACACCTGAAAACATAAAGAGAAAAGCCACCAGCGGGGGAAAAAAGCACCATTAAAAAGGGGAAACAAAGATACAAATTACTTCTGATTTCTCATCAGAAACAATGAAGGGCAGGAAAGAATGGAACATCCTTTAAGTGCTGAGGGAAGCAGAAACTCTCAAACTTGAGTTCCATGTGCAGGAAAAAATTAACTTAATAATGAAATAAACATTTTCAGGAAAACAAAAACTGAGAGATCTGTTATCAGCATAACTGTGCTACAAGAAATACAAAGGAAATTATCAGGTTGAGGAAACTTACCTGAAAATTCCTATAGGAAAAATGAAGAAATCTGAAACGGCAAATATTTAGGCAGTTATGAAGAACTACATTTTTTCTTTTAAAAATATCTTTAAAAGAATATGATTTTTTTTTCTAAAAATATCTTCAAAAGAATATGATTCTTTAATGGAAATATAAAAACACTAAGGTTTTGGCTAATGTATATAATGCATTATAAATGAAAATAACACAGGAGTTGGTGAATATAAGACTGTAATTTTTAAAAAAAATGTTCTCATGGAGGTAAAATTAACATACCACATAATTCACCCATTTAAAGTATACAACTAAATGACTTTAATTACTTTACAGAAGGGGGAAGGCTAACATTGAATTTGAAACTTCTTACCAAGCCATGATATAAATATTAACTTTAATTCATCTCCCCAATCTTACCCCATATTGATCTGTAAACACAGAGTAGCCATTGAATATAAGTTATGGTTACAAAATTTAGTCTACTTCAATCATGTCTCTTAGTAATCTATATTAAAAAGTCAGGAATTTAGAATTATAAAAATGTTAACATAAAAATAGAATAAAAGGTATTATGAATAAAGTCTCTCTGATAAAAGCCAGTCCAGGAAAAATTAATATGAACAAAAATTCCACAACCAAAATGGAATTTCTGAAATAACAATACAGTTTGAATCTGATCATAAACTCAAATGACCACTACTTGTTGGCGGCATTCTATAAATAGGGACTAGATGGATGTAGATTATATTTTGTATAGAAGACACCCTACCAGATGGTAACTGGACAATTGAACAAGAAAAGTTATGGCTGGTTCATAAAATGTGCCCAAAGAAGCCCATTGTTTATCAAATAAATTTCTATTTACATGGAGACCATGTTGCACAGTGCAGTATTTCTCCAATCTATACATAGGAAATAGACATATTCTTTAAAGTAAAATTCATTTATATATGTATAAACATAAAACCATAAAATTAGGTACAAAACATCATTCCTTTTTCAAAAATACTTATCAGAAATAATCTTTCAGAAGGAAAATGGCAGGTCAGAAAAACCTACTGTATCATAACAGCTCCCCAAGAGCGAATTAAAACAGCAGTTCTGCAGTGGCAAACAGAGATAGGAAACCTGAGAAATGGCAGTAGGCAACTCAGTAAACTAGCAGCCAAGGGAAAATAAAAAAAATGCTGGTTTCTAGAATAAAAAGGGAATCGTTAAAAACAATGGTAGCAGTGTCAGGTGAGCAGTAGCTCAGTGGGGGGGGGGGGGGGGGGGAAGCTTCCTTCCAACAAGCCAGAAGAAATTTTCCCATGAGATTTAAGAAAAAAAGATGCTGCTAGTCAACAAATTTGCAATCTGAGCAGAACATAAGCTCAGATATGGCTGAAAGTCATGGCACCACCCAACAGAGGCAGTTAAAGTGGGGGAAACAGCAACAAGTTAAAAATACTCTGTATCTACTTCCCAAGAGGTAGACTAGAAATCCTTGATGCTTACCTTTGTTTTTCATGTTTAGTTAATTTTTTTCTTGTCTAGTTTTTGGTATACTTGCTTTTTGAACACCCAACACCAAACAACCACCTAGGCTCTATTTCTCACGAGATTGGTGGATACCCACAACAAGAATCAGTTTAGGCATGGAATGGAGACTGTGAGATAAGACTGGCGAGAAACTCAGGCTGGCTAGGGTAACTACAGATGCCAGTCTATCAGTCTGCATAGTGGAGAAGGAATGAAGGGCACTTTCATTTGAAATTGGCAGTCTGATCTCTGGGATAAAGAGCATAGTGATGGGGGGTGGGGATTGGGACAGATGAGGGTCGGAAGAAAAGCCACGACTCTGGGCCACTTCCCCAAAGCCCAGAAGGGGGTGGAGTATAGATTAACATATTCCACATATTTCTCTCCTCTACACAAACTGAGGCTCTCAGAATCAGTCTGAAGTGAAACCAGTGAGGGCTGGCTAGCAACCTGCCCAGACTTATAGTTCCACCTTGACACAATAACAAAGCCATTTTGAGGGTCAAGTCTGCTTTGAAGCAGATACTGCTCCCCCACCAGAGGTGGCCAGTAAAGGAGAGGGAAAGCTCAGCATACAGATTCTCCTAACAAGTTTGGCCAGTTTGGATCAGAGCTGAGAACAAACAAATAGCATGACACTTGTGTCACACACTTCTTCATAGTTGGGAATCTAAAACTGAAACACCAGAAAGTCCCCTATTTCAAAACCTAATAAAACTGAATCTGTTTGACAATTATTGCATTATCCGCATGCTTTAATGGATTTCTAGGGTATCCCCATGTTTTGTGTTTTGTCACTGTGCTAATTTTATGTATTTTGTCAATTAATTGGATTCTCAATATCTTTTCCTTTCTTTCCTCTCCATTTCTGCCCTCTCTCCTTCATCCTTTTTACCCTCCAAATTTCAACTTCTCTCCTTTTCATCCCCGACCCTTTATCTTTTTTCTTTTCTATTTTCCTTTTTGCCCATTTTCTAATTCAATATAGTGTACTAATGCTTAACTTTTAAAATCTATTCTAGATTATTTCTCACATTTTTTGATACAGTTGCAAAGATCATTAGTAATAACTTTGATACCATGTTGATATATGGTTTGCTCTTATATTACCACTGTTTTTGGCAGTTACTCTCCTTTCAAAGTGGTGTTTATGACTGAAATTAACACTTTAATTATGATGATGGGGTGGGCTGAAGGTAAGATATGCCCCCAGATGAGGGGTTATTATAGAGATAACTAATCATTAAAGGACTTTCACAAAACAGGAGGAATACATCAACAGATGTGCAAATACACGCTCTCAGAAAATATGAGAAAACAGGCCAACAACATACCTTCAAAAATTTATAATCACCCAAAAACTGAATCCATGGATACTAAAAGGGATGAAATCCTAGACAAAGACTTTTAAAAGGTGATTGTTAAAATGATCAAGAGCTACAAGAAGATCTAAGAAATAAGCTAAGGGAGAAAATATAGGGTGAAACTGCATTTCAATAAAGAGACAGAGGTTCAGAAAAAGAACCAAACATAAATCTTTGAAAGGACTCAAAAAATCAAATAAAAGGAGAAAGGAGGGACTGTATAGAGGGGAAAGAAGGGTGGGAGGTGTGGGGGGAAGGAAAAAGTAACAGAATGAATCAAACACCATTACCCTATGTAAATGTATGATTACACAAGTGGTATGCCTCTACTTCAGGTACAAACAGAGAAACAAGTTGTATCCCATTTGTGTACAATAAAAAAAAATTCAGCTGAGAGTCTCACCAATAGATTAGATCACATACATGACAGAATTTGAGGCCTTCAAGACTAGGTGTATGAATTTGATACTCAGCAATACAAATGCAAAGGGAAAAAAAAAGAAACTATGAGCAGAGTACACAAGAACTATAGGACAATAAGAGAATAAACTTCAGAATCATTGGCATTTGAGTAAGGAGTAGTAATACAGACTAATGGTACTGACAACCAATTTAGTTAAATAATGGCAGAAAAATTTTCAAACCTTGAGAACGAGATAAATATCCAAATACAGGAGGCAGTTAGAATAACAACATATTATAATTAAAGTGCCAAATATATGGCATAAGAATAGAATTCTTAAAAACGTAAGAGAGAAATGACAGGTCACATTTAGAGGTAAACCAATCAGCACAATGTCTGATTTCTTAACAGAAACCCTAAATTCCAGGAGAGCTCAGAATAATGTGTTTCACACACTAAAAGAAAATAATTGACAACCAAGATCGTTATATCCAGCAAACTTATCCTCCAGAATCAAAAGAGAACTAAAAACTTTACAAGATGAGCATAAGCTAAAAGAATTCATAACCGCTAAGTCAGCATTGCTGAAAATACTTAAGAAATCCAACACATACAAGAAATTAAAACAAATACCAGAGCTGGGGAAAGGATGAAACTCATTGGAAGCATAGTTAAGCAAATGATAATCAGGGTTGAATTAAACATTAGAAATACATCAAAATTTCAGAAAGTAATAAACATCCCTTTATAATAACACCAAATGTAAATGACCTTAACTAATTAAAAGGTCTGGCAGACTGGATTAAAAAAAAAAAAAAAAAAAGAAGACTATATGTTGTGTGCAAGAGCAAACCTCTGAAAGCATCCACAGGCAAAGAGTGAAAGGATGGAAAATATTCCATGAAAATGGAGCTTGAAAGCAAAGAGGAGTAGCTACTCTCATAACCAATAAAGCAGAGTTCAAGCCAAAATTAATAAGAGACAAAGGTCTCTTTATACTGGTTAAAGGAACAATCTATCAAGAAGATACACCAATGGTAAATATCTGTGCCCCAAATGTCAGTGTACCTAGTTACAGGAAGCAATCAGTACTTAACATAAAGGTTCAAATAGACTCTAGTATAATAACACCAGGTGATTTCAACACACCTCTCTCTGGATGACAGATAGGTCATTCAGACATAAAATCAATAAAAAGATATATGAAACTCCGAAAATATAGATTGAATAGGCTTATCAGACATGGATAGACTATTTCATCCAACAAGAGCTGAATACACTTTTTTTCTTGACTTTTCATGGATTATTCTCCAAAGTAGACCATACTTTGTCACAAAGCAAGACTTTGTGAATACAAAAAAAAAATGTAATTCCTTGCATCTTATCAGATAATAATGAAATGAAACTAAAAATCAACAGCAAGAAAAACTACAGAAATTACATAAACATATGGAGATTAAATAACATATGATAAAAAGCAACACAAAAGATTGATGTACCAAAGCTTATCAATCTTGCTTATCTTTCAAACTAACCAAAATAGAGAGGACTCAAATTAGTAAAATTAAAGTTAAAAAAGGAGAAATCACCACAGACATCTCTGAAATCCAGAGGATCATTAGGGATTATTTTGAAAATTTATATTCCAACATAACTATATCATCAGAAATGTGCAAATCAAAATCACGATATCACCTCACCCTAGTAAGAAAGGTTATTATCAAAAAGACAAAAGATAACTACTGTTGGCAAGGATGTGAAGAAAAGGGAACACTGTACACTGTTAGTGGGAGTCTAAATGAAGCCAGCCATCATAAAAAAAGTATGAGGTCCTCAAAAAATTAGAAATATATCTACTGTATGATCCAGCAACTCAACTCCTTCATTCCTATGTTTTTTGCATCACTATTCACAGTAACCAAAAAATGGAAACAACCTATATGTCCATTGGTTGATGAACGGATGAAGAAAATGTCAGTATATAAACAATGGAATACTATCAGCCATAAAAATATATGAATTCCTGTCACCTGGAACAACATGGATGGGACTGGGGACCATCATATTCAGTCAAAGAGCTAGGCAAAGAAAGGCATATACTACATTTGTGGTGAGCCATCCTTGTTTAGCAGAATCATGCTTGGCTGAGCCATGGGACACAGGTTCCTGACTCCCAGGAGCCGACAGTCATGAGAAACTGTTTCAGACAGATGGAAAGTAGGTGACCCTGTACAGAGGTGGCTCACCTCTGAGGAAGTGCTAATTCTCTAGGCAAATGGCTTCCCTAACTCCACCCCATCCTATTCCTCACAGAAGAAGACCCTCCCGTCTGGGCCCTTTTACCTGAGGAACTATAAATGAAGGTGAAGGTGGGTTCCTCCATCTTGTCAGAGGCCAGATCTGGTATGGCTTGATCCGTTGCACCCCTTTCCATTTGAAAAGATTCCTGGATCTTGTGTTTATTGATTAGATAAGTTTATTAGTATTTAATTGGCTGCCAGCACCATCGTCCTCCCCTCTGACTTCCCTTCGTCCATGCGGGACCAGGAAAACGCCCACACTACATGATATATCTAATATGTGGAATATAAAATCATTGATTTCATAAGAAGTTGAGAGTAGACTGGTAGTTACCAAAGGCAGGGAAAAGTAGAGAGGAGGGTGGGTAAGATTTGATTAATGGGTTCTAATTAATGGGTTGAAGCAAGAGGTTCTGGTGTGCCATCTGACTGTGGTGTGCACAGTAGGGTAAATACACAAAAAGTGAACATACATTTCAAAAAGCTAGAAGAAAGGATTTCAAAAGAAATAAATATTTGAGGAGATATATTTAACATGATTTAAATATTATACAATGTATATATGTATTAAAATATCACAAGATACCTCATTAATATGTACAATTTCATTTTTAAATTTAAAAATAAAAACCACAATGAAACAGCATTTCACACTCAAAAAATAAAACCTGTATTCCAATAAATTGGAAAATCTGAAGAAATGGGCAAATTTCTAAACACAAATGACCTACCAAAATTGAGCCAAGAAGATATAAAAAACCTAAACAGACCAATAACAATCAATGAGAAGAAGCAATAATAAAAAGCCCTGAAACACAGATAAATCCAGGATCAGAATGATTCTTGGTTCTACCAGAATTTTATTTTTATTTGTTTTTTTTAATTGGTACATTATAATCATACATAATAGAACTCATTATGCCCTATTTGTTCATGCACATTACATAATTTGATCAATCTCAGTCCCAACTATCTTCCCCTTTCTTTCTCTCCTTTCCTTCTTCCTCCTGATCCACTTGCTGTACTTTACCAATCTCCCTTTTATTATTATTATTAATTACTAATATTTCAATTAGTGCATATATATTTAATTAGTACATTATATGATTCATTATGGTATTTTTACAGGACACAGCATAACTTGTTTATCAGAATTTTAAAGAACTAATGCCAATTTTCCTTGTGAAATAGAAAGGAGGGCAGAACACTCCTAAATTTATTGTAGGAAACCATTATCATCCTTATACCAAAACCAGATAAAGATATATCTAGGAAAGAAAACTACACATCAATATTCCTGATGAAACTAGACACCAAAATCCTTAATAAAATATTAGTACTTTGTATTAAAAACACATGAAGAGTATACTTCATGATCAAGTTGATTTCATTCTAGGGATGCAAGGATGGTTCGATGAACACAATTCAATAAATGTTATTCACACAAATTGAATTAAGGACAAAATCACATGATCATCTCAATAAATGCAGAAAAGGTCTAGGACAAAATTCAGCACTCATCCATCTTAAAAATATGGAAGAAACTAGGGTTAGAAGGAATTTACCTCAAAAATCATAAAGTCTGTATGTGACAAACCCAATGCCAACATCATACTGACTGAGGAAAAACTGAAAACATCTCCTGAAAAATGAGTAACAAGACATGGATATCTACTCTCATCACTCCTATTTAATATGGTACTTGAAATTTTAGCCAGAACAATTAGAAAGGAGAAGGGGGGAAAGGAACAAATAGGAAAGGGATAAGTCAAATTATCCCTATTTTCAGATTGCGGGGTACCATCAATGGTTTGCAAAAAAAACCAGGCTTGGTCGAGTTACCAGACACAAAATCTGGCTCTCAGGAACTGGCAGTCATGAGAGACTCTTCCAGATTGCTTGGAGTATGTGGTTTTGGTGCAGAGGCTTACTGCTGGTATTTGCAAGCCCTGCTGGGATGACCTGCTAGGACGGAATGGCTTGACTCCACCCCATCCTATTTCCTACAGAATAAGTTCCTACCAGTCCCCCTTTGATCTATACCACTGTAAATAGAGACAGCGTGGGCTCCTCCATTATTAGAGCCAGATCCTTTAGCATGGCTCAATCTATCATGCCTGCTGATTCAAGTGATAACTGTCTCCTGTGTTTTTTTTTTTTCCTATAAAATAAACTCCCTAGTGATTAATTTATAGCTGGCCCATCCTTCCGGTAGGAATCCTGTCCCTCACCCACACAGGACATGAGGTGAGAGCAGATGATATAATCCTATATTTAGAAGACCCAAAAAACTCCACAGGAAGACTCCTAAAGTTGTGAAACAAATATAGCAAAGTTGCAGGATACAAAATCAACATACAAAATTGGTAACTTTTCCATATACCAATAATGAATCTACTGAAAAAGAAATCAGGAAAACAATTCCATTCACAATAGCCTAAAAAATAAAACAAAATAAAATGAACAAACAAAAACCTAGGAATAAATCTAGGCAAGGTGGTGAAAGACTTCTGCAATGAAAATTGTAGAACACTGAAGAAAGCAATTGAAAAAGACACCAGAAGATGGAAGATGTATGTTCTTGGATACATAGAATTAATATGGTTAAAGTGGCCACATTACCAAAACCATCTATAGATTCAAAGCAATCCCCATCAAAACACTAATGATATTCTTCAGAGAATAAGAAAAAATAGGTCTACAATTCATGTGGAAGCACAAAATGCCCACAATGCCCAAAGCAATTCTAAGCAATAAGTACAATACTGGAGCCATCACAATCCCCAATTTCAAATTATACGACAGAAATAGAGTAACAAACAGCATGATACCGCCGTAATTTGGTCAATTTCATTCCCGAATACCTCCCCTTTCCCTAGTGTCCACAGACCCACAGACCAATGGATTAGACTATAAGACACAGAGGAAACCCCACACAGATATAGTCATTTGACCTTGACAAAAGGGCCAAAAACATATATTAGAGAAAAGATAGCCTTTTAAATAGATGATGCTAGGAAAATTGGATATGCACTTACAGAAGAATGAAACTAGATCCCAATCTCTCAACCTGTACAAAAGTCAACTCAAAGCGGATCAAAGACCTAGAAATTAAGCCAGAAACTTTGCAAATGATAGCAGGAAACACAGAGTCCACACTTCAACATATACTGCAACATAACCTCCTCAATAAGACTCCTAAAGCTCAGGAAACAAAACCAAGAATTAATAACTGAGATAGCATCAAACTAAAAAGCTTCTTCACAGGAAAAGAAATGATTAAGAGTGCGAAGAGAAAGACTACAGAAAGGGAGCTTTGTCAGCTTCTCTTCTGAAAGAGGATTTATATCCAGACTAAATAATTTCTAAAAACTTAACATAATCCTCCACAAATAACCCAATCAATAAGTGGACAAATGAACTAAACAAACATTTCTCAAAAGAAGAAATACAAGTGGCCAACAACTATTTGAAAAAATGTTCAATATCTTTAGCAATCAGGGAAATGCAAATCAAAACTACACTGAGATTTCATCTCCCTCCAGGTAGAATGGCAGCCATCAAGAATACAAATAATAATAAATGCTGGTGAGGGGGCAGGGAAAAGGTCCACTTTACTACTATGGCTGGAATTGTAAATTTGTACCATCACTATGGAAATCTATATGAAAGTTTCTCAAAAGACTAAAAAAGGAAACACCATGTGACCCAGCTGTCCCACTTCTCAGCATTTATCCAAAAGAATTAAACTCAGCATACTAGAGCAACACATGCATACCTGTTCATAGCTGCACAATTCACAACAGTCAAGTCATATAACCAGGGCAGGTGCCAGTCAACAGATGAATGGATGAAGAAAATGTTCTATACACAATGAAGTTTTACTCTGCCATAAAGAGGAATGAAAGTATATCATTTATCGAAAGGTGGATGGAAGTGGAGAACATCATGTTAAGTGACAAACCAGTCTCAGAAGATCAGGGGTCATATGTTTTCTCTCACATGTGGAAGCTAGAGAGAAAAAAATGGGAACAAAAGGCCTGGGAGATATCATAAAAACAGAAAAGAGACCAAAAGAGTAGAGGAAGGAGATCAGGGGTAGGGACAAGAAGGGGGAAAGGGGAATGGAATTGACCAAATTACATTATGTGCAAGTATGTGAATGTATGAATGTATCACAATAAATTATATTTAAGTATAGTACACAAATAAAAAAGTATTTTTTTGAGTGCCTTTTAAAATAAGGTGTCATTGTTACATTATAGAACTTTTATTTGAAGATGAATCTGAATGTTCCTATTACTTAAATCTACATTGAATAATCTGGTAGATGAACTTTGGATCAGGGCATTTAGCACCACAGAATTATTTCAAAGAAGTATAACGATAAGGTCTATAAAATGCAATGACTGTTGCAAATTTAATACAGTTCAATATGTTCCTTTGAGTTCATGGTACCTGTATTACCAAATGCTATGTTACAAATTAATCTTTAACATCTTCGGTTTTATATTGCATCATGATTTTATTTTGCATTCTCTAATACATAATTTGATAGTGAACACAAATGTACAGTAAATAATTGCTCTTAAGTCACAAGTCAGTACTTTGTTGTAGGAGTTCACTAAGGTTACTCATAATATCATTGTTAAATATCTATAATCAATAACATGAAAGCACAATTTAAGTCAAAGGGAAGTTTTTTTCATACCAGTCATCACCTTTTAATATATTACATAGTTTACTTCATTAGCTTATTGTCTCTCTTATATTCCCACAAGAATGTTAAGTTCATTAGAGCAGCAGCATTTAAATCTTTTCTTCATAATGTATCTCAAGTGCCTAGAGTAATGTCCAAGACATAAGCCCTCAGTTAATATTTGTTGAAAGAATGAAAAACTTGTCATAAGACTTTTTGGGGATACACAAACCTTTCAGGATTCCCAGATTGAGAAATACTGGCACTGAGGCAAAAGCAGTGGCTTAGGAGCAGGAAAAACCTGAATTTGTATCTTTTTTTAATCTATTATTTCTCACTTTGCTACTTACTAGCTGTATGACACTGAGCAAATTACTTAAATTCAGAATTTTCCTATCCCTCCCAGTAAAATGAAAAGTCAGTTAAAAATGGGGATAATGGTCAATACAAAGTATATAAACATAAAAAAACAGCAGATGTAAAGATTATCAATACTATTAGAAACATCAGAGAAAAACATTTAATCAACCAAAATATTTTTTCTATGCTATGACTTTCCTTTCCTTTATTTCATCTTATTCATAAAAGATAAAAGAATATTGAAGTAGGTTTAGAATAAATGAAAAAGCAAAAAGGAATAGAACTTAAAACTTCCATTGAAACAAGTGGTTAAAATATTGGAGGATGTTTTCATAATCCTTTGTCAGGTGCTGAAAGAGCTTGGTTAAGATGGGGCTATAAATAAGTCAAAGAAACAGCATCAGCAAGGACCCAGAAAGAGAGGAAACATGAAACAGAAGGACGATCACCCTGTGAGTTGAGCTGCACAAGAACCTCCACCAATTGTTCATGCATAGCTTATCACCTACCTTCTCCCTCCTTGCCAGCTCTGCTTGGTTCGTCAGGAACTTTAACCCTCAGGCCAACCCTAAAGGAAGAATTAACCTACTTATTGAACCCTGAGGCAGTGTGTTTGGCCAGGAAGCTGGGTATTTGGGGAACAGAGAAATGATCTCTGGGTTTTATTGCAATATCCCATAACCACTGAAGGAAGAGGTTAAAACAATGTACTATATTAAGAAAAAGTAGTGTCAATTTATTTCTTGGTTTTTAAATTTAGCTGCCAAATGGAATTTTCAAAAATACTTTGGAAATACAAGTAGATTTAAGGTCTGTTTTGGGTAAATCATTTATTTTAAAAAGGGAGAATAAAGTACTACTTAATTTTAGACAAGTTATCATTAGTGTTCAGTTATGCACACAAAACAGCAATTAATTTTGGTGCATAATAATTATACGAATAGTGGGTTTCATTGTGGCATTTCGTACATGCAGATAACATAATTTGAATAATTTCATTCCCCATTTTCCTGATCCCTTTCCTCTATCTTACAGGTCTCCTTTTATTTTCATGAGATGCCCCCCTATCCCACTGACAATAAAAGCAATTTTGGATTGCTAAGTTTAGTCTTAACCAAACCATATTTGAACAATGTAGATATTGGAAGATAAAAATTAATCTGTTCTTACACATTCTAATAACAGTAAAAAATAAATGTGTTAAATGTAGAATATATGCTTGAAAATAATTCAGGTGTTTACAGTTGAGCAAAGAGTCCCATAAACTTTTCCTTGACCTTTTCTTGTCACCTGTTTCTGCTAATGTGCAAGTGGCTGATTTCCCTTGTGTAGACATTATCTTAACTAACTTCCAGTTAGCTGATTCACTCTATTGCCCTGCACTCTTCATTCTCTATATAAAAATGACTGATATCTATCTTGCTGAAACTTCACAGCTAATAATCTGTTCTGTAGTAAGGCAAGATATTTCTTCCTCTAGTTAAGAAGAAACTCACCCAGGATAAATTGTTTTTTTTTCCAATACTGTTTAAAACTGTTGAATATGTTACATAGTCTAATTATCTACAGATAAACTAATAAAATATGTGTGCAAAAAGAGAACTGTTGCTTATGAAAACATCAACAAACTAAGCAGAATGCTCTTTAAAAACTCAAGAAAGAAGTCCCTAAAAATGAACTAGAATTAGGTGTGGATGAGACACTGGAAAAGATTAGAAGATCAATTGTGAATATTTCAAAAATTTTAAAACGCCTCCTTTCTTTCTTCAAAGAAATCAAAATGGGAACTCATACATCATGCATTAAGGGTGTGATTTTCTGTGAGGGATTCAGAACACTATACTCAAAGAAAATCTTGGCAACTTTACATCTAAAGATTGGTGAATAAATGCAGTTGTGTGTTTCAAAGAAAGTAAAATACTTAAGTATTAGCATTTTATTAGTCCCATTTATAACTAACTTTTAAAAATGAACAAATTACAGGTCCCTATCATTTTATTTAAGAGGGGTCTACTCTATTAATCTTGACGGTTCCTCCTCAGTCTTAGAATGCTGGAGGATTCAGATGAAAGTTTCCCTACCACTCTTAAACATTATGGAAAGGGATATGCTAAAAATAACAGCCATTTGTTAGGATCTAAAGATTTCTAGATGAAATTAAGATTTCAGAGTAAGCAACTGTAAGAACTGCAGTTAACTTGCAAAAGATAATACACAGAAAGAAAAGAAACACGGTGTTCAAGATTCAATTTTGAAACGGAGGAGAAAAGAAAGGATGTGCATACAAAAAAGAACAGTAAATCAAAAGAAAATAATTTAAAATAACATGAAAGAATGATGTGAATGAACCTGAATATACAACTGTAATTACTGTTAAAGTGAAAACAGGTTCATCAATTGGAAAAGTTACTTAAACTAGGGACGTTCATCATGTGGAATTCTAAGTTGTTAAAACGAGAGAAGTAGATAGAGACCTGAAAAGGTTCCAAAGCTTTATTATTGCACTAAGAAAGCAAGATGAAAAAGAAAACTATGATTCCCATTTTTGTTCAACATTTTGCATATGTAGCTGTACAGTGTAAAAAGTCTTAAAGAACACACGGAAAGCTCATCATGCCTCCTTAGTCTCCAGTAAAGGATACCCTTGGAAAGTGGCACTGAGGGTAACAAGGGTGGGGCACACTTTCTACAGGGCCAATGTTCTTAAAATGCTTTGCTAGTTTTCCAAGTAATATAGCTTTGGAAAAGGTCATGGTAAAACAATGTAACTACTGGGATTGATGGCCACAGAAAGACTACTTTATATTTCACCTTAAAGACTTTGGATATCACTGATATTTAACAGGTTTATGACTTTTGGGGTGATGGCTGAAAAACAGCAAGATACCTTTTCCAAACTGATAAGAAAGGCTAAAGGAACCCTCTAAAATAAAGAAAACCAACAATGAAATAAATATTGAGAACTACATATCAACTTTTTTCCATTTATAGCCCCATGCTTTTTTGACACTATCAGACTTTCCTTTTACATTAATTCAGTGATGTTATTCTATAAATTCTAAAACTGTCATGCCTTTTAACTTTTAAGAATTCTGATCTGACTTTTCCTTTCCTTCAAAGCTTGTTGTTCATTTTCTCTCTCACTCTTTTACACATCCTCTTGAATCTATGCTTTTTTTTTTTTTTTTTAAGTTTTGTTTTGCTTCTTGCATCACCTGTACTTCTTTTGGAGTCAACAATTCATTTTTCTCATTTTATTTTTTCATTTTCATCTTGCTGATTTTCTACTTATATCTGGTAGGCTTTGTGTGTTTATAAGTGAAGGTCTAAGTTGCTCATGACAGGTGATCGTCATGGATTTCTTGCCCCTCTGTTGTAGTTCTGTGTTATGTTTCTCCAGCAGCATTTCTTCCTCAATAAGCAGGCTGACTTGTACCTCTAAATTAAGTGGAAAAGACATGTCAACAGTCATAAGCAAGTAGCAAGAGATAAAGAAGACTGCTACAGTACACTGACACATGTACAGGACACTGGCACATGTGAGAAGGCCTTGGTATATTTATAAAGCATCTCCTACCAGATCCCTTAATTGATCTGTCTGCATAGGAGTCTCCTAATAGGAGAGCAATGTCTTATATCAATTACACACAGATCTGTTTTAGGATCTACCTTTATTGAACCCTAGAAGGATAGTTGCTAACAGGATAATTATTGAAAACACAGAAGAATCTAGAGTCTTTTTCTATGTAAGAGACCCACTCCCCCTTACAAGGAAATAGTGACTCTTTCTAGCTTATGGCCATGATAAAACTTCAAATTAGGTAGGTACCTTATTAAATAATGCTTTCTTTTCTCAGAATATGACCTCTCATAATATGGCACCTCAGAATATGGCACCTCTCTGCCAAACAGAGCAATAACCAGTATCAAATAATTTTTTAAAAAGATTATTTTAGTTGTTAATGGACGTAGGCAAGTGCTGCACCACTAAGCCACAACTCCAGTCCCTAGTGTCAAATCCTGGCATAGCAATGATCATGATGAAAAGCGTTCAATATCTTTGGCCATCAGGGAAATGCAAATCAAAATTATACTGAGATCCCATCTTGCCCCAATTGGAATGGCTACCATCAAGAATACAAAAAAGAGTAATGCTGGTAAAGATGTGGGGAAACAGGAGCCATGATAAACTTATGGCAGAAATGTAAATGAGTACAGCCACTATGGAAATCAGTATGGAGGTTCCTCAAAAAATTAGAAATAGAATTACCATAGGATCTAGCTGCATCAGGCTGCATATCCATGTTTATCAAAACACAATTCACAACAGCCGAGCTATGGAATCAGATTAGATGCTCAACAACAGATGCATGGATAAAGAAAATGTGGTATATAAAACCAATGGGGGTATTATTCAGTCATGTTTGAAGGAAAATGGATGGAACTAGAGGTCCTCATGTTAAGCAAAATAGATTGGACTCAGAAAGAGAAGTACTGCGTGTTTCCCTTCATACATGGAATCTATGGGAAAACTGGTATGAAAGTAATGAGGAGACAATTAAAGAAAAGGAAAGGGATCAGGAAAAGGGGCGTGAAGGAAGGGATGGGTTATGGGGTTGGATGATAAAAGCACGTTATTTGAATTTACAAATATGCCACAACGAAACCTACTATTCTGTATAATTAAAATGCACTAATAAAAATAAATAAAAATTAAAATTAAAACAAAACGTTCTTGGCACAGTCCCATGGAGAAATCTTGGGCCTGCTAAGGATGAGAGAGATTTAATGCCAACCAAGTATGGCAACACCTAGCTAGAAAGTGCTATAGGAAGTGGAAAAGCATGCCTGGGTAAATCCTGAGGTTGTTGAACCACAAGAAGGACAATATACTGGGCATATATTTGACTTTTGTTATTTTTCTATGTAATTAATCCACATTTAGAGGACTTGGCAATTTACACTTAATATACTTAATGGAGATTAAGTGTAAAGCTTCAATCTCATTGTCTTAGATTGAATATTTTTGGTAACCATTTCCTCTCCTTTGGTAATTTATTAACTATAATTGTCATTATAGCTTTATTTTACGATATGATATACAACTTTAACTTGTTATAGTCTACTTTCAAGTGATATTATCAATATTATACTACTTTATGTGTAGTATAAGAAACTTAGAGCAAAAGGTTTCCATTTATGTTTTCTTCAACAGCTTTTTCTAAAATATTTTTCTTACTTGTCAATGGACTTTTAATGAATGAATTAATTTATATGTGGTGTTGAGAATCGAACTCAATGCCTCATATATGCTAGGCAAGTGCTCTACAACTGAGCCACAACCCCAGTCCCTCTTCAATACCTTTTGTGTGATTACTGTCATGAGTTTTACATTTACATGTTATAAAAATAATGTTGCTATTACTTTTGCTTTAAACTATCAATTACCTTTAAATACATATAATAAGGAAAAAGTTTTTAAAAATTTACCAGTGCCACTTACCATTTCCAATGTTTTTTATTCACTTGGTATAATTTTCCATTTCCCTGGGGAGCTTCCTTTAACATTTCTTACAGTGCAGGTCTTCTAATGATGCATTTTTCTGCTTCTGCACACTTTAAAAAGTTTATATTTCTCTCTTGCTTTTGGAAAGATATTTTTGTTGTATACAGAATTTTAGTTTAACTCTTTTCTTTCAATACTTTAAAGATATTTTCCACTGTCTTCTGGCTTGCATTGATACCAAAGAGAAATTTATTGTTGTTCTCATCTTTATTCCTCTGTACATAATGCGTCATCTTTTGTCTGGCTGTTTTTAAAATGTTCTATGCAATGACATGTCATCGCAATGACTTTTATGCAGAATGATATGATAGCATAGTTTTTTTTTTAATATCTTACACTTGATATTGATACAGTTGTACCTACTGGATTTTATAGTTTTCAACAATTTTGAAAAAAATTCAGCTATTATTTCTTTGAATAAAGAAAAATTCTTCTACCTTCCCTTCGAGGACTTCAATTACACATGTGTTGGGTCATATGAAGTTGTTCCCCAACTCACTTATGCTCTATTCATTATTTTTTCTGTTATTTTTTTTCTCTGTATTATTTTGGATAGTTTCTATTTACATTTATTCAAGTTCACTAATCTTTTCTTCTCAAATATTTATCTTCTGCCTATCTTTTCTAGCATTTTCTCAATCTTGGACATGGTGGTTTTACTTTCTAAATGTTCAATTATAGTCCTTTAAAAATCTTTTGTTTCTACTTAACTAATTTCTTCAGCCTTCTTGAACATAGAGAATTCAGTTGTGAAAGCTATTAACTAATTCTATCTTCTGCATCATTTTCAGTCTGGTTTAGATTGATTAATTTTTCACCTAATTATAGGTAGCAAGTATTTTATCATAGTCTATAGCCTATTTTTTTTTTTTTTCACTTATTGTCTGTTATTCAGAGAGGTGAAGTTTTCAGTTTTGATGAAGTTCAACTTATCTGTTCCATTTGTGGTTCAGATTTCCTCTCAAACTTGTTTTGGGCCTAAATTGTTTTCTTAAGATACAGATAATTAATTTAAAACTTTCCATATATCTAAAATACATCATTATGTTTATTTCCCTCCAAGACCCTCTGCCTCTTAGAAATTATGTTTTCATTTTTATTCCATTAAAAACATTTTCTAACTCCCCACTTTGTCTATTAAAACCATGTCATTCAGAAATAAATTTAATTTCCAAAACTTAAGATTTTCCAGGTATTATTCTCTTATTGATTTTGAGTTCAATTTATTTGTGTTCATAGAATATATTTTGTCTGACTTGAATATTTTAAAACGTTAATTTTTTATGGGTCACATGGTGATCCATCTTAATGTTCCATGTGTACTTGAAAATAATTTGTAGACTGCTCTTATTGCTTGGGGAGTTTCCCATTTTTATCTTCTTACATGGCTTTTAAAATAAAACCACGCAAAGAGGAATATGTCACATAAAGTCAGATTCAGAAATATGATTTGACACATGAGTTTGAAAAATTAAACATTTTATATAGGAAGTTTAATAGTAATAGTTCTATTACTAAGTAGTTCTCAACATGCACTTAATGATGTACATGTACATAATTAATAATGCATAAGAGATCAGGCACCAGTAAATGAACACACATAATGATTAAATTACCTCTTCACACGCTGACATCCCAATTGGTTCCTAGTATGTATGATCCATTAACCCATTCTCTATATTCAAGTTATGCTGGTGTTATTTTGATTCTTCAAAGCAGCTATGTTTTTTTTAACCCGCATCAGGATTTACTCTATATGTGGAAAATACTTTCTCCCTCTTTTTGTCTAATCTCCAACTTTCAGAGTTGACTTTGAATACATGTTCTTTGGGACTCTTTCTGACATGCTCTTCCAGGGTCAGGTCCTCCCTGTAAACATTTTCATGATAGCCTATACCTGCTTTTCATAGATTTTATAATGAAAATGAAAAATACAAGGCCAGATTAAGTCAGATTATCAAAGATGTTACAACTTCTTAAAAGGTTTGATCATCTTCTCAAAATGAGATTGGAGTGGTCAACTGAAATGAGTCATCTAAAACCTGATTTTTATTGAACAGCATTTCTTTTCTGAAGACAACTGTGAAAGCAGAATTATACCTTCAAAATAAGACCACAGGTTGATACGAACTTTTCATATCAATATCTAACACATCCAGGACTACAATTTACAAAATGTTGCACAGAGTAGGGGACACAAAGACCCAAATGGATGAGAAGTCTCATTCTTCCACCTTTATAGATCCAGACACATGGATAAGGTGTCTGCTTCTCTAAGATTTCCTGGATTTAGAAAAGAAAACCTGTAACAAATAGCACATTGGTCATTAATGATATCTTTCCCAAACTGAATCTAAATATTAAGGTTTCAGAGTCCATGTTCCTTATCAACTTTTAGGCAAAAAAATTAATAGGTAAAGGGAATGAGAAGAAAAATCTTTGTCTTTCAAGAACATTTGGAACCTTCATTTCTTTTAAAAAGCACATGACCATATTATAAGGGGGCATTTGGAAAATATACAGGGTTTTGCTGACAGTGGAGTTGTAGGAGCTGCCTTCCTCATCTCATGTCTCTCAGGCTTACTTTGTAAATTATGTGAAACACTTTTAGACAGACACTGGCACTCATAAATTATACAGCTCATTTGCATATTCCAGTCATGAGACGTTATGCAAAGTGACATGATTTGCATAATGGATTCCTCTTGTCGCTTCACTTGCTGCGTGCTTTTAAAAAACAAAATGAAATAAAATGAAAGCATGAAAAGGTGAAAGCATCAAGTTCCCAGCCTTGCCTGTCTCCTTTCCAACTACAATGTCAATTGCTTTCATTTTATTGGGGGGAAGGGGACAGAAAGCAAATACACACACACAAACAAAAAACAGAGCTTTGATAAGAATTTTGTTCTTAATTACAACCTACTTACTTTCTCACTGAAATCCTTCGCCATAAATGACCCATTTGGGTCAAGAAGAATAGGAACAAAACAAGACATTGAGATAGGGCGAAAAACTTCATGGAACTTTTTCTTTAAAAGACAAACAAACAAACTGCTATGCCAGTGATACTTGGGGAAGGTGTCGTCTTCCTATGTAAAATTAAAACAAAGATGAAAAAAACTTAAAGGCAAGAATTATTTTCTCGTTGCTGGAAAAAGCACATTTCGGATGAGATAAGTGGTCTTGGAGAGGGATACCCCACCCCCAGGTGAACTTATAAAGGGCTTTCCTAAATTGAAAGAGCAAGAGAGAAGGAGAAAGCCGGGGTTGTGTTTCGACAATTTAACAAAATATATAATGGCTACACATATTGTGAAGGATGAGGCAGTGCCACGTCGACTTCTGTCGGCTCTACTCCAATAAGCAGGCAACGCTCGCTCGCAGTTGCTAGTTCTGCTGCGGGCTTTCCCTGCCCCCCTGCACCAGTGCGAAAGCAGAGTGTGCCAAGCGGCTGGCGTCTGTACCCTGTGGGAAAAGTTAACTGTAATTCTTCGGCTTTTAAAATCAATTAACCCGTGTGTTAATTAACGTCAAGTCGACGGGAGGAGGAGAAGAAGGGGAGGGAGGGAGGAAAGAAAAAAGCTGCAAGGGCGGATGGCAGAAGAGTTGGCACGGTGCCATCCATTCAGGGGCAACGCCACAGTTTCGTGTGATAGCAGCAGCGGGTATATGTTACCGGGCCCTGTATGCGGGCCAGACAGTGCGGTAAAGCCAAGGGAGATTATCCAGACCCCCAGGAGCGAACAGCAAGCAGCAACCGAAGGCGCAAGTGCCAGGATTACAGCCTAGGCTGCTCCAACTATGAGCCCTTCCTCGGACCTTGGGAGTCGGCTACTTGGGGTTTGGGGGTCTTCCACACCAAAGAGGCACAAAGCTGACTTTAATCACTTTTTTTCCTTTAAACTTGATTCTGCTGCAGTGGAGCCAGCACAGCGGATGTTTTCACACCCAGCAAGACAAAGGCCGTCGTCTCCGCCATGACACTGTTTCGTTCCAAGCAGAGGCCGGGATCCTGGACTCCTTGAAAAATCAAAAAGAAACAAGGAAAACAAACAACAAATACAGCAACAAACAGAAAAAAATAACAACCACCAAAACCGTTTGCCCGTTTGCCATGCCAGGGGTGATCTGGGCATCTGTTGCAGCAGAAGGCGCTTGTGTGGGGCTATTTTTTTTTTTTTTTTTTTTTTTTTTGGCAAGCTGTTGGCTTGTTTGCTATTCAACTTCGTTTATAATTAACTTAAAAAAACAACAATACCATTCAGCCTAGTCAACAACAAACAAAGAGAAAAAGCAGACATCGGAAGAGAAATGCCATAGGAAGCGGCATGAATGCATGCCACAGCCGGTGCCACTTGCCATTCGGAAAACCTCAGGGAAAGATGCCAATCTTACAGCTCTGAAGATGCAGAGAAGGGAGCATAAAGGTCTCCGAATAGAAATCATAAGGAAATAATACCGCTTTTAACATCTTGGATTGCAATTGCACACAGCCTCTGCTGGGAGAAGAGAGGGAATATTTAAATGGAGATATAGATGGGTATAAATGAAAAGATAGGCACCTATCGAGTGCATATAGACACAAATGTAAGCTGTATGTGTATATAAGTACACATATTTGCAGATGAATTAAACGCTTAGATATGTATATATTTTGTGTGATAGGTATGGATATGTATATAGGTGTGTATGTTTATGCATATACATACTATGTGGGATGTATGCATGTGTGAGAAAAGGGAGAGGAAGGCAGAGGAGAGCGAAGGAAATGGTGTGTCTGTGCATGCATGTGAGTGCATACATCCCACTTTTTGACCCAGGTATACACAGAAGACAAAATAAAAATCATACTCCAGCAGCAAGCAGGCAGCCAGAGATTTATCTACATTCACTGCTATCACCAGGGAGATGAATGGGGCCGATCTGAAGCCCTTTTACAAGATCCACTATGGGAGTGAAGGAGGAGGAGGGATGCCACACAGACATGCACAAACTTGAAGGCAGAGGGATTTGGAAGGGGCTACTGAGGAAACCCTGGTGGCATAATGCAGGGGAGAAGAAGGGGAAAGAGGCTTGTCTCTATGTTTTAGGTGGTTGTTAAAAAAAGAAAAAAATCTGCAAAAGGGTTTCAGGGAACGGCTGGTACTTACGTTGTCTGCGTTGCTGTGAATCCTGAAAGGTGTTCTGTTGGCACTGGGCGCTGAGCCAGGGGCAGGCGCTGGAAACAAAAGGGAGAGACAAAAAAATAAAGTCATTCAATGGGAATATTAATTGCTGCTCTTGTGGATCTTACAAAACACACAAACTGTTTTCTTTTTCTTTCTTTTCTTTTCTTTTTTTTTTTTTTTAAATGTGGATTGGCGCGTGTCCCTTTCGCATGGAATATACAAGTAGTATGGGATTTACAGCCCAGTTACGGGACTCAGGATTAACCGCGCTGGCATCTTTTGGGCATATTCGTCCTTTTAATGAATGAGCTTTCGCTGTTAATGAGGAATAATCGTTTGGCTAATGAGCTTTGAAACATTAAGAGAAAAGAGGTTTTTTTTTTTCCTTTTTTTTTTTTTTTTTTTCCCGTTAATCGCTCTGGTGCGACTGCATGGATGGATTACAAAAGACAGCAATAGGAATGCAGTACAAAGGGGGGGAAAACCTCTCCTGGAGTGGGAGAAGCACCGAGATGGGTGATGTGTCCCTGCGTCTTTCCTTCCTTCTCTCTCCCTTTCACACTGCCAACTGCTATGGGTTTCCATAACTCCGCAATCAAAGTGGATGGTCGGGAAGGATTATTACAAAGAGTGAAGCCTCCGCTGTTAATGTCTCCAGTGTTTAATCATCATACAGTAGAATGGTTTTATGCATATTTCATTTGCATATCATTAAACTGTGTTAGCGAGGGGCATTCAGAGCCAGGAGAAGTACAAAGTTGGGGAGAGAGGGAAGAAAAAAAGGTCCCTATGATGCTTATCTTCAAACAGAGACTTGTTCCATGATCTGTCTTCTACTTTTGCTAAAATCATTATGACTTGGAAACCTTTGAAGTTGGATACAACCTTGGATTCTTCTAATTCCTGCAGAGCGGTATATTTTAAAAAACAGCAGAAATGTTCCTGCACTAGACAATTAAAGGAATATAAACTCCAGTGGGTTGAAACTAGTAGCTCTTTGGGGAATGCAGTGGCAGAGGCTTCTACAAATACCAACACTTAAAAAAATAATAAAGAGCATCATATTAAAAACAAAGAAAACGAAGACAAGAAATATTAACATGTGGATTACATTTCTTTTGGGGGGTAATGAACTAAAGAGAATGAAGAAGCCATCGGTAATTTATCCCTTCATTAATGAACAGTCACCTTTTTGTATGTGTTTGTTTTTGTTCTTTCATTTTGAAGAGGGATGTTGTCACTTTTGAAGCAATTAGTCAATTATTTTGTAGCTCTGATCTTTTCCCCATGCACCCGACAGGAAAGCAAGGTGGTGGTTAGGGAATATGTGAGTATTGGGGGGACAGGGGGGAGAGGAGGAATACAGTGAGTTCTTTGTAGATCTAATACATGCACAACATATTAATTGGGGGCTTTTAAAGCGGCCTCAATAGGCTATTTCATTCTTGGTAAAAGCAGCTGGTTAGCCACTACTGGTGACTCTTCAAATATCACTTTAACTATTTTTATTCTGTCGTTGTTGCTGCCTTGTTTTGTTTTTCTTCAGTCAAGGATGAGCATATGCTACCCCTTCTTTATTGCGTCTCTTTTCTCCTCCATCTTCTTCACTTCCAATTTCCAAACTGTAAAACAATGTTGGTTTAATATTGAATCCTGGTGCACAGTCTAACTGGCACAACTTGATTTGGAAATGAGATGCTGTTTTATATTTAAATTATCCCTGCTCCTCCCTTATTCTCCAAAGCTTTGTCTCTGCTATGAATATTCAGATGAGGCATGATGTGATTACACTGTACAATTACTCCTATCCATGGGGGTGGCAGGGGCTGCTAGGGAGACAGAGCTATACAGCCTCCAAGCTAATACAGAATTTTGTTTTTGGGATTTTTCCTATCTCCTTGGCACTGTGGTACATGCAGATGTCGCTGTTGTTCTTTATAAAGCCCTAATGATATGCAAAAGCATAACGACTTGGTTTGGACGCAAAGCATCAACGAAATATTATGGATGTCTTTAAGAAAGGGGGAGAGAAAATCCTGACTGAAGGAATGTCCACATAAATTATTTTTATTTAAATGAATTCAAAGGATGGGGTGAGGGCAAGTCAGAAGGAGTCACATGGAAAACATGCATAATATTAATATGCATAAAGAATTCTCACCCAGGAGAAGCTCCTCACTACAGCTCATGGGACAAACAGGTTCATTAGGAAACAGCTCAGAGCGACTGCAGCATTTTGCTATTTCAATTTTTTCCTTATTTTAAATGAAGAGTCAGACAGATGTGTTTTCTTTGCATGGCAGCATTGAGATGGATCCAATCTGTGAAATTTCCTGCCCAAATAGCATTTCTAATGGAAACTGGAACTAAACAAGGGCACGGATATGGAAGGGAGGGGAGAAGAGAGAACACATGAAGAGGAGTATATTCAGAGCCACTGCATGGCATTTTGTAGTACAGGAGGTTTTCAGAAACCACCTTTGCTTCATTAGTCCTAGATGTGGGCTCCTGATGCAGAGAGCAATCAGGGTTTACCAAGATGGGCACTGAGACAGGCCCTTCTAGGTCTGGGGCTGAGGAAAGCTGCGGCAATGTGCCTGTCCCCACCCCCCAGCTGTCTACAGCTCAGAAGCCAAAAGCACAGCTACTCCTAATTTGGGGATGCAGTAGAGTGCCTCCTGGTCCAGGTATTTGTGAAAGAGGGAATTCTTGGTGCTATCATAGTGTATGTTGCGAAAGAGCAGATGGAATCATTTGGGGGCTTACGGAGGCCTGATGATTCTTATGCTGGTTAATTCTCAGGGTAATGATTGCTGTGGTTGTTTAACGTTTTCAGAATGCTGAAATTATGAGTGTGGATTAGTGCATGTTTACAATGAGGAGAGATAGACAAATAGTGAATGAGCCTATTGTGTGGATTCAAAACTGATAAAATATTGGACTATTACTCATGGTCTCAGAGGATTAACAAAGAAAGCCAAAGCAAGATGCAACAGTCACAAAGAGATTTTGTTTCTTCCTGTGGTCAGGTGGATATAATTCAAATTACGTTCATAATTCAGGTTAAAACAATTTTATACTTCTGTTTAAATTACCTGAAGGCAGTTTTTGATCTGCTCTGTGTATCTGCTCATATTTCTACTAGAAGGCATAAGGTTGATCAAGAACCGTTTCTCTAATTATAAGTTATATTCTAAATTCTGCAGCTCTTCACTTATAACCTCTAACACTTTTATCACAAACACACACACACACACACACACACACACACACACACACACATGCTTTTCAAATGTTACAAGAGTCTTAACTGTTGTTACAGTGTACCAAACTTCAGACTACAAATGCTATTTTGAGAAAGACTAGCTAATCTGAATTATTCTGGTTTTAATCGCTTATCTTTTCTGTCTCTGTTGTCAGGATTATGGTTATTTGAAACAATACATATAAAGAATTTAGTGCAGAATCTGCATATAACAAAACTAAATAAATGTTAGATTTTATTATGGTGATCATTATTATTATTTCAGTGTGTTGTTTAGTATTTAAGAGAAATAAGGGAAGAGAAATACTGTTTTCACTGTTACTACTAAATAGCTGTGTAGATAAAAGTTTAGTGAGAAAGTGTTAAATAAGCATCCATTATGCACAGACCATAAATGATCTATAATCAGAAGTCAAATTCTGAAGGGATTCCTTAAATATAATTCCAAAATAATGCTCATGTCACATGATACTATAGTCTGATAAAAGAGTTCTATCATGGTCTGTGTGGACGGCTACAGGCACTAAAAAGTGTTCATAATTTAAATACACTGATGAGGCAAAGCTGACTTCAGTGTTTAAAAAAATTTTTTAGAATAGGTTATAAATTAACTAGGTTCAAATATCAATAATTTAAAAATATAGAAAGGAAAAAAGTCTGTCCTTTCTAGCATGAGTTTCTAACTCCACCCCCAAATAAGTAATCACTACTATCAATTTTATGTTCATCCTTCCAGATGTTAATATAGTATGGTCACGTTTTAATATGATATTAATATACTTTCTCCCCTGTTTTTTACACAAATATTTTATACAAGATTACTTATAATTTTCTGTAAGCATAATAAGTCCATTTCTGGATATATTGCTTAAGTCTTCATTACCAGAAATTATGCCAACTACATTTTTCTCTAGCTTATTTCATTAGTGAGGCATCTAATATAATGTTGAATAGAAGTTGTGAGTGATGAGAATGAACATTCTTGACTTAATTCCCATTTTAAGGGACATCATTCCCTTGTTCATGATCTTAGGGGAGAAAGACTCTAGCTTTTCACCACTAGCAAATATATTCTTTATCACATTAAAGGTTTCTTATTTCTAATTGTTAAGATTTTTTACGAGTCATGAGTGGTTGTTAAACTTTGTTAAAAGTCTTTTCTGTCTCTGTTGAAACAAATAATAGTTTAATTAACCTAACAGCACAGTAAATTACAATTACTAATCTTCATATGTGGAATCAGCTTTGCAATCTGGGAACAAACCCCACTTTGACCATGATGTATTCACCTTTTTATATATGACTTGCTAAGATTTTGTTAAGGGTTTTTTAAAATCAATGTGCATGAGAAATACTGGTCTATAATTTTCTTTTCTTATAATGACTTTGGCATTATGAGTGTCTTGCTAGCCTCATAGAATGAGTTGGAAAATATGCCCCTCCGCTATATTATGAAAAAGTATGGGTAAGATTGTTACTATTTTGACTTTAAATGTTGGACAGAATTTATCAGTAAAGCTATGAGCCCTAGGAGATTTCTTTGTGGGCAATTTTTTAATTAAAAATTCAGTTTAAAATCTATTTAGGATTATTCAAATTTAAAATTTTTTTGTACCAAATTTGGTAAGCTGTGTTTTTTTTTTTTTTAAGAAAAACTGTTCATTTCATTTTAGTAATCACACCAATTGGAGTTAAATTATTCATAGTATCTTATCCTTTTTTTTTTTTTTTTTGATCTGTGAGAACTTTAGAGATGTCACTTTTTCATCTGTGATCCTGGTGACGTGTTTCTATTTCAATCTTAAAAAATCAATTTTATTAATCTTTCAAATAATTCTGCTATTGATTTTATTTTCATTCCTACTCTTAATTTTATAATTTACTTTCTTCTATTTATTTCAGGTTAATTTTCTTCTCTTTTTCTAGGTTCCCAGGGTAGAGTATTAGATAATTAATTTTATATTTCCTTTCTATTATGGATGGGTAAAGCTGTACATTTCCCTAAAAGGACTGCTTTACTTGAATCTCACACACTTTGATAGCATCTATATTATTAGTCTTTAGTTGAGATTACAAAAAAAGTTTCCCTTGTCATTTCTTTGATGTATTATTTATAAGTGTATCATTCAATTTCCAAATATTTGGTTATTTTCTGTGAATTTCCAATTTAATATCTCTGTGTTCAGGGAATATAGTCTATATAATTTCAACTCAAGACTTGCTCTAGGTCTCATATATCCTATATCCTATATTTTCAAAATTCTATATGCATTTGAGAAGAATACAATACTGTTCTATTGTTGTTGATTTTCTTTGTTACACAGATTTCTGTTACACTAGATTTTTGTCCAGTTAAATTCTGGAAGAATTCTAAATTCTTACTGCTTCAGTCCTTCTACTTTTTTGAGTTTAATTTTTTTATTCTATTTCTTTATTGAGAAGGTCTTTATATTATTGACTTTCAGCTTTGTTTTCTTTTTAAATATGTGTTTAAAGGCTAAATGTTTCGTCTAAGCATGGCTTTAGGTACAATGCCCAAGTTTTCCTGTATCATTTTCACTATCATTAGGTTCAAAATATTTCTAAATTTACATCATAATTTCCTCTTTGACCTATATGGTATTTAGGAGAATATAAACTAAACTTTTATGGATCCACAAAAATTACTTACTACTATTGATTTCTAGCACTTTAAAAATTGTTTTGCAGATCTATGTGGTCATAGTCTACCATAAATAATTTTAGTATGTTCACTGTTTTTGAGACTTACTCTGTGGTCCATTTTGGAATGTCCACATTATACATTATCTAAGTTATATCTGATAACCATGTTGTTTAATTCACCTATATTTTTTGTGATTTTTTTCTCTGCTGGTATACTTGTTTTGTTGGTTACTGAGAGGTTTGTTGAAATTTCACAACACAATTTGAATTTGTGTACATATTTTTTGTTTTGTAAATTTTTGCTTTAATACATTTTGTGGTTATTAAGTGCACATAAATTGAGACTGATGATATTCTGTTGGATTAACACTTTAAGAATTATGCCATATACATATTTACCTCTTCCTTAAAGTCTACTTTAACACTGATATAGTTGTTTTATTTTAGTAGACCTTAACTTTTTTATATTGTAGCTTTAAAATTTTCTGTATCTTATTTCCTAATTGGATTTTACCTTTTAATCCACTGACAATTCTTTTTACTAAAAAATTGAATCAATTTATATTTAATGTAATTAACTGATATATTTTGAATTATCTACATGACACCACGTTTTTTTTCTTATTTGTTCTACCACATTTATGTTCTTTCATTCCTCTTTTTGCATTCTTTAGGATTAATATAAATATTTTTCTTGGGTTTATGATGTGTCTCAGGTAGAACACTTGCTTAGCATGGAGTTCAATTCCCAGCATTGAAGAGGGAGAGAGAAAAAAATTTTTTTTTCTTGTTCAATTTTCTCCATTAGCTTGATAATAATACATTATTTTACAACCAAGTGTTACCCTAAATATTATAACATGAATTCCTGATTTACTACAATGATGAGTTAATACTTTCATCACATCTCAGACAATGCTAGAAGGTTAATTGTACCATTTTGTTTACTTCCTCTCACCTTTGGGGTTATGGTTGACATGTGTTTTATTGTTCATATATTTTAAATCTCATGGGATATTTTCATTTTCTATTATGTAGTCAAGAATTCTTGGATATTGGTTTTCCTCCACTTTCATGTTTCCTTCGGAGTTCACGTTTCTTTTACCTGAAGAATGCCTTTTGGTATTTCTTTTAGATCTAGTCTGCTCTTATTTTTGATAAGTTCTCTTTTTATTTATCTATAAAGTCATTGCACCTTAAGTTTTGAAGGAAATTTTCACTGAGTACAAAGTTTTACATTAGCAGTTATTTTCTTTCAGCATTTAAAAATGTGTCATTCCATTGCCTTTTAGGCTCCATCACTCCGGTTGGGAAGTCAGCTGTCATTCTTATTGTTGCATTTTGAAGTTATATGCCTCCCCTCCCCCTGCTTTACTTAAGATTTTCTTTTCATTTTCACCTTCTATAGTTTTACTGATATGTCTAGGTATGCTTTTCTTTTAATTTTAGCTACCTGGGCCATCTGTGGCTTGATATCTGTCCTTCCTTTTGGAAATTGTTAGTCATTATCAGTTTAAACATATACTGCAATCTCTCTTTTCCTTGTAGGATTCCAGTTATATCTATCTTAGACATTTTCAGTATGTCCCTCATGTATGCTATGCTGCTTATCATCTGTCCTTTATTTCTTCATGCTTTGGAATGGACATTTTTTTTAAAACTGATCTATGATATATTTCAACAATTCTGTTTGTTTCTTTTCAATGATTTAATTTAGGTTACTGTATTTTACAGTTCCAGAATAGCCACTTAAATTTTTTCTTGTTTTGTACACTGCAGTTGTGTTTTCTAAAACACTGTCATTTTGGAGCTAAAAAGCTTTATTTGGTAACTTACAAAAATGGTTCAACATGGGTCTGCTTACCCCCCTCTTTTGGTCCTGTTTATTGATATTCCTGGAAAACATTAAATGGATGCCAGATATTTTATGTGAAAATATTGGAGGCTCTGAAATATATCTTCCTTTGAAGAAAAATTTACCCTATCTTCTAGAAGCAGCAGCACAGAACAATAACAGATCACCTCAATCCAATAAAAAAAAAGTGAACCAATTGGAAGCTAGGTTACAATCTTTGTAAGGTTCCGATTGCATCTTGTTCACCTCATCTCCCAGGTCTTATTTCCTTGACAGATTCTGATCCCTGAATGTTATCTTCTCAGCATTGTGAGATTGTTGAAAGCTCCACTGGGCTTTCAGCAGATTTCCACTCAGATTGCTAGTTTCTTAATATGGGCAAGGTGAACCACAACTCTGGAGAAACTCCTACCATAAAATTCCTCTGAAATAATGCCATTGGAAAAGGAAGTGAAAACATTATTCTTTGGGAAGCCATATTTATTTCTAGTGATCAAAATTCTCCTTTCCAAGTGCTTATAAAGTAACTTTTAAATAATTTATTTAAAAATGAAAAGTTGACATTTTTGAAAATTAGGAAAGATTATTCCTCTTATTCAGACTTTTAGCCCAGTCTGCATATTTTCTTAAAAATACCTGAAATTCCTTAAGCTTAACTGCAGAGGTAGTTTCTCAGACTCAACTGCAAATTCTCATAATGCCTTTCAAACTAATATATTTGGTATAGAAGACCTGAACTGTTATAATTAGTTATTTTCTTTAATCTCTTTGTCAGATTGTGAGCTAACTCACTAACAAATGTTAGTTTTCTTCTTTCTTATCTGAAGGTGATTCCTCCTGAAAAAGAAAGGGGTGGCAGTGGGGGAGAAAGAGAAGAATAATCTGAAGAACTCCTATATTCTCTCTCTCCCTACTCCTCTCCCTTTCTCTTAAGAGAATATCAATTTCTCTTAATGAAACATAAAAATCCTGTAGCACCCATCTCTTACTTTTTCCTAGAAACTAATCCCAAATTCTGAACCTATATGCCCCTCCTTATGTCTTTTACATATGGTCATTTATTACATAAATTTCATCAAAGGTAGCCTTATGAAATCACTTTGCTTTTTTTTTTTTAACCTTTTTTCCTTTTCTTTCTTTCTGACAATTTCTTCATTTTAGTCATCAATTACTTATGAAGTTCCTATGTATTTGCTATGTACCACAGAGAATAAGACAAACATACTCTTACTCTAAAACTGGTTTTTAAATATAGGCAATGGGTCAATTACAATTTAATGTATTAAATTTAATTTAATATTATTTTGGAAAACTTCCCATTTTTCTTTTTCAAGTTATGTTCATGAAGTTATATTAACCCTTTATCTCAATATTTTAAAAATCTGTATTTCATGAAATCCATAGTAGCAATGTCCAAATAGGATGGAAATAGGATGCCCAATAGAGTAGCCACTAGCTACTACAACTGAAAAAACTAAGCCTTTAATTTTATTAATTTAAATTTAAATATGTGGCTAGGGGCTAATTTTTGGACAGGTAGGTATAAGATAATGTCTTATTACGTGAAATATTCCCCAGCCCTGGATATTTTAGCTTTAGGATTAAATGACAACTTTCCTCAAAGTTAAATATTTTCCAGCTTGCTAAAAATTTCTTACATATTGATCAAAATGAGGGTCATGAAATTAATTTTCCTATATTTTCCATCTAACTGAGAATGCAAATTATTTGCAATGCAAACCAAAACTATCAGAAATTCTACTTTAAGTAGAATGAAACTTAGTGTGTATACTTTTATAGTTGAAGTCACATGATCTTTTCATATTGTACTTTTTTTAGGATCTGAATCAGGATTGCCAGATATAAATGTAAATGGTATATAAATAGTTGTTATACTGTATTGTGTGAGGAATAATGACATGGAAAAAAGCTGTACATGTTCAATACCAATGATTTTTTTCTAAATACTTTCCATCTGTGATTGGTTGGATGCAGAACCAATGGATACACAGGGCTAAATGTATTATTTATTTGGCCGAGCAAATTGTAGAATACCTACCCTAAGCAATTATCTCTGATTCCTATTTTCATGCTTACTCAGATGCTTCCTATCATATTCCCAAATTCTTCCACTTATTGACATTATATAGTCATTAATGAATGCTATGTCTATAATCAGAATGCAATCTCATGGAAAATACTACAACCAAATGTTCAGATTTGGTCAACTTTGGGATTAACATATGATTTTTAATTAATTATTACAATGCTTTCATGTTCTATGTGTTTGCAGATAGATTCACACATATGTAGGTATTTCATAACTTTGCATGAGGAAGTAACAGTATTTTTTCAGAAGGTTAAACATAAAGGATTGATAAGTTTAAAAAATGCATATAAAGAATTTAATGAAGTGAAGGATATCCTATGTAAACAAGTAGTTACCAAAGAGGATTTAAAAGTTTCCTTTGGTCTTTGTAAAAAACATAGAAAAATACTATTTTAATAGAATCAAATGTTAGCTTATCTGAAAATGAATAAGAGGTAATAAAGAATATTGTATGGCCTCTTCTGGTATCTTTTAAATTTGAGTATTGCCAAATGTGTATGTTCAATGCACATATACATATATAAAATAATTTATAAAAGAGTACTTACTTTTTTCCAATGAAATACATGCAGTTGTTCATACTTAATGAACATCAGTATAAAGGGAATATAGCTCAGGCTTTGGATTAATATAGACCTAAGGATTCTGTAATGTATGGTTCTAATTATGATGGTTCCCAGCCTCAAAAATGTTAGCAGCTTTTTTCATAATATTTTCTGGTAATATTTCAAGAGATAATAGGTGTCAGTGAATACTATTGAAGAATACCCTCCATGAAAAACTAAAATGTTCAAGATTCAAAACACCTAATTAGGAAATCAGTCACATTACAAACAAATTATTTACTTTGTTATATGCATCAATTAGGATTAATAGGGTCCTATGTACATTTAAAAGAGTATGTTTTTAATTTATAAAAAGTTACTCATAATTTTTCAGGAAGTCTTTTATCACCCAGAGGAAGATAAACCTGTATTTAGGATAAAAATGTCATAACTATTAAAAAGGTTAAAATAAAAGAGGTTCAAACTTGTTACCATTATTAAAACTTACACTAGTCTAGGACTTTGCAATATATAAAGTAAGTTCATATATACAGTCTTTTTTTAAAGAAAGGCAACACAAGAACTGAATACCATATTTTTTTTTTTTTTCTCCACGATAGTGGTACTTTCAAAATGGAGAAAGACCATGAGTATCATTTTATAATTTAAAAAATATGCATTTTTTTCTGGATTTCCCATAAGGCAATATAGCAAAGCTTATGAAAGGGAATCAACAGTATTTATGTTGGAATCCTAATTTTATTTACTTACCAGATGTGCAATTCTGAGCGAGTTACTTAACTCATATACACTTCATTTTCTTCATTTGCCAGTTAGGAATTCTGACCCTGTAGAGTCAGATTAAGTGAAAAAATTTTTACATATGCTAAAGCAATACCCAGTATATAGTAATAATTCAATAAATAATATTACTAATTATGTTACTATTATTAAACTATTATCTATTCCATTGACCTTTACATGTTAATAAAATTAACATGTAAAGTAAATAATCAGATATGAGACAAAGACTGGTCCAATATCATAGATCAAATCAGGAAGAGAGACAGGGAAAGGTAAAAGCCTATTTCACAAGCAGAGAGATAGTGCAACCAAGGGGAATAGAACTCAATAGGAAAACCTGAGGTTATACCTGTGCCAGTTTAAATTTATGATGTTTAAATAGTATAGAAAGTTATACTAAGGACATCACAAGCAATTTTGCTTTAGGAAGAATAAAATGGAAGCACATTTGTGATGTGAATATTGAATGAAAGAAGATAATGGAATCATATCTGTGAAATAAGGAATCATATAAAATGGGACATGAGGCTGGAATAATTTGACTTGTATAAGCAAATCAGCTCACTTGGATTGATCATATAGATGATAAGAACAAGGAAAATACACACCTGAATGGTTTTGCAGAGAAAAAGTTTGTTCAAGAGCAAAATATCTTAATGAATCTTTTCACAAATATGTGCTGTTAGTTAAACAAGGAGCCTGAATTTGAAATGTTTATTGCCTGAAGTAACCCATCACTAGTATATACACAAATGAAATTATATGCCCTATTTACATAAAATTAAAACCATCTTTGCATTAAAAATATCCACTCGTTTTTATTTTGACTTGATGTTGTTCTTCAGACAGAGTCAGAACATTTAGACAGGGGATTAATGTTATCTGAGGGCCTATTGTATACCAGGTATTTATATAACCAGCATAATCTTTTATGCTTATATTGCGGGTAAGAAGAGCTAGGTAATGAGCTTACATACCTAATTCATGGTGGAAGCAGTACATAAACCAAGATGTTTTAAACTCAAATGTTCTACCCTCACCCTCCCATAATTTTTCTAAATGTACCTGGCATTGAAGAAATGTTATTTATTCTGGAATTTGCCAATGCAGCCTCCTAGCCCTTCCCTGAGGGAGTTTATGATTTGTAGGGTTTTACAAATTATATTGGGATATCAGAAAAATAACAGTATCTTCCTTGAGAACATCCTAACAGCTGTACAGGGCACACAAAAAGCACTCAATATATGTTTGACTTACATATCTGATTTTAAAAAAGAAATCATCAAATATTAAAAATCGTTTCATGGCACAGAAATCAAATCAGCCAACATTTCAAAATTAAAGTACAAAGTTATAAAAAAAAGAATATTAACACTAAGGTGTTGTTATATTATCTCCATCTTTTATGATTCCTCTAAACAAAGGATGTCAGAGCAGAGGGAACCATATTGGCTCATTGTGAACATACATTTAGTCTACAGATTTGAAAGCTTTTTTGCACGTTGGGTCTGGAGAGACGGGTGATTGTTCTTTGCCACAATTCCAAAGTCCATCTTTTTTATACCATCAATTTGCAGCTTGGAAGGGGTGAGGACAAGGGAAGAGTTATACTGTAATCCCAAGAGTAAGGGTCTGTTTTCCTGCCTGTCATTCTCTCAACTTCCCAGAATAAATTGCTACTTAGAAAAAGGAAAGTCAAACATTTATGAAACATATTGCTATTGAGAAAAAAAAGAGAATTGTTTTGCAAATAGTAGCACTATTAAAAGAGGGGAGAGAATAGCATCAGTCATTTTATATTACATATAAGCAGTTTATTAAAGAATTAAATATTTATAGACTATAAAGCAAGGCAGGCGATGAGTCGCAAACAGCTTGCGGAGAAGTACATTATAAAACAATGAGTCTGTCAGTGATTGATAAAGAATAGAGAGTGCAAATGCTACATAAAATCCCTAAGTTAGCTATGAATTTCCAGACTAGCAAAACAGGACACTGTAGCCAGCTACATACCAATTCAAGCTGATGTATATGCCCAAAGCCTTCAGTGAACACAAAAGTATATGCTTAGATCCTTCCTACTCCATCTAATATAGAGGAAAGGGTTGTAAAGTACAGAGAACTGCAGGGGCTTTATCACTTCCAAGTTAATAGATACTCATCTAGATACTCACATAACTCATCTCATTTTATTTTTTTCATCTCATTTTCTTCTGACAACTTTACTAGATAAATAAGTCTATGTAAGACAAAGAAAGTAAACCCTCCTTTCCTTACAGAATCAACTGAAAGATCACATCACCTAATCTAATTCCCTCAGTTTAGAGAAAAGCAACTGAAATTATTTGTCCACATTTTTATTGGTGTCTTACACTTGTGCATAATGATGGGAGTTGTTGTTACATATTCATATATGCACACAATATAACAATGTAATAGGGCCAATATCACTCCCTAGCACTTCCCCTCTTCCTCCATGCCTCCCATCCCTTGGTCCCTTTCCTCTACTAATCCTCCTTTGCATTTCAGGACACCCACCCCCATCTTTGTTTCCTTTTTCCACTCTACCTTCCACATGAGAAAAGATGATTCTTAACCTTCTGAGTATGACTTATTTAGTTTCAACCATTTTCCTGCAAATGACATAATTTCATTTTTCTTTATGGCTGAAAAAAAACTCTTGTGTGTATATACCACATTTTCATCATCCATTTATCCACTGATGGGCATCTGGGCTAGTTCCATAGTTGGGCTATTGTGAACTATGCTACTGCAAACATAGGTATGCATAAATCACTGTAGTAAGATGCCTTTAATTCTTCAGGGTAAATACTAAGAAGTGGTATAGCTATGCCTAGCCTTCTGATGAATCTCCTTACTGATTTCCATAATGGTTCTACTAACAGCATCAATAGCATGAAGTGTTCCATTTTCTCCACATCCTCTCCAGCATTTATTATTTCTTTTCTGGATGATTGCCATTCTGACTGGTGTGAGATGAAATCTCAGTGTAGTTTTGATTTGCATTTCCCTAAATGCTAATGAGATTGAACATTTTTTCATGTATTTGTTGGCCATTTATATTTCTTCTTTGGAAAAGTATCTGTTTAGTTCATTTACCCATTTATTAATTGGTTTTATTTTTTGGTATAAAGCTTTTTGAGCTCTTCATATATTCTAGATATTAATCCTGTGTCAGAAGAATAGCTAGAAAAGATTTCTCCCATTCTGTGGGTTCTCTCTTCACATTCCTAATTATTTCCTTTGCCACGCAGAAGCTTTTCAATTTGATGCCATCCCATTTATTAACTCTTGGTATTATTTCCTCAGCTTTAGGGGTCATAGAGAGAAAGCTACTGCCTGTGCAAAAACTTGGAGTGTTGACCCTGTGTTTTCTTCTAGGAGTTGCATAGTTTCTGGTCTAATTCTGAGGTCTTTGATCCATTTTGAGTTGATTTTTGTGCAGGGTGAGACATTGGTTCTAGTTTCATTCATCTACATTTGGATAACCAGTTGTCTCAGCACCATTTGTTTAAAAAACCAGTCTTTAATGTATGTTTTTGGCACCTTTGTCAATGAACAGATGACTGTAGATGTGTGGGTTTGTCTTTCTGTCTTCTGTCTGGTCTGTGTCTGTTTTAAAAACTGCAGTACCATGCAGTTTTTGTTACTATAACTCTGCGGTATAACTTGAAGTCAGGTATTGTGATGCCTCCAGCATTGCCTTTTTTTGGCTTAGAATAACTTTGGTCTTCTGGGTCTTTTATTCTTTTTTTTCTTTGTGGTGCTGGGGATTGAACCCAGGGCCTGTACTTGCTAGGCAAGCACTCTACCAACTGAGCTATCTCCCCAGTCCCTTTTAGTCTTTCAATTGAATTTTAGGACTTTTTTTCTAGTTCTGTGAAGAATATTATTGGTATTTTGATGGAGATTGCAATGAATCTGTATATTGCTTTTGATAGTAAGATCATTTGAACAATATTAGTTCTGTATATTAAACCATTCATGCGTCTGTGGAATTAAATCAACTTGGTCATGGTGTATAACCTTAATATATTGCTGAACACAACTTGTTAATATTTTATCAAGTATTGTTACATCCACATTCATCAGGGATATTAGTCTATAGTTTTCTTTCCTTCATGTGTTAAGTTGGTATGACTTTGATACTAGTGTCATAGAACGAATTTGGAAGTGTTTCATTCCTTTCTATTTCATGGAATAATTTGAGGAATACTGGCAATATTTCTTCTTTAAAGATTTGGTAGAATTCAGCTGAGAATCCATCTGGTCCTGGGCTTTTTTTTGTTGGAAGGCTTTTTATTACTGCTTGAATATCATCACAAGTTATTGATTTGTTTATGTTTTCTATGTCCTCTCAAATCAGCTTTGGCAGATTGTATTTGTCTAGAAATATATCCATTTCTTCTAGGTTTCCAATTTATTGGAGTGTAAGTTTTGAAAATAGTCCCCAATGATATGCTGAAGATTTGATTGGTCTGTGGTGATTTCTCTTTTTTCATCTCTAATTTTATTAATTGTTTTTTTTCTTTTTCTTTTGATTAGTTTGGCCAAGGGCTTATCAATCCTGTTTGTCTTTTCAAATAACCAACTCTGTTTCATCAATCCTTTGTATTGTATTTTTATTCTCAAGTTCATTGATTTTAGTTCTGATCTTAATTATTTCCTTCCTTCTACTGGTTTTGGAATTGGTTTGTTGTTCTTTTACAATAGCCCTGAAATATATCATTAGGTTGCTTATTTGGGATCTGATTTTCTTATGTAGGCAATCATAGCTATAAACTTTCCTCTTAGAATTGCTGTCATAGAGTCTCAGAGGTTCTGGAATATAATATCACTATTTTCATTTAAGTCTAAGAATTTTTAAGTTTCTCCCCTGATTTCTTCTATAACCCATTCATCATTCACAAGTATTGTTGAATCTCCATGTGTTTATAATTTCTGTAGGGTTTGGTTGCATTGATTTCTAATTTCATTCCATTATGATCTGATAAGATGCAAGGAATTATATTAAGATTTTTGGATTTGCTAAGAATTGCTTTGTGGCCTAAAGTATTTTTTATTATGGAGAAAGTTCCATGAACCACTGAGACAAAGGTGTATTCAGCTCTTTTTGGATGCAATATTGTACAGATATGTCTGTGATGTTCATTTTATTTATAATAGTTTTTCAGGTCCAAAGAGTCTTTATTGTGTTTACATCTGGATGACCTAAGTAATGGTGAGAAAAGTGTGGTGAAATCACCCATCATTATCGTACAGGGGTCTTTCTGGGCCTTTAATTTGATTAGTGTTACCCACATTTGGGACATAAATATTTATTGTTGTTATATCTTCTTCTTGGATTGCTTCCTTTACCAATAAGAAGTGACCTTCTTTGTCTCTTCTCATTAATTTTGGTGTAAAATCTGCTTTGTCACATAAAAGAGTAGCTACTTCTGCTTGTTTTGGGGCTCCATTCACATGGTGTATCAATTTCTATCCTTTCACTTTCAACCCTGTGACTCTCTTTGACTGTAAGGTGTGTATCTTGCAAACATATAGTTAGGTCTTGTTTTTTGATCCATTTTGCCAGCCTATTTCTTTTAATTGGAGAGTTGAGGCCATTTTCATTCCATGTTATTGTAGAAAGATTTTATTAATTCCTGTCATTTTGATTCATTTAACGTGTTCAATTTTGTCCTGTTTCTCATTTAGTTACTCTTCAAATGAGATTTGTTTTTTTGTGATCTGAGACTTGTTTTCTCTTTCTTTGGTGTGCAGTATTTCGTTAAGTAAGTTCTGTAGGGCTGGTTAAATAGTCATGAGTTCTTTTAATTTCTGCTTATCTTGGAAGGTTTTATTTCATCTTCAATTCTGAATGACAGCTTCACTGAATATAACAGTCTTTGTTGACATTTTTTTTTTTTTTTCAGGACATGAAACACGACATTCCAAGCCCTTCTGGCTTGAAGAATTTGTGCTGACAATCAGAAGTGATTCTGGTTGGTTTGTCTCTAAATATGTCCAGGTATTTTTCTCTTGAGGCTTTCACAACTCTATTCTTGTTATGTTTGTTAGTTATAATGTGTCATGTATAGTTTCTTTTTTCATCTTGTCTACCTAGGATCTGAATACCTTCTATATCTAGTTGTTCATCTCATTCTGAAGGTTTAGAAAGTTTTCTGTTATTCTTTCCCTGAAGAGTTTACCCATTTCATTAGCCTGCATCTTACAGCCCTCCTCAATTCAAATGATTCTTAAATTTGGTCTCTTTATGTTGTCCTAGATTTCTTACAATATCTGATCATGTTTTTTTTTTCTCTTTCTTTAATATGTCTCAATGTTCAAAGTTGGTCACTCTGTCTTCAGCATAGTCTACTCTATTAGGGACCGACAGAACATTGTATTTGATTTATTGTGTCTTTCATTTCCAAGATTTTGGCTTGGTTCTTTTTCAACATTTCTATCTCCTTTTTAAATTTCTCATTCAAATTTGATACTGACTTCCTTAATTCAATTGGTTGTTTTTCTGTATTCTTTGGGATTCATTGATCTTTTTTTCAATGATTTTTAAGAGAATCCCATATCTGACATTTCATCCACTTCAGTATTTTGGGGTCACTTACTGGTGAATTATGAACTTTAGGAGGTGTTGTGTTAGCTTGTTTTTTCATATTTCTTATGTTCCTGCATTGGGTTTTATGCATCTGTTGGAAGGGATTTCTTTTCCACTCTTATGTGTGGGCCTTTTTAGGACACAGTTTTCACTTGCCAAAGTGTCCTTAGAATGATCTAGATTGAGATGCCTTCATATCTACAGTCATTGTGTCATTTCTGTTTTTGCTATAGCAATGGATGTCCATAGGTGAGACCTGGTGGTCCACACCTAGCTGTTTCTAATTAGGACCTGGTCATTAGTTTGGGTTTTGTCTCTTCTATTTTTTGCATTAAAGTATAACTAAAAATTGAGTGTCATTAGCTTGTGTGTGGAGCAAGGTGTACTGTCTTTGGTTGAGTTTAGTTCAGCAACAGAGTTTCCACCTTGCAAACTTGTGGTGTCCCTGTGGCTTCCCAGCACCTCACAGAATAGGGGGAAACAAGCAACAGCAACAACCAATGCAAACAATATACAGCATTGAACTAAATGCCTGGTTCCTACTATGACACCCACAATGTTAATTGCCACAATAAAACAGAAATGGTAGGATCAGCAATTGTCAACAGCAAAAATAATAAGTGATCATGAACTGTATCTGGCATTGAAGCAAACAACAGATGTCAACTATGTCATGAACAGTAATAATAATTACAACAGCATTAATTGTGGGACAATAGTTATATAAACTAATTAGTGGTAAAGATGGTAAGAATATAGTTAATTAAAAGAAAAGAAAATGTGATAGGAAAATAAAAGCTCATAAATTCAAAAAGTAAAAGAAAAAAGAATGAAGAAGAAATGTAGCATGTGATGGTTACAAGGAAGGAGGAGAAAAATAAGTTAACAGTAAAAGGATAGTTAAAGAAAGAACAATAAAATTTAGCAGGAGAACAAAAGAGAAACAAGAGGGACAGAGGCAAATGAAAACAATACACAAAAAAAACCCCAACTAATCAAAAACCCTAACCCTCAAAGGACAAGGAAAGCAAAAATAACTACATTTTAAAAATGCTAAAAATGAGATAAAAAGAAACAAATAGGTATATCTGTCCATGAACCAGTCAGCACAGCAAACACACACACACATATACACACACACACACACAAAGAAAAAGAAAAAAAAATATTCTTAATGAAAAATGAATCCTCTCCTGGAGTTGGTAAAAAACAGTTGGTAAGAATAGATGTTCTCTGTCTTTGCATTTCTTCTTGAGCTATGTACAGAGAAGGAGAGCAAGGGCTGGGGGTGTTGATCCCTTCCTCTTTTTGTGTTGCTCACCAAGCTGCCAGTTGGAATGATCTAAGACTGAAGCTAGTTCAAATAATTCTCACCTTCTCCCTAGTATAAGGTAAGATTGGATGGGAAGTACTGTCGGTTGGAGTTTTGTCTGTACAGACCAGATTTATGCAATCCCAAGATGAGGCTGCTACAGAGTTCTATGAGTGGAGTTCCAGCAGGTGGGGCTTCAGTCTAATCAGACCTCAGAGATTTTGTTGGGTGGCGTCTGCTCTGGGGAGATTAGATCAACACATCTCTAGGGCCTGGCAGGTGCTGATCTCTGCTGAGAGTTTGGATCTCAGGAGCCTCCCAAGGATTCTACTTCAGCAGGACAGTCAATCCCTCTCTGCTGTCCATGAACATTGCCTTCCCAGGCTTTTCAGGCTTAGTCCCTGAGTGTATTCACACAAGTCTGCTCAGATTTTAGACCTGCTCCAGTGGGGAAGTCAGTTGGTCTCCCCTTTGCTTTTCCTACTCAAATCATCCTGGGTAAAATATTCTCTGTGCCTGTTTGGCTCCCATTCTGCTATGTACACCTGAGCAGCTGCGGCATGGCAGCCTCAGGATGGCTCTCGCCTCAGTTCTCTGTAGCCAGTTGAGAAGCACAGTGCACTTTTCAAGCACCCGTGCAGAGGGCAGCCTCTGGATCAGCTAAGGGCAGGATGCTTTTCTGACTCAGGTTTTTCCATGCTAAAGCTGTCTTGTGTTTCCGGGTTCTCCCTCCTCTGTGCTGAAGCAGTGCTACTACTGCTGCCGCCCCTGCTACTACAACCAGCTCGGCTCTCAGGTAGTCTTTATTCTTTGTTAACATACCCAAATCTCTGAGTCTCTAAGACACTCTGACTGTCCAATATTGAATTTTGGTGAAATCCCTCTTTCACCCACCTCAGAGAGAGGCAGTATGCCTGCTGCTTGAATCTTGAGTCACAGAGTGACAAGGAATGCAGTCTTTCTCTACCCTGTCATCTTGAATCTCCCCTCATATAAAAATTAGAGTTATTCATCCAAGTTCACACAGTTAATAACCAACTCAAGATTAAAGCTTGGTCTCCTATTTCCTAAATCAATGTTGTTTCCATAATATCACTTTCTTTCTCCAACCCCCTTTTCAAACTAGAATTTTGAGCTCTTTCTCTATCATTCCTCAGTTAGAAATTGTGAGCTCTTTTTTGAGCATAATTTATACTTCAGTCATGTTTGGATAATGGCTTTATGAGGGAAAATAAAGCTTCAAGCGGATAAACTTTATACATTCTCTAAGAGAAACAATATAATGTACCTCTCTGAAGTTGTACTACCATTTGAGATAATAGGATGCTGTTAATAAAATGTTGGCTCTCTCTTGAAGAAACAGATGACATGGCTTTCTTTCATTCACTACACTAACTAAGAAAATGAGTTATTTTTCATCCTTTATGAGAATGACTGGTCAAGACCTAAAGTGTTCATAATTTTAAATGCTAGAAGAAGCTGTCTCTCCTTGACTCTGTGAAAATCATAAGCTTCTATGTGTTCTAGATATACTAATTAGGAAGTCTATCTCTTTCTATTCCCTATCTTCAAATTTAAACAATCAATTGGTTTCTATATAATTGAACTTGAAGTTCAACGTGCAAACTGGACAGAGATACACTGTGAGTCAAATAAAATTGTGAATCAAACCCTTTGCACCTATACAGCAGAATACTAATAAGTTTGCAAAAAAAACCAAACCATAGACTATCTTTTTTGCAATACCTGAATTTCTATAAAATTACATCCACCACAGGAAATACATGACATTGTTAGATGCTTTCTTTTTCTTAAAATAAAACAAAACCAATTTATTTAGGTATGACTGACATGTAAAAAAGGTGACATATTTCATAGACACCACTCAATGAGCTTAAGTATACTACCTAAGAATCCATCACTATCATCGAGGCCATGGACCCATCCACCACTTCCCAAAGTTTCCTCTGATGATAATGCTGCTGCTGCTGCTGCTGCTGCTCTGTGTGTGTGTGTGTGTGTGTGTGTGTGTGTGTGCGCGTTTTAAGAATACATAAGATCTACCCTTTTAGCACTTAAAAATATCTATAGGCTCTATACATTATGGAAAATCACCAGAATTCGTTCACCAAACTTAACTAAAACTTCATAGCCTATATTTTATCCCATATTTTTTATTGGTGCATTGCAGTTGTACATAATGGTGGGATTTGTTGTTACATATTCATACATACACACACTATAACAATATAATTTGGTCTTAGATATCCCCTCATTTTTCCTGCCAACTACCATTCTATTCTCTGCTTCTGTGAGTTGAACTTTTTTAGGCCCCACACATAAGTGAGATAATACAGCATTTATCTTCCTATATCTGGCTTATTTCACATAGCATAACACACTTGAGGTTCATCTATGCTGTTGTAAATGGAAAGATTTCATTATTTTTTAAACTGAATAATATTCCATTGTATGAATATGCTACAATTTCTTTATCTACTCATATGATGCTGAACAGTTAAGTTGTTTCCACATCTTAGCTATTGTGAATAATGCTGCAATGGATATAGAAATGCAAATATTTCTTTCAGATACCAATTTTATTTTTTCAGATATAGTCCTCAATGTGGGATTATTATAGGGTTGATTCTGTTTTTAGTTTTTTGAAGAGCCTGCACACTCTTTTTCCTAACAGCTGCACCAATCTATATTCCCATAAACAGTGAAGGTCCCTTTTTACCCTTATTCTTGTCAGCACTTGTCATTTCTTATCTTTTTAGTACAGTCAGACTGATAGGTAAGGTGACATTTCATTATTTTTTTGACTTGCATTTCCCTGATGATCAGCAATGTTAAGCATTATTTCATATGCTTGGTGGCCATTTGTATGTCTTCTTTGGAGAACTGTCTATCCAAGTATTTTGTACATTTTAAAATCAGATCAGGTATTTCCTTTTTTGCTATCCAATTGTATGAGTTCCTTGCATATTTTAGATATTAACTCCTCATCATATATGTGGTTCAAAAATGTTTTCTCCCATTGCATTGTTTACCTCTTAATTTCTTTGGTTGTTTCTTTTGCTTTGTGGAAACTAGATGATTTGATTCAGTCACATTTGTTTTTGTTTCCCATACTTTTGGTGTCATATCCAAAAATTCATTGCCAAGACCAATAACAAGGTGCTTTTACCCTAAGTTTTATTCTAGGAATTTTATAGTTTTAGGTTTTATGCTTACATTTTTTAATCCATTTTGAGTTAATTTTCATATATGGTACAAGGGGCAAATTTAATTCCTTTGCATGTGGATATTCACTGTCCCAATACAATATACTGAAAAGATTATTCTTTCCTCATGTGTTTTCTCGGCATCCTTACTGAAAATTAGTTGACTGTGTATGTGTGGGTTTATATTTAGGGTCTACAATTTGTTCCATTGGTTTATGTGCCTATTTTTATGCCAGTACTACACTGTTTTGACTTACAGTTCTGTAACATAATTTGGAATTGGTAACTGTGATTTGTGATCAGTAAGTGTGATCAGTAAGTATAAAGTCTCCAGCTTTGGTTTTGTTCTTATTCATGACTGATTTGGCTGTTTGGGGTCTTTTATGCTTCCATGTGAATTTGGGGATTTGATTATCTTTTACATTTCTGTGGAAAAATGTTATTAGAATTTTGATAGGAATTGTACTGAATTTGTAGATTGTTTTTGAGTAATGTGTTACCTTTCTGTTACTATAATGAAATACCTGAGATTCTTAAATTATAAAGAGAAAAGATTTATTTAGCTCACATTTTTTAATGTTCCAGTCCATGATCAATTGACCCGTTTATTTGGGCCTATAGTGATGCAGCATATCATGGTGGAAGCGCATGATGAAGCAAAACTTTTCACATCATGAGCCAAGGAGCGAAAGAGAAAGAGACTGGGGTTCCATAATCCCCTTCAAAGGCATGACCCAGTAGGATTTCCACAAGGCCCCACCTCTCAAAGATTCCACCATCTCCCAATATCGCTAACCCAGAAATTAGGCCTTTATAAAAATGGGCCTTTTGGGGACACTCAAGATCCAACATATAACAAGGAGTATACTTAGTTTAACAATTATGATTCTTCCAATCCATGAACATGACATAGTTTTCCATTATTTGTATCTTTAATCAATATTTTATATTTTAATGTACAAACATTTCACCTATGTGTTTCAGGAAAAAAAAAACTGCCTGTTTTATTTATCCTCTGCTCTCATAACATAATCAATACAAAAGACTCCCATGATCTCCAAAGGTATGGGGATTTCTCTCTACTAGCAAGCAACCAATCAGTTCTGTAGCAAGGGATGCCAGCAGGATATCTTCTAATCCATATCAGTTCTAACTCTGTTTACCTGGAGACAGCATCAGATACCACAGGTTGAAGTCTCAGTATCTAAGACTGTCCATACCCTCCCAATTCACATGTCAAGTGCAAGCCTCAGCTTGTTTTATTGCTTCTGTTTGACCAGTTACAAATCAGGCTTCTCCCAAACCTCTCCTTTTAATTTGCATGAGGGGTTCACAGAACTGAGAAACACTACATGGAAAGGGTGCAGAGCTTCCATCTTCCTTGTCCTCTCTAGGGGCATCACCCTCCAGGGACCTCTGTGTGTTCAGCTATCTGAAGCTAGACTTCACTCCATAGACATGAATGCTAAGTAGGTGGGGAAGCCCAATAAGGTCTATCTATTCACTGGGGCAGGGGCAGGACCTCTTGCAATGAGGAGGGTCTTATGACATACCATTGGACAAAGTTGTTCGAAGAGTCTGTTTATGGCCAGACCTGAAATAGAAAGGCAGAGACAGATGAGAGTTTTAGTGACATGACTTAGGAAAGAGAAATTAGAGTTTAAATAGCATGCCTTGGGGAGGGAGTTATGAGCCAGGAACAGTGGGTAAAAACCTAAAAATTAATATCATAATATCGCAACCACCTTGGTTAAATTTATTTCTAAATATTTTATTCTTCTTGGTGCTATTGTAAATGGAATTTCCACCCTTAATTTCTCTTTCAGATAATTTGTTAGTGACAGAAACAACTAAATTTGTATCTTGCAACTTTAATGAATTTCTTTATTGTTCTAACATCTTTTTGGTAATCTTCAGGATTTTCTTTGAATAAAATTAAGAGATCTATAAAAAATTGTACTTCTTTTTTTCTCATTTGAATACATTTTTCTTACCCAACTGCTCTGTCTAGGATTTCAGGTACTATGCTGAATTAAATTGGTGGGAGTGGGCATGCTTGTCTTCTTCCTGATCTTACAAGGAAAACTTTCAGGTTTGTACTATTGAGTATGATGTTAGCCTTTCCTTGCCACATACAGCTCTTAATTTGTTGGGGGTGCTTCCTTCTGTACCTAATATATTAAAAGTTTTTAATCAATAAAGCATATTAAACTTTGTCAAAAATATTTTTCTGCATCTATTGAGATGATCACATGATTTTTATTGTTAATGTGATTTATCATTTTAATGGAGATATCCCTGCATCCCGGGGATCAATCCCACTTGATCATGGTTTATGTCTCTTTCATTGTGTTGTTGATTTTGGTTTGCTAGTATTTTATTGAGGACTTATGCACTTGTGTTCATCAGGAGTCCTGACTAGTAACTTTCTTTTCTTGTAGTCTCCTTGTCTGATTTTGTTATCAGGGTAATATAGACCTTGTAGAATGAGTTTGGAACTGTTTATTCCTCTTTGTTTTTTGTTTTAGAAAAGTTTGCAAAGGTTTTGCATTAATTTCTTTGAATGTTTGGTAGAATTCACTAGTGAACCAGTAAAACCTGGTTTTACATTGTTGGGAAGTTTTAGATTACTAATTCTATCTACTTGTTAATAGTCTGTCCAGAATTTCTATTTCTTTATGGTTCAGTCTTAGCAGGCTATGTCTAGGAATTTATTCATTTATTATCTAATTTATTGGCATATAATAGTCTCTTAAAATTCTTTGTACCTTGTGATTGTCAGTTGTAATTCTTTTCATTTATAATTTTGTCTGTTCTTTTCTTCTACTTTAAAGATCTGTTCATTTCATTTTCTAAAAAGCAACTCCTACCCTACTTTTATCAGTGTTTTTTCTACTGTTTTTCTAGTCTTCTTTCTTTCTATTCCTTTCCTCTGCTAAATTTTGAGTTAGTTTGTTCTTCTTTTTTCAGTTTTTTGAGGTATCAAGTTAGGCTGTTTATTTGCCATCTTTCTTTTTTCATAATGTTGGTGTTTATTTACATAGGCTTCCCTCTTGGAACTGCTTTTGTTGTGTACTGTAAGTTTTGGTAGTTGTGTTTTCATTGTCATTTGTCTCAAGATAGTTTTAATTTCCCTTTAGTTTCTTCTTTGACTCTATGATTGTTTATAAGTGTGTGGTTTAATTTCCACATATTTGTAAATATTCCAATTTTTTCCTGGTTTTGGTTGCTAGTCATCTTTGTGGTCAGAAAAGATATATGAGGTAACAATTTCAATCTTTTAAAATATATTAAGACTTGTTTTGTGGCTTACATATGGTCTGTCTTGGATAATGTTCCATGTGTCCTTCAGAAGAACACATATTTTGCAGCTGTTGGATGGAATGTTCTGTATATGTCTGTTAGGTCCATTTGTTCTGCAGTAGTGTTGAAGACTGCCATTTGCTTACTGAGTTTGGATGATTTATCCCCTATTACTAGAAGTAATATTGCTGTCTACATCTCTCAAATTCTATGAATATTTGCTCTATATATTTAGGTGCTCCAACACTGACTGCATATGTATTTAAAAAATTACACTTTCTTGACGAGTTGATTCCTTTACCATTAAATAGGAATTTTTTGTTTCTTGTAATACATAGCTATTCTTGATCTCTTTTGGTTATCTTTTGCATGGAATATCTTTTTCCATCCCTTCACTTTCAGACTATGTGTTTCCTTAAATCTAAGGTGAGTTACTTATAAATAGCATAAACAATGCTTGTACTTGTTGACAGCATAATAGTTAGATCTTTTTTTTTTACCCATTTAGTTATTCTGTATTTCAGAATGGAGACTTTAACCCATTTAGATTTAAAGCCATTATTAATATATAAGAACTTACTATTTTGTTAATATTTTCTGATTGTTCCATAATTCTTCTTTTTCTTTTTTCTCTCTTTCTTTCTTTCTTCCTTTGTAATTTAAGGAATGTTTTGTTATGTTATGCTTTTATTCCTTTCTCTTTCTCATTTGTGTATGTACTACATGTTTTGTGTGGTGAATACCATGAGGCTTACATAAAATATAATTATAACAGACCACTTTAAGCTGATCACAATTTAATTTTGATAAGTCACAAAGTTCTTCACTCTTACCCCCTATACACACACACACACACACACACACACACACACACAATATTATTGATGCCAAAATTATATCTTTGTGTTTCCACTAAATTATTGTAGGTAGTTATTTTTAGTACTTTTGTCTTTCAATCTTCATAGAATAAACGTGATTTATTTAACCACCACCATTATGTAACAGATTATTATAATTTGACTACATTTTTACAATTACCAGTGAGTTTTGTACCTTCATGTATTTTCATGTCATTTCAACTTGAAAAACTCCCTAAAGAAGTTTCTGGCAAGGCATTTCTAGAAGGCAGGTATAGTGATAATGAACTCCCTTAGGTATTAATTGTTAGAAAAAGTCTTAAGCTCTCCTTTGTTTCTGAAGGATAGCTTTGCTGGCTATAGCATTCTTGGTTGGCAGTCTTTTTTTCCTTTTATCACCATGAACACCACTCTCTCCTCACCTGCAAGATTTCCATTGAAAATCAACTGATAATCTTATGGGTGTCCCTTGTATGTGATAAGTCACTTTTCTCTTGCTGCTTTCAAAATTCTCTTTATTTCTAATATTTAGTAATTTGATTTTAATGTGTCACGGTGAAGATCTCCATATATTCTACCCATTTAGATTCTTTGGGCTTCATGGATTTGAATGTTCATTTCTTTCTCCAGATTCGGAAAGTTTTTGTAATTATATCTTTAAATAATCTTTCTGCCCTTTCTCTTTCTCTACTATTCAGAATCCCATAATGCATATATTACTTCACTTGTTGTTCTCATTCCCTAAGTCCCATAGCCTTTCTTCACCCTTTTTCACTTTTTCTTTTTGTAATGCTGGATAATTTCAAATGATCTGTAAGTCTGGTGATTTTTTTTCTTCTGTTTGCTTGAGTCTGCTATTGAAACTCCCTATTGAATTTTTCAGCTCAGACTTGTATTCTTCAGCTCCAGAACTTGTTTGGTTCTTTTTTAAAATAGTTTCTTTCTCTTTACTGAGCTCATTTTGTTCATGCATTGTTTTCCTGATTCTGTTTAGCTACCTGTGTTCTCTTGCAGGTCACTGAGCTTCTTCCAGATGACTATTTTGAATTCTTTGATAGGAAACCCATAGATCCCCATTTTTTTGAGTCATCCACTAGAAATTAATTTTGTTCCTTTGGTGATAGCATCTTTCCTTGAATCTTCATGTTCCTTTAAGATTTGTGTTGTTTTCTTCACATCTAAAGAAGCAGTTAGATCCTCCTGTCTTTATTGACTTGGGAAGAAAAACTCCTTCACCACTGAACCTGGCTAAAAGATTATGGGGATTTCTTAGACCTTTACTATGGATGTGCCTACTCTACTCGTTCTGTTACCTTTCATGAAGAATATCAGAATTGTGTGTATTCTCTCAATCTATAGAGCCATTCTGAGTGCTGAAAGTCTTGTATTTATTTTCCCTAGGACAGTAGTATACTTGTGTTTAACACTGAGTATCTTCGCAGAAACCACTAGGGTTGATCTGATCTGGCTGCTAAGATGTGCACCTTCTAAGATGTATACCGGCCATTGATATCAGTGTGCTCTCCACAGAAGCTTGTACTGGATGCGCACTGGGGATACACAGGATGCCATCCATATGGGGGAGGAGTATATGGAGTTGGGGGGGCACCAAAGGGTCACTGGGAGAATCTTGTGGAATTCATGGACAGGTCCCTAAGAGTCCAAAACGGTTTCATTTGGATTTTCAGCTGGCTGATGATATTTGTGTACCACTTGTTGTGAGCTCCTGACCATTCTCTCTGCTCCTAGCTGCCACCAGATGATTTAGGCATGAAAATCCCTTCAGTGTTCTGGGTGGGGCCAGGCATAAGGGGACCCTTGGGCAGCATCTACAAGGCTGGATAAACCAGTCTCTTACATTACTCTTATTTTCTCCCATGGAAGAAAATGTTGGCTAATAGGGGCTTATCTAGAACCAAGCCATGCTACTTTGGTGAGGGTAGCATGGATGAAATGAAACTGTTCTTCTTACCCTCTTCAATAGCTTCACCCTCAGATTTTTTTTTTCTCCACCAGTAAGCTACAATGAATGTCTCAGCTAGACTCCATGGCTCCCACACAGTTATTGTCTTCCATGGGTGGTTAAATTGGTGTTTCCACAGGCAATGAGAGCTGGGATCTCCTGTTCTGCCATCTTATGTCATACTCTTTAGAGAGCAAGATTTAGAGGCTTCTTCATAAGAGAGAATAACTCAATCATTCTTGGTTTATGTTTTTTCCATTCCTACAATTCTAATCAGTACTAAAAAACAATTACTTTTATTTCAAAAGTAGGCACTGCCAATGCAACAAAAATGAACAATACAGAGGATAACAGTTGTTATTTCACTTGAAAATAACTAAAATTTTTGGTTAATGGTTGCAAATAATTTTATTTTTCATATAGAAAGTTATACTCAAATGAAAGCAAATCACTATGAAATAAAAACCACTGTTCCCTGAAATTTTCTCTTTCAAAGTTTTCCTAAGATGGAAGATATTGAGGAAATTTACTTTGTGTATACTATGTGTAAGTGTCTTATGTGGTTATAATATTGTTTTACTGTCTTACCTACCAAATCATTTAAATTAGGTAAAATAAAATGTAATAATTCAAAGCTAACTTCTGTCAGAAAAAAATGTATTGGCTCAGGTGACAAAAAAGTAAACGTGAAAAGCAAAGCCAAGAATGACAGTAGCTAATGAAGGTGATTCAAACTTTACAGGCAAAAAAAAAAAAAAAATCATAATTTTAATGAGTGCTTTTCTTCTTGGGGTTTACTGTTTCCTGAAGAGTTTGACTTAGTATGTCACAGAAGACAAAATTATAATTAAAAAACAAAATCCTGTTACCAATGAAAAGGCATCCTATTCTATGTAAGAATAAACTTACAAAGTAATTTCTTACATAAAATTGATACACTCATGCTTGATATTTTATTTGCTGATCTGGAATCTTAAAAATATTATATTAAAGGTCTTTAAAATAAAGGGAGTCAAGAGATGGGGAGATAATTTGAAATTATTAGGATAAATTAGTTTGCAAAATTGAGAATAATGAAGATTCTAGGCAGGATAAAAACTGATTTACCCAATCTGAGAATTAGGGCATCTCTTAAAGTTTGAAAGTGGTAAACATAGATCACATATGATAAGATAAAAAGGAAGAGGATTACTTGGCATAACAAAGTTTCAGAAATTGTTACTTCAAGTGTAACTGTTACTTCAATAGGCTTTAAAACTAAAATGAACAAACGGATATTAGATTCATCATAATGCTATTAAAGAGTAACTAGAATGTTTTCTTGGTTGATAACATAGATTACAAAAATGCACTCCAGTAAGATTCAGAATGTCACTGGTAGCCAAGCCAGGCAGCCTGCCTGGATCCTGGATGGCCAGACTCAGCTGCACAAGAAATAAGAAGAGCAAAAATGGAATTTTTTGCAGTTTTAATAAACTGGGGAGAATCAGGTAGATTGTTTCTCTTCCTGTCTTACAAAAGCAGTTACAATTTACAGAAACAAAAGCCAGGGGATAGACAGACGTAGCTTAGCTAGGCTATGCTAGAGACTGAACATGTCAGTCTTAGTATTCTTGGTGCCACTGGGTCAGGGAGTTCTTTTTCACTTTTTATTCCCAGTAGAATAAAATATGGAATGCAGAAAAGCACTTACCAGAAAGTTTCTTTTCATATTAAAGGGGCTCTGTTTCAAAAATGCAAGGGTATTTTCAATATGGCAATTGTATATTGTTATAAATATTCAATTGCAGTCTTCCTTAATTTTCAATGGAAAAAATAAATATGACTGTATTCATTCAATCAATGCAAAATTTAATAAGGCAAAATCAACATTTTTAAAAATCCAGGTCTAAGAAGAGGAGAGTATTAGTTTATGTCTCAAAGAGTAAAAAACACAATGTTAAGATCTATAACATTCGTCTTATAAGTTAAAAATCCATCATAGATCAACAGCTAAAAATTAATTACTATTATGAAAGAATTAACTAGGACTTTATTTCTAAATTTTTAAATTTCCAAACCATTAGTGCAATTCATATTCATCTGTGTTATACTCCCCAAAACAAATCCAAAGTCAGTAACAGGATTGAAAACCAATTCTTTTGCTTTCTTGGTCCAAGGTGTAAAGAGCTATTATGAAAGATGTGTTAATGAAGACAGTAAACTAGTAGGTTTGAGAACCAATTATTTGGGTCTTCAGAGTTTCCAACTCAATATGACAAAGATGAATTAATTTCTGTGAAAATAAAAAGCACAGACTAAAACTGTAATTCTAGGAGCTGTTAGTATGACTTCTAAAAGCCAATTGTTAACAACTGGATAAGCCAAAAGTCCATAGATGACTGAAGACTATGAATTTTTTTCTTTGTTTTCTCCATTTTGCCCTTTAAGGCAAGACAGTACTTGCTTGTTTGTCCCTAGGAAAAATTAGATATCAGGATAAAGCTATTGTTTCTGAAGAATGACCACTGATGTCAGGTTTTTCTCTGTAAACTGAAATAGAGGGTCTAAGAGAAAGCTGTAGCTTTAAGGCGGATAATTCCCATGTACACAAAGTAAGAAAGGACTAGCTGTGCTTTATAGAGTTAATCCTCAAAAAAGATTCAGATCCTCAGGCAATATTTGCAAACAATGAACAATGGGTTCCACAGGGCAAGTACATCAGCCAAAATGGCACCTGTGTAAAGTGAGGATCAGCATGTGATTAACTGCTTGTGGATGATGGGATAATGAAATGTTTGTATGTGCGACTCTTTATTTTAAAACATGCTAAATCTGTAAGATATTAACAAAGAAAAAAATGATACCTGACATAGATGATTGCAAAGATTATCTTAATTACTCATAGATGATGTATGATGAGGAAAGTATAATTTAAGGAATTTAATACAAATGATAAAAAATACTGTAACTGTCATAAAATAACTTTTATTGCATCTGTTATTCTTTTTAAGAAGGGAACAAATCACTTTTTACTACTTTCATTGATATTATCATGGTTTGCTTGGATTTCTGGAATACCTTCCTAACCAGTCTCCCTGGTCCTAACTTCCTCCTTGTCCCTGCATAGGGCACCTTTTTTTTTTTTTTAAACATGATAACCCTATAATTTTGTTCATGTCACTTGTCACTCCTTGTTTAAACACCTCCAGTGATGGCTCATCTCATTTAGAGAAGACAACAAAGTATCTGCAGGATTCTGCATAAACAGGTCTCTAAGGCTGCAAAGGTCTCACCTGTTACTGCTCTCTCTAGTATACTCTACCCTACTCGAGCCTTCTCAAACCAGCCAGGAAACAGCCACACCTCAGAGCTTTTGCAAATGCTCTGCCTTCTTCCTGATATTCCACCAGATATTCTCACAGTTCACTCTTCACTTCCTTCTCCTTCCCACTGAAGCTTTCCGTGACTACCCTATTTACAATACTTCCCTTCTCAGCAACGTCACAAATTCTCCTTATTACTTTCTTTTCCTCTAGAATATCTCTCTAATAGAAAAGTGATTTATTTACTTAATTTATTTCTGGTTTCTCCTTACTAGGATAAGAGCAATGCAAAGACAGGGGTTTTGTCTGTTTTATATGCTGCTGTATCCCCTGGTTTTCAGAACTGTGCCCATTATATAACAGACACTTGATAAATACTAATTTAACCAATGGAAGACTCTGCAAGGTAAAGCATAAGCCTCTGAAATTGGTCTACCTCGATTTAGATTCTGCTTAACCATAATCTGCTTCATAAAATTTGAGTTTCTTTTCTAGAGAAATAGGAAAAACTTACAGTTCTACCTGTAGTGTTTTTGTGGTAATTCAATTAAAGTGTTCATCTAAAAGATTTCACCAATGTCTACAATAACCAACACAGTTACTAGGATTGTATTTACCTTATAGTCATTTGCTGCTTAGTTTTCCCTTCATGGAGGCTGTGGTCTATAAAGTGCCCTTAGATGGAAAGCTAAGGTGATTATGGGAAACTGGACAAAAATCATGAAAAAAAACTCAATTCAGACACTGAACAAAAGCACAGGATTATGACCTCTGTCAGAAAGAAGTATACAAGGCAACCCCCACAACCACCCCAGGTTCTGACTGAAGGCACTCTCCAGACCACAGCCTGGGGGCGGTGAACCAAGCAGATCATGGCAGTGTTAATAAGTGAAGGTATAAACAAACATTTAGGGAGGTCAAATAGCCTAGAATTTATGCAGGGTACCCAAGAGGAGGAGAGCCAATGCAGAAGAAATTCCCAAAGCTACCTAGGGATTCCCTCTAACTTTTGGTCTCAGAGCCTCTTTATACTATTAAAAATTGAGGACTCCTAAGAGATATTATTTATGTGGGTTATTTGTCAATACTTAGCATACTATAAATTAAAACTAGTAAATGTCTGAAATATTTATTAATTCATTTTAACATAAAAACATACATGTAACGTTATGAAAAACATACTTATGAAAATGAAAAAACAAGAATAGTACTATTATTTGACTTTTTGGCAATTTTCTTATTTTGTGACTAAATAGAAAACATACGGATTTTCATATCTACTTCTGAATTCAATTTGTTGCACATCACATGTCACATGGCTTTGGGAAAACTCCACTGTACACTATTGAGAGAATGAGAATAGAAAGGCAAATACAGCTTAGTATAATTTTGAAAACAGTTTTAACTCATGGGCTTTAGTATTATTGTAAAGTTTTATTAGTAGTAGTAAACTTATAGACCTCTCAAATTTTTTCAAAGACCCACAGGTGACTCTGGCCAATACATTGCAATTTGCTGCCCTATAGTCTTTAAATAAATACTAAGGTGCACAGATGGAAGGTGAAACTGCATAGGACGAGGAAAAGGGAATTGTAAGCTCAACGATTCTCAGTACTAGGAGATACTCAAGTTCTTACCAGTTATGGAAGGACTTGTTGACCATAGGGAACATTCAGGAGAGCTCTAAGAATGATTGAGACACAGCGATGGCACTAAACTAATTCTCGAATATTAAACTACTTTAGATGGACCAAAACAGTAGTTTTCAAAAGAAACAAACTGATCAACTTGCTTTAAAGGAAGAAAAATTCAGACTCAGCAACAAAATGTTCATAATGTCCAGCATCTAATTAAAATAAAAGAGCAGTAGGCATACAAAGAGGCAGAAAATGTGATTTTGGAAATATGAGCCAGTAGAAGTAAAAGCAACAAAGATGATGGTAATCCAAATATGTAAAAATGACTTTTATAAATATGTGAAAGACTTATAGAAAAAACATGAACATAATGAGGAGAGAATGAAAAACCTGGAAAAGAGAGAGGTTATATTTGCATGAATATTGGAATAGTTTCATATTTAATCAAAATTATAAAGCCACCAACTTGAAGAAGTGCAAAACACTTAAGTAGGATAAACCTGAAGAAAACCATACACTGGCACAATATAATTGAATTGTTGAAAACAACAATAGGAAGATTATATTAAAAGTAGCTAGTACAAAAGAGAAGAAACATTACATATAAGCACATAAGCAGAGTAAAACACAGCAATAATTTCTGATAAATTGATGGAGCCACACAAAATGGAATATCTTTAATGTGCTAATGGGGAGAAAATCCTGGTAACTCATAATTCTATATCCAGCAAAAATAGCCTTTAAATATGAAAGTGAATTAAAGATATGTACATAGAAACAAAAACTAAGGAATTCCATTACAGAACCCAAGGGGGAAAAAACAAAAACAAAACAAAGTAAGTGGGCTGGGGTTATGGCTCAGTGGTGAAGCGCTCACTTGGCATGTGTGAGACATTGGGTTCGAGTCTCAGCACCACATGTAAATAAAGGTCCATCAACGACTAACAAAATAAAACTTTTTAAAAAGTGACTGAAATATTTTTAAAAGCAAACAAACAACAAAGCAAGTTCATGAGAAGAAAAATGACAACAGAAACTTGACTCTGGAGGAAAACACTGAAGACTATGAAAAACAGTTTAAAATGTGGATGGATATAAAGTATTTAAAATTTTTTCATCTTTTAAAACATTTTTTATCTATTTTCATTAGAGATTTATACTTATGCATAGTAGTTGGTTCGTCCTGACAAACTCATTCGTGCATGGAAATCAGTTTCAGTTCATGATCCCCCTCTCTCTTCCTTCTTTTCCTTCCAGTCCTCCCTTTCCTCTCCATTCTCCTTCCTCTATTCTACTAAACTTCCTTTTGCTCATCTATTAATTTGTATTTGGTTCTTTGTTATCCTATCCTTCCCTCCCCCTTTCCTTTATTTTACTCTAATTTATGCATATGAGGGAAAACATTTGACCTCTGAGTTTCTGAGTTTGGCTAATTTCACTTAGCATGATCTTCTCCATTTCCATCCATTTACTGGCAAATGCCATAATTTCATTCATTTTTATGGCTGAGTAGAATGAAGATAGACACACACACACACACACACACGTGTGTGTACATATATATATTCACATAATTCTTAATCCATTCATCTATTGAGGGCATCAGGCTGATTCTATAATTTAGCTATTGTGAATTGCCTACCATAAACACTGGTGTGGCTTAGTATACCAAATTCAGATCTTTTGGGAAAACACTAAGGAGTGGGATAGCTGGGATATATGGAAGTTCCACCCCTAGTTTTTTGAGGAATCTTACACTGCTTTCCAGAGTGGTTGTACTAATCTGCAGTCCCACCAACAGTGTAAAAATGTATCTTTCCTCCCACAACCTCATCAGCATTTATTGTTGTTTGTATTCTTGATCATTGCCATTCTGACTACAGTGAGAGGAAATCTTAGTGTATTTTGATTTGCATTTCCCTGATTGCTGGAGACACTGAATATATTTTCATATATTTGTTGGTCATTTGTGTTTCTTCTTTGAGGAAGTTTCTCTTTGTTGTTTTGCCCATTTACTGAATGGGTTATTTATTTTATTTTGGTGTTAGGTTTTTTGAATTCTTTGTATATTCTGGATATTAAAACCTTATCAAAGGGGTAGATGGTCAAGATTTTCTCCCATTCTGCAGGCTCTTAACCATTTCTTTGCTGTGCAGAAGTAAACTTTTTAGCTTGATGGCAGTCCACATATTGATTGTTGGTTTTATTCCTTGCACTTTGAAGGTCTTGCTAAGGAAGTCAGTGCCAGCACCTCTATGATGGAGTGTTGACCCTATGTTTTCTTCCAGCAGTTGTAAAGTTTCTGATCTAATTTCTAAGTCTTTGATCCATTTCAATTTGAGTTTGACCAAGGTGGGAGATAGCGGTCTAATTTCATTTTTCTACATATAGATATCCAGTTTCCTCAAATCATTTGTTGAAAAGGCTGATTTTTCTCCAGGATATATTTTTGGTACCTTTCTCAAATATGAGATGGCTATAGGTATGTGTATTTAAATCTGTCTTGTATTCTATTCCATTGGAGTTCATGTCTATTTTAATGCCAGTACCATGCTGTTTTTGCTATTACAGCTCTGTAGTATAATTCTGATCAGGTATTGTGATGCCATCGGCTTCACTTTTCTTGTTTAGTATTGCTTTTGATCTTCTGGGTCTCTTATTCTTACAAATGAATTTAATAATTGTTTTTTCTAATTCTGTGAAGAATGTCATTGGTATTTTGATGGAGATTGCATTGAATCTGTATGTTGCCTTTGGTAGTATGACCATTTTGACAATATTAATTCTGCCTATCCAAGAACATGGAATGTCTTTCCATCTTCTAAAGTCTTCTTTAGTTTCTTTCTTCCGTGTTCTATAATTTTCATGGTTGTATTCTTTTACCTTCTTGGTTAGAGTAATTCCCAAATATTTAAATATTTTTAAGGTTATTAGAATGGGATAGTTTTCCTGATTTCTTCCTTTGCTGAATCACTATTGGAGTATAGGAAAGTGACTGATTTATGGGTGTTGATCTTTTATCTGCTACTTTGCTAAATTCATTTATGAGCTCTCGAAGTCTCCTGGTAGTTTTTTGGGTCTTCTAGATAAAGGATCATATCACTGGCAGAGATTGTTTGACTTCTCTTTTTTCTGTTTGTAGCCTGTTGATCTCCTTTTCTTGCCTGATCACTCTGGCTAATGCTTCAAGCACTATATTGAGTAGGAATGGTGAGAGCAGTCTTGTTCTTGACTTTAGAGGAAAGGCTTTTAGGTTTTCTCCATTTAGTATGATGCTGGCTTTGGGTTTGTCAGAAATGGCCTTTATGATGTTGAGGTAAATTCCTTCAATACCTAGTTTCTCCACTGTGGATTTTTTGGTGTTGTTTGTTTTTTAACATGAACAACTACTGAATTTTATCAAAGGTCTTTTCTACATCTATTGAGATGATCTTGTGATTTTTGTCCTTAATTCTGTTTAAGTGGTGAATTACGTTTATTGATTTATATATGTTCCACCAACCTTTCATCCCTAAAATGAAACCCATTTGATCATGGCATATTACCTTTTTTGATGTGTTTTTGAATGTGGCTAGATAATATTTTGTTAAGGATTTTTGCGTCTATGTTCACCAAGGATATTGGTAAACATAGATATTCTTTCCTTGATGTGTCCTTGCTTTTGATATCAAGTTTAAATTGGTATTATGGTTCAGATATGGTGTCTCCCAAAAGCTCACATATGAGACAATGCAAGAAAATTTGGAGAAATGATCGAGCTATAGCATTAATATAATCAGTGAATTAATCCCTGATAGGGTTAACTGAGCAGTAACTGAAGTGGTAGGGTGTGGCTGGATGAGGTGGGAATTGGGGGTTGGCTTTGGGGTATATATTTTGTATCTGGAGAGTGGAGACTCTCTTTCTCTCTTCTGCTTATTGATCATGATGTGATCTGCTTCCCTCTGCTCTCCCACCATGATGTTCAGCCTTGCCACAGCACTGAGGAATGGAGCCAGCCTTTCTATGGACTAAGACCTCTGAAACTGTGAGCCCTCAAATAAACCTTTTATCCTCTACAATTGTTCTGGTCAGGTCCTTTTGTCACAGCAATGAAAAAGCTGACTAAAACAACTGGCTTCATATTATGTATTTGAGAGTGTTCCTTCCCTTTCCATTTCATGGAATAGTTTGAGTAAGACTGGTGTTAGTTCTTCTAAAGGTGTGGCAGAACTCAGCTGAAAATCTTCTAGTCCTGGGCTTTTCTTTGTTGGAAGACTTTTAATTGCTGTTTCAACCTCATTACTGGATATTAGTCTGTTTAGGCTTTCTATGCCTTCTTGATTCAATTTGGGCACGTTTCATATATATATACAGAAATTTGTCCATGATTTTTAGATTTTCCAGTTTATTGGAGTATAAACTTTCAAAATACTTCTGATAATCCTGTGAATTTTAGAAGGGTCTGTGGTGATATCTCCTTTTTCATCTCTAATCTTGTTGATTTGCATCTTCCCTCTCTTTCTTTTGGTTAGTTTGACTAAGGGTTTATCAATCTTATTTATCTTTTTAAAGAACCACTCTTTGTTCCATTGATCCTTTATATTGTTTTTTATTTTCAGTTTTATTGATTTAGGCTCTGTTTTGAATTATTCCCTGTCTTCTACTGGTTTTGGAATTAGTTTGTTATTCTTTTCTTTTTTTTTTTTTATTCATTTTTTATTGTAAACAAATGGGATACATCTTGTTTCTCTGTTTGTACATCTTGCATACCATTTGTGTAACCCTACATTTACCTAGGGTAATAGTTTTTGATTCATTCTGTTATTTTTTTCTCCCCCTCCTTTCCCTCCCCTTATCCCTCTATAGAGTCTCTCCTTCCTCCATTCTTGCCCCCTTCCCACCCCCTATATGTGTCATCATCCGCTTATCAGTGAGATCATGTGTCCTTTGGTTTTTTGAGACTGGCTTATCTCACTTAGCATGATACTCTCCAACTGCATCCATTTGTCTGCAAATGCCATAATTTTATTATTCTTTATGGCTGAATAATATTCCATTGTATATATATGCCACAGTTTCTTTATCCATTCGTCAATTGAGGGGCATCTAGGTTGGTTCCACAGTCTGGCTATTGTGAATTGAGCAGCTATGAACATTGATGTGGCTGTATCTCTGTAGGATGCTGATTTTAAGTCCTTTGGGTATAGGCCAAGAAGTGGGATAGGTGGGTCAAATGGTGGGTCCATTCCAAGTTTTCTAAGGAATCTCCACACTGCTTTCCAGAGTGGCTGCACTAATTTGCAGCCCCACCAGCAATGTATGAGTGTACCTTTTTCCCCACATCCTCTCCAACACCTATTGTTGCTTGTATTCTTCATAATAGCCATTCTCTTTATTTCTAATACTTAGTAATTTGATTTTAATGTGTCACGGTGAAGATCTGATAATAGCCATTCTAATTGGGGTGAGATGGAATCTTAGTGTAGTTTTGATCTGCATTTCTCTTATTACTAAAGATGGTGAACATTTTTTCATATGTTTGTTGATTGCTTGTAGATCTTATGTGAAGTGTCCATTCATTTCTTTAGCCCATTTGTTGATTGGGTTATTTGTATTCTTCATGTAGAGTTTTTTGAGTTCTTTATATATTCTGGAAATTAGTGCTGTATCTGAAGTATGAGTGGCAAAGATTTTCTCCCACTCGGTAGGTTTTTCTCGGTAGGCATTGCTGATAATTTCCTTTGCTAAGAGAAAGCTATTTAGTTTAAATCTGTCCCAGTTATTGATTCTTGCTTTTACTTCTTGTGCTATGGGAGTCCTGTTAAGGAAGTCTAATCCTAAGCCAACAAGTTGAAGATTTGGACCTACTTTTTCTTCTATACGATGCAGGGTCTCTGGTCTGATTTGAAGGTCCTTGATCCATTGTGATTTGATTTTGTGCAGGGTGAGAGATAGGGGTTTAGTTTCATTCTGTTGCATATGGATTTCCAGTTTTCCCAGCACCATTTGTTGAAGAGGCTATCTTTTCTCCATTGTATATTTTTGGCACCTTTGTCTAGTATGAGAAAATTGTATTTACTTGGGTTTGTGTCCATGTCCTCTATTCTGTACCATTGATCTACCTGTCTATTTTGGTGCCAATACCATGCCGTTTTTGTTACTATTGCTTTGTAGTATAGTTGAAGGTCTGGTATTGCGATATCCCCTGCTTTACTCTTCCTACTAAGGATTGCTTTAGCTATTCTGGGTTTCTTATTCTTCCAGGTGAATTTCATGATTGCTTGCTCTATTTCTGTAAGGTACATCATTGGGATTTTAATTGGAATTGCATTGAATCTGTATAGCACTTTTGGCAGTATGGCCATTTTGACAATATTAGTTCTGCCTATCCAAGAACATGTGAGATCTTTCCATCTTCTAAGGTTTTCTTTAATTTCTTTCGTTCATGTTCTGTAGTTCTCATTGTAGAGATCTTTCACCTCTTTTGTGAGATTGATTCCCAAGTATTTTATTTTTTTCGAAGCTATTGTGAATGGGGTATTTTTCCTAACTTCTCTTTCTGAAGATTCATCACTTACGTATAAAAATGCATTGGATTTGTGAGCATTAATCTTATATTCTGCTACTTTACTGAATTCACTTATGAGTTCTAAAAGTTTTCTGGTGGAATTCTCTGGTTCCTCTAAATATATAATCATTTCATCAGCAAATAGGGATAGTTTGAGTTCTTCTTTTCCTATTCATATCCCTTTATTTTCCTTGTTCTGTCTAATTGTTCTGGCTAGAGTTTCGAGGACAATGTTGACTAGAAGTGGTGAAAGAGGGTATCCCTGCCTTGTTCCAGTTTTTAGGGGGAATGCTTTCAGTTTTTCATCATTTAGAATGATATTGGAAATGGGCTTAGCATAGATGGCCTTTACAATGTTAAGGAATGTTCCCACTATCCCTTTTTTTTTCCAGTATTTTGAGCATGAAGGGATGCTGTATTTTATCAAATGCTTTTCTGCATCTATCAAAATTAAAGTTAATTCTTGACTTTAAGTATATTGATATGGTGAATGACATTTATTGATTTGTGGATGTTGAACCAACCTTGCATCCCTGGGATAAAACCCACTTGATCGTAGTGCACTATCTTTTTAATATATTTTTGTATGAGATTTGCTAAAATTTTGTTGAGAATTTTTGCATCAATGTTCATTAAGGATATTGGTCTGAAATTTTCTTTCCTCGATGTGTCTCTGTCTGGTTTAGGTATCAGGGTGATATTGGCTTCATAGAATGAGTTTGGGAGGGTTCCCTCCTCTTCTATTTTATGGAATACTTTGAGAAGTATTGGAATGAGCTCTTCTTTAAAGGTTTTGTAGAACTCGGCTGAGAACCCATCTGGTCCCGGACTTTTCTTTGTTGGTAGGTTTTTGATGACTTCTTCTATTTCAGTACTTGAAATTGGTCTATTTAAATTGTTTATGTCCTCCTCGTTCAGTTTAGGTAATTCATATGTCTCTAGAAACCTGTTGATGACTTCGAGATTTTTATTTTGTTGGAGTATAGATTTTCAAAATAGCTTCTAATTATGTTTTGTGCTTCAATCATGTATGTTGTGATATTTCCTTGTTCATTCTGAATTTTAGTAATTTGGGTTTTCTCTCTTCTCTTTGTTAGTGTGGCTAAGGGTTTATCAATTTTGTTTATTTTTTCAAAGAACCAACTATTTATTTTGTCAATTTTTTCATTTTTTTTTGTTTTAATTTTGTTGATTTCAGTTCTTATTTTAACTATTTTCTGTCTTCTACTACTTTTGGTGTTGCTCTATTCTTCTTTTTCTAGGGCTTTGAGCTGTAGTGTTAGGTCGTTTATTTGTTGATTTTTTTCGTCTTTAATTGAATGCGCTCCATGAAATAAATTTTCCTCTAAGAACTGCTTTCATAGTGTCCCAGAGATTTTGATATGTTGTTTCTTTGTTCTCATTTACCTCTAAGAAATTTTTAATTTCCTTCCTGATATCTTGTTATCCATTCATCATACAATAGTATATTATTTAATCTCCAGGTGTTGGAGTAGTTTGTTTTTTACTCTGTCCTTTATATCTAATTTCAATCCATTATGATCTGATAGAATACAAGGTATTATCTCTATCTTCTTGTATTTGCTAACAGTAGCTTTGTGGCATAATATATGGTCTATTTTAGAGAAGGATCCATGTGCTGCTGAGAAGAAAGTTTCTTTGCTCTTTGTTAGATGGTATATTGTAGAAATGTCTGTTAAGTCTAAATCATTGATTTTGTTTTTGAGATCTATGGTTTCATTGTTCAATTTTTGTTTGAGGATCTGTCCAGTGGTGAGAGAGGTGTGTTAAAATCACCTAGTATTATTGTGTTGTGGTCTATTTGATTTCTGGCATTGAGAAGGATTTGTTTTACATATATGCATGAGCCAATGTTTGGGGCATAGATACTTATGATTGTTATGTCTTGCTGATTTATGCTTCCCTTAAGCAGTATGAAATGTCCTTCTTTATCCCTTCTGACTAACTTTGGCTTGAAGTTCTCATTATCTGATATAAGAATGGATACTCTGGCTTTTTTGCTGTGTCCATGTGCATGGTATGTTTTTCCCCATCTATTCACTTTTAGTCTGTGGGTATCTCTTTCTATGAGATGAGTCTCTTGCAGGCAGCAAATTGTTGGATCTTTCTTTTTAATCTGATCTGCCAGTCTATGTCTTTTGATTGATGAATTCAGGCCATTAACATTCAGGGTTATTGAGAAATGATTTGTATTCCCGGTCATTTGGCTCTTTTTTTTTTTTTTTTTTTTTTTTTTGATATGACTTGATTTCTCTTTTATTTGGTTGTTCCTTAGGGTAGTTCCTCCCTTTGCTAATTTATATTGTTGTTTTTCATCTCTTCCTCATGGAATATTTTGCTGAGAATGTTCTGTAATACCGGTTTTCTTTTTGTAAATTCCTTTAGCTTTTGTTTATCATGGAAGGATTTTATTTCGTCGTCAAATCTAAAGGTAAGTTGTGCTGGGTATAAGATTCTTGGTTGGCATCCATTTTCTTTCAGAGCTTGAAAAATGTTGTTCCAGGCCCTTCTAGCTTTTAGGGTCTGGATTGAAAAATCTGCTGATATCCGTATTGGTTTCCCCCGAATGTAATTTGATTCTTTTCTCTCGTAGCCTTTAAAATTCTGTCTTTATTTTGTATGTTAGGTGTTTTCATTATAATGTGCCTTGGTGTGGGTCTATTGTAATTTTGTGTATTTTGAGTCCTATAAGCCTCTTGTACTTGATTTTCCACTTCATTCTTCAGATTTGGGAAATTTTCTGATATTATTTCATTGAATAGATTGTTCATTCCTTTGGTTTGTTTCTCTAAGCCTTCCTCAATCCCAATAATTCTTAAATTTGGCCTCCTCATGATATCCCATAGTTCTTGTAGATTCTGTTCATGATTTCTTACCGTCTTCTCTGGTCAACTTTGTTTTCAAGAGTAACTATTTTGTCTTTGATATCTGAGGTTCTGTCTTCCAGGTGTTCTATCCTATTGGTTATTCTTTCTATGGAGTTTTTAATTTGGTTTATTGTTTCCTTCAAGGATTTCTGTTTGTTTTTTTTCAATATCTCTCTTTATTGAAATGATCTTTTGCTTCCTGTATTGCTCTTTTAACTGTCGATTGGTGTGATCATTCAATGCCTGCATTTGCCCTTTCATCTCATCCTTCAATGCCTACATTTGCTCTTTCATCTCCTTGTTTGCTTCCCTGATCAATTTGATTATGTACATTCTGAACTCCCTTTCTGACATTTCTTCTGCCATTCTGTCATTGGATTTTATTGCTATACCATCTAGGTTTGTTTGGGACATTTTCTTCCCTTGTTTTCTCATATTGTTCAGGTATCTACCCGTCTAATAGTGAAACTCTGGGATATTGCAGATTTCCTCTATTGACTATTATTGTCTCTGTAGATTTCCAATAACTCACCTCTTAGCCTTCAGTAGTCTGAAGTCTTGGAGGAACTTGATAATGCGGTGCTCCACTAGGAAGCTGGCCTTCTTGGGGTGGTGGCCTTCAGGTGGGGTACATTCCCAGGTGGCTCTGAGTTGGTCCCGAGTTTCTCAATACGTCCTCTTCTTGGCTCCTGGGTCTTGTCAAAGATCCTCTAGCCTCCTGTAGGTGTCTCAGGAAGGGAGTTGCCCTTCCAATGATGATGGCTATGCCCTCAGGAGTAATTCAAAATGCCTGCACCAGCCTATAAAGAAGCCTCTGGCTAACTCCGTGATGGTGACAAACCTCAGTGTGGTGGTTGGGCGGGGTTGTTCAGTGATAGCATCTGTCTTTGGCCTGGTGGTTGGGCGGGTTGGCTACCCGCCGCCCAGCTCCACAAGGCAGGCGGGTTGGGTGCCCACCTGCTACCTCCATGATGCAAGTGGCCTGTCTTGCCCACCAGTTCACTCTGCGCCTGCCTAGTTTCTCTTTTTCTAAGCCCTTGATGTACATCAAGCTTATTTTTGGGGATCTTTCTATTTTATAATGTAGGCACTCAGTGCAATAAATTTTCCTCTTAAAACTGCTTTCAAAAAAATAACAGAATGAATCAAACAACATTACCCTATGTAAATTTATGATTACACAAATGGTATGCCTTTACTCCATGTACAGAGAAATAACATGTATCCCATTTGTTTACAATTAAAAAAAGAAAGCAAAAAAAAAAAATAACAAAAACAAAAAAAACCAAAAACTGCTTTCAAAGTGTCCAGATATTTTAGAAATGAATACTCATTCATTTCTAATAATTTCTTGATTTCTTTTCTCATTTCTCCTTTGACCCAAACTTCATTTAAAAGAGTATTGTTCAATCTCCTTGTGTTTATGTGGTTTCTATTATTTTTCTTACTGATGATTTCTAGCTTCATTGCATTATGATCCAATAGGATACATGGGATTTTATCAATTGTACTTATATTTGCTAAGATTTTCTTTGTGGCCCAGAATATGATCTGTTTTGGAAAAAGTTCAATGTTCAGCTAAGAAAAAGGTGAATTCAGTTGTTTTGAGGTGGAATATTCTGTAGATATCTTTAAGGTCCATTTGATTTATAGTGTTGTTTAGGTTGGAGATATCTTTATGTTTTGATGACCGGTCTGTTGGTAATAAGGGAGTACTGAAATCATCCAGTACTTTTTGTATTGGGGTCTATGTGGGAGTTAATGTCATGGAGCATTTTTCCCTGTAATTGGGTGCATTGACATTTGGGGCAGAAATGTTTACTATCATTACATCTTCTTGTTGGATTTTCTCCTTCACTAGGATGTAGTGGACTTCTGTTTTATGATTATTTTTTGCTTAAAGTCTGCTTTTTCAGATAGAAGAATAGCTACTCCTGCTTGTTTTCCTGGACCATATGCCTAGTCTTATTTTTTGCCATCCTTTTACCTTCAACCTATGCATATCTTTGCTGTGAGTCACTTGTAAACAGCATATAGTTGGAGATTGTTTTTTGATTCATCTGTTAATCTGTGTCTTTTAATTGGGGGATTGAGGTCATTAACATTCAGTTTTAATATGGATATGTATTTTTCTTTCCTGCCATTTGGGTTTTTTTACTATATTTTATTCTGTCTTGATTCTCATTTAGTGGGTTATTCTTCTATTGAACTTGCTCTGTTTGTGAGACTTGGAAATTGTTTTTTAGTTCCTCTGTGTGCAGTTTATCTTTGAGTATTCTTTGTAGTATTAGCTCAGTGCTAATTAATACTTTTAGTTTATTCTTATAGAAAGTTTTATTTCCCCTTAGAATTTGAAACTGAGTTTTGCTGGGTATAATAGCCTTGTTTGGTAGCTGTTTTCTTTTAGAGCTTGGAATAGCTCATTCCAGTTCATCCTTGATTTTAGAGTCTGAGCTGAGAAATCAGAAGTGACCCTTATTGGTTGCTTGTAAATGTGACCAGATGTTTCTCTCTTGTGGCTTTTAATTTTCTTATCTTATTTTCTATGTTAGGCATTTTGATTATGATATGTGTCAGCAAGCTTCTTATTTGACAAGTTTCTTATTTGGGGTCCTTTAAGCCTCCTGTATGTGGGTGTCTATCTCATTTTTGATTTGGGAAAAGTTTTCTGTAAGTATCTCACTGAAAATGTTCTTTATGTCTTTAGTTTATATATCCATGTTCCTTTCTATCTCAGTGATTCTCAAATTTGGTCTTTTAAAGTTGTCCTAGAGTTCTTGTATATTCTGGTCATGTTCTATAATTTTTTCCTTTTATTGCCTTCTGTGTACTCTAGATCCTATAGCCCATCTTCAGTTCCTGAAGTCTGTCTTCAAGGGCTGAAGTTCTATTTTCTACGCATTCTATTCTTTTAGTGATGCTTTCAAGTGAATTTTTTATTTGACTGACTGTATCTTTCATCTTTTAGGAGTTCTTGGTTTCTTTTCAGTATTTCTGTTTTTTTTATTAAAGTAATCTTTCATTTCCCATAAATGCTCTCTTAGTTCTTTCCTTAGATCTTATTTTAGTTCACTGAACATTTTATTAATCAGTTTTTATAATCTTTCTCTGGGTTTTCATCCACCTCACTATCAGTGGAATCCTTTGTTGAGGGATTGTGGATTTTGGGGGGAGATTAGTTTGCCTATTTTCTCATGTTTTCAAAGTTCTTGGTCTTACATATCAATTAAGGTAGATTCCTCTACTTCTTCTTCTTCTTTTTTTTTTTTTTGCATGTGTATAATTATCTTATTTGTTCTGGGATTTCTCTCTGTTTTTCATGTTTGCTTAGATACCAAAGGGCAGGACCTGAGTTTCCTCTGATTGTTCCTTCTTAGATCTTTGTTGTTGGTTTGGGGCTTTTGTTTCCTCACACTTTTGAGTAGGAGTGATGTCAGGGAATGTTTAGTTCAACAGCAAAGTCTCTAACCTGTGAATTTTAGTATCCCTGTACGTTCCCAGCACTGTAGAATGGGGTGAAAATAAACACTAGTAACAACCATTGAAAATGACAAACAATAAACATCATTAAATGCCAGTTCTTACTATGATGTCTTTAACATTAACTGCCACCAGAAAGAGGAATGGTAGATTCAGCAATTGTCAATAGTGAAAACAATAAACATGACTAGATCTCGCTTTAAAGCAAACAGTAGGTATCAGCTACATCATCCACAGCAGTAATGATTGTATTAGCATTCAATATAGGCAGGAGTTATATAGAGCAATTAGTTCTGAAAGATGGTAAAAATATAGTTAATTAGGAGAAAAGGAAATGTGATAGGAAGTTAAAAAAGACTTTACAATTTCAGAAAGCTAACAGAGAACATGCAGAAGAGATGAGGCAGGTGATGTTTATACAGAAGGAGGAAAATAGAAGAAGAAAAGTATTGGGGGAGGGAGAAGCGGGGGAGGAGGAGAGAGAGAGAACAAAAGAATCTTACTATTTGGAAGAGAACATTAGAGAGAAAGAGAAACAAGAAATAAACAAATGAAAATAATACAGAATCAAACCAAGATATACAATCCAAAAAAACCCAAACCCGCACAAGACAATGCTTACATTTAAAAAATGCAAAACACGAGCGGCTGGAATTGTGGCTCAGTGGTAGAGTGCTCACCTAGCATGTGTGAGGGACTACAAAAATAAATAAATAAATAAAATAAATGCATTGTGGCCTTATACAACTAAAAAAAATATTTTTTTAAATGCTAAAAATGAGAGAATGACAAATAAGTGCATGTATGAATGTTCCTGAACCAGTCAGCACAGCCAGACTTCACGCATATATACTCACATTCCCTTGTGTGTGCACACACACAAGGAAGAAATAATATGACTTTAAAAAAAAACTTAAAAAGTTTTCAAAAAGCTCCAAAATCATAGTGAAGACAGGAAACATTTCCACTGAAGTGGTTAAAATAGTTGACCAAATTGGGTGGCCACAATCTATGTACAATAATAGTCTTTCTTTCCAGTTCTTCTTGGGTTATATCCTAATACATTGAGCAAGGGGTGGGGGCTGCTAACCTCTTCTTGTTTTTTTGTTGCTCTCTGAGCTGCTAGTGGCCTAAGATTGCTGTTTGATATAAGACTCAGCTTCTTTTCTCACCAGTATGAGGTGGGATGGGTTAGGACATACTGTCAGTTGGCGTTTTGTCCATTCGGATCAGATCAGTGCACTCCCAGGGTACTTCTGTAGTGTTCTGCAAGAGGAGCTCCATCAGGTGGCACTGAGGTCTAAGTCTCAGGGTCTTTACTGGGTGGTACCCATCTTTGGAGAGACTACAGAGGCCCACCTCTAGGGCTTGACAGTGGTCAATCTCTGATGCAGGTCTGGTTCTCAGGCATCTCCTAAGAAATCCAGTGTGGGGGTGGGGTGGGGGGAGGGTCGTGATCCTCCACTCACTGCTGCTCAGGAGCACACCCTTCCAAGGCTCAGTCCCTGTATGTATTCATCCTACTCAGACTCCCAGCCTGCTTCAGCTGGTAATGTGAGCCACCAAAAAGAAGCAAGTAGGGCTCCCCTCTACTCTTCCAACTTAGATCCCCTTGGGTGCAGTCTACTCTGCAGCTGTCTCACAAAGTTCCATATTCCCACCTTAGACCACTCGATAGGCACCTGCTGGTGTGTCGTGGCTACGTTCCCCCCACCCATCTTGCAGGTCCTGTAGTTGCTGTGGTGGTGCTCTCATCCCAAGATGGCTCCTGTCTCAGCTCTCCCTGGCCAGTTGAAATATAAATATAAAGCATGCTTTTCAAGTACCAGTGTGCTATGTAGCCTCTGGATCAGCTAAAATTGGGCAGCATTTTTGATCTCAGATTTTTTCATACCAAGACTGTGATACCCCTACCCTCTGCCTGTAGTTGATGGGTACGAGCAGCACCTGTGGGGCACTGGGTGGGTTCTGATGTTTTCTTCTTTATTTATTGTATCCAAATTCCTGAGTCCCTAAGTCACTTTGAATGCCCAATATTTAATTTCAGAGAAATCCCCCTTTTTTGCACTTCACTGAGAAGCTAGCTGTGCACTCTCTGCTTCGTTCCCACGCAATGGCATGGCTTGGAATCCAGTTTTCTTCTACTTTGCCATCATCTATTCAAGAATCAACTTTTAAAAGTCTTCTTAAAAGATAATTTTCTATTTGGAGCAATGATCATCAGACTATGACTCAAGAACCAAATCTGTCCCACTCTGGCAATAAAAGTTTCACTGGACCAAAGTCAAGTTCATTCTTTTACATATTGTGCATGGCTAATGGCTGAGTCAAGTAGCTACAACTGTACGGCCAACTAAGTAAAAGACATTTACCATCTGGCCCTTTACAGAAAACCTTTACTGATCCCCAGTTTAAAGTGAAAACAATATCACTGTACAGTGGAGTCTGTAATCATGTATAAGTAAGTTATGGTAACTGTAGTACCTCCTCGGGTATGGGTAAGTGCGTTAAGTTTCATGTTCCCCCCACCATCTGCTTTTTCTATTTTTTGCATATGGACTGTCAATTGTTTCAATACTCTTTATTGAAAGATTATTGTTTCCCCATTTAATTCAACCTAACGTCTTTGTGAAATGTCAATTGGGAATCTTTCTGGACTCTGTTCTGCTTCACTGATGGATCTATAGGTCCATCTGTAAGCAAATATCACATTGTTTGATTGCTACAGTTTTATGGTGAGTTTTGAAATCAGTTGGTGTAAGACATCCAATTGTATCTTCTTTTGGTCCACTGTTTTCCACACAAATATATCAATTTCTGCTTTAAAAGCCTGTTAGAATTCTTATTATAGTTTCACTAAATTCTATAGGTCAGTCTGGAGAGACATGTCTTACAAAGAAATGCTTAGGTCCAGATAGAGGACTCACTTAAGCATTTCTTATAAGGCCAGTCTAGTGGTAATGAATTCCCTCAGTTTTTTCCCTGTCTGCAAAAATCTTTATTTCTCATTCATTTCTGAAGGAGAGCTTTGCTGGCAGCTGCTTTTTTTCTTTCAGCACTTTGAATACGTCATGTCATTCTCTCCTGGTCTATGAGGTTTCTGCTGAGAAATCTGCTGTTAGATTAATGGGGATTCCTTTATATGGACAATGCTAGTTACTCTTGTTATTATTATAATTCTCTTTCTGTATCTTCTGACAGTTGACTGTGTATTTCTTGGAGAGGACCTTCTTGGGTTAAGTCCATTTGGGATCTTTGGACTTCCTAGATCTGAGTGTTTGTCTCTCCCAAGGATTGGGAAGTTTTAATCTATTATCTCATTAAACAGGTTTTCCATGCCTTTTCCTATCTGTTCCCCTCTGGAACTTCCATGATGCAAGCATTTGTTCATTTAAAGCTCTCCTGTAAGTCTCATAGGCTTTCTTTATTCTTTTTATCATTATAATTATTACAGTAATAACTATTATTTTGTCTCACTGGGATATTTCAAAAGACCTGTCCTTAGGTTCAGAAATTTCTTTTTCTGCTTGATCAACTGTATTATTGACACTCTCAAATGTATTTTTTACTTCATTAATTGAATTCTCCATGCAGAATTTCTGCTTGGTTCTTTATGATACCTCTTTGTTCAACTTCTCATTTGGACCATGAATTGTTTTCCTAATTTCATTAAATTGCCTATATTCCCTTGTTTCTGGCTGAGCTTTCTTAACATCATTATTTTGGAATCTTTTTCTGGCATTTTATAAATTTACTTCTCCTGGGGATCTGCTGCTGGAGAATTATTGTGTTTCTTTTCAGGTATCATGTCTCTTGCTTTTTCATGTTTCTTGTGTTCTTATGTTGATATCTGTAATAGAACAGTTATTTTCATATATTTACGGAACAATCTTTGTAAGGAGAGACTTTTTCCTCTAGATGAATGCTAGGCTTTTGGCTGAACATGATGTGATAACTTTGATCCTAGGTAAACTCAGTAATATGGTTTCTGTGCAGTTTCTTCAGCCATCATCCTCTTCAGCAATGTTTGCTAATGTGTCAGCAGCACAGTCAGTCTGTAATAATGGCAGCATGGTTTTTATTGGAAGTGGGGCAGCTGGGCTGATTGTTGGGTTGTGTGGCTATCAGGTCAAATGTAGGCAGGATCAGGCACAGTGGATTGGTAAGTTGTGTGGCAGGCTTTTTAGTGGGTAGAAGCTGCTGGGCCAAGAGTGTGTGCACACGGGTGCAGTGAGGCTGCCACTGGGCTGGCGGATGAATTGATTACAGGCTCCTGCAGTGCAGTGAATCAGTCAGCTCCGTGGTAAGCTCTCTGAAGGGCAGTATCGCCACTGAACTGGCTATAAGATCATTCAGGAATGCTAGTCTGGCCAGCTTATTTTAGCTTTTCTAGTTCACCAGCTCAGTGGAGAAGAGGTTGCTACGTAGGTTTGAAAGCTGGGGTTTTAGCCACTCTGCTGTGCCTAGTCTCTGAATAGCCAGGGTTATGGTGCTCTGCAGCAAAAATTATAGAACATTATAGAAAAAAAATCAAAGATGACACTAAAAGATGGAAATAGGAGAATTAATATTGTTGAACTGTCCATACCATCAAAAGCAATCTACAGATTCAGTGCAATTTCTATTAAAATATCAGTAACATTCTTCATAGCATTAGGGAAAACAATTCCAAAATTCATATGGAAGCACAAAAGACCCTGAACAGCCAAAGCAATCCTGAACACAAAGAGCAATGCTGGAGGCATCACAATACCTGATTTCAAAATACACTACAGAGCCTGGTAACAAAACTAGTATGGTACTGGCATAGAAACAGACATGTAAACCAAAGGAACAGAATAGAGGACCCAGAAATAATCCCATTAATATAACATCATCTAATTCTTCACAAAGTTGCCAAAAACACTGGAGGAAAAAAAAAAAAAGAAAGAAAGAGACTCCTCAACAATGGTGCTGAAAAAACTGGATATCCACATGTAGAAGACTGAAACTAGATCTGTATCTCTGACTCTATAGAAAAATCAAATTAAGCTGGATCAAAGATGTCCATCTAAGACCTCAAACTGAAAACTATTAGAGGAAAACAGAGGGAAAACACTTCAAGATATTGGCATAGTGGGGCTGGGGTTGTGGCCTAGCGGTAGAGTGTTTGCCCAGCATGTATAAGGCACTGGGTTTGATTCTTAGCACCACATTTAAGTAAATGAATAAAATAAAGGTCCATCAATATCTAAAAACTTTTTAAAAAAGATATTGGCATAGGTAACTATTTCCTGAATAGCACTCTAATAGCCCAGGAAATAAAATCAAGAGTGGATCCACAGGATTCTATCAAATTAAAAAGCTTTTGCACAGCAAAGGAAACAACAGAATGAAGAAACATACTACAGAGTTGGGGAAAAAAAATTTTGTCACCTGTTTATTCAATAGAGGATTAATATCCAGAATACAGAAAGAACTAAAAAACCTTAACATAAAAATAGCAATCCAATTTAAAAATTGGTCAATGATTTGAACCAATACTTCTCAAAAGTAGTACAAATAAATTCATATTTAAATGCTCAACATCTTTAGTCCTCAGGGAAATGCAAATCAAAAGTACTGTGAGATGCTATATCAACCCAGTCAAAATGGTTATTATAAAAAAGTAACAAATGGCAGAGAGGATATGGAGAAAAAGGAACCATTATACACTGTTGGTGGGACTGTAATTAATCTATAGTCACTATGGAAACCAGTATGGAGGTTCCCTGTAAAACAAAAAATAGAACTACCATATGGTCCAGCAATCCCATTTCTGGGTATATACCAGAAGGAAATGAAGTTCTAGATGCCCATCAATGAATGAATGGATAAAGAAAGTAAGGTGTACACACACACACACACACACACACACACACACACACACACACACATTCAACTATTACCCAGGCATTAAGAAGGGTGAAATCATGCCATTTGCAGGAAAATAAATGGAACTGGAAGATATGTTAAACCAAATAAGCCAGATACAGAAAGACACATACCACATATTCTCTCTCATATGTGGAAACGTTAAAAAAAATGACCTGAGTATAGAAGAGACACTATCATGAAGAAGACAAGGATTGACAGGGAGAGAGTAGTAGTGAGGGTAGATATGGTGAAAGCATGAAAAAATGCATGTATGGAATTCTTACAGTGAATAATCAAAAGTCAAAGTAAAAAAGACCTTTTCTGTCCTTACCTCTGATTATTTGCATTATTATTTGCTCTATTTTTATAGATAGAGAAGCTAAGACGTTAAATGACTATATAATGTCACATAGCAAGTAAGAACTCAAGGGATCTAATTTGAAAGCCCAATCTCTTAAGTGCTATGTTTTGCTGCCTTCCAACTATAATCATTCAACACTGTGATCTGCTGACTGTATCTCTAGCATAGGTAGACATTTAAATGCCAACTGTCCACAAAGATTCAGGATTCTTAATTAAAAAAACTGAGTTAATAAGTTTTAAAGTACTCTAGTTACTACAGTTTTCCTTATAGTATATTAAGAAATATAAAATGAAAATGTAAGAGAAAGAACAGAGAAAGAAAGAATAAGATTGTAAGAGAAAAGGTATGATTTAGAGGTGATATCCTTTTTGTAGACTAGGACAAAACAAGAAGCATGGAAATAGAGCAGTATGCAATGAGGTTGTTTCAATGCAAACCAAATGAACAAAATAAAAAATTTTCATCTACAATGGAGCAAGAACAAAGGAAAAAGGTTTATTAGGACAAAAATCTTACTTTATGTTTTATTAATTTTTTTTCAAATTAAGATGGGAAAGTATGCTTTTCTTTTAGAAACAAAGTATTAAAAGTTATGTTTCCATGGGCTGTAAAAAAGAACATTGATATAAGCAGAAACTCTGGGAGAACAATCTTTTAATATTTACTTTAAAAATCAAAATATTAATTCATTGATAAAGGAGAAACACATGGAGGTTAACAAAGATTATTAATCTCTATGAAGTACATGCTTCATGGAAAAATTCTAAGAATGCATCTTAAGTGACATACTCTTGTTGGCATTGACTGAGATTTTCCAGTCTTTTTGGAAGAATAGTTGTTGTAAAAGGTTAAAGGCCATTTCTTCTCCTTTCCCACCATTCTCTAACACCATGACCAAGTCACATTCTGATACCAGTTAGAAAAAGACCTATCTTGCAACCTGCTGAAGAGCGCCCTCTAGTGCTGTCTTAAATATGAAATAGTCTTGTTTCCATTTTTTTTTTCCCCCATGAATTGTTCTGCTTAAACAGAAACTTAGGTTTTCTTTGGAACAATAGCCAACAGAGAAAGATAAATGATTGTTTAGGATAATCTTATGACTTTTAATGCTAGTTAAGTAAAACTATAACATTTTTAGAGAGATAGAATGCTTAAAACTTTTACGAAATGAGGTACATCCTTTTTTAAAAAATGTGCCTTTTATTCGAAGGCTAATTTTAAATGAAAATTATTTGTATATAGTATTAGAATATTTCATAGTACTTAGCAAAACATTTAGCAAAATATGAGTTTGCTTTTTCAGAAAAAAATTAGGAGTGACAATTGCTTCTCTTCACCTCTGAATTTCTGGAAACTTATCTTCTTAGGCTGGTGGTATCCCAAGAAAGTATCCAAGGAAACTTAAACATTTGTGCTGAAATTTACATTTCTGGTAACAAAGAGTAAAATTTTTGTTCATCATTAGCCAAAAATCCAAGAAAAACAAATTACTTGACACTAAGGTGAATGTGTTTAAATTCCAGGAACAAGAAAAGGTAAGAGATTTTAAAAGGCAGCATTAATAGTAGCAATATCTTCCCTGATATAGTTCTGACATTAAAGGAGGGAAGGAGATCACACTAAGAAATCTGAACTGTTAAAGACTGGAAATTTCAACAACTACCTCTTTATCTTAGGCATGATTTTTCTCTTTTGTTTTATTTTAGGAGATGGGGTCATGCTATGTTGCCCAGGCTGGCCTTGGGCTTAAGCAATCCCCCTGCTTCAGTCTTCTGAGTATCTGGAATTACAGTCACACACCACTATGCCTGCCACAATCTTTCTCCTATATAAGACCTTATATACAATGAATTGTAGACAGAGTAGGAGATAAGTTAGCAAAAGCTAAGTATTCAAAAGTATTAATAAGCATGTTAATTCATGTATGCATGTGATTTCTCTATGTATGTCTGTGTGTTTATTCCTATCATTATGTTTAATATTAAAGTAAAGATCAATCAAATACTTGTCCCACTATATGGATAAATATAAGATCTATGAAATTATCTTTTGTTGGGGAAGGGAACTCAGAACACTGACTGAAGGAAGGATTTGAATTCACAGAACTATTTGATCTGTTAACTTTTTTGTTTAGTTTTTTTCTCTTAGGGGGTAGAGGGTATGAATATGTATTGTGCACATTAAATAAGATTAAATGTGTGCAGCCCTGCCACAAAACAATTAAACACAAAGTGTTAAAAGATACCAATCCAAAATACAAGAGCAATGAAGAAAAGGCAGATATATCCTAACGCTTCTAGAGTGGGGCGATGCTTAGAAATGAAGTACCTTGCCATGTTGCTCTTCAGATACTGGTGTTATCCAAAGCCTTTGAGTGATGTCTAGATGGAACTGGGGCTCTGGCAAATCCAAGAACAGAGACGTTGGTATAAACAGGTCACAATACTTGGAGTAAAAAACAGTGGGTTCTGTTTCTGTCCTTGACTCATCGAGGTCAGTGTCTCCACTGTGATTCAACTTCTCCACTAATCAGGGGCAATAACTGTTGCCAGAAACCATGCAAGAGAGTCCATACTGAGAGGATTAGTATGACAAATATACAAAGTTTATAGAAATTTTACTGTGCCATGATACTTTTGGAAAAGATCTTTCAGAAAAGATCATGCTCCCCACAAGAAGATAATTGGATGTGTTAAAAGTTAGATTTCATTTAAAATCTTCAATGTTTCAATATACTATTTTAATTACTTCTTATTTGTTAATATTTTTATGTTTAGGAATTTCTACTGCCTCTTCTATCTTATTCTTTTCCTTTATTTGCTTTATTTTCAGTTTTCCATTTACAAGAAACAAGGATTTATTCTTGTCTCGAGTTCCTTCCTTCATTCTATTTATATGCATAAATACTAGGCTGTATTTCTTCTACTACTTATCTCTATGTTGTTGAACTATAATAAAAGCAACCATAACAATGATAACTTGCACTTAATGTATGTGAAAGTGCTTTGTAAAATAATCTCTCACTTCATGTATTTATTCAAGTTAGTCTCAATTAGAAAAATTGTTGATGGTGTAGCTTACTGATCAAGGTCTAAACAGGTACAATTTTCAGTAGCAGGAAAATGTTTATCATGTCACTTTGAAGGAAAAAATAAACACTGGAAATAATAAATCAACAATAATCTTTTAATAGTTTTTCATAGTCTAGTAAATAAAGTACAGATATTTCAAAAAATTGTCTAACTTATGACACATTTCAATGTATAAAATGAGATGTATTTATATTTTATAAAACTGCAGGGTAAGAAAAATAAAAACGTTTCACACTTATTTTCAACTCTATTACTTTTGGTTGGATAAAAGAGAAATCATTAATATATATAAAATATGAAAATGACTACCTCTTTGTGCTCTTGGAATGATTAATTGTGCTTTTACAATAGAACAAAGGCTATGTGAACATATAGTATTATTACTTTAATACAGGTAATTCATTGTAGTATGAAACAGCCATATATAGACCAAATAATAATCACTTACTGCATGGGATAAAAGAAAACCCCCACTGAAAAATGGAGAAATGCCCCCTTTCTGCTTCTAATTAGTTTTTAATAAATGATACATAATAAATGGCAACATTCTAATTTATCACAGGTTAGGCATAGTCATTGAATGGGGGATGGGGATATATGAACTCTGGTAGCTATGTGCACAGCCTATGAAACCTTCGCTGTGAAAAGGTATTGTTCTCAAAGTCTGAACTGTTCTAAGTCTGCTCTTCTAAGGTGCTTTCAGGTAGGTGTGAGTAACTGGAAGCAGTCCTCTGGGACAGTGTTCAAATACAGACAAATAGTCTCTGTTCTTAGTCCATGCCTCTATAAACATCTATTTTATTTACTATTGGTTAAAATCACACACACACAGACACAGACAGACACACACCCTATAGTGAGATTAATAACTAAAGTAAGATACAGTTCTTTTTACTTCAAAAATGTGATATATACACTGAGATTAATAGTTCTATTTTTTTTTCAAAGCTGCTTTTTGGTTCCTTGACATTAAATTCTATAAATCAGTCTACGTATTTTTTTTTCATGGTATTTTTCATTAGAGTAGAAGACCTGGTCAAATTTAAGTTCATTTTTAAGAATCTGTATTGGATTTATTTTTCAGACACAGCTCCTACTTACGTGTGATAGTATATTTTAATGTTCTTTTATTCTTTCTCAACTAGTAAAGAGTTTCTTTATCTCCACAAGCACTTAGCAAGTATTAACAGTGGTACTCTATTCACTGTAGGAGGAACGCCTGTGCTTTTTTTACTCCATCTCACCTATTTTTGCCCCAAAAGTAAAGCAGGTGAGAAGGTAGGATGTCACCTGGATGGACATAACTAACACAGTGGTGTCACATGTTTATTGAAGGCATAAACGCTTGCAAAGCCACACTCACTGCTGCAACTTCACACTGCCTGCACACATGTACCTCTGCATGCAAAGCCAGGGACTCTAATGCCTGGCATTATCTTGGAAATAAAGGAACCTGGATGAGAAACCACTGTTTCCTCTTAATAATAGAAAAAAGAAACACACGGAGGCATCCAACTATTTATATGTAGTCACAGCTAATTCATTCTAAAAATAACTTAATGTAGATCTTATATACAGAAATCTTTCTCCCCACATTGGGTTACCCCATAAGTGTCTTTGTTCTCAAACCGTATGCTTTCCCTATGCTGAAAATTTTTAGTGAATCTCTGCTATGACCAATTAAATTTAGGGGATTTAATATACTGAATCATCGGCATGACTACCCTTTCGATGCGTCCTTACTGAAATCATACACTCAAAAAAAAAAAACATAAAACGTACACATTTATAGGAAACTAGATCATCTTTTATCACATATTGTAGGCAAAGTACTGCACCCTTCTAAAAATAAAGGTATATTTTTATACAGTAGATACATTAACGGTATTAGTCTTGACACTTCTTCACACTGCTCTTCATGTGCTCACACACATGCATGCGTGCGCGCGCACACACACACACACACACACACACACATGCAACTCCATTTCTATAAAGTGAAATTCATCTAACGTTGCATAATCTGGTTGGTATTTCTGTATCTTTTCCTCCCTTAAATGTGACTAGCTATTTACACCCTAACAATTCTGGTACAGAGCTGATTTAGCATTTTTATTGGAATGTGAAAGCTCTTAAAAGAAGAAAAAAATCTAATCAGCCAGAAGAGATAGAAAACTTGCTGAATTTTCTCTCCCCCTTCTAAGACCCCCCTGAATCCTATCAAAAGCACATCTTCCATTCATTGCTTCCCGGTGTCATTATGACAAGCGGCTACAAATCAATAGCAGAGGGAAAGGCAGGACCAACCCGCACTCACTGAGTGATAAAGATTCACTCTCGGTCCCGATTTGCTAATAGCCCATAATAGCAGCCATTGGCGCCCTGCATTAAATCATACATTTCACTCTGCGTTTATTATGGGATTTTTAAAACTCCTCACCAAATTGGATTTTCTCGATGGTCTCTAATTTCCACATTTATCATTTAAAATTAAACTCCTCTGTAAAGAGGGGGAAAGAGAAGGAGAAGGTAGAGAGAGGCCAGACAGTACTATATTTTTCCTTTTCACCCCTCCCCTTTATGAAAACCCATAAATAATATCAGGTATCATAGCCATAAGGAGCAGGGTGTTGTTGTTTTTAATAGAAAAAAAGTCTAAAATTCAGGCTGAAGCGATCTGTATGTGTGTGTTTGTGAATGAAGATGATAATTTCAGAGGACAAAAACGTATATACCAAAGAAAGATTTTAAACAAAAGAAAACTGATCAAAAATAAAAATTTTTTCAATAATGTTGCAATGAAGGTAAATTGTAGAAGCAATGAACAATAAGTTTATGTTACATTACACAAATACTTCAAGGAGCTGTAAAGAGAGTGTTCAGCAAGGAAGGTGTTCTGTTCTTTAAAAATGACATTTGGAGGCTGGGGTTGTAGCTCAGTGGTAGAGCACTCACCTAACATGCATGAGCCCTGGGTTCAACCCTCAGCACCAATAAAAATAAAACAAAGGTACTGTGTCCACCTACAACTAAATAAAATTTAAAAAATAACATTTGTCTTAGTCCAAGGCTCAGTGACAGACAAAAAGTAAAAATTCTCTTAATGTTTTGTAGCTCTGAAATAGTTTGTATTACCCTGTATACTTTCTTAGTTTAAAAAATTATTATAAAATTTCATGGAGTCCTATGGCTAAAACTGCCTTTTGAATCCTGCAGCAAACCCCCAAGCAAGTTCTTAAATCCCCACTGATACCACTGAAATGATGAAATCAGTGCAGGGGAGGCTTAAATCACTACAAATTTAAGTATATATTATATATACTTGGATAAAGTACTTTTTATTATTTGGGTATAAAATGAAAATTAAACTTCAGGTCCACAACATAAAATGAAAAGGCTATATTTTCTGCAGGTTTCACAGTTGAGACTTAGTGCGGTTGAATTATAACCACAGTACTACAGAATCCAAGGCCAGTACATATGTAGAGAGGCTTGAAAAGGCTAGTGCTTAGTGAAATATTGAAAATCCCTTCCTTATGGGGACATCCCCAGTAGTACAGTTCATCTATATCATTTTTTCCTTAAGAAATAGAGAAATGACCTTTCAGAGTATTTTAAAGAGAAGTTAAAAACATCAGCCACTTTACAATAATGTTTTATTTCATCTTCATAGGTCATCATTTGTTTTAGAAGTTTGTCATTGCCATACTCATTTAAAAATTTTTTCAGTATTGCTTTTTTTAAAAAAAATCTGCCATTGATTGCTGTGCCTTTTTTTTCTTTCATTCAGGTGGAAAACTACTGTTGTATTTACCTCTTTTCTTCTTTCACTCACGTAACTAATAGTCTCTTACTTTATAAAGTTTTAATCCAAGTAACAAACATTACTAAAAGTGTGGCAATCAAAAGTGTATGCTGTGAATTTTCACTAGCTGCACACATTTGTATAACCAACACCCAGACCAAGAGGTAGGTGTTTTACTAGTGTCCTAGAAGCCCCCTGTGTGCTTCTCCTTGTCAGTCATTTTCAACCTGTCAAGGGTAGTCATCTATCTTGCTTCTAACATCATTGATTAATTCTGCTTACTTCGGAACTTTACATAAATGGTATCATCCAGCATATACTATTTTGTGTCATTTCTTTTATTCAAAATTATGTGAGATTAATTTACACTGATGCATGTCATTATGGTTTATTCACTCTTCCTGCTACAGAGCAAGAATCAGCAAACTATGGTTTGAGAGTCAAACCTGGTCCATCGCCTGTTCTTGTATAGCCTGCAAGTTAAAGAATATTTTTACATTTTACAATGGATTATCAAAAAGATAATTTTTCATTACATGTGAAAATCATACAAAATTCAAATTTCAGTGTCCATAAGTAAGTTTTCTGGACAAAGTCTGTCATGCTCTCATTTTAGGTACTGTCTATGGCTGCTTTCAAGCCACAACCACAGAGTTGAGTAGTTGGAAAACTCATAAAACATACAAAGTCTAGCATATTTATTCTCTGGCCCTTTGCAGAAAAAGTAGGGACTTCTGATGCAAAGTGTTCGATAGTGTGTCTATACTACAATTTGTTTACTGGTTCTACTGCTGAAAGACATTTGGGTTGTTTCTGGTATTGGGTTGGTGTATGTATATGCTACAAACATTCTAGAACTTGTCTCTGGTAAACATACACATATTGAGGAGTGCAACTTCTGGGTGCAAGGTAGGCATATTTCAGCTCTGTCACTACTACAAACAGCTCTCTATAGTGATTTTAAATCAATTTACACTCCTGCCAGCAGTGTTTAAGAATCCCAATTGCTCTGTTTTCTTGCCAAATCTTGGAATTTTAGTTATTTGTATTTATATTTAACTTGCATTTCCCTTATGTCTAATAAGATGGCATACCTTTAATATGTTTATTTCCATTTAGGTATCCTCTTATGTGAAGCATTAGATAAGTCTTTTGTGTATTTGTCTCATGGGCTATCTGACTTTTTCTTACTGATTTATAGCAGTTATTTGCATATTATGGATAAAAATTTTGTTAGATCATCTAGAAGTTGTAAATAACTTCTAGGTTGTGATATGCCCTTTTACTCTTTAAGATGGTCTTTTGATCAATAGAGGTTCTTAATTTTAATGCATTTTCAGTGAATACATTTTTTCGTATGCACATTTTGTGTTATGTTTAAGAAATATGGACAATTCTAAAGGCTATAAACTTTTTAAATGTATATTAATAGATCACTTGCAAATAGTGAAACTTTCTTTCTTTCAAATGCTTATATTTTTTATTTGTTTGTCTTGACTAATTAATGGCTAGGATCTCCAGCACAATTTTGAATAAAAGTGATGATGGCAGCATCTTTATCTTGTTTTGAATTCTGCTGTGGATTTCTGTAGATTCTATTAATCAGGTTAAGGTAGTTTCTTTCTAGTTCTGGTTTTTATTATAAATGAGTATGAAAGTTTATGAAAGAACTGAAAGAAAAATCTATCAAGATGATCATGGGATTTCTCTCTCATTCTTTCTGTTAATATGGTGAACTATATTAATTTGGAAATGTTAAACCACCTGTGAATTTCTGGAAAACTGTGCCTGGTCATAATTTGTAATAATTTCTCTATATACCTGGAATCAGTTTACTGACATAATGTTTAGAATTTTTATATCTAATATTCCTGAGAAAGACCAGGTTGTAATTTTCATTTCTTATACTATTCTTGTTTGTTTTGAAGTCAGCTTCTTTATATTTTTCAAAGTTTCTAGTGAAATCATAAGAGTTACTTTCAGCAAATACCAAATTTTTAGTGGGAATCAAAGCTGCTGTACTTTTTAATAATGGAATACAGAGCTTTGATAGTAAGGGTTTTTCTTATTGTGCTATAAGTTCCCTAAGTTTCATGACTCACTATTCCCTACTACTCACTTTTTCTGAACAAACTTTTGAAAAATCTTCTTAAGTTTTCTACATTTCATTTCATTTCTCTACATGGTGAATTCAAAAGTCCACAGTAAGGGATTTGCAAATCGCTGCATATTAGGTTACTTCTATCTGGAATAATAGGTATTGTAGAAAGTTATAAGGAAGTAGAATATATATTCTACTGCCCTGGATGGATTTATAATCCAGTAGGCTAAATCAGTCCCTTTTAAAAATTATAAATCAACAATGGAATCATCTTTAATTAAATTTCTTCATTTAAGTTCATGAAGTTTTTTCAAAATGGCTTTTACTACGGTTGGAGAAAACCAGTTAATGAAAGAAAAATTGGACTAAAAGCAGAAAGAAGGACAAAATAACTCATAGTCCACAAGTAAACACAACCATTATCATCATTTAAATTTTGTTGCAATTAATCTTCAATGTGTTGCATTGTCATGTTTTCTTTTTTTTTTTTAATTTTTTTTATTGTAAACAAATGGGATACATGTTGTTTCTCTGTTTGTACATGGCGTAAAGGCATACCATTTGTGTAATCATAAATTTACATAGAGTAATGTTGTTTGATTCATTCTGTTATTTTTTCCCTTCCCCCCACCCCTCCCACCCCTCTTTACCCTCTATACAGTACTTCCTTCCTCCATACTTGACCCCTCCCTAACCCTAACTCTAACCCTAACACTAACCCTTCCCTCCCCCCCATTATGTGTCATCCTCCACTTATTAACGATATCATTCGTCCTTTGGCTTTTTGAGATTGGCTTATCTCACTTAGCATGATATTCTCCAATTTCATCCATTTGCCTGCAAATGCCATAATTTTATCATTCTTTATGGCTGAGTAATATTCCATTGTATATATATACCACAGTTTCTTTATCCACTCATCAATTGAAGGGCATCTAGGTTGGTTCCACAGTCTGGCTATTGTGAATTGAGCAGCTATGAACATTGATGTGGCTGTATCTCTGTAGTATGCTGATTTTAAGTCCTTTGGGTATAGGCCAAGGAGTGGGATAGCTGGGTCAAATGGAGGGTCTATTCCAAGTTTTCTGAGGAATCTCCACACTGCTTTCCAGAGTGGCTGCACTAATTTGCAGCCCCACCAGCAATGTATGAGTGTACCTTTCTCCCCACATCCTCACCAACACCTGTTGTTGCTCGTATTCTTGATAATCGCCATTCTAATTGGGGTGAGATGGAATCTTAGGGTGGTTTTGATTTGCATTTCTCTTATTACTAGAGATGTTGAGCATTTTTCCATGTTTGTTGATTACTTGTAGATCTTCTTCTGTGAAGTGTCTATTCATTTCCTTAGCCCATTTATCGACTGGATTATTTGAATTCTTGGAGTAGAGTTTTTTGAGTTCTTTATAGATTCTGGAGATTAGTGCTCTATCTGAAGTATGATTGGCAAAGATATTCTCCCACGCTGTAGGCTCTTTCTTCGCATTGCTGATAGTTTCCTTTGCTGAGAGAAAGCTTTTTAGTTTGAATCTATCCCAGTGGTTGATTCTAGCTTTTATTTCTTGTGCTATGGGAGTCCTGTTAAGGAAGTCTGATCCTAGACCAACAAGGTGAAGATTTGGACCTACTTTTTCTTTTATAAGATGCAGGGTCTCTGGTCTGATTCCAAGGTCCCTAATCCATTTTGAGTTTAGTTTCGTGCATGGTGAGAGATATGGGTTTAGTTTCATTCTGTTGCATATGGATTTCCAATTCTCCCAGCACCATTTGTTGAAGAGGCTATCTTTTCTCCATTGCATATTTTTGGCCCCTTTGTCTAGTATGAGAAAATTGTATTTATTTGGGTTTGTGTCCATGTCCTCTATTCTGTACCATTGATCTACCTTTCTATTTTGATACCAATACCATGCCGTTTTTGTTACTATTGCTTTGTAGTAGAGTTGAAGATCTGGTATTGCAATACCCCCTGTTTCACTCTTCCTGCTAAGGATTGCTTTAGCTATTCTGGGTTTCTTATTCTTCCAGATGAATTTCATAATTGCTTGCTCTATTTCTGTAAGGTACGTCATTGGGATTTTAATTGGAATTGCATTGAATTTGTATAGCACTTTAGGTAGTATGGCCATTTTGACAATATTAATTCTTCCTATCCAAGAACCTGGAAGATCTTTCCATCTTCTAAGGTGTTCTTTAATTTCTTTCTTTAGTGTTGTATAGTTCTCATTGTAGAGGTCTTTCACCTCTTTAGTGAGATTGATTCCCAAGTATTTTATTTTTTTCGAGGCTATTTTGAATGGGGTAGTTTTCCTAATTTCTCTTTCTGAAGATTCATCACTTATGTATAAAAATGCGTTGGATTTATGGGCATTGATCTTGTAACCTGCTACTTTACTGAATTCACTTATGAGTTCTAAGAGTTTTCTGGTGGAATTTCCAGGTTCCTCTAAATATATAATCATGTCATCAGCGAACAGGGATAGTTTGAGTTCTTCTTTTCCAATTCGTATCCCTTTAATTTCTTTGGTTTGTCTAATTGCTCTGGCCAGAGTCTCAAGAACGATGTTGAATAGAAGTGGTGAAAGAGGGCATCCCTGCCTTGTTCCCGTTTTTAGGGGGAATGCTTTCAGTTTTTCACCATTTAGAATGATATTAGCCATGGGCTTAGCATAAATGGCCTTTACAATGTTAAGGAATGTTCCCACTATCCCTATTTTTTCTAGTGTTTTGAGCATGAAGGGGTGCTGTATTTTATCAAATGCTTTTTCTGCATCTATTGAAATAATCATGTGATTCTTGACTTTAAGTCTATTAATGTGGTGAATTACGTTTATTGATTTCCTGATGTTGAACCAACCTTGCATTTCTGGAATGAAACCCACTTAATCATGGTGCACTATCTTTTTAATATGTTTTTGTATGCGATTTGCTAAAATTTTGTTGAGAATTTTTGCGTCGATGTTCATTAAGGATATTGGTCTGAAATTTTCTTTCCTTGATGAGTCTCTGTCTGGTTTAGGTATCAGTGTGATATTGGCTTCATAGAATGAGTTTGGGAGGGTTCCCTCCTCTTCTATTTTATGGAATACTTTGAGAAGTATTGGAATGAGCTCTTCTTTAAAGGTTTTGTAGAACTCGGCTGAGAACCCATCTGGTCCCGGACTTTTCTTTGTTGGTAGGTTTTTGATGACTTCTTCTATTTCAGTACTTGAAATTGGTCTATTTAAATTGTTGATGTCCTCCTCGTTCAGTTTAGGTAATTCATATGTCTCTAGAAACCTGTTGATGTCTTCGAAATTTTCTATTTTGTTGGAGTATAGATTTTCAAAATAGCTTCTAATTATGTTTTGTATTTCAATCCTGTCTGTTGTGATATTTCCTTGTTCATTCCGAATTTTAGTGATTTGGGTTTTCTCTCGCCTTCTCTTTGTTAGTGTGGCTAAAGGTTTATCAATTTTGTTTATTTTTTCGAAGAAACAACTATTTATTTTGTCAATTTTTTGTATTGTTTCTTTTGTTTCAATTTCATTGATTTCAGCTCTGAGTTTAACTATTTCCTGTCTTCTACTACTTTTGGTGCTGTTCTGTTCTTCTTTTTCTAGGGCTTTGAGCTGTAGTGTTAGGTCGTTTATTTGTTGAGTTTTACTTCTTTTATTAAATGCGCTCCATGAAATAAATTTCCCTCTAAGTACTGCTTTCATAGTGTCCCAGAGATTTTGATATGATGTTTCTTTGTTCTCATTTACCTCTAAGAATTTTTTAATTTCCTTCCTAATATCTTCTGTTATCCATTCATCATATAATAGCATATTGTTTAATCTCCAGATGTTGGAATAGTTTCTGTGTTTTACTCTTTCATTTATTTCTAACTTCAATCCATTATGATCTGATAGAATACATGCTAGTGTCTCTATCTTCTTGTATTTGCTAACATTAGCTTTGTGGCATAATATATGGTCTATTTTAGAGAAGGATCCATGTGCTGCTGAGAAGAAAGTGTATTCGCTCTTGGTTGGATGGTATATTCTATAAATGTCCGTTAAGTCTAAATTATTGATTGTGTTATTGAGATCCATGGTTTCTTTGTTCAATTTTTGTCTGGAAGATCTGTCCAGTGGTGAGAGAGGCGTGTTAAAATCACCTAGTATTATTGTGTTATGGTCTATTTGGTTTCTGAAATTGAGAAGGATTTGTTTGACATACATGGATGAGCCACTGTTTGGGGCATAGATGTTTATGATTGTTATATCTTGCTGATTTATGCTTCTCTTAAGAAGTATGAAATGTTCTTCTTTATCCCTTCTGACTAACTTTGGCTTGAAGTCCACATTATCGGAAATGAGGATGGATACTCCAGCTTTTTTGCTGAGTCCATGTGCATGGTATGTTTTTCCCCATCCTTTCACCTTTAGTCTATGGGTATCTTTTTCTATGAGGTGAGTCTCTTGCAGGCACATATTGTTGGATCTTTCTTTTTAATCCAGTCTGCCAGTCTATGTCTTTTGATTGATGAGTTCAGGCCATTAACATTCAGGGTTATTATAGAGAAATGATTTGGTTTCCCGGTCATTTGGTTCATTTTTTAAATTTTGTTTATTTATTTGTTTGACACAACTTGTTTCCTCCTTTATTTGACAATTACTTTAGGATAATTCCTCCCTTTGCTGATTTGCTTCTTTGTTTTTCATCTCTTCCTCATGGAATATTTTGCTGAGAATGTTCTGTAATGCTGGCTTTCTTTTTGTAAATTCTTTTAGCTTTTGTTTATCATGGAAGGATTTTATTTCATCGTCAAATTTGAAGGTAAGTTTTGCTGGGTATAAGATTCTTGGTTGGCATCCATTTTCTTTCAGGGCTTGAAAAATGTTGTTCCAGGCCCTTCTAGCTTTTAGGGTCTGGATTGAAAAATCTGCTGATATCCGTATTGGTTTCCCCCTGAATGTAATTTGGTTCTTTTCTCTCACAGCCTTTAAAATTCTGTCTTTATTTTGTATGTTAGATATTTTCATTATAATGTGCCTTGGTGTGGGTCTGTTGTAATTTTGTGTATTTGGAGTCCTATAAGCCTCTTGAACTTGATTTTCCCTTTCATTCTTCAGATTTGGGAAATTTTCTGATATTATTTCATTGAATAAATTGTTCATTCCTTTGGCTTGTTTCTCTAGACCTTCCTCAATCCCGATAATTCTTAAATTTGGCCTTTTCATGATATCCCATAGTTCTTGTAGATTCTGTTCATGATTTCTTACCATCTTCTCTGTTTGTTCAACTTTGTTTTCAAGGTTAAATATTTTGTCTTCAATGTCTGAGGTTCTGTCTTCCAGGTGTTCTATCCTATTGGATATGCTTTCTATGGAGTTCTTAATTTGGTTTATTGTTTCCTTCATGTCAAGGATTTCTGTTTGGTTTTTTTTCAATATCTCTAACTCTTTATTGAAATGATCTTTTGCTTCCTGTATTTGCTCTTTTAACTGTCGATTGGTGCAATCATTCAATGCTTGCATTTGCTCTTTCATCTCATCGTTTGCTTCTCTGATCATTTTAATTATGTACATTCTGAACTCCTTTTCTGTCATTTCTTCTGCCATGCTGTCATTGGGTTTTATTGATGTAACATCTAGATTTGTTTGCAGCATTTTCTTTCCTTGTTTTCTCATATTGTTCAGGTATCAGTGGACCACTGAGATATTGCAGATTTCCTCTATTGACTTACAATGTCCCTGAAGATTTCTGTATATATCCCCCCTTAGCCTTCAGTAGGCTGAAGTCTTGGAGGAAGTTGATAATGCAGTGCTCCACAAGGAAGCTGCCTCTCTAGGAGTGGTGTCCTTCAGGTGGGGTATAATCCCTGCTAGTGGGCATAGGTGCCTCCACTTGTTGACCAATGGTCATCCAAAGGGGACCTAGGCTGCGGGCTGAGGCAAGACCTCTTTGGGCCTGAGTCTCTGGTTTTACCGGCCTTGTGGGGAAACCTTACCCAGCACGGAAGACTCACCCGGTGGGGAGGTCTCGCTGGTCAGTTCCCTCCTAGAGGTTCCCCTCAATTTACAGCTACCGCCTGGGCTGGGCTGCCTTCCTCTGCAAAGTTCCCAGGGGCCCGGCCCTGCCTCCTGGGCCTGGGAGCCTCACCCTTCGCGGATGAATCTCCTTAGGCTGCCCCTCCTCAGAGAATCTGCCCGCAGGCCTGGAACCTTCACTCCGTCCTAAGCCTGTCTCTGTGCGGCTCTTCCACCCAGAAGCCTCCTAGATCCTGGGACCGTGCTCTGCATCTAATCGCCTGGCTATGCGGCCCCTCCTCTGAGCAGCCACCTGGGGCCCCGAACAATCGCTCTGAGTCCCAGAGACCTGCCACAGGCCTCTTCCTCCAGACAGCCGCCCAGTATTCTGGTGTGGTCACTAGGAGTCCAAGAAACTCACTTCGTGCCTCCTCCTCCCACCAACCACCCGTAGCCCTGGGCAATCAATCACTCCAAGTCGAAGTGACCCTCCCCGTTCCTCCTCCTTCTTCAGATAACCCCCCGCGTGTTCAGGAGCGGTCGCTCTGAGTGGCTCTGAATCCACGTGACCCGCTGCACGGGTCCTCTGGGCAACCGCCCCGAGCTCTGCTGCGGCCACTCAAGACCAAGCGACCCACCACGCTTATCCTCCAGGCAGCCCCCCTGTGTTCAGGCGCTGTCACTTTAAGTCCAAACAACTCACCACTCGCCTTCTCCTCTGAGCAGCCGCCTGGAGCGCTAATGCAGTCAGTGCGAGTCCAAACGACCCGCCGCGCTCCTCCTCCTCCTCCTCCTACTCCTCCGGGCAGGCCCCGGGGTTCAGAAGTGGTCTGAGTTCAAACAGCTCGCCACGCAGCCCCTCCTCTGGCAACCGCCTGTAGCTCTGGTGTAGTCACCCCGAATCCAAGCGGCCGCGCTCCTCTTCCTCCTCCTCGTCCTCAGGGCAGGCCCCGGTGTTCAGAAGCGGTCGCTTGGAGTCCAAACAGCTCGCTGCGCAGCTTCTTCTCTGGCAACCGCCTGTAGCTCTGGGGCAGTCACTCTGAATCCAAGTGGCCACGTTCCTCCTCCTCCTCCTCAGGGCAGGCCCTGGTGTTCTGAGTCCACACCTCCCCTGGGCTCTCCTCGCCACTCCTCCCCTGGGCAGCCGCCGGAGCCCCAGTGGTTGCTCCGAGTCCCAGCGCTGTGCCAAGCGGCCTCCTTTACGGCGCTCCCAGTTGTCCGCGTTCACTGCTCCAGCGGGGGGAGGGGTGTCTCGCCGGCAGCTCTACTTCACAAAGTTTCCTGCATTCCGGGACCACCGTCCCATCCGGGATGCCTTCCCAATGGGTGAGAGTCACCCGGCTGCTTTGAGTTGGTCCCAAGTGTCTCAATACCTCCTCTTTTGAATCCTGAGTCCTGGAGCAACATGAAATGCAGCCACCCTCTAGGCCACCATCTTGAAACCTCTCATGTTTTCTTGATGACAGTTACATACTTCCATAGTTGACATTCCCTAATAATTTCATCTTTGTATAGCTTTATATTTTATCTAGGATTTTTCAAAACTGTCTAAAAAATAAATTTAGAAAACAACTTTTATAGATTGTATATTTTCAAAATAAGTTTAAAGATTAGGAAAAGTTGCTTGAATGTGTAAAATGAAACTCCATTCTTTCTCAACCAATCGGACATGACACTGCACCATGGCTCCCAACTCAGAAAGTTGCTTGATGGGTGCAGCAACTTAGTACATCTTTCCCTTTAAGTAATCCTCATTAAGATTTGTGCAAAAAGTACCTTCAATTTTGCTGTAAGACCCTGACATACAGGACTTCCATCTTAGAGTTGATTTAGCATAGTGATTAAGGGCATATGTGCAGGTCCTAGATTGGGTTTGAGACTGGTACCACGACTCACAAGGCATATAACCTTGGTCAAATTAATTACATCCTCTGTGCTTTAGTTACTCATCTGAAAAATGGGGAGAATAATGATAATGCACTCATATAGTTGTGAGGATTAAATAAGTTGATGAAAATAAAGTGCTTTTGTGCACATAGTAGGAGCTCAGTAATGTCAGCTTTCCATAGGCAAGCTAAGGGGATGCTCATTTTAAACATGTTCATGGAGCAACTATACTTTCAGTTTTCATACTGAAAGTTTCCCTTCACTCTGCCCCAACATCCCTCTTCACTTTAGTTCTGAAGACTGTGTCTTTTAAAACTACTTAGTTCATATTTACTCTTACAGTTCATTGGCTACTTCTGTATGTTCTGTACCATATCCATGAAACAATATGAAAGGCCTCTGCTTTTAAAATTTGTTTTGAAAAGCTTACTTCTATTATGGAGCCTCTATCTAAACTAACTCTATTATATGTAAGTGGATAAAAGCTGGAATTGAAGATGTGAAGAAAAGGAACATGTTAAGTTGGTAACATTGTCAAGATTTTTCCAGTTTTCTCTTTTGTTTGGCTAATCTAGAGTTTACAGAGTACAACCTATTATCTGTTCAATTAAAGGGTCAATTAAAGAACTGGCACTCAATAAATGTTTATCACTCTGAGTTATGCAATGAAATATGGAAGATATTAAAATGAACTAAAAAATCAGGCCAGGGGCAAGAAAGAAATCTAATAAAAATTCAAAATACAAATCCTAAACAGTTCTTTTGAGGTTGTGATACTTTATGTCATCACAAGAGACTAGCGAGAATAGAATGAACTGGTTTAAAGTCTTAAAATCTAAGCCTACAGGCTTTCTTTAATCTGCATGCAAGACTGTTTAAACTATTGCAATTACAATTTAAGTACCAGTCAGTATTTGTTTATTTCTTTACAAAACTGCATTGTCGTTTTGTAAGACATTAATTTTGTAATGTTTGGTAAAACATTCAAATACAGGCAATGTTATGGGTTCTCTCAGGATGTCTCTGTAAGAGAAGTTATAATGGGACAGGGAAGCTTTGATTATGGGCTGGGTGCCTGCATTCTGAGTGCCAGCTTTAGACAATCACTCTTTCTGTGGACTCCACATAGTGGCCTCACTTTTTTTTTTTTTCAACTGTTTAAGAATCTGAAGTATCCTGTGGTTTATTGATTTTTGTAACCACATGCTCTGCCACTAATGTTCATCACTTGTGTTTCTCCTGACTACTGTCTCTTGAGGAGAAGGAAAGGTGGAGAATGTGACACAATAGTCTTAGATTGGACAACTCAGTTTAAATACTGAACAGGAAAATAGTATCTTAAACCACCACTAGAAACGTTTTCCTTCCAAATGGAACTGATCTTTGAAACCCAGTTCAATACAGCAAATAGGCCAAGAATTACTAAGACCCACACTTTGAGAACACACGATATGTCAGCAGTTCAGCTTTCCTAGGATGACAAAAAAACTTCCAGCTCTTTAGTTCTTTGTGATAACCAGTCTACTCAGATTTAATTCTATCCAGCAGCAATCAATTCTCAGCCTAAATATTTCCACTTAGAATTTAACTCTTTCTTATCCTGAAGTTTACCTTTAAATGAAATTTCATAAATATTCTTCCTTCAATTTAAAATTCTCTCCACACAAATCTTACAAGTCATTTTTTTCCCGTAAGTCAATAATCTACCTTGAATTCTCTCTCTCAAACTAATTAGACCTCTAAAACTATTTATGGAATTCATCTGTATTACAGTTCTATTCTTTCCATTACTTCATTGGTGTTATGGTTTGGATATGAGGTGTCCCTCAAAAGCTCACGTGTGAGACAGTGCAAGAAGGTTCAGAGGAGAAATGATGGGGTTCCCATCACTGATTTAATCCCCTGACAGGGATTAACTGAGTGGTAACTGAAGTGGGAGGATGTGGCTGGAGGAGACTGGAATTGAGGTGTGGCTTTGGGGTATATATTTTGTATCTGGAGAGTGATGACCCTGCTTCCTGATGATGCGAGCTGCTTCCCTCTGCCACACTCTTCTACCATGATGTTCAAGCTTTCCTCCAGTCCTGAGAAATGGAGTCTGCCTTCTATGGACTAAGACCTCTGAAGCCACGATTCTCAAACAAACTTTTCCTCCTCTATAATTGTGCTGGTCAGATCATTTAGTCACAGCAGCAAAAAAACAAAACAAAACAAAAACAAAACAAAAAAACCTGATTAAAATGACTGGGTTTGCAATTCCATAGATTATTACATGTTAAAGATAAACACACTCACATCCACACCCATACATTAACATCCACACCTGTACTCATAACATCACCCAGATATACAAAAGGCAGAAAAGCATTTTTGTTATTTAAGTGTAGAAGAAAGAAATAATTCCAATTCATTATTTTAACTGTTGTATGTGTTACAATGAATGAACACTCCCAAATTTATTCACCCATTCCCTTACCAATGGACAATTAGGCTTTCTTGATTTTTTTCAAGCTTATTGGCAATGTAGCAATGAAGATTAATTTTTACTATATTTGTGACAAATATAAGGCTTTTACATTTTCAACTTTTCTAGATATTGCCAAACTGAATACCTAGAAAAATAACTATTTAGGATTAGTATTATGACTGTCACTATTTTTGCTACCACCTGTGGCTTTTGAGGTTATTTTGTGTTAATGTGATAAGAATGAAATAGTATCTTTAATAGGCATTTATCATTTTTTTAGGCTGTACAATGTTTTAATCTCATTGCAGTGACTAGGGTTAGCTCAGGGAAAGCAGTCATCTTTATGATACTGAGCCTTCCTATTCATGAACATAGTTCCCCTGACCATATATTCAGATCTTTCAGTTTTCAGTAAATGATAAAGTATCTCCTCCTATTGATTTATTCCTCTATATTCTGTGGTTTTTATTCTTGTACATAAATTTTTTTTAAATTCTAGGGGCTTTTGTTGTTGTTTTGCTGGTAACCGGTGGGCAATCAACCTATAGCACTAATTACATACATTACAAAGAAGAAAGTATTAAATAAAAAATCTAAGATCTACCTCAAGAACTTGAATTGAGAAGAGCAAAACAAACCCAAAGAACAAAGGAAAAGAAATTATAATAAAGAGAAGAGCAGAACTCAATGAAACTGAAAACAGAAAAACAGCAGATAAAAATCAATGAAATGAAGAATGGTTTATTGAAAACATCAGTAAAACTGACAAATCTGTAGCAACTATCAATATTAGGAATAAAACAGAACACACCACTTCATGCCCTGAAAAAATAATCAAAAGAACAATGAAGGAAGGCTACAGATGACTCTACACACATATATTTGATAACTTACATAAAATGGGCCAAATCCTCCAACAGTAAGTATCACAACTCTATCGATATGAAGTACACCATTTGAATAGCTCCATAAGTATCAAAGAAATTATATTTGTAACTGAAAACTAGTAAAGAATAAAATCTGTGGACCAGATAATTATAATGGAGAATTTTGCCAAATGTTTAAACAAGAATTAATACCAATTCTACAAAAGCTATTCCAGAAAACAGAAAAAGAAGGAACATTTCCTAGCTCATTTGATGAAGCCAGTGTTATGTTGATACAAAACCCAGACAAAAAAAAAAAAAAAAAAAAAAAAAAAAAGAATGAGAGAGAGAGAGAGAGAGAAAGAGGCATAAAGAAGTATGAAATTATGGTTGGCAAATGGATGGAACTGGAGAACACTGTGCTAAGCAAAATAAGCCAGACCCAGAAAGTCAAAGGTAAAATGTAGAAGCTAGGCCAAAATAAAGAAAAAAATGTGGGGGGAGGGAAATCCCATGAAAATAGAGGAGAGATCAGTAGTGGAAGGGGATTGAAGGGGAGGGAGGAGGAATGGTGGATGAATCTGATCAAAATATCTTACATACATATATGAATGTACCACAGTGAATTTCATCTTTAGATACTGCTGTAATACACTAGTTAAAAAAAAAAAACTATAAATAGAAGAAAGATGATAGAATAGGAGAAAGGGAATGGGGTAGGGAAGTGGAGAGGAAAGGGGAAGTACTGGGGACTGAATTGGAACAAATTATATTCCATGCTTGTATAATATGTCAAAATAAATGCCAATATTATGTATAACTATAATGCACTAATAAAAAAATTTAAAGAAAGAGGAAACTTAAAGACCAATATTCCTAACAAAGGATTAACAAATACAAGGAAACAAAAAAAGAAAAAGAATATACATCATAACCAAGTTGGGTTTATTACAGGGATGCAAGTCTTATTAAATATTAGAAAATCAATCAATATATACCACAATATTAACAAATTATGTCATATAATCATATCAACTGATGCAAATAAATTATTGACAAAATTCAATAATCACTTAGGATAAAATAGACAGGAACAGAGGGGATTTTTATCAACTTGATAAAAACCATCTACTAAAATAAACTATACCTAATATACTTAGTGGTTATAAACTGTTTTCCCTCAAAGTCTGGGAACAAGGCAATGGAAGAAAGATAGTTTTGAACAAATGACACTGGAGAGATTGGACATCCAAAGGAAAATCACAATCTAAGTCTCACACCTTGTATAAAAATGAATTCATAAGTCACAGATTGCAATGTAAAATATAAAATTTTTTTAAATGTAGAAAAATAATCAGTGCAGAAATATTCCATATCCTAGGGCTAGCCAAAGAGAGTTCTTAGTCTTAACATCAAAAACATAATCCATGAAAAGAAGAATTGCTATGCTGGATTGCTTCAAAATTAAAACTTTTTTTTTCCCCACTAAAGACCAGGTCAAAAGGACGAAAAGACAAGGTTACAGAGTGAGCTAGAAAATTTGACAAAGGACTAATATCTGAACGATGTAAAGAACTTCTTTAAAGTTCAATACTGAACAAGCATATAATTAAATTAGAACACGGACAATAGACATGGAAGAGACATTTCATCAAAGAAGAGATACACATGGCAAGTAAACACATGAAAAGATATTCAGCATCATTTGCTATAATCCATTAGGGGAATGCAGATTAAAATCACACTAAGACATTACTAAACACTGATTACAATGACCAAAATGAAAACCACCACCACCAAATGCTGTTCAGGAGAACAGAGAAACTGGTTTGCTCATACAACACATTTTATGATAGAACATAAAATGGTACAACTCTGGAAATGGCACAACTCTGGAAAACAGTCTAGCATTTCTCAAAAACAAACACTAAACATGCGATTACCATTTAACTCAGCATTTGTGTTCCAGGGCATTTATTGCAATAAAATAAAATGCAATGATACACAATGTTGAAATAGTACAGTGGATTGAACAGTGGCTCCCTAGGAGTTCTGTTCATGTCCTAATCCTGGTAACTATGAATGTTACTTTCTTTGGAAGGAAAGGTCTTTGCATATGAATTTAAGGATCCTGGGATGAAAAGATCATGCTAAATCATTCAAATCTATCTTAAATTCAAATACAAGTATCATTACAGGAGACACACAAGAGACATTTGACAGAAGAGGAGAAGGTGATGTGAAGATGGGTCAAGACCAGAGTGATATGCTCTAGTCTTGTAAAAGCCAGCAAAACCTGAAGGACAAAGAGGGAGTGGGGCCCTGCCACATTTCATACTTTGGTCCTCTAAGAACTGTGAGACTGTTTATCTGTTGTTTTAAGTCCAAATTTGAAGTAGTTTGTTATGGCAGTCACAGGAAACTAACAAGCAGTTTCATTCATAAAGAACTCAAAATGAAACAACCCAGATGTTCTTCAGTGGATAAACACTTACACCAACTGTGTTAAATTCACACCATGGAATACTATTCAACAATAAAATGGAAAGATCTGTTGATAGACACAAGGAACCTGCATAAATCTCCAGAGAATTATATAGTAAAACCCAACAAACCAATAACAAAACCTAATCCCAAAGTTTACATACTATATGGCATATGGTATTGTTGATATGACAAAATTAAAGAAATGGAAAACAGATTAGTACCTACTGGGGATGAGGAGGGTTGGGACAGGAGAGAAGTGGGTGTGGCTATAAAGGCACCATGAGGAATCCTTTATAGTATATTTTGACAAATGAAAGATACATGAAATATAACTTATTCTAATTAGGATCCTATTCTTGTGGTTGTACATGATGTGGAGTTTCATTGGTAGTATTCCTATACGAACATAGGAAAGCTATGTCCGATTCATTCTACTGTCTTCCCTATTCCCATTCCTCCTCCCTTCCCTTCATCCCCTTTGTCTAATCCACTGAAATACTATCCTTCCCCTCCACCCATTCTGTGTTAGCATCCACATATCAGAGAGAACATTTGACCTTTGGTTTTCTGGGATTGGCCTATTTCACTTAGCATGGTAGGCTCCAGATTCATCCATTTTCCAACAACTGTCATAAAGTCATTCTGTTTTATGGCTCAGTGATATTTCATTGTGTATGCATACCATATTTTCTTTATCCATTCATCTGTTGAAGGGCACCTATGTTGGTTCCATAGCTTAGCTATTGTGAACTGAGCTGCTATTTACATTGATGTGGTCACATCACTGTGAGATTTTAACTCCCTATAATATATAGTGAGGAGTGGTATAACTGGGTCAAATGGTAGTACTATTCATAGTTTTTTGAGGAATCTCCATACTGCTTTCCAGAGCGGTTGCAACAATTTGCAGTCCCACCAGCAATCTGAGTCTACCCCTTTTCCCACATCCTTGCCCGCCTTTATTGTTATTTGTATTCTTGATTGTTGCCATTCTGACAAGAGTGAGATGGAATCTGAGTTTTAATATGCATTTCTTTAATTGCCAGTGATATGGAACATTTTTTCATATATTTGTTGACCATTCATATCTCTTCTTCTGTGAAGTGCCGATTCAGATCCTTTAACAATTGTTGATTGGGTTATTTGTTTTTTGGTGTTAAGTTTTTGAGTTCTTTATATACCCTAGAGACTAATGATCTATCTGAGGTGCAAGTGGCAAAGATTTTCTCCCATTCTGTAGGATCTCTTCACATTCTTATTGAAGAAGTTGGTTCCTAAGCCAACATGATGGAGTGTTTGGCCTATATTTTCTTCTAATGGGCACAGGGTCTCTGGTCTAATGCCTAGGTCTTTAATGCACTTTGAGTTTTCTGCAGGGTGAGAGATTCGTGTTAAATTTCATTCTTGTACATATGGATTTCCAGTTTTCCCAGCACAATTTGTTGAAGAGGCTATCTTTTCTTCAGTGTATATTACTGGCATCTTAGTATGAGATAACTACATGTGGCTTTGTCTCTGTATCTTCTATTCTGTTCCATTGATCCTCATGTCTGTTTTGGTGACAATACCATGCTGTTTTCTTAGCTGCAGCTCTGTATTATAACGTAAGGTCTGGTATTGTGGTGACTCCTGCTTCACTTTTCTTGCTAAGGATTGCTTTGCTATTCTGGGCCTCTTATTTTTCCAAATGAATTTCATAACTGCATTTTCTATTTCTATGAAGAACATCACGGGAATTTTAAAAGGAATAGTATTAAATTTGAGGAGCACTTTTGTTAGTATGGCCATTTTGACACTATTAATTCTGCCTATCCAAGAGCATGGGAGATCTTTCCATTCTTTAAGGTCTTCTTCAATTTATTTACTGTTCTGTAGTTTACATTGTACAGATCATTCAAATCTCTTTTGTTAGATTGATTACAAGGTGTCTTATTTTTTTAAGGCTATTATGAATGGGATAGTTTTCCTAATTTCTCTTTCAGATGATTCATTATTGGTATATAGAAACACAGTTGATTTATGGATATTAATTTATATACTTCTACTTTGCTGAATTCATTATGAGTTCTAGAAGTTTTCTGGAGGAATTTTTTTGGGTCTTCTAAAAATAGTATGTTGTTGCAAATAGGGATAGTTTGTACTCTTCCTATTTAAAACAATATTTTTAGTTGTAGATGTACACAATACCTTCATTTTATTTATTTATTTTTATGGGGTGCTGAGGATCAAACCCAGTGCCTCTTGTGTACTAGGCAAGTGCTCTACCACTGAGCTACAACCCCACCACTTCTTTCCCTCCTTTTCTTATTTGTATCCCTTTAATTTCTTTCTCTTCCCTAATTGCGCTGGTTAGGGTTTCACAAGCTATGTTGATTAGAAGTGGTGAAAGAGGGCATCACTGTTTTGTTCCTGTTTTTAGAGGGAATGCTTTCAGTTTTTCTCCAGTGAGTTAGATGTTGTTGGCCTTGGGTTTGATGTATATAGCTTTCACAATGTTGAGGTATGTTCCTACTAACCTAGTTTTTCTAGTGTTTGGAACATGAATGGATGCTGTATTTTGTCAAGTGCTTTTTCTTTGTCTACTGAGATAATCATGTGATTCTTTTCTTTAAGTCTATGGATGTGGTGAATTAATTATGTTTACTGATTTCCTTGTGTTGAACCTACCTTACATCCCTAGGATGAACCACACTTGATCATGGTTCACTGTCTTTTTAATATCTTTTTGTATGCAATTTGCTACTATTTTATTAAGAATTTCTGCATCTATATTCATCAGGGATATTGGTCTGAAGTTTTCTTTCCTTGATGTGTCTTTGTCTCATTTTGGTATCAGGGTGATGCTAACTTCATAGAATGAGTTTGGAAGTGTTCCCTCCTTTTCAATTTCATGGAATCATTTGAGCAGGATTGCAATTAGTTCTTCTTTGAAGGTCTGGTAGTACTCAGCTGAGAATCCATCCAATCCTGGGCTTTCCCTTGTTAGTAGGCTTTTGATGGTGCCTTCAATTTCATGCTTGAATTTGAGTTGTTTAAATTTTCTATGTCCTCCTGGTTCAATCTGGGTAGGTCATATATCTCTAGAAATCTGTTGATGTCTTCAAGATTTCTATTTTATTGGAGTACAAATTTTCAAAATAGTTTATGATTATCCTCTGTATTTCAGTAGTGTCTGTTGTGATATTTCCTTTTTCATAACAAATTTTAGTAATTTGAGTTTTTCCCCCTCTTTCTTTTGGTTAGCTTAACTGAGGGTTTATCAATTTCATTTATTTTTCAAAAAACCCCAACTTTTTGTTTTGTTAATTTTTTGGAATTTTTTGTTTGTTTCAACCTCACTGATTTTGGCTCTGATATTATTTCCTGTCTTCTACTACTTTTGGTGTTGATTTATTCTTCTTTTTCCAGGCTTTGAAATATAATGTCAGATTATTTATTTGGTGACTCTCTATTCTTTTAATGAATGAGCTCAATGCTATGAATGTTCATCTTAGAAACACCTTCAGAGTGTTCAGAGTTTGAAACATTGTGTCACTATTCTCATTTCCCTCTAAATATTTTTATTTCACCCCTAATTTATTCTTCTATCCATTGATCATTCAATGCCATATTCTTTAGTATCCTGGTATCACTCTTACTTTATTGTTGAATTCTAATTTCATTCCATATGTTGTGATAGAATGCAAGGTATCACCTCTATTTTTTCGTATTTGCTAAGAATTGCTTTGTGTCCTAAGATGTTTATTTTAGAAAATGATCTGTGTACTGCTGAGAAGAAAATGTATTCAGTCATCAATGGTTGAAATATTCTATATATGTCTGTTGGGTCTAAATTATTAATAGTATTTTTTAGTTCTATAGCTTCCTGATTTAGTTTCTGTTTGGAAGACGTATCCAGTGATGAGAGAGGCATGTTAAAGTCACCCAGTACTATTGTGTTGTGGTCTTTATGATTCTTAAAATTGAGAAGGATTTGTTTGATGTAGATAGAATTTCCATTGTTTGGGGCACAGATATCTATGATTGTTATTTCTTGTTGTATAATTCCCTTAAGTAGTATGAAATGTCATTCTTTGTTCCTTCTGATTATCTTTAGCTTGAAGTCCACTTTATCTGACATGAGAACAGAAGTCCCTGCTTGAATGATATTTTTCCCCATGCTTTTACCTTTAGTCTGTGGATGTCTTTGCTTATGAGGTGAGTCTCTTAGAGACAGCATATTGTTGGATCTTGTTTTTTAAACCAGTCTGCCAGTCTATGTCTTTTAGATTGAGTTTAGGTCATGATTTTTATTCCCTGTAATTTTGATTTATTTCTGATTTTTAATTTGTATTAGTTTCTCCTTTGATTGACTATTCTTCTAGTGTAGTTCCTCCCTTTGCTCATTTTCAATTTTATTTTTCATTTCTTTTTCATGAAATATTATATTGAGTAGGTTTTTATTTTATTTATTTATTTTTTTGCAGTGCTGGGGATCGAACCCAGGGCTTTGTGCTTGCAAGGCAAGCACTCTTACCAACTGAGCTATCTCCCCAGCCCTCATGGAAGTTTTTTATTTCATCAATTCTGAATCATAATTTTGCTGGGTATAATATTCTTAGCTGGCATCCATTTTCTTTCAGTACTTGGTGTATAGTATTCCAAGACCCCTTAGCTTTTAGGGTCTGAGTTGAGAAATCAGCTAAAATTCAGGTTGGTTTCTCTCTAAATATCATCTGTTGGTTTTCTTTAGCAGCCTTTAAAATTCTATCCCTATTCTGTATGTTAGGCATTTTCATAAAAGTGTGTCCTGGTGGGTCTATTGTAATTCTGTATATTTGGAGTCCTGTAAGCCTCCTGAATTTTATTTTCCTTTTCATTAGTAAGATGTGGAAAATTGTCTAATATTACTTCATTAAAAAGATTGTGCATTCCTTTGATTTGGATCTCTATCCAAATAGTCTTTGTCTATCCCAATAAATCTTATATTTGGTCTTTTCATATTATCCCATATTTCTTGAAACTTCTGTTCAGGGTCATTTCTCTGTGGTCAACTTTATTGTCAAGATTATATATTTTGTCTTCATTGCCTGAAACTCTATCTTCCAAGTGATCTAGTCTTCTGGTGATACTTTCCATTGAATTTTTCATTTGGCTTATTGATTCCTTCATTTTTGGGATTTCTGCTTGATTTTTTTTTTTCAGAATATGTCTCTATCGAAGTGATTTTTCACCTCCTGTATATTCTCTCTGATTTTACTCCTTACATCATCTTTTACCTTACAGGTCAGTTTAACTATGAACTTTCTAAATTTCTTCTCTGACATTTCTTCCACTGTGGTGTTAGTGGATTCTGTTATTGAAGTATCTGGGTTTGTTCAGGGTGATTTGTTCCCTTGCTTCCTTGCTTTGTTTTTTAATGTTATTTGTGTATCTACCCATCTAACAGTATGGATATGAGGCAGTAGAGTTTCTACCCTGTGAATTTACAGTTTCCCTGAAGGTTTCCACCCTTACAGTTTAGGGGGAGACAAACAATAACAACATCCAATGCAAACAATTTATAGTATTAAACCAAATAGTTCCTGCTATGGTATCTACAATGTTAATTGTCACAATACACAGAAATGATATGATCAGCTATTGCCTACAGTAAATACAGTAAGTCTGTAAAAGGGTTTGCAAGTTTTAAAGGTGAACAGGGAGAGATGAGTAGAGATACAGATGTGATGATTATGATAGAGGAGGAGAGGAAATAGAAATAAAAAATTAAAGAAATTGTGAAAGAAAACAATAGAGTGGCTGTTGGCAGAAGAAAAGAGAGAATGAGAATCAAGGGTAACAGCTAAGTGAGAGAGAGAAAAATGCAAAATGAAACTGAAATATACTCATCAAACATCCTAGTCCTCAACAGACAGAACAATGAAAAATAACTGCCTTCAAAAAGTGCTAGAAATGAGGGGAAAAAAGAGACAAATATGTATAAGACAAATATGTATGTCCATGAACCATTCAGCTCACAATTAAACAGACAAATAAAGCTCTCAATGAAAAGTTAAGGAATTTTTTCCATTGCAGTGGTCAAAAATTGTCAATGAGAATATATGTTTGCTGCCTATTCCCAAATGTCTTTCCACTTCTTCTTGAGATCTGTAGTGTGTGTAAGAGTATTGTCGCATCCTTCCTCTTTTTGAGTTGCTCGTGAAGTTGCCAGCTGGAGTTTCAAAACTATTCTCAGCTTCCCTTCTTGGCCTGTGAGGCTGGAGTGTGATGTCTGCTGCAACTTCAGGGCGGGGTTGCTGTAGTGCTCTGTGAGGAGTTCCTGTAGGTGGAGGTCCTGAGGCTGGAGTTTAGGCTCCAGGTTCTTCATTGAATGGCAACTGGTCTGAAGATTTTAAATCAGCGCACATCCAGGACCCAGCAGGAACTGGTCCACAATGGGAGACTGCATCCCAGGAATCTCGCCTGGGTTCCACTCATGTGGCAGAGGAGCCATCTTTCACCCCCTCCATTATCTGTAAGCCCTGTCTTTCCTGGACTCTCGGGTTCAGTCCCAAAACTCAGTCATTCCTGCCCCCACCCTTTTGAATTCCTGGCCAGGCACAGCCCGTGCAGCTGGTCTTGCGAGCCAGTGGACTCAAGGGGGAGGAGGTGGCTGGGTGGGTTCCGCCCCAGTCAATATTCCCGTGTAAAACTCTGAGTCTGATTTTCTCCTGGCATTTTAGGCATGCTTTATGATGTATGGTGTGGGTTTGTCAGGCTTGTTTTTCAGACCCAGCTTGAGTTTGCCCGGACTTGGCACCCACACCTGCTAGCCTCTACCAGGTGACTGTAATATGGCACCTGTTCCTTGCAGGAAGCCAGGAGAGATGTGGCTTCTTTCCCTCACAAGAGGATTGTGCAGCACACCTTGTGGGTCAGTCCAGCAGTGTCTTTGATCTTTATCATTGATCTTTCTATACCAGGATACACTACAGCTCTCCTAAAAATGAGGATTCCCTCTCTACGGCTATCCCTCCACTTTGCCTGTAAATGGATGGCTCAGGCAAGTGCCGGCAGCAGCAGCAGGGTGGGGATTTCGTCCTTATTCTACAAATAAATCCCTAATCTGCCTTTAATGTCCAGAATTAATTCCCAGTTAAGCTCCCCCCTCCTTTTTTCCTCTCCCACCTTACTGAGAAGCTGCCTACCCACTTCCTTGGTTTCACACCATGCAGCAGCCTGGAAAGTGACCTCTGTTCCTCCATCTTAAGCATCTCCTCTGTTGTTACTGTTGAGTTTTAGTAGTTCTCAATTCTGGATATTAATCCCTTGTCAGATTCATGAATATTTTCTCACATTTTTAACCAGCTTTTTGGTATGAATCTCTGTGCATATACATGAGAATTTTCTTAGTGCAGTGACTAGAAGTAGATTTGCTCTACTTCAGGGTGTGAACATTTGTGCCTTCAAAACATGGTACTAAAATGACTTTCTAGCCTCTGATTTCATATTCACTATTTATAATTTCTTCCAGTGAACCAAGAAATTTAATTTCTTAAAGTTACAGGCATATTGATTTCTTACAGTTATAGTTTGACTTGTTTTTTCTAATTGGTTTTGAGTTACTTTGGAAATGTTTTATTTTTCAGGAAAATTGTCCGTTTCAACTAAATTTTCACATTTATTGGCAAAAAGCAATTTATACCTTCCATGGGATAACAGATAATGTGAGGCATTTTCCCAGGGTGGGGACAGTCATCCAACAGAACACATAATCACTTTGGAGCTAATCTCAGATTGTGACAGAATAAGATCACAAGGCTTTGATAAATTCTATAATAATTTTAGAGACATAGTTTCCAATCACTGCACTTTGGAAGGTATAAAGGTGGGATTTCCTACCAGGTAATAATCTCTTATTTACAGCCTTCCCAGGTCAATTTGATTTACTTATCAAATGGCATTGTTAACATAAGCAATGTGGTTGGTAAACACAGTTCATATTCTAAAAGTCAACTGCCATTATTATTTACAACTCCAAGGAACAGGTTTTTCAGGACAAGAGCTAGGTAATTCGCATTCTCTTATGTTTTTAAATAAGTAACACATTCATAGTTCCCTTTTCATTCCTAAATTGTTTGAAGAGTTCTTCTTTTCTTGATCAGTTTTACTTCATATTTGTCTATTATGTTATTATGTATAATACACAATATTTTAATTCTTTATTTTCTAATTCATCAATTTCTACCCTTTATTTACTTGCCTTGACTTTCTTTAGGTTTATTCTTTTGAACATTTGGTTACAGATTTTCCTCTAAGTACCTCTTTAGTTTCATCTCATAAGCTTTGAAATAGTATATTATGATTGTTGTTCTACTCTATTTTCAAATTTCCTTGACAATTTTTATCTCTGACCCATGAGTTTAGAAATGTGTTTTTAAATTTCCAGGCTAAGGAACATTTTTGATCTTTTTGTTGTTTTTGATTTCTAATTTTGCTATATAATAGTTAAAGAATACAGTTAGCTTGAAACATTATTTTTAGATTTGTTTAGACTCTCCTTGTGCCTCAGTATATAGTAAGTTCTTATAACTACCATATATTTATTTGGAAAGTATATTCATTAACTATTGGATTAATTGTGCTATATCTATCATAAGATCACAGTTTCAATCATTTTGTTCAAATCTTTCTATCTTTAATAATCTTTATTGAGCAGTAACTTAGAGAAGGGTATGAAATCTCCCATTTTGACTGCAGAATTGTGATTTTTTTTATTCTTGTAATTCTGTCAATTTTTATTATATTTAGTATTTGGGTTTCTTAATAGGTGTATGCAAGTTTTTCTTATATATTTTCTTTAGTGGTTTTCTAATTTTCAGTAGCCCTATTTTTCCCTAATAAATTTTTTGCCTAAAATAATATTGGGTTTTACATCACTATATTAACTTTCTTATTATTAGTGTTTATCTCCTTTCTTTCTTTTGACTTTAATTTCTTCATGTCCTAAAGTTTCAAGCATGCCTCTTATAAATAGAATCTGGGTAAATTTTTTAAAACTCTGACAGTATTATTTTTTAATCTGGTAGATTAGTATATTTTTTATTTTTGAAAATCAATATTTGAGTATATTTCTCTATCATCTTATTTTGTGCTTATTTTAAAATTTTGTTCTCTTTGCTTTCCTTATCCTCTTCTGCCTTCTGTTAACCAAGTTTTTAATTAAAAAATGGTTTATGTTAAATATGGAAGGAAAAAAAGAAAAGAATATGTATAAAATATACATGAAGTATCTCTATTTTAATAAAAGGATTAATTATATATATATGTATTACATTTATAATTATTTCTAGTGCATAAAAATGTCTTTTTTCTCTTGTTTTCATAAAATGTATTTGATGGCTTAGAAATTCTGGTTGACAACTGTTATCTCTCAGTACACTGATGATATTATACAGTGTTCCAGCTCTCAAAGAATTTGACTATCAGTCTACTTGCTTCTTTGATGATAATATGTACCCCCCCAGCTGTTTTATTTATATTTTTCATATTTTTAATTGATGCATTACTGTTGTACATAATGATGGGATTAGTTGTTACATACTCATACATGAACACAATGTAACAATATAGTTGGCCTATATCATTCCTCAGTATGTCCCCTTTTCCTCTCCTACTTCCTGCCTGGGATCCCTTTTCTATACTCTGATTTTCCTTTGATTTTCATTCCCCCACCTTTCTTTTCCTTTTTTCTTCTGTAACTTCCACATTTGAGAGAAAATAGGCAGCCCTTGATCTTCTGAGTTTGGCTTATTCTGCTTAACATCCACTTTCCTACAAATGACATAATTTCATTTTTCTTTATGTTTGAATAAAACTCCATTGTGTCACATTATCTTTTTCTATTCATCCACTGATGGACACCTAGTCTGTTTCCATAACTTGGCTATTGTGAATTATGCTGCTATAAACATGGGTATACATGTATCACTATAGGATGATGACTTTTTCTCTCTCTTTTTTGTTCTTTAGGATAAATACCAATGAGTATTATAGCTGGGTCATACGGTGGTTCCATTCATAGTTTTTTGAGGAACCTCCATACTGATTTTCATAGCAAATGTACTAATTTACAGTTCCACAAACAGAGTAAAAGTGTTCCTTTTTCTCCACATCTTCCCCACCCAGCTGTTTTTAAAAACCTTCCTTGACCTTATTGTAGTACAATTTCACTGTGATATTCCTAAGAGTGGATTTCTTTATTTCTCCTGCTTTTATTAGAATTCTTGAATTTGTAGATTAGTATCTTTCTTTCTGAAAGTTATCAGCCATGATCAACTTTGCTCCATTCTTTGTTTCTTCCTATTCTAAATATTTAATTAGACATAAGTTAGATTTTTCATTCCATATTCCATGTTCATTGAACTCTTTGGTATTTTCTATATATTTGTTACACCATTTGCATTATAAATAATTTTTTCAGATATATCTTTTAGTTTACATAGTTTCTCCTCAGCTGTTTCTTATTTAAACTTTTCTTGGAGCTTTTTATTTTAGTTGTAATAATTTTTAATTATTTGTAATTGATTGTTCCTTGAAAACTACTTGCTATCTCTCTCTCTCTCTCCCTCTCTCTCTCTCTCAACATTTTAAATAACCAAGTGCAGGGGTTCACACCTGTAATCCTAGCTACTCAGGAGGCTGAGGGAGAAAGACCAGTCTGAGGCCTGCCTGGGCAACTTAATGAGACCCTATCAACACAAAACAACACACAATGACAAAAAGCATTTCAAATAAATTTGCTTAAAACTAAATTTATTGGTTTAAGCATTTTCAGACCACAAATAATATGTATTAGGAATTATATACTAGGTATGCATTAGCTGGTTTGTGGTTGTGAATTTTTAGGGGCTCTGTCCCCCCACCTCCAACATCTTCACAGAGCACCATGTGTAAAGACAGCCATTTTCTTTCCAGTCTCTCAAGGATGTGGGTATAAGATGAGTTTGTTTTTAGTTTATACACTACTCCTTAAAGATAGGTACCCAAAGGTGTAGAATCAATATCCCCTTTCCCTCCCTTACTTCCTGCCTAGGGTCCTTTTCCTTTACTTTATTATTTCCCTTTGATTTTCAGCACCGTCCCCCTTTTCTTCTCCTTTTTTCTTCTGTAGCTTCCACATATGAGAGAAGAATATCACATTGAAAAAATGAGTATCAGCTGGGGTCAATCAGGAAAAGAGAATCTATTCTAGGTAAAATAATTTTGCATAGTTACTTCAGGTGTAACCACTTGGGGACATTGGATAAAGAGTACTTGGAACTTCCCTTTACAACTTCTTGTGAATCTATAATTATTTCAAAATAAAAAGTTCTTTTGAAACAACAGAAAAATAAGAGTAAAAATTTGGATAGTAATATGTAGGAAGAGGAAGGATTTTGCTTTAAGAGTCTGAAATTCCTTGTATTATTTGAAAGGAAATCATATTGGTTGATGTTAGATTTCATCATTTTTTAGTGGTAAAAGCTTAAGAATATCTATTTTTAAAAATAGACCAGTATAAATAAAGGGAAAAGAGAAGGTAAAAGGTAAAAGGTAAAAGATAAAGAATATGTAGGAGATAAATTTTATTTATGGCAATGTAATCAGCTAATTACTAGTGCCAATTCCTTGCCCACCCCCAAAGTTGAAATGACAGATTCATTTTTTTTAACTTAATCATATCTATTAGTTTATAAGAAACTAAGGGAAATTCAAGCCTAAAACTAAATGAAAGCAAGAACCAAAGTCACATAAGGAAAACACTGCAGTCAGCTTTCATCTTGAAGATACTTGTTAAATTGAGTTGAAGTATATATAAACTTTGGTTTAGCTTCCAAAGGTATAAGAAATGAGTCAAAATCCAGGAATTGCCCAAATAAATAACTCCTTAGCTGGGGCCAGTGGCACACACCTGTAATCCCAGCAGCTCAGAAGGCTAGCCAGGAGGATCACCAGTTCAAAGCCAGCCTCAGCAAAAGCGAGATGCTAAGCAACTCGGAGAGACCCTGTCTCTAAATAAAATACAAAATTGGCTGGAGATGTGGCTCAGTGGTTATGTGCCCCTAAATTCAATCTCTGGTTACCAAACAAAACAAAACAAAACAACAAAATCTCCTTAAAGCTAGGTACCCAAAGGGGTAGAAGATCACATTGAAAAAATGAGTATCAGTTGGGGGTCTATCAGGAAAAGAGAAACTATTCTAGGTAAAATTGAAAGGTATTTAATACAAGTGATTTCCTTACATCTACTTTCAGGTTATTAATTTGCTCTTTTCTGGGGATACTTCACTTGTTAAAGAAGTTCTATGTTCAGTTATTTTGTTTAAAAATATTTTATACTTTTATTTACATTCTTTGTCCTATTATCTTAAGATAATAGAAGCTCATTCTGGTATATATTGGGTCTACTAACTCTTTCTTGTTCATATGGGCTATTTCCTTGCATATTTTGTAACTTTTAAGAAATGAATCAATGCTAAACAGTGCATCTTCTTAGGAATACAGTGTAGCCTGAATTGCAGGCAATTCGTTTAAAATGGCTTTCACCTTATTTTCTGTAAGATACTGCAAAAGTGTTAGTATTCTTTAACTACTTTTATGTTGATTTCTCAGCAGTTGGACCTAGGCAGGAGTGTAAATTTGAACATCAAACCTAAAAAATGCATGACCATGATGATTAGAAATTCTTACAGAAGCTTTTTCTTTCCCTACTATGTAGGCACAAAGCACAGGTCCAGAAAAAATACCTTCCTCTGGTCTTTTTTTTTTTTTCTTTTGTGGTACTAGGTGCTCAACCAAGGGCTCCAGGATGTTAGGCAACACTCTACCATAGAACCACAGCCAGGGTTTAATCCTTTCATTTGATAATGCTCCTCGGATTCCCACTTAACATGGTGTTTCTGTTTTGACTCCGTTTATCATATGTGCTTTAAATCTTGTCTCCCAATCTTGTCTGACTATTGAATCTACATCCTTGGGCTAGGATATTTCTCCATTCCCATTTCTAGGGTAGCCCATAGTCACTACTCAAGCTTACCACTTTGTTTTTAAACCCTTTCTATTCTTAAGTCTGAAAGATTCTCCTTACTTTCTCACTAGCACAGATACATATCCAAATACTTGTTCCATTTTATCTGGCATTTCTGGAGGTTTAGTAATGGGAAAGTTTTCAGATTAATACTAAATTCTCTGTCCAGGAATGCTCTTATGTAACTTTTTATTCTTCGTATAGTCCCTAGGCACAATATCTGGTAGAGAGCAATACCAAATAAATATGAATGGCTGAATAAATGAATTATTCTTCTTTATCAGAAGTCTTTACCGTCAATTCTTTTTTTGAAAAATTACTTCTAAAATCCTTAACTGTAAATTGGCAGATTTCCTATTTTATGGGCTTCATTTAGAATACTAATTTTCTCATATTGGCTACTAGTCTAGTTCTAATCTGAGTAATCCTGTATTCAGATTCTTCCTGTGTTTGCCCATGTGGATCTGCCTGTCATCTTTTTAAAAAAAATTTTTTCTAGTTGTAGATGGACACAATATCTTTATTTTATTTATTTTTATGTGGTACTGAGAATCAAACCCAGTACATCACACATGCCAGGCAAGTGCTATACCACTGAGCCACAACCCTAGACCCTGCCTATCATCTTTTTACCATGAAACTCTTACTATGTTCTTTCACTGCCAATGAAGTTGCAAAGATCTTGTTCTAATTTTTATCCTCTTAAACTCTTCTTTCAGTAGTTATACTTGACTGTATTTTCTACTAAGGCAGTGTCAAACGTTGGTAGCACATAAAATGAGTCTTAATCATTTGTTACTATTATATTCTACTTCATTTTGATAACTTATTAACCTGAGGAAGGTATACAGAGGCAGAATGAAATACAGAAATTCTTCCATACATACTTTTTCATTTCATTTTATTTTTTAAAATATTTTTTAAGTTGTAGATGGACACAATACCTTTATTTTGTTTACTTATTTTTATGTGGTGCTGAGAATCCAACCCACATGCTAGGCAAGCACTCTGCCACTGAGCCACAACCCCAGCCCCTTTTTCATTTTATTTCTGCCATGTTCACATGTATTAGGAGTATCTATATATTTCCTAAAATATGTAAATACAATCCAATTATGTAACAATCTCTGTATTTATACATTTATAAAATTATATTCACATGAATCTTCTCTTTTATATCTCAATACTAGTGTCTGTCTTCAGTGAAATCTCTGCAAAACCTAATATAATGTCAAGAATACAATGGACATTTAATAAATATTCATTTGTGACAATCATGATGATCTCACACAGGGCTTTTGAAAGTGATTTTCAGAAATCATCAGCTATTCTTCAAAATAGATTAAGAAACCTTCCCCCAGAAATGATTGCCTTTCAGTTGCAGAAGAAATAAATATAAAGGAAAAACAAGTGAGATTGGGTTCTTTTGTTTTTTAAACTAAAGATTCAGTGTACTAGGTACCATGAACATTTTAAATCAATAGCACTGTGTGGAAATTCAATTTTATGTTTGTGACATAAAATTGTATATGGTTTAAATTTTTCCATATTCTGAAATATGCACTAAGAAATTCAAACCTATGATTTTAAATATAGTAGCATCTAAGCACTGGTACAAAGCTGCAATTATGTCAATGGACATTTTATGAATATTAGTCCTGAAGATACAAATCCACTACAGCAAGCTTATTAGCAATGCTAATGTGAAAACTATAGAGTCATATAATTAGAAAGAGTTTTACTCACAGTGATACTGAGGTTATGGGGTTAGCACAGTTTCCATTTCAAAAGAAGGGAGAATTCAGGTTGCCAAGATGGGAAAAAGTAAATCATCTAATTTAAGCTGTTGAAATATCAGTGTTTATTTAAATAAAAAGGACTTTTACCTTTCCTTGTGAAAATGAAGGTAGATTATGAGTTCATTCTTCCTTAGGTAAAGGAGATTAACAAAAAAAAAGGAAGAAAGAAAGAAAGAAAAAGGAAGGAGGGAGGGAAGGAAGGAAGGAAGGAAGGAAGGAAGGAAGGAAGGAAGGAAGGAAGGAAGGAAGGAAGGAAGGAAGGAGACTCTTTATCATGACAGCTAAAAACTCCCCACCATGTAAGACTATATTAGTACAACTAGTTGTCACCTCATTATTCATGTATGAAAGAATGGAGCTTGATTACAGAAAAAAAAAAGAGTCATAAAAATGTTCAATCCTTCCCCTGAAATGGAAAGATGCAGAGGGAGATGGGGAGGTGAAGAGGAGGGAAGGCAGTTAGTAACAAACACTGGGTTATGATGATAAGAATTCACTCTATTCATGCAACTCCGTTAACATTCCTTCTTTGTATTCCTTCTAGGCTATAATGATCTATAAAAATCCTTAGGTTTGGCATTCTGTAATTAGCTTAGATATATAGTTATCTTTCCTTTCATTGGAGAACAGCATTAGCTGATCACTTGTATTTGCAGACAATCCTACTGTCAAAATTTAGGTGGAAATACATTTAATATTTAGAGACAAGTTATTTTATTTCTGATGAGATTTATCACAATTGGAGTACATCACCCTCATCATGATACTCTGTGGTAGGATAAAGATGTGTTGTCACTCTGCTTTAGAGTAAGAAACTGGATCATTTCTTTTAAGTCTTGTGATTATATTCCAATCTTATATACATGCCTTGAAATGAAAAGGCATTCTCATAAATCCTTGCATTATGTGGGAAAATGTCAACTACAGCTTTAAATAGCATTCTTAAGAGACAAAAGGAAGCCCAAAGTATCTGCTCTTTATAAAGACTACACACACACACAGAAACACACACACATACACACGACACACGCGCGCGCGCGCGCGCACACACACACACACACACACACACACACACACACATACTCCTTGGAGACCTGTTTCTATTTTCATAATATGGTTAAGTTAGGATTACCCAAGGAAAAAAATTTCAAAGGATTTATCATTTAACACTTCAATGGAGTTACTAATAGGAATTATATTGAAGTAGGTCATGCCAAATCCACCCTCAAATTACAAGAGATCTTATATAAGTCAGCAAACATTTCAAACACAATAGCCACAAAACCTCCACCATTATTACCAGTGTATGTAATGTAGTACATTGAGAACCAAAAGATTCAAACTTCAACGCGGATTTTTAGTTAAAATCTTACTAATATCTCAGTTAATTATTATAGAAAGTAGATGGTTCATATAGGCTAATATAATCACATTAAAAGTAAAATAAAAATCAATCTTTCTCCTAGCTCATGATATATTTTCTTATTTTAACTACATAATTTAGGCAAAAAATGAATTAAAGATGAAGGCATTAAACAAAGGAGTTTCTTTCATTCAAATGGAATATAGAAATAATTTTCTAAGTTGCAAATTCCTGGAATTCATGGAACGTTTTTCTCTGACCCTTTGGAAAACACATTCTAAATCATTCATATAGAAGATGCTATTAAAATCTGAAAAGGATTATTTATCAGGCTTGCCTCACTGACTTGTAATACATGTCCTGAGTAAATCTGGGGGTGGGGGTGGAAATGTCCCATAAACCTATTACTGTTCCTTGATGAAGGAAAAAGCATTATGAGGGTATGATCTAAAAGAATAAAATAGTGTGACAGTTTCTGTAAAATCTGTTTATGAACTAAGTGTAAGATGTCAAAGGGCCTTGCCTGGCGTTCGAACTTTACATTGAATGTTCTTAGTTTATAGTTCTTAAAATGTAAGAATTGTACCAGTACTAAATCTTGTCTCAAAAAATTACTTATTCCTATTTTTGGCCTGAGTTCTATTTGGAAGATTTAACATATTTTGGTTATTACACTTTACACTGGATTGAAACTATAAGCAAGATAATAACTTGCCCATCAGTTTACCAGCATTGAACCATCAAATATGTTTAACCAGTTGTAATTCAAAGAGTTTGTCAGGGAGAGGGAAGGAGGGAGGTCAAAGTACACAGAGGGGCAAGGGATTCTTAGGGTTAATAAACACCATTATGCCAGGTGCAGTGGCACATGTCTGTAATCCCAGTGGCTCAGGAGGCTGAGGCAGGAATAGCTCAAGTTCAAGGCCAGCCTCAGCAAAGGGAGATGCTAAGCACTCAGTGAGACCCTGTTTCTAAATAGGGCTGGGAGCAGTTCAGTGATCAAGTACCAATGAGTTCAATCCCTGGTCCCCACCCCCAAAATTATTTTTAAAAATTGTTTCCATTGTTGAACTAAATGAACTAAATATTAAGCTTAGTTCTAGTCTGAAACTTTAAGAGTTTCTGTATTTCATCTGTGATGAAATTATTCTTACATTATTCTTACTCTTAGAGATGCTACATCCTCTTGATTTTAATAGATTTCTACGGAGGCATGTGTATTCCATAAGAAATGAGCAATGTGAATTTCCCTTTGCTTAAGGGTCTCACTTACTCTACTACTGAGATCATCCAAAAGCAAAATTACAAGGCAAAGTATCTAAATGAAGTAGGAGAAAGCTCTTTTAGTTCTTTTAGCATTCTTCTAGATAAGATTTTGTTCTTCCTGTGTTCCTATTCTAAAACTTGGACTCCATTCTCTTGAATGAATGAAAATTATTAAAATTCTTCTTTTGCCCTCCAATCTATGACTTGCCTTTAATTGTAGGACCTCATGAATGTTCCTGTTGGTCAAAAAATAAGTCTCAGCAACAGAAAGGAGAAAGCATGTCTGGATATTTTTCTGCATTTAAACCATAATGAAAAAGAATATATGTGATTTAATTATATATATATTTATATAAATAAAAATCAAATATATATTTTTATACGATGTTATGAATGAGCTTTGTTACATGAAAATATCATATATCTGAAGACATATGTACATGGATATTGATAGATTCACTACCCTTAACTTGATCTTGCCTTATCTTGATCTTTATAATAACTCTATCATTTAAGAAATATTTCCATTTTCAGGTGAGATAAGGAAGAGATAAGTGACAGAGCCAAGACTTAAACTAGTCAGACATTCTTTTTGGTGTACATCATTGTAATAAAATTATAAGCACAGCTAGAAATAAATATTCAATAAAGACTCAATTTCCTTGATCACATGGTTCAATAACAACTTTAGTAACATCTGTACTAATTTTTATAGTAAGTACAATTCTGCAACTATGTAAAACAAATGAACTTCAGAGAGAAAAGGAATGACCATTTGCATAGACTGTAATGTACATTACTTTATAAATGATAGAAAAAGTCTTATTCAACTAATAAGAATTATTAAACAGTATAAGTACACTGAAATCAACTATATTTTTCCCCTCATGCTGCATGTGTGTAACTTTAGAAACTATGTTGATTTCTCTACCTGAATTAAGCACCATTGTGGTCAAGAGAGCAGAGTATTTTTGTAGACAGCATTATGGGATCACCTTGAAGGTCAATGAGACCCAGTTTATTAAGGTGGACATTTATGTCATCCCTCTTTTGTTCATGTCTATATCATCTAATTTGGGCAGTTGTTTTTGTTTGTTTGGCTGGTTGGTTGTTGTTTTTTATCATATGATCTCCAACAAGTTCTGTTGTTCTTACTTTGTTCTCGTGTTTTTTGGACTTCTCAGGCATGATAAATCAGATAGTAGTCGAATAGCAGTCCTAAAAGGCGGAGGTCACTTATTAGGTTCTCCAAAGGATCTTCTTAAAGACTCTCTTGGATTCAAATGAAAGAAAATGTGCCCTGCTCCTTCCTCTTGGAGGAGTGATAGGATACTCGGCAAACTAATAACTGCCTCCAAAATTCTTTCTTTCCTTAATTTATAACCTCCCAGTCTGTTTATATCCTTTATATAGTTAAGTAGTTTAAGAATTATATAACTGCTTTTCTCCCTCCTCCTCCTTTAACTGGAGGTGACTTCATATCTTCTTGAACTCTTTAGTCTTGGGGCCTCAGGCATCAGCTAAAACAGACAGGTAGAATGCCATCTTAAGTTTCTATTATACATGGTTCCAAAACTGCATCCAAATTCAAGAGGTGAAGGGAAATAATTTTTTCATCAAATAAGGAATAACAAATGCTTACAGATAATTTGGAAAATTTTATAGTTGACGTTAGATCACGAAATGAACAATATTTACTTACTACCATGTTTTCATTTGTTAACCATATGCTCATCTTCATAACGATTAAATGAAAACGTAGAGTTGTTGGTAATTTTCATGTATCAAGGATAAAGCCTCAAATTCTAAGAAAACAGACATACTACTCAGTGCCCAAAACAGCTAATCCTGTTTCCATAGAGAATCTAGAGGTAAACAAGAACCCAAGGAGAGAAAACTGTCTGCCCTTTTGGCAACATTAACATAGGATATTTATAAGCTCTTAAGAAATAATTAACACCAGAGAGGTCAAACATAGATTTTATATCAAAAAAGATCCTGGCTCCAGGAAAGCTCCAAATGAATTCCCTGAATTTAGAGTGAAAATGAGGAGTTGGTTTTAAATTGTCATAAGATGGAGAAACAATCCAAAATGAATACTATTGGGTTTACAATTATTTTTTCTCAAGAAATTTCAATGGTGCTTGATTAGAATCATACTCTGACTTCCATATCATTTCACTTTGAAATTCCTCTAGAACATCAGAAAGCTTACTATTTCAATACGACCCTTTTCTGTTTTTTTTTTTTTTTTTTTAATATTGGAGATACTAGTACATCACTAGGGATGGATCCTCTACTGTTTGCCATTTTAAGAAACCTTTACTAGACCTTTTAAAATTTTACTTGCTCAAAAACCATTATCTGTTTTTAGTGCAGTTACAGTTTCAGTTTTAAGTATTTGTTCAAGGTTTATGTGGCAATAACAATTCCTAAAAATATATTAATAGTAATAATTAAAATCATACTTTAAATCTCATCAAGATCCAGAAGAATGATATTCATCCAGGGACTGATTTTTAAGCAACTGTTTGTGGTTGATTAGTCTACAGACTTAGAGAAAGGACTGCATAAGCAATACAACTTGGGTATGCAGTGAGCATGTTAAAACTAACAGGAAGCCATTAACCTGAAATTCTTGACAGAAGTCAAAACTTTAGCAATCATGTGAAACAAATATCCATATGCAATTTCATGAATTTCATAGTTACTCTTCTTTGTTCATCTTACAGCCTTATGTTACTTTTCCTTTTTGGCTTTTTTACTGGTGCCTTACAATTATACACAGCAGTGGGGTTCATATGCCATATTTGAACATGCATATAATTTGATCTACCTCATTCCCTAGTATCCCCCATTTTCTAAACTCCTCCTTTCCCATGATCTGCTTTTTCTATTCCACTGGACTTCTATTATTCTTATTGTCATTTTAATTAGTATATTGTAATTATATATATAATCAAGATTCATTGTGGTGTATTCATATATGGATATAGCATACTTTGGTAGATCTTTTTTTTTTTTTTTTTTTTTTGTGGTGCTGGGGATTGAACCCAGGGCCTTGTACTTGCAAGGCAAGCATTATACCAACTGCGCTATCTCCCCAGCCCGGTAGATCCGTTTTAAAATTTACTTTTGCAGGCTATGGCAAAGATAATGACAGGAAAATATGTTTAAAAATATTTGTTATAAATTGGATCTAACTAGTTATACATTGGATCTAATCAAGAGATCAATGAGCACAGTCTTTGTGTATGTGTGTGTGTGTGTGTGTGTGTGAGAGAGAGAGAGAGAGAGAGAGAGAGAGAGAGAGAGAGAGAGAGAGAGAGAGAGAGAAACTGGGGATTGAACCAGGTATACACTATCACTGAGCCAGATCCCCAGCTATTTTATTTTCTATTTTGAGACAGCATGTTGCTAAGTTTCCCAGGCTGGCCTTGAACTTGTGATCCTCCTGCCTCAGGCTCCTAAGTAGCTAGAATTATAGGCCTAGTACCATTGTGCACAATGGTAGGCACATTTTTATTGCCAGATTTTATTATCTCTTTTGAAAGGAATTAGAACCTTTTGTTAATTTCAAGTCAACAGTTTCCTAGAACCAGTGTCCAATGAAAAGCTGAAAGAATTTGAAAGAATTTAACATTTCTTTTTTTCCTTCTTCACTCCTCTTGGTGTGTGTGTGTGCGTGTGTGTTTGCGTGTATGTGCATGAATATAAAGAAATGATTATTTCTGCAGGTTTTGGCCTGATGGTTGTCACTCTGTTTGCTATAATTCAATTTACCCCCTTCCAAAAATAGATGCTTTAGTTGCAATTTTTGCCTCTTTAGAATCTCCATGCAGGCAAGCTTAGCTACTAAATTCTGATTAATGTAGCCAGATACAAACTCCCACTTCAAGCCCCCTTTACTTGGAATACTATCATCAGATTGGTTTACAGAGGGAAGGAAATAACACAATAAGGTTGGGAGGGATGGAGATAGGAGTAAAATAGTAATAAAAAGTAATTATATAAAAATGCTAAAGATATAACATCTGTTTTTTGCTTAGCCCACTGAGCTTGACAATTCCAGATTTATGCTATTGTCCATGTTTAAACAGACACAAAAAAAGGAAAGGGAAAAGAATGTTTATTAAATAGTGCAGGAAAAATAAGAGTCTTTATTACACTGGTAAGGAAAAGAGAAACTCAGTGAAATTTTTTTCCACAGATTTGCCTTTGTGATCTGCAAGGTGCTGTTCCCCTGCTTACATTCCGTTACCCTGGCAACACACTCCTGTAAAATAAAGATTATTAAAGCGCATATGATTATTTTGCTGCTGAGTGAATAAGACAAGCCGCTTCTGAAATGCCTTATCAGAGAAATTCAATTTTAGACCAAATTGTGTTTTTGCCTCCTTCTAGCTTTCTCCTCCCTCCCCCACTTCAAATAAAACCATCATCTCCACAGTTACATGATATTTTGTTATTCATTCACACTCTTAGCATTTTAAGCTTACTTTTAATTTTATGAAAGAATTTTTTCCATTTTCCTATAGCCCCAGTCTATTTTCCAGCTATCTACCATCTTCCTGCAAATCAAAATTAGAAGGCAATGTGTCCCTGCTTTGATTTTATTATATAGTAGTAATAGAAATATTGAGTTTTGTACCAAACATGAATGCATACATCATACATTGGACATGCAATATCTCACCAAAGGATAATGGAAAGAACTAAGATAAAGCCTGTGGTACCATTTTAAAGGCTGCATAGCCAACTGTACCAGTTAGTCTCAACCTTAAGTTTAGTGTCTTGTGCTTTCCCCTTTAACACTGCCCTAAGGTGGTGCTACAAAGACGGGCAGTATTATAGTCACTTTGACAGCCCGTCTTACCTTTGTGGCCCAGTTCTTCTACATTTACTATTCAGTTTTTGAATATAATAATGAAAGATTCCTTAAATTCTGGAAATTATTTAGTATTAAATTTATGAGGTTCTGTTAATAGTAGCCAATTTCCTGAAGAAATAGTAATGGCAACTTTGCCATAACTATCTAGTGATTTTACTAGAAGCAATAATGTTCAGGGTTCAAGAAAAAGGGAGTAAAAAAGAAAAAATCAGCAAGTTGGTAACAGTAAACTTGTTTTCATGCTATCTGTATGAAAAGGCTATCATTTAAAAATCTTTTTAATATAAGAGTTAAATCAGCATTGAAGTAGAGGTGGAGGAAATAAGGTCTTTCAAAAAAAGAAAAGGTTCCAACCTAGGTTATACAGAAAATTCCTTTACGTGTCTGTTAAAACTGACGGGAGACATGGTTGGACAAGAACAGGCCTGGAGAAACCTTCATCCTACACTGCCAGCAGTGGATGGTTGAGATGGATGATGTTTCCACTGAGAATGTTTATTGGGCATTTTCCCACTGCTATCAAGCAATGGCATGTAACTTGATGTGTCAGGTGTGTGCACATGAGTACACGCACACACATTAAATAGTGCTGATATTTTAATAATATGCAATTGTTAATCTTGCCTCTCCTAACATTCATTTTCAGGCCCTACCAAGTACCATAGCCTTAACATTGGTTAAGCCGGTAGGCTCCTGGCTTTTTATTTAGTTAACTACAAATCCCTCCTCATTAAGTAAGAAGTGACATTGATATTTAACATGTATTATAAAATCTGAGCTCAAGCAGGATTCTGTTATCAATTCTTCTGATGAAGCAAACCAAATTTAGTGTTATACACCACATCTTCGGAATGCTACCACCATGGAACTTAGGACTGTAATTCACTCCCAGCACTGCCCAGAAGGTGTCACCACAGCCTCATTGGCTTGAAGGACTTGGGGACAAGTGGGGAGTAGAAAGCAAAGGAAGAAAAACAGACACAAAGGAAAAAAGAAAAAAAAAAAAAAAAAAAACCTTTATTGAGACAAAGGAAAATAAGCTAACTACCAGGCACTAATATTCCCAAATACAGAAACCCAAGTATTTACCTTATGTTAAAACTATAAATTTGCTATAGGAGAAAGTGGGTTTCCATTCGACAATGAGAGTTTCAGAAACTAGATTCAAGGAAAGGGCTACTTGAGGCAGTCATTTTGTGGAAAGTAAACAGCAGGTGATGAATAGGAAATATACATGTACTGAGCCTGGTCCAAGTTTCTCACCTAAACTGCTTTATCTCATTATCCCTTCTAGTTGTATAAGATGCCCTGGACTGCATAAAAGAGAAGATAAAAGAAGAACTGAAAAGAGATGCTACGAAGAATCAAAGAATATAAAACACAAAGCCTTTTATTGAGAAACTGTGCAAATTGACTCTGGATTACTGCCACAGTTAGACAGGAGGAGGCTTCAAGGCACAAAACTTGTTGCTGTACTCCATCTTGCTTTATTGTGGTGTCTTCACTCATGTACTAGTAGCTAAAAGCCATCCCCTTTATAGTACTACATCTTTTAATCTCCCCTCTTTCTCCCTGTAGTTTAATTAAAAGACAATGAACCTTTTAAAGTAGTCAAATGGAAAATATAAAATTGCACCATTCTATCAAAGCTTAAGATATTCCTGTTCTCAGAACATGAGAAGAATTCAAAATAACATACTTGGTGTTTTATTACACACCAGTCCCTCTGTGCCATTTCTTTATCAGAACTCTTGGTTGAAATAGCTATTTGAAACCAGGAAAGCAATTCAACTTCAGACCGATAAATAGTCGGAAAAAAAAAAAAAAAGTCAAGTAAGATCAATTTGATCTAGATCACTGTACCTCATTCTTAATTTCTAAAATACTATTATTGTAATTCTGCATTCCTCCTATGTTTAACTGACATAGGTCAAAAAATCAGTGACCTTTCTTGAGTATTATGTATTTAATGTGTTGTCTGATTTAGGGCATGTGGGCTAAAATAAGATAAATATAATAAAATGTTATTAGATGGTAAGTAGGCCTGAATTCTTAGCTTTTCTTCAACTCCACAGCCTAAATCTATTAATTTTGGCAAAGGGCACCAAAACAAATCCATGCTGTTTGAAATGTTCCATGGGAGTCTTTAAAAATGAAGGTCTTGTCTACTCTTTATGGACATTAAAATGCTTCATCCCAAGGACCCCTTTATAGCAAATTGCAAGCTGTTCTGTTTTATCTGCTTTGACAGGATGAAGGGCTGAGCTGGCCCTAGAGGGATGGGATACAGAGTCTGAGTAGTTCGAACTTGAGATTTCCAATAAACCATCTCCTACAATTAGAAGAAAGGCATGAAGGAAAGTCATTTCAGCATGTAGTTTCAACCCATTAAGAATTATTTTATTCCCTTTTACTTAATGCATCACTAAAATTCTATCTAAAATCATGTTGCTACAATGTTCCTCTCCAAACTAGCACTAAAGCTCTTATGACCAGTCTATGACAGCACTGTCATACAAGCACATCTTAGTTACTTGATTCTAATATCTGCTGTCTTAATTCTTGATATCCTACAAATTCAAATTCTTTTCAGCACTACTCTTACACAGTCATTAATATTCTTTATCCTTGAATTGTTCACTGTAGGTTAAAAACTTCTGTAGTTTCTTTTTTTGCTTTCTAGCCAATCAATTTTCATATAAGAAATACTTGCATATTTCCATTAGTTAATAAATGCAGGCAGGGCATGAGATTTAGGTTTAATTCTTCATTTATAGATTCCTACTACAGGAACCTTGCTAAAAACTTCCAAAGATACCACTCAATTCATTAATGCCAACTCTCTCCCTTTCTTCTATTCTTCTACAATTAAATTTGTCTCCTTTCTTGGAGAATCATCATATACAATGGATTTGAAGAGTCTGAAATATTAATCCAATTATGTTCCATCATCCTGCTTATGAAACACTTAAAGAACTTAAATTGAGCAACAAATATACCATTTATGGTAATCTCAAAATAAATATATATTTAAGTTCTACTCTTTTGAGAAAAGTAATAGTTGAATGATTCGTGATAATATTATTAGTGATATCATCATCAATATTATTAATGATAATAAATTATATAATAAGCTTTAGATTATAATTTCCAATCTTTTTATGCACCTGTGCCAATATCATTAAAGATTTTGCAGAGTTGAACACTTGGGACTCAATGGGTTACCCTGGAAAAAAGTAACACTTATCTTTTAGAATGGAAAATTATAATAATTGATCTTTTTTTAAAAAAAAAGTTCCCAAAGCCACAAAATCACAAGTATGCCTCTATGTAGGTCACCTTATACTATAAAAGTAATAAAAATGAAAGGATGGAAAAAAGTCTCTCATTACTACCTCCAAAACTTTAACAATAACAAAACTAAAAATTTATCAGAAAAGATCCTACTAGGTCAGAGAATGACCCTCAAACATATTCTGAAATCTTTCTAAAAAATATTTATTTTAGTTGTAGTTGGACACAATGCCTTCATTTTATTTATTTATTTTTATGTGGTGCTGATTATCAAACCTAGTGCCTCACACATGCGAGGCAGGCACTCTGCCACTGAGCTACAGTCACAGCCCCTTAAATCTTATACTAGAGTAAACCTGAAGCTCTAACCTAAAACCAAAGTCTGTTCCCTTCTCAAGTATTTTATTATGCTATGCCAAAACATCATTAAAATTGTACTAAAATATCAAAAGGGAGAAGAGAAAAGAATGCAAATGTCTCAACAATTAAAGTAGAAAAGCATAGGAAAGTGATTTAAAGCAGAAGCTTTCAAGTTAGGCAGACCTGCATTGAGTATTGGTTCTCCTGAACTACTGAGAAGTTCTTGAACATTCTAAGATTCAGTTAATTCTTCTATAAAATAATAATAATAATACTATCAACTTTACAGAGTTGCTGTGATTGAATAAGATTGTATAGGAGAGATGTTCAGCATAGAGCTTGTCACACAACAAGTAAACATTCAAGAGTTAGTTATTCCTTGAAAGGATCTTTTGGTGGGGAACCCATTGGAGAATGAAAATTTAATATTCATTTTATAGGCTTTATTTTATAAGTACAAAATAACAATACACATGGAAAAACAAATACACATAACACACTGCTGATGATTTAAAATTAATCTAAAGAGTAAATATCACTGTGCTTTCAGTAAGGATGATGTAGTGACTTCGCAATTCAATGTAAAATTTTACATAGATCCTCTACTTTTCAAAACAGAAAACATGGTACATAAAAATGAATAACTAAGAACATAAACAGACTCACATATTTCCATGGGCCATAATGGAAAAGAGAAATGCAAAAGAGTTGCAGCGCTGAGGCTTTTGGCATGGTGGACTCTGGAGGGAAACGATGGTAGCCCAGGATTAGGCTCCAGTGTGGTAAGGGGGACTAAAGTTTCACAGAAATGAGGAAGAGACTTCAAAACTAGTTTGACTTTGGGGTGTGGTGTGGGACTCCTTCGCTTAAAGGATGGCTCCATGCTGAGTCTGTAGAACCTCTAATACCACTCTGGGCCAAACATCAGATTGTCACTGTAAAAGGAACCTCAGGGAGCCAGACGCAGGCAACTAAATTAAGATCATCACAGGGAGGAACATGCAATGTCAAACAAAAATAACAAAACACTCATAAACCCCCCCACTCAAAATAGGCCTGCAAACCAAAATTCACAGAAGTCTAATCCTAGCAAAAGTATCCAATAGGATCAACAAATCAATAGTCAGAAAATGAACTCACTTTATATAAAATCTGTTTTATTGAAACCGACTGACAAAGACTTTAAGAGAAGTATGTTTACAATGTTTGAAGATATACATAAAGAAACAATTTCTGGCAAGAGTCAGTAAGAAATTACAACATGAAAGAGGAAGAAATAAAATAAGAAAAGATAAAGACAGGAAAGAGTAAAAGTAAAAATAGAGCACCAAAATTAAAGCTCTGGACTGGGTCTTATGTATATAAAACCCCAAGGAATCAACCAAAAATATCTATTAAATCTATTAAACAAGTTCAGCAAGGTTGCAGAATATGAGATCAATATATAAAAATCATGTTTAAACAATACCAATATATAGACTACAATTTAAAAACAAAATTAAGTAAGTAATTCCATTTACAATAACATCAATAGGAATAAAACACTTTTGAATAAATGTAACAACAAAAGGGCAGCAGGCTTGTACACTAAAAACTTTGAAACATTGTTAAAATATATTTAAATTTTTTAAATACCTAAATAAATGTAAGGGCATCTAACAACCATCTGACTGTGAGACTTAATATCATTAAGATGACAATACTCTTTAAATTGATTTACAGGTTATATGAACTCCTATTAAAACCCCATATGTAAGCTAGATGGGGTGGCCCATGCCTAAAATTCCATTTACTCTGAAGGGTGAGGCAAGAGGATTGCAAGTTTGAGGACAGTCTCAGCAATTTAGAAAGACCCTGTTTCAAAATAAAACTCAGCAAAAGGACTGGTGATGAAGCTAAGTGGTAAACCATTTGTCTAGCATGTGTGAAGCCCTGGGTTAAATCCCCAGAACCACACACAAAACAAGAAACAAAAGTAAAGGACTATTCTTGCAGAAAATGATAAGCTGATCCTAAAGTTTATATGGAAATGCAAGGGACTCAGAATAGACAAAACAATCTCAAGAAAGACAAAGTTATAGAGTTTACATTTCCTAATTTCAAACCTTACTACAAAAGCTATAGCAATCAAGATTGTATGGTGCTGGTGTAAGTATAGACATATAGATCAATAAAACAGAATTGAGATTTCAAAAATGCACCCTTATGTTTCTGGCCAATTGATTTACAACAAGGATGCCAAGATAATTCTATAAAGGAAAGAAAACTCTTATAACAAACTATTGTGATAAAGAGATATCTACATTCAAAAGAGTATACAAAATTAAGTAACGATAGATCAAAGATCTAAATGTTAAGACTAAAACTATAAAAACACTCATAACTGATAAAAAGAAAGAAAGTAACTGAGTGTGATGGAACAAGCCTGTAATCCTAGTTACTGGGAAGACTAAAGCAGAAGGATCACAAGTTGGATGCTGCTCCCAATTCTCAAGTAAACCTGGCTAATGGCTGCCAGCAATATCCATGCCACAGCCTAAATACTATGCTGCTTTGAAATTTCCTTCACTAGATTATTAGGCCATCCCCTTTAAATTCAGCCTTACAGAAAGTATCAGAATATGGGCAAAATGTAGTTCTTTGCCACAGTGTAACATGTGACCTCTAGTCCAGTTCCCAATTGAGTTCCCATTCCCCTCTGAAACTCACAGCAGTATTTTTATTAAAGCCTCAAAATCATGCTTAATTTGCAAGGAAAATGTAGATCCAATGTTTATAATTAGATTCATGAAGGGAGATAACTATTGCTTTGTTTTCATACTTGAACATGAGAACACACATGTACCCTGAAATTCAACTTCTTATTCAGGGAAAATGACATTTGGATTTTCCATTTCTTGCTCCTTTTCATTTCTTTAAGCTTACAGGAGCCACTAAACATGTTTAAATATTTTGGAAAAAAGTTAAATGAAATACATTTTCTATTATATTTTACTGATAAAAGTAATGAACTTATGCCATTTTTATTTTTATAACATTATAGTATACATAGTAGTTGGGTTCATTTTGACAAAAATCATACATGCATGGAATTTGATTTACTCCAGTCCTCCCCACCTCTGACACTTTTCCTTCTCTCCTCCCTTCCCCTCTTCTCCTTTCTCAACTCTACTGATCTTCCTTTCACTCATTTATGTATTTAGTTTTGATTGGTGCTTCCTCCATATACATAAAGGTGAAACACCATGTCATATTTATATATGCACACGTGTGTGATTTTGTTCAATTCATTCTGCATTTCCTCCCCTTTCCCATCCCTCCTCCCTCCCTTTAGATCTCTTTCTTCTACTCTACTTACCTTTCCTATGTCTTTATATCTGATCCCTGGTCCCCTTCTTTCCCTTACTTTATAAGCACAGTCTTTACTGTCCACACTCCTATTTTGGTCACTGCCAGAATCACTCATTAAACTGTGCTTACAACAGTCTAAATCTTCTCCATCCTGTATCGACACACTTTTCCAAACTCCTACTAAAAATCAGTTGCAAAGGTTTCTAAATCACATGGCCAGCTTTGTTACATCAAAAACCCACTCTCAGTTCACTTTTTGTCACACTCTCAGTTTTTTGTCACTGTGACCAAAATAAATGACAAAAACAACTTAGAGGAGGTTTATGTATTTAGTGGCTCAATCCATGGTCAGCTGACTCCATCACCTGGAGTCCAAGATAGGGCAGAGTATCACAGCAGGAGGGCAAAACAGAGGAGAGCTATTCCAATCATGGTGGCCAGGAAACAGAGAGAAAGAAAAAGGGAGGAAACAGGAGGACAAGATATAATCTCCAAAGGTACACCTCCATTGACCCACATTATCCAACCATATTCAAGCTGCCTAAAGTTAACACCTACAGTGGTCCTTTCAAATTATTAATTCATCCAATGGACTAGTTCACTAATTAAGATTATGGCTCTCATAATCTAATCATTTCACCTCTTGACTATTCCTGCACCAAAACAGGAACTTTTGGGGGTTTGGGTTCCTGCATATGTAAACCATAACAGAAGCCAACCATGGCAACTAGTGAGACCCTACTTCAAAATATAATAATAATAATAATAATAATAGGCTGGGGATGTAGCTCAGTGGTAGAGTGCTCTTGAGTCCAATCCCCAGTACTAAAGAGAGAGAGAGAGAGAGAGAGAATTTGCAAATCATATATCTGATAAGAAATTTGTATTCATTGGGTAAAGGACACATACAACTCAAAAAAGTCTAAAATTGACATTAAAGGTAGGTAAAGATCTGAAAAAAAGTTTCTCAAAAAAAAAAAAAAATACAGAAATTCCAACAAGCATGTGAAAAGATTCTCATTAGCTATTAAGGAGATGCTAACCAAAACCACAATGAGATACCACTTTGTACTCACTAGGATGTATAATAAAAATGACATATAGTAACAAGTATTAGCAAGGAGAAATTAGAAAACTCAGACATTGCTGATGGGATTGTTCAGCCACTTCTGAAAGTTCTTTAAAATATTAAACATAAAGTTTATCTTATGCTTTGCTCTTATCCAAGAGAAATGAAAATGTTATTCACATAAATACTGATACTTGAATGGTCATAACAGCATTATTCACATCAGTCAGAAGGTAAAAACAACCCAAGTGTCCATCAAATGATGAATGGACAAACAAAACATAGTAATACTCAACAAAAGAAATGTATGAAATACTAATAAGTACTATATAATATGAATGAACCTCAAAAATATCATAGTAAGTAAAAGCCAGTTGCAAAAGTCAAAGTACTATATGATATCAAATCATACAAATGTTCAAAACAGGCATATCCATAGAGACAGAAAGATTTATGGTTACTGGGGCCTGGAGGGCACAGGCAAATGGAAGGGTGAGTAATGAGGAGTAACTGACAATGGGTTTATTTTGTGATGATGAAATTAAAATGTCCTAAAAATAAGATTTAGGTAATAGTTGTAAAACCCTATAAATACGCTAAATATACTAAAACCCACTGAATTGTACCCTACATACACATGATATATACTATGACATGTTAATTATATCTCACCAAAGGGTTTTAAAAATGGCTGTAATCCCAGCAACTTGGGAGGCTGAAGCAGGAAGAATGAAAGTTAGAAACCAGCCTGGCCAATTTAGAAACACCCTGTCTCAAAAAAAGAAACAAAAAGGGCTGTAGAGTAGCTAGTGGTGAATGCCCCCAGATTCAATCTCTTGTATCACAAAAAGAAAGGAAGGAATAAAGAAAGAAGGAAGGAAGGAGACAGGTTGGGGAAGGGAAGGTAAACTGCTTTAACCACTTTTAAGGACAATTTGACAACATTTAACATAGTTGAACACACACATACACCCAGCAATTCCACTCTCAGGGGTATAACAAGGCAAATATCTTACACATAAGTAAAAGGAAATAGGAACAAGAATGTTAACTGTAGTACTGCTTTTAACAGCTGATAAAATGGAAACAACTTGAATGCTTATGAAGAAATGAGTGGACAAATAAGTTGGGCATATTTTTAAAATGAAATACCATACAAAACGTATTAATGAAAATAAGTCTAAAAAAAGAATATTGACAAAAATGCAAACTACAGTATGACATACATAGTGTGATACTGCTTACTGCTCAAAACCATACTACACAACAGTGTACAACACTTTAGTTACATAAAGATAAAATAATAATGTAAAAATTTCTTAGGAATAAAAAAATCACTAATTTCAAGGTATCACTTCTGAGAAGAAAAGGTAATAGAATGTTCAAACATGGATTGTATCTATAATGTATCAGTATGATTATTTAAAAATTCTGTAGTAATCAAACCACAGTGGTAATTTATTAACCTGTACAAACAACTGGCATATGGGCATGGCTTATATTAGTCTCCATCTTGTTTTCAGTATGCTCAAATATATGTTAACACACACAGAAATAGAATGATGCAGTAAATTTAAGGTTTCCCCAAACAGAAAAGCTTCTCAAAAAGATTTATGTTTTTCTATCAATATATCAAGGGCAAATATTACTCACTTGAGACAGCATTAGAGCACTACTAAAAGTCAAAGGATTCACTTAGTCAAAATGCTAAATTTTTTAAAACATGAAATTACTATGTATGAATTCAAACACTTTGAAAATCAGATGCTCTCTGACCTTCCCACTAGTGTCACCTGACAAGGTCATTATTTCAAGAATATAATTATTCAGGAATGAGAGAGAGCATTCAGTGGGGTATTCTCCCTACTGTTTTCTCAGTAGAAATCACAGAAATGACAACTGTAATTAAATCTTTTTTAAAAATTACCTATTAGTTTTAAGTCAGGATGAAAATTATTTCTAACCTTATGAACTTTAACATTGTACTATACTAAAAGAAATCCTTCCAGTTTTCCTTTATATCAGTAAAGCATATGACAGCTAAATAAATAGGAAGTCTTCACTTCTGACCTTTCATAGTTATTCAAAAGAAGCAATTCTGTTTGCCACACTTCCACTTACCACAGACACAGATGAAGTCAGCTTTAATATTTAAAATTTAAAATTAAATCTTCTCTTATCCAAAAGAAAAACATTACAAAAGAGGGAGATGGTACCATTCAGCCTGTGGAACCACAGAAAATAGTAGCTTCCTTCATCACTTAGTAATGATGTCTTAAATTTTGAAAAGGAAAAAAAAAAGAGCTTTGAGTTTGAAAGGAAGTATTTAAATTCAATAATCTACAACCATTATCATTATATAAAAGTTTCCCTTTTCAGAAAATTTAAGATCTCACTCTCCGTAACAGATATTACCTCTTATTGACGTCTTCCCAAAGAAATAAAACAAGATAAAGACAATGAAAGATTTCATACCATCACCTTCATTTACTACTACCTTTATCATCTACATTCCAATTCAGAATGACTATTTATGGGTACTCAGAACACTGTGCCAAGAAAAGATTTTAGGACATCTGAGTTTACCAGCAGAGTGGTAGAAAGATTGAGGAAAAGGAACAGTGAACAAAATATTTGCCAATCCAGTTTTATATCTGTAATTAAGGGAAAATAAACTAATCATATTTATTTACTCATAGGTAAGTTTAGAATATGTGATCAAGTTAGTTCCTGCCTAAAATAATTCAAATAAAAATGCAAATGATTACTATCATATATCATCAGAAATAAGTACATGCTGGAATTTAAAAAGGAGTACTTTCTCAATAGAAGCAATAAACAGGAATTGGTAGTACAGGTGGCAAGAACAAAGAAAACTTTTAAAACATTTGCTGTGCCTCTTCTGAGCATTTCATATGAATGGAATATCACAATATGTGGCCTTTTGTGACTGGCTTCATTCACTTGGCATAATGCCTTTAGGATTTATCCATGTTGCGGTGTGTACCACTACTTCATTCCTTTTTATGGTCAAATAATATTTAATTACATGGCTTCATCACATTTTATTTTTCCATTCATTAGTTGATGGACCTTTGGGTTACTTCTTTTTTAAATAAAATATTTCATTGCTTAAGTAATATGATTCTTGAATATTTTAACTAAGAATTTCAAAGCACTTGATAATTGGTACCCTAACATCTATAAAACAGGCAATACTCCATTGTTTTTTATAGTTGTTGAAAATGAAGGAGAAAAATCTACTCTGGTATCCAGAAATATAACTTGAAAATAAGCACATCATTAATGTCTCCAGACAAAAAAGCCTTACAGTTAACTTATTGTTTGTGCTCTGAGGTACAATTTAAGGGGAGCCTGGAAAAGAATGGCAGGGGGTTACTGAATATATTTAGTAAAATGTTCCCTTTGTCTTGTGAAGAACATGTAGAATGCACTCTTTAATTTAGTAAATATTTTTAGAAGGTAGAGATGCTTTGCTATTCAGCAAAAACAACTTAATAAGACTTATGAAGTTCTGTAACATATATCCCGATATTTATTGAAGTTGTTTATTAATTTTTTAAATTAAAAATCATAAATTGACATAGGGCAATGTTGTTTGATTCATTCTGCTATTTTTTTCCCTTCCCCCTCACCCTTCCCACCCCTATTTTCCCTCTATACACTCCTTCCTTCCTCCATTCTTAAAACCCTCCTTATCCCTAACCCTAAACCTAAACCTAACCCTAACGCTAACCCCTCCTAGACCCCATTATATGTCCTCATCCGCTTATCAGCGAGATCATTTGTCCTTTAGTTTTTTGAGATTGGCTTATCTCAATTAGCATGATATTCTCCAATTTCATCCATTTGCCTGCAAATGCTATAATTTTATCATTCTTCATGGCGGAGTAATATTCCATTGTATATATATGCCACAGTTTCTTTATCCATTCATCAACTGCAGGGCATCTAGGTTGGTTCCACAATCTGGCTATGGTGAATTGAGCAGCTATGAACATTGATGTGGCTGTATCTCTGTAGTATGCTGATTTTAAGTCCTTTGGGTATAGGCCAAGGAGTGGGATAGCTGGGTCAAATGGTGGTTCCATTCCAAGCTTTCGAGGAATCTCCATACTGCTTTCCAGAGTGGCTGCACTAATTTGCAACCCCACCAGCAATGTATGAGTGTACCTTTCTCCCCACATCCTCGCCAACACCTGTTTTTGCTTGTGTTCTTGATAATGACCATTCTAATTGGGGTGAGATGAAATCTTAGGGTAGTTTTGATTTGCATTTCTCTTATTACTAGAGATGTTGAACATTTTTTCATATATCTGTTGACTGCTTGTACATCTTCTTCTGTGAAGTGTTCATTTCCTTAGCCCATTTGTTGATTGGATTATTTGTATTCTTGGGTAGAGTTTTTTGAGTTCTTTATAGATTCTAGAAATTAGCACTCTATCTGAAGTATGAGTGGCAAAGATATTCTCCCACTCTGTAGAATCTCTTTTCACATTACTGATAGTTTCCTTTGCTGAGAGAAAGCTTTTTAGTTTGAATCTATCCCAGTTGTTGATTCTTGCTTTTATTTCTTGTGCTATGGGAGTTCTGTTAAGGAAGTCTGATCCTAAGCCAACAAGTTGAAGGTTTGGACCTACTTTTTCTTTTATAAGATGCAGGGTCTCTGGTCCGATTCCAAGGTCCTTGATCCATTTTGAGTGAAGTTTTGTGCAGGGTGAGAGACGGGTTTACTTTCATTCTGTTGCATATGGTTTTCCAGTTTTCCCAGCACCATTTGTTGAAGAGGCTATCTTTTCTCCATTGCATATTTTTGGCACCTTTGTCTAGTATGAGAAAATTGTACTTATTTGGGTTTGTGTCCATGTCCTCTATTCTGTACCATTGATCCACCTGTCTATTTTGGTACCAATACCATGCCATTTTTGTTACTATTGCTTTGTAATAGAGTTGAAGATCTGGTATTGCGATACCCCCTGCTTCGCTCTTTCTACTGAGGATTGCTTTAGCTATTCTGGGTTTCTTATTCTTCCAGATGAATTTCATGATTGCTTGCTCTATTTCTGTAAGGTACATCATTGGGATTTTAAATGGAATTGCATTGAATCTGTATAGCACTTTTGGTAGTATGGCCATTTTGATAATACTAATTCTGCCTATCCAAGAACATGGGAGATCTTTCTATCTTCTAAGGTTTTCTTTAATTTCTTTCTTTAGTGTTCTGTAGTTCTCATTGTAGAGGTCTTTCACCTCTTTTGTGAGATTGATTCCCAAGTATTTTATTTTTTTCGAGGCTATTGTGAATGGGGTATTTTTCCTAATTTCTCTTTCTGAAGATTCATCACTTATGTATAAAAATGCATTGGATTTATGAGCATTGATCTTGTAACCGGCTACTTTACTGAATTCACTTATGAGTTCTAAGAGTTTTCTGGTGGAATTTCTAGGTTCCTCTAAATATATAATCATGTCATCAGCGAACAGGGATAGTTTGAGTTCTTCTTTTCCAATTCGTATCCCTTTAATTTCTTTGGGTTGCCTAATTGCTCTGGCTAGAGTCTCAAGAACGATGTTGAATAGAAGTGGTGAAAGAGGGGATCCCTGCCTTGTTCCAGTTTTTAGGGGGAATGCTTTCAGTTTTTCATCATTTAGAATGATATTGGCCATGGGCTTAGCATAGATGGCCTTTACAATGTTAAGGAATGTTCCCACTACCCCAATTTTTTCTAGTGTTTTGAGCATGAAGGGATGCTCTATTTTATCCAATGCTTTTTCTGCATCTATTGAAATAATCATGTGATTCTTAACTTTTAGTCTGTTGATATGGTGAATGACATTTATTGATTTCCTGATGTTGAACCAACCTTGCATCCCTGGGATAAAACCCACTTGATCGTAGTGCACTATCTTTTTAATATATTTTTGTATGCGATTTGCTAAAATTTTGTTCAGAATTTTTGTGTCGATGTTCATTAAGAATATTGGTCTGAAATTTTCTTTCCTCAAAGTGTCCCTGTCTGCTTTAGGTATCAGGGTGATATTGGCTTCATAGAATGAGTTTGGGAGGGTTGCCTCCTCTTCTATTTCATGGAATACTTTGAGGAGTATTGGAATGAGCTCTTCTTTAAAGGTTTTGTAGAACTTTGCTGAGAACACATCTGGTCCTGGACTTTTCTTTGTTGGTAGGCTTTTGATGACCTCTTCTATTTCATTGCTTGAAATTAATTTATTTAAGTTGTGTGTGTCCTCCTCATTCAGTTTAGGTAATTCATATGTCTCTAGAAACTTGTTGATGTCTTCGAGGCTTTCTGTTTTGTTGGAGTATAGATTTTCAAAATAGCTTCTAATTATGTTTTGTATTTCACTTGTGTCTGTTGTGATATTTCCTTGTTCATTCCGAATTCTAGTAATTTGAGTTTTCTCCCTCTTTCTCTTTGTTAGTGTGGCTAAGGGTTTATCAATTTTATTTTTCCAAAGAACCAACTATTTATTTTGTTAATTTTTCCGATTGTTTCTTTTGTTTCAATTTCGTTGATTTCGGCTCTGATTTTAACTATTTCCTGTCTTCTACTACTTTTGGTGTTGGTCTGCTCTTCTTTTTCTAGGGCTTTGAGATGTAGTGTTAAGTCGTTTATTTGTTAATTTCTACTTCTTTTGTTGAATGTGCCCCATGAAATAAATCTTCCTCTAAGTACTGCTTTCATAGTGTCCCAGAGATTTTGATATGATGTCTTTGTTCTCGTTCACTTCTAAGAATTTTTTTATTTCCCTCCTGATGTCTTCTGTTATCCATTCATCATATAATAGTGTATTATTTAATCTCCAGGTATTGGGGAAGTTTCTGTTTTTTACTCTGTCCTTTATTTCTAATTTCAATCCATTATGATCTGATAGAGTACAAGAGAGTATCTCTACCTTCTTGTATTTGCCAACAGTAGCTTTGTGGCATAAAATATGGTCTATTTTAAAGAAGGATCCATGTGCTGCTGAGAAGAAAGTGTCTTCGCTCTTTGTTGGATGGTATATTTCTATTTATGTTGGTTAAGTCTAAATTGTTGATTGTGTTATTGAGATCTATGGTTTCTTTATTCAATTTTTGTTTGGAAGATCTATCCAGCGGTGAGAGAGGTGTATTAAAATTGCCTAGTATTATTGTGTTGTGGTCTACTTGATTTCTGGAATTGAGAAGGATTTGTTTGACGTACATGGATGAGCCAATGTTCGGGGCATAGATATTTATGATTGTTATGTCTTGCTGATTTATGCTTCCCTTAAGCAGTATGTAATGTCCTTCTTTATCCCTTCTGACTAACTTTGGCTTGAAGTCCACATTATCTGAAATGAGGATGAATACTCCAGCTTTTTTGCTGTATCCGTGTGCATGGTATGTTTTTTCCCATCCTTTCACTTTTAGTCTATGGGTATCTCTTTCTATGAGATGAGTCTCTTGCAGGCAGCATATTGTTGGATTTTTCTTTTTAATCCAATCTGCCAGTCTATGTCTTTTGATTGATGAGTTCAGGCCATTAACATTCAGGGTTATTATTGTGATATGATTTGTATTCCCAGTCATTTGACTCATTTTTGTTTTTTGACATGATTTGGTTTCTCCTTTATTTGGCATTGCTTTAGGCTAGTTCCTCCTGTTGCTGATTTGCATCGTTGTTTTTCATCTCTTCCTCATGGAATATTCTGCTGAGAATGTTCTGTAATGCCGGCTTTCTTTTTGTAAATTCCTTTAGCTTTTGTTTATCATGGAAGGATCTTATTTCATCGTCAAATCTGAAAGTAAGTTTTGCTGGGTATAAGATTCTTGGTTGGCATCTGTTTTCTTTCAGAGCTTGGTAAATGTTGTTCCAGGCCCTTCTAGCATTTAGGGTCTGGATTGAAAAATCTGCTGATATTCTTATTGGTTTCCCCCGAATGTAATTTGATTCTTTTCTCTCGCAGCCTTTAAAATTCTGTCTTTATTTTGTATGTTAGGTATTTTCATAATAATGTGCCTTGGTGTGGGTCTGTTGTAATTTTGTATATTTGGAGTCCTATAAGCCTCTTGTACTTGGTTTTCCATTTCATTCTTCAGATTTGGGAAATTTTCTGATATTATTTCATCGAATAGATTGTTTATTCCTTTGGTTTGTTTCTCTAAGCCTTCCTCAATCCCAATAATTCTTAAATTTGGCCTTTTCATGATATCCCATAGTTCTTGTACATTCTGTTCATGATTTCTTACCATCTTCTCTGTTTGGTCAACTTTGTTTTCAAGATTAAATATTTTGTCTTCAATATCTGAGGTTCTGTCTTCCAGGTGTTCTATCCGATTGGTTATGCTTTCTATGGAGTTTTTAACTTGGTTTATTGTTTCCTTCATTTCAAGGATTTCTGTTTGGTTTTTTTTCAGTATCTCTAACCCTTTATTGACATGATCTCTTGCTTCCCGTATTTGCTCTTTTAACTGTTGATTGGTGCGATCATTTAATGCCTGCATTTGCTCTTTCATCTCCTCCTTCAATGCCTGCATTTGTTCTTTCATCTCCTCGTTTGCTTCCCTCATTGTTTTAATTATGTACATTCTGAACTCCCTTTCTGACATTTCTTCTCCTGTGCTGTTATTGGGTTTTATTGATATAGTATCTAGGTTTGTTTGGTACATTTTCTTCCCTTGTTTTCTCATATTGGTCAGATGTCTGTGGGACTCTGTGATATTGCAGATTTCCTCTATTGGCTTATAGTGTCCCTGTAGATTTCCAGTGTATCACCTCCCAGCCTTCAGTAGCCTGAAGTCTTGGAGTAACTTGATAATGCAGTGCTTCCGAAGAAAGCTGTCCCTAGCCTGCTACTGGTTCCAGGGCTTGGAGCTGGCTCTGTGTGGAAAGGCTCTCACTGGGGGGCCTGCTTCGAGAAGCTGGCCGTGTGGGAGGAGCCCACCGCCGGAGTGCGCAGGGCTGCCTGGAGAAGACTGTAGCTGCCCTGCCCTACTCTAATAAGCCGCCCAAATCCGGGCCTGCCGTCTGGGCCGAGCTTCACCACGTGGGGGAGACTCACCCTGTGGCTCTATTTTAGTCTGAGTCTCTCAATGCCTCCCCTTCTTGAATCCTGAGTTCTGAAGCCACTGGAGATGCAGTCACCCTCTAGTCCGCCATCTTGGATCGCCCCATGGAAAAAGCCTGCGGCCGGAGGGGGCAGATCTGCCTGGAGAGGTCTCTGGCTGCCCTGCCCTGGTCCCAGAGGCTGCTTGCGGGTTGGAGGTCTCCGCTGGCTTGGGGACTTGTGGCTGGCTCTGTGTAGAATGGCTCTCACTGGGCGGTCTGTTCCAAGAAGCTAGCCTAGAAAGGCGCTTCCCGCCAGAGGGAGCCAGGCTGCTTGGGGAAGTCCCTGGCTGCCCTGTCCTGGTCCCTGAAGCAACCTGCGGGCCGGAGCCTGCTGCGCTGTCTCAGGGACTTGGAGCTGGTTCTGTGCAGAAAGGCTCTCACTGGGGGGCCTGCTCCGAGAAGCTGGAGAATCTGGCCCTGTGGAAGGAGCCCACCGCAGGAGTGCGCAGGGCTGCCTGGGGAAGACTCTAGCTGCCCTGCTCTACTCTAATAAGCCACCCAAATTCAGGCCTGCTGCCCGGGCCAAGCTTCACCGGGTGGGAGAGACTCACCCCGTGTGTCTATTTTAGTCCGAGTCTCTCAATGCCGCCCCTTCTTGAATCCTGGGTTCTGGAGCGACTGGAGATGCAGTCACCCTCTAGTCTGCCATCTTGGATCGCTGTTTATTAATTTTTGAAATGTGATTTTCTTTTCCTCTCTTCCTAACCTGTCTTGCAAAAAAGAAGTGAGTCTCTGCTAATGAACTGAGCAGACATTTAATATCTTATATGCCTTGTGAGTTATTTAATATTTAGATACTTGATCTATCTGTGTCTTTGGTACATTATTTCATATATAAATATAACAATGTAAATATGTAAATGTATAAAACTTTATATAAATATACATTTATATTTACAAATGCATATGTACATATACACACATACATATACATTTATATACAATTTCTTCCTAGGCATCAATTACCATTAAGTGTCTAGTTCTAAGTACCTACGAATTACCCAACATATAGTAGATAGGAAATATATAATGATTGAATGAATGAATGAGCACCAGTTCTAAATTTACAAATTCTTGCTAAAAACTCTCCAGGAGCTGGGCATGGTCACACACACTTGTAATCCCAGTGTCTCAGGAGACTGAGGCAGGCAGATTGCGAGTTCAACGCCAGCATCAGCAACTTAGCGAGGAACTAAGCAACTCAGTGAGACCTTGTCTCTAAATAAAACACACACATACAAAGGGCTGGGGATGTGGCTTAGTAGTTGAGCGTCCCTGGATTCACTCCCCAGTACCAAAAGTTAAAAAAAATTTCTCCAGAGATTCTCTTAGTCATTTACACATTAACATATAAAATACCTGCACAGTAGAGGAAATAGTTCCATAGAATCATGGACTGGTTAAATTGTGTCTGAACACTCAGGTTTATTCTGGGCACCATATTTCAGAGAGGTCATGATAAATTTGAATGGATTCAAAGAAGGGAATAGGATGGTGAATGACACAAAATTCAGATTAGAAGAGGAAATGATGAAGTAACATGATGTTTATTCATCAGAAGTTATGATTAACAAAAGATATAATGATCCTCAAACAAGTAAAGAGTACATTCTGGTTGGGGGACAATGGGGAGCTGAAAAAAGGGAGGAGTTTATGGGACTATTCAGTTATGTCACAGAACAGAAGTAGTACTCATGGTGAAGTTATAGAGAAACACATTTCAAGATGAATTTCATAACAATTAGAACTGTTCCAATAATGAAACAATGGGTAGATTTTTACATAGTGGGTAGTTTTCTCTCACTAACCTCTCCATACTTTGATTTTTTTTCATCTGTAAAACATGGATTTTACTATGCACCTACTTTGCACAGTGATTTATGAATATTATAATGAATAAATATATTAGCTACTCCACATAGTACTTGGTACCTAACGGACATTCAAGTGTTAGGTTTCTTGAAACTGTACAACCATCTTTGAGAATAGTATAATTTTAAAAATCTTTAAGACAGAAGCAATTCTTCCCAATTTTATTTTTATTTGTTTTTTTTTTTTTTTTTTTAAATGAATGCCCTGTATTTCATTCCAAACTGCCCCAACTATTTCTGTCCTTCCAGGTCCATACCTCAGTCCTTTTCACATCCTCTCTTTCCCCCATGCTCCAATTTCAGTCACCCCATCTCCCATTCTGGTCACCTGGCTTTCTTTATTTCTTGTTTTTCTTTTTTCTTTTTTTTTTCTTCTGGCTTTTCTTTCATATTCTTTTAAATCCTTTTTTCAGGCCCTATTTATTATAATTAAGTCTATCAATGGCCCAAGGCTGACCTGACACCCATGAGTGTCTCCTAGCCTCAGATCCATACTCTCCATTTGTTTTGTCAGATCAAACTTCCTAACATATCATTTCATTTCCCTTCCCTAAAATTGAAAACTTCAAATGTTGACACAAAGAGCCCCCAAAACAAAACAAAACAAAACAAAAATTTTAAGCAGTATAGTTCTTTAAATTCCTCATTTTGTTTTCACCATTCTTTATCCTATAAATCTTCTTGATTTAAATTGTCCTGTACTTTTGGTATATGTATCACCTGACATTATTAAGTGAGCTCCTCCCTTTGTGTATACCTGTACTCCAAGGCTTAGCACAAGCAGCATCTCTTCCTGGTCTTTCGATCTACTCTGCCATATATGATAATAGATGACACTGCTTAAATCATAGTTTAGAATTTTCTTCCTTGTTTGGTAGTTGCTTCAGTCAGTTTTTTTATTGTTGCAACCAAAAAACCTGACAAGAACAATTAGAGGAGGAAAAGCTTATTTGGGGGGGTTCATGATTTCAGAGGTCTCAGTCTACAAACGGCTGACTCCATTCCTCAGGACATGAGATAAGGCAGATCATCATGGTAGAAGTGTGTGGGAGAGGAAAGCAACTGGGGACACGATATCAGGAAGCAGAGAAAGTTCCCCTCACAGACAAAATATAAACCCCAAGAGCTCACCCCGTCTACCCACATCTTTAGCCACACCCCTACCTGCCTCAGTCACCACTCAGTTCATCTCTATCAGGAGATTAATGTACTGATGAGGTTAAGGCCTTCAAAATCCAATCACTCTGCCTCTAGACTTTCATGCATTGTCTCACATATGAGCTTTTGGGGTAGATATCTATCATATCTAAACCATAACAATAGTCATGTGTAGTATATAATATTGGCAAACAAATTTCCACAATGATGGAAATGTTCTCTGTGAAATCCAAAATAATAGCTACTAGCCATAAGTGCCTTCTGAGTATCTGAAATAGGGGGTAGTGACTAAATACTATAGATGTGGTCTATAGTAATTTATTGGAGGGCAATAAATTAGTTTTCTGATCTGTTTATGTATTGAGAAATAACTATGTTCCTACTGTACATATTATTTCATTTATACTTTTCTATTATCATCACTGTTTTTGAGGTAAGGAAACTGAGTCCAAGAAAGGTTAAATAATTTATATTCAGTCATAATTCTTTGGGATTAACAACAGTGATGCCTATTCAGAGAATATTATAGTGAAAACATGATAAGGCACTTAGTAAACCATAAAACAGTATTCTTAACATGGTCATTTTACCTTTTAAATGGCTGGTATATCCACATGTTCACAGTAATTATAACTCCATCAAATAAAAATTTTACATGGCTTATCAGTAGTCTTCTAGACTTGCAGATGATGTTTCTAAAGAACTGAGTATAAACTGAATGAAATCATATTGTGTCCTGACTGTGACTTTCTTCACACCACCCTGAATCAACAACTGACCTGGTAGAATCAGCCAGTGATTTAGATGGTGAAAAATTCCAACCACTGTCCTAGACTCAAACACAGATACATGATTGTTGGCATATCTAAAGGACATGCAGGGTTTTGAATTCTCAACTGTCCTAGAGTCAGCCACCTCCAGCTTTGCTGAAGCAGTCACTGAGAACATAGCCAATTACAATACAATTCAGACAAAAAGCTTAGTCAGTAAAGATTATGTACATATCAAACTTTAGATAAACCAAATGAAGTAACGAATCAACCCAGAACTTCCATAAAAAGAAATGTGTCAAGCTGGGGTTGTGGCTCAGTGGTAGAGTGGTTTCCTAGCATGTGTGAGACACTGGGTTCAAGCCTCAGCACCACATAATGAATGAATGAATGAATGAATGAATGAATGAAATAAAGGTATTGTGTCCATTTACAACTAAAAAATATATTTTATAAAAAACAATGTGTCCATTTCAGTGCATGTTTAAAAATGAAGCAAATTCTCCATTAGCTCTGACTACATCACTCTGCTATCTACTACCTTCTAATACTCTGAGCTTTTGATTAAACCCACCACTATACTACAGGAGACTGAATAATTGTAGAAAACTAGTAAAACAGGATACACCCAACCATGGGAGAAATAGCAAGGCTTTATTCTGGGCCAGTAGGAAAGAAATGTACACAGAGCGCTTCTTAGCTGTGCTCAAGAGAAAAAGAGCGGGGACAGTTTTCAACTCACATGTACTTGCAGAAGACTTCTTGTATGACTTATCAACACCTAAGATTTTATTGTATTATTGCATGTGACATATCATGTGTGACATGTAATACTATACATCATTATAATCAAAAATTAAACTGATTACTTCTCTCATGATTCATGTATGTGTGTGTGTATATAAAATCGATCACTTATTCTCTTTCATGATTCATGTTATATACACATACATATGAATCAAGACAGAATAAGTGATCAGTTCAATTATATATATAATGTGTGTACACACACACACACACACACACACACACATACACGTGTGTGTATGAATCATGGGGTCTCACTATGTTGCTCAGATCAGCCTCAAACTTCTAGGCTAAGCAATTCTCCTGCCTCAGACTCCTGGGTAACTGGTTCTACAGGCACACACCACTGCACACAGCATCAAAACTATTTCTAGTATATTTAAGGGTAAAGTAGAATAAAACTGTGACTTTTAGCACTGTTTCTTCAGGGATGAACAAAAAAATTGTTTTGGAAATCCAAAATAATCTTTCCAACTTCTTCCTTCATTTTTCATTTAACAACTATAAACCCCCAGGTTGTTATCTATTTAAACTCAAATTAGAAGCCTGTCTTTACACTTTTAGCACATAACTAAAGTATGCTCTTTCCTCCTCTGGAAATGAATTTTGGATCACTTCTTTCCTGGTAGCTCTTTCCACAGCTATCGAATTTCTTGAGTCAAGCTTTCTTCTCATACCTTTACTACTTACCATTCTATCAGAATAGTCTTCAGGGGCTATTCCTGTTATGTTATTTCTCTTCTCAAAAATTTATATGTTCTCTATAATTTGAATTCCTCTCAGCATCTGTGTGATAGATCATTTTACGTGTCAACTTGACTGGGTCACAGAGTGCCCAGATATTTCGTCAAACATTATTCTGTTTCTGTGAAGGTGTTTTTAGATGAGGTTAACATTTATATCAGTTGACTGAATAAAGCAGATAATGTAGGAGGGCTTCATCCATCAACTGAAGGCCTGAACAAAACAAAAGGTGGAGCTTCTTCAGAATAAGAGAATCTTTCTGCCTTTGAACTTTATCAGCTCTTCCTGGTTCTACAGCAGCTTCCAGCCTTCAGACTTGGACTAGGCTATTGGTTTTCCAGATTTTGGACTTGCCAGACTCCATAACCCCACAACCACAGAAGACACACACACACAGAGTTTCTCTAGAGAAGCCTGATTAATACACTGTCTATCCAAACTCTGGTACCAGTCTTGAGCTCAGTTTTTATAAGTTCTCAACAAACTTTCTACTCCACTGAAACAAATCGATTTGTCACCTTCTATCCAGTTTCCATAATATATCTAAATGCTTCTAGTAAATAATCGATATGCAACTATACCACCTACATTTGATTCTCACATATGGCTCTCCAGCTAGGCTGTTCAGGACTTTGAGAACAGAAGATTCTATTTACTTCTTTCTACAGAGATAAAAACATGAACTAATAATATAAACTGCAATTTAAGGGCTATATCTTAAAATACATGTGTGTACATACATTTACTAGATTTATAAATTATATTTAAAAGTATATATAATGATCACTGGTACAGTTTTGAGATGGGAAATAATAGAAAAATCCCATGAGAACTAGCAGTAAGTATACCACATACATATGTATGTGTATGGAGAGAGAGAGAGAGAGAGAGAGAGAGAGAGAGAGAATATGAGAATGAGTCTGGTGCATGTTTGAATGTGTTTTTGTTTTTTTGTTTGGTTTGGGTTTGGTTTGTTTTACTTAGAAGAACCATACTTTAGGTTAAAATTGATGGTAATTTAAAAGTATTCTGCTTCCACATTCATTTTGCTCAAGGCACAAAGACAGTCAGACAAACTATGATAATTTCAACATACAATTGTCATAATGTTTTAATGTTGGAATGAAGTGCACACTTAATATTTTTCAAACTTGGTTATATTGCTTTGTTAAAAGTAAATAGAACTTCTAGGACACCATCTGGTAAAAATCTCTCTGTGGATTAACCCAGAAAAGGAAGTGAATGAATTTTTATATATTGCATAGTTGTGGTTGCAAAACTACAGTAAAAATATGTTTTCAATGTACGGGTATAAGTGAAACTTCAGAGTTCAGCTACCTCATCTGATTTGATCCAAAAGGCTTGGAATATTTAAGACCATATCTCATCAACGGGGAAAAGGAGGGGTGTATTCTTTCTGAGCATTCCTATGACTTGGAAGAAAAAAAATAATAATCCAGGAAATTGAAGTCTATGAGCTGGAAAATATGAATTTGGTCTTTAGAAAGTATTCTTTTAAAAAGGGGGGGTTTCCTTAATGATAGGACAGAACATGTCACAGAAGTCTAAGACCAGATAAGACAGCTGAAAAAGACCTGACAGTGTCATTGTATGCATCCCCGCTGATGCAAGACGATCAAAGTAGTTTTTACTTTTTTGTTTTGTTAATAATGTGTTATCCAAGCCTAGAGCTAGTCCAATGACTACAGCAATGGAACTTCCCCCCACCTCTCCAGGGATTCCATTCCAGAGACTAATAGATTTCACTGTCAGAAAACATTTCCCGGATTCAGTCTTAAATTTCCTTTACTTAATTTCATCCCATTACTTAACTAAGAAGCCTCTTATCCTACCTTTAAAAAAGACTTGACTTCCATGATGTTTATATCTTTCAAATATTTGTGAAATTACAACTAGACTCCATCAAAAAAGCAAACAAAATATTTTATTTTAGTCTTTTCCTACAAGTCAAAGTCTGCAGCTCATTATACATTTATTTTCCAGATTGAACACTACTCAATCTGCTTATGTGAGGCATGTACTTGCTACAAACTGGTATTCTCATTGTAATCTCAGCAATACTATTTAAATAACTTTTACTTTCCAGTCACAAGATGTGAAGCTTTTGCATATACAGACTAAAGTCTCATTGACTGATTTTACTATCATATTGCATTACAAGATCATATATAATTTGCTACCACTATCATCTCAAAGTCTCTTGGTATTACTGCTTTCCAAGTACTGTATATCCTGCCAATTGAAAGGCTGTGTTTCTGATTATTTTCCCCCAGATGTATTAGCTACATTTTTCCAGGTTGAATCACATTTCATTTCCTGTCCATATTTCTAACCACTTTCAGTCCCTTTTATCTGCCCTCACTGGTTTTGTCAACACCATCCAATTTAGCATCTTCTGTAAATTTAATTAACATGATGTGTATCCGTTCTTTCTTATAAATCATTGATTAAGTTTCTCTACAATGATTTGCTTATTTTTTAAACTCTGTGCTGCTTAATATTTACGGTCTTACTATATTCTTAAGAACATACCACTTTTTGCCACTTAATATTTATTTCATTATTTTAGGAGTGGCTGATGATGGACTAACAACAGAATCATGTTCAGGGTCACTATTTTCCTTTTTAAAGTATTAGTACTAAATTAGTTTTATGACAGCTACCATGTATAATAGCAAAGCTTTTATGACAATTTTCTCCCTTCTGCAATGGCTACATTTTTTTCATGATCTTCTAACACCATGGAAGACTCATTATAATGTTCTTACACCCATGATGTAAAACTGTTCATATCCCTTATTTCAAATTCTGTTTTGCAGTGATTTATTTAAATTTTCGATTCTAATTTACCATGACTATATTCTGGTATTTTAAAGGACAAAAATTGATTTAGAGTTTTTCTATTTCAAGTATTTTGAAATTGGTTAAATTGAACCAAGATCAGTCTGGTTCATATGAACTGAACAAAAACAATTTTGTTTTTCTTTTACTTTGATAACTGCAATTTATTTTTAATTTATTGTTTATTTAAAATTCTGCTGTATTAAAACCTATTTTAAATTTTTATTTTTACAAAGAAATATATTAGAACTCTGTGTTTTTGAAACAGTATTAGAATATGAATGTACCTACCATCAAGATTTAAAAAAAAAAAAAAAAAAAAGGGGTTACCAGTATCTCAGCATAGCTAAGAAGTGTTTTTTCAAAAACTGCTATGTTGGACATTTAGTTCTTAATTTCTATTTTTAAATAGTATATTCTTTTTTCCTAAGTATATCTCTTTTTCTACATAAACTTCTTACCATATGTTGTCAATAATCTTGAAAAAGCATACATTCTTATCTTCAAGTTTTCCTTACCAAAAGTCATAGTGTTAGCTTTATGTATCACTCTTTTCTTTTAAAATTTCATGCTCTTAATTTACATATTTTTGGATAGTTTATTGTACTGCCTTTTTTCATTTATCAGTTTATACAGATTTTTAAATTACTTATTATGGCCTAATGATGCATAAAATTCTGATTCTACAATAAGAAGACTCTTCAAACTGTTTTTTTAGCTAACTCCTACATTTCATTTTATGTGTTAAGGGATTAGTAAAGTCAAATGAGTACCTAAATGTAAGACCTACTTTATTACCTAATAAGTTAAAACTTCTCTTTTTGCTTATCAAATTTTTCCTCATATAGTTTTTGTTCCAATTTAATTTCTCATCTCTATAACCATGCTGCAACTTTAACATTTTTGTATTTTCTAAACCAAAGCTGAACTTGAATTTCAACTAGTATGTATAATGCACAATAAAGAAGCTGACAAGTCTACGTCTTGTTCACATTTTATCAATTATCTTGTTATTGCTTTAATATTGCATACATTCAATTATTTAGAGAAAGATTTTCATCTTCATATGGTATAGAGTAGGAAAAATTGCGAACAATAAAAATGTCTAATAACTAGGAAGCAGATAAAGTATCACCCTACCACAGAATTCTATGAACCTAATTAAAATTGACAACCATCAATTTTACCCTGTCAATGAGTCTCTTTACCTAGTAATAGGTGGGATATAAAAGTCAATCACCTCAGGGTGGACCACAATAATTCTATGAGAAATAGAGTTATGAAAGTCACACCATTACATCTCAAGAGGGACAATTCTGGGTTCTGTCCCTCTGAGAGCTCCTCATGACATCAGTATGAGGCTGGATTCCTACAATATTGTCCCAACACTTTTCTGCTTTCCTCACTTTCTCTTAAGAGCAATCTCTCAACAGATCACTACACAAGGACCTCTTTCTTTTTTTTTTTTTTTTTTTTTTTTTTTGGGTGCTGGGGAATCGAACCCAGGGCCTTGTGCTTACGAGGCAAGCACTCTACCAACTGAGCTATCTCCCCAGCCCAGGACCTCTTTCTTGAGTTGTGCTCCTTAGGGACCCAACTTAAGAGAATCAGTGAGAGAAGTGGTCCTAGAAAGCAGACCTTAAGGGTGAGATTCTGGATCATTCACTGACTAGCAGGCTGTAAATATGGGCCCAAAAATTAGTGGTCAGTGTTTTCTGGCATGCTGCAGCAGTACAAAAGCTGACTTTTGCCAGATGAATTGGGGTGGAATACCAGTAGAAAATAATTTTTTGGCTTGTGCTATATCTCCAGATTTGAGAAAAAGAGGATTAGTATTATGGAACTGAACATCTATTACTGAAAATTAGAGATGCAATGAAGAGAGGAAATTATGGGTTCAAGATGATTAATCAGCAATTCCATGTGAAGTCTAGAGATCTTTATCTCTGAATTGTTTTCATAGTAAAATAAATAAGAGTTTCATATAAAATGTCTCAGTAGTGACACAGAACAATCAGATCTTGAAAGGAGTGCTAGTCCAAGTCTCTCAAAGTGAGTTCACAGTGTTCAGAAATCTACCCAGAAGTCATTTCCTCTGGTTCTAAATAAAAATTCAGAATGGACATATTAGCAGTTGTTACAACCTTCATTTTGGTTCCTTGACTTATAGAGTCAAAGCTACAATAACAAAGTTTCTGAAAATACCCCATCCACTGTCAAGACAGTAAATAAAAATAGCATTGCATTTCTAGGAGATTTGCAGAGATCAGACCTCCACTCAAAAAGTTAAAGGATATAGGATGTACATGGCTAATTTTGCATGTAAACATTTCTAGACAATAATGCCCAGATATGTGGTCAAACACTATTCTGGATATTTCTCCAAGAGTGGTTTGGGATTATATATACATTTACATTGGTGGACTTTGAGTAAAGCATATTATCCTCCATGATTCAGGTGTGCTTCATCCCATCAGTAAGAGGTCTGAATAGAATAAAAGGCTGATTTCCCCACATCCAAAGCAAGAGGAATTTCTGTACCATACTACCTTCAAATTTCATCTGCAACACTGATTCTTCCTGGTTCTACAGCAGACTACCTTTGGACTCAAATTGCAACTCTTTCCTGCATTACCGTCCTGCCAACCTCCCCCATCAGATTTGTACTTGCCAAGTTTCCCTCACCACAGGAGCCAATCTCTTTCTCTATACATGTGTGGTTTATTGGTTCTGTTTCTCTGGAAAACCCTGAGAATTATAGGCAGGTAGTTGACATAACATTCCTATTTAATGCACTGGTCAGAATACTACAAAAACTGGATTAAACATGTCAGAAAAGAGCGTACTACAGTAATTCAATCCAAGCAGTAATCCTGAATGTAGCTGTTGTGTCAAATGTGACATCTTTACTACAGAAAATTAACATGGCCTCTGGTACATGGTATGTATATATTTATCTGAAGATTGCATTCTTTTCAATACTTATCCACCAAGAAGGAGAACCAGAGAATATTCACATCAAGGGAGAAAAGAAAACCAATAACAAGAGTTGTCAAAACTTTATTTGTAAAGAGCCAGATGGTAAACATTTTAAGCTTAGTGAGCCAGGAGACAAAATAGAGGATATTATAAAGGCACTTACATAACAAAACAGATGCAAATTTCACCAACTTCTTATTGATGAAATTCAAAAGATATTAAAATTATTTAATATCATTTTAAGAATACATATAATAATAACAGAATTCCTTTTGTGTGTGTGGAGAAAACATTTTGCTTAAATGTGGGATATAAAGTTAATATTCCCAATTATGAAAACTGATTATAAGGTTCACCTGTTAAAGTTGATTTGTAATGAGGTTTTACATATTTACTCTTTGAAAATGTCTTTTACTTTGATAGGTGCTACCACATACTTATGTCAATCATGAGCACATGATATTAACTAGGCATATTCATCAATTAGAAGTAATTTATAAAATTATATTAAATGTTTTTCATGATAACTGCAGTTTAGTACTTCACCTCATCATGTATTAATCAGCTCCAATTGAAGTTTTGGTGGAAAGTTCTCAATTATACAGTCAGTGGATTTGAAAACATGGAAATTTCCTTTGCAGTTGAATCAAGGTCTAAGAACATACTAGAACTATAGCTGGAGCTCAGAAAAGAGATTCACTCCAGATTTTGTGAGAATGGAGAGTCCACTTCTTGTTTTGACTTTGGACATTATTATGATTTAATCAATGTTAACTATTATTGAAATGACTATTACATCACATAGGTGTGTTTTGCTATGGAAATTTTTAAAAAGCATTAGCAACCCCTCAGCAAAAACTTAATCCAAAGCCATTCTGTTTGACATAGCAATTGAGGGAGCTTCTTGTTATTTAGAAAAGTTTCAATGTTGAATATGTGCTCAAAAATTCATAGTATGTTACAACTGCAAAGCCACTGAACTACATAGTTTTTAAAAAATCAGGATACTCAGCTTCTATTTCTGGCAGAAGTTCACATAACTAATGATGTTTAAGTCCTTGAGAGCAATGAAGTTCACTGTTGATACTACCTTGACCCACATGATAGGTTCAAAAATTTTCTACAAAGTTCCTCCTGATAAGTGATACAATGACAATCTATGATCTTAAACTAAGACTCTTGTAAACTATGTATTTGTATACTGAGTCTTTTTCTGTTCCTGTCTTTACCACTATCAACTATAACACATCTTAGCAGATTCCACTTCAGGTTGTACTAATTTTTTGTTTGTTTTATTTTTTAACATCTTGTCTGGGGGTATTTCAGAGACGATTTATGAATCCATAAAATAATTTGCCTTTCCTTTTCTTCTTCATTCTTATTTTATAATTGACTATTGATATTTTCAGTGTCCCTTACTTTTCTTATAGAAAGGCTAATAAACTAGATTAGGTTACTAGATTAGAGTTATATTACTTAGGCAATGAACCCTGGCAGATTCCATGTACTAGAGGTAAAAAGTCAAAGACATTATAATAACATAAAACTATAGACCAATGTATCTTGTAAATATACACTTAAAAGTTTTCAACAAGTCAAGCATGGTGGTAACGTGCCTGTAATCCCAGTTACTTAGAAGGCTGAGGCAAGAGGATCACAAGTTTGAGGCCAGACTTGGCAACTTCTCTCAAAATAAAGAATAATAATTTGTGAAAAAAGGGATTGAGGATGTAGCTTAATGGTAGTGCACATGCCTAGCATGCATAAAGTCCTGGGTTCGACTGATCCCTAGTACTGCCAAAAAAAGTCCTCAACGAAGTATTAGCATGTCATATCTCTCTCTCTCTCTCTCTCTATATATATATATATACATATATATATGTATATATATATATCCTAAATAATATATATATCCTACACGATCAAGTGAGGTTTTTCATTGGAATGCAAGAATATTTGATATTTAGAAATCAATAAATATAATCCATATTACCAATCTAAAGAATAAAATCCACATAATCATACCAATTAATGCAGAAAAGCACTGTCAAAATTCACCATACTTTCATGATAAAAACTCAGTAAATTAGAAGTGAAGAAAGCTTACCAACCCTAATATGAGGAAATCTAGAGAAAATTTACAAGTAGCAATGCCTAATGGTAAAATACTGACTGTTCTTTCCTAAAAATTATATAAGTAGATAAAGATATATGAAATATTTTTATCTATTCTTACCTTTTATATAAATTTTAGAATCAGCTTGTCTTTATCTATAAAAATTCCCACTGGGACTTTTATTCCAATCTATGTTTTTTTTGGTGAGGGGGTACCAGGGATTGAATTTAGGGGCACTTGACCACTGAGCCACATCCCCAGCTCTTCCTTTTTTGTATTTTATTTAGAGACAGGGTCTCACTGAGTTGCTTAGTGCCTCCCGCTACTGAAGCTGGCTTTGAATCCTCCTGCCTCAGCCTCCCGAGGCATTGGGATTACAGGTGTGCACCCCCATGCCCAGCTCTAGATGATTTTTATTCCTTTTTTAAAAAAATTAATACTACAACCACTTCTAAGGAAGTCTTAGCCAGATCAGTAAAGCAAGAAAAATAAATAAGACATAAAGATCAGAGTGAAGAAATAAAGTTGTCTATATTCATAGAGGACATATCTATTCCAAGGAATCTATTTTAAAAAGGGCAAACAACAACAGCAGTAAAACACTAGAATAGTAAGCAAACAAGGTTACAGATTACAAAGTCAACACAAAATAAAATCCATTTTACTTCCATGCACTAGCAGGGTAAGACTAGAAATGGAAATTTAAAACACTACACCATTTAACTAGTTCTTTTAAAATACACAAGTAAATGTAACAAAAAAGATGCTGGGTAAGTAAGCTAAAAACTACAAGTACTGATGGAAGAAGGCCTAAACAATAGAAAGATATATAATGTTTATGATTTGAAGATAACAAGTCTAATCAAACTGATTTATAATGCAAATGTTTTGACATTGGTTATAGCAATGGTTGCATACCTCCGTGACTACAGTAAATATCATTAAATTTTATGCTCTATAAAAGTGAACTATAGAGCATGTGAATTATTTCTAAATAAAAACTGTTATAAAAACCCCATCTACTATGTGTTAAATAAAATACAAACCCACTTTTTTTTTTAAGTTGTAGGTGGACACAGTACCTTTATTTTACTTTTATGCTGAGCATTGAACCCAGGGCCTCACATGTGCTAGGTAAGAACGCTACCACAGAGCCACAACCCCACCACAGAAAAACATTTTATGCCACACTAGACTCAACAATATTACTTCTAGAAAATTTTTTTCCAATAAAAGATATATGTAGTAATATTTATCCAGAAAAAGATTTTGAGAAATTCTGTTAAGAAAAATTAGAAAAAGGCTATTCTCCAATTTTGTGACTGATCTAATAAGTTATAGTACAATTATATTTTGAGTTTTTCTTTTATTTTTATGAGTTGCACATTTCAGATCAGTAATGACACCTGAAAAACAATTTTAATGGAGAAAAAAAGGCAAGAGTGGAAGTATTAAATATATGAATTTTTTTCCTAAATGTAAGAACACATGTGTTTGTGTAAACTAGTTAGGAAAGGCATTGGCTATTTAAATGGAAGTTTTACAGAGGTTGGTATCTGTGAATGGAAGCATTAAGAGTTTTTTTTAAAATGTTTTTCTTAAAAAAGTATTTGTATTAATAACAATTAAATTACTTTAGCAATATGAAATAAGAACCATTATCTTGTTTACTGTTTTAAAATGGAACATAAAAATTAGGAAAAAAACATCAAGAGGAAGAATTAAAAAGCAGAATTGGTTATCAACTTTAAAGTAGGTGGGAGTGAGTCATGGAGTCACATGTACCAGAGAGATATAACAGATGAAATCTGAAAAGGTTCATTAGATTTCAAACAAGTAGGTGACCTGGTAGAGGCCTGGAGCGCATCATGGGTCAGGGTATATGAAAGTGATATAAAATGAAAAATGAGAAAGTAGTGATAATAAATAAACTGTCCATTTAAAAAATGGAAGAGAGGAGGAAGGACAGGAGGGAAAAGAGGGAGAGAAAAGCGGGATCACGAACTGAAACTGATCTCCAAGCATGTATGAGTTTGTCAGGATGAACCCAACTACTGTGTATAACTATAAATCTCTAATAAAAAATAAAAAAATAGCAGTTTTCATTTAAGGTACACAAAGTTAGAAAAAGCATCACTCCCAAATTAACAAGAAAAAAACTAAAAAATAAATTTATAACTTCAATTTCATTTATTAGAATTGAAGTAACAAGAGAGAGCCTAAAGAATGGGAGAAAATCTTTACCACATGCAACTCAGAGCACTAACCTCCAGGATACATAAAGCACTCAAAAAAGTGTAACATGGAAAAAAAAAAAAAAAAAAACCAAATAACCCAATCGATAAATAGGATAAGGAACTGAACAGATACTTCACAGAAGAAGAAATATAATTTACTCTAAGATTTCATCTCACTCCAGTCATAATGGCAATTATCAAGAATATAAGTAACAATAAATGTTGGCGAGGATGTGGGGAAAAGAGTATACTCATACATTGCTGGTGGAAATGTAAATTGGCATAACCATTATAGAAATCCATATGGCTATTCCTCAGAAAATTTGGAATGGAACCACGATTTGGCCCAGCTATCCCACTCCTTGGTTTATACCCAAAGGACTTAAAATCAGCATGCTACAGTGACACAGCCACATCAATGTTTATGGCAGCTCAATTCATGATAGCTAAACTATGGAACCAACCTTCAACAGATGAATGTATAAAGAAACTGAGGTAAATATACACAATGGAATATTACTCAGCCTTAAAGAAGAATGAAATTTATGGCATTTGAAAGTAAATGGATGGAGTTGGAGAATATCATGCTAAGTGAAATAAGCCAATCCCAAAAAACCAAAGGCCAAATGTTTTCTCTGACACGTGGATGCTGATCTGTAGTGGGGGGTGGGGGTAGGGAAGAATGAAGGAACTTTGGATTGTGCAAAGGGGACTGAGGGGAGGGGTAAGGCAGTGGGGATGGGAAGGACAGTAGAATGAGACAGACATTATTACCCTATATACATGTATGATTACACTACCGGTGTGACCTAGCACCATGTACAGTCAGAGGAATGATATGCTCCATTTGTGTACAATGTGTCAAGAAGGCATTCTACTTTCCTGTATAACTAATTAGAACAAAAAAATGAAAAAAAAGAGGAAGAACTGAAATTATAAGGAAACACAAATTAACCTGAAATCGAAGACGTGAGCACTGACTCACTTGGGACAGGACACTAAAAGAAAACAAAAAATGAGTAAGAAGAATCCAGCTGAAGCTTTTAACAAATTAATAAAGGCAACATGTGGGCTATTGTGAGAACATAAGGTTCTAGGAGTCACAGATTCAAGGAAATTTGGACAAGTGAACATTCAATGAGTGGTCAAGATAGACTGGGGGCAGGCAGGCAGACAAGAGAAAACTTCCCTTTGTGGTACAGGTATAGAAGAGGCACGTGGTCACTGCCACAGTAATACCCAGATCCTTCCTATAGAACACAGCGAAGAGAAGAGCAGCAAACTATCCTGGATCTAACATTAGAGGTCTCCCAAGGGTAGCAAGGAGCAGACTCACTGAGAAATTCCCATCCCTACACCTGACAAGAAAGGGCCTACCTTAAGACTGAAGTAAAACTAAGACAATAAAATATTCTCCTTGCTAAGTACCATGAGGCTAGTAAACATCAAGTAACATGAAAAAAAGGTTCACTGCTGGGATGAAGAAACAACACTAGAAGACCTCAGCCTCGAGAAGCGTAGTAGCACTGATGAAAGTAACTGGCAAACCAGCTCTAACCCTGAACACAAGCTAATGGTACAAACATTGAAGGAAGCGGAAGCAAAAGCAATACCTAAACTTAGTTCACTTTCTGACTAGACTGACTTGCTTCTAAGCACAGCAGAAAACAGGTGGCCCATTTCCACACATGAATATTACTTACTGTGATCTCTACAATCCTGCACACAACATTCGGCTTTCAACTCCAAATCACCAGCACCCCACCCCATGCACAGAAGTAAGAAAAACCATGGAAGACATCTAGCAGCTGAGAAAGCTGGTGAAATTCCTACCTGATGGCACCTATTTTCTTGATGAAGTAACAGTCCCCAAGTAACAATAGACAGGGACACAGTAAGATACAGAGGTTAAGGAAGGAAGTAGAAGTTTAAATGTTCTGTGACAGTGGTTTTCAGACTTTAGTGTGCATCAGAGTAGTATGGAGTATTCACTAAAGTAAAAATTGCTAGAACCCACACTCAGAGTCTGTGATCTAATAATCGTGGAATAGGATCTACGAATGTGCACATCTAACAAGTTCCCAGAATATGGTTCATGGACCAAACCTTTAAAAGTTTTTCTTAAGGGAACAGGAGGAGGAGTGAACAGGAGGACAAGAACTGCTGCCAGTACAGTGCAACAAACCTGAGTCACCTTGGAGAATGGGATAAAACAACAACAACAAACAAGTCAAGGCACTGAGAGAGAAGACAAGAAACTTACTCAAATTTTGGTTCAAAAGCCCTATAGTGAATAAGGAAGAAAGGCCAGAATGATGTGACGGATAGTATAAGAACTTAAATGGCAAAAGTATTAGGAGACTTAATTCCATCAAATAAATGCAGTGGGGAAAGGGAGTGAGTGAACTGGAAAAACAGAAAATTTTGGAGAAAGATAAGGATACTAAGAGATTTCAGGAAGAGTCATTTGGAGTTTTAAGACACAAGAGATAACCGAAGACAAGGATGTCAAGAAATTGCGTGATTATGTTAACAAGACATTTCCTGCTGAACACAGTTATGACATGAAGAATAAGAGCATAATATGAGATTAGAGAAACAGACTAACCAGGATGACTCTTTATTTAACATGAAGGAGTAATGTAGAGATTGGTAAAAGGCAACTAAAAGGGAAAAAAGTAGTCATATTGTTGAAAGTTAGTTGTATCATGGGAAGTTACTTTGAGCAGAAAAAAAAGAGAAATAATGACAAATGAGTATCAAAAAGAAACCTGACCAATGTTGAGCAACAAAGCCCCAGACATAAGGAATGTACAGTGAAGAAGGCAAGCAGTTCCAACTCAAGAAGGATCTAGGAGATTTGGGGTTGGGGTTGGGGTTCAGTAGTAGAGTGCTTGCCTAGCATGTGTGAGGCACTGGGTTTGATTCTCAGCACCACCTGTAACTAAATGAATAAAATAAAAAGGTCTACCAACGTCTAATATATATATATATATATATATATATATTTTTTTTTTTTTTTTTTTTTTTTTTTTAAGAAGGATCTTAGGAGATTCAAGATAGTGGGCTAGAAGAAGGCTGCTTTCCTAGTCACTCCATGACTTGGGATTCAAGCAGCAAGAGCACTACTTCTCTGCAAGGCTGTTGCTATTGTCTGTTTCCCCCTATTCTGTGAGGTGCTAGAAACATACAGAGACACTAGAAGTGCACAGGGGAGAAACTCTGCTGTTTAACTAAACTCAACCAAAAGAAAGTGTACCTTGCATTTAATAGTATGCTGGGTGTCATTAATTTGTGCTTGGAACAATATGTTCCAAGTCCGGAAAGAAAATAACTGTCAACCAAGATTGTTATATCTAGGAAAAGCTATCATTCAAATCAGAGATAAAATAAAAACCCTCCAAGATAAGCAGAAATTAAAAGAATTCATTATTAGTAAACTGGCACTAAAGAAGTTAGAGAATACCACACACAGCAGAAATAAAAAATAAGTCTCAGAGATCACAAAAGAACAAATCTCATTTGAAGAGTAGCTAAGCAAATGAGAAACAGGAAAAATTAAAATAAATGAATCAAAATGACAGGAACTGATGAACATTTCTCTACAATAACAATGAATATAAATGGTCTCAGCAATCCAATTAAAAGAAATAGAACAGCAGAATGGATTTTTTAAAAAGATCTAACTAAATGATGTTCTCAAGAGACGCACCTTACAGGCAAAGATAGCCATAAGGTGAAAGTGAAAGGATGGAAACTGATATACCAGGTGAATGGAGCCCTGAAACAAGCAGAAGTAGCTACTCTCATATCTGACAAAGCAGATTTTACACCAAAATTAATCAGAAGAGACAAAGAAGTTCACTCATATTGGTAAAGGAAACAATCCAAGAAGAACCTATAATGATAATAAACATTTTATGCCCCAAATGTGGGTGCCACTAATTATATAAAAAAGACATTAATCAAATTGAAGGCCCAGATAAGTCCCTGTACTATGATACTGGGTGATTTCAACACACCTCTCTCACCATTACTTAGGTCATCCAGATGTAAACACAATAAAGAGTCTTTGGCCCTGAAAAAATATTATAAATAAAATGGACATCACAGACATCTATAGAACATTGCACCCAACAAGAGCCGAATACACTTTCTTCTCAATGGTTCATGGAATCTTCTCCAAAATAGAACATATTTTAGGCCACAAAGCAATTCTTAGCTCATACAAATATATATATATATATGTATATATATATACATATATATATATTTCCTTGTATCTTATTAGATCATAATGGAATGAAATTAGAAATCAACACAACCAAACCCTACAGAAATTATATGAACACATGGAGATTGAACAATACTCGTGAATAATGAATGGATTACAGAAGAAATCAGGAGAGAAACATAAAAATTCTTAGACTCAAAAGAAAATAGTGATAATATATTCCAGAACCTCTGAGACATTATGATGGCAGTTCTAGGAGGAAAGTTTACAGTTACGATTGCCTACATAAGAAAATCAGAAAGATCCCAAATAAGCAACTTACTGATGCATCTCAAGGCTATTGAAAAAGAACAAACCAATTCCAAAACCAGTAGAAGGAAGGAAATAATTAAGATCAGAGCTAACATCAATGAACTTGAAAATACAAAAACAATACAAAGGATCAATGAAACAGAGATGGTTATTTGAAAAGACAAACGAGGTTGATAAAACACAGCAAAACTAACCAAAAGGGAGAAAAATCAAATAATAAAATTAGAGATGAAAAATGTCATCATAGACCTTTCAGATATTCAGCATATCATTAGGGACTATTTTCAAAACTTACACTCCAATAAATAGGAAAACCCAGAATAAATATATTTTAGCTAAATACAACCTGCCAAAAGTGAATCAAGAGGACATAGAAAACATAAACAGACCAATAACTTGGAATGAGATTCAAACAGTAATAAAGAGCCTTCCAACAATGAAAAGCCCAGAACCGGATGGATTCTTAGTTGCATTCTACCAAACCTTTAAAGAAGAAAAATGGCCAATACTTCTCAAATTATTCCATTAAATAGAAAGGGATGGAACACTTCCAAATTCATTCTGAGACCAGTATCACACTCACACCAATGAAGGATACATCAAGGAAAGAAAACTACAGACCAATATTCCTGATGAACATAGATGCACAATACTTAATAAAATATTAGCAAATTGTGTTCAACAATATATTAAGAAGATTATACACCATGAGCAAGTTGTTTTTATTACACAGAGGCAGGAATGGTTTAATATAAACAAATCAACGTAATTCATCACATCAACAGAATTAAGGACAAAAATCACTTAGTAATTTCAGTAGATGCAGAGATGGCTTTGGACAAAATTCAGCACCCATTCATGATTAAAAAAAAAAAAAAAAACACTGAAGAAAGTAGGGATAGAAGGAACACCATAATAAAGGCTATTTATGAAAAACTCAAAGTCAACCTCATAGTAAATGGGGAAGAACTGAAAGCGTTTTCTTTAAAATCTGGGACAAGACAAGGATGCATACTCTCACCACTCCTATTCAATATAGTGCTAGAAATTCTAGCCAGAGCAATTAAGCAAGTAAAGTAACTGAAAAGGATAAAAATAGAAGAGGAAGAAGTCAATTGTAACTGTTTGCAGATGATATGATCCTATACCGAGAAGATCTAAAAAAAAAAAAACCTTCAGCAAATGACTGCTAGAGCCAATAAAACAATTTGGCAAAGTAGCAGGTTACAAAATCAACATACAAGAATCAAAAGCTTTCTTATATACCAACAACAAATTTTTTGAGAAAGAAATCAGGAAAATAATTCCATTCACAATAGCCTAAAACAAAAACAAAAACAAAAACAAATAAATGAACAAACAAACAAAAACTAGGCATAAATCTAACCAAGGAGGTGAAAGACCTTTACAATGAAAACTACAGAATACCGCAGAAATTGAAGATGACCTTGGAAGACAGAAAGACCTCCCATATTCATAGATAGGCAGAATTAATAGTGTTAAAATTGCCATGCTATCAAAAGCAATATACAGATTCATTGCAATCCTCATCAAAACACCAATGACATTCTTCACAGAACTAGAAAAAAAAAGTTCTAAAATTCATTTGAAAAAAAATTAAAGATCCAGAAAAGCTCAAGCAATTCTAAGCCAAAAAAGTAATACTGACCAGAAGATTGAGAAGTTAGACTCCATTTATGTATGAGGTGTCAAAACACATTCTATTGTTATATGTAACCAATGAGAACAGCTTTTCTAAAAAGATACCCCTACCCACCCCACAAAAGAAAGCAATGCAGACTTCGAATAATACTTCAGAGCTACCGCAACAAAAACTGCATGGTACTGACATAGAAACAGACACAGAGACCAGTGGTACAAATAGAAAGCACACAAACCCAGACTTCTACAACCATCTGATTCTTGGCAATGGTGTCAAAACCATACATTAGAGAAGTCAGTCCTTTTAACAAATAATACTTCAGAGCTATCGTAACAAAAATTGCATGGTACTTACAATACAAAGCTGCTTCCCCCGCCCTTTATGCTGCAGCCATTTCTCCCCCTCCCATCTCCCCACCTAGATCATCAGCCTGTGAACATCCTAGCTAGTCACTGGTCCACTGGTCAGCCTGCGAGCCCCCTTCTGGGCAACTGGCTTGATGGCTGTTAGCCCATGAAATTCCACTACCTAGGAGAAGCTCCTGCGCCATTCTGTCTCTCCTGGTCTCCCAGCCCCGAGACCGGATGCTCTGTTCATCGGCCTAATAAAATCTCTGGTGTGAGTTCCCGTGTCCGGAGTGGCTTTCTGGGTGCTGTGGCTGAACTGCGACTCAGTCTGGGCACCCCAGAGTGCTTGCTCCCCTGGATTCAAGGGCCTGAGCTGTCTTGGGACCCAAACAGAGCCGCATTTTTCTTACAGTACTGACATAAAGCAGACACACACAGTGGCTGCACTAATTTGCAACCCCACCAGCAATGTATGAATGTACCTTTTTCCCCACATCCTCACCAACACCTATTGTTGCTTGTGTTCTTGATAATCGCCATTCTAGTTGGGGTGAGATGAAATCTTAGGGTAGTTTTGATTTGCATTTCTCTTATTACTAGAGATGGTGAACATTTTTTCATATATCTGTTGATTGCTTGTACATCTTCTGTGAAGTGTCTGTTCATTTCCTTAGCCCATTTGTTGATTGGATTATTTGTATTCTTGGGTAGAGTTTTTTGAGTTCTTTATATATTCTGGAAATTAGCGCTCTATCTGAAGTATGAGTGGCAAAGATATTCTCCCACTCTGTAGGCTCTCTCTTCACATTACTGATAGTTTCCTTTGCTGAGTGAAAGCTTTTTAGTTTGACTCTATCCCAGTTGTTGATTCTTGCTTTTATTTCTTGTGCTATGGGAGTCCTGTTAAGGAAGTCTGATCCTAAGCCAACAAGTTGAAGGTTTGGACCTACTTTTTCTTCTATAAGATGCAGGGTCTCTGGTCTGATTCTGAGGTCCTTGATCCATTTTGAGTGGAGTTTTGTGCAGGGTGAGAGATAGGGGTTTAATTTCATTCTGGTGCATATGGTTTTCCAGTTTTCCCAGCACCATTTGTTGAAGAGGCTATCTTTTCTTCATTGCATATTTTTGGCACCTTTGTCTAGTACGAGAAAATTGTATTTATTTGGGTTTGTGTCCATGTCCTCTATTCTGCACCACTGATCTACCTGTCTATTTTGGTACCAATACCATGCCGTTTTTGTTACTATTGCTTTGTAGTAGAGTTGAGGATCTGGTATTACGATACTCCCTGCTTCGCTCTTTCTACTGAGGATTGCTTTAGCTATTCTGGTTTCTTATTCTTCCAGATGAATTTCATAATTGCTTGCTCTATTTCTGTAAGGTACATCATTGGGATTTTAATTGGAATTGCATTGAATCTGTATAGCACTTTTGGTAGTATGGCCATTTTGACAATATTAATTCTGCCTATCCAAGAACATGGGAGATCTTTCCATCTTCTAAGGTTTTCTTTAATTTCTTCCTTTAGTGTTCTGTAGTTCTCATTGTAGAGGTCTTTCACCTCTTTTGTGAGATTGATTCCCAAGTATTTTATTTTTTTGGATGCTATTGTGAATGGGGTATTTTTCCTAATTTCTCTTTCTGAAGATTCATAAAAAGATGTGTAAAAATGCATTGGATTTATGAGCATTGATCTTGTAACCTGCTACTTTACTGAATTCACTTATGAGTTCTAAGAGTTTTCTGGTGGAATTTCTGGGTTCCTCTAACTATATAATCATGTCATCAGCGAACAGGGATAGTTTGAGTTCTTCTTTTCCAATTCGTTTCCCTTTAATTTCTTTGGTTTGTCTAATTGCTCTGGCTAGAGTCTCAAGAACGATGTTGAATAGAAGCGATGAAATTATACCCAAAGGACTTAAAATCAGCATACTACAGAGATACAGCCACATCAATGTTCATAACTGCTCAATTCACCATAGCCAGATTGTGGAACCAACCTAGATGCCCTGCAGTTGATGAATGGATAAAGAAACTGTGGCATATATATACAATGGAATATTACTCCTCCATGAAGAATGATAAAATTATGGCATTTGCAGGCAAATGGATGAAATTGGAGAATATCATGCTAAGTGAGATAAGCCAATCTCAAAAAACTAAAGGACAAATGATCTCGCTGATAAGCGGATAAGGACATATAATGAGGGGTAGGAGGGGTTAGCGTTAGTGTTAGGTTTAGGTTTAGGGTTAGGGATAAGGAGGGTGGTAAGAATGCAGGAAGGAAGGACTGTATAGAGGGAAAAGAGTGGTGGGAGGGGTGGGGGGGAAAGGGAAAAAAATAACAGAATGAATCAAACAACATTGCCCTATGTAAATTTATGATTTTTAATTAAAAAAAAGAATATATAGAAAGGCTTCTTATAATAAAATAAAATTTAAAACTAAAAAAAAAAAAAGCAGACACACAGACCACTGGTACAGAATGTTTTCATATTCCTAATTGTTTCCTTTGACATGCAGAAGCTTTTTAATACCATCCCATGTATTAATTCTTATTCACATATATATGTATATATACATACATAAAAAGATCTATCTATATATATATATATATATATATATACATATATATAAACACATACATGCATACATGCACATATACAAACACACACACACACAAATAAAATTATGGCATTTACCGAAAAATGGATGGAACTACAGACCATCTTGTTATGTGAAATAAGTCAAATGCAGAATGTTAAGGGTGGTAACATTCTCTCTAAATTTCTCTCACATGCAGAAGCTAGAGAGGATAAAGGAAAACAAAGGTGAGGGTGGATTCCTGATAATCATGCAGATCAGTAGAGGAAAGAAACTAAGAGGTGGGAGGCAGGGAAGAGTGCTGGGGATGATATTGGCCATAATATATTGTTATATTATATGTAACAACATATTTTAGTTGCTCTAAATGCAATTTAGTTGCTTTAAATGTGACTAATCATAGTTCCACTTAGAGCAAGTAATTTCTTGCTAACACCACTACCTCTTTAACTACAAGACAGAGCTGAGAAACGTATTCTAGGTTCTCTTTATCTGGTCAACAGCAAAAGGGCAAAACCCAGAACACTATTTTTCTGCATTAATTTTTAAAGTCCAATTAACAGTAGTACTCATAACCTTTTTTCTGCTATGTTTGCCAAATATTTTAAAACATTAAACACAAGGTGATGATCACATCGCAAGAGAAGGAGAAAGCTCTGGCAGCTACAATCTGCCAGTGATAAAAGCTTTGTCCCTGGGGACTTGGCTAACATTTAGTCAAATGATGTTGCATAAAACTTTGTTCCATTCCAAGGTCTTCCTTTAATCTAAATGACCAAATAAAGCCTGGTGTTATTGTTGCTTATTTTATTACCTCCTATTAGCATAGGAAAAGACATAATATTCTGAAATAAAAATATTAAACAACAGAAAAATCTGAAAACATTCTAAGTTTGGAGAAAAAGACTAATAAAAATTGTTACATATTCTTTACTCATCAACTTACAAATTTTAATACTTTAATTTGAGAAATAAGAACATTCTATATTTGGGTAGACACTCATGTTCAAGCAGTTTAGGACAAGGGTACAGATTCTAATACCCACATGTGATATTCACCTTGTCTATTAATATAAATAAATATATATATTTGTATATAAAAAGTTTTTATATTATATATATATATATATATATATATATATATATGTATATGAATCTTTCTGGTTAGAAGTGACCAAAACCTGGAACTGGTTTAGCAAAAAGGAATTTATAAAATGATAGAGGAATATCATAGTAAATGCAAGTAAGAATTATACAAGACAAAGACAAAGTTAGGACTGAGACAGGTTCTTTCACAAATCTCATCTGTTTCCAGAAAACAGCTTAATCCTTTCACTGCAGGCTGACTTTTTCCCACATAAAGAAAAAATATGGGTGCCTACAGCTAGGGACTTGTACACCTTACAGCTTCAACCATAGTTTTTCAGTCCCAAATCCCAAATTATCAGGCAAGTATCTAATGTGTCCACACCTTGATAAATTAATAGATGGATGGGAAACTATATTCATCCCTCAAGCATACATCTGGAACCAAGAGGGGTGTAAAATATATTAATGGGGAATGAAAGTTCCAGAAAAGATGTGCTAGGCCCAATAGATGATAGATGTTCCCCACCCCAAAAGTCCAATTTTATTATATAAGACCACATATTAAAATTTATTAATGTCTCCATATACTTTTCTACTGAATTAAAAATAGTGACTATATGAAAGAACTAATCTTGAGGGTTTTTTTATTTGAGAGGTTTTCTGGCAGTTAAACGTCTATAGGTAATGCTATAAATTTTGGGTTTATTTACTTATATTCTAAATTGTTCCAAAAAGAATTTAGGACAGAATGAAATAACATTAAATAGTACTAAAACACAAATTAAATTTGAAAAAAAAAGAGGGGAAACAAGGGTGGAAACAGAATGAAATCACAAATAATATATTCTGTAATGCAAGTATACATATTAGCCAAAGGTAAGTTACAAAACTAAGTTTTCTGGTAACTTTGTCAGTTACATAATTCATAATATACATTAGGTAATAAAACAACTGCTTAAGAAGTACAGAGAGCACAGGTACAAAATGTATTCATATGCTTCATACATAATCAGAAAGGGACTTCTACTGGAAATCCTCACTTTGCCTCCATGACACTCTTGATGTCTCCCTTCATTCATTAGGAATAAAGGCAGAGAGTAGCTATGCCAGCTAGCAGAGGGAAAGAGGGAGAGTGGTTATACTAGCAGTGCTTCGTAATTTAACCATGAATGGAGACTTGAGTAAATAGATGATGACAACTTTTATGACATCTGGGAGAACACTGGAGGAAAAGGGAACAATAAGAATAAATCCCAGAAAACAAAGCATGCTTGGCATGTTCAAGGAAAGCAAGGAGGCTAGTCTATCTGAAGCAGAATGAGTGAGGGTTTAAATGGAAGGGCACTGAGAGGTAGGACCAGGTTATGTCAGGCACTCTAAGCCATGGGGAAGACTGGCTTCCATTGTGTGCATGAAGGGAAATCATTGGAGAGTTTTCAGCATAGAACTGACATGATATGACTTTGATTATAAAAGGATTATGCTATTTGCCACGAAGAGAACAGACTTTAAGAAGTAAGAGTAGAAGCAGGGAGTCAGGTTAATTTGAGAAGTCCAGATTAAAAAAATCAAAACACCTTGGTATTTTGAGGCAAGAAATGGTCACGTATGGAATATCTTTTGAAGGTAACACTGTCAAGGTCTGCTGATGGACTGAATGTGAACTGGCAGTTGGAAAGCAGCCCCCTAAGGATGACGGAGGTTAGATTGGTCAGTATATACTCCTGCTGAAGTTATTTACCTGCAGTGCAAGAGACAAAGATCTTAAACCATAAAATACAGTATAACTTGAAAACTTGAAGTGAATACAGTATAACTTGACAATCTCCCGCTTTTCTTTTCTTTGTGGCCTCAACTACTCACTCACACAAAAATGGAAATTTCAGTCACTGCAGAACATGTTTCAAGAAGTGAGAGAAAAAAAAAAGCCCTAGTAGTGTTGCAGAGTGTCTTGTCATGCCCTAGTGTTGCCTCTTCTTAGGCCTAAAGTGAAATCAGCTGAAGACTTCTACACCAAATCTTCGTAGTTGATTAAACTAGAGACTTTATAAACAGGTCACCTGCATAGAATTTGACACGAGTTGATACTCCTTGATACTGGCACAATGAAAAGAGAAGACAGAGAACAAAGTGAAGTAGTTTAGAAAGGGTTAATGAAATGGTCATTTTCAAAACTGGTTAATGGTTACAAGTCATCTTTCACTTTACAAATGAAACATCTGACTAGATGGGGAGTTAGGCAATAAGTGGGGTAAGGAAAGCAAGGAAGCTGGGTCGTCTACCTAGAAGCATCAAAAGTGTTGATTAAGAGGATTTTCTAGAGCTTCGAACTCAGACAAACAAAGCTTAGAGAATTTGTTGTCAGAAAACCTGCATTAAGAGAATGCTAAAGGAAATTCTTCAGGCAAAAGAAAATACCAGATATAAACTTGAATTTATACAAGGAATAAGGAGCATTAAACATGAAAACTCAGTGAGTGAACATAAAATACATTTACTTTCGTATCTTGATTTCTTTAAACATCATAGTTAGTGTACAGTGTGACTAAAAGCAAAATGAATGATCAAACCAGGAAGAATGGTGGGGGTGTAAAGTTATATGTGATGCAGTACAATATTATTTGAAGAATAGCCAAATAAAACGAAATCACCACTTTGTGATATCTACATTCCCATGTTCTCTACAACATTATTCACAATATCCAAACATGGAAACAACTGAAGTATCCATCAACAGATAAAGAGATAAAGAAATTGTGAGAGAGAAAGACAAAGAGAGAGAGAGAGAGACACCACAATTTTAGTCTTTACCATTAGTACATATGAAAGTTAGAGGACATAACACCAAGTGAAATAAGCCAGAAAGAGAATGAAAACTATTTCATAGCTGTTATGATCCCATTTATATGTGACATCTAAAACATCTACATCACACAAACACACAGAAACAGAATAGATCAGTATGGTTACCAAGGAAGCAGGAAAAGGGTAATAAGAAGATGTAAGTCAAAGGGGCACAAAGTTTACAGCTACGTAGGATGAGAAAGAGAGGGAGAAGGGAGGGAGGGAAAGAAAGACAGAAAATCTGAACAGTCAACTTGACCTAATTAAAAATTATGAAGGAATAAACCCACAAACTGCAGAATACACATTATTTCAAGTGTAGAAGGAACACTTACCAATTCATTGTGCATCTCAATAAATTTTCATTAAGTCCTAGTAAATTTAAAATGACATCATAAAATGTTTCTGTTGTGACCAAAAACCCAATTAAATTAGAAATCAATTATAAAAAGAAAAGTAAAGGCCCCAAGTATTTTCAATTAAAAAAAAAAAAAAACACATTTCTAAATAACACACAGGTGAAATAAACTACAGGAAAATTAAAAATGAACTGAACTAAATTATAATAAAACAACATATCAAAAAATTTTAATGTAGCTAAACTAGTATTTAAAGGAAAGGCTATAGCCCTAAATGTTTATATTAGAAAATAGAAAGGCTTAAAAATCTATAACGTAAGTTTCTATATTAAAAGGTAAAGTAAAACAAAATGCAAAATTACAAATTTAAATAAAAGAAAACAAAGGGAAGGTATATAGTTGAGCAGAAATAATTGAAATAAAAAAAACAGAAATAACAGAGAAAACCAATACAATGCCCATACCATTTTAATCTGCAGTTTCCAGATACTAATGCATGCATATATCACTATTATACAGTGATAGTCAACATAATATAATTTATGCTAAAAATTTTGAAAACAACTTAAATGTCAGAATGAGGTTACCTGTTACAAACATCTATACAATGGAAATACCATGCTTCATTTCTTTAATATGTGGCAGTTTTATAGATAGTAACGTGGCATGATCAAAGCTGTTAAGCTAAAAAAGATGCAGAATATGTAAAGAATATATCATGTGTAAATGGCAACTTTTATTAAACAATATATGTTTTTTTATATTTACATATGCATAATACATCCATGGAAATACATACCAGAAACAGGTAATAAATACAGTTACTTCTGGAAAGAAGAACTGTGGCTTGGATATATAAGACAGTATTACATTTCAGTGTTTTGTCCTTTAGAATCTAATATCGTATAAACACTCTATTCAAAAACTATTTTTAAATTTTACTATTGACACATAACAATTGTTGTACATGTGGGGTATCATGATGTTTGATATATGTAAACATTGTATAATGATCAAATTAGGGTAAATCATCATATTATCAAACATTCATCATTTCTTTGTAGTATGTGCATTTAAAAACCTTTCTTCTCACTATTTTGAAATATACTTTATTAACTACGGTTACCCTGCTATGTAACAGAACATCAGAACTTATTCCTCCTATGTAACTGTAACTTTGTGCCCACTGACCAACCTCTCCCCCACCCCTCCTCTACCTTACCTCCTCAGGCTGTGGTAACCACTATTTTACTCTCTACTTTATGATATCAACTTTTAAAAATACCCATATATAGTGAGATCATGCAGTATTTGTCTTTCTATATTTGGCTTATTTCACTTAACACAATATCCTCCAGGTTCATGCATTCCTTGCAGATGAAAAAATTTCATTCTTTTATGACCCAATAGCATTCAGTTGTGTATATAAACTACATTTCATTATCTATTCATTTGTTAATGGACACTTAGGGTGATTCCATATTTTGGCAGTTTTAAATAATGTACCAGCCAAGTGCTGTAGTAAACATGGGAGTGTGAATTTTTCCAATATACTGATTTTATTTCCTTGGTGTATATGACCAGTAATGGAACTGCTGGGTCATATGGATAGAAAATTTTTTGAGGAAGCTCCATATTGTTTTCCATAATGGTTATACTAATTTACATTTCTATCAACAGTATGTAAGGGTTTCTTTTTCTCTACATTCTCAGTCACTTGTTATCTTTTGTCTTTTTGATAGTGGCCATTCTAACTGGAGTGAGGTAGTATCACATTGTGGTTTTGATTTGCATTTCCTTGTTGATTTGTGATGTTCAGCACTTTTCATACAACTGCTCTTCATCTGTATATCTTTTTTTGAGAAATGACTATTCAGGTTATCAAAAATATTTTAAGTAAGTATAAGGAAAAAGTAATAAATATCATAAAATAAGGAGAGAAATGGGGGAAACAAAAGAAAAAAGGACTAGAGTCAGAAATTTGTTCTTATATATAAGTAGTCTCTTTTAAGGCAGCAGATCATTGTTTATTCTAGATAAAATAGCCAAGAAAACAGCTTCTGTGCCTTTTTCCTCTTTGCCCTTACAGTGTGTAAGACATACCATGGCAGGAGTCCTTTGGGATAGATGGATGGATGGATAGATAGATAGATAGATAGATAGACAGACAGACAGACAGAAACACACACACAAACACCAAAGGGGATTAAAGATTAACTTCAGATAGACAAGCTCACAGGATTTCCCATTTACTGTTACAGTAGCCCAAACTCAGGAATCTTTCTTTTGAGCTTTCAGATTCCACCCAAACTACCATGGAGAAAAAAAGAAATGGTGCAATAATTGCTTCATGACCACGTACATATGATAGTCACAAGAGCTAGCTGTCACACTTGTTATTGTGGTATTTCATTTGACAAGAACCCAGGTAAAAGAAATTTCAGAAAGTAAAGTAAAATATTTATATTTCCTTCAGATAAAATATTTGAATTCTCCAGCTTTTAGATTAAGGTTGCCCTCTATGTGTAGACCACAGATACAGTGTAATTTTATTTATAGTTCTGCAAGCAGCCAGGTTCTATTTCATCTTTCCAGAATAATTTCTCCTCTCTGATTTTGTTACTCCTGAAACAACAATAAATTTTTTTTCTGTGGTTTAATATCTTTTCAATTTTAATAAGTAGAAATTTAGAGTCTATTAACCTTGGAGCACCAAATTTTATAAAAGGCTACCAAAAGTCACTTCATATTTATGTTCACATTATATAAAGCACCTAAATTTGTCTTATTAAAAAGTACTCACAAAATAAGTAATCCTGTCTGATTCAATTATTCTAACAGCACCACTAATATAAAGAGATGATGTGAGGTAAGTTCTGGTATTTGGAATTTAACTTTTGACTTCTGAAGATTCCTATGAGGTACTTACTCATTTAAATCTCCATTCCTGACCCACCATTTGCACCCAGCTAGCCCACTCCTCAGCTATACCCAGAGGACTTAAAATCAGCATACTACAGAGATACAGCCACATCATGTTCATAGCTGCTCAATTCACATCGCCAGACTGTGGAACCAACCTAGATGTCCTTCAATTAATGAACGGATAAAGAAAACTGTGGTATATATATACAATGGAATATCACTCAGCTATAAAGACTAATAAAATTATGGCATTTGCAGGCAAATGGATGACATTGAATATCATGCCTAAGGGAGATAAGCCAATCTCACAATCCAAAAGGCGAATGATTTCACTGATAATGGGATGATGAACACTAATGGGGGGTGGGAGGGGGGCAGAATGGAGGAAGGAGGGACGCTGTATAGAGGGGAAAAGAGGGGTGGGAGGGGGCGGGGGGAGGGAAAAAATAACAACACCTCTATCCCCTATGTAAATGTATGATTACGCAAATGGTATGCTGTTACTCCATGTACAAACAGAAACAACATGTACCCATTTGTTTACAATAAAAATAAATTTAAAAAAAAAAATCTCCATTCCTTTCTTTCTTTAGCTTCTAAATAAATTACTACACACTTCAGGTAAGGCAATAATCAGTTTCTCTATTCATGTAAAATAGTATTACAGAAGTAGGTAATAAAACAAACATTTGTCATTTTTGAAACCAAGACACAGGCTGCTATTCAGTTCAAAGTAGGCAAAATATCACTTGAGTATGTTTACAATTTGAAAAAGAATAAATTCACATCTAGAAGCCACACCAGATTTCTAAATCAATTAAGAAAATTATTCAATTTACTTCCAATTTCCACCAAAAATATAACAAAAAAGTAGGAAGGCTTGTTTTTCTTTCTCCTCTATATTCAGTGTCAAATCTAATGGAAAATTTCATGAAGTTCAAATGATCTTGATTTGGGAAATCTGAGGTATACTGCATATTATTTACGCTGTTTTTATTTGCCATTTATTAATCTTATCCATAAGAAGTTGCTGGTGATGGGCAAAAAACAAAAATACCTCAAAAATCAATGGTAGCAAATGATTAGCTCACATATTGCTTACAAAAAATAGAAAAATCAGTGGGGCAAGTGAATGATTAGGCTCACCTATACCCCTTCACTTGAAACTTTTATACCTTCCCCTCCATAAAGATTGCTCAAAAGATTAAAAATAACATGAGTTCTAAAAGGTGAATGTTTTAGTGAGAACCCAGGAGAAAAATAAAAATCACCAGTACTGTAAGCAGAAAGATTTTCACGAGAGGCTACTTTGTACTAATGCAAAAAAGCTACTGCTTTAACTCCTTTGTTAAAGGACTTAAATTCACATTCTGAAACATAATGCTCACAGGTACATACACATGTTGTAGAAATACAAAAATGAGTATAAGCTGAAAACACTGGATTCATGAAACTAGAGAAAGAAGGAGAGAAGAGAATAAGACAGGAGAGGAACACAATGGGAACAGTAATTGTGTTTATAAAGCTTAAAAGGAAGAAGAAGAGCAGCAACAGGAAATAATACATTGTGCTCATATTTTATAAGGCTAAGAATAGGCATATATGTGTTCATTAATTTCATAATAAAGTAAATAAAGTATCATTTAAATAACCAAAAAGGTACATGCACTGGATATATAAAAATGTACAAATGATTCATGAAAGAAATTATAAGACTTCATTAAATGACAGTAAAAAAGATGTAAATAAGTGGAAAGATATAAATGAATGTTTATGGAAAGGATCCATTTTAAAGAGAGAAATTTTCCCCAAAAATTAACTTATAAATGAAAAAGTGTCAACAGCCATTCTCTAGAATTTCACAAATGATTATAAAATGTATACAAAAAAGCAAAGAGCAAAGAATGGCCAGTGAAGTCTGGGCAGATGTGCCTACCAAAAATCCTCTTCCAAATGCTAATGATTAATAAAGTCAAGATAAAGACACAGTGGAAGTAACACACAGGGATTGACAACAAAAGAGAAAACTTATACTACACACAGAAACCACTGCCAGATAGAGTACAGTCCTAAATGAGAGAAAAAAATGTATACAATTTATAACCACTTTTTAAATATTATAGCAGGGAAGCATTTCTAAAACAAAAGAACAAAAGCTCTATTAAAAAAAAAGAAGAAGAATGTAAATTGAACCACACTAAAACTAGTAATTTGTGTTGATCACAAAGCACAATTAAAAAAAAACAAGTTACAAACTAAAAGAGTCTGAGGCATGTGTGTATGCATATGATTGTTTGTGAATATACACACATTCACACTCAAAAAAGAACTCCTATCTACAAATTTAACTACCACAAATCAGTAAGAAATCACAAATAGAAAAATTAGCAGAACTCTTCAGAGAAGATTTAGAAAATGGCTCATAAGCCTACAAAGGACATTCGATCTTATTCTAACTGATATAACTGCAAATTAAAACCAAAAGCTACAATTTCAGACCCATAAGATTGACAAACACCTTTAAATCCCAACAAATACAGGTGTTGTCAATGTCAAAGCTCAGTGGTGGAGCGCTCCACTAGCATGTGTGAGGCACTGTGTTCAATTCTCAGCACCACATAAAAATAAATAAGTAAAATAAAGGTATATTAAAAAAAAAGAATATTGTCAATGAGAGCAAAACCCCATGTAGGGGAACAAGACAGGGATGTCCTCTTTCACCACTTCTATTCAACATTGTCCTCGAAACTCTAGCCAAAGCAATTAGGCAGACTAAAGAAATTAAAGGGATATGAATAGGAGAAGAGGAACTTAAGCTGTCACTATTTGCTGATGATATGATTCTATATTTAGAGGATCCAAAAAAGTTCTCCAGAAAACTTCTAGACCTCATCAATGAATTCAGCAAAATAGCAGGCTATAAAATCAACACGCATAAATCTACAGCATTTTTATACGCAAGCAACGAAACAGCTGAAAGGGAAATGAGGAAAACAACTCCATTTGCAATAGCCTCAAAAAAAATAAAATACTTGGGCATCAATCTAACCAAAGAGGTAAAAGATCTCTACAATGAAAACTACAAAACATTGAAGAAAGAAATTGAGGAAGACCTTAGAAGATGGAAAGATCTCCCATGTTCTTGGATAGGCAGAATTAATATTGTCAAAATGGCCATACTACCAAAAGTGCTATACAGATTCAATGCAATTCCAATTAAAATCCCAATGATGTACCTTACAGAAATAGAGCAAGCAATTATGAAATTCATCTGGAAGAATAAGAAACCCAGAATAGCTGAAGCAATCCTTAGCAGGAAGAGTGAAGCGGGGGGATCGCAATACAAGAACTTCAACTATACTTCAAAGCAATAGTAACAAAAACGGCATGGTATTGGTACCAAAATAGACAGGTAGATCAATGGTACAGAATAGAGGACACGGACACAAACCCAAATAAGTACAATTTTCTCATACTAGACAAAGGTGCCAAAAATATGCAATGGAGAAAAGATAGCCTCTTCAACAAATGGTGCTGGGAAAACTGGAAAACCATATGCACCAGAATGAAATTAAACCCCTATCTCTCACCCTGCACAAAACTCCACTCAAAGTGGATCAAGGACCTCAGAATCAGACCAGAGGCCCTGCATCTTATAGAAGAAAAAGTAGGTCCAAACCTTCAACTTGTTGGCTTAGGATCAGACTTCCTTAACAGGACTCCCATAGCACAAGAAATAAAAGCAAGAATCAACAACTGGGATAGATTCAAACTAAAAAGCTTTCTCTCAGCAAAGGAAACTATCAGCAATGTGAAGAGAGAGCGTACAGAGTGGGAGAATATCTTTGCCACTCATACTTCAGATAGAGCACTGATTTCCAGAATATATAAAGAACACAAAAAACTCTACATGAAGAATACAAATAACCCAATCAACAAATGGGCTAAAGAAATGAATGGACACTTCACAGAAGATCTACAAGCAATCAACAAACATATGAAAAAATGTTCACCATCTTTAGTAATAAGAGAAATGCAAATCAAATCTACACTAAGATTTCATCTCACCCCAAATAGAATGGCGATTACAAGCATTATCAAGAATTATAACACAAAAAACATAAAATACATAAAACACAAAACACATAAAATAATTATCAAGAATACAAGCAACAACAGGTGTTGGCGAGGATGTGAGGAAAAGGTACACTCATACATTGCTGGTGGGACTGCAAATTAGTGCAGCCACTCTGGAAAGCAGTGTGAAGATTCCTTAGAAAACTTGGAATGGACCCACCATTTGACCCAGCTATCCCACTCCTTGGCCTATACCCAGAGGACTTAAAATCAGCATACTACAGAGATACAGCCACATCAATGTTCATAGCTGCTCAATTCAGAATAGCCAGATTGTGGAACCAACCTAGATGTCCTTCAATTGATGAATGGATAAAGAAACTGTGGTATATATATACAATGGAATATTACTCAGCTATAAATAATACTAAAATTATGGCATTTGCAGGCAAATGGATGAAATTGGAGAATATCATGCTAAGTGAGATAAGCCAATCTCAAATATCCAAAAGGCAAATGATCTCACTGATAAGCGGATGATGACACATAATGGGGGAGTGGGAGGGGAGCAAGAATGGAGGAAGGAAGGACTGTATAGAGGGAAAAGAGGGGTGGGAAGGGTGGGGGTGAGGAAAAAAATAACAAACCTCATTACCCTATGTAAATGTATGATTCCACAAATGGTATGCTGTTACTCCATGTACAAACAGAAACAACATGTATACCATTTGTTTACAATAAAAATAAATTTTAAAAAAAAACCATATAGGCACTGTAGGAAACAAATTTGGCATTTCTAATAAAGCTGAACCTGCCCACCTTCTTTGACTCAGCAAGTGTGCTCCCAGGTAACACAGCCCAGCTGTATATGTACATCAGATACACATAGAAAAACATTCTTAGCAGCATTGTTTGTACTAACAAAACACATAAAATAATTTTCCATTAATAACAATGGATAAATATCATAACTGAAAATGAATTAAACCACAGTTGCACTCATCAACATGACTAAAACTCACAAATGTAACTGCACTGGAGAATGTAGGAGCTTGAGGGGGACAGCAAAGATTCAAGGCAACTAGGTGAAAGGTCAAAGCTGGCAAAAGGAGAAAAAAGAGGAGCCAGTTTGGAGAGAGCTTAAGTTTACCAAAGAGGCCGAGGAAGTCCCACAAGAATAAGATATAAGAGATAGTGGAGCACATCTAGTCAGCAGGGTTCTGGGGAAGAGGTGGTTACTCCACGGAGAAGTTCCATGAGAGAAGCAGACTCCTTTAGAGAACAGAGAGAGGCCATGTGTGCATGGAGAAAGAAGAGAGGGAGAGAGGGAGAAACTTCAGACCACAAAGCTCTAAAAAAAAAAAAAAAAAGAAAACTTTTCAAATATCTCATCATCGGGTTTCACTAAGAGAAACAGTAAACAACCCTGAAGTACTAAATTCTTTTCCTTTTTCTTCTTATTAACTAAAGTTATCTATCAAGTGACTTGAAATCAAAGCCAAAAATCCTTTTATGACTTAACTGTAAATGAAAGAAGAATTCCCAAAGTGGTGTGCAAATGATGCTGCCTTCCCAAGACCCAGAACCACTTCCAAAGATAGCTGAAAGCAAAGACAACACAGATAAACCACCTCGAGCCCACTGCCGTACCAGAGCTGACAACAGGATGATGTCAGAAAGGAACTCCTGCCTCTGCTGTTTGAAGAAAATGTCATGGTTGTATTTTAGGGTAGTATATGCTGAACCCTGTCACAATCTCAAAATCCATTTAAATGGGTAAATAGTTCACTTGAACAACAACAAAAAAAAAAAAAAAAAACCAGTAAATTGCAAATAGGACAGAAAAAATCTCCCAAAGTAGACGTAAAAAGAAAAAAGATGGAGGATAGAAGAGATGTCAATGAATGGATATAGAGGATAAAATACAGAGCTCTAACATAACAGGAAGCTCTAGAAGAGAAGAATGGAGAAAACTGAAGAAGTAACATTTGAACAGATAATGGCTGCATTTCTCCCCAAAATACAGAAAATCACTAGTTGTCAGATTACAAAGGCCCGTCAAACGTCATTTAAGAGTTAAAAAGAATTCATAGACCCACATTATAATGAAATAGCAGACCATTAAGGGAAATAAAGAAAAACATAAAAACTACTTTCCAAGAAACACAATAAGTACAGAGGAAAGACAATAAGATTGACAGTGGACTTCTCAATAGTAACAATAAAAAATATTACCAAAATATGGAGAGATATAAATGTGGAACTTAGAATTCTATTAAATAAGAAAGGAGGGGGAAATTTCAGACATATAAAAACAGACTTTTACTGTCTACAATCTTTGTTAAAAGCAACACTAAAGATGTACTTTAGTAGGAAGAAAATAAAATCCCAGAAGGAGTAAGTAAAGCAAAAATGAGAAAAGACAATAACAGATAATTAATGCTTGTAAAATAAGAATAAGAATTTGTATGTCTAAGAATTATATGATGAGACAGTAACATACTAGTTTAAAAGCACAAACTGAAGTCAGACTGAGTTTGAATATGAACCAAAGTTATCTTTCAAACTAAGGAAATAACTCAAAGAACAATTATGACATCTAAGAAAGTAATTCATATTTTTGTCTCTGTTGACCATCAACAGAGATTAACAACAGAGTAATGCAAGAGCTGAGTTGAAAAGACAAACTGTGATTTTCAGATGAGTTAAACTTTCGTTAGGAATCTTAACCAAAAATATTAAGAAAGAAAATTTTCCTATTGTTCAAAAAGTTTTTCATGACTGCCTTATTTGGATATTCAATCCAGGGAGTAAATATGTAATGTCTTTGCAAAACTATTTTATTCTTTTAAAATCTTGCTTTGAAAAAAATAAAAAATGTTACCAAAGAGAAGCTAGACAGGTAGAGGGAAGAAAATTGTGTTGAAGACACTCGTAAAGTCCTGCTGGACCAGGAAGAGATATGAAACTCTGGGTTGGTAAGGTACTTGACAAATTTCTTTAGTTTCATGTGATGAAATTACATATTGGGTAGGATTCGGTTTTATCTAATTCCTTTGCATTATGGCCAAAAATTATCACAATTCAATTACATTTTAGTTCTCTAACTATTTAAATGTTTAATATATGCAGAGGTCTTCAGTTCTCTTTCCAATAAATAGAGTATAATTTGGCAACTTGCAAAGAATTGCCTCTGTCTAAAATCACCTCCTTCTCATCATTTTACAAGCCCTACAATGCTTTCAGATTCCTAAAGGATGGCCACCAGGCTTGTTCTTCTACTTTCCACATAACTAGCTTAATTTCAAACACAATTGGCCTTTCTTCGGGTTGAATAGATTCCTCTAGCTTTCCTCTAGCTTTCACTCTGGCAAGCAATACCATAAATCTTTCTTACCAGGGTTTCTCCTTCTTGGGATTCACTTCTATTTTATTGTTAATAACAATCAGTTTCTAAGAACTTTGTTATTTTACACCAGTCACACTTTAAATGTCTTTCTTTTGGATTATTTGGCGAGGCTTATTGGAGTCAGAATAAGTATTATCAACATGCATTTATTCAATAAATAAACACTGGGAACCCCAACTTACCAGTCCCTGTTCTGCTCAAAAACATTTTTCTGGGGCTGGGGAGATAGCTCAGTTGGTAGAGTGCTTGCCTCCCGAGCACAAGGCCCTGGGTTCAATGCCCAGCACCGCCAAAAAAAAAACATGTTTCTGCTCAAAAACCCTCTTAAAGCTTGCCACCTCACTCTGAGACAAGCCCAGACCATTCTGCTGTTCTACAAACCTACCTTCCCTCATCTTCCACAATCTCCCTGATCTCTCCTTTACTCTGCTGCTGTTTACACTGGCCTCCTTGCTGTTCCTCTAGACAGCCTGTCATATTCCCACCCTAGGATCTTTGTGTCCACAAGTGTGGCCTCATAGTGGCCAGAATTCCCCTCCCAGCCCCTAGACTTTGACTTGACCATAACAACCTATTTTGCTCACTGGGAGTTAGTGGAGATGATTCAACAGAGCCTTAAAATATCTTGCACTATTAAGCCTGGTCTCTTGCACTCCATCTTTTTTGCCATAAAAAAATAACAGGAATTTGGTATTGCAGTGGTGTTAAAAAATTGGGAGATATACAGAACATATGTGAATATAAACAATAACCTGAAATCAAGTCAAGCCTGGATTACAAAAACCCTAGAACCACAGACATCAGGTGTTGTAAGCTACAGATTTTTAGGCAATTTCTTATAGAACCTTATTGTGAAAATAACAAACAAATTGAAATCCACCAACTCTCCGATAATTCACACCCTTTCCATGTTTTTTTTCCTTAATAGCACTTAAAGAGAATACATATTTTACATCTTTGTTTATTCTCTATCTCCCTGTATAGCATATGCACACACATTCTTACCCAAATAGAAGCCCCATAAAGAAAATAATTGCTGTTTTATTGTTATCACCCCTGTACTAAGAAAAAGATCTGCTAAGGGTTCAAAAAGCATTGTTAAATGAAAAATAAGACAGCCAGAGTCCCTGCACTCGTGGAATTTACATGTAATGGAGAAACCCAGAAAATCAGCAAGTATGCAATAATTATTTTAGATAGTTATGAGTATTATAAGCAAAATAAAGAGTATGGAATAGAAATGATAAAGTGCTAGTAGGAAAGAGTGTATAGGAGATTAAACAAAGTCGTGAGGGAGTATCACATAAGCCTTGTCCTGAATTCAGTCTTGAATACGTCTCGGGAGACCGTTCCGGATAAAGAGAATTGAAAATGCAGTGACACTCAGGCAAGAACGAGCTTTTTCTTCAAGGACAAGAACCAGAGCTTAGAATGGTAGGGGATGATGAACAGGTAGACAAGATCTGATCACCAGGTGTCTCCCGGGGCCTCATATGGTCTTCAGATTTTAATCTAATCATAATCGGAAGCCTTTAGAGAGTTTATATAGGAAGTGGTTTGTTTTTTAGATCACTGTGCGTTACATGAGTCATAGGGGCAAGAAGGAAGGGAGGGAGATGAGGAAGGAGCTGCTGCACTTAGTAAGGGCAAGAGCCCGTGGTGGCCAGACTGATCAGAGGTATTGGCAGGGAAGGTGAGGTAACTGTAATCACTCGTGAAAGCAGAGGTAATAAGAATGGCTGGCTGAATAGACAGATGTGTTGTACAAGAGAAGGAGTCATCTGGAGGCTGAAGAGACTCGAATCAAGGGTGGCCACTTAGTTTCTGTCTGAACAACTTACCAAATAGTAGTTTCATTAATTGAGTTGAAGGTGAGCAGTTACAGGGAAGAGACATAATGAGCTCCATTTTGTACAATTATGATCAGCTTCTCTATACAAGGCACTATGATACACAGAAGTCACAGGTATCTGTTCTGAAGAACACTTAAGCTTTTGTCAGTCGCTAAATAGAATCAATAGTTTCACTGCTATCTAGATACTACTAGACGCAGCTCAGATCAAAACACAAACAGAATGGTCCACAGCAGATGCTGCCATTCTCTGGTTCTTATTAAACAATCTTGGATAGTTTGGTTTAGTCAGGGACAAGTATGTGACCAGTTAAAAAATACTTATCATATAAACCATTTATGGTTAAAAAAAAGGGGGGGGGGGGAAACGAATACATATTTGAGTTAGCTTTAGAGTCATTTAAGAATCTCTAGAAGGATTAAAAAAAAGAAGAAGAAGAAAGACAACTATCCGTAGCTATTGAGGGGAAGGGTACAAAAGTAGAAATGAGGGAGATATGTAAAAGTAAGATTTTACACTTGGATATTTTAAGTTTGATAATGAATTAGCTATTCAAAAGAATTGAAAAAAATTAATTTAAAAAAAAAACTCAACCCTTCACAAATTCCCTCACAGCTAGAGGTGATCAAGTGACAGTGTAGCAATGAGATTATAAATGAGAAGGGCTTCACCTTCCTGATAAACATAAAGGCAAGCTCTTCTTATAAGGCTCTTCTTATAATGGCTGCAGCTGGAGCAACCATTTGTGACTGGGAGAACAAAAAGCCACACCATAAAGAAACTGGGTCCTTGGCAACTTCCTCAAGCAGTTAACCAGCTCCAACCACCTACCTGGACCCCATGTTTTATCAGAAGGTATTAGATTAACCCCTCTAGATGAGATAAAGTTGTAACTGAAACAGTCTTGGAACCCAAGTCAGGCCTGCACCATGATAGAAAGGTGGCTAATGGATGGTCACAGTGGCAAGAAAATGTGACAGAAGGAACATAATGCCCCAAGGCACTTCTATATTAATTTCTTAGAATAAGTGGTTAAAAAAATAATATCATTTCCAACTCTCATAATTTACCTATTCTGATACATGTTTGGATAGCTGAGTTCCTCATACAAGCAATATAGAAGTTTTCACTGATTTCTTGTCTTACGTAAGTCATAGGAAGATACTATGAAAAGTATAGGACAAAAGATCTAAGGAGAAGTAGAACACTTGGAATGGACCCACAACTTGAGCCAGTTATCCCACTCCTCAGTTTATACCCAAAGGACTTAACATCAGCATACTACAATGATGCAGCCACATCAATATTTATAGCAACTCAATTCACAATAGCTAGACTGTGGAACCAACCTAAATGGCCTTCAATAGATGAATGGATAAAGAAACTGTGATATATGTACACACACAACACACACACACACAATGGATATTATTCAGCCATAAAGAAGTATAAAATTATGGCATTTGCAAGTAAATGGATGGAGTTGGAGAATATCATGCTAGTGAAATAAGCCAATCCCAAAAAACCAAAGGCCAAATGAATTCTCTGATAAGTGGATGATGAACATATCGGGGTGGGGGTGAGGAGAATGGAGAAGGATGGATTGTGTAGAGGGAAATGAGGGGTGAGGAGGGGGCGGGGGGAGGAAAGGATAATAGTGACAAACATCATTACCCTATGTACAGTGTATGATTATGCAACGGCAAATGGTATGACTCTACTACTCATGTACAACCAGAGAATGAAAGTTGTACCCCATTTGTGTCAATTAATTGAAAATATATAAAAGAAGATCTAAGGAGAAGAATTCTAGTATTGATTATGTCTAACTATGATTTTTTAGCCAATACCTGTCCAGAATTTGGTATAAAATCAGTTGGTTACCATTTGAATTCATAACAAGAGTACAGAATAGCTATTTTTTAAATTACAAAGCCTTAAATTCTACTACTTTTCACCTGAAATGAGTATTTAAAGATGATGGTCAAGAATAACCCAATCAATAAGTTGGCAAAGGAACTGAACAGGCATTTTACAGAAGAAGAGATATGAAAGATCAAACATATATATGAAAAAATTTCAACATCTCTAGCAATTAGAGAAATGCATACTAAAACTACACTGAGATTTCATCTCGCTCCAGTCAGAATGGCAATCAATATGAGTGAACAGCTTTCTGTGCTACCCAGGGAGGGATCCAGATGGCATTGCTCTTGATTCCCGTGGTAACTTAAAAGGGAAACTGTCACAATGTACCAGAGCTCTTGTCCTGCAAATGAAGGAAGAGGAGTCCTCAAATTCCTTGCAGCAGGAACCCCACTGGGTGGCACCCAACCTTGATTTCCAGATGGAACAGAAGGAAAAGTGAAGGCATTCTACATCATAACTCTGAAGAGGACCTGGGAGAAGCTTCTGCTGGCAGCTGGTGCTACCGCTGCCATCGAAAACCCTGCCGATGTCAGTGTCATATCCTCTGGGAATACTGGCCAGCGGGCTGTGCTGAAGTTTGCTGCTGCCACTGGAGCCACTCCTGTTGCTGGCCACTTCACTCCTGGAACCTTCACTAACCAGATCCAGGCAGCCTCCAGGTGCCACGTCTTCTGGTGGTACTGATCCCAGGGGCTGACCACCCGCCTCTTACAGAAGCATCTATGTCAATCTGCCCACCATTGCTCTGTGTAACAGACTCCCCTCTGTGCTACGGGACATTGCCATTCCATGAAACCAATAAGGGAGCTCATTCTGTGGGTCTGATGTGGTGGATGCCGGCCCGAGAAGTTCTGCACATGTGTGACACCATTTCCCATGAACACCCGTGGGAGGTCATGCCTGATCTATACTTCTACAGAGATCCTGAAGAGATTGAAAAGGAAGAGCAGGCTGCTGCTGAAAAAGCTGTGACCGAGGAGGAATTTCAGGGTGAATGGACTGCTCCAGCTCCTGAGTTCTCTGCTACTCAACCTGAGGTTGCAGACTGGTCTGAAGGTGGGCAGGTGCCCTCTGTGCCTAGTCCAGCAGTTCCCTACGGAAGACTGGATGTGCCCAGCCCGCCGCTGAAGACTGGTCTCAGCTCCCATGCTCAGGCTACTGAGTGAGTAGGAACAACCATGGAGTGGACTTGAGCTGTCCTGTGGACACTTATTAAGCAAGATGGAAATGAGGTTACGGAAAATAAACACCAGTTTTCTTAAAAAAAAAAAAAGAATACAAGGGAAACGAATGTGGCAAGGATATGGGGGGAAAGGTAACTCATACATTGCTGCTGGGAACCGCAAATTGGTTGCTGAACTACTAGGGAAAGGAGTGTAGGAAGATTCCTCAGAAAACTTGGAATGAAACCACCATTTGACCCAGTATCCCACTCCTTGGGCGTATACCCAAAAGACTTAACTCAGCATACCTATAGTGACATGGCCACATCAATGTTTACAGCAACTCAAATTCCAATAGCTAAACTGTGGAAACAACATAAGTGCCCTTCAACAGATAAAGAAAATGTGGTACATATACACAATGGAATATTAGTCATAAAGAAGAATGAAATTATGGCATTTCCGGGTAAATGGATGGAACTGGAGACTGTCATGCTAAGTAAAATAAGCCAATCCCAAAAAACCAAAAGCTGAATGTTCTCTCTGATATGTGGATGCTAACACATAATGGGGTAGGGGTGTGGGTAGAAGTTCACTGGATTAGACAAAGGGGAATGAAGGGAAGGGAGGGAGGATGGGAATAGGAAAGACAGTAGGAGAACTGGACATAACTTTCCTATGTTCATGTATGAATACACCACAGTGAAACTCCAAATCATGTACAACCACATGAAATGGGGTCTTAATTAGAATAAGTTACACTCCATCTATGTATAATATGTCAAAATACACTCTACTGTTATATATGTCTAAAAGGAACACATTTTTTTAAAAGAATTATGCTTACAGTAAGAAATGTTCTTACATTCATGTTTGTTTACCACTTTTAATTTCTTCAATAGGATATTTTCCTAAGGCACTAATAAAAGTAGAACATATTTGTTTTAAAGAAATCTTTTCAAATCAATTCTGCCCCAAAAGGAGAGATGTCTCTGTGTTTTGCAGAATTTCTCAGGAATACAGTGCATGTGCCTTGCATTACTATATGTAAGTTACATGATAGACATGGTCACCCATTCATCCTGCTAATGTATTTATAGATTATCAAACCTTAATACCAAAGAATCCTAACAATCTTTTCCCTCTACCTTTTCACAAAAGTTCCAAAACATTACCTTTTAAGCAAATATCCACATTTCCTATCAGATTCAACATCTACACTTCAGTGCTAGTTTTCCATGGTTCAAGACCAAACAATATCAATATCCTTAAGATTTGCAAGGGAAGAAACAATTGGATGAAGTACTCTGAATTCCAATTTCAGACACCTCCATGAGAATATATACAGAGAGCTACATGTTCCTAGTTATTACTGTTTCTCTCTCCCTAGTGCCTGAGTTATTCCTGGGTAGTAAATGAAAGACACAGAAATGTACATTAACTCTCTCAGGCCACTTGGGAACTATTTGGTGTAGAACTACTGAAAAGTACTAAACGTGACTCTAAGAGTATGGCTTGCTAGCTCAGAATCGTTCCAACACTAAGGAAAATACTTCATTGTTGTTTAACATTATCTGTTAGATGTTGTTTTTTTAAACTAGCACTATGCAAAAAGTTTAATGAGATGATTTTCAAATGGAAATAAACATCAAAGGAGTTACTAAGTCTCTGAAAATAATACAGATCAGAAAGGCAACCATGAAGCTCAAAATTTTATTACCTTGATAATGTAATCTTTTAAAATGTCTGGATATGAAATGAGACCATTTGTTTAAACTGTGACTGTGACGCTGTTTTAAAAACTTAAGAGTATATATATGAATGAGACACCGTGTATAATGGAGGAGAAATGGAATAAGTAAATATTTCAGGAAGCACTGAATGCATAAATAAATGTGATTTAGAAGACACAGGCTGCGAGATCAACTATCCATCTTAAAATTTCAGTGCTTTGGTGGGTAAAACAGTAAGAGAAAAACAATGTTGTTTGCACTTAGAAAACCTGTTTCTAATCAACTGAGCTACTCCTATGGGGTCAAATAAAAATGATTAGCTTATTAAAAGCATAGCTTTGCTATTTAATAAGCAAAAATGATTGAAAATTCTGCACCAGATCCTGATAATTTTAGTGTTTTCTAGTTAAGCCTGCAAAATTGCATTCATTATTAGTGTCTAGATTCATTAACAATTCAATTTATAGATATTAATGCTTATAATGCATGCTTCGCTTGCAAAACTTGAAGAGAAATTGTTTTCAATTAGCTTTCATGGATCATGAATCCAACCGGCTGGGTATTTTTAGACAAAAGATACAAACACATCCCAAGCAATGCTAATGCACAGCTGGGACTTGTGTATAAGGTCACTTGAGCTAACAGTTTAAAAGGAAAAACAGTAAATGAGTTTTACACAGATGAGCAAGACAGGAACAGTCTTCTATTTCCAACCAAATATTTGAAAGGCATATATGCACTTAAGAAAAATGGCAACTAAATTATTTGCTTTTGAGATTTCTAGAAGACAAAACCATGAGACACGAAATTGGCAAGCTAAACTCAAGGAGCAATATTCTGATATAAGGACAATATGAGAAAACTCAGTGAGAGGCCTTTAATTGTCCCTTTGTAGAAAAGAAAAGGTATTTCTTAGAAGTCTCAAGCTTAATAGAAATGCAAATTCTGTCACTTGCACAAGGGACATGCCCCAGTAGTAGGAGAATAAAAACAGATTGATGTCAAATGATCCAGATGACAACCTAGATTTACAGATAATTATTAATTCTCCATTCATGTCGGGCTACCAATTCAGTTTCTATTTACTGTCAGTGACAAAGGGTACTACTAGGTAGAAGAGCTATTCTCTGGAGGATGTCCATCTCCTCAGGACACATTTCTCTCATAAAAGTCTTCATGTAAACTGAGCAGTAGCCATTTTTGCACTTTTCATATAATATGGTCTCATATCATTTGTTATGGGATCAGATCGATATCTCCACGTGGTCTCTGCTTGTGCATAGCTTGTTATTTACTGGAATATCAAACGAACAAAGAGATTTCTTATGCTATAACTGAGAGATATTTCATTTGCCTTCACTGAAATGCTGACCCATGTCATAATGAAAGAACATAATTAATAATGATTCTTGATTGTTTCAAGAACTAGTTTCAATTCCCTCAAGAATCTCATGAAAGAGTCCTACACAAAAATCTAAAGCTAGTAGTATGTATCAAAGTAAGGTCTGAGAAGATACAAGAGTCTAAAAAGCAAACAAAACATACTACAACTCTAAGAACATAAATGTCTTAATAGTACAGTTAACAGACCATGAAAAGAATAAAAACTCTTCAGGAATACTTGAGGAAGTAGGAGAACATGTAAAATACTCCTTCAAAAACTACATGGAACTTGGTATTGAAGTTTACATATTAGTCTAGGAAAAACAAATAAATGCCTATAAATACTTATTTATTATGTTCTTTAGATTTACAGTGGTATAACATTTCCCAAAGACAATTGGGAGTCTAATATAAATCAGAATTACTTTAAAAGGCACTTAATAAAACTAAAATTATCAGGATTAAAATCTAGATTTCTGAAAAATAAGAACAAAATGAATATGATTGCTTCACAAGATAATAAAAACTAATACAAGGAGAATGAACTAAAACAGGTAAGAAGAAAAATGTAAAACAACTTTAGGGAGAAAAGTGAAATTTTCCATTTTTGATATATTAATTTGAAGAACGTTCTAAATGACTAATAGAAAAAGAATGAGGTTAATAGCAATATGATAAATGGGACTAAGTGCAAAATTAATGCTATAAACTTACTTGTTATTAAGTAAGTATATATTTCTGCATGATATACTAATACATAATACATGTAATATCTAATGTAATACACATACATGTACATTTCTCACACAAATTCACAATGAGTAATTATTCTTAAAAACAAAAACTACAATTTATTTTTTAAACCAAATAAGTTATTTGATAAATTACTGTCCCCAAACACACATATACACACACACACACACACACCCCTAAAAAGGAATGAGGAGGACCATGGTCATTGAAGAAATCATTAGCAGTACCACATTACTATTCAGGTCCATAATTCATTTTTAGTATTAGAGTCCATAGGGGCCTGGTTTGCTTTGCCACGCTGAAAATAGGGAACAGCAGGGATTCCTGTTACAAGAAGCTAGCTTCCCCCATTTTTTTTATAAGCTTCCTCCAGCTTCTAAGTGCTCTGATTATTCTTTTGTCTCTCTGAGGCTAATCTATTACTTAAGGTACTTCTCCCTCCTTGCTCCTCCCATGCCTCTGTAATGAATGCAAAGGTCAGTGACCCCCTCAGGAACAGTATTTTCAGCAAGGGGTGTGATGAGGTAGTCATGGGACTTCCATTGCTGGTAACACGAGTCACAGGCTATATTCCCTCACTGAAAATTTAACCCAAAGATCTCTCAATGCTAAAATTATATTTCACAACCTATATCATCTACACAGTCCATACAATTTAGGTTATAAAACAACAAAGGCTATTTGGAGGATGACAATAAAGAGTAATAAATATAACAGGGTATATGGATGATCAGAAATACAAAGTGGCATGTAATACTATTAAAGAGCAGTTTGCACAGGTGGTCGAGTGTGGAGATCTGGGGTTAACTAGATCTCATCATTATGAGGAAGCGCATGTGGGATGGGGACAGAGGTACTTAATGTTACTTCACCCATAAGAGAAAACGTAAGTGCCTTTCTTATAGTAATTTCTTAGAGAAACAAATGACGACAACAACAACAAAAAAACTAATTCCATGTAATGTAACATAGGACAAGTTAAAACAAATATGACAACTCCTACTTTATATTAGGTAGAGGGATGTGAAGGAGGGAAGGGATATGGGGGTAGGAAGGACATTAGAGTGAAACTGACATTAGTACCTCATGTACATATATGACTTCTTGACCAGTGTGATCGTGAGATATGTACAATCAGAAAAATGAGAAATAACACTCCATTTATGTATGAACTATCAAATGTATAATTGCATTCTACTGTCATGTACAACTAATTAGAACAAATAAAAAATTACTAAAAAAAAAAATTACAACTCCATGAAGGTAGGCATATCATCTTACTCAACAATGAACCCCCATGGCCACCTTAAAATAATGTCTGCTTCATAGTATGCACTCATATATTTGTTGAATGAACAAATTATTCCTCATAATGTGGCCTAAGTTTTTTCCCAAGTAAAGCAAAATAATAACAGTTTTTTTCAAGGGTGTTTGTTAGGATTAAAAGAAATGAAGCAGGCTGGAGGTACACCTGTAAACCTGAGCAGGAGGATTACAAGTTGTGGCCAGCCTGGGCAACCTGACAAAAACCCTGTCTCAAAAAAAAAAAAAAAAAAAAAAAATTTTAAAAAGGGATGGGTATGTAGCCAATGGCAGAGCACTTGCTAGCATGTATGAGGCCCTGAGTTCAAGCCCCAGTACTACCAAAGAAAAAGATAAAAGAAGTCAAGCAGTAACCTATGATAAAGGTGGAGAGTAAAACCAAGTAAATGGACATGTGGGGACTCCATACTATTTTGTAATTTTTCTGTAATCTAAACTTATTCCAAATAAAGCTAATTTTTTTAAAAAAGAAATTAAGCAACCACTTAAACCAGCATCTGATATGTGGCTAGAATGATCAAGAAATATTTGCTGACTCTCCTCTTGACACTATCCATGTACTTAAGGAATCAATTTGTTAGCTCCTAAAACTTGCAATAGTCCTAAATTATCTCCAGTGTTCTCACCGATACTACGAAAGGTCTATCACCACTACCTTCTACTTTGTTTGCTCTTCTTCTTTTTTCTCTCTTGTACTGTCCCCCTCCCCTGTTCTCTTCCTGTCATGGGAGGAAGGCTTGAGGAGGTCCCTAAGGGGGTCTCCTCGACTCAGGACCAGTGGAGTTCTGGACAAACATCACAGAAAAAAAATTAAGGATGTTATGAGTGGCACAAGCAGAGGTTTATTTAGGAAAGCAAGGATTACTCAAAGGAAAAGACAGATATGGGCTATCTTGGACGAGGATTCTAATATCTACAGAGGGACAGTACCTCGGTTCTGACCTAGAGTGGAGTCAGGGCAAGATTACACAATTTCATGTCAGTTTTTCTTATGCGGTCATGGCCTTTGCATCATGCTACTTGCTGGGAGTAAGGACAAGGGCCACAGACAGATTGCTCAGGAGTTGCTTATTTTGCAGTCTAACAATTCATGGGTATTTCTAGAATTCCAACAGATCATAGGAGCTTCTCTTTTGAGATTGTGTATTTATTTTTCTATTTATTTGTATCTCCAAATCCCTGTCTCAATCCCAAGTAGTATTGATTCAAACTTATGGGAATGTTTTGGTGGCAACTTCTATTTTATTTATGGGAAAATGTTATGCTAATGCTGTTGGAAGAGACGAGTGACTTTACTTAAAGGCTAATTCCAGTTCCCAGATGTTCTGACACCCTAAGTCTAATATTCATAAATAGGATGACAATCTAGTTAAAATACAAAAACATTCATCCCCTTCAAATGCAGAAAAAATGCTTATACAGACCAATTTTCCAGTTAATGACAGAATGAGTGCCAAATGCACAATAGGTCTATGAACATTTTTCATGAGATATTTTTTTCTTACAACTGACAATGACATTTTTAAAAAGTTCTTTCAGAAAAAAGTATTGGTTATTCTTTCTCAAAAGCAATCTTTCTTCTTTTTTTAATATCAGAAAGTTTGAATAGAAGATTTAACATTATCAGTATAATTATATCATTTGGGGAAAATATTAAAAACCATTCCAAAATAGCAAAAACCATTCCAATAGTATAAATGGGATCATTTTCTCCATGATTTCTACTAAAAACTGGAAAATGCATTACCATTAGAAAAAAGAAAAACATTAATTAAAAAAATTATTTCCAGGGATATAAAATTTTTAAGAAACAAAACATTGACATATCCAACATATACTACTTTACCAAGAATTAAAATATATAAAAATTATAAAAATATATAAAATATATAAAATATGTTATATATATTATATATATTATATATATTATATATATTAAAATATATTATATATATTATATATATTATAAAATATATAAAAAATATATAAAATATATAAAAATTAATTTAGAATCATAGAAACAAAAGATAGTCTCTGAAATTTCCTAATACTTTCAGTTATCCATTTATAACAGAAGTATGCTCATCTGCTTCCTTACTTTCCCATTCCCAATACAGATCTTTGCTTTATCCAAATTCTTTGTAGAACTGAAAAACAAACAAAATGAGAAAATCAAATTGAAACAAGAAGCTATAAATATCTCCATTGGAAAGGGTTGTGAGTAAACATTTAAATACCAGATAGGTTGATGGGGAGTAGTCTTTTTCCAGTGGTTCTCAACGTTTGTGGTCTGAGGACCTCTTTGTGCTTCTGAATGCTGGATGTGGCACTGAGAGGTAACAGACAGATGTAAGCATGGGAACATGAAGTTAAGGATAATTCTACAAAACTGGGCCCACTGTACTGACCCCCAAATGCTTTCTTTTAAAAAGCTATTTACCTGGCATGGTGGTGAATACCAGTGGTTCAGGAGGCCAGCCTCAGCAATTTTGCCAGGCCCTAAGCAACTTAATAAGACCCTGTCTCAAAATAGCAAAAATAAATTTTTTAAAAAAAAGAACATGTTGGAGATGTGCCTCAGTCGTTAAGTGCCCTGAGTTAAATAGGGGAGAGAGAGAGAGAGAGAGGAAGGGAGGGGTCTGGACTAAGTCAACAGGATGTGCTGTATTCCTCAACAAACGCCTGTTATCTGTAGGAGAAATGCAGACCCGAAAGGCTCCTTTCCTGCTTCTAAGAACACAAATTACCCTGAAGAGGGAACTTTAGTGACCTTTATACAGACTAATTTCAGGATTCAAAGAGACAAAGTAATTAAAAGCAAAGTCACCTAACCATAAAATCTGCAAGAGCAAGTTCCAATTAGAGTTATTTAGCATGCGCAAAAATAATCCAAAGTTGCCTTGTATCTTTAAGCAAGTCATAATAGTAAATTCTTCCCTCCATTGGGTAAAATCATGCACAGTGGGCAGTTGAAAGTCTGATGCAAACCAGCTATCAGTCAAAAGTCAAGAGGTGGACCTGGGTGGAACTCTAGAAACTTTCCTGGAGTTTCAATATAACAAGGGGGCAGGAATGGGTCTCTCACACCCTTGGGAGTGTCCCCCTTTTCCCTTTTTCTATGCCTTCTAATAAACTCATGCCAGCTACTACGTGTGACTTGTCTGAAATCTTCCCAACATGGTTGCAAGAACCAGTGACTGAGGACATCTGCAATCAGTTCAGCTCCATGGACAGTCTTGCTCTCTAACAGTGGCATATGCCTTTAATCTCCACAACTCTGGAGGTTGCAGTAGGAGGATGACAAGTTGAAAGTCAGCCTCGGCAACTTTTTAAGACCTTATTTTTAAAATTTGTTTTTCTTTCCTTAAAAAATGGGCTGGAGCTATAGCTCAGTGGTAGTGTACTTGTCCAGCATGCACAAGCCCTAGGTACAGTCTACCAAGAAAAAGGTATTGAGAACTTTAAAAAGCTGGTTTATGTACTTATAACAATTAATAGTTACAATAATGGAAAATGAAACAAAAATTTTAAACTTTTACTTAATCACTTTAAAATAACAAATTAGATATTTAATAATATATTTTTATGAAGAACTATTTTCCTTACTTCTAAATATATCCATTTTTGTTTCCATATAGAAATAAAATTTTATATCATGAGCATCAAGGAAAAGTGATGTTTCAAGAAGAAATGCCATATTTATTCTCGAGTGAGAAGAATGAAGTATATTAAGAATATGCTAGACACCAGTTTGAGAAGCACAGGGCCTGGGGAAAACAAAACAACATAGCAGAGCAGGGAAAATGCTCCCCTTGGTATCTAGCAAGATGCACTGATCCTCACCCAGAAGCTTTCCAAACCATCAGTGGTCTCTTAATTAAAACATAGCTTGCCATTTACTCAGAGTTCTTTAACCAACTACACTGACCCTTTGGTTGGATATATTTGGTATGATATCTGTTAATTAAAAACTGGACTGGGGTTATTTTAAATTAGCCCAATCTGAAGCTAATTCATAATGTCCTTGGAGACTCTGGAGAAAAATTATATCCTACAGACACACACAAAAAATCTTTAATCTTTATCATCTATGGTCTCAGACCAGGTTCTAGTGTATTAGAATCTGGGGTTTTATTCTCTACTGGCTATTAATAAGAAATACTACAATTTTCACCTTATAGAATATACCTAGCAACTAAGCTTCCATTTTTTTTTTTTTTTTTACCTTGTAGAATGCAAGAAGCATAGAACTCTACATAAAAAGGCAAAATTTAATGAAAGACTGGTTTCTCTTTATTGTATATATAGTCAGGTCAAAACTTTGTGTCTGTCAAGTAAAGAAATATATACCAATCTTACATGCCTGGATTCTGCACAGCATTTGCAGGAGAATTGTTACTTCTACATACGTTACCTGAAACCAAAAGTATGCTACTGCTCTACAGTTGGTGCTACCTCACATGACATTATAGAGTCTTATTATGCTAGTGATTACAAAACTTGACTCATTAAATTCTCTAAAGGTGGGGTCATTGTAAATATGTATTTATAGGAAACTTCCTCAGTGGTGCTAATGTTGTCAATCAAATACACTTTTGAGTCTAACCAGTATTGCTCATCAGTGAGTGAGTTGAGAGACACAGAATATAGCATGGGTGTCTATTATGGTTTGGATGTGAGGTGTCCTCAAAAGCTCACATGTGAGACAATAAAGGAAGGTTCAGAGGAGAAATGATTGGGTTGTAAGAGTCTTAATGCAATCAGTGAATTAATCTCTGATGGGATTAATTGAAGTGGTAGGGTGTGGTTGGAGGAGACTGGACTTGGGGCGTGGCTTCGGGGTATATATTTTGTATCTGGAGAGTGGAGAATCTCTCTCTCTGCTTCCTGGTAATGTGAGCTGCTTCCCTCTGCCACACTGCCTTGATATTCTGCCTCACCTTGAACCCCAAGGAATGAAGCTAGCCTTCTACGGACTAAGACCTCTGAAACCGTGGGCCCTCAAATAAACATTTCCTCCTCTATAATTGTGCTGGGCAGATCATTTAGTCACAGCAGCAAAATAGCTGACTTGAACAGTATCCAAATTTAAATGGATTTTTCTTTATTTTTTTTTATTTTTTTATTTATTGTAAACAAATGGGATACATGTTGTTTGTCTGTTTGTACGTGGGTTAAAGGCATACCATTTGTGGATTTTTCTTTAAAAAGAAACTTAAAAATACTTAAACACAATTTTCATGTTTTTATGTACCTGTTAAAAATAAATTTAATTAAAAAAAATAGGTAAACAAATATAACTGGCAACCATTGTGCTCCTTTTGGTTTCTTTACTTAATTATGTCAAGTTGGCTGTCACCACTTGTGCGATTGCTGTTGTTTCTGGCTGCAAAATTCTTCTCCATCACATCCTTGTTCCCTTCGCTCAGATCACTCTTGCTCTCAGCAACATCATTTTACTTTTATAGTCTTCCTTAAAGATCCCTTGCCCCATCTTCAGCCTCTACCTCCCCCATTTATCCCATACTCTGGGACAAATACCACCAATCACAATCTGCAACTGTGTTATTTGTCTTTGTGCTTACGGTCGTCTCTTCTCACTAGACTGTCTTTCTTTTCATCATAAAATTCTAAAGTCCAAAATACTTGGTACAGGGGTTTGGAGGGGTAAGCAATGGATACCAAACCCAGGTAACTTAGCAGATAGGCTACCTGGTCAGAAATGGGAAGGAACAAAGAAGCACACTAGAGAACCAGTCTGCTGTCTTGGGCCCTGGTTTTTTACACTGCCGACACCACCCAAATGCAATCTGGTGATAAAAATGATGCTGCCTCTGGAAAGCAGATGTTGGCAATCACTGTTTCTTCTGTCATAATTTCTCAAGGGGTGGGAAGAGGCTGGGAATTTAGTCTTTTACATCATCAGTTCTGATTCAAACTTGATCTGTTTGGCAGAGTTTAGGCCATGTGACTGCATCCACCTTAAGGGTTCAGGAAAGCAAGTGTCTTGCATGTTCAGCTTCTGCAGTGCTAGATGAGCGTGGCCTCCAATACAAAGGAGGGCTCAGCTGTTAGGTAGCCAAAATAAAGGATAAATAGCTCCACTTACAGAGGCTCTCAAAAATCTCTTGAATGAATAAATCCTAAAATATATTTTAAAAAATACTATTAGAACAAGTTTTAAATAAGTACTTGTAACTACAAAATTTCTAGTATTTAACTGCTATCAATTACTATTTATTCTAATTCTGATTTCCTCCTTCCAGACTTGAATGAAAAAAAAAAAAAAAAATCTGTGCTTCCAAGCAGCTTGAATTTCATTAACCATGATGTAGGAGACAATGTGAGGGACTTTTGAGACAATGTGGAAAAGACTTGTTGCCCAGCTGCTGGGAGAGTGTGCACTGTATAGCCATCACCTGACAAGATATTCATGGAATGGCTCCCGGCTCCTTCCCTAGATACCCTCTTGATCCCCTTGCCTCAACTCCACTCTACTCTATAGAGCTGATCAGGCCCTGGAATTCCCCATGGTCCAGTCCAGTTGGCATATGTCCTTCATGTAGCTTAATTCCTCCCTCTGCTCACCCTTGCACTTGTCCTTTGCCTTCCACAGGTGTTGACCTCAAGGATACTCCTTAATAAACACTCTGCACACTAAATTCCTTTTCAGCTTCTACATCCTGGGGAACTCACCCTGGGACTGTTTCCACCAGCTGTGGTCAAAGAAAGTAAGTATTCAGAATGGGGGTTGGAACTGAAGGCTAGTAGTTTGGAATGAAAATTTTATGGGGCATTCTCATTACGTATATGTAGTTGATATAAAACCATTATAGCAAAGATAATTAGGTTCAACTAACAAACTGTTAACATGAGATCATATGGAAGCTGCCATGTTCTACCTGGAAAAGATAAAGTATTACCAGCACAAGACAGACAAAACTAAGTGATTACCAGGAGATTTTATTTGCTCCCTCAAGCTAAATAGTTGTTCAACATAAATAAAAATGCCAGGGACAGCTTGTGAAACCACTTAGTGTTTGGTGCTTCAAAAATTTTTGCTTTATAATTCCAGTAAACATAAACCAAACAATTAAATTTGAGGGTAATACATAACTAAGCCATAAACACTCTCAAGAGTCGTAATTTGTACTCTTAGTCCCACTTCTTTAAGAAATCTAAAGAAAGTGATAGAACATTGAATATTCTCAACCGAAATTAAGTAGAAACTTCACCTAAAACCTTTTTCTGGATTTAATTGTAAATGTCACTACATAGACCAGGGTTATAAAATTCTTTTAATTACATTCTACCCGTTTTTTTCGAGTACCCTTTCTCTGCCCAAATCCCCAATTTTAAATAAGGAGAATATAACACTGAGGTTACTTCATAGCTACAGTGTCTATAATTATCATTTTCAGAATATAGGGAGGAAAATGGAATTGAGAAATAGCTTGCCTCCAAGGAACAGTTTAGATTGAAAAGCACTACACCAACAAAAGCAGAAATCCTGCACTCTAACTTCCTATTAACAGATTCTAGATTGTAGCCTGAAGAAAAATAAGAACCTCAGCACTCTGTGCTGAAAAACTATTTAGCTTAGAAAATAAGTTAAACCCCCTTCATGCAGAAGCAGATTTCTTGGTGGGACCTGAAGTTAGTGACAGGAAGTTACTCAGTTATTAAGACATATCCAACTATGGAAATAATGTGGAGTTCCAAAAATAGTAACAGTTCTATTATTACCATAATATGAAAATAAATTATATTGTTTTTCTCTGTTACTAAATTTGGTTAATTATCCATGCAAAAAAAAAAAAAAAAGATATTTCTGGCAACCCCAAACCAAAATTATAGCTAACACTGTTGGGTTAGAAGACAGAGATTTCTACAAAAGGAAAAAAGTCCTTCTTAACTCTAATTCAAATGCTACATTTTACCAACTCAAAGGAATATAGTCTAACAACCACATTGAAACTTTTTTTTTCAAAGCCAATGAGATAACTTATTTTTTTGGCTAAACAGAGAATCTGATATGAGGCACACTGGCTTTGGTCTATAAAAGCGGCAACATTCAAAATGCTAGAATAGGGACAAGAAGAAATTCATAAAGTACTCAATATGAAGCTACATGAGCATCACTGTATTTGGGGTTTATTCAGAAAATGAAGCACAACCAAAAATTTTCAACACAATTGTACTATTAGGAACCACGACAAAAAGAGATTTTTAAAAAGGTCCAATGATGTGTTTTGTACATAACATACACTTTAAATAATTTGAAGAAAAAGAAAAAGATGTATCATTCACATAGTAAGCATAAGAAAGCTGGAGTGGCTATATTAAGGCCAGGCAAAATGGACTTTAAAACAAAAATATTACTAGTGATGAAGAGGAACATTTAATAATCGTAAACATATATGTTCCAAAAAAAGAGCCACAAAATATGTAAAGGAAAAAACTGACAAAATTGGAGAAGTAGATAACTAAAATATTATAACTGGAACATCATACCCCACTTTAGTAGTGGATAGGATAAGCAGGAGATCAACAAAGAAACAGAAGACTTGAACAATGCTAATAACTAACAGAGCCCAACAGGTCTATCCAGCACTCCAGCCAACAGCAGAGCATATGCCTTCTCAGGTGCACAGGAGAGACACTGCAGAATAGGACCTAAACCAGCCCATAATACAAGCCTCAAAATTTTGAATTACTGAAATCATAAAAGGGTATGGAAATTAGAAACCAATAACAGAAGGAAATTTAGAAAATCCACAAGTATTTGAAAAATAACATGCTCTTAATTAATCAAGGACAAAATAAAGGAAATTAGAAAATCCTTTTAGATGAATGAAAAAAAAACAAAATTTATGTGATGCAGTTAAAGTGATGCTTACACAAAAATTTATAGCTATAATGCCCATATAACATAAGATCTCAAATCAATAAACCAAACTTCCACATTACTTCACTGGAAAAAAGAGAAGAAACTAAACCTAAAGCAAGCAGAAAAAAAAAATTAAGATTTGAGTGAAAATTAGTGAAATTAATAGAAATAGAAGAAGAGTCAGAGAAAAAAAAAAACAAAACTTGCTTCTTTGAAAATAATAATAAAATTGTCAAACCTTTAGCTAGACTGACCAGGAAAAAAAGAAGACTTAAATTACTAAAATCAGGAATGAAAGAGGAAGTATTACGATTCACCATACAGAAATAGGAAGGATTAGAAGACAATACTAAGAACAACTGTATGCCGACAAAAGTAGATAAACTGGATAAAATGGATAAATTCCTAGAAAGTCACAACTTACTTCTTCTTGAAACTGGTTTGAGAAGAAATAGAAAATTTGAGCAAGGAATATTTTCCAATTCATTCCAACAGGTCAATATTGGTAAAATGTCCCTGAGTTCAATCTCTAGCACAGGGTAACACACACACACACACACACTCTCTCTCTCTCTCTCTCTCTCTCTCTCTCTCTCTCTCTCTCTGATAAAACCAGGCAGGGACATCATCACAAAAACAAAAACAATCATGAACCAATATTTCTTATTAATATACATGCAAAAATCCTTGACAAAATGGTATGAAAATAGTAAGAAGACACAAACTACTTATTGAAACTGGCGCAAATAAAAATTAACAGCACATAAATAGGATTATACACCAAGATCAAGAGAGATATAGCCTAGGAATGCAGGAACAACTCAACATTTGAAAATCAATTCATGAAATAAACCCTATCAATAGAATAAAGGGCAAAACTCACACAATCATATACATAACTAACATTTGTTTAAAAGAAAAAAACATTTGTTAAAATCCAATGCCCTTTGATGACTAAAAGAAAAAAAACTCAACAAACTAGGAATAACAGTGAACCTAACCTGAAAAGGGGGCCTCTAAGAAACACACAGCAAACATCAGGGTTAATGGTAAAACACAGAATGCATCCCCCTAAGAAAAGAAAGAGACAAGTTCCATTTTAACCACTCGCATTCCACACTGTACTAGAAGCTCCAGTCAGGGTGACCAAGCCAGAAAATGAACTAAAAGCCATCTAGATTGCATGCAAAGAAAAGCAAAATTATCCCTATTTGCAGACGACATGATCTTACATATCAAAAATCCTAAGGAAATCCACTAAAATCTATTATATCTAATATACTAGTTCAGCAAAGTTGTAACTTACAAGATTAGTGTGCAAAAATTAACTGTACTTCTCTAAGCTTGAACTGAATGGTCTAAAGCTTAAATTAATAGAAAGACTGCATTTATAATCACCTAAAAAGAGTAAAATACTTGAATAAATTTAACAAAAAACTTAAAACTTAAAGAAAGAAAACTACAATGCACTATAGAAAACATTAAAGAAGACCTAAATGAATGGGAAAGGCATCCCATGTTTATGGATTGGATAGCTTAGTATTAGACCACAGTACTTTTCAAAATACCAGCTCCCTACCACCACCTTATTTTTTTTTTTTTTTTTTTTTTTTTTTTTTTTCAGAAATTGCCAACGTGGTCCTAAAATTCACATGGGAATGCAAAAGCCAGAAGAGACAACACTAGCTTGATAAAGAACAAAATAGGGAGTATTCACATCTCTCAATTCCAAAGCATACTATAAAACTACAGTAATAAGGATAATGTAGTCTTGGTGTAAGAACAAACACATAGATCAATAGGATAAAACTTACAGTCCATAAATAAACCTTTACATTTATGGCAATTGACTTTCCCCCCCCAAAAGTGTCAAGTTAATTAAATGAGGGGAAAAGAATCTTTTCAAAAACAGCACTAGAACACTTGCAGAAAAATAAAGTTGGATCCCTTTCTCATACCATACACAAAAATTAACTCCAAATAAATCACAGACATAGATATAAGAGCTAAAGCTATAAAACTCTTAAAAGAAAATGTAAGGGTAAAAAAAAAAAGGTTGAAGTTTTATCTAATATGTGGAAGCTAATCCACAATTGTAGGGAAGGAGGGGAGGGGGAAAAAGAACTTAGTAGATTAGATAATGGAGAATGGAAGGGGGATGGGAAAAGGAAAGGCAGTGGAATGAACCTGACATTATTTTCCCATGTACATACATGAAAACAACCCAGTACATCCACAAGAGTGGGCTCCTAACTAGAATAAGATACATTCCATGCTTGTAAAATTATATCAGAATGGATTCTACTGTCATGTATAACTAAAAAGAACTAATTAAAAAAACAAAAAAAAAAGAAAAGAAAATATAAGGGTAAATTTATGACTTTAGATTACACAATGTTTTCTTAGCTATGACATCAAAAGTACATGGGACAAAAATTATGAGATATTTGGGATTCATCAAATTTTTTAAATGTTATGCTTCAAAAGATACTATCAAGAAAGAATAAAAGACAACTCCAAAGAAGCATAGAAAATATTTGCAAATTACATATCTGACAGAAATTTCTGTCTAGAATATATAAGGAACACTTACAATTCAATAATAAAGATAACTAATGTGATCTAAATAACTTCTTCAAAGTACCAATTTTATATTTTATATTAAAGCAGATATAAAAATGCCAACAAACACATAAGAATATGCTCAACATGCTGAGCAAATCAAAAGCACCACAGTATGCTACTACATAGCCATTAATATGGACAGTATACTAAACAAAAACAAAAAGCAAACCAAGACAACGGGTACTGTCAAGGCTACAGGGCAACTGGAACCCTTGTATAGTGCTGGTATGGATTTAAAATGGTACAGCTGCTTTAGAAAAAAGAGAGAGAGAGAGAGAGAGAAGCCTAACAGTTCCTTAAAAGTAAACACAGTACCCATATGGCTCAGAAATTCCACCCTGAGGTATATACTTAAGAGAAACAAAAATGTATATCGACACATAAACCTTACATGAGTTTTCATAGCCATATTGTTCATAACAGCCCAAAAAGCATAAACTACCCAAATGTCCAACAAATGATAAACAAAATGTGATATGTTCGTATAATGAACTATACAATCAGAAAAAGGAAGTACTGATACAGGCTACAATATAGATGAATCCTGAGAGGAAAGATACTAAATGAAAGAAACCAGTCACAAAAGAACACATGGTATGATTCCACTTCTATGAAAATGCCCAGAATGAAGGAATCTAGAGAAACACAAAAGCAGATGGCAGCCAGTGACGCTAGTGGGTATGGGGCTTCTTTCTGGGCTCAAGAAGTATTCTAAAACTGACTTTAATGATGGTCAGACAATTCTGTGAATATGCTAAAAAAATGAATCATACACTTTGAATGGATGAATTATATGACACATGAATTATGTCTCAATAAAGCCATTAAAATAACAACATTGATAACAAGGAGGTGAGGCAAAAGGCAGGCCAGCACACCAACGGACCAGGGTACCATGCTAAGGAGTTACATTTCTGAAGCACTGGGGAAATGTTGAAAGATTTAAACCTGTGAAGGACATGATCACGCTGTAAATAAAAGGCTGCTGGCACATCGATGCAGATAATAGATTAGGGAGAAATCATGCAAATGGTGAAAGGCAGGCCATTAGGGGATTGCTGCGGTAATCCACAGATGCCTGAAAAGTAGGTTTAGTCTGGGGAAGGGACCTGCTGAGGAAAAATAATGATGTCAGTTTTTTATACATTCCTATGACACATCTAAACACAACTGTCAGGCAGAGAGTCAGTTTTGTGAAGTCGAGGATCAAAAGAGAGGTCCGGAATACAATAGTAAGCATCAGGAGGAGGAACAGGCAGAAACTAGAATCTTGTGTAAAAGGACCATATTGCTCACAGAAAAATAAAAACAATAGAAGGAAAACCAAATAAAGACAGAATCCTGGAACAGTCCCACATACAAAGGAGAGGCACGTTGTCCAAACTCCCAGGAAGAGTCTGAGGAGGGATTACAGAAGAAGGGAAAATCACAGAAAATGACATCCAGGAAGGAGTTTCAAAAAGGACAAAAAGTATTTACTTATTTAACAAAAATCACTGGGGATGTTGACAAAAATTTCAGTGGAAAAAGCAGAGGGAAAACCCAACCTACATTTAAGGAGAAACTAATGAGAGATGAGGAAGGAGAAGCAGCAGCAAGAATGAAGAAGTGACTTTGAGGAAGGGACAGGTAGAGGGTGGCACAGAATGGAGGGTATCTGTATTGTTCTATTTTTTAAGTTGAGAAGTCTCAACCAGGCGTGAATATTGAGAAGAAAAAGACATTTCAGAGGTTAAAGGGCAAAAGGGATATGATGATAATGTCAGTCACTGAGGAGAGAGAAAAGCAGATGAAGCAGTTTTAGGCAGGTGAGAGAAAAGGAAGGATACACATGAAAATTCTTCCTAAGTGAGGGGAGTGATGAGAGGGGTCAAAGGAAAAAACAGAGTTGCCCTCTGATTGTCTCTTTTCTCTTGGTGAAGCAAGAGGTTGTTAGGTCACCTCCTAAAAGCTAATGTGCAAATAGTAAGAAAGCAGTCCTGAAGCTGGTGAGGAAGGCTTGACGTAACTATCAAGAGAATGGAAGAGGCTGACTGGGAACAAAGAGAAAAACTGCCTTAAGTTACAAAGGGTGTCACTGAGGCTCAAATTCAAAACTCCAGACTAAGTGGCAGTCTTGGAGATAATGTGATTTTTCTTTCTAGCCATAAGGAGTTAAAAAGAGTAGACATTAAATAAAATGGAAGAGCAGAAGAAAGAACTGAGGAGTTACTTATGTTTAAAATGTATTAAGCTTTAGCATGTGTGGGCCCTGGGTTTGATCCCTAGCACACCCAAAATTTTTTTTAATTAAAAAATTCATTAAGCTATATACTTCAAATTTGTTTACTAAATGATTTGTTAAGTTGTGTTTTAATATATTCATTAAAAAACAAGAACCCTATGTCTCATTTCAGTGTTCAATCTTCCACTCTCCAATCAAAAGGCAAAAAATACCTCTGGACAACTTCTATTTAAAAACGACAGGTGAAAAAAAGATTGAAAATGGAAGCACACAAAACCTGGGAAAAGACCATCTTTCCTCAAATGCATATTTTTAATCTAGAGTGAATTATAGACCACCAAGTAGACTTGGATATCAAGCACCAGTTCCCACATGAAAATTGTTATTGTTGGCTTCAGCACTTTAATCTAAAGAGGACACAAATTCTGCTCATGTTTGAATAACCCTTGCCAACAAATTGATCCCATAGCAGCAGGGCTGCAGGGAGTAGTTTCCAAGATTGAAGGGAAACATAAAGGGAAAAATTCTGTAAATATATTTCCTCCTAGGATAGATCCATTTAAAAAGGAAAAAAAAAAAAAAAAAGCTTTTTTCTCTTCCTCCTTTTCCAAAAGCAGTCCAAAAGGGCATTAAGGAACATCTGTAATTGACATAGAAGAAAGTGATGCCAAAGAAATGTAGATTCCACAGCTGTTAACCCAAGGGACAGCTTAAACCAGGCAAATCTCTAAATAAGGTCTGAAAGGCAGATGCTCTACTAAAGGGCCACTAACTTCCAAAACCAAAAGTATGGAGCTGCCACTTAGCATGCTAATGTATGACTGTCTAGAAAGCTAACTTTAGCTTTTTATACCAGCAAACCAGAAAAATCAATAATTCTTTTGCCAATTCAGATATATCCAAAATAGATTAGGCATTGTGCCTGGTCACCATCTACCATCTGAACACAAGGATTTCTGTTTTCATTTTAATATCTATCTTCTTCATCTACACAATATTACATATTGATTAACAATATCAGAGTAAAGGCTCCCAACTATATGATATCACGGTGAATAAACTCTCAAAAACTCTAATAGAATAAAATCTACAGAAGCAGACCCCCCTGGATTCAAATCCTGATTCTCCACTTTCAATGTTGTATTGGGCAAGTTACTTCACATGAATGGGCCTCAATTTCCTCATGGAGAAAATGGAGCTACTATCTACTCAGAGTTGTGAGAATTAGACAGTCAATACATATAGACACAAAATATTCCTGTGACATTGTAATTGTCCCATAAATCTTAGTTCCTACTAAGTCTGGAACTTAGCAATATGTAGAAAGCACATCTCTTTACTATGACTTCTAAAATATGCATGGCACCCAGAGCTGATGGGAATAGCTGATAACTGGAAAGGGGTCTCAAACTATGGCATATTGAATTAGCTGGCCTATGTGCCAATAAATAGATAGCAAATGTTAATGACACCACCACCAAAAAATAGACACATACAAATGGAATGTGAAGGCTAAAGGTTCAATACATTATTTCCCTTCACTAGTGGTTCTCTTCCACATAATGTATTTACTAAAATAACTGCCTTTTGTGTGTCATATTCTATAGACACAGTATGTGGGAGGAATAAGCACACACTATGGAATTTGAAAAAATACAATGAAGTAAATTAAGAAGGACTAGAAAGATATGTTCTAAATTCCTAGAAAAAGTTTTAAGTAAGCTTTCAGGCCTTTTTTTCATTAGACTAATATTAAATAGAGTTCTGTCCCTTTAACTGTCAAATGGTTTCCCAGTTTACAAGTAATCTTTCTCCACAGAGGAGTCTTTTAAAAGTTATAAATAAAATACCCCAAATATTTTCTTTTTCCCACAGATGAGAACATTAGAACACTGACATTTTAATCTGTTCTGTACAAGAGTGAGTTGTGTCAACACAGTGCTCCCAGCTACAATGCTGAAAAACAAGTTTAATTAAAGACAGAGAAGAAACCGTATGTGGAGCCTAAGCCATCGAGATACAAGGAAGAGTTGTCATCTCCAGATTCAGTTCTCTAAGAACAAATCTGTTTGTCAGAAGGTGTAGAAAAGAAAAGAAAAAAAAAGAAAAAAGAAAAGAAAGAAAGAGACTAAGCAAAGCAAAAGCATGATGCCATAAAGGAAAAACTTGGTAGTGTCAAATGTCCATGTTCAGACTGAGAACTAAAAACACTGTTTACGTGTAATTACCTCCAGGACCCAGACGCTACTCCTAACACCATAAAACATCTCTGGATGTAAATAGATGCCTATTAACCACAGATACACCGAACTACAAAAGGAGAAAAAAGCCCACATCATAATTATGATTTAGCAACTGTGAATATTGCTTTTACTGGGTTTATTCCAGAGTATTGGCTCTACTTTTCTCAGACTCTAATTTGAAGGGCAAATTAGCATTACCACAACACTATCTTCCAAATCATGCACAAATCTACTACATTCTTGCAATACATAGCTTGCTGGCCTATGCCCTGCCATTCTGCCAAGGCACCTGATTATCAGAGAGGCAGTACAGGACAATGAAAAGAAAACAGGGCAGAAGTGACCAGCCTTCAGCTTTGGTCCTGCCAATTTTTTAGCTGAGTAAGTCTTGGGCAAGTTACTTAATATATTTGGGACTAGTTTTTCTTATCTATAAAACAGAGATAATGCTAACTACTCAACAGCCTTATTGTAAGGCTTCAATGAGATAACATATGTAAAGTACCAGGTTCATTTGTTACCTCGCATAACACATGCTACACAAATAATATTCTTCAACTTTATTTATTTGTGGAACAGGGTTGTTGGTATGCTGCCTGGCTGTCCATGAACTCACAATCCTCCTGCTTCAGTCTCCCGAGTAGCTGAGATTACATGCATATATAACCATGCCTGGCTTCTTATTAACTTTTGATTTTTAAAATACTGATCACTTGCTAATTATACATCATCATATCCTCTACTACAGTCTACATTTCTTAGGGCTGAACTTCTTTCAATCCTATATGATAGTCTATCTCACTTCAAGGGGAATGTTTAGCAGTTAGTATTAGCATATACTGGTTTGTTCATCCATATATAACCTGTGTTTTTCACAGCACAGTGTAACAGAATGGCTGTCAGCATGCTGAGCTCACGTGTCAAAACCACCTGCATTAACAGATCACATTTCAATCACACCACTCTTAACCACTATACAACTTTCTGCAGGTTACTTTTGTATGCCTCAGTTTCTTCATTTGTAAAATGTAGGTATAACAAAATACTATAATTACAGAACTGTTCTGAAGATTAAATACATCAAATATATGTAAAGCTATTAGAATGAGTATGAAGTATGAACCCCTAGAAAACATTTGCTTATGACTTGATAATGTATCTGCCCAATGACTATTATTAGTCTCTATTCGTTGCATAAGCGTTAGCTATTTCTCTGAATTTATATGTTATAAATTTGTAGGAAGACGAACCAGGGTAAATATTTTGGTTAATAGTTACAAATATGATAGGAATAACAGGAAGATGTATAAAGGAAAAATTGACAAATATAAAACTAACTGAATTAGAATATAAAGAATTCAAAATATATAATTTTTATTTTGTATGTGCCAGTTAAAAAAGCAATCCAGGCTTTACAGAGGGGAATAAACAGGACAAGCTGATGTTGTCATGAAATTGAAATACAATACATAAAATGCCACATTTTAACTGTATTAGGGAAAGCATCATGGAGAAGACAGCATGAAGATTCAAATAGATAATGAGAAAAGAAATGTTATTCAAAACAATAGACATGAGAAGAGGTATGAAAGGAATCCAAAGAGCCCATGTGAAAGCTAGTAGACAGATATGTCTTCCTGAAACTAAGGGTTCCCGTAAGAGATAAGTTCCTTTAAGAGAATTTCTTTCCTCAGAGTTTAGAAAGCATACAATATGTGCTCATTAAAATTTACATAAAAGATAGGATAAATTCTAATCAAAAGTTTCAAATTCTAGATGAAGTAGAGCTTCCCAATAGGTATGCCAAGGCATATTAGTTTGCCTAAATTAAGTGACCAATGTACTAAGAATCCATGAGGCTCTGCCCTTGGGATATAAGTCCTCTGGCTACAGATGGCTGGCCTACTACTTCTGTGTGCCATACAAATATAATTTTCTAAGCAGACAATGCCATAAAAAGTTGTGGAACAATGAGTTAAATAATACAGCTATTACGCAATGGGACAAAGAAGACTGTGTAGGAGAGAAAATGATGTACCACATCTTTGCCTAGTTTGGTGGCACTGTGGAAGATCAATCAAAGAAAGGAAAGATAAGTGGCAAAAACAGCAGTTAAGAAATTGCTGTGATAAGTTAGGAACAAAACTAAGGTCCAAAATTAGAGTGACAACAACAGGGAAAATAGGTTGTGAAAGAATAACTGCTTAGAACTCAGTTTAGTTCAGTTATAAACATTTATAGCTGCCTAATATGCATCGGCCATTCTCTAGGCATCGGGGGTTTTAAAAAATTAAAGAAACAATTTCTAGTAATTAGGAATGTTTTACATTGTAGAGACAGAGTTCCAGGTTTTCCTTAATACAATCTATTTTACACAGATCTTAGAAGAAAGGAAGTATCAAAAGGTATTACATACTGTACCATAAACCAAAGGTAGTTCTAACCTAGCCATTAAAGCTTTAAAAAATAAGCCTTTTGGTAAGAAGAAACATCAGTAGCCAGTAGGCTATGAAGAGAATTCCACGGAACAGTATGCCAAACACAATAAATGGTTCTTAACATGTTATATCTGAGCCAGGGTTGGAATGCATGCCATTGGTAAACTCTACTTTCAGCTTTTAAGAGATAATAGTAGCAGCAATGGTTTCTTAGGTGCTTACTACATATCAAATTGGGCTGTCCATATGTTATCTCATGGTATCCTCAAAACAACTCTGAAAGGGTAAGTATTATCAGTTCCACTCTTTGTCATGATAAAACAAAGCTTAGAATATTAAGGATTCTACCTAAGACACACAGCCAGTAAAGTAGCAAAGCTAGAATTCAAAGCAAGCGCTAACTCTTAAGTTCATGTTCCTATTAAATGTGTTTTAATAGATATAACTCATTCAAGGAAAGGCTTTGAGAAAGGCTACTGAGAAAGAGAAAGGAGAACTACTGAGGCAAACATAAGGTAAGACTTACTCATGCCGGTTCTAAGACAGAGTGCTTGCCCAAGGCTTACCACGTGGGTCCATTCAGGAAGAGATCTTGATGTCTATATATTAGGGTTCTGCTGACAAACAAATTACCACACACTGGGTGACTTAAAACAACAAAACTCTATTCTCTTACAGTTTTGTAAGTTAAAAGACTAAAAGGAGTTTCACTGGGCTAAGATCAATGTATTAACACAGCTGCCATTCCTTTCTGAAGGGTCCCTTTCCCAGCTTCTAGAAGCTATAAGCATTCCTTGGCTCGTGGCTGCTCCCTACATCTACAAAGCCAGAAATGGTTAGTCAAGTCCCCTTCATGCTGTCCTATCTCTGATTCTTCCATAGTTCCGTCTCATTTCACCACAAAAGGGCTCTCCAGTTCTGAGGACCCACATGATTATATTGGGTCCACTCAAGTAATCCACCATCGCTCACCATCTCAAACTCCCTAACTTAATCACATCTACAAAGTTCTTTTTCCTACATAACAGATTCTGAAGATTAGAACATGTGCATGGGGTGGGGGGCGCATTATTCTGCCTTTCACTGTCTACAAGCCAAGGGAGCCAGTCAGCATTTGCACCCTTAAAACTAGACCTCTTGTTCTGGTTACACACATACAAGATAACACACAGATAATATTTTGGCCTGTCCTGCAGCTTACTTATAGGAAAAGAATGTGCTGTTTAGAGGATACAGTGTCTAATCCTATGAGCAAATACGTTTCACATTATATTGAATGTTTTGTTTTCTGACTTATACATTAGTGTCTTGTGAATGCTGTCAGAATGAGTCAGAATCTCTTAGTACAAAGACTCAGACAAGATCAATATTCTGAATCTTTAAGTTAAGGATCAGAGTCAAGGGTGAGGGAGGGGGTATATTTAATAGTTCTATATCTATGATAAATACAACCTTTTGAAAATCATGTTTAAAAAGTTATATATAATTAGATATATCTAAGAATACAGCTATATGTCACTCCCTTTGATTTACAAGACTTGTATCAACAAAGAGAATAGTTACGGCTTTCTGATTGTGCCTGTATAATCAATCAAGTGGTTTGAAGCAGAATGTCCTCGGAAGGCAGCAGGGAATTTCAAATCAACAACTTTTAAACTTGGATCACAAAGATCAGTGGTTTGCTAGGCATGGGGTATTTGGGGGGGAATACAGAGTGACTGCTAAGGAATATGAGATCCTTTTTTTGGTATAATAAAATTGTTCTAAAATTGACTGTGATAGTTACACAACTCTGTGAGTAGATAAAAATCATTGCTTTGTACATTTTAAATGAGTAAATTGTGTGGTATGTAAATTATGTCTCAACAAAGCCGTGTAAAAATGGGTCGCAAAGACAATAAGAGGAGGATCTGGTTAAATATCCATATTAAATGAGAAAAATCAAGGGATCTTATATAATTATGATCTTGGTGAAGATCCCTTCTTTAATGCCTACTATTTCCCACTATTTTGTTCTATTTCCTTTAAATTTTTATATATTCTGTTCTTGGAAATGTCATAATTTTCTATGCCTTTCCTTTAAATTTTGTTTTTTAGTTTGCTACTCAACTAATATATACAATATAAAATTCAAAAAACTTACTCCATAAATTATGAATAATATAGAATATGACTCTGATGCTAACAGCCAATGCTCCTTACTAGAAAGTAAGTACAGATAAGGGAAATGATCCCATTCTGTTTCAGGAGCTCCTATTTTATTCCCTTGTTCTGTACTGTGCACAGATTCTCTATATGCCCTAAATCATTCCAGGCACCACAAGAGCTGTGTCAAATTCATGTGTCCTTGCATCAAAATTCACATATTAAAATCAAAGAACTTGTCTCTATTTGCAAATGTGCAAAGTTCACACTTGGTAGACAACCTTCATTTGCTCTATTTTATAGTTATACCTATGATAGTACCCAGTAGTGGCTCCACATCTGTGGAATGCTATTGAATGACTTATCTCTATACTTCTTTTTACCTGCATCCTCTTTCTCAAGAGCAATAATTGCCCTCTTTTCCCAAACACTATAGCAGAGTACACGGTCAGAGGTCACAAGGCAGTTTTGCTTACAAATTACAAAATCAGCCAATGTTTTACTTGAGGCTTTCTTACAACTGGTAGGATATAATCAACTATATAGCCCCTAAAAATGTCCCCCTTGAATAACAATCAAACCATTTCAAGAGAACACTTTCCTGCAACTGATACATTAGTTAAATTTTAAAAAATACCATTATCTAAGCCTAAGAAGTTCCTTCAACCTTGAGGTAGAGCATTTCTCTCGTATGAACTTAGACAAAATGGTCTAGTAACTTTTCTACATAAAAATTGTAAAAGATCACAGTCCATTCTCAGGATAACAAATACCTAATGTTTATAAGCCTAATCCTTGGGTATAATTGTGCTTATATACTGGATTCTCCACTGAATCACAAGTATACCATATCTGTTATATGCTTTCATACAGTACACTGTATTCTTGTCATATGGAATGCCTAGTTACATATGCAGAAAGAAAATGATGGTCCAAGAAGAGAAGATAAACAGACATAATCCACACTGTCAAATACAGTTTTATGTAATTTCCCTGCTCTTAAATACAAACGCACAACTGACCTTATAGTACAAACAATACAAATTCAGTTCCTGATGCAAAACTGTCGAATAATTTGTCTCATTCATTTTTCTAGGATTCTGCCAAAGCCTGGAAAAAAATTAATTATTGCAGTTGAAACTGGAAAACACTGAATAGGTTACAAAATAGCTTACACTGCAATTTATGACACATTTATAAGTTTGTCAAGATTGTGTTGTTGTCGTTGTTGTTGTAATACACATAGAAACTCAAGTCCGTATTCTGGGGATCCTTTCAGACAATTGAAAGCAGAATTTTCCAAGCAGGCAGCTGTAGCTCATTAGATCTGCCATGGACCGTGAAAGCCACTTGCCAATAGTGTCGAAAGACTATTACTCATTTCAATCTCTCCAAAGAAGATAGACCTTTTTCCAACAAACATTAGCGGAAAACACTGAATTTGGGGTTTTACTGGAACAGCTCAGCACACATGGATGGAAACTCAACAGGTACACTAAAGCCAACTAGAGGTGGCAGATTGGTGTTCTAGCTTTTTACCTTCAGAGACCAGAGCTTCCACCTAGTTTTCAAGAAGAAGGAAAACAAAACAATCATGGAGAGATAATAATGTACTTGCAGCATGTATGATAATCCTATTGCCTGACAGAACTGTCAGTCTGAATGGCAAATTCTCTCATATGATTGAGTTTTACAATCCCAGCAGCTCAAAATGGAGAAACTTAAGGGGCCAATCAAATCAGCTTTAAATGTCAGTCACTATCCAAGCAAGGTAGTTATTCAGAAAAATCAGGATTACACTCAGAAAGAGTTTAAGTCCTTATTCAGCAATCACAAAGACAACTAAGGAAACTCTATAGACATTTAGAATTCTGTAGAATTAATTTGAATATTAGTATGCCATGGCTAGCATGCAAAAGGTAAAAAATAATATAACTACCTAGGTAATATTAACTAGTCTTGCTCTTTAGGCAGTATTTAAAATTAAACAACTATATACATAATACTCAACTAAAATTTAGCTGGCTAGACTGATGTTCATTTCAGGTATAAACACTACAAGGGATTCCAAGTTGCGAGATATGTTTGGTCTCTTGATGAAGATGCTAGCTACTCAGCTATCTCTAAGTTATGAAAATTCATTAAGCTGTATACCCACAATATATGAATTTTTTTGATCAAAGAAGTTTTGTGATCAAGGAAACATCATGTCCTCCAATCAATTGCCCCATGAATTTAATTGCTGAGAAAAGCAACAGTATCAAATTTCTATTTGATCAAGACTTCAGACTTAGTTTTCAGCTTTCCAAGGTACTGTTTAAGGATAGGCTCAGGTTAGACATCTTAGAGCAATAAAACATATTTCATTACATGTGGGTATATTATCCCAATACAGTTTTTAACAATGAGAATTTTTTTTAATGTCTTAGAAGAGTATTTTTAAATAGCCCTGATAATCAGGTTTTATTCCTGAAAAGATTTACCAAACCACAAGTCATGCATAATATTCTTTAATAGTCACAAAATAGTTTGTGAAAAATACATGATTAAGACCAGTAGTATTTCAATAATAGGAAACACTCATAATTTTTGATACTGATGATAGAGGCAGAACAAAACACATACCAAAACACTTATCAAAAGCATATAAGAAAGAATATAATAATAGAAAAAAGAATGAGACCCAGCTATGAATTCTAATTTTACAAGACACTGTTAAAAGATATATCTAACTTTGAGGTCATTGTTAGAGTTTAAGAGATACAAAGTTTTAAGGCTATAATTACTGAAAATTCTACAATAACTTTTTATTTCTCTAAGGTGGAACCATTGCTTTAAGTTGAAATTCTCAGCATTAGCTTGGTTTACTGTACCCACAACTAGGAAGGGCTCTCTTCCTATTTATGGGCCAAGTGCTACATTATGTGATATTAATGAGGCAAGAGACAAAAGTTCTTTTAATAACAAATATACAAATGTGCAATTTTATATAGAAGAATCTCAAAATTATGATAGCATATGAGGCTGAGACAAGTAGAAAGGCTACATTTTTTTAAAAAGTGCACAGTTACCCCTTATGTTTCTTCTAGGTTCTGAAATTATCCAAAAGGGCACACCCCAACTTCAACTGGATGTTCAAAGGGCACACAAAGTCATTTTCTTGGTCAGTTCGTGTTAATACAGCAACAATTTTAAATGTAACTCCATGAAAGGAGCATTTTTTATCCATTAAAATTTATATCATTCACTGTAGCTTACAATTGGATCGAAATTCTGAGAAAGAAAATTTGGTCTTAAACTTTGATTAAAATAAATTCTCAAATGCATGTCTAATATTAATGACTATGTAAGCTCAGTTTTTCCATTCCTTTTTAAGTGTACTTTTAGCATATAGGTAGCATTGAGTAATGTGCCCAGAGTTCATCTCAGTTTCTCTCTCAAATTAAGCAGGGTTTCAATGGAATACACCACATAGATTTGTTAGCTACCTAATATTTCCAAATAACCAAAGGTTTAACTATTAAACCATATGAATCTACCATTTTTATAGGTCAAAACCCGTCAAACTTTGGCAATTTCATGCGACTTAATTTAAAAATGGTTTTTAGAGGGTTCCAACTTATGCTAAGAAAAAAAAATACAAAAAAAAAAAAGTTTACCTTAAGTGAAAGTACATTAAAAAAAAAAAAAAAAAAAAAAAGAAAGAAACCTTCCAAAGGAACAACTAAATGCTAAGGTATAAAACGCAATAAAATAGTAGGCTTTATAAAAAAGTGGGGGAAAAAAATCAGGTAGTTCAACAGGTTCCTGAAATCCTGGTAGTGATCAATAAATTGACTTCTGCTTCACCTTTTATGAAGAGGCTGTACTTAGCAAATCACTGTGTAAGCTACCTCAATAACAGCATTCCTGCTATCAAGTTTACTTGCAATGATTCCAACAAAGAAATTAATTTCTTAGATGACAAGAAAAGGTTATCTGAAATGGGGAAAACACAGGAGATTGAGCTTTCTGCTAATAAAACAGACAAATATCAGTCTAGGCACTGAATTCAGAACTGTTTAACTGTCGGCAAGATCTGAATTCCCTGTAATACAAACAGGACCATTTATTTTACACACAGACATTCACTATACATACGTGTATGTATGTATGCATACATACTTGCTTTGGTTTTCCAGGCCTTTTCTAGTTTTAGCACTAAAAGTTCTATGACTCAGAAACCCAAACCTGAGCAAACTGAATAGTCACCCTAATCTCCAGCTACTAATCTACCACATGCATGTTCATGTACATACACACACCCCAATACATCCATCCACATCCCAAATGCCAAAGAATGTTTTTCTAAAACATACAATGAATTTATTAACTCTTCAGACAATAAGTGGTACTATAAAATTGTACAACAGCTATTGTTTGTCTTATTAGCATATCAGTAAAATATGTAACCAGCAGTGATGAAATCTGAGAACCAGAAACTATCATTCATCACACGTTACCATACCCACTCCCCAAAACACTCATGTTTAAATCAGATTCATATTACTAAGTGTTCTCATAGGAAACCACTTACAATTATTCCATTTTGCAAACATGAGGAAAATCTCCGAGGTATTCTGTCGATTTGAAGCTCAGCTTCACCACTGAATAACATAACCTTGGGAGAAACTGTTTAACTTTATTAATTATCTATTTCCTAATATGTAAAATGGGTACAATAATGGTACACACCTGACAGTGTTTATCACAAGTATTAGATGGTATGATGTATATAAAATGCTTACAAAAATACATGAAATTAGTTCCAGTAAATGTTAGCTGTTATTTTTAATAGTGTTGTTATATAGTTAAGAATTTACAAGTACTTTGAAGATGGCAGGTGCCTACTCCTATCTTTGTTGGTGGAAATATCTTCTTTTGAAAATAGTTTCTTTCTTTTTGTAAACGTAGATCTCTGAAATAATTCTGACTGTTAAAATTAGGAGACGAGTAGTTTACAAGAGAGAATGTACTTATAAAAGCATTAATTACTTCTTTACATGGAATTTCTTTCCATTATTGAATTTCAATATCAGATATAAGTAAAGAATAAAAATCAGACTTCTTGTTACTAATGTTAAAAAATATACAGTATTTAATGGGCTGAAATACAAGTGATAGTTTGTCCATGTTAAAAAGAGCAAGTATAAGCAATGAATCTAAGTAGAGTCAAATTAGATTTTAGAGCTTGAGGAAACCCTTAAAATCATCTAGGCCCAATTCCCTCACTTTATAAATAAGACTGTCAGGGGTGATTTATGCAATGTTATATGGCCAGAACAAGACATACCCAGTTCTTCTGACTTATAGCCTAAATATCTTTATAATATGCTTCTTTCCAAAGAATAAGTGAAAATCATGAGAGAAATTCTTATTTCAAAATTTCTAGTAAAAACCATGTTTGAATACCCAAAACTAATTAAGCAGAGAATGTGCAATGAGAAGGCTAAAGGAAAAATATCCAGTGTAAATAGTAGGAAATAATCAAATAGCAGCTAAGCCATTCCTTCACTATATGTCAATAAGTAAAGTACATACTCAGAGATACTGGCTCCTAGTTTGTAAAATAGGAATCCTACCTAGAACAAATAAATAAGACATAAACAAGTTAAAATAGCACAATAGTTGAGAGTCAAACTACCTATGCTTAAATGTTAACTCGACAACTTACTCACTGTTTGATTCAGTTATACAACTTTCCCTGAGTTATGGGAAGCCCTTAAGCACAGAACATGGCACAAAATAGCTATAACAAGTTTTAGTGTTATGAATATATATAAATTACCTGCCCTTAGAGAATACCAAATAATAAAAGCACAACCATCACAAAAAACAACAAAAATATCTGCTTTACAAGTAAAACTAGAAGAGATTGACAAAGTTGACATGTCGAATAAAAATCAATGCTCTTTGCCACATCTAGTACAAGAATGAAGATCATTCTCAGCAGGCTGTAGACATTCCAGAAAATGTCACCACCACTCTGAAGGAACACATAGTTATTGTGAAGGGCCTCAAAGAAACCCTATGGACGAATTTCAATCACCTCAGTGTAGGACTCAAAACTCCCTGCAAAGAAACACGTTCTTACCATGACAAATGGCAGGGAAACAGAAAGGCACTGGTTGTTTGCAGTCTGTAATCATGCACAGAACATGATCAAGAGTATTACACTGAGAATCTGTGTATGCTTACTTCCTTATCAATGTCTTTATTCAGGAGAATGGGTTCTGGTTAAAATGCAAAATTTCTTGGGTGAAAAATACATCAACAGGGTCCAGAGGAGGTCAGATGTTGCTTATTCATAACTCACACCCAGAAAGATGAGTCAATCCTTGAAGAAAATGACACCAAACTTGTTTCAAATTCAACTGCTTTGATTCAATAAGTCACAACAGTTAAAAACAAGGATATCAGGGGGTAAATGGATGATGTCTATGTCTCTGCAAAAGGAACAGTTCAGCATGCTGATAAATATGATCTAAGAAGTGTCCTGTTACAGAAACAAGATCTTAGGTTATAAGACCAATGTGTGGGATTTTAGTGATGAATCAAAAGACCTCTACTGAGCCTTCCGTGGTAGCACATGCCTATAATCCCTGCAATTTAGGAGAATAGAGCAGGAGGACCCTAACTATGAGGCCAGCCTTGGCAACTTAAAAGAGATCCTATAAGGCTGGGTATGTAGCTTAGTGGTGGAGTGTTCGTTTCAATCCCCAGTGCCATAAAAAATAAATAATAAAAGACCTCATTGAAAAAAAAAAAAAAAAAAAAGAACAAACACTATCTATCCTAAAATATTCCCAAACCCTGTAATGTGTTATTAGACTAGAATTAAACATCAAATTCAAAAAGTATAAAATTTGAACTCTATCCAGTAAATAATTACTCCATAGTGACATATTTAGAAAAATACAGTATTCAGGGTATTGGACTTTCAAATATTCAGTTCACAAGTTGTTGTTGTTGTTGTTATTCTTTTCCTTTTTAAAGGTTTAAGTCAGAAGTTAAATAATAGCAGAAGGTTTACAAAGTATGAAATTAAACTTATAGCAATGACAAATAAATCTGTAAAAGACCAGCTGTGTACAGAGGAAACCTTCATCTTTAGAAGACTGTGTCTTTGTGATATGGTTTTCATAAAGTTCTAATCAAAATATAATAAAAGAAAAAAATGGTAGAAAATCACTTCTAACATATCGCCATTTAAGAGAACCAATTCCCAGGTGATTAGAAAAGATCTATCTCTGAACTGGGTGGAAAGGCGTGATTCCTAAATCCAAAGGGAAATTAAACCACAAAGTTTAAACAAAACAGCATGAAAAAATCAATATCTCACAAAATAAAAAGGAATAATTTAGTTTTCAGCTTTCTCTTTACAAAAATTCTATTTTTAGATCAGATACAGTGGCTTAAGATACTACCATGTCTTTAAATCCATTTGGTAGGGAAATACCTGTTTGGCTCTGCAACTTCTAAAGGTAAATAGGAGGCTTTGCATTTAAGTAATAATGTGGAATAGTTCAGAGTAACCTCATGCCAAAATGGCATATTTCTAAGGGATGCAAAGGTATTCAATAAAAAGCTTTTAAAGGCATATTTTTAAACTTGCAGCAGGAAAGCTTTTCTGTGTCAAGACAGTAATTCTTTTAACAGCATTGATCAAAATGTCATTCTTTTATGAGTGTACAATACCTTTTAATGGCATACAACAAGCCATTAGGGTTATACACCTCTGTATAGCAGACAGCTTACTGGAAAAAAGGGAACACTGGCCAAGATACAGTCAGTAGGCTTTATGCTTCTAATAAGGATCATTTCCCCGCTAGCAGCTTCATTCTGAAGTCCACAGTTGAAATTATCCAAAAATTAAGTGTAAGCTCTCTTCGCCTCTGAAATTTAGAAGCACTTTCACAGAGGCCTAGGCTGCAAGGTCTAACTTGTATGTCTACAGATTCCATAGGATGGCCTTGAAAACAGCCCTTAACCCAGGGCCAGAAAGAAATTATTCATGAAGATTAGAAAAGAACGATGGTTTTATTTACTTTATAGGCAAAGAAAAAAGTGAATTTTTTAAAAATGTTACAAGATGATCACTTTTCATATTTATTTATAAGGTCAAATAATAAAGGAACCTTAAAGTTCTATATTACTCTAGCACAAAATCTCTGTCACCTATAATTGATTAGGTAATCTTTCACAAAAGAAAACTATTTTAAAATCATCTTAAAACAAGTCCAAGTCATTGAATTATTCAAGTTTTAAGAAAGTTGGAGTAAATTCTGAAATTATTTAGAGAAAAAAAAAAATACAAGTATACAAACCCAAAAAACTTCTATCAATTTACCAAATTTCTATGCACTCGGGAAATGGGACACTAAGGAGTGGAATAAAAATAGAAGGTGTTCTCTTCCTTCTTTTCACATTGTACATTTACTTATTTTTCACTGCTAAAAGAAATATGTCTTAAACACAAGTAAATTCCTAGAACTACAGAAATATCCCAGATAAACTGGAACCTAAATCTCTGCCTTATGAAAAATATTTAAGGGCTTCATATAGTCTAATAAAATTATGATTAATAAGTACAATCCTGCACCAAAAGTAAAATCCAACTTCACAGACAATACTAGATGAATGTCAGAACTTTATCTCTGAAAGCAAAGTTTAATGAGTAGAACAGTCTATCTTCTTTTAAAGGTAAGGGTGTGTGTATGTGTGTGTGTGTGTGTGTGTGTGTGTGCGTGCGTGTAAAAATGAAAAGTGAAAAAGAAAAGTTCTGCAAATGGTACTCCAAATTTTATAATCAAACAAAAACTTGTTTCAGACTCTGTAGAGCATCAGAGTATTGGTACCAATTCCGTCACTGAAATCAATTAAAAATATAAGATAAAATACAAAATGTCTTAAAAACATCCAAGAGTTTTTAAGAACAGTAAGAAACTACCAATTCAAAATGTAAGTTAAACTGGTAACTCAGAGATAAGTAGAGAGCTAAATCTGTTTTTGCCCTGACCATATATGATCAGTCATTTCGAATAAAGCTGTAGACTTACAGATCTTATTTAGTATGAAGGATAGAAAACACAAATTAATACCACCTAAAGGTCTAATAGAGACTCCCCTCCAGTGAAGCTGGGACCTCAAAATGCTGTCCTTCCATGTGAAGGTGATTAGGAGTCTGGACTAACAGACTACAAGGAAAGTTGCTTTGGCAATGAAAAAAGCAAGGGAAAATAAAAACCACAAGAAGCTCTAACAAGTGGTCACTCAAACAGATACACAGCCCACACTCACACCACTTGAATAGGTCAAAAAGATATATATATAAACAAAAATAAAGTGGTTCCAACTGGTAGTATTCCCAGATGTCACACTTCAGCAAACACAAATGTTTAATATTATGCAATGGGAAAGGTTTATTTAACTCATGGTTTGGAGGTGGGAAATCAAATAACATGGTGGTGGGTATTACCCGGAGAGACTGGAGAGACAGAGCAAGTACTCTTATGAAGCTACCTCGTACCTTCGTGGGGGTTTCAACCTCACGGCCCCTCTAACCTAATCACCTACTCAAGGCCTCACTTACAAATAGTATCAGCATATGGTTTGGAGGATTAAGTTTCTAATACATGAAGTTTTGTTGTCAAAGTCAAGTCATATCAATATGGAAAATAGTTGTGTGAAGACATTACAGAGGTACTAAAGCAGCCACAGCCAAGGGATCAAGATTTTTAGCAAAAGGAAAGTCACAGAGAAGTAACTCAACCTTCAGTATGGATTTTCTCAAGTCATTTGCCAGTGCTCAGGCAGAAGTCTGAAAGGCTAAGCAAAGCTGTTAGCACTACCAAAGACAGGGAGAAAAATGAAGCTTGGAAAATAGTAGCAATAAACCAGAAATGTTTCATAAGAATGAAACCCAGCTATACATCAACTCAACCCCTGACTGATTGAAGTTAAACTGTTTCCATCTACCAACCTGCCAGAAGCAAAAATAAACCCTCTTTGGAAAAAGCTAATATCATCTAGATCTTCAAAAATATCATATCCAAAGTCTGACATCCAGTTGACAATTTTGGGGCATGCCAGGAGAAAAACCTATACAAGGAAACAAATAAAAGAAACAAAACTACAGGAGATATAGGTATTAACATTATCATCTAGACTTTAAAATATCTTTGACTAATATGTTCATGAAAATACATGAGGAGTCCAGTTTCCCATAAAATCATAAATAAGTCTAAGACCCATTAGATACAGAGTACCGGTTACCACAGGATCAAAGGAAAGAGACTTGAAATTGCAAGAAACAGAAGTATCAGTAAGGAAAATGCCACTCTTGGAGGAGTCTGGTTTATAAGGGGTACTGTTCAGATGCTTGGAAGGAAGAAAATAAGATATGAAAATGAATAAGGTCCCACAAGGGGGGAAAAAAATCACAATATAGGACATACCAAACCGTCCAAAAAAGTATACCATAAGCTAAAGAAACTTCATTTCATTATAGTAACAAAACAGGAGATTTCAAGAAATCTTGTAACCTTCCTCGCCACTTTCTATATAAACTATTATAACCAGTCAAGAAAAATAAATTATTCAATACAAATCAGAAAAAACAGGCAACTGTAAAAAGTTACTATGATACAGAAAATTAAAAATGAAAAACTCTATAGCAGAGGATTGGTCCCAACAAAACAATACATACCCAAAACTATATGTCAACTTGAACTATATAATGTTAAACAAATATTTACAGATATTTAAAATAAATAAATCTCTCAAACATTCAACAATTATGTACAAAAATAGCAAAATTCAGGTGGATGTGAATTGAATAGTACTATTCTCATATAAGAAATTTTTAAAAATAATCTTAGAAATGAAAAATTATAAAGTACTCAAAGCAAGAGGATTAAATGAAATTATAATAAAGGTTGCTGAACAAAGACATGAAAAAAGAGTTAAGAAAATAAACAAAATGAAGGAGTATAATAAGAATCACTGAGAAAATGTTTTTAAAAAAAAGGAGAGAGAGAATCCAATATACGAAAAACTGTAGAGCTTGAATAAGAAAACAAAACAAGACTGGGGTTGTAGCTCAGTAGTAGAGCACATACCCAGGATGTGTGAGGCACTGGGTTTTATTCTCAGCACCACATAAAAATACATGAATAAAATAAAGGTATTGTGTCTATCTACAACTTAAAATATTTTAAAAAAAAGAAAACAAAACAAAACAATGGAATAAAGCTAATATTTAAAGCTATAATACAAAGAGGACAATGAAATAAAATATGAATCTATGTATCTAAATACCACAACTCGACAGCCATTGCAGTGCATTGAGCTCCACAGAGACAGCGCCAGGGCAAGTGAGAGCTGGATGGGCACTGGGCGACTCTATGCCTCGCTGAGGAAAAACAACTAAACATGGGCAAAGGAGATCCTAAGAAGCCAAGAGGCAAAATTTCATTATATGCATTCTTTGTGCAAACTTGCAGGGAGGAGCACAAGAAGAAGCACGCAGATGCTTTTTCAGTCAACTTTTCAGAGTTTTCTAAGAAGTGCTCAGAGAGGTGGAAGACCACGTCTGCTAAAGAGAAAGGAAAATTTGAAGACATGGCAAAGGCGGATAAGGCCCATTATGAAAGAGAAATGAAAACCTATATCCCTCCTAAAGGGGAAACAAAAAAGTTCAAGGATCTCAATGCACCCAAGAGGCCTCTGTCAGCCTTCTTCTTGTTCTGTTCTGAATATCACCCAAAAATCAAAGGAGAACATCCTGGCCTATCCATTGGTGATGTTGCAAAGAAACTGGGAGAGATGTGGAATAACACTGCTGCAGATGATAAGCAGCCTTAGGAAAAGAAAAGCTGAAGGAAAGATACAAAAAGACTATTGCTGCCTACCTAGCTAAAGGAAAACCTGATATAGCAAAAAAGGGAGTTGTCAAGGCTGAAAAAAGCAAGAAAAAGAAGGAAGAGGAGGAAGATGAAGAGGATGAGGATGAAGAAGATGAAGAAGATGATGATGAATAAGTTGGTTCTAGTGCATTTTTTTTCTCGTCTATAAAGCATTTAACCCCCTGTACACAACTCACTCCTTTTAAAGAAAAAAACTGAAATGTAAAGCTGTGTAAGATTTGTTTTTAAACTGTACAGTGTCTTTTTTTGTATAGTTGACACACTACCGAATGTGTCTTTAGATAGCCCTGTCCTGGTGGTATTTTCAATAGCCACTAACCTTGCCTGGTACAGTATGGGGTTGTAAAATGGCATGGAAATTTAAAGAAGGTTCTTGTTGCTGCACAGCACAAATTAGTTATATATGGGGACAGTAGTTTTTCATCTTCAGTTGTCTCTGATGCGGCTTATACGAAATAATTGTTGTTCTGTTAACTGAATATATAAGGTCACCCTCCCCGTTAGGTGCCAACATGGCGCTGGCCGAGCTTCTCTTCCTGATTTTACTCCTCATAACTTCTTCCCGCAGGCGTGAACTCGCACCCAATCGGTGCTTGACACCCCGTCCAGACTCCTAGCACCAAGGCTCACCCAATCAACCATCCCCAAGTCCCCCAGCAACAAGGCTCTCCCAATCACTCTCACCCCATTTCATGCCCCAACCAATCAGCCTCTTCCAGGCCCTATATAAGTGTGTGCATTTTTAAAATAAAAAATGGAACTTCTCCAGTGATTTGCTTTGGACAATGGCTCTGTGCGCTTCTTTCAGAATACCACTCTGTAATTGCAGGAAAAAAAAAAAAAACAGTTGCAGCTGTTTTGTTGACATTCTGAATGCTTCTAAGTAAATACAATTTTTATTAAAATATATATATATAAAATAAAATAAATACCACAACTCATCATTAGTACATACTAGTCATGATTATCTACCCACCAAGTAACACAGTAACTACTTCAACAAAGGAGAATCAAAGAGAAAGACAACAGAAAGAAACAAAACACATCAACATACCATACTTACTAAAAATAAGAGTACAGAAAATACAAAAACATATGGAACACATGAACAATGCAGTATTAGTATCTTCAAATGTAAACCCTCATAAGCTTTATCAATCTGTAATTTTAAATCCTCATAATAGAAAAATAATCTTTTCAAGTGCACACAAATATATATGGTTGCTCTGATAGCCTCAAATTGAAAATCTCAGTGTCTATGAACAAAATAATATTACATTGCTACATTTGCATGTGCTGGAATGCTAAACAGCAAAGAAGAAGAAGAATGGATTGTTACAAAAAATGATATCACATTTTATTTTAAATAAAACAAACTAGACACAGAGTAGCATGTACTTTTAAATGAAATTCAAAATCAAGCAAAATCAATTGATGTTGATAAGAATTATGTTGACTTTGGGAGGACAAGGGGCAGGTAATATGTAGGAATGAACACAGGGACTCATAGGATGTTGGGAATGTTTTATATTTTGATCTAGAGGTCTCTCTACACATGTGGGAAAAAAAAAACATAATTTTTTTTCTTTGAAGTATACACCAAAGATTAATTAGTACAATTGGTGAGCTTTACTGAGTGTCAAACAACAAAAAGTCGTAAGAAGACACTTTACTAAAAGAAGAAATGTGAATGGTCAGAAAACAGAAGTAAATGTGTTCAAACTCATTAGTCATCAAGGAAATGCTAATGAAATCACTACCACAACCTCCACAAAACTAGCAAAAATTAAAATGACACACTATTTGTGGAAGTCCAAGCTGGTATAACCATTTAGGAGAATTGTGATGTATTTGTTATGCTAAAATATACAATTCTTTCAACAAATCTCTTATCTTCTTGTCTATTTTATTTTAGTCAGGTCCTTAGCCTAATAGCCACATTCATGGAGTCCTTTTCTAGAGATTCTTACATTTGCGGTATCTGTTATCTGTTTTTCTCTCACCAGTTTTTTCTGTTTGTTTGTTTGTTTTGTTTTGTTTGCATGTTCTTTTGCAGTACTGGGGATCCAACCCAGGGCCTCCCACATTCAAGGCAGGCATCCCCACTGACACACTCCCGCCCCTCCCACCATTTTCTTTTCATCTCCCTTCTTAACTATAGGTATGTTGTGCCTGTTAAGGATCAGACACAGGCTTGGACAGGACAGTCTGTCCAATTCAAAGAAATTTAATAAATACAATCATAACTGAAATTCACTGTAAGATACCTTGGTCAGTTTTGAGGTTTTATCAGTAGGTATAAAGGCCATGCCCTTGATTTGATCCTTGTTAAAAGACTGACTTTTAATTGACCTTTGTCACTCAAAGACTTTATCAATTTTATCTTTTTGAAATGGAAATTAAGAAGCAATTGTACCAAGACCATAATTCCTTTTAATTCCCCTTCATTCCTGTTTTCAAAAACAGTTTTCCTCAGTTCTTTTTTCTTGTAATGCCTTCTAAATGCAACAACCAGAAACCCTCACACACAATATCAAAACAAAACATTCAGTTTTTCCTATTGCTGATTGTAGAGCTACAAATTTACTAAGTACGTGATCAGTACGTAACATAGATTTAAAAAAAAAAAAAAAAACTAGGTTTTCATAAAACATTTTGTCCCTTGGAAAAGTTGATTGACCTACATTTTATTAAGCCCCACTTAATAACGTTGTTATTATTATAAAAAGAATAACACCAAAAGAAAGAAAATAATTCAAATATCAACCTACCACTCATTCCCCCATATTCAGATTATAAGAAAAAGGAAAAGATTATATAAGTGTAGGAGATTTAACTACAAATACAAAATATATTTTGGACTTCGTGATCCATCCTTGGGCGAAAGCTAACTGGCATTCTCATTTTTAGATCTTAAATATAACTCAGGTATAGTAGAGAGAAATGGGTAAGAATTTTAAATGATTACACTGTACTTTTGCTTAAAATTCATAAATAACAAACAGATTAGAAAATTACCCAATATTTTCAGCATAGACACTTATTATTTAAAATGCCTATCACATTGAATGAAACACCACAAAAATCAACTGCATTTACACCATCCATTTGCTATGCATGTATAATTAAACTCAATAAAATAAAAATGTAAAGAAATCTCTTCACAATGTTAGCAGGTCACCCTCAAATAGCTTGACATACAGATGTCTTATTTGGCCAGGTCAACCTATCATTCACAAATCAATCCTCTTCTCTCCCTATAACACTCTATATAAGGTAACAAATAGAAAAATAAAATCTAGTAATAAAGAATCAATAGGATCCCTGCTGCACATTCAAAAAATTCAAATGAGGCTTGCCGTGTCCTGAATTTCTTTCCTCCTCTACACTCTTCTATCATGATGCTCTGCTTCACCTCATGCCCAAAGCAACAAAGTCCACTGTCTATGGACAGAGACTGATGAAACTGTGAGCCCACATAAATTTTTCCTCTAAGGGGAAAAAAAAAAAAATCAAATGAAAATCTGACTCTAATCTTAAATATTGTACTATATATAAAACATTCACAGGGTAAACAAGATGTTCCAGATAGCAGAAAGTTTCAAGTAGAAAAGCATTATTACATTAACTGCTTGTTATGATTTGGATCTAAAAGTGACCCTTAAAGAGCCCATGTGGTAGGCAATGTAGCAATGTGCAGAGGTGAAAATATTAGACTGTAAGAGCTATAAACTCATCAGGGGATTAACCGACTTGATGGATAATAATTTGAACGGACCACTGGGTGGTAACAGTAGCCAGGCAAGGCATGGCCAGAGGAAGCAGGTCCCTGGGAACATGGCCTTGGACTATATCTGTCCCAAATCTCTTCCTCTCTGTCTGCCTTTCAGCTGCTATGAACTAAGCAGTTTTCCTCTACCATTTGCTTCTGCCAGGATGTTTCTGCCTAGGAACCTGCTGACCATGAACTGAACCTCTGAAACTTTGAGCTCAAAATAAACATTTCTTCCTTTAATTTGTTCTCGTCAGGTATTTTGCTCACAGTGACGAAAAGCTGACTAACACACAGCTATTTAAATAATGATTCCTCATTTGAGTTTGTTTCAGTCAGCTTTTTACCCCTGTGACCCAAAGACCTTACAAAAATAATTTCAGAGGAGAAAAAATTTATTTGGGGCTCACAGTTTCAGAGGCCTCAGTCTATACACAGCTGAATAAGTTTACTCCCGGTCTCAGATGAGGTAGAACATCATGGCGGAAGGGTGTGGAGGAGGAAAGCAGCTAAGGACATGACAATCAGTATGCAAAGAGAGAGGTCTGCTCACCAGGTACAAAATATATACCCCAAAGGCATGTCCCCAGTAACTTACCTTCTCCAGGCACACCTTACAGAGGAGGGTTACCACTCAGCTAATCCCATTCAAGTGGATTAACACACTGATTAGGTTAAGGTTCTCATAACCCAGTCATTTCACCTCTAAACGTTTTTGCATTATCTCTCATATGAACTTTTGGGAGATAGCTCATATCTAAACCATAACAAGGTTCAAGGGGGTGATCCACGATGGCAGACTAGAGGGTGACTGCATCTCCAGTTGCTCCAGAACCCAGGATTCAAGAAGGGGAGGCATTGAGAGACTCGGACTAAAATAGAGCCACAGGGTGAGTCTCCCCCACTGGGTGAAGGTCGGCCTGGGCGGAAGGCCCGGATAGGGGCAACTTATCAGAGCAGGGCAGGGCAGCTAGAGTCTTCCCCAGGTAGCCCTGCTCACACTGGAGGTGGGCTCCTCCCACACAGCCAGTTTCTCCAGCTTCTCGGAGCAGGCTCCCCAGTGAGAGCCTTTCTGCACAGAACCAGCTCCATTCCTGGAGCCAGCACGGCAAGCTCCGGCCTGCAGGCAGCTTCAGAGACTAGGACAGGGCAGCCAGGGACTTCCCCAAGCAGCTTGGATCCCTCCAGCAGGAGGCACCTTTCAAGGCTAAATTCTCGGAGCAGACTGCCCACTGAGAGCCTTTCTACACAGAGCCAGCCACAAGTCCCTGAGCCAGCGGAGATCTCCGACCCACAGGCAGCCTCTGGGACCAGGGTAGGGCAGCCAGAAACTTCTCCAGGCGGCCCTGCCCCCTCTGACTGCAGGTTCTTTACATGGAGCGATCCAAGATGGCGGACTAGAGGGTGACTGCATCTCCAGTCACTCCAGAACCCAGGATTCAAGAAGGGGAGTCATTGAGAGACTCGGACTAAAATAGAGCCACAGGGTGAGTCTCCCCCACTGGGTGAAGCTCGGCCTGGACGGCAGACCCGGATAGGAGCGGCTTATTAGAGCAAGGCAGGGCAGCTAGAGTCTTCCCCAGGTAGCCCTGCTCACACCGGCGGTGGGGTCCTCCCACACGGCCAGCTTCTCGGAGCAGGCCCCCCAGTGAGAGCCTTTCCGCACACAGCCAGCTCCAAGCCATGGAACCAGTAGCAGGCTAGGGGCAGCTTTCTTCGGAAGCACTGCATTATCAAGTTACTCCAAGACTTCAGGCTACTGAAGGTTGGGAGGTGATATACTGGAAATCTACAGGGACACTATAAGCCAATAGAGGAAATCTGCAATATCATAGTGTCCCACTGATATCTGGCCAATATGAGAAAACAAGGGAAGAAAATGTCCCAAACAAACCTAGATGCTATCTCAATAAAACTCAATGACAGCACAGCAGAAGATATGACAGAAAGGGAGTTCAGAATGTACATAATTAAAACAATCAGGGAAGAAAACGAGGAGATGAAAGAGCAAATGCAGGCATTAAATGATCGCACCAATCAACAGTTAAAAGAGCAAATACGGGAAGCAAGAGATCATTTCAATAAAGAGAGATTCTGAAAAAAAAAAGGAAACAGAAATCCTTGAAATGAAGGAAACAATAAACCAAGTTAAAAACTCCATAGAAAGCATAACCAATAGTACAGAACACCTAGAAGAGAGAACCTCAAATATTGAGGACAAAATATTTAATCTTGAAAACAAGGTTGACCAAACAGAAAAGATGGTAAGAAATCATGAACAGAATGTACAAGAACTATGGGATATCATGAAAAGGCCAAATTTAAGAATTATTGGGATTGAGGAAGGCTTAGAGAAACAAACCAAAGGAATGAACAATCTATTCAATGAAATAATATCAGAAAATTTCCCAAATCTGAAGAATGAAATGGAAAATCAAGTACAAGAAGCTTACAGGACTCCAAATATACAAAATTACAACAGACCCACACCAAGGCACATTATTATGAAAATACCTAACATACAAAATAAAGACAGAATTTTAAAGGCTGCAAGAGAAAAGAATCAAGTTACATTCAGGGGGAAACCAATAACGATATCAGCAGATTTTTCAATCCAGACCCTAAAAGCTGGAACAACATTTACCAAGCCCTGAAAGAAAACGGATGCCAACCAAGAATCTTATACCCAGCAAAACTTACTTTCAGATTTGACGATGAAATAAGATCCTTCCATGATAAACAAAAGCTAAAGGAATTTACAAAAATAAAGCCAGAATTGCAGAACATTCTCAGCAAAATATTCCATGAGGAAGAGATGAAAAACAATGATGCAAATCAGCAACGGGAGGAACTAGCCTAAAGCAATAGCCAAATAAAGGAGAAACCAAATCATGTCAAAAAACAAAAATGAGTCAAATGACTGGGAATACAAATCATATCACAATAATAACCCTGAATGTTAATGGCCTGAACTCATCAATCAAAAGACATAGACTGGCAGATTGGATTAAAAAGAAAAACCCAACAATATGCTGCCTGCAAGAGACTCATCTCATAGGAAGAGATACCCATAGACTAAAGGTGAAAGGATGGGAAAAAACACACGATGCACACGGACACAGTAAAAAAGCTGGAGTATCCATCCTCATTTCAGATAATGTGGACTTCAAGCCAAAACTAGTCAGAAGGGATAAAGAAGGACATTACATACTGCTTAAGGGAAGCATAAATCAGCAAGACATAACAATCATAAATATCTATGCCCCGAACATTGGCTCATCCATGTATGTCAAACAAATTCTTCTCAATTCCAGAAATCAAACAGACCACAACACAATAAAACTAGGTGATTTTAACACCCTTCTCTCACCACTGGAAAGATATTCCAAACAAAAATTGAATAAAGAAACCATAGATCTCAATAACACAATCAACAATTTAGACTTAAGCAACTTATATAGAATACACCATCCAACAAACAGTGAAGACACTTTCTTCTCAGCAGCACATGGATCCTTCTCTAAAATAGACCATGTTTTATGCCACAAAGCTACTGTTAGCAAATACAAGAAGATAGAGATACTCCCTTGTACTCTATCAGATCATAATGGATTGAAATTAGAAATAAATGAGAGAATTAAACACAGAAACTTCCCCAATACCTGGAGATTAAATAATACACTATTATATGATGAATGGATAACAGAAGACATCAGGAGGAAAAATTAAAAATTTCTTAGAAGTAAACGTGAACAAAGACACATCATATCAAAATCTCTGGGACACTATGAAAGCAGTACTTAGAGGAAGATTTATTTCATGGGGCGCATTCAACAAAAGAAGTAGAAATCAACAAATAAACGACTTAACACTACAGCTCAAAGCCCTAGAAAAAGAAGAGCAGACCAACACCAAAGGTAGTAGAAGACAGGAAATAGTTAAAATCAGAGCCGAAATCAACGAAATTGAAACAAAAGAAACAATCGGAAAAATTAACAAAATAAATAGTTGGTTCTTTGAAAAAATAAACAAAATTGATAAACCCTTAGCCACACTAACAAAGAGAAAGAGAGAGAAAACTCAAATTACTAAAATTCGGAATGAACAAGGAAATATCACAAGAGACACAAGTGAAATACAAAACATAATTAGAAGCTATTTTGAAAATCTATACTCCCACAGAACAGAAAACCTCGAAGACATCAACAAGTTTCTAGAGACATATGAATTACCTAAACTGAACGAGGAGGACATACACAACTTAAATAAATCATTTCAAGCAATGAAATAGAAGAGGTCATCAAAAGCCTACCAACAAAGAAAAGTCCGGGATCAAATGGGTTCTCAGCCGAGTTCTACAAAACCTTTAAAGAAGAGCTCATTCCAATACTCCTCAAAGTATTCCATGAAATAGAAGAGGAGGGAACCCTCCCAAACTCATTCTATGAAGCCAATATCACCCTGATACCTAAAGCAGACAGAGACACATCGAGGAAAGAAAATTTAAGACCAATATCCTTAATGAACATCGACGCAAAAATTCTCAACAAAATTTTAGCAAATTGCAAACAAAAATATATTAAAAAAATAGTGCACCACAATCAAGTGGGTTTTATCCCAGGGATGCAAGTTTGGTTCAACATCAGGAAATCAATAAATGTCATTCACCATATCAACAGACTAAAAGTTAACAATCACATGATTATTTCAATAGATGCAGAAAAAGCATTCGATAAAATAGAGCATCCCTTCATGCTCAAAACACTAGAGAAAATTGGGGTAGTGGGAACATTCCTTAACATTGTAAAGGCCATCTATGCTAAGCCCATGGCAAATATCATTCTAAATGGTGAAAAACTGAAAGCATTCCCCCTAAAAACTGGAACAAGGCAGGGATGCCCTCTTTCACCACTTCTATTCAATATCGTTCTTGAGACTCTAGCCAGAGCAATTAGACAAATCAAAGAAATTAAAGGAATACGAATTGGAAAAGAAGAACTCAAACTATCCCTGTTCGCTGATGACATGATTATATATTTAGAGGAACCCAGAAATTCCACCAGAAAACTCTTAGAACTCATAAGTGAATTCAGTAAAGTAGCAGGTTACAAGATCAATGTTCATAAATCCAATGCATTTTTATACATAAGTGATGAATCTTCAGAAAGAGAAATTAGGAAAACTACCCCATTCACAATAGCATCAAAAAAAAAATAAAATACTTGGGAATCAATCTCACAAAAGAGGTGAAAGATCTCTACAATGAGAACTACAGAACACTAAAGAAAGAAATTAAAGAAAACCTTAGAAGATGGAAAGATCTCCCATGTTCTTGGATAGGCAGAACTAATATTGTCAAAATGGTCATACTACCAAAAGTGCTATACAGATTCAATGCAATTCCATTTAAAATCCCAATGATGTACCTTACAGAAATAGAGCAAGCAATTATGAAAGTCGTCTGGAAGAATAAGAAACCCAGAATAGCTAAAGCAATCCTCAGTAGAAAGAGCAAAGCAGGGGGTATCGCAATACCAGATCTTCAACTCTATTACAAAGCAATAGTAACAAAAACGGCATAGTATGGTACCAAAATAGACAGGTAGATCAGTGGTACAGAATAGAGGACATGGACACAAACCCAAATAAATACAATTTTCTCATACTAGACAAAGGTGCCAAAAATATGCAATGGAGAAAAGATAGCCTCTTCAACAAATGGTGCTGGGAAAACTGGAAATCCACATGCAACAGAATGAAACTAAACCCCTATCTCTCACCCTGCACAAAACTCCACTCAAAATGGATCAAGGATCTCAGAATCAGACCAGAGACCCTGCATCTTATAGAAGAAAAAGTAGGTCCAAATCTTCAACTTGTAGGCTCAGGATCAGACTTCCTTAACAGAACTCCCATAGCACAAGAAATAAAAGCAAGAATCAACAACTGGGATAGATTCAATCTAAAAAGCTTTCACTCAGCAAAGGAAATGTGAAGAGAGAGCCTACAGAGTGGGAGAATATCTTTGCCACTCATACTTCAGATAGAGCGCTAATTTCTAGAATCTATAAAGAACTCAAAAAACTCTACACCAAGAATACAAATAATCCAATCAACAAATGGGCTAAGGAAATGAACAGACACTTCACAGAAGAAGATGTACAAGCAATCAACAGATATATGAAAAAATGTTCAATATCTCTAGTAATAAGAGAAATGCAAATCAAAACTACCCTAAGATTTCATCTCAAACCAATTAGAATGGCCATTATCAAGAACACAAGCAAAAATAGGTGTTAGTGAGGATGTGGGGAAAAAGGTACACTCATACATTGCTGGTGGGGTTGCAAATTAGTGCAGCCACCCTGGAAAGCAGTATGGAGATTCCTCAGAAAGCTTGGAATGGAACCACCATTGACCCAGCTATCCCACTCCTTGGCCTATACCCAAAGGTCTTAAAATCAGCATACTACAGAGATACAGCCACATCAATGGTCACAGCTGCTCAATTCACCATAGCCAGATTGTGGAACCAACCTAGATGCCCTTCAGTTGATGAATGGATAAAGAAACTGTGGCATATATATACAATGGAATATTACTCCGCCATGAAGAATGATAAAATTATGGCGCAGGCAAATGGATGAAATTGGAGGATATCATGCTAAGTGAGATAAGCCAATCTCAAAAAACCAAAGGAGGAATGATCTCGCTGATAAGCGGATGAGGACATATAATGGGGGATGGGAGGGGTTAGCGTTAGGGTTAGGGTTAGGTTTAGGGTTAGGGATAAGGAGGGTGGTAAGAATGGAGGAAGGAAGGACTGTATAGAGGGAAAAGAGGGGAGGGAGGGGTGGGGGGAAGGGAAAAAATAACAAAATGAATCAAACAAAATTATGTAAATTTATGATTACACAAATGGTATACCTTTACTCCATGTACAGAGAAACAACATGTATCCCATTTGTTTACAATTAAAAAAAAAAGAAAAGAAAAAGAAAACAAGGTTCAAAAGATATAAATCTTTAGAGTTATAGGCAAATGAAATCTAACTACTTATGATTTACAGAGCAAAGGTTGGCTCTTCCCAACTCCGGATCTATAAAATTGTAAAGTAATGTACTATGCTTATCACATTCCTTGGCCAATTAACTGAGATCCTGTCCTATTCCATAGGAAAGGATTATCTTTTAGCCTCAGAACACTAACTTAAAAATTTCATGGCATTACTCAGAAAAAAAAGATAGTGGACATCACTAAAAAAAAAAAAAAAAAAAAAATCTCCGAGTAATGACCTCTAAAAACCTTCTCCTTCATAAAAGTAATGACAACACAAACAAAAACTGTGAGAATCAACATTGTCTAAATTCTAGAAATTAACCAAAGACTTGCGTTGCAGCTATTCAGAAAATGATTATTCAAGAAAAATAGGTGAATCTGAGTATGAAGAGTGAGCTTTGAGACATTTTCTTTGCCCTGTGCACATCTTCCCATCCTCAGCTCCCTGGAAGTTTTGAAAAAACAACAGCCATGATAAAGTCTGAGTCTTCAAGATGTTAGAACTCTTCCAGAGTCCCATCCCAAAGAATGGTCATTTATTAGACTTAGAAGACTCCATGTAAGGCTATCTTTACTTGAACTGATTTGGAACACACCGGTACAAAAAGCATTTTACCTGAGAATATCTGTCAAGACCAATCAAAAACAATATTTGAACATAATTCTTAACCATAACTCTCAAGAGTTGACAATAAGAAGACAAACAATCCAATTTTTAAAATGGTAAAACATCTAAACAGATATCATCAGAGAAGATACAGAAATAGAAAATAAACATATGAAAAGACATCTAACATCATATATCATTAGGGAATTGCAAAATAATATGAGATACTATTATGTATACTACTATCATACAATCCAGAAATCTTGCTCATTTGCATTTACTCAAGTTAAAAACTTATATCCACACCAAAACCTACACATGGCAGCTTTATGTGTAACTGTCAAAACTTAGAAGCAACCAAGATGCTTTTCAATAGGTGAATGGATAAATTGTGGTACATCAATATAAAGGAATATTATTCAGCACTAATAAATTATGTCAAGTCATGAAAAGGCATGAAGGAAAATTACATGTATATTACTAAGGTAAAGAAGCCAATGTAAATACTGTATAATTACAAATATTTAACATTCTAGAAGAGGCAACACTCTAAAAACTAAAAAGATCAGAAATTTCCAGGGATTGGAGGGAAGGAGGGATAAACAGGTGACGCACAGAGGATTTTTAGGACAATGAAACTATTCAGTATAATGCTATAATGATGGATATATAGCATTATACATTTATCAAAGTCTACAGAATATAAACTCTCAAGAGTGAAATCTAAATTATGGACTTCAGGTGATACCCATATATCAACAGAAGTTCATCAATCATAAAAAATGTACCGTTCTGGTGCTGGATATTGATAATGGGGGAGACTGCATGTGTGGGCAAGGAGGTATATCAGGAACTGATATATCAGGAACTTCATGCTCAATTTTGCTGTGAAACTAAAGCTGCTCTAAAAATAAATCTTTTAAAAAAATAAATAAAACTTTAAAACATGTATTACAAAAAAAGATGAACTACAAAAAATCATACTTCCCATATAAAATGTTGATACTTTGGTATGTTTCCTTCAAATAGTAGTCATTATATTTCTTTTTATTCACAAAAGTGATATCATTGATGTATGTCTACATCATACTCATGATCTGACAAGATAATTTTCTATGTCCGTAGTACAGGGGGGCAAGGCTGGGATTGACCCGGGGGGGGGCACACTACCACTGAGCTATATCCCCAGTCTTCCATTTTTATTTTGAGAAAGAGTCTCACTAAGTTGCTCAGACTGGCCTCAAACTCACAATCTGGCTCCTTCAGCCTCCCAAATTGCTGACATTACAGGTGTGTGCCACCTCACTTATATTCTTAAATCTTTACAACCATTGCTCAAAAACAGCTAGACACTTTATAAAACAGATATAATTTACTTTGTAATTCATTTTATTTCATATTCATATTTATCTCATATAGCACTTGATATACATTAGGTATTTTGAACTTTTTAAATACTCAGAACAAACCCTGCAAAATTGAAAACTGAAGTCCTAAACAAGTAAATACCAGAGGAACTCAACTATTAAGTAGTAGAGCCAGAATTTCACCCTGTTTAACTATGAAGTCCAAACTCAAACTCATAATTTTTTTTTTTTTATACTGCAATTGAGCCCAGGGGTACTTTATTTCTCAGTTCTATCCCTAGCCCTTTTTATTTTGAGGTAGAGACTTGCTAAATTGCTAAGGTCACTGAGTTGCTGAGGTTGGCCTTGAATTTGTGATCATCCTGCCTCAGTCTCCTGAGTCACTGGGATTATAGGAGTGCACCATTTCTTCCAGCCCAAATGCTATTCTTAACCTCAATGCTGCCACTAAGTCTTCTACTTTTGAATATTTCAGGTTGCTTCTGTTTTATGCAACACTATAATAAACACTACTATGAACATCTTCACTGATAAAATACTTATGTTTCAACAACAGCAGAATTACACTAGGTACAGACAGAGACATGATTATTTCTGTTATCAACTTTTGTTATTATCTTTCATCTTGCTATTCTTTAAAACACCTTTGTCTTTGTCTCCTTTCTCTTCTTTCTGAACCCATATCAAACTCATGACTTTAAATTTCTCTTTTATGTGGACAATGCTCCAATGTATTTCTCAAGACAAAAACACTCTCACCAGTTCTGGTCTGTCCATTCCTGACAGCTAAACAACTTCACCTTGATTTTGTTGTGGGTTTCTCAATCACTATATCCTAAACTATCTCCCATGATTTCTCACATGCCTTTGCTCTAACATTTTATTTCTATTAACAGCACCATCCTTCTAATCATCATGCTTAGACACCTCAATATTTTTACTTTCTCCCCTTTTGTTCCACAGACACCCGCCAAATATTGACTTTTCCATTGTACCCTACTAAAAACCTCAATCATTACCTGAAAGATAAATTTCAAAGACAGGCACACTGACACATTCTTGTAATCCCAGCTTCTCAGGAGGCTGAAGCAGAAGGATCACTTGAGCCCAGGAATTCAGGGCTAGCCAAGGCAACACAGTGAGACCTCGTCTCTTAAAACAATATCTCAAACTTGAGGACGTGGAATTAATGATTGGAGAAGTCCAATCTTATTCCTCATGATTCCCCTTCAATGAGTATAAAAGTATACTATTTGCTGCTTTTCACATAAGTTTTATGCTTTGTTCACTTCTTTTCTGCACATTCTCAATCGGTATAGAAAGAAAATATAACAATCCAAAGTACGTACACACTTTAAAAAGCATAAGGAAAAATACAACCCCAGGAAATAAGGAAGTGCTTTAAAAAACCTTTTTTAAAAAGCATGCAGTGAAAAGATTATGTCAAATGGACATGAAACAAAAAAGTTGCCTGCCAACGGTCAAAGTTGGTAAAATCTGCAATAAAATAAAGTAGTATTGGATTATAATCTGAAGTATTAAATAAATATCCATGAGTGCACATTAATATAAATGATACAGGAAGCAAATAAATGAGAGAACAAATCTTCCTTGCAGAAAAGCTCCTAATGAGATATTCTGCACCTGTGGAGGTAGAGCATAACTCTCCACTCCTTAGATGTGAATAGTGTACTTTCTTCCAAAATGTACACCACACAAAAAGAGAAAGAGTAACTTTATGGTAGAAAACCTGAAATACTGCCTCAGTCAGATGATCAAAGCTAATATCAACAGTGATGAATCATGTTGATAGTCTGTACTCTTGACATGGCTCAGATGAAAACAGCACTTTGCTTCTGTGGTCCTCCTCTAACATCTATACTCCAGTCTAATCATGAGAGAAAAAAAAAATCTGAGAAGTATCACAGCCAAAAGGAAGGAACCTAAACAAACATGAATTCTGAACATAACATGGCATATCAGATGGGATTCTGGAACAAAAAAAAAAAAAAGACATTAGGCAAAACAATAAGGAGCTGAATAAAATGTGGACTTCAGTTAATAAAAATGAATCAATAAAGGTGCATTAATTGTAACAAATGTACAAACTAATATATTAATAGTAAGGGAAACTGCTGTGGGCACATTAAAATTCTCTCTCTTTGTAATTTTCCTCTAAGTCTAAAACTATTACAAAATAAAATTTGTATAAAAAAGTAAATGGCCCAAAACATTCCACCTATTTGGCCCCACATCTTAAAAGCTTTGGGACTACATCAAATTATAGAATATGGCAAAAGTGATACTAAAAATCCAGACAATAAATGCCATGCAACCTCCACCTGGCACTTATAACTTTCATTAGTGAAATGCTCTCTCTTGCTAGTGAACCAAAAGGCAAAGAAGGGGTTACTATATTGCTTTGGAAAACTATTCCTTACTACCAGGGAAAAATGAAGTACTTATACATAATGTTATGGTTTAGGTATGAGTTGTCTCCAAAAGCTTATGTGCAAGACAATGTAAGAAAGTTTAGAGATGAAATGACTGAGTTTTGAGAGCCTTAACTCAGTGAATTAACCCCCTGATAGGAATAAACTGGGAGGTAACAGAAGGCAGGTAGGGTGTGGCTGGAGGAGGTAGGTCATTGGGGGCATGCCTCTGGGGTTTATATTTTGTCCCTGGTGAGTGGAGTCTCTCTGCTTCCTGGTGTCATGTTCACACCTACTTTTCTCCACCACACACTTCTACCATGATGTTCTGCCTCACCTTGAGCCCAGAGCAACAGAGTTCACCATCTATGGACTGAAACCTCTGAAACCATGAGCTCCAAATAAACTTTTCTTCCTCTAAAATTGTTCTTATTAGGTCTTTTGGTTGCAGCAAGGGAAGAGCTGACTGAAACATATGATAAGCATAAGGAAAAATATATCTGAAATAGCACAGAATCAAAGAACCTATGAGCACTCCCATGTTAAAAGTTAACATAAACCTATATAAGGCCAAAAAGGTGATGACTGACTCAGTAAGAAACATCATTCTTTCAACCTATCAACATGATATAGGTTCAATGTCATCTCAAACAAGTTCTCAGAAAACTTGTAGAACACTGACAACTTGATTAAAAATTTTATATAGGAAGGGACAAAACTGACACTGTGTCTTTAAAAAATATATACAGCTAGAGGAGTGACACTACTAAATAGTAAGACTTACAAACTTATAGAATTGTTACATCTAATTTTGAAACAGAATGATATAAGGGATAGACAAATAGTCAGCAGGACAGACTAGTGAGTCCAGAAACAGAATAACACACATAGTCTGGTTTTCAACAAAGTTATGGAGCCTCTTGAGAACTGAAGATCTGCACACAGAAATTCTCTTAGCATTATTTTTTAATCTAAAATTCTCTTTACTAGACCTTCATTTTTTTTTTTTTTTTTTTTGCGGGGGGGGGGGGATGGGTACCAGGGATTGAACTCAGGGGCACTCAACCACTGAACCACATCCCAGCCCTATTCTGTATTTTATTTAGAGACTGGGCCTCACTGAGTTGCTTAGTACCACCAGGCCTGGGTAGACCTTCATTCTTAAAAAATATTTTGCTAAATATATAAAAAGCAAAACAGGATTTTTTTTACCCCAATCCTTTAAAGACACTATTCCATTCTGGTTTCTATTTTTTATGAAAAATAAATGACAATTCCTATAATTTTTTTCCATAATATATGCAATTTTGCTCTAAACTTTCCTTTCAAAACTTTCTCTTCATTTTGGTTTCTAGTTTTAGTATAATGTGCCTTGCTAACATTTTCTTTGTTTTTACCTTGCTTTTAGTTTTTGGTTTTGTTGTTCTTTTTTGATACTGGATATTGAATCCAGGGACTAGTGCTCTACTACTGAGCTACACCCCCAGAACTTTCTATTTTTTATTTTGAGATGGGATTTCACCAAGTTAACCAGGCTGGTTTCCAACTTGCAATTCTTCTGCCTCTGCCTTCCCAGAAGCTGGAATAGAAGGTATGTACCACTGCACCAGGCTTTCCCTTACTTTTCATTGTGCTTCTTAATCTCTAATTTTATGTCTTTCAACTAATATGATCCAGTTGTCTTAGCTTTAGCGGGATTGCCTGAGAACTGTCTAATGCAAGTCTGGTTCAGGGTCAAGTCAAGAACTGGGAAAGCTTATAAACAGAATTTATAGCTCCTCTCTTGTATCTGTCATTTCCCTACTCACTTTCCAACTTTGGTGATATCTCAAATCTTCTCTGCTTGTATAGGCGAGTGAGTCTACTTGAGTTTTAGCTGCCTGATGTGGGACCTGCTGCCAGGGCCAGCTCACTGGGAAAATAAAAAATAGTCATAAAAACACAAAATTCACCCAACACCATTGTCTTTTTCTAGGTAAATATGCCTCCAATATTTCCTTGTTCTCCATTGTATTCAAGTAGTTACATTTATATTTTGTTTGCAGATTATAGTTGTTGCCATAGAAGAATTTAAGAAGAATTTAAATGGTAATTTAAATGGGAAAGGTAGAATTGTTGCTGGAAGACCTGAATATACATACATGGAAAAAATGAATCCTAATACTTCCCACACAAAACTCAACACAAAATGGATCATCAACCTAAACATAAAATCTAAAACTATAAAACAGTGGAGAAAAGTCTTTGTAACCTTAAAGTAGGCAAAAGTTTTTTGGGACACAAAATGCATAAAACTAAATGGACATTATCAAAATTAAAATTTCTGCTATTGAAATGATAACATTAAGAAAATGTAGATGTGGCTGTATCTCTGTAGTATGCTGATTTTAAGTCCTTTGGGTATAGGCCAAGGAGTGGGATAGCTGGGTCAAACAGAGATACAGCCACATCAATGTTCAGAGCTGCTCAATTCACTATAGCCAGATTGTGGAACCAACCTAGATGCCCTTCAGTTGATGAATGGATAAAGAAACTGTGGCATATATATACAATGGAATATTACTCCGCCATGAAAAATGATAAAATTATGGCATTTGCAGGCAAATGGATGAAATTGGAGGATATCATGCTAAGTGAGATAAGCCAATCTCAAAAAAACTAAAGGACGAATGATCTTGCTGATAAGCGGATGAGGACATATAAGGGGGGGTAGGAGGGGTTAGCGTTAGGGTTAGGTTTAGGGTTAGGGATAAGGAGGGTGGTAAGAATGGAGGAAGGAAGGACTGTAGAGAGGGAAAAGAGGGGAGGGAGGGGTAGGGGGAAGGGAAAAAATAACAGAATGAATCAAACAATATTGCCCTATGTAAATTTATGATTTTTAATTAAAATAAATAAATAATAAAAAAAAAAAAAAGAAAATGTACAGGCAAGTTTCAGACTGAAAGTTGTTCTGAACACATATTATTGACAAAATACTTTTATACAGACCAGATCATATAAAGAACTTTCATAACTCAATAAAAAGACAGCTAAGTCAGTTTCAAAACTTGAGTAACACTTTACCAGGCACATCATGAAAGAAGATAACTGAATATACAATAAACATATGAAAAGATATTTGACATCATTAATCATTAGTAAAGTACAAATTCAAACCACAATGAGATACTAAAAGGAAAGGATAAACTAGGAAAGCTAAAATTAAAGTGATTGACAATTTCAAGTGTTAACAAGAATGTGGAGTAATCCTAGCTTTCATACGTCCCTGAAGGGAATCCAACTACTTTGGAATACAGTTTTCTTATAAAGTTGGACAATTATGGTATAGTCCAACAATTCTATTTACCCAAAAATTGTAAATAAATGTTCATAGCAAATCTATTGAAAACACCTTCAAAGTGGAAACAACTCAAATATCAATAAATAAATGAGTAAACAGATTGAAATATATAGAGGTATATAGATATAGAAATATAATATTGACATATAATATTACTGAATATCAAAAATATTATACTGACGGGCTTTGATCCCTGGCACGTCAAAATAAATATATACAATCTATTATATAAATATATGTAACAAATATGTAAATACTGAGAAAAAGAAGCCAGATACAAAACAACCCATTCTGCATAAGTTCACTTACATGATATTAGAAAAAAGTCAAAACTAATCTACAAAATAAAAAAGCCTATTAGCAGTTGCCTACAGTTGAGAGAAAAGGACTAGAAAATAAATGGGACAAAGGAACTTACCGGATAAAAAGAGAAGAGGGGAAGAAGATATTGATCAAGGATTTTACGAAGCTGATAAAAGATAAAAAGCCATGTATTTGATTCCCTAAAATGATAAACACTGTACATTTTTTTTGAATTAACTAGGCACACAATATTAAAATTACTGAAAACACAAGATACAGGGAAAACTAAGATGAGCCAGAGGTAAGTTCCCTTTAAAGGTACAAAAATAAACCATAAATAGTCATAAAAAGGGTAAATGTGAACAATTATTGACTGTATAAGTACTAATATGTCTTAGGGAATTCGAAATATCTATAGAATTAAAATACATAATAGCAAAAAAACAAGAATGAATAAATGAACAATAACTGCTATAAGGGCTCTGATTTGTGAAGGGATATAAATGTAAATTACTGTCAGACTTTGATAAATCAAAGATACAAGAAATAGAGAGGCCATGAAATTTATTTTAAAAAATCATTTCAGCAAAAAGCAAAAATTGAGAGGGGGCAAAGTGAAACAGTGAAGCCTAGTGTGGTGGTGCACATTTGTGATTTTAGCTACTCAGAATGAGGCAGGAAGATCTGCAGTCAGCCTGGGAACCTTAGCAAGACCCCCCACCAAAAAATAATTAAAAAAAAAAAAATAAGGAGACAGTGAGATGGTAGATATGAACACAAATATCCTTGGATCCTTGAAGATAAGATCCAAATCTTTTTAATTCCTTGATATTAGAAAGGGATCTGCTATCAATAAATATTTGAAAGCATTCAAGTACCCTCTTATTTCAGCTGTGTAATCTCTTTCTCAGGGGCCCTCCTGACTAGGTGATTACCTTTAAACTAAGACCCTACCCATGTAAGAAAGATCTCCTTATGGCTTTTTCTCACACCCCACATTCCTGTGTCCTCCCTCTGATATTATTTGATATCATTCAAATATCTCCTAGAAGGCATTGATTTGACTTCTGAGTGTAGTACCACTTTGCAAAATATGCATTAATGAAACGCTTCCAGATCACCATAATTTACACTTTCGCTTGGTGTAGTGTTCCCAAAGAAAACTACAACTTCTTTAAAAGAAGTTAAATAATGACTTCATATATGCAAACCAGTACTTGCTCAAACATCCTTTTCACAACTGGTTCTTATCTGTCTACAGTTGTACATTTGATAAAGCTACTCTTTTGTAAGTGAAAAAAGTTTTACCTTATTTATTCAACCCTCCCATAATCTGCTACCATTTTGTTCCGTCTCATATATATTCTTATAAAAAAATATTTAAAATACTTTAAAAATAAAAAACTAACTTCTGCCTGATATGCTGGCAGATGCCTGTAATCTCAGTGGCTCACAAGGCTGAGGCAGGAGGATTCCAAGTTCAAGGCCAGCCTCAGCAATTTAGTGAGATCCTGTCTCAAAACAAAAAATAAAATGGTCTGGGGATGTGGCTCAGTGGTTAAAAGCCCCTGGGTTCAAACCTAGGTACTAAAAGACAAAAAACAAACACATACACTCACAACTTCTGTGTATTTATTACACAGTTTTAAAATAAAACTTCACAAATATAATTGAAGCATTCAATGAAATCTTCCTTAACATTCTCTCCACCTCCCCATTCCCAGCTCTCCACACACACCACACAAGTTTTCCCTACAACTAATTACACCCTGTAAGTTGATGTTTATGATCTCCATACATTTTTCATACTTTACTGAATTATATAATGTTCTATATATTCTACACTTTCATCCTATATTACATGTTATAGATTCCTCTGCAACCTATTTTATCTCAATGATTATGAGATTCATCATACTGATACACATAGTTCTGCCTCATTATTTAAATAGCTTCACTTTTTCATTTTGAGAATATAAAATCATTTTATAATCATTCTACTGATGGACATTTACTTCCCATGATTTTCCAATTATGAAGCATGCTTTCTGAACAAACCATTACTGGATCACAATGTGTTATTTTTCCCTTTTTCAAAACACAGCTTTGCTGAAAGATAATTCATATGCCATAAATTCAGCCTTTAAAATGTACAATTCAGTAGTTTTTAGAATATTCATATAACTGTGCAACCATTGCAACTATTTGTAGAAGATTTTCATCATTCCCAAAGGAAATCCCATAATCGTTAGTAGTCACTCTGTATTCTCCCTTGTCCCAGTCCCTACCAATGAGTCTACTTCCCTTCTCAATGGATTTGCATATTCTGGATATTTTATATAAGTGGACTAAGGTAATACCTGGCATTTTGTGACTGTCTTCTTTCATTTTGCATAAAGTTTTCAAGGCTCATCCATATCGTAGCATGTACATTAATTGGTGATGATGGGTCCATGGGTATATGCATATACCAAAATTTATCAAAGTATACACTTTAAATATATGCAACTTGGTTTATGTCAATTATATCTCAATAAAACTATGAAAGAATTAGTAGAACATTTTATTAGGTGTTTTATCAAAGATGAATAGACAGCAAATAAATGTATGGAAGGCACTCAATATCAGTCATTAGAGAAATACAAATTAAATTATAATGAGACATAAATACACACCTACTGGAATAGTTAAAATTTAAACTACTACTAAAACCAAGAACTGATATGAATGAATACAAAATCATCATATGCTGCAGAAGAGAATGCAAAATATAACCACCACTTTGGAAAAAGGCTTGGCAATATTTTATGAAATTAAACATATATTTACCATAGGACCTAGCAGTTTGACTCCTGGGTAATCACCCAGCAAAAATTAAAACTATGACAACATGAAGACCTGTAGGCAAATGCTCACAGCAGTTTCATTCCTAACAGCCCAAATCTGGAAGCAACCCGAATGTCCATTAACTGATGAATGGATAAACAAACTGTGATATCCATGTACAATGTAATACTATTCATAAAAATGGATAAATTACTGATATACAACATCATGGAAAAATCTTGAAAGAATTACACCAAGTAAAAGAAACCAGACACAAACACATGTGTGTTTTACATGGTTCAATTTACATGATAGTCTCAAAATGCAAACCCATACTGGTAGATAGATATCAGATCAGCAGCTGCTACAGGCTGGGAATGGGTCAGAGAACTGATGACAAGAGGGTATGAGGGAACTCTAAAATTGACAGAAATACTTTGTGTTTTGATTGTGGTAGTAGTTCTTTACATTCGTTAAAACTCAAAGAATTATGTTCCTAAAAAAAATTATTTTACCATGTGTAAATTATGCTTCAATAAACTTAAGAAAAGGAAGCAGTGGGAGATGGGAGACACATTACATACTAGAGAACAAAGATAAGAATGATTCCCAATAGCTTATTTAAAATAATACAAGGGCTGGGGATATTGCTCAGTTGGTAGAGTGCTTGCCTTGCAAGCACAAGGCCCTGGGTTCAATCCCCAGCACCGCAAAAAAAAAAAAAAAAAAAAAAAAAAAGTAAAATAATACAAGCTAGAAGACAATAGTGAAGAACTAAAAAACCAAGTTAACCAAGAATTATATATCCAGTTTTAAAATAAACCTTTCAAAAATGGAAATTAAATAAAAATGTTCTTGAGTAAAAAAATCACTGATAGAATTCTTCACCAACAAGCCTGTATTACAAGCATTGCTAAAGGAAGTGCTTCAAACTAAAGGAAATGATGAAAACATGGATCTACAAAGAGAAACGAGAGTGACAGAGTAGTAAAAATGTAGGCAAATAAAATTTACTCTTCTTAACTTCAGGAATACTTCCTCACAAAGAAAACACTAAGCCAAAGGGGTGCAATCTATCAAAAATTTCATTTTTTAAAAAAATGCCAATCCTATACAAACTGTTTCAAGAAATAGAGGATACGACACATCTCAGACCATTTAAAGATGTCAGCAACCATTAGTCTAATTCTAAATCCAGACAATCACAATAAAAGCAAAACTAATTCCAATCTCCCTGTGAAAACCCTAAAGAATAAAGTTATAAAATCACATTAAAAGTCATGGAGAATGTTAGGGTATACTATGTTCATGGATGGGAAGACTGAATATTGTAAAGATGAATCTTTATATTTGATGCAATTCCTATCAGAACTCAAAAAGATTTCTCATGCCATTTAGCAAGTTAATCATAAAATTCATATGGAAGATTTAAGGGCCAAGAATAACTACTACAAGAGAAAAACCTGATGTGTGGGATGAAAAAGCATTTTACCTCTTGGATATTCAGTCTCATTTTAGACTACAGTAATTGAAGACTGTATTATATGTTCAGGGCCTGACAAAGGAGGCAGACTATATCTGAGGCACACATAAGGAAAGTAGATAGGACAAACTTGACCTTACCAGTTCAGCAGTAAAAGGATGTCCTAGTCCAGGGGTTGGCAAACTCTTCTGTAAATAATCAGAAAGCAAATATTTAGGCTTTGAGACCCATATAGTTTTTGTCACAAGGAATCAACTCTGACATTGTAGCACAAAAGCAGTCATAAATAATAAGTAAACAAATGGACATGACTGTGTTCCAACAGAACTTATAAACTAAGTGGTAGACCAGATTTGATACATGGGCCATGAGTTTTAAAATGACAGCTGAATAATGAAAAAAAAATTAGTTAAAGTCATTCCTCAATCATACACAAAAATAAATTTCAGGTCAACTGAAGTTCTGATGTGCAAAATAAAGCTTAAAATGGTTCCAGAGTAGACAGAAGAGTTTATAGTCAGGGCATGCTGGCAGAAATTTACAATTTAAATTACTTTACTGTAAAACATCCAGAAAATTAAGGCATGTGTTAGTCAACTTTTAGTCACTGTGACCAAAACACCTGACAAGAACAATTTAGAGGAAGAGAAGTTTATTTGGGGCTCATGGTTTCGGAGGTTTAATCCATGGTTGGCCAACCTCCTCATGTTTCTGGCTAGAGGTAAGGTAGAACATAATAGTAGATAGATGTGGTGGAGAAAAATTGGTTAGCTCACAGCAGTAAAGAAGTAGAGAGTGTGGGAGGGGACAAGGACAAAATATAACCCCACCTGCCCTCCGGGCTACCACCCAGTAATCACTGATCAAGTTATAATGCTCATAATCTAATCATTTCACCTTTGAACACACCTGCATTGTCTGTCACATGAGCTTTTGAGGGACACCTCATCTCCAAACCACAACAAGATACACAAATTTTCACTCCTCATGCTGATCAAAAATGTTCTCACTTTTTGTTAATTTAAAAACACTCCGATACAATCAACTGACTTCTCTAATCAACTGATTTTTCTGTACGCCCCTATACCCTTACACTACTATTATCTGTGAAAAATCTTCCTATAATTTTAAGAAGTATTCAAGGACTTTTCTAATATTCTTAAACCATGGCCCAGTTCAAAGTTTCAGCCTTGTCAATCCCTACATTCTTCAGATTTACAATTCTTTAACTCAGAAGTTAAATAATGGCCATTGTGTAAAAGTAAGACACCTGGCTGATTTTCCTGCTTAATTATTTATATTTTTTCATAAAATAGAAATAAACTGCTAGAACTGGATTGGGGTCCTACATATAGCCCTATTTCAAAGTTGAGTCTAAAACTCCCTGGAACTGATAAAAATTTGTGTGTATGTGTTTGTGTATCATATTCTGGAGAAAAGCTCCACGGTTTTATTGGTTTTGTTTCTGGTTTTTGTCTGTTTGTTGTTTGTTTGTTTGTTTTTAAGGTTACAAGGGGGCTGTGATCTCTCTAACCTCCAACCAAAAAGAAATTTAAGAAATTTTGTTCTAGAGGCTGTGCATAAAGCAGCTCATTTGAATTATCAAATTGGAAAAGAAATCAAGGATTATCATAGTCACAGGCAGGGGAGGGAGAGAGACAGGCACTGTTAATCTCCTGAAATGGTCGTGAATCTCAATGGAAATTAAATACACTGCAAGAGGGGATCACAACATACCTCTAAGCTACAGGTTAGCGAGGAAAGGGTTTCATCAGTGATGGCTTTTATGCTTTGGATCAATTGCCAGAGTCTGTTCTCCAACAGACACACTGGCTTTACTTTTCAAAGTCTGAACAGTATTCACAACCCCAACGTGAAACATATTATCAACAGGGTCTGACCAGGAACAAAATGCTTTCCCTAGGAACTCGGCAATAACTTACATTTTTGTAGCGCTTGGTAAGGTGCTTGCCCTTGCTCGCCTTTCCCCGTGACCTTCACTACTTCCCGCTTGGAAGCAGGACAGCAGCATCCCTCGCTAAGGAACCTTCTGGACTCCATTTGTGAGATGTGCGAGGCTCACCAGGCCGCCGTCCGCACTGTCAAGTGCACGCAGAAAGTTCCTGATCGTGTTGGTCATGGAGACACGGATATGCCCGTGACAGATCGGGTGGGGCGTAAACTACCGTGGAGGCAAGTGCACGCACGTCGGAGCCGCAGAGGTGCTTCTGCCGAGGGAAAGCAGATCGGCGACAGCTGAGAAGAGGGGAGGTCGCTTTAGGCGAGCTTCCTTCAGGGGCCAGAGCGGGCCTGGCTCGGGGCAGTGAGGCGGGCGGGCTGAAGCGCCCCTCCGCCAAGGCCTGTTTGACGCAGCCGGCAGCTCCAGCCGCCCTTTCCGTCACTCTCCCCTCGCGGTCGCTGATCCCTGAGGTCCTGGTCTCGAGCGACACGCCCACGTCCCTGTAGCACCTGGCGGAGTCTGACCGCCACAAATTCAAAAGCTAGCTCCACCGCCTCGCGGTCTCGCCCATCTCCCAGAGTGACGGACAGATGAACCAATCGCAGCCCGAAAGGCCGGAGACGTCTAAGGCAGTGGGCGTGGCTAAGGGAAGCGGGTGGGATGATGCTGTGTTGCCCAGACAACAGCTTCCGGGCGGGCTGATTAAGGTGACTTCCGGCCAGAGGGCTAGGCACCCAGAGAGAAGGCACCCTGCTAAGTAGGCAAGGAAACCTGGTGCTGCAAGCTTTTTCGTGAGAGTAGTAAAGGAAGGGCTGACCCAGAGTCCCGCCACCTGCCCAATTTTCTAGTCCCCTGTCCATAAGTTATAAGGTGTAGGTTGCTTCCCTAAGGTAAGCACGTGGTAATACATCCTCCTTAGACAGGGATAACGGAAACTCACCACGTCAACGTAATTGCACAACATGCTTGTATTTAAAAGTTGAAAATTTGGGCCTTTAAGCATTAAAGCTTTTTTTAAGCTGCACCCCCGAATATATTCTGTAGCCTTTAAACATTGGGTGCAACTCTGAGTTTCAAAGTTCTGGGTTCTTTAGGACTCAAAAGTTCCATCTGAATCAGACAATGTACAAAAGACATGAAATTTTCTTTCAACAGTCTCAAAGGTCCTGTGACTTAATATCCGGATCACCTGTAAATCTAAAGGCAGAGAAGTGGTTTGAGGAAACGATTCCAAGAATCAAACTAATTGAGCCGTTTCTTTAAGAAAAATTATTCTAATCTAGTTTTAACCCAGTTGTTGAGCATGGCCCTTTTGGTTCATTGCATATCTCATTTGATAATGATAGCCTCACATAAGTTTTTCAAAAGAAAATAAGCATTGTTGAAATGATAAGAGAAGAAATAAAGCTTTCCATAGACAGGTTTCTGTGGCTTTAAAATAAAATCTTACAGCTTGAAAATAGCATCTTTTAACAAACCACCAAGTAATTGCTCAATTCCTGTCACCAAAACCTAAGACTTGAGCTAAACTTACCTGCTTATCAAGACTTTCTAGAGTTAAGGTTCAGGGAAGCATTTACAAAAACTTTTATCTGTATGTTTAGAGTCCCACCAACTCCTTATGTAAAATTTCATCTTCAAAACTCACTGCTAATGAGCAGTTTTCCAGAAGCTTAGACAAAACATTTTGAATAGCTCCCTGAGCCTAAAGATTAGAAATTTTATTAAATAAAAACTAAGGGCTGGGGTTTTAGCTCAGGAGTAGAGCCCTTGTCTAGCACATGTGAGGCACTGGGTTTGATCCTCGGCACCACATTAAATAAATAAATAAATAAATAAATAAAAGTATTGTGTTCAACTACAATGAAAACATTTTTAATTAAATACATTTGGATACAGATATGAAATATTAATGAACCAAATAATGCATTTTTAAGAAGAGGAGGAACTTAAAACACAGCCCTGCATTTTAGTAGTAGTCATATATTTGCTTTATACACTATGTCCTCATCCCACTACTTGGTTGGATTCTCCCTACCCTCAAGATTCAGCACAAATTCTGAATCTTTTGTTGTTAGCCCACAAACAATTCTCTTCTTTTGTGTGTTTGTAAAATTAAAAATATACACTTTATTTGGCATTTGTGCTTCATGTCTTCATCATTTATGTTTATGAATATATTTTGCATATAATTTGCCTCAGTTAGTATATTCTAACCTACTTAGAATTGTATTAACCACTGTCCCTGCAGAATGATTTAAACATGGTAAACAAGTTTTGATGTAAAATGCCTAAATTTCAGTTAATAGTTTATTAACTATTAGTTTGTATTAGTTTGCTAGGGTCACTATAACAGAATATTATAGACCGGGTGACTTCAACACAATTTATTTTTCTCACAATCCAAGAGATTGAAAAGTACAAGGTTAAGGTGAGGAAAGGTTGGTCTGAGATTCAGATCCATACATTCAGTTCTAAATTTGGTGTCTTTCTAAGGTCCCTCAGCTTGTAAATGCCTGTCTCCTCCCTCTGTCTTCACATGGGTCGCTCCTCTGTCCAACTATGCTCCAGAAAGGACACCAGTCTTACTGGAATTGGACCTGCCTCATTTTTACTTAATTACCTCTTTAAAGATCTTATCTCCAAATGTGATTCCTTTCTGAGGTACTAGGGGTTAGGACTTCAACATACAAATTTTGAGGAAACACAGTGAATCCCCAAACAGTAACAGTTAAAAAGAAGAAATCTTTGGGACAAATTATCTGTCACCTTTCAGAATTCTCATCTTTAAGACTAAGGATAAAGTGTTTCCCTAGCATACTCAAGGCCCTAACTTAGTCCCCAATATGGGGTTGAGGGGGTTCTCATCCTTAGAATTACAGATAAAAGAGATATGTAAATCAAATTAGTGTAAGATAATAGAGAGTGATAGGGCCTGTGGCAAATCACAGTACTTATCCAGACAAAAGACATTCACATTGAATTTGTGTACAATCAACCCTCGCCTCAGGAAAAAAATAAATAAATAAAATTTGGCTGGTTTGACTCACAGGATATCAGTTTGCATGTTATCTTATTTGCAATCATAACCTCTTGTGGTAGCCATGGGCATATTAAATATGTTTTTGAATATGCAAACATGTATTTACCAGACCCCACTGGTTCACAAATTACTTATTTTGTCTAGTTCCTGCTGTGTTCAAGGAACGGCACTAACTTTCAGACAGAGATTCAGATCCATAAATTCGGCCACAAATATCCAAGTCATAAGAACATTCTCTTGTTTGAGATAATTTATTAAATGCAACCCTAACTAATCTTCAGTTTTGTTTTGTTTTGGTTTGATTTGGTTTGATTTGTTTTCAGTTCCCTGTAGTCAACCAGAGTCCAAAAAATGTTAAATGGAAATTTTCAGAAATAAATAATTGGTAAGTTTTTAATTGCACTCTGTTCTGAGTAGCATGATGAAAGTTTGTGTTCCCATCCATCCTGCCCAGGATGTGAACTATCACTTTGGCCAGCGCATCTACATCGTATACACCACCCACCTGTCAATCACTAATAGTCATTTCAGTTATCAGATCCACTCTCATGTTATGGCAGTGCTTATGTTTAAGTAGCCTTTGTTTTAATTTAGTCCCAGAGCACAAACTTTTATTACAGTAATAGTTACACTTGTTCTACTTCATTATTATTGTTAATCTTTTACCACACTCAATTTATAAATTAAACTTTTTCACAGGAATATCTGTATAGGGGAAAACACATTATATGTAGTTTAGTAATATCCATGCATGGTTTCAGGCATTCACTGGGGGTCTTGGAATGTAGCCCTCATGGATAAGGAGTGATTAATGTAATTACATAATTTAATTTTTTGTATAGCTTTATGCTGTAAGTAAATGAGAATTTTTTAAAAAATTCCTTGTCTTATATGCACTGATAAGGGCTCTTCTTTAAGAACAAGAGTAGAGGAAATGAGACAAATAAAAAAATTACAGTGCAAGATAAAAGTGAGAAGATCAGAAAAGAATTACAGGTAAGTATTATGAGAAATTATAGGAGGAAAAAATTCCATCAAACTGAATGACTTATTGAAAGTATTTAATGAAGTTATAATTAATCTTTCCATGGCACTTGGTACCTCTTTTACAGCATTACTCAATGTGTTACATGATAGTTATTTGCAATGCTCATATCTCCTTCAAATATACTGCAAGAGATTCCTCAAAAACTAGGAATGGAACTACCATATGACCCAGATATCCCACTCCTATTTATCCGAAAGAACAAAAATCAGCATACTATAGCAATACTTCCACTTCAGTGTTTATAGCAGCATAATTCACTATAGTCAAATTATGGAATCAATCCAAATGCCTGTCAATAGATGAATGGATCAAGAAAATGTGTTATATACACATTTGGAGTAAATGGAGTTTTACTCAGCCATAAAGAAGAATGAAATCATGGTATTAGCTAGTAAATGGACGGAAATGGAGAACATCGTGCTAAATAAAATAAGCCAGACTCAGAAAATCAAGGGTTGAATGTTTTCTCTCACATGTGAAAGTTAGAACAAAATAAGGGAAAGAAGGCAGTGAGAGAAAGGGGTCAGATATCCTAAATACACAGGAAGGATCAGTGGAGTAGAAGGAGAACAAAAGGAATGGAGGAAGGAAGGGGAAGAAATATGGAATGAATCTAACAAAATCATGTTATACGAATGTATAAATGTACCAAAGGAAATTTCACCTTTATGTATTTGTAGAAAGCACCGATCAAAAATAAACAAAGAAGTGAAAAGAAGATCAGCAGGATAGAAAAGGGAGAATGGGGGGAGGGAGGAGAGGAGGAAAGCAGGGGATGGGAATTGAAATCAAACTCCTTGTATGTATGATTTTGTCAAAATGAACCCAAATACTATGTATAATTGTAATGCTGTCATAAAAAGTACACTCCAAAATACTGATAATGTCTAAGTCTTCATATGACTCAGTCTAGTGTTATTATAATAAGAATCATTTGGGGAACTTTTTAAAAATAAACTTTTATCAACTCTACTTCAGAAGATTCTACTTTAGTGGTCTTGAAGAGGTGTTAAGGAATCTATAGAAAAGCTTTCCCCACTTAATAATGCTGATGATCAGCCCCATTTGGAACCTACTGCCCTAGAGCACCTAATATGTAGTATGCTCTCAATAAATTCTTGTCACATTAAATGAGCAAAGCTGTGATTTAGTAAGATTAATAAGACCCTGGTGTGCAGGATGAATTAAAGTTGGAAATATCCCAGAGGCAGGAAAATCCTATTACAGACATCCAGCTAAGAGATGAAGTAGCCCTAAACCAGAGAAGAGGCAACAGGAAAGAAATGGATGGGAAACACTGAATAGGAAGAATGAGCAAAATAAGATGAAACTTGATATAATGCAGTAGTTCTCTGAAAGACCCTCGTAGCAAGTCTTTCGTCTAGGGAGACCCTTCCCAAGGAACAGCGAGACCACTCGTACGGATGCAAACGGCAAGAGGTTTATTCAGGAACACAGGTACCTGGGGCGACAAAGTCTCTCGGTAGACTTGCGCGCCTGGCCGAGTTTTCAGGGGGTTTATATAGCAAAAAGCGCGGGTACAGAAGCGAGATGCATAGTTACAGAGTTCCTAATGGTCAGTTTAAATGACAGAGTTCCCATTGGTAAGTTTAAATGAGTCCATGGTTCGAAAAGCGCGGGTACTAGGAAGCGCGGGTACCAGGAAATCAGATATGGGCTGACGGGGCTCTATCTAGGATACAAGATGTTTCTCTTATGAGCTCGTGTTCCCTCCTTAGGCCAGATGTTCAACCACAGATATCCCGTTTGGCAACCTAGGGGTACTGACCTTTCTTTGAACTCTACTTGTTTGTTTCAAAGCCTTGTGAAATGGTGTTACACTTTGTAAGATGGCGTTGCAGTAGCCACGCTGGGGTGCTGGGGTCTTTCATTCTCAAAATACAGTGTGCCTGGGACTTTCCTAGGAATTTATTTACAAAGCAGAATTTTGGACTCAATCTTGAAAACCTGTTCAGTTAGTCCAGTAAAGCATGTGAATCTGCATTTTTTTATGACCCTTCCTTGTGATTCTGATTTAGATTATTTAATCCATTTCCATTTAATATCTTGGCTTAAGAATACTGACCTGTTGACCATGGTGAGTAGGGAAGAGGTTAAGATTGAAAAACAATTCTGAAGATAAAATCTTGTGTGACAGGATGGTAAGCCATTCAGTAGACACTGAGAATTTGGTTTACAGAGAAAATTCACTCACTCATGAAGCTACTTAGCAAGTAAGAAATGTCATATAAGAGCACAGGAAAGAGGTAGGGATAGAGAAAAAAACTGGAAGATTCTTGTATAATAAAGATTTCTAAGTGATCTAAGAAAAAAAGAGGGTAATAGAGAAAATTAGAGCATATTTCTCCTTTTAAGGATCTTGAAAAGGAGGTAGCACATGAAACAAAAGGTGGGAAGGAAACCTGCAGAAACAACAAAAACAACTGAAAACAATTTCAGATATGCAATATTTACATTGCCTAAAATTGAACAATCACAATAATATGCTACAGGAATTTATAGGAATGTTGTCTCTCAAAATATCTTATTCTACTGTTCTTACCCATCTTCTTCCTGTGATGATGTAAAAAGCAAAGTCCCTGAATGAGATGAAATGAGAATAACACAGGTGTTGTGACATAGCTTTAGGCCACTGAGGATTTCCTGAATGCAAGCACTATCATATTTGACTACATATCATATGTAGTCCAGGATGACTACAAAGTGACTGACAGGTGGGGAGTATATACAGGGTAGATACACTAGACAAAGTAATGTTTCCTTTCCTATGCAGGATGGTGTGAGCTTCCCTAATGCTACTTCAGAATACTGTGCGACTTAAAACTTATGAATTATTTATTTCTTGAATTTTCCATTTAACATTTTTGGACTGTCATTGACATGGCTAACTGAAACTTCAGAATATGAAAACTCAAAGAATGGCTTTCCTGTATGTTCTACAACATGAATGGACTTTGAAAATATCAACCTAATTAATTAGTCATAAAAAGAACATAAATATTGTATGATTCAAATTCTGTATACTTCATAAAGACTGGAAGTCGATTCGAGGTCACCATGGACTGCACAGTGAGGGAGAATGGGAAGTTATTCCTTTATAGGTATAGCTTTTCACTTTGAGGCAATGAAAAATTCTGGAAATGATGGTGAAGGGTGGTCTAATATTGTGAGTGTGCTTAATACCACTGAATCATACACCTGAAAATGGTTATAGTGCTATATTTTATGTACATTGTACCACAATAAAAATATATGTATGTATATACATATCAATAAGAAATTCAGTGCATTGTTTTTTGTAATCACTTCTCTAACCTATCCATTAATAAGAAAATCCTTGAACTCTGTATATTCCAATTCTTTATCTTTTCATCTAATTTGGTTTTTCCAGATCATTTTTTTATTTGAGCATAAAGCATACTGACAAGACACCAGAAATATTTTCATGCCCTGGTTATTTATTTATGTATTACAAGTTAATGAGATACTTTTCGAACACAAATCATTCTCATAAGAATTTGATGACATAGGCCTAGTTTGGGGGAGTTTAATTAGGCTTGGGTAAGTTGGGGTTCCGAAGCTAAGAGTCCAGAACTTATAATATCTAAGTAATAGTAGAACTGGAGTCCAGTGGAAACAGAGTAGCTGACTCTTGAGTTGCACAAGCAGTGCGATTCACACGACCAATTTAACATTATTATATATTGAAATAATAAGATTAAAAATGAAATTGTTACCTTTTTGTTAGGGTAGGATAAGCTGTGTTGCAGTAACTCTTAAATTTGTGTGATGTCACATTCTCATTGACAACTGTCTACTAAAGAAGCTTAACTGTTCTTATATTTCACCCCAAACTAAATACCTTGAAGCTGGGAGATAGAGATTTGGTGTGATGTGGATGTAACACTGACTTTTTCATCTTAACATACACTTACAAAATTTCTTCAGAGAGACCTATATGATGTTTCCAATAGCTTACTAAAGTTTTGATTAAGCCTATATCAGATAAAATAAGGAAAGAATTTTTTATAGATAAGGAAATTTATGAATTTGGAAAGATTTGTATTTTCACAGTATTGGCAAAAAATTAGAACTCTTAATTTTAATATTAGTAAGAATCTACTTCAATGCTAGTGTTAAATACCAGTTGGTGTGAATTATTAGTTGTGTGTTCTTAAGAATTCATTTAATTCATTTTTCAGCATCTGGAATGGGGACAATAGTACCAATCAGGTGGGATTCTGTAAGAAAAATGAGAACTATTGTTGTATACATTCTAGGTTGTCATAATGAGAGTTATCATCACTGATTAAATATCACTCACTTTCCTACATTTATATAGTTTTGTGAATACCAGATGATAGAGTATGAAAAACTTTTTTAAAAATTGTAAAAAGTTTATAGATATACACTTGACTACTGATATACATCTTCTCCCTTTTTCAGAATTCCTTATTTTCACTATCATATATTGTTTGATGATATCTCCTTATGTTTCACTGTCATTATTTTGTGGGTGCTAGTCTTAGCTCCCAACCAGCATGTGTACACTCCTCGAAAACTAATTAATTTTCATAACTCTTATTTCTTTTTTGTCTCCTGCATCTAGCATAGTACTGTGAACTTAGTCAAATACTCAGTAAACATTTGTTTACTTTTAGTAATTGGTGATTTCTAAGCAAGCCCTTAAGCATATTATAATTGCAATTAGAATTACTGTCACTCTGAACATAAAATTGCTGCTACACTCTTGAGAATTCTCATTAGTCAAAGGTGACCTTCCCATATATTCCAACAGATGCAGACCTCACAAAGTGATTCATACCTTTCTAACCTGCAACACAGAACTTTTTCAATCTGCCTTGCTTTCCAAGCCACTCTACACCTAACACTATTGAAATAAGTAATGCAGATTATTTAGGGTGTTCCTTACCAAATACAAACATTATTATAAAGCCTATTTGTTTTGTCAGCATAATATTTGTTCTCATGTATGGTCTAAGATAATGCTTCCTTTAAAAGAACTTTCTAAAAATCAGAGTACAATTTTCAGGAAATTAGCACAGTACATATCCCATAATATGATTCACAATAGCTTTTTCTATAGCCTTAATGAAAAATAACATTGAGCCAATATTTCTGATCCTATATTTAGAAGACCAAAAAAACTCCACCAGAAAACTTCTAGAACTCAAAACGAATTCGGCAAAGTAGCAGGATATAAATTAACACCCATGAATCAATTGCCATTCCTATATACCAAGGATTAATCAGCTGAAAGAGAAATTAGGAAAAACAATCCTGTTCACAATAGTCTCAAAAATATTAAAATACTTGGGAATCAATCTAACAAAAGGGGTGGAAGACCTCTACAGTGAAACTACAGAACACTAAAGAAAGAAATTTAAGAAGACCTCAGAAGGATGGGAAAGTTCTCCCATGTTCTTGGATATGACAGAACTAATAAGTCAAAATGGGCCACGCTAACTAAAGCACTATAGAGATTTAATGCAATTCCTATTAAAATTCCAATAATATTTCCTCATATAAAGAGAAAAGGCAGTCATGGAATTCATTTGGAAAAATTAGAGACTCAGAATAGCCAAAACAATCCTTAGTGGGAAAGGTGAAGCAGGAGACATCAGAATACCAGACCCTTAAATGATACTGCAGAGCTGTATTACAAAAACAGCATGGTATTGGCACCAAAAACAGACATAAAGATGGATAGAATAGAATAGAAGTAACAGAGACAAACCCACATAAATACAGTTATCTCATACTAGACAAAGGTGCCATAAACATGCACTGGAGAAAAGAGAGTCTCTTCAAAAAATGGTGCTGGGAAAACTGGAAATCCATATGTAGCAAAACCGAAATTGAATCCCTATCTCTCACCTTGCACAAAAACTCAACTCAAAGTTGATGAAAGACCTAGGCATTAGACCAGAGACCCTGTGCCTACTGAAAGAAAATGCGGGCCCAATTCTCCATGTTCGACTTAGGAACCAATTCCTCAACAAGACTCCTAAAATACAAGAAGTAAAATCAAGAATCAATAAATTGAATGGTACCAAACTAAAAAGCTTTTTTCACAGCAAAGGAAACAATAAAAATGTGAAGACAGAGCCTACAGAATGAGATAACACCTCAAAAGGAGGTGTTAGTTTCCAGAATATACAAAGAACTCAAAAACAAGAAAACCCCCAATAACCAATCAATAAATGAGCAAAGGAACTGAAACAAACACATCACAAAAGAAGAAATATTAATGGTCAACATATACATGAAAAAAAATGTTCCATGTTTCTAACATTTAGAGAAATGCAAAGTAAAAACTACACTGAGATTTCACTTCACTCCAGGTATACTGGCAATTATCAAGAGCACAAACAACAATAAATGTTGGCGAGGATGTGGGGGAAAGGGTACACTGGGATCACTGGTGGGATTGCAAATTGGTGCAAACAATTCTGGAAAGTGGTATGGAGATTCCCCAAAAAAAACTAGGAATGAAACCACAATTTGACCCATTATACCACTCCTAAGTATATATCCAAGGGAGTTAAAATCAGCATACTACAGTGACACAGCCACATCAATGTTTACAGTAGCTCAATTCACAGTAGCTAAGCTATGGAACCAACCTAGGGGCCCTTCAACAGATCAATGGACAAAGAAAATGTGATACACACACACAACACCACACACACACACACACACACACACACCAATGGAATATTGCTCAGCCATAAAGAAGAATGACTTCATGACATTTGCCAGTAAATGGATGGATCTGGTGTCCATTATCCTAAGTGAAATAAGCCAATTCCCCAAAACCAAAGGTCAAATGTTCTCTCTTCTATGTGCATGCTAACACACCACAAGGTGGGGGAGGATGTGTTCAGTGGAATTAGACAAAGAGGAATGAAGGGAAGTGAGCAGGGAGAGGAATAGGAGACAATGGGAATGAATGTAACATACTTTCCTGTGTACGTATATGAATACACCACAGTGAATCTCCACATCATGTACATCCATAAGACTGGAATCCTAATTAGAATAAGATATACTGCATGTTTGTATAAATATGTCAAATTAACTCTACTGTCATGAATAACTAAAAAGAACAAATTTAAAAAATTTTAAATTTTATAGTTTAAAAGTCTTGTATTCTCAACTATGTTACTTACTTTTGGTGAGAAATTGTAATAAAACTATATAAGCAGTTTCTTAATGTGTTAAATGGGCATAATAACAATCTCATAGATTTATTTCATTAAGACTCCTAAAGAGCTGGGGAGATAGCTCAGTTGGTATGAGTGCTTGCCTTGCAAGCACAAGCCCTGGGTTCAATCCCAGCACCGGGGGGAAAAAAAAAAAAAAGACTTCTAAGATGTCATAGTTAGCATACTACCAGGTCTAGTACATATGCAATAAAAGTAACTTCAACTTTATTTAAAATTTTCCTTCAAAATTACTTTAAAATTTGGAAAGTTTATTCTCTAAAAATAGTTTCAGGACTGGAGGTGTAGCTCAGTGGTACAGTGCTTACCTAGCATGTATGAGGCCAGGGTTCAAGCCCTAACCCCCTTGGACACACACAAACACAAGAAGTTTCAAAGTAGGACAGCTAGCTCCCAAGTTGATTATTTTAGCTGCTTGGTGACATCATTGGGATCCAGATCTTTTTCACTGTTCTACTCTGTTATCCCTCAAAGTATTAGCCTTGCCTTCAGACCTAGGTCTTTACAAGATATCCCCTGCAGTTTATCTTCAAAGGACAGTCAAAACACATCCAGCAAAAGAAAACCCCATCTCTTCATCTGTGTTCATTTTAAGAGTGAGCAAATCTTTCCCAGAAGCCTTCTAGTATACCGTCCTTTATAACTTAATGACTTGGTCACATCTTTACCTCAAGTGATTGCTGATGAGGAGGATGGGATTATAATTACCCAGGGGTAGGCCTACGCAAATCAAGATTTATCCCTGAGTTTTGGTTGTATCCCTTTTTTAAAGGGTGGATGCCCAAACAAATTAGTATACTATTACAAAGGGGAAATTGGTGTCTACCACAGGCTATTATTCTACATAACAGAATATTTACCATTCCTTTTTAATCTTCATAGGAAAGAAATTCAGGTATCTCCTTGCACTGTTCATCTACTTTCAATTGCTAACCTATCAGTTAAATCTCTTCCATTAGTTTATTAGACAAACTAATTTCATTTTCTTCAATATTTAAAAATCATTCTGCTGCTACTGACAGAAAGTTATTGAAGTGTCACAGCTAAAAATGGCAAATACCCCCCTATTTAGCTTACCTAAGACAGATAAAAAACCACGAATGGCATGTTAATTGTAGCTACTTTCTTAAGGTGATGTTTATCTTGGGATAGAAACAAATTGTAGCATGATTATAGGTGACTTATAAATAAAAACCCTTTTTTGAACTTAAAAATGAGTCATTGCTCCACTTTGTTTAGACTGACATTGTTTCAGCAGCACCAAAAATGATAACCAAATATGATATTACAAAATATTTGTGAAGGAATACAAAAAACAGAGTTCACCAAGATTTTTTTGACCATATGTAGGAGTTTATAAAAGGGAGTGGAGTGACTATTCCTATAAAAGAGAGGATAGTGTTTAGTAATATGTCTGTTCCCTGCTGCAGGGAACGTGATTTCTAGCACCAGTTGCTACTCCTTCTGAGTCCATCCTTGAGTTTGTGCCAAGGTCATGGTTCCTGAATAATTCTTTCAGGCAATGACTGCATGTAACCGGGGTTCTAAAGCAGGTCCTCTTGTGAAATGCGGCACTCCTTTAATGTGATACTTGAACTCAGGGGCTCCCCGTCAGTTGAACAGAACTTCAAAACTGTCCTCCGTCTGTGACTTTTCCTATCCAACTCTCCTTTAATTCCCTTCCTCCATTACGGTAACAGACTTGCATCATGATCTGAAAGTTATCTTGTCTTCCTGGACCCTAAACTTTTATAGGTATAAATCACCAAATAAATCTTTGGATGTTTGACCTTGGCATCTGCTTCTTGGAAGACCCGACTACACAGAAGTAGACAGAAAGTTTTAACAGAAAATGAACCAAAAGGAAGACTTTTTAAAACAAAGAAAAGAAAAATTGCCAGGTGCAGTGATACATGCTTATATTCCCAGTGACTCTGGAGGCTGAGGACAGGAGGATCACTAGTTCAAGGCTGGCCTTGGCAACTTAGTGAGACTGTGTCTCAAAATAAAAAATTAAAAGGACTGGAGATGTGGCTCAATGGTAGAGTACCCCCAAGGTTCAATCCCCATACAATAATAAAAAATTTTAAAAAAGGCATAGAAAGTTTTTGTGGAATTCCAAATAGTATACCTACCTACTCCTCCTCAAGGATGTACAGCTTAATTCCATCACCCTTGAGTGTAATGGGGTTTAGTAGCTTTCTTCCAATGTATAGATGCAGTATTTGCTCTTTTTTATAAAATCACCTCTGCACCTGCACCAAGCTGAAGGCTTTTTAGACATATTTTTCACTAATATCCTCCCTGCCCTCATTAAAATATTAATACCACATATATGCTCCATATCTATTTATGCATTATATGTATATCCATGTTTTATATATAATATGAATTTTTTTTCCCTCCAAGAACCCCTTCAATAGCATTTTACCCCTTCAATAGCATTATAATAACCCCACTGAAAATGCATGGAATAAACCATGAAAATGGGGAAAATCTTGCTGATAGTGGAGAAACATGCCTCCTTAACCAAGTGATCGAAGTTAACATCACCAATATAGGTTATGTTACTACTATACTCCCATGTGATGCCTTTATTGGTATTTTGCCTTTATGGTAGTCTTTGCCTACCTGCGTGAAACCTTCAGAGTAACCCTAACTGAGAGAGACATTTTACAAAATACCAATAAGTACTCTTCAGAAGTGCCACGGTAATGGTCTTAGTCCCTTTGGGCTGCTGTAACAATGCCATGGACTGGGTGGCTTATAAACCATAAACATGTAGTTCTCACAGTGTTGGAGGCTGAGAAGTCCAAATGGCAGATTCAGTGTCTGGTGAGGGCTTGTTTCCTGGTCCTTAGACTTCTATCTTTTTAACTTCATTTGACCGAAGAGGTGAGGGAGCTCTATGGGGCCTATTTATAAGGGCACTAACCCCATTCATTTATAAAGTTTCTTCCCTCATTACCTAATCCCCTTCCAGAGGCCCTACCTCCAAATACCACGAGGGATTAGATCTCAACATGAATTTGGGGAGAACAAAAATTCAGCCTATAGCAGTAATGAAAAACAAGGAGAGACTTGAGAAACTGTCACAGATCACTGAAGACCAAGACGAGACCACTAAGTACATTGTAATATCCAAGATTGGATCCTGGCACAGAACAAGACTATAGTGGGAAGGTAAGTAAAAACTGAATAAAGTCTCTAGTTAATCATATTGTATCAATGTTAACTTCTTTATTTAGACAAATTTATCCTGGTTTTATAAGTTTTGGGAAGGGCATAAGGGAACTCTCTGATATCTCTAACTTTTCTGTGAATCTAAAATTATTCCAAAATTCCAAGTAAAAAAGGTTGTTCAAAAAATAAAGGTCATCATGTCATTTGCAATTCATCACAAAAACATAATGGTACAAATATTTTAAAATTAGTAAAAAATATGGAAAGCAAAATAAAAATATAGAGAGCTTGCTAGAATCATAAAATTAAGTAGTCTGAAAATGTTTTTTAGGTGAAATGTCAGTAAATGAAAAAATATAGTATGTAGTATTTCTTAAATTTAGTGAAGTATTTGATGCAGTGTCTCATGACATCTGTGCACAATTAATTCAAATTGTCCTGGATATAAGCAGAGTCACATGGCTTCAAAACTAGCTGGAGAACCATAAAAAATATTGATAAACGATAAATGGCAATGTATCAAGTTGGGAAATGTGTCTAGATGCTGCAGGGATCAGTGTTATGTCTCCCATCCTATACAGCTGCTGCATTAATGATGTAGAAAATGGAGTAAAAAGCATGTTAATGAAATTCACAGATGCTATTAAATTAGGAGGTGATGCAAATAGCACAAGGGCAGCAAAGCAATATAAAGGCACCCGAAAGCTTGGAAATCTGGAGTGGACATAACCAAATGAGATTCTGCTCCTCCAAAATAGAAACTACTGCATTAGGAGAAAAACAATAAAACAAAATAGGTATTCAGAGAGAGTAAGATCTGAAAGTCATCAAACGGTGGAAAAGACCTAAGGGTGAAAATGAAGCAAAGTAGATATGAATTTATGGTATGGTGATTTTGAAGATTATGGCTATATACACTGCATGCCACAGAGAGAATTCTGTTCATACCGCTAGTAAAAGGACATTGGGAAGACAGAACTCATTTTATGTCAAGCTGGTACCTAAACACTGCCAACAAAATAGAAGTAGTAATAAAAATGATCAAGGCCCACAACACTGCAGACACGTATGTTTCTTCAGCAAATTATACTGAGCTATTTTACAAGTCTTTCCATTCTAAACTGCTGTTTTTACTTCATATCCAGTGTAGGTAACTCTTCCTTCCTCAGACATAGAACTTGCACTGAGCCTCAGAGCACATTACCTACCTTTCTTTAACCTCCCTTTTCTTTCAAATTAAACTAAGAGCCAGGCACGTGGCGCATACCTGCAATTCCAATGGATCAGGAAACTGAGGTAGGAAGATTGTGAGTTCAGAGCCATTTCAAAACAAAGGACTTGAAGACGTGGCTTAGTGCTTAAGTGCCCTGAGTTCAATTTCCGCTTTAAAAAAAAAATTAATTAATTTAATTAAACTTAGAAACTAATTCTTTCTAAATATTATTTTCATTTATCTTAAATTACTTATAGATTCCCTAGATTATTGCTCAAACTCTGTTAGGCTTAATTCACATGTACATCCCAATAACACAATCCTTATTTGCAAATATAGACATATGCCCCTTCCCCACCTGCAGTTTTATAACAGAGCATAAACAAGAGTGACATCTGAGAAGTGTATTGTGATTGACATGTAAATGAATAACAACTAAAAGAAACAAACTCCAGTCTGATTCCAATAGCAATGCAATACTCCAATGACCACAGTACAGAAAGGTAATCCCAAATAGTCATTACACCTTGATGTTGGTGGAGTCATTCAGAATAACAAAGGAATCTCAAGGTGACTATCTGTACTTATTAAATATCATAAACACTTTTTAAACAGCTGTCTCAACACTCGCACACAAAGTCTATATGAATCTTCACTTTTTTACAATTTAAGAATGCTTCTTTCTTTAATTTTTGCACAGAAAAAAACTCATCTCAAGGTGTGATTTTTAGACTCAGTAAGTTCCAACTAGCAACAAATACATGAGAATCAGTGAATCAGACATAAGAGTTATCTCAAACTCCTCTATGATAAGGTCATGGAGGACACAGTGATGAGGGAAGGAATACCTCCATGTGCCTGGAAAAAGGATATTATTAAAATAAATTTATTTTTTATTTTGAGAAACTTAGAATCCTACTTTTCATGGAGGGTTGACCCAAGTTATTTCTTTTTAAAAAAAATTTTTAAGTATTGTTTTAGTTGTCAATGGACCTTTATTTTACTTAGTTATATGTGGTGCTGAGAATAGAACCCAGTGCCTCACACATGCTAGGCAAGTGCTCTACCATGGAACTGCAATCCCAGCCCCCAAGTCATTTCTAAAGTCCCTTTTCATGCTCTAAGAATATTTTGTTTAATCATTTGGTTACATGAATCCTTGTGCACTACAAAGCCAATTTGGTTATCTCAAAAGTCTTTTAAAAAGCAAGTAGAACATCAGCCATCCATCTTTAAATAAATATTCCCACTGTGGAGATACAGTTCTTCCAGATAAAGCAACAAATTTCATTCAATGTACAACAAACACAACAGGAGCTGTGCTATTGCTCTGTGCTCTAGTTGCCTAGGCAGTATGCGTGATTCACTTCCATCCACTGCAGAGCCAGAAGTTTAGAGAGGCATGAGCATGTTTACCGTGATTCTTTGCGAAACTTTGTGAGGAAGGATGAAAGGGGCATGATGTTCCTATACTTGAAACAGCGGTTACTGTTTGTTATTTTCGTAGACATTTTTTACAGCAAACCCCACAAGGTTGCCTTCTTTTTATTCTTTGTCATAATCTGATCCTTCCTTACCCATTGGTTAGAGGTATAACTGCCATTTCTATAGTCCCTTCAACAACAGATAACAACAAGCTGATCCTGCCCATTGACTTAGAGCAGAGAATCCAGTCGACTGCTGCTATTAAACATTGCTTACCTATTAAAAATTTTGCTCACCTAGAACTATTTCCTTGACCATGAGCTCTTTGATACCTAGCATGCCTTCTTACTGTTAAATCATTACAGTATTATGGCCAAATTATTGAGAATCATTTTGAATATTTATGTCTTAGAAGGGCTCCTACCCTTAGGTAGCATCAATTGTCTTCTGTTTTTATCACTTCCAAAATATAAAAATAGCAACCATGACTCTTACCAACTTTCTATATTTCTATCAAACGATTTTGTGTGTGTAGTGTGTGGTGTGGTGTGTGTGTGTGTATACTGGAGATTGAACCCAGAGCTTTGAGTATGCAAGCACTCTACCACTGAGTTATCCTCAGTCCTTTTTGTTTGTTCGTTTGTGTGACTTTTTTTTTTTTTTTTTTGAGACAGGATCTCCCTAAATTGCCCAGGCTGTCCTTAAACTTCCTATCCTCCCACCTCAGCCTCCTGAGTCGTGGGATGACAGGTTTGCACCATAGTACCTGCCCTTTACCAAGTGATTTTTATAAGAGATCTCAAAACAAAAAATAAACAAAGTGAGCCATTTGTTGCAATAGAATGATCAGGATGGAGATGTACCTCAGTGGTAGAGCATTTACCTAGTGTGTAGGAGGCCCTGGGTTCAATCCCCAGCACCACCAAAAATACAATAGTTAATTTTGTAAAATATTAATGAAATTAAATTGTTTGTTTTTTTGCATTATCAGGGTTTTATTAACCAATTCATTTCATTTTGCTAAGTTCTAGACCTGGACTTTCCTTTAAGTTTATATCATTAGATGGCAGATTTATTAGTAGCTGGTAGGTGGTAGATTTCTCATATTGGTTCTTGGTCCCACCACTTGGAAACAGCATCTATGAATATAAGTGCTATATTTACTGACTTAGGATATTTCATCCTAAAACCCAATGCATTGACCTGAGGACCCTCTCTACTATAAGCCAGTCAAAATCCAACCTCGAAGAAATCTCCAGCTTTCTGCAGGTGTTTCATTCATCTCAAACTGAACTATCATGATCTCTTTGCATCATCCTTTTTGCTTTATCGCAGATGTCATCATCTGTGACAAATCGAGTTTTATAAAGGCATGGATTGTTGAATTAATGTCCTGTAACTCTGAAACCTTTAAAGAAACCATATTGTTAAAGCATTTTATATTTGTAAACTTCAAGATATATTTCAGTTACATGTAGTATATGTTTATTTCTAACATGCTTACTGCTGCCAGTGTGTAACAAGGGCTCTGGATTCTTTAAAATGTATATAAAGGAGAAATATATTCCTTTTGCTACTAGAGTAATTCTAAAGACAGCAAAGTTGTTAAACTTTAGTCCTGATCACAGCTAATGAGATACACATACACACACTCTTATATGTACATATATGATTTGGGAGTTAAGGCTACTTCCATTGGTAGGATTTATTTTAGGAAATTTGCTCATTTTTGGATATTTGGAATTCAGATATTGACTTTTTTTTTAATTGAACCAGGGCCTTGAACATGCAAGGCAAGTACTCTACCATTCAGCTACTGTCTCAGCTACTGATGTTAATTTTGGAAAAATATGTTACAGTGTTTCATTCTGAACATAATAAGCATAATCATAGTATGAATAAACATTCTATATGATATAAATACAAGAAACCATACTTCACCATACCTGTAGCTCAACCAGCAGGGTATTTAGCTTCCAAAAGTGATATTAACATGGTTTGTGAGAGACAGGATATCAACCACATTCCAAATCTCAAATAGTTAGAGATTTGTGAGGCAGGTTTTGTATCTTAGTAGTGGTAGAGTAGGTACTCAGCATTTACAAGGCCCTGGGTCAACTCCTAGCACCAAAAATTAAAAATTAAAAATGTTAAAAAATTTAGAGAATTCTAAGATCCCCTGGAACTTACTATGAATGTGACATCCATAATAGATGTATTTTTTTCTTGTCAGACTTACTTATAACTGTTTTGAGAGTAATGAATTATACAGGTTTATCAGGAACCATGCTTATTACCTAAATTTGTACAATTCCACTATATGGATTCCGATTCTGAAAAGTATTATTATGGACTACTTGAAAGAGGGGGGCTATTTTCATGTTATTCATATGAAAGTTAAGGTTAGAATTATTGATTGCCTCCTTTTGTCTAGTTATTTCAGGAATTTATCATTTTAAAGATATCATTACTATTTCATTTTAATAAATGGGTAATTTATTCTGATTGTGGCTTCTCTATTATTGCCTTCCTTTTAAAAAATTATTCAATTGTGCTATTTCTCCAGAGAACTTACTAAGAACTTTTCCCTGATCTCCGATTATTGCACCTTATTTTTCATACTTTGATTTAAATGAACCAAATATTAGAATAATTACTGAATTATTTAGTCATGACATTGTGTTTCCATATTTTCTTGTTGCTATTCACCTATCCTAATCATGGAATGAGGCTTTTATATTCCTTTTGTATATTGCAATCCACTTTCAACACTTTCTGTGTTGAAAAGAGCAAGAGTGCTGAACTGTGGGTACGAGATGTAAAACCATTTAGATCATTTGGAAATCTGTGTCTAGGGTTTATCCTCTAATCATTTAATCATAATATTTATTCACTGAATTATTGCTACTTTACAGTGATGTTGACATACATAGAGACATTCATAATTGTATCTGTGTTATCTTTAAAAATATTGTTCCCATTATGGATTTCTGGAGCATCCGTGGGTACCACAAATATCTCCAAATGCTGACCTAAATGTTTCTTTTTACTTTGCAACTCATTTTCCCCCATAGCTACTCTATCTTGCTACAAAATTTGGGTAAGAAATTTTAAGAGTCACATCTTCCTTGTGCATAAAACCTGGACAGAGGATATGAATTCCATTAACTTGAAACAGTTCTTATTTGGATATTAATAAAAAGGAAAGCAATATGGGGTTTAGCTTCATTTCTTATGGCTTTTCTATTATCATTTCTTTTACTCTAGATAACTATTCTTTATTCCTAGCTCATTAATCATATTCTAACATATGATGTGAAGAGCTTTGAGTTCACTTTCATTTGTACTGAATTTATTGCAACTGTATGTTATCAGGTAATAAATATATGACCAAAATGAAATAGTGGGACTTTAATGTCATCTTTACAAACTCTGTCATATAAAATCCAAGCCATAATATTCTTATTTGTTTAATCTATTTGATATCCCACAAAATTTGTTACATAATAATTAGATATTAAAAAATACCTGATGATATCCAAATATTCCTCTTCCCTTTCTCTTTTGAATTGTCATTATTAAGAAAACCCTAAATTTTGTGAAAATCCTATGTGGTTTATATGACATGAATTTGTTTAGTAAAAACTTAAGGTTCCTAGTAAGCAGTCACGTTTTTATATTCAAGCTAGTAGTGAGTTTATAGTTTTCATGGAGTCAATTCCAGGTTATGTAACAAAAGGTTTCAAATTGTGTTATTTTGAGAATGCAGAAGTAGGATCTTTTTGTTTGTCTGCTTATTGCTTTTGTTTGATAATGGGTTTGGCATTGGATTCCAAGATTAATTATGGGCGGTCCACAGTTTTTTAAACATTATTGAGCCTACAACACACAAATCTACAGGTCTAAAAGACTGTTACTTGAAAAAGTCCTTCCAATCTCTTTCTTAACCCTTTAGATGTATACTTTGAAGTTTTGGCTTCACTTACTGGTTTCTTGTATAATGTTTTTGATTATCTCAGTTATTATTAGCCGTTTTATAGTAAGTTAGCAAAAGCACTAATTTCCATTTCCTCCCAAATACTCATTTGTTGTGCTTTGTAATGGTCCTATCCCTCCCCTTCCTCAATGCTATTTCCTATAGAATTCTTTTATCAGTCCTATTTATCTAACAGATAATCTGCTTTCCTGTATGTTAATTTGAGGTGGAATTGTTCGCCTTTTTAAAATCTCTTTTTTAAAAATACTGTTTTAGTTGTTGATGGACCTATTTTTATTTTATTCATTTATTTATATGTGATGCTGAGAATTGAACCCAGTGCCTCACACCTGTGAGGCAAGCGCTCTAACAATAAGCCACCACCCCAACCTTAAAATCTCTTTGTAAGACCTTTCCATCCTCCCTGCCCTGTTTTCCCACTGCAAGCCATTTTGCAGTAGCTATTACGTTCTTCATTTTAACTATTTACTTTTCAAAACTATAATATCCCACTGGTCTAGTTGTAACTTCAACCTTCCTTTACAATGTAAATTTGATTGATTTGTGTCTACAAACTCCCAAACTTTTCCCACCTTGAAATAGGCTTTCATTTCCCTTTACAGGTTAAAAACTAAAGATTAAAGATAAGCCATGGGCAACAGATAAAAGAAAATGTATGCTTATTGGGATGGCAGAAATGGGACATTGTTATGATTTCATCCTGGAGCTACTTGGACAACTTGGTTCAACTAAACAGTTACTCAGTGTCTCACTTAGGCTGGTACTTATATCTACAGGTGCCTTTTATCATAACTCCTGCTCTTAAAGCTTGTAGCTTCAGCTTAGAAGCTCATTGTATTTCTACATAAGCACATCTCGACTCTTTAAAGATTGTGTAAAAGGAGGAAGGAATGGAGGCATGCTAGCCAAGACAGGTAGTTCAGATCTGAAAAATAGAGATATTAAAAATGTTTCGCTACCTTTCTGGAACATGTCCATGATCTCATTCCATGTGGTTTTACTGAAGCAAATATACTTAGGTTTTCATCTCATTATTGCTTAAGGCTAACTCTGCAGACTTGATACCACATTTTTAGCAGTCCATTCTTGAATCACAGCAGATTCTACTCCATAGTCACCAAGCAATATGCCCAACTTGTTAGTCATTCAAATATCCTCCTATTATATAATTTACTGTAAGTGGGCTGTACCATTTAACAATTTTTATTAATTTTACTCTACAAATTTACTCTCATGGCCATAATGTTTCAAATATGAAAGTTTCCATTTACAAAAATAAAAAGTATTTAACCAGGTGTTTTAAGTCATTGATAAATCAGGTTTTATTCCAGAGCAAGAATTCTGGAATAAATTTTGAGATTGAATAAAAACATATTCTACAGTTCTGTTTTATGCAATTACCCTATCACAGACAGAGAGAGGAGAGAGTGGCAGAGAGCAATAGCAGCTCTTAAAAGAATAAATGATAGAAAGTCAAGTCCGAAGACGAAATCAAGAACAGTAATTTCTATCAGAGTTAATCTAAAACCTGTACATAAAACTGAAGAGAATTGATACATTAGAAGTATGCTTTATGGTTGGATTAGTTCAGTTGGAGGGTACATAGTGCTTGTGTTAAGCATAAAGGAGGTAGAAAAGGAAAGCTGAGAGAAAATGGTAAATTATGGTTCAGCATTTTAAATTATGTCTGTAGATCCTATTACATTAAAGTGAAATTAAAAAGAAAAAAAAAAAGACTGCAGAACAACTCATAAGAACTTCTATATCTAGCTGCTCACCAGTCCCTAAAGAAAAGAGGGTGAGGCAATAAAAGATGAGTGGGCGTGTCCCATCCATCACCACGTCACCCTCATAGGCAGATACTGTTTAGCACTGTGGCAGAGCTAATATTTGGTGCAAATTAAACTATGCTCCCTGATTTTAGATCTTTCGCTATCATTTCAAAATAACTCAGTCTTTTTTCCTCTTGTTTTTCTAAGGAAAATGCTATCTGCTTCATTTTATTTTAGGTGATTTTTCAAAATGTAAGGATAACTTTTTGTTCTGGCACCAGAATTAATACTGGATTTATTGTATAACTTTTGAAAGGCAATAACTGCTCCACTCTATTCCTTATGAAGGTAAATGTCACAATATCTCTAAACTGTCCTTCTTCCATTCTTAGTTGTTTTGTTTTGTTTTAAGCTGGGGAGAAAAGAAATTTACAGAATGGTAGAGTTCAGAATTTACAGAACTCAGAATAAAGAATGGCAGAGCTCAGAATTTACAGAGTTCAGAATAAAGTGAGTATGTGTGTGGGTTTGTGGATATGTATGTGGGTGTGGGTGTGGGTGTGGGTGTGCTTTGGACCAGAGACTGAAAAATAGGCAGAAAATCTTAGATAATGAGTCAAAGTGTCAAAGTTGAATAAAAAATCCCTTTGGTTCCAGTACAAGGATTCTGGAAAAGCACTTCCTATATTTCAAGCACAGGAGTTTTTAAAAGGTGTGTCATTCTGTCTGTCCCCAAATAGCAAAATCTATCTCCAGATTAAAGAGAATAGAATGAATGGAGGGAATATGCAGTAATGAAATATGTAGGCCAATGCAATAAATCAAGTCACTCATTAAATGTATTAGAAAGTGCTAGTGTTGATGGGACACTTTCTGAGCCTTAAGTTTTCTTTCTGCTTTTACCTAATTCATTTACATAAAAAAAGGACATTTCTAAAAGAAGATTCTGGCTTCCAAATCCTGACAATTTGGTAGCTTTGTTAACCTTAAGAATGCTATTAAGTTTTCTGGATAAACTATTTTAAAACATTCTTTTGAATACATGACCACATTAATAAAAAAAAAAAAAAAAAAAAAGGGAAAATTATTTCCCAGGAGTCCAAAAGAAAGATGATAAAGAATTTGAGTAAGTATGAGCTAATATAGTAGCTGCCCGAAGAAGGTGCCAGTGTCAGTACTTCAGGGTCTCTAGTCTTAAATGCCACATAGTCCTGGGATTTATAAAGGCACAGATCATAACAAATACTCCCATATATAAAACTGAAATCCTGTGAAGAGTACACCCTAACTTAAAGGAGGAACTGTAACTGGAAAACATTCCTCCCATGGGAACTCAGAGCTCAAGCCACACACACACACACACACACACACACACACACACACACACACAAAGCAAACAAGACCCTTAAGGTGATACTGGATAAGGTGGGTGGGGAGAGGGGTTGGGGAAGACAGAGAAAAAGGAATCTAGTTTCCTCTAGGTAGCCATAGCCACAAGCCTGCCCTCATTCTGGTTTGGAAGTCAAATTTACCTTGCTTGCATAGTTTAAACATTTCTAAACTGAGTAACTCAGCCTTGTCTGAAAAGATCCCTGCAGACTTACAACATGAAAAAACAAAAGTTTTAGAAAAATACCCACAAACACAAATTCCACCAATGGAAACATACTAACAGTGAGCTCATAACCAAAAATTGGAAAAAAAACATAGAGAAAGCAACCTATACTAAGAGTCACCAGGCACAAAACAGCAGTATTATATGACCAAGAATTTCCACTAATAGCATTATCAGAGAGTATAAAATCACTCTTCTAGAAAAAGACATAAAAGAAGGAATGGAAAACCTGAGAAAAGCCAATATCAAATATTCAGGCAGATTTGAAGGGGGAGCAAAGGAACTCACAGATATAAAAAATTCAAATTAAATGATTCTTTTTTTAAATACAAAAAGATTCTGAATTTCCCAAAGGACAAGAAATGCTTCCTTCTGCATTGAATAGTAAGATTCTTCACATACCTTTTCTTGGCTCAAACCACATGTCATTTTGCCAGTGACTTCTGGATCTTACCATGTGACTCCTGTAACCTCGGAGAGCTAACTTATTGAGTTCTAGCAAATCCCAAACCAGCATGCCATGTGTTAGTTACACTGAATAGCCTCTTCAAAATCAACCACACCACACCAATGTTGATCCGGTTAGATTTAGACAAATTAAAAACCTAATACACAGTTTTGCTGTCAGGTCCCAAAGGTCAAAGGTCAATATAGTATATTGCAATAAGGCTATAGGTTACTCATGCCGCAATATTTTATCATAATAAACCAAATGGGGATGAAACACCCAGCAGTAGCCCATAAATCTATTAGCAGTGAACTGTCAATGTCCCATATACCAGGATAATTTGCTAATTCGGAGCTGAGTTGCTTTTTTCACTAGACCTTGTAAACTCCTTTCTGAAACATCAATAAAGCATCTGCTTTGACTTGTTAATCAAATGACTTTATTCAGTCCAAAGCAATTTTTTCCTAATAAAAACAGAGTATTTATCTCCATGGCTATAAAAGAGGAGTGTTTTCAACTGTTCACTTATAGTTAAGAAGCACATTTAGTTTGGATTGATTTCCAATGCTTTGGTCATATCTTGTCACTTTCCATTTCTTACACACGGCATCTCAGTTTAGCCATTTAGGAAGGGAAAAACAGTCAAATTCTAGATGCAGTTTGGGACCAGTGCACAAAATCTGAGGAAGAAGTTCAAGAGAAGAAAGAACTCACCCAAATCAACTATAAATGGTTCTTATTAAGATTTCCGTGTTTGGTAGTTTCCCTGTCGCTCCAGATAGTGTTCACACTAGCCGCTGTTTCTCCCTCAGTTGAGATTTCAGATGTTTGCTTTTTATTCCGTATTGCTCTGAGTCACAGGACAGAAAATGTTTATCTATAATAGAAACTTTTATCCTCTCTTAAGCTTTATTGTGTTAGTGTAAAATAAAGTCAGCCTCGGTGAGATGGGATCATAGCACGCGAAGCTCTGCAAGGCTGCTCTAGAAAATTGGCCCCCTTTTCCCCAACCCACCAAACTGAGATAAAATGAGTATTTTGGAGGTATCTGTGGGGATAGTCTCATTGCTTGTGAATGAGCATCTTGAGGAATCGTACGCTTCCTGCACCCTCTGTCCTTGGAGCTTACTGCCAGCTGGCAAATGGAGCACAGCCTATGACCTTTGACCTTGAATCAGCTCTTCTTGGACTGTTAGAAAAATGATGTCTGGGGAGAGGTCTGGGCATTTGAGTTATTACTGGATTCCTCCCTCTTAAAAAACAAAGAAGAAATACATAGGTATCCTTAATGAGCACAGAGGCCTCAAATGCAGCACAAAGCATAGTGCATTCTGGGAATTATTTCTCAGGGCACACAGTTTCCTTTCCCAAATATTTTAACAAAGGAAAAAATATGCAGCTAACAAAAAGTGTAATACAAATGCCTAAAGTGTTTTGCAGACGTGTTTTAATACATCACTTGGAGAAACTACCATTTAAATTTTTTTTTTTTAATATTCGAAATGACACAAGACAGAGAAAGTAGACCAAATAGTCCAATTCTTCTCCAATCGTCCAATCCTTGGTTATCTTTTCACTTTTACAGAGAGAAGCAAAGGAAAACTTTCTAAGCCCTTAATTTGAATCTTAAGTTGGTTTATAAGCCTAGGGGAGGGGGGACATGAGAAACATCTGAGATTTTTATATTTATAGAAGCGGTCTCTAACCTGGTAAGTTTTTCAGAAAATTTTACTTTTATTGATTTTAACATTATTCTGGTGAGATTGTTCTGTTTATATTTTCATAAGATGTTGAGCCAAATAAAGAATAACTTCCCAGGAATGAAAATTTACCAAATTAAAAATTAATTATTTTCACCTAATGAATAACGATTATTCCATTTCTTCACCCCAGCATTATGTCTTCTCACCTAACTCACACCATAATTTGATGAGATGACCAACCATGAACTCTGCTAATGAGTTTAGTGTTCTCTACACTTCAGGTTATTTTTATGAAAACAAGTAGAGCTTATTATTAGAAATCTTAATGGAAACAATAGCTCAGATAGAAGTTGAGTAATACAGTCTGTGTGAGAAGAAATGATGAACAGATTCCTGGATTTTACATTGTTTTTGTTTTTTTGCCATGCTAGAACTTGAAGCCAGGTAAGCGCTTTTTCACTGACTTATACCACCAGCTTGTGATTCCCTGATTTTAATTGGACTGGAATGGAAGTATCAGAAAGTATGAGAAAATTCTATACATAATTTTAAATGTGTGTGTGAAACAACATATTTTTTTAAGCCCACATTTTCACATTTAAACTCAGTCTCATAGTTACCCAATATAAAGGGTTAATTTTTTAGGGGCAGAAAGTCAAACATGATACAATTATAATAGGAATTCAGAATCAAATAGTTAATTGATACAGTTCAGACCAAAGTCTTTTGGCCTGAATAATTTGAATTATTTGTCAATAAGGTTCTAAATTCCCTGGTTAGTTGTTTCTTTTCTAAATTGGCTAATTTGCATTGTTTGGCTTTGTCTTTCCCCAGCTACATGTAGTTTGGATTTGGTTTTTGTAAAAAGTTTAATGGAAAGTTTTACAAAGCAGGTCAGTTATGAGGCAGGGACAAAAAAACACATTGGGTTTTAACGAAGACTAATATCATGGCTCAAAAATCTCATGAGGACAGGTCAAAACATTTGAAGGTCACCTTTTTACCAGAGACAAAGATCCTAAAAGAAAGAATAGAGCTCTGAGAAACTTCCCAGTTAGGTTGGGTGAAAAGATAAGGACTGAGCCAGGTGCTATGGCACATGCCTGTGATCCCAGTAATTCAGGAGGCTGAGTATCACAAGTCCTCAGACACTTTAGTGAGATCCTATCTCAAAATAAAAAGTTAAAAAGGACTGGGGATATAGCTAAGTGGTAAAGCACCCCTGGATTCATTCCCCAGTACAAAAAATGAAGCAAGATTGTGCAAAACATTTATGAAATGGCCAAGCTACTAATAGGTAGAGATAAATAACAGGGAAGTAAAAAACTGATTAAAATGTTCCTACCTGGCAAAGCAATAATCATATGAAAGCCAGCATATCAGGGAAAGGACAGAATTATGTACTTCTGTTTCTTCCAGCACGACTATGCAAGAAATTGTGCTGCACTTTGAAGATCATATGAAAAGGAAATTGGAGTAAATTAATAAGAATATTGATTGTCATTAAAGGGTTAAAAGGAACTAATTTCTCAGTCAAGTTTAATAGAAGTTAGTATGTATGGCTTGGCTAAGCAAAAATTAAATAAGGACTGGGTATAAACATTTTAAATGTCAAGGAGAAATAGATGCTGTCTAAGACGCCACAGGAAATTATCTAAGAGAATAAATTTGTTTCTTTCTTCCTAAAGTTGAAAATTTGAACTCACCATTAGAAAATTTTAACTATGATTTATTAGATTAAGTGAAATATATTTGTATAATTTTTTACCCTTATCATTTATCTTGTTCTTAAAATACTTTGATCTGACAATTCACTAAATAAGAATCCCAAATTAGTACAGAAAAGACGATTTCTGTTATTGGATAGTATCCTATTATGACATACCTCGATTATATTAATGAGATAAAATAGTCTTCATTTGGTTCTTTCCATTTCATGTTTTACACATATAGACATAGGTCTCCTCACATTTTAAGTTAGCAGTTTATAGTTAAATAAAAATCAGAAATATGTATGGAAAAAATTTTAGTGTGGGAAATTTGCCAGTGTATTTACTTATCCATTTCAGAAAGATTACTTTGAAACTATATAGATTTGTTTCACTTTTGTCTTTCCTTTTACCTAATCACATTTCAAAGATGCAACTGTACTTGGAATTTTTCTTTAAAATATTAAATATTTCTCGGGCATGGTCTCTCACACTATAATCAGCTACAACAAAGGCTGAAACAGGGATTGCAAGTTCAAGGCCAGCCTCAGCAACTTAGTGAGATCCAATCTCAAATAAAACATAAAAAAAAGGCTGGGAATATAGTTCAGGGATAAACAGTCCCTGTGTTCAATTTCTTGTAAGGAAAAAAAAAAGGCAAATATTCCCGTTAATTCATCAATTTCATCAGTAACAAAGTGGTCAAATATCATTATATAAATAAGGATATCTTTCCAGTTATTTTTAAATACATATGGGAATTCAACAAACTGGGACTCTGGTTTAAAATGCAATTCTGTCCTAGCTAGATTGTAGAGAAATCCAGGAATCTGCATTTTAACCAGCATGATAGAAGTTTATTATATAAATGATCACTTAATGAAAATTTACTTTGACAGTTAAATATGCTTTTTAAAAATAAGGTATAGGGTTTGACTTCTAGTAATAATGATAGATTAAGTAATTTAGACCGTCTCTCTTACTGAAAAACAATTAGAAGTTCTGGATAAACCATAAGTAAAAATCTGCTTGTTGTCATATTAATGCTGATAAGGCCAACTTGGGGGACATTCGAAAGATGTGAGTCTGGCATTTAGAGGTGCTTTACTCCTGGTTGTCTACCAATTCCTGTAGATCCAAGTATCTCCATTTAAAATAAAGATTGCTAAAAGGTTAAGAAGCTGAATAGAGATACACAGAATCATAAGCCTAGGGGATGGATGTACTGGCATTCCAGGGCCACCAAGACGGCCTATTAAATCTAAGAGGAAGGAGAAAGCCCAAATAGACCAGCCCAGCCAGGAACTGTAAACCAGTTTTAGCTTATTTGAAATCCTAATCTGAATTAGATGCTAGATAGTTGCTAGCATACTTGCCCACTCCAGAAATGAACAAATTATTTTGGAAGAAGGTAAAGTTATCCTAATTGCCTCATTATAATGTTTCTTTTTTTTTTTAATAAACACTTAGTGGTGCTCAATCAAAATAAAAGGCACAAGAAAAGGTAAGATCACTTGACAGGAAACCAAGAAAAACAATATGTAGTATGAGTTCAGATAATGTAGTATTTCAAACACAGAATTTTTAAAATATTTTTTAGTTGTGAATGGACCTTTATTTATTTATTTACTTTATTTACTTATTTATTTATTTATATGTGGCACTGAGGATGGAATCCAGGGTCTCACACATGCCAAGCAAGTGCTCTACCACTGAGCCACAACCCCAGCCCTTCAGACACAGATTTTAAAACGCCTATGCTTAATGCAGACTTCCCTATGTATTTTGGACATAATCCCTTATTAAATATGTGATTTGCAGATACTTTCTCCCATTCTGTGGGGATCCTTTTACTCTATTGATAGTGTTCTCTGATGCCAGAAGTTTTTAGTTTTCATGAGGTCTTTAATTTTCACGAGGTAATTTGTCTGTTTTTTCTTTTGTTGGCTGAGCTTTTCATGTCATATTCGAGAAATCATTGTCAAATCCAGGGAAGTGAAGATTTTGCTTCTGTTTTCTTATAAGTTTTTAGTCTTAGCTCTTATAGTTAGGTCTTTGATCATTGGAGCTAACTTTTGTATAGGGTATTGGGTTAGGTGTCTAAGTTTGTTCTTTTTGCATGTAGGTATCTAGATTCCCACACTATTTTTTTTTTTTTAAATCTGTCTTTTCCACCATTGAATGGTCCTAGTACCCCTTAATAAAATCATTTGACCATATGTGAGGACTTATTTCTGGGTTCTCTGTTCTAGTTCATTGGTTTTATGTATGTCTCTCTTTATGACTGTACTACCCTGCTTTGATTACTGTAGCTTTGTAGTAAGTTTTGAAATCCAGAAGTAGAATCTGACAATTTTGTTCTTTTCCACGATTTAAAAAAATTTTTTTTGTGGTGCTGGGGATTGAACATAGGAGGCAATTTCTTTATCATAGGGCTAGATCTCCAGACCTTTTTCATTTTATAGACAGGGTCTTGCTAAGTTGTCCAGGTTGGCCTTGAACTTGCAATCCTCCCGCCTCAGCCTCGTGAGTAGCTAGGACTACAGGCAGGTGCCACCATACCGGCTTCTTCTTTTGTCTTTTTTATAATAGTCATTCTAATAAATACGAGGTGATAGCTCATGGTGATTTTAATTTGCATTTCCTAGATGATGAGTGATAAGGAACATTTTTAATACATCTGTTGGTCATTTGTATGTCTTCCTCAAGAAGTTTCTGTTTAGATCCTTGTTTCATTTTTTGATGGGGTGTTTTTTACTATTGAGTTCCTTATATACATTAAGATATTAGCCCCTAGATGTGTGGTTTGCATTTATTTCCTCTCAAGTCATGGATTGTCTCTTCATTGTTTTCTTTGCTCTAAAGAAGTCTTTTAGTTTGATACAGTCTCATTTGTTTATTTCTACTTCTGTTGGCCTGTACTTTTGGGATTATATTCAAGAAATTTTTGCACAGACCAATGTTGAAGAATATTTCTCTCAAGATTTTCTTACAGAAATTTTACAGTTTAAAGTCTTATGTGTAAGAATCTAGTACATTTTGAATTGATTTTTGAGAAAATGGTCTATTTTCATACTTCTGCTTGTGGCTATCCAGTTTTTCCAACACCAATTATTTTTTTTTATTTTTTATTTATTTATTTTTGCAGTGCTGGGGATTGAACTCAGGGCCTTGTGCTTGCGAGGCAAGCACTCTACCAGCTGAGCTATCTCCCCAGCCCCCAACACCATTTATTGAAGAGACTGTTCTTTCCCATCGTTTTTGACAACTTTGTCAAAAATCAGTAGACCTTAAGTGTGTCCACTGTTACTGAAATTTCTATCCTAGTCCATTGACTAATGCCCTGTTTTATGCCAGCACCATACTGTTTTGATTACTGTAGCTTGAATAATTTTGGACTGAGGTAATGGGATGCCTCCAGTGATGCTTCCAGCTCTGTCCTTTTCACTCAAGATTGCTACGGGTATTTGAAAGCTTTGCGGTTCATATGATTGAAAGGAATTTTTTCTATTTCTGTGAAAATTAACATTGGAATTCTGATAGGGATTACAATGAATCTGGAGAGTATGGACATATTATCAGTATTAATTCTTCCAGTCCATAAACATGGGGTACTTTTCCTTTTATTTGTGTCATCTATAATTTCATTCATCAGTGTTTTATATTTTGGGTATGCAGATTTTTCAGCTCCTTGGTGAAACTTCCTCCTAAGTATTTTGCTGTTGTTGTTGATACTGTTGTACCTGAGATTGTTTCATAATTTCTTTTTCTTGTTGTTCGTTGTTAGAAGGAAGACTGTAGAGAGGGAAAAGAGGGGAGGGAGGGGTAGGGGGAAGGGAAAAAAAACAAATGAATCAAACAATATTGCCCTATGTAAATTTATGATTTTTAATTAAAATAAATAAAATAAAAAAAAAAAAAAGAAAAGTACAGGCAAGTTTCAGACTGAAAGTTGTTCTGAACACATATTATTGACAAAATACTTTTATACAGACCAGATCATATAAAGAACTTTCATAACTCAATAAAAAGACAGCTAAGTCAGTTTCAAAACTTGAGTAACTTTACCAGGCACATCATGAAAGAAGATAACTGAATATACAATAAACATATGAAAAGATATTTGACATCATTAATCATTAGTAAAGTACAAATTCAAACCACAATGAGATACTAAAAGGAAAGGATAAACTAGGAAAGCTAAAATTAAAGTGATTGACAATTTCAAGTGTTAACAAGAATGTGGAGTAATCCTAGCTTTCATACGTCCCTGAAGGGAATCCAACTACTTTGGAATACAGTTTTCTTATAAAGTTGGACAATTATGGTATAGTCCAACAATTCTATTTACCCAAAAATTGTAAATAAATGTTCATAGCAAATCTATTGAAAACACCTTCAAAGTGGAAACAACTCAAATATCAATAAATAAATGAGTAAACAGATTGAAATATATAGAGGTATATAGATATAGAAATATAATATTGACATATAATATTACTGAATATCAAAAATATTATACTGACGGGCTTTGATCCCTGGCACGTCAAAATAAATATATACAATCTATTATATAAATATATGTAACAAATATGTAAATACTGAGAAAAAGAAGCCAGATACAAAACAACCCATTCTGCATAAGTTCACTTACATGATATTAGAAAAAAGTCAAAACTAATCTACAAAATAAAAAAGCCTATTAGCAGTTGCCTACAGTTGAGAGAAAAGGACTAGAAAAAAATGGGACAAAGGAACTTACCGGATAAAAGAGAAGAGGGGAAGAAGATATTGATCAAGGATTTTACGAAGCTGATAAAAGATAAAAAGCCATGTATTTGATTCCCTAAAATGATAAACACTGTACATTTTTTTTGAATTAACTAGGCACACAATATTAAAATTACTGAAAACACAAGATACAGGGAAAACTAAGATGAGCCAGAGGTAAGTTCCCTTTAAAGGTACAAAAATAAACCATAAATAGTCATAAAAAGGGTAAATGTGAACAATTATTGACTGTATAAGTACTAATATGTCTTAGGGAATTCGAAATATCTATAGAATTAAAATACATAATAGCAAAAAACAAGAATGAAATGAACAATAACTGCTATAAGGGCTCTGATTTGTGAAGGGATATAAATGTAAATTACTGTCAGACTTTGATAAATCAAAGATACAAGAAATAGAGAGGCCATGAAATTTATTTTAAAAAATCATTTCAGCAAAAAGCAAAAATTGAGAGGGGGCAAAGTGAAACAGTGAAGCCTAGTGTGGTGCACATTTGTGATTTTAGCTACTCAGAATGAGGCAGGAAGATCTGCAGTCAGCCTGGGAACCTTAGCAACCCCCCACCAAAAAATAATTAAAAAAAAAAAATAAGGAGACAGTGAGATGGTAGATATGAACACAAATATCCTTGGATCCTTGAAGATAAGATCCAAATCTTTTTAATTCCTTGATATTAGAAAGGGATCTGCTATCAATAAATATTTGAAAGCATTCAAGTACCCTCTTATTTCAGCTGTGTAATCTCTTTCTCAGGGGCCCTCCTGACTAGGTGATTACCTTTAAACTAAGACCCTACCCATGTAAGAAAGATCTCCTTATGGCTTTTTCTCACACCCCACATTCCTGTGTCCTCCCTCTGATATTATTTGATATCATTCAAATATCTCCTAGAAGGCATTGATTTGACTTCTGAGTGTAGTACCACTTTGCAAAATATGCATTAATGAAACGCTTCCAGATCACCATAATTTACACTTTCGCTTGGTGTAGTGTTCCCAAAGAAAACTACAACTTCTTTAAAAGAAGTTAAATAATGACTTCATATATGCAAACCAGTACTTGCTCAAACATCCTTTTCACAACTGGTTCTTATCTGTCTACAGTTGTACATTTGATAAAGCTACTCTTTTGTAAGTGAAAAAAGTTTTACCTTATTTATTCAACCCTCCCATAATCTGCTACCATTTTGTTCCGTCTCATAATATTCTTATAAAAAAATATTTAAAATACTTTAAAAATAAAAAACTAACTTCTGCCTGATATGCTGGCAGATGCCTGTAATCTCAGTGGCTCACAAGGCTGAGGCAGGAGGATTCCAAGTTCAAGGCCAGCCTCAGCAATTTAGTGAGATCCTGTCTCAAAACAAAAAATAAAATGGTCTGGGGATGTGGCTCAGTGGTTAAAAGCCCCTGGGTTCAAACCTAGGTACTAAAAGACAAAAAACAAACACATACACTCACAACTTCTGTGTATTTATTACACAGTTTTAAAATAAAACTTCACAATATAATTGAAGCATTCAATGAAATCTTCCTTAACATTCTCTCCACCTCCCCATTCCCAGCTCTCCACACACACCACACAAGTTTTCCCTACAACTAATTACACCCTGTAAGTTGATGTTTATGATCTCCATACATTTTTCATACTTTACTGAATTATATAATGTTCTATATATTCTACACTTTCATCCTATATTACATGTTATAGATTCCTCTGCAACCTATTTTATCTCAATGATTATGAGATTCATCATACTGATACACATAGTTCTGCCTCATTATTTAAATAGCTTCACTTTTTCATTTTGAGAATATAAAATCATTTTATAATCATTCTACTGATGGACATTTACTTCCCATGATTTTCCAATTATGAAGCATGCTTTCTGAACAAACCATTACTGGATCACAATGTGTTATTTTTCCCTTTTTCAAAACACAGCTTTGCTGAAAGATAATTCATATGCCATAAATTCAGCCTTTAAAATGTACAATTCAGTAGTTTTTTAGAATATTCATATAACTGTGCAACCATTGCAACTATTTGTAGAAGATTTTCATCATTCCCAAAGGAAATCCCATAATCGTTAGTAGTCACTCTGTATTCTCCCTTGTCCCAGTCCCTACCAATGAGTCTACTTCCCTTCTCAATGGATTTGCATATTCTGGATATTTTATATAAGTGGACTAAGGTAATACCTGGCATTTTGTGACTGTCTTCTTTCATTTTGCATAAAGTTTTCAAGGCTCATCCATATCGTAGCATGTACATTAATTGGTGATGATGGGTCCATGGGTATATGCATATACCAAAATTTATCAAAGTATACACTTTAAATATATGCAACTTGGTTTATGTCAATTATATCTCAATAAAACTATGAAAGAATTAGTAGAACATTTTATTAGGTGTTTTATCAAAGATGAATAGACAGCAAATAAATGTATGGAAGGCACTCAATATCAGTCATTAGAGAAATACAAATTAAATTATAATGAGACATAAATACACACCTACTGGAATAGTTAAAATTTAAACTACTACTAAAACCAAGAACTGATATGAATGAATACAAAATCATCATATGCTGCAGAAGAGAATGCAAAATATAACCACCACTTTGGAAAAAGGCTTGGCAATATTTTATGAAATTAAACATATATTTACCATAGGACCTAGCAGTTTGACTCCTGGGTAATCACCCAGCAAAAATTAAAACTATGACAACATGAAGACCTGTAGGCAAATGCTCACAGCAGTTTCATTCCTAACAGCCCAAATCTGGAAGCAACCCGAATGTCCATTAACTGATGAATGGATAAACAAACTGTGATATCCATGTACAATGTAATACTATTCATAAAAATGGATAAATTACTGATATATACAACATCATGGAAAAATCTTGAAAGAATTACACCAAGTAAAAGAAACCAGACACAAACACATGTGTGTTTTACATGGTTCAATTTACATGATAGTCTCAAAATGCAAACCCATACTGGTAGATAGATATCAGATCAGCAGCTGCTACAGGCTGGGAATGGGTCAGAGAACTGATGACAAGAGGGTATGAGGGAACTCTAAAATTGACAGAAATACTTTGTGTTTTGATTGTGGTAGTAGTTCTTTACATTCGTTAAAACTCAAAGAATTATGTTCCTAAAAAAATTATTTTACCATGTGTAAATTATGCTTCAATAAACTTAAGAAAAGGAAGCAGTGGGAGATGGGAGACACATTACATACTAGAGAACAAAGATAAGAATGATTCCCAATAGCTTATTTAAAATAATACAAGGGCTGGGGATATTGCTCAGTTGGTAGAGTGCTTGCCTTGCAAGCACAAGGCCCTGGGTTCAATCCCCAGCACCGCAAAAAAAAAAAAAAAAAAAAAAAAAAAGTAAAATAATACAAGCTAGAAGACAATAGTGAAGAACTAAAAAACCAAGTTAACCAAGAATTATATATCCAGTTTTAAAATAAACCTTTCAAAAATGGAAATTAAATAAAAATGTTCTTGAGTAAAAAAATCACTGATAGAATTCTTCACCAACAAGCCTGTATTACAAGCATTGCTAAAGGAAGTGCTTCAAACTAAAGGAAATGATGAAAACATGGATCTACAAAGAGAAACGAGAGTGACAGAGTAGTAAAAATGTAGGCAAATAAAATTTACTCTTCTTAACTTCAGGAATACTTCCTCACAAAGAAAACACTAAGCCAAAGGGGTGCAATCTATCAAAAATTTCATTTTTAAAAAAATGCCAATCCTATACAAACTGTTTCAAGAAATAGAGGATACGACACATCTCAGACCATTTAAAGATGTCAGCAACCATTAGTCTAATTCTAAATCCAGACAATCACAATAAAAGCAAAACTAATTCCAATCTCCCTGTGAAAACCCTAAAGAATAAAGTTATAAAATCACATTAAAAGTCATGGAGAATGTTAGGGTATACTATGTTCATGGATGGGAAGACTGAATATTGTAAAGATGAATCTTTATATTTGATGCAATTCCTATCAGAACTCAAAAAGATTTCTCATGCCATTTAGCAAGTTAATCATAAAATTCATATGGAAGATTTAAGGGCCAAGAATAACTACTACAAGAGAAAAACCTGATGTGTGGGATGAAAAAGCATTTTACCTCTTGGATATTCAGTCTCATTTTAGACTACAGTAATTGAAGACTGTATTATATGTTCAGGGCCTGACAAAGGAGGCAGACTATATCTGAGGCACACATAAGGAAAGTAGATAGGACAAACTTGACCTTACCAGTTCAGCAGTAAAAGGATGTCCTAGTCCAGGGGTTGGCAAACTCTTCTGTAAATAATCAGAAAGCAAATATTTAGGCTTTGAGACCCATATAGTTTTTGTCACAAGGAATCAACTCTGACATTGTAGCACAAAAGCAGTCATAAATAATAAGTAAACAAATGGACATGACTGTTTTCCAACAGAACTTATAAACTAAGTGGTAGACCAGATTTGATACATGGGCCATGAGTTTTAAAATGACAGCTGAATAATGAAAAAAATTAGTTAAAGTCATTCCTCAATCATACACAAAAATAAATTTCAGGTCAACTGAAGTTCTGATGTGCAAAATAAAGCTTAAAATGGTTCCAGAGTAGACAGAAGAGTTTATAGTCAGGGCATGCTGGCAGAAATTTACAATTTAAATTACTTTACTGTAAAACATCCAGAAAATTAAGGCATGTGTTAGTCAACTTTTAGTCACTGTGACCAAAACACCTGACAAGAACAATTTAGAGGAAGAGAAGTTTATTTGGGGTCATGGTTTCGGAGGTTTAATCCATGGTTGGCCAACCTCCTCATGTTTCTGGCTAGAGGTAAGGTAGAACATAATAGTAGATAGATGTGGTGGAAAAATTGGTTAGCTCACAGCAGTAAAGAAGTAGAGAGTGGGGAGGGGACAAGGACAAAATATAACCCCACCTGCCCTCCGGGCTACCACCCAGTAATCACTGATCAAGTTATAATGCTCATAATCTAATCATTTCACCTTTGAACACACCTGCATTGTCTGTCACATGAGCTTTTGAGGGACACCTCATCTCCAAACCACAACAAGATACACAAATTTTCACTCCTCATGCTGATCAAAAATGTTCTCTACTTTTTGTTAATTTAAAAACACTCCGATACAATCAACTGACTTCTCTAATCAACTGATTTTTCTGTACGCCCCTATACCCTTACACTACTATTATCTGTGAAAAATCTTCCTATAATTTTAAGAAGTATTCAAGGACTTTTCTAATATTCTTAAACCATGCCCAGTTCAAAGTTTCAGCCTTGTCAATCCCTACATTCTTCAGATTTACAATTCTTTAACTCAGAAGTTAAATAATGGCCATTGTGTAAAGTAAGACACCTGGCTGATTTTCCTGCTTAATTATTTATATTTTTTCATAAAATAGAAATAAACTGCTAGAACTGGATTGGGGTCCTACATATAGCCCTATTTCAAAGTTGAGTCTAAAACTCCCTGGAACTGATAAAAATTTGTGTGTATGTGTTTGTGTATCATATTCTGGAGAAAAGCTCCACGGTTTTATTGGTTTTGTTTCTGGTTTTTGTCTGTTTGTTGTTTTGTTGTTTGTTTTTAAGGTTACAAGGGGGCTGTGATCTCTCTAACCTCCAACCAAAAAGAAATTTAAGAAATTTTGTTCTAGAGGCTGTGCATAAAGCAGCTCATTGAATTATCAAATTGGAAAAGAAATCAAGGATTATCATAGTCACAGGGCAGGGGAGGGAGAGAGACAGGCACTGTTAATCTCCTGAAATGGTCGTGAATCTCAATGGAAATTAATACACTGCAAGAGGGGATCAACAACATACCTCTAAGCTACAGGTTAGCGAGGAAAGGGTTTCATCAGTGATGGCTTTTATGCTTTGGATCAATTGCCAGAGTCTGTTCTCCAACAGACACACTGGCTTTACTTTTCAAAGTCTGAACAGTAATTCACAACCCCAACGTGAAACATATTATCAACAGGGTCTGACCAGGAACAAAATGCTTTCCCTAGGAACTCGGCAATAACTTACATTTTTGTAGCGCTTGGTAAGGTGCTTGCCCTTGCTCGCCTTTCCCCGTGACCTTCACTACTTCCGCTTGGAAGCAGGACCAGCAGCATCCCTCGCTAAGGAACCTTCTGGACTCCATTTGTGAGATGTGCGAGGCTCACCAGGCCGCCGTCCGCACTGTCAAGTGCACGCAGAAAAGTTCCTGATCGTGTTGGTCATGGAGACACGGATATGCCCGTGACAGATCGGGTGGGGCGTAAACTACCGTGGAGGCAAGTGCACGCACGTCGGAGCCGCAGAGTTGCTTCTGCCGAGGGAAAGCAGATCGGCGACAGGCTGAGAAGAGGGGAGGTCGCTTTAGGCGAGCTTCCTTCAGGGGCCAGAGCGGGCCTGGCTCGGGGCAGTGAGGCGGGCGGGCTGAAGCGCCCCTCCGCCAAGGCCTGTTTGACGCAGCCGGCAGCTCCAGCCGCCCTTTCCGTCACTCTCCCCTCGCGGTCGCTGATTCCCTGAGGTCCTGGTCTCGAGCGACACGCCCACGTCCCTGTAGCACCTGGCGGAGTCTGACCGCCACAAATTCAAAAGCTAGCTGCCCACCGCCTCGCGGTCTCGCCCATCTCCCAGAGTGACGGACAGATGAAACCAATCGCAGGCCCGAAAGGCCGGAGACGTCTAAGGCAGTGGGCGTGGCTAAGGGAAGCGGGTGGGATGATGCTGTGTTGCCCAGACAACAGCTTCCGGGCGGGCTGATTAAGGTGACTTCCGGCCAGAGGGCTAGGCACCCAGAGAGAAGGCACCCTGCTAAGTAGGCAAGGAAACCTGGTGCTGCAAGCTTTTCGTGAGAGTAGTAAAGGAAGGGCTGACCCAGAGTCCCGCCACCTGCCCAATTTTCTAGGTCCCCTGTCCATAAGTTATAAGGTGTAGGTTGCTTCCCTAAGGTAAGCACGTGGTAATACATCCTCCTTAGACAGGGATAACGGAAACTCACCACGTCAACGTAATTGCACAACATGCTTGTATTTAAAAGTTGAAAATTTGGGCCTTTAAGCATTAAAGCTTTTTTTTAAGCTGCACCCCCGAATATATTCTGTAGCCTTTAAACATTGGGTGCAACTCTGAGTTTCAAAGTTCTGGGTTCTTTAGGACTCAAAAGTTCCATCTGAATCAGACAATGTACAAAAGACATGAAATTTTCTTTCAACAGTCTCAAAGGTCCTGTGACTAATATCCGGATCACCTGTAAATCTAAAGGCAGAGAAGTGGTTTGAGGAAACGATTCCAAGAATCAAAACTAATTGAGCCGTTTCTTTAAGAAAAATTATTCTAATCTAGTTTTAACCCAGTTGTTGAGCATGGCCCTTTTGGTTCATTGCATATCTCATTTGATAATGATAGCCCTCACATAAGTTTTTCAAAAGAAAATAAGCATTGTTGAAATGATAAGAGAAGAAATAAAGCTTTCCATAGACAGGTTTCTGTGGCTTTAAAATAAAATCTTACAGCTTGAAAATAGCATCTTTTAACAAACCACCAAGTAATTGCTCAATTCCTGTCACCAAAACCTAAGACTTGAGCTAAACTTACCTGCTTATCAAGACTTTCTAGAGTTAAGGTTCAGGGAAGCATTTACAAAAACTTTTATCTGTATGTTTAGAGTCCCACCAACTCCTTATGTAAAATTTCATCTTCAAAACTCACTGCTAATGAGCAGTTTTCCAGAAGCTTAGACAAAACATTTTGAATAGCTCCCTGAGCCTAAAGATTAGAAATTTTATTAAATAAAAACTAAGGGCTGGGGTTTTAGCTCAGGAGTAGAGCCCTTGTCTAGCACATGTGAGGCACTGGGTTTGATCCTCGGCACCACATTAAATAAATAAATAAATAAATAAATAAAAGTATTGTGTTCAACTACAATGAAAACATTTTTAATTAAATACATTTGGATACAGATATGAAATATTAATGAACCAAATAATGCATTTTTAAGAAGAGGAGGAACTTAAAACACAGCCCTGCATTTAGTAGTAGTCATATATTTGCTTTATACACTATGTCCTCATCCCACTACTTGGTTGGATTCTCCCTACCCTCAAGATTCAGCACAAATTCTGAATCTTTTGTTGTTAGCCCACAAACAATTCTCTTCTTTTGTGTGTTTGTAAAATTAAAAATATACACTTTATTTGGCATTTGTGCTTCATGTCTTCATCATTTATGTTTATGAATATATTTTGCATATAATTTGCCTCAGTTAGTATATTCTAACCTACTTAGAATTGTATTAACCACTGTCCCTGCAGAATGATTTAAACATGGTAAACAAGTTTTGATGTAAAATGCCTAAATTTCAGTTAATAGTTTATTAACTATTAGTTTGTATTAGTTTGCTAGGGTCACTATAACAGAATATTATAGACCGGGTGACTTCAACACAATTTATTTTTCTCACAATCCAAGAGATTGAAAAGTACAAGGTTAAGGTGAGGAAAGGTTGGTCTGAGATTCAGATCCATACATTCAGTTCTAAATTGGTGTCTTTCTAAGGTCCCTCAGCTTGTAAATGCCTGTCTCCTCCCCTCTGTCTTCACATGGGTCGCTCCTCTGTCCAACTATGCTCCAGAAAGGACACCAGTCTTACTGGAATTGGACCTGCCTCATTTTTACTTAATTACCTCTTTAAAGATCTTATCTCCAAATGTGATTCCTTTCTGAGGTACTAGGGGTTAGGACTTCAACATACAAATTTTGAGGAAACACAGTGAATCCCCAAACAGTAACAGTTAAAAAGAAGAAATCTTTGGGACAAATTATCTGTCACCTTTCAGAATTCTCATCTTTAAGACTAAGGATAAAGTGTTTCCCTAGCATACTCAAGGCCCTAACTTAGTCCCCAATATGGGGTTGAGGGGGTTCTCATCCTTAGAATTACAGATAAAGAGATATGTAAATCAAATTAGTGTAAGATAATAGAGAGTGATAGGGCCTGTGGCAAATCACAGTACTTATCCAGACAAAAGACATTCACATTGAATTTGTGTACAATCAACCCTCGCCTCAGGAAAAAAATAAATAAATAAAATTTGGCTGGTTTGACTCACAGGATATCAGTTTGCATGTTATCTTATTTGCAATCATAACCTCTTGTGGTAGCCATGGGCATATTAAATATGTTTTTGAATATGCAAACATGTATTTACCAGACCCCACTGGTTCACAAATTACTTATTTTGTCTAGTTCCTGCTGTGTTCAAGGAACGGCACTAACTTTCAGACAGAGATTCAGATCCATAAATTCGGCCACAAATATCCAAGTCATAAGAACATTCTCTTGTTTGAGATAATTTATTAAATGCAACCCTAACTAATCTTCAGTTTTGTTTTGTTTTGGTTTGATTTGGTTTGATTTGTTTTCAGTTCCCTGTAGTCAACCAGAGTCCAAAAAATGTTAAATGGAAATTTTCAGAAATAAATAATTGGTAAGTTTTTAATTGCACTCTGTTCTGAGTAGCATGATGAAAGTTTGTGTTCCCATCCATCCTGCCCAGGATGTGAACTATCACTTTGGCCAGCGCATCTACATCGTATACACCACCCACCTGTCAATCACTAATAGTCATTTCAGTTATCAGATCCACTCTCATGTTATGGCAGTGCTTATGTTTAAGTAGCCTTTGTTTTAATTTAGTCCCAGAGCACAAACTTTTATTACAGTAATAGTTACACTTGTTCTACTTCATTATTATTGTTAATCTTTTACCACACTCAATTTATAAATTAAACTTTTTTCACAGGAAATCTGTATAGGGGAAACACATTATATGTAGTTTAGTAATATCCATGCATGGTTTCAGGCATTCACGGGGGTCTTGGAATGTAGCCCTCATGATAAGGAGTGATTAATGTAATTACATAATTTAATTTTTTGTATAGCTTTATGCTGTAAGTAAATGAGAATTTTTTAAAAAATTCCTGTCTATATGCACTGATAAGGGCTCTTCTTTAAGAACCAAGAGTAGAGGAAATGAGACAAATAAAAAATTACAGTGCAAGATAAAAGTGAGAAGATCAGAAAAGAATTACAGGTAAGTATTATGAGAAATTATAGGAGGAAAAAATTCCATCAAACTGAATGACTTATTGAAAGTATTTAATGAAGTTATAATTAATCTTTCCATGGCACTTGGTACCCTCTTTTACAGCATTACTCAATGTGTTACATGATAGTTATTTGCCAATGCTCATATCTCCTTCAAATATACTGCAAGAGATTCCTCAAAAAACTAGGAATGGAACTACCATATGACCCAGATATCCCACTCCTATTTATCCGAAAGAACAAAAATCAGCATACTATAGCAATACTTCCACTTCAGTGTTTATAGCAGCATAATTCACTATAGTCAAATTAGGGAATCAATCCAAATGCCTGTCAATAGATGAATGGGATCAAGAAAATGTGTTATATACACATTTGGAGTAAATGGAGTTTTACTCAGCCATAAGAAGAATGAAATCATGGTATTAGCTAGTAAATGGACGGAAATGGAGAACATCGTGCTAAATAAAATAAGCCAGACTCAGAAAATCAAGGGTTGAATGTTTTCTCTCACATGTGAAAGTTAGAACAAAATAAGGGAAAGAAGGCAGTGAGAGAAAGGGGTCAGATATCCTAAATACACAGGAAGGATCAGTGGAGTAGAAGGAGAACAAAAGGAATGGAGGAAGGAAGGGGAAGAAATATGGAATGAATCTAACAAAATCATGTTATACGATGTATAAATGTACCAAAGGAAATTTCACCTTATGTATTTGTAGAAAGCACCGATCAAAATAAACAAAGAAGTGAAAAGAAGATCAGCAGGATAGAAAAGGGAGAATGGGGGGAGGGAGGAGAGGAGGAAAGCAGGGGATGGGAATTGAATCAAACTCCTTGTATGTATGATTTGTCAAAATGAACCCAAATACTATGTATAATTGTAATGCTGTCATAAAAGTACACTCCAAAATACTGATAATGTCTAAGTCTTCATATGACTCAGTCTAGTGTTATTATAATAAGAATCATTTGGGGAGACTTTTTAAAAATAAACTTTTATCAACTCTACTTCAGAAGATTCTACTTTAGTGGTCTTGAAGAGGTGTTAAGGAATCTATAGAAAAGCTTTCCCCACTTAATAATGCTGATGATCAGCCCCATTTGGAACCTACTGCCCTAGAGCACCTAATATGTAGTAATGCTCTCAATAATCTTGTCACATTAAATGAGCAAAGCTGTGATTTAGTAAGATTAATAAGACCCTGGTGTGCAGGATGAATAAAGTTGGAAATATCCAGAGGCAGGAAAATCCTATTACAGACATCCAGCTAAGAGATGATAGTAGCCCTAAACCAGAGAAGAGGCAACAGGAAAGAAATGGATGGGAAACACTGAATAGGAAGAAATGAGCAAAATAAGATGAAACTTGATATAATGCAGTAGTTCTCTGAAAGACCCTCGTAGCAAGTCTTTCGTCTAGGGAGACCCTTCCCAAGGAACAGCGAGGACCACTCGTACGGATGCAAACGGCAAGAGGTTTATTCAGGAACACAGGTACCTGGGGCGACAAAGTCTCTCGGTAGACTTGCGCGCCTGGCCGAGTTTTCAGGGGTTTATATAGCAAAAAGCGCGGGTACAGAAGCGAGATGCATAGGTTACAGAGTTCCTAATGGTCAGTTTAAATGACAGAGTTCCCATTGGTAAGTTTAAATGAGTCCATGGTTCGAAAGCGCGGGTACTAGGAAGCGCGGGTACCAGGAAATCAGATATGGGCTGACGGGGCTCTATCTAGGATACAAGATGTTTCTCTTATGAGCTCGTGTTCCCTCCTTAGGCCAGATGTTCAACCACAGATATCCCGTGTTGGCAACCTAGGGGTACTGACCTTTCTTTGAACTCTACTTGTTGGTTTCAAAGCCTTGTGAAATGGTGTTACACTTTGTAAGATGGCGTTGCAGTAGCCACGCTGGGGTGCTGGGGTCTTTCATTCTCAAAATACAGTGTGCCTGGGACTTTCCTAGGAATTTATTTACAAAGCAGAATTTTGGACTCAATCTTGAAAACCTGTTCAGTTAGTCCAGTAAAGCATGTGGAATCTGCATTTTTTATGACCCTTCCTTGTGATTCTGATTTAGATTATTTAATCCATTTCCATTTAATATCTTGGCTTAAGAATACTGACCTGTTGACCATGGTGAGTAGGGAAGAGGTTAAGATTGAAAAACAATTCTGAAGATAAAATCTGTGTGACAGGATGGTAAGCCATTCAGTAGACACTGAGAATTTGGTTTACAGAGAAAATTCACTCACTCATGAAGCTACTTAGCAAGTAAGAAATGTCATATAAGAGCACAGGAAAGAGGTAGGGATAGAGAAAAAAACTGGAAGATTCTTGTATAATAAAGATTTCTAAGTGATCTAAGAAAAAAAGAGGGTAATAGAGAAAATTAGAGCATATTTCTCCTTTTAAGGATCTTGAAAAGGAGGTAGCACATGAAACAAAAGGTGGGAAGGAAACCTGCAGAAACAACAAAAACAACTGAAAACAATTTCAGATATGCAATATTTACATTGCCTAAAATTGAACAATCACAATAATATGCTACAGGAATTTATAGGAATGTTGTCTCTCAAAATATCTTATTCTACTGTTCTTACCCATCTTCTTCCTGTGATGATGTAAAAAGCAAAGTCCCTGAATGAGATGAAATGAGAATAACACAGGTGTTGTGACATAGCTTTAGGCCACTGAGGATTCCTGAATGCAAGCACTATCATATTTGACTACATATCATATGTAGTCCAGGATGACTACAAAGTGACTGACAGGTGGGGAGTATATACAGGGTAGATACACTAGACAAAGTAATGTTTCCTTTCCTATGCAGGATGGTGTGAGCTTCCCTAATGCTACTTCAGAATACTGTGCGACTTAAAACTTATGAATTATTTATTTCTTGAATTTTCCATTTAACATTTTTGGACTGTCATTGACATGGCTAACTGAAACTTCAGAATATGAAAACTCAAAGAATGGCTTTCCTGTATGTTCTACAACATGAATGGACTTTGAAAATATCAACCTAATTAATTAGTCATAAAAGAACATAAATATTGTATGATTCAAATTCTGTATACTTCATAAAGACTGGAAGTCGATTCGAGGTCACCATGGACTGCACAGTGAGGGAGAATGGGAAGTTATTCCTTTATAGGTATAGCTTTTCACTTTGAGGCAATGAAAAATTCTGGAAATGATGGTGAAGGGTGGTCTAATATTGTGAGTGTGCTTAATACCACTGAATCATACACCTGAAAATGGTTATAGTGCTATATTTTATGTACATTGTACCACAATAAAAATATATGTATGTATATACATATCAATAAGAAATTCAGTGCATTGTTTTTTGTAATCACTTCTCTAACCTATCCATTAATAAGAAAATCCTTGAACTCTGTATATTCCAATTCTTTATCTTTTCATCTAATTTGGTTTTTCCAGATCATTTTTTTATTTGAGCATAAAGCATACTGACAAGACACCAGAAATATTTTCATGCCCTGGTTATTTATTTATGTATTACAAGTTAATGAGATACTTTTCGAACACAATCATTCTCATAAGAATTTGATGACATAGGCCTAGTTTGGGGGAGTTTAATTAGGCTTGGGTAAGTTGGGGTTCCGAAGCTAAGAGTCCAGAACTTATAATATCTAAGTAATAGTAGAACTGGAGTCCAGTGGAAACAGAGTAGCTGACTCTTGAGTTGCACAAGCAGTGCGATTCACACGACCAATTTAACATTATTATATATTGAAATAATAAGATTAAAAATGAAATTGTTACCTTTTTGTTAGGGTAGGATAAGCTGTGTTGCAGTAACTCTTAAATTTGTGTGATGTCACATTCTCATTGACAACTGTCTACTAAAGAAGCTTAACTGTTCTTATATTTTCACCCCAAACTAAATACCTTGAAGCTGGGAGATAGAGATTTGGTGTGATGTGGATGTAACACTGACTTTTTCATCTTAACATACACTTACAAAATTTCTTCAGAGAGACCTATATGATGTTTCCAATAGCTTACTAAAGTTTTGATTAAGCCTATATCAGATAAAATAAGGAAAGAATTTTTTTATAGATAAGGAAATTTATGAATTTGGAAAGATTTGTATTTTCACAGTATTGGCAAAAAATTAGAACTCTTAATTTTAATATTAGTAAGAATCTACTTCAATGCTAGTGTTAAATACCAGTTGTGTGAATTATTAGTTGTGTGTTCTTAAGAAATTCATTTAATTCATTTTCAGCATCTGGAATGGGGACAATAGTACCAATCAGGTGGGATTCTTGTAAGAAAAATGAGAACTATTGTTGTATACATTCTAGGTTGTCATTAATGAGAGTTATCATCACTGATTAAATATCACTCACTTTTCCTACATTTATATAGTTTTGTGAATACCAGATGATAGAGTATGAAAACTTTTTTAAAAATTGTAAAAAAGTTTATAGATATACACTTGACTACTGATATACATCTTCTCCCTTTTTCAGAATTCCTTATTTTCACTATCATATATTGTTTGATGATATATCTCCTTATGTTTCACTGTCATTATTTTGTGGGTGCTAGTCTTAGCTCCCAACCAGCATGTGTACACTCCTCGAAACTAATTAATTTTCATAACTCTTATTTCTTTTTTGTCTCCTGCATCTAGCATAGTACTGTGAACTTAGTCAAATACTCAGTAAACATTTGTTTACTTTTAGTAATTGGTGATTTCTAAGCAAGCCCTTAAGCATATTATAATTGCAATTAGAATTAACTGTCACTCTGAACATAAAATTGCTGCTACACTCTTGAGAATTCTCATTAGTCAAAGGTGACCTTCCCATATATTCCAACAGATGCAGACCTCACAAAGTGATTCATACCTTTCTAACCTGCAACACAGAACTTTTCAATCTGCCTTGCTTTCCAAGCCACTCTACACCTAACACTATTGAAATAAGTAATGCAGATTATTTAGGGTGTTCCTTACCAAATACAAAACATTATTATAAAGCCTATTTGTTTTGTCAGCATAATATTTGTTCTCATGTATGGTCTAAGATAATGCTTCCTTTAAAAGAACTTTCTAAAAATCAGAGTACAATTTTCAGGAAATTAGCACAGTACATATCCCATAATATGATTCACAATAGCTTTTTCTATAGCCTTAATGAAAAATAACATTGAGCCAATATTTCTGATCCTATATTTAGAAGACCAAAAAAACTCCACCAGAAAACTTCTAGAACTCAAACGAATTCGGCAAAGTAGCAGGATATAAAATTAACACCCATGAATCAATTGCATTCCTATATACCAAGGATTAATCAGCTGAAAGAGAAATTAGGAAAACAATCCTGTTCACAATAGTCTCAAAAATATTAAAATACTTGGGAATCAATCTAACAAAAGGGGTGGAAGACCTCTACAGTGAAAACTACAGAACACTAAAGAAAGAAATTTAAGAAGACCTCAGAAGATGGAAAGTTCTCCCATGTTCTTGGATAGACAGAACTAATAATGTCAAAATGGCCACGCTAACTAAAGCACTATAGAGATTTAATGCAATTCCTATTAAAATTCCAATAATATTCCTCATATAAAGAGAAAAGGCAGTCATGGAATTCATTTGGAAAAATTAGAGACTCAGAATAGCCAAAACAATCCTTAGTGAGGAAAGTGAAGCAGGAGACATCAGAATACCAGACCTTAAATGATACTGCAGAGCTGTAGTTACAAAAACAGCATGGTATTGGCACCAAAACAGACATAAAGATGGATAGAATAGAATAGAAGTAACAGAGACAAACCCACATAAATACAGTTATCTCATACTAGACAAAGGTGCCATAAACATGCACTGGAGAAAAGAGAGTCTCTTCAAAAAATGGTGCTGGGAAAACTGGAAATCCATATGTAGCAAAACGAAATTGAATCCCTATCTCTCACCTTGCACAAAACTCAACTCAAAGTTGATGAAAGACCTAGGCATTAGACCAGAGACCCTGTGCCTACTGAAAGAAAATGCGGGCCCAATTCTCCATGTTGACTTAGGAACCAAATTCCTCAACAAGACTCCTAAAATACAAGAAGTAAAATCAAGAATCAATAAATTGAATGGTACCAAACTAAAAAGCTTTTTCACAGCAAAGGAAACAATAAAAAATGTGAAGACAGAGCCTACAGAATGAGATAACACCTCAAAAGGAGGTGTTAGTTTCCAGAATATACAAAGAACTCAAAAAACAAAGAAAACCCCCAAATAACCAATCAATAAATGAGCAAAGGAACTGAACAAACACATCACAAAAGAAGAAATATTAATGGTCAACATATACATGAAAAAAATGTTCCATGTTTCTAACATTTAGAGAAATGCAAAGTAAAACTACACTGAGATTTCACTTCACTCCAGGTATACTGGCAATTATCAAGAGCACAAACAACAATAAATGTTGGCGAGGATGTGGGGGAAAGGGTACACTGGGATCACTGGTGGGATTGCAAATTGGTGCAACAATTCTGGAAAGTGGTATGGAGATTCCCCAAAAAAACTAGGAATGAAACCACAATTTGACCCATTATACCACTCCTAAGTATATATCCAAGGGAGTTAAAATCAGCATACTACAGTGACACAGCCACATCAATGTTTACAGTAGCTCAATTCACAGTAGCTAAGCTATGGAACCAACCTAGGGGCCCTTCAACAGATCAATGGACAAAGAAAATGTGATACACACACACACACACACACACACACACACACACACACACAATGGAATATTGCTCAGCCATAAAGAAGAATGACTTCATGACATTTGCCAGTAAATGGATGGATCTGGTGTCCATTATCCTAAGTGAAATAAGCCAATTCCCCAAAACCAAAGGTCAAATGTTCTCTCTTCTATGTGCATGCTAACACACCACAAGGTGGGGGAGGATGTGTTCAGTGGATTAGACAAAGAGGAATGAAGGGAAGTGAGCAGGGAGAGGAATAGGAGACAATGGAATGAATGTAACATAACTTTCCTGTGTACGTATATGAATACACCACAGTGAATCTCCACATCATGTACATCCATAAGACTGGAATCCTAATTAGAATAAGATATACTGCATGTTTGTATAAATATGTCAAAATTAACTCTACTGTCATGAATAACTAAAAAGAACAAATTTAAAAATTTTAAATTTTATAGTTTAAAAGTCTTGTATTCTCAACTATGTTACTTACTTTTGGGTGAGAAATTGTAATAAAACTATATAAGCAGTTTCTTAATGTGTTAAATGGGCATAATAACAATCTCATAGATTTATTTCATTAAGACTCCTAAAGAGCTGGGGAGATAGCTCAGTTGGTAGAGTGCTTGCCTTGCAAGCACAAGGCCCTGGGTTCAATCCCCAGCACCGGGGGGAAAAAAAAAAAAGACTTCTAAGATGTCATAGTTAGCATACTACCAGGTCTAGTACATATGCAATAAAAGTAACTTCAACTTTTATTTAAAATTTTCCTTCAAAATTACTTTAAAATTTGGAAAGTTTATTCTCTAAAAATTAGTTTCAGGACTGGAGGTGTAGCTCAGTGGTACAGTGCTTACCTAGCATGTATGAGGCCAGGGTTCAAGCCCTAACCCCCTTGGACACACACAAACACAAGAAGTTTCAAAGTAGGACAGCTAGCTCCCAAGTTGATTATTTTAGCTGCTTGGTGACATCATTGGGATCCAGATCTTTTTCACTGTTCTACTCTGTTATCCTCAAAGTATTAGCCTTGCCTTCAGACCTAGGTCTTTACAAGATATCCCCTGCAGTTTATCTTCAAAGACAGTCAAAACACATCCAGCAAAAGAAAACCCCATCTCTTCATCTGTGTTTCATTTTAAGAGTGAGCAAATCTTTCCCAGAAGCCTTCTAGTATACCGTCCTTTATAACTTAATGACTTGGTCACATCTTTACCTCAAGTGATTGCTGATGAGGAGGATGGGATTATAAATTACCCAGGGGTAGGCCTACGCAAATCAAGATTTATCCCTGAGTTTTGGTTGTATCCCTTTTTTTAAAGGGTGGATGCCCAAACAAAATTAGTATACTATTAACAAAGGGGAAATTGGTGTCTACCACAGCTATTATTCTACATAACAGAATATTTACCATTCCTTTTTAATCTTCATAGGAAAGAAATTCAGGTATCTCCTTGCACTGTTCATCTACTTTCAATTGCTACCTATCAGTTAAATCTCTTCCATTAGTTTATTAGACAAACTAATTTCATTTTCTTCAATATTTTAAAAATCATTCTGCTGCTACTGACAGAAAGTTATTGAAGTGTCACAGCTAAAAATGGCAAATACCCCCCTATTTAGCTTACCTAAGACAGATAAAAAACACGAATGGCATGTTAATTGTAGCTACTTTCTTAAGGTGATGTTTATCTTGGGATAGAAACAAATTTGTAGCATGATTATAGGTGACTTATAAATAAAAACCCTTTTTGAACTTAAAAAATGAGTCATTGCTCCACTTTGTTTAGACTGACATTGTTTCAGCAGCACCAAAAATGATAACCAAATATGATATTACAAAATATTTGTGAAGGAATACAAAAACAGAGTTCACCAAGATTTTTTTGACCATATGTAGGAGTTTATAAAAGGGAGTGGAGTGACTATTCCTATAAAAGAGAGGATAGTGTTTAGTAATATGTCTGTTCCCTGCTGCAGGGAACGTGATTTCTAGCACCAGTTGCTACTCTTCTGAGTCCATCCTTGAGTTTGTGCCAAGGTCATGGTTCCTGAATAATTCTTTCAGGCAATGACTGCATGTAACCGGGGTTCTAAAGCAGGTCCTCTTGTGAAATGCGGCACTCCTTTAATGTGATACTTGAACTCAGGGGCTCCCCGTCAGTTGAACAGAAACTTCAAACTGTCCTCCGTCTGTGACTTTTCCTATCCAACTCTCCTTTAATTCCCTTCCTCCATTACAGGTAACAGACTTGCATCATGATCTGAAAGTTATCTTGTCTTCCCTGGACCCCTAAACTTTTATAGGTATAAATCACCAAATAAATCTTTTGGATGTTTGACCTTGGCATCTGCTTCTTGGAAGACCCGACTAACACAGAAGTAGACAGAAAGTTTTAACAGAAAATGAACCAAAAGGAAGACTTTTTAAAACAAAGAAAAGAAAAATTGCCAGGTGCAGTGATACATGCTTATATTCCCAGTGACTCTGGAGGCTGAGACAGGAGGATCACTAGTTCAAGGCTGGCCTTGGCAACTTAGTGAGACTGTGTCTCAAAATAAAAAATTAAAAGGACTGGAGATGTGGCTCAATGGTAGAGTACCCCAAGGTTCAATCCCCAGTACCAATAATAAAAATTTTTAAAAAGGCATAGAAAGTTTTTGTGGAATTCCAAATAGTATACCTACCTACTCCCTCCTCAAGGATGTACAGCTTAATTCCATCACCCTTGAGTGTAATGGGGTTTAGTAGCTTTCTTCCAATGTATAGAGCAGTATTTGCTCTTTTTTTATAAAATCACCTCTGCACCTGCACCAAGCTGAAGGCTTTTTAGACATATTTTTCCTAATATCCTCCCTGCCCTCATTAAAATATTAATACCACATATATGCTCCATATCTATTTATGCATTATATGTAATATCCATGTTTTATATATAATATGAATTTTTTTTCCCTCCAAGAACCCCTTCAATAGCATTTTTACCCCTTCAATAGCATTATAATAACCCCCACTGAAAATGCATGGAATAAACCATGAAAATGGGGAAAATCTTGCTGATAGTGGAGAAACATGCCACCTTAACCAAGTGATCGAAGTTAACATCACCAATATAGGTTATGTTACTACTATATACTCCCAGTGTGATGCCTTTATTGGTATTTTGCCTTTATGGTAGTCTTTGCCTACCTGCGTGAAACCTTCAGAGTAACCCTAACTGAGAGAGACATTTTACAAAACACCAACAAGTACTCTTCAGAAGTGCCACGGTAATGGTCTTAGTCCCTTTGGGCTGCTGTAACAATGCCATGGACTGGGTGGCTTATAAACCATAAACATGTAGTTCTCACAGTGTTGGAGGCTGAGAAGTCCAAATGGCAGATTCAGTGTCTGGTGAGGGCTTGTTTCCTGGTCCTTAGACTTCTATCTTTTTAACTTCATTTGGCCGAAGAGGTGAGGGAGCTCTATGGGGCCTATTTATAAGGGCACTAACCCCATTCATTTATAAAGTTTCTTCCCTCATTACCTAATCCCCTTCCAGAGGCCCTACCTCCAAATACCACGAGGGATTAGATCTCAACATGAATTTGGGGAGAACAAAAATTCAGCCTATAGCAGTAATGAAAAACAAGGAGAGACTTGAGAAACTGTCACAGATCACTGAAGACCAAGATGAGACCACTAAGTACATTGTAATATCCAAGATTGGATCCTGGCACAGAACAAGACTATAGTGGGAAGGTAAGTAAAAACTGAATAAAGTCTCTAGTTAATCATATTGTATCAATGTTAACTTCTTTATTTAGACAAATTTATCCTGGTTTTATAAGTTTTGGGAAGGGCATAAGGGAACTCTCTGATATCTCTAACTTTTCTGTGAATCTAAAATTATTCCAAAATTCCAAGTAAAAAAGGTTGTTCAAAAAATAAAGGTCATCATGTCATTTGCAATTCATCACAAAAACATAATGGTACAAATATTTTAAAATTAGTAAAAAATATGGAAAGCAAAATAAAAATATAGAGAGCTTGCTAGAATCATAAAATTAAGTAGTCTGAAAATGTTTTTTAGGTGAAATGTCAGTAAATGAAAAAATATAGTAGATGTAGTATTTCTTAAATTTAGTGAAGTATTTGATGCAGTGTCTCATGACATCTGTGCACAATTAATTCAAATTGTCCTGGATATAAGCAGAGTCACATGGCTTCAAAACTAGCTGGAGAACCATAAAAAATATTGATAAACGATAAATGGCAATGTATCAAGTTGGGAAATGTGTCTAGATGCTGCAGGGATCAGTGTTATGTCTCCCATCCTATACAGCTGCTGCATTAATGATGTAGAAAATGGAGTAAAAAGCATGTTAATGAAATTCACAGATGCTATTAAATTAGGAGGTGATGCAAATAGCACAAGGGCAGCAAAGCAATATAAAGGCACCCGAAAGCTTGGAAATCTGGAGTGGACATAACCAAATGAGATTCTGCTCTTCCAAAATAGAAACTACTGCATTAGGAGAAAAACAATAAAACAAAATAGGTATTCAGAGAGAGTAAGATCTGAAAGTCATCAAACGGTGGAAAAGACCTAAGGGTGAAAATGAACAGCAAAGTAGATATGAATTTATGGTATGGTGATTTTGAAGATTATGGCTATATACACTGCATGCCACAGAGAGAATTCTGTTCATACCGCTAGTAAAAGGACATTGGGAAGACAGAACTCATTTTATGTCAAGCTGGTACCTAAACACTGCCAACAAAATAGAAGTAGTAATAAAAATGATCAAGGCCCACAACACTGCAGACACGTATGTTCATCTTCAGCAAATTATACTGAGCTATTTTACAAGTCTTTCCATTCTAAACTGCTGTTTTTACTTCATATCCAGTGTAGGTAACTCTTCCTTCCTCAGACATAGAACTTGCACTGAGCCTCAGAGCACATTACCTACCTTTCTTTAACCTCCCTTTTCTTTCAAATTAAACTAAGAGCCAGGCACGTGGCGCATACCTGCAATTCCAATGGATCAGGAAACTGAGGTAGGAAGATTGTGAGTTCAGAGCCATTTCAAAACAAAGGACTTGAAGACGTGGCTTAGTGCTTAAGTGCCCTGAGTTCAATCTCCGCTTTAAAAAAAAAAATTAATTAATTTAATTAAACTTAGAAACTAATTCTTTCTAAATATTATTTTCATTTATCTTAAATTACTTATAGATTCCCTAGATTCATTGCTCAAACTCTGTTAGGCTTAATTCACATGTACATCCCAATAACACAATCCTTATTTGCAAATATAGACATATGCCCCTTCCCCACCTGCAGTTTTATAACAGAGCATAAACAAGAGTGACATCTGAGAAGTGTATTGTGATTGACATGTAAATGAATAACAACTAAAAGAAACAAACTCCAGTCTGATTCCAATAGCAATGCAATACTCCAATGACCACAGTACAGAAAGGTAATCCCAAATAGTCATTACACCTTGATGTTGGTGGGAGTCATTCAGAATAACAAAGGAATCTCAAGGTGACTATCTGTACTTATTAAATATCATAAACACTTTTTAAACAGCTGTCTCAACACTCGCACACAAAGTCTATATGAATCTTCACTTTTTTACAATTTAAGAATGCTTCTTTCTTTAATTTTTGCACAGAAAAAAAATCTCATCTCAAGGTGTGATTTTTAGACTCAGTAAGTTCCAACTAGCAACAAATACATGAGAATCAGTGAATCAGACATAAGAGTTATCTCAAACTCCTCTATGATAAGGTCATGGAGGACACAGTGATGAGGGAAGGAATACCTCCATGTGCCTGGAAAAAGGATATTATTAAAATAAATTTATTTTTTATTTTGAGAAACTTAGAATCCTACTTTTCATGGAGGGTTGACCCAAGTTATTTCTTTTTAAAAAAAATTTTTAAATATTGTTTTAGTTGTCAATGGACCTTTATTTTACTTAGTTATATGTGGTGCTGAGAATAGAACCCAGTGCCTCACACATGCTAGGCAAGTGCTCTACCATGGAACTGCAATCCCAGCCCCCAAGTCATTTCTAAAGTCCCTTTTCATGCTCTAAGAATATTTTGTTTAATCATTTGGTTACATGAATCCTTGTGCACTACAAAGCCAATTTGGTTATCTCAAAAGTCTTTTAAAAAGCAAGTAGAACATCAGCCATCCACATCTTTAAATAAATATTCCCACTGTGGAGATACAGTTCTTCCAGATAAAGCAACAAATTTCATTCAATGTACAACAAACACAACAGGAGCTGTGCTATTGCTCTGTGCTCTAGTTGCCTAGGCAGTATGCGTGATTCATTTCCATCCACTGCAGAGCCAGAAGTTTAGAGAGGCATGAGCATGTTTACCGTGATTCTTTGCGAAACTTTGTGAGGAAGGATGAAAGGGGCATGATGTTCCTATACTTGAAACAGCGGTTACTGTTTGTTATTTTCGTAGACATTTTTTACAGCAAACCCCACAAGGTTGCCTTCTTTTTATTCTTTGTCATAATCTGATCCTTCCTTACCCATTGGTTAGAGGTATAACTGCCATTTCTATAGTCCCTTCAACAACAGATAACAACAAGCTGATCCTGCCCATTGACTTAGAGCAGAGAATCCAGTCGACTGCTGCTATTAAACATTGCTTACCTATTAAAAATTTTGCTCACCTAGAACTATTTCCTTGACCATGAGCTCTTTGATACCTAGCATGCCTTCTTACTGTTAAATCATTACAGTATTATGGCCAAATTATTGAGAATCATTTTGAATATTTATGTCTTAGAAGGGCTCCTACCCTTAGGTAGCATCAATTGTCTTCTGTTTTTATCACTTCCAAAATATAAAAATAGCAACCATGACTCTTACCAACTTTCTATATTTCTATCAAACGATTTTGTGTGTGTGTACGTGTGTGTGTGTGTGTGTGTGTGTGTGTGTGTGTGTGTATACTGGAGATTGAACCCAGAGCTTTGAGTATGCAAGCACTCTACCACTGAGTTATCCTCAGTCCTTTTTGTTTGTTCGTTTGTGTGACTTTTTTTTTTTTTTTTTTTTTTTTTGAGACAGGATCTCCCTAAATTGCCCAGGCTGTCCTTAAACTTCCTATCCTCCCACCTCAGCCTCCTGAGTCGTGGGATGACAGGTTTGCACCATAGTACCTGCCCTTTACCAAGTGATTTTTATAAGAGATCTCAAAACAAAAAATAAACAAAGTGAGCCATTTGTTGCAATAGAATGATCAGGATGGAGATGTACCTCAGTGGTAGAGCATTTACCTAGTGTGTAGGAGGCCCTGGGTTCAATCCCCAGCACCACCAAAAATACAATAGTTAATTTTGTAAAATATTAATGAAATTAAATTGTTTGTTGTTTTTGCATTATCAGGGTTTTATTAACCAATTCATTTCATTTTGCTAAGTTCTAGACCTGGACTTTCCTTTAATGTTTATATCATTAGATGGCAGATTTATATTAGTAGCTGGTAGGTGGTAGATTTCTCATATTGGTTCTTGGTCCCACCACTTGGAAACAGCATCTATGAATATAAGTGCTATATTTACTGACTTAGGATATTTCATCCTAAAACCCAATGCATTGACCTGAGGACCCTCTCTACTATAAGCCAGTCAAAATCCAACCTCGAAGAAATCTCCAGCTTTCTGCAGGTGTTTCATTCATCTCAAACTGAACTATCATGATCTCTTTGCATCATCCTTTTTGCTTTATCGCAGATGTCATCATCTGTGACAAATCGAGTTTTATAAAGGCATGGATTGTTGAATTAATGTCCTGTAACTCTGAAACCTTTAAAGAAACCATATTGTTAAAGCATTTTATATTTGTAAACTTCAAGATATATTTCAGTTACATGTAGTATATGTTTATTTCTAACATGCTTACTGCTGCCAGTGTGTAACAAGGGCTCTGGATTCTTTAAAATGTATATAAGGAGGAGAAATATATTCCTTTTGCTACTAGAGTAATTCTAAAGACAGCAAAGTTGTTAAACTTTAGTCCTGATCACAGCTAATGAGATACACATACACACACTCTTATATGTACATATATGATTTGGGAGTTAAGGCTACCTCCATTGGTAGGATTTATTTTAGGAAATTTGCTCATTTTTGGATATTTGGAATTCAGATATTGACTTTTTTTTTAATTGAACCAGGGCCTTGAACATGCAAGGCAAGTACTCTACCATTCAGCTACTGTCTCAGCTACTGATGTTAATTTTGGAAAAATATGTTACAGTGTTTCATTCTGAACATAATAAGCATAATCATAGTATGAATAAACATTCTATATGATATAAATACAAGAAACCATACTTCACCATACCTGTAGCTCAACCAGCAGGGTATTTAGCTTCCAAAAGTGATATTAACATGGTTTGTGAGAGACAGGATATCAACCACATTCCAAATCTCAAATAGTTAGAGATTTGTGAGGCAGGTTTTGTATCTTAGTAGTGGTAGAGTAGGTACTCAGCATTTACAAGGCCCTGGGTCAACTCCTAGCACCAAAAATTAAAAATTAAAAATGTTAAAAAATTTAGAGAATTCTAAGATCCCCTGGAACTTACTATGAATGTGACATCCATAATAGATGTATTTTTTTCTTGTCAGACTTACTTATAACTGTTTTGAGAGTAATGAATTATACAGGTTTATCAGGAACCATGCTTATTACCTAAATTTGTACAATTCCACTATATGGATTCCGATTCTGAAAAGTATTATTATGGACTACTTGAAAGAGGGGGGCTATTTTCATGTTATTCATATGAAAGTTAAGGTTAGAATTATTGATTGCCTCCTTTTGTCTAGTTATTTCAGGAATTTATCATTTTAAAGATATCATTACTATTTCATTTTAATAAATGGGTAATTTATTCTGATTGTGGCTTCTCTATTATTACCTTCCTTTTAAAAAATTATTCAATTGTGCTATTTCTCCAGAGAACTTACTAAGAACTTTTCCCTGATCTCCGATTATTGCACCTTATTTTTCATACTTTGATTTAAATGAACCAAATATTAGAATAATTACTGAATTATCTTAGTCATGACATTGTGTTTCCATATTTTCTTGTTGCTATTCACCTATCCTAATCATGGAATGAGGCTTTTATATTCCTTTTGTATATTGCAATCCACTTTCAACACTTTCTGTGTTGAAAAGAGCAAGAGTGCTGAACTGTGGGTACGAGATGTAAAACCATTTAGATCATTTGGAAATCTGTGTCTAGGGTTTATCCTCTAATCATTTAATCATAATATTTATTCACTGAATTATTGCTACTTTACAGTGATGTTGACATACATAGAGACATTCATAATTGTATCTGTGTTATCTTTAAAAATATTGTTCCCATTATGGATTTCTGGAGCATCCGTGGGTACCACAAATATCTCCAAATGCTGACCTAAAATGTTTCCTTTTTACTTTGCAACTCATTTTCCCCCATAGCTACTCTATCTTGCTACAAAATTTGGGTAAGAAATTTTAAGAGTCACATCTTCCTTGTGCATAAAACCTGGACAGAGGATATGAATTCCATTAACTTGAAACAGTTCTTATTTTGGATATTAATAAAAAGGAAAGCAATATGGGGTTTAGCTTCATTTCTTATGGCTTTTCTATTATCATTTCTTTTACTCTAGATAACTATTCTTTATTCCTAGCTCATTAATCATATTCTAACATATGATGTGAAGAGCTTTGAGTTCACTTTCATTTGTACTGAATTTATTGCAACTGTATGTTATCAGGTAATAAATATATGACCAAAATAAAATAGTGGGACTTTAATGTCATCTTTACAAACTCTGTCATATAAAATCCAAGCCATAATATTCTTATTTGTTTAATCTATTTGATATCCCACAAAATTTGTTACATAATAATTAGATATTAAAAAATACCTGATGATATCCAAATATTCCTCTTCCCTTTCTCTTTTGAATTGTCATTATTAAGAAAACCCTAAATTTTGTGAAAATCCTATGTGGTTTATATGACATGAATTTGTTTAGTAAAAACTTAAGGTTCCTAGTAAGCAGTCACGTTTTTATATTCACGCTAGTAGTGAGTTTATAGTTTTCATGGAGTCAATTCCAGGTTATGTAACAAAAGGTTTCAAATTGTGTTATTTTGAGAATGCAGAAGTAGGATCTTTTTGTTTGTCTGCTTATTGCTTTTGTTTGATAATGGGTTTGGCATTGGATTCCAAGATTAATTATGGGCGGTCCACAGTTTTTTAAACATTATTGAGCCTACAACACACAAATCTACAGGTCTAAAAGACTGTTACTTGAAAAAGTCCTTCCAATCTCTTTCTTAACCCTTTAGATGTATACTTTGAAGTTTTGGCTTCACTTACTGGTTTCTTGTATAATGTTTTTGATTATCTCAGTTATTATTAGCCGTTTTATAGTAAGTTAGCAAAAGCACTAATTTCCATTTCCTCCCAAATACTCATTTGTTGTGCTTTGTAATGGTCCTATCCCTCCCCTTCCTCAATGCTATTTCCTATAGAATTCTTTTATCAGTCCTATTTATCTAACAGATAATCTGCTTTCCTGTATGTTAATTTGAGGTGGAATTGTTCGCCTTTTTAAAATCTCTTTTTTAAAAATACTGTTTTAGTTGTTGATGGACCTATTTTTATTTTATTCATTTATTTATATGTGATGCTGAGAATTGAACCCAGTGCCTCACACCTGTGAGGCAAGCGCTCTAACAATAAGCCACCACCCCAACCTTAAAATCTCTTTGTAAGACCTTTCCATCCTCCCTGCCCTGTTTTCCCACTGCAAGCCATTTTGCAGTAGCTATTACGTTCTTCATTTTAACTATTTACTTTTCAAAACTATAATATCCCACTGGTCTAGTTGTAACTTCAACCTTCCTTTACAATGTAAATTTGATTGATTTGTGTCTACAAACTCCCAAACTTTTCCCACCTTGAAATAGGCTTTCATTTCCCTTTACAGGTTAAAAACTAAAGATTAAAGATAAGCCATGGGCAACAGATAAAAGAAAATGTATGCTTATTGGGATGGCAGAAATGGGACATTGTTATGATTTCATCCTGGAGCTACTTGGACAACTTGGTTCAACTAAACAGTTACTCAGTGTCTCACTTAGGCTGGTACTTATATCTACAGGTGCCTTTTATCATAACTCCTGCTCTTAAAGCTTGTAGCTTCAGCTTAGAAGCTCATTGTATTTCTACATAAGCACATCTCGACTCTTTAAAGATTGTGTAAAAGGAGGAAGGAATGGAGGCATGCTAGCCAAGACAGGTAGTTCAGATCTGAAAAATAGAGATATTAAAAATGTTTCGCTACCTTTCTGGAACATGTCCATGATCTCATTCCATGTGGTTTTACTGAAGCAAATATACTTAGGTTTTCATCTCATTATTGCTTAAGGCTAACTCTGCAGACTTGATACCACATTTTTAGCAGTCCATTCTTGAATCACAGCAGATTCTACTCCATAGTCACCAAGCAATATGCCCAACTTGTTAGTCATTCAAATATCCTCCTATTATATAATTTACTGTAAGTGGGCTGTACCATTTAACAATTTTTATTAATTTTACTCTACAAATTTACTCTCATGGCCATAATGTTTCAAATATGAAAGTTTCCATTTACAAAAATAAAAAGTATTTAACCAGGTGTTTTAAGTCATTGATAAATCAGGTTTTATTCCAGAGCAAGAATTCTGGAATAAATTTTGAGATTGAATAAAAACATATTCTACAGTTCTGTTTTATGCAATTACCCTATCACAGACAGAGAGAGGAGAGAGTGGCAGAGAGCAATAGCAGCTCTTAAAAGAATAAATGATAGAAAGTCAAGTCCGAAGACGAAATCAAGAACAGTAATTTCTATCAGAGTTAATCTAAAACCTGTACATAAAACTGAAGAGAATTGATACATTAGAAGTATGCTTTATGGTTGGATTAGTTCAGTTGGAGGGTACATAGTGCTTGTGTTAAGCATAAAGGAGGTAGAAAAGGAAAGCTGAGAGAAAATGGTAAATTATGGTTCAGCATTTTAAATTATGTCTGTAGATCCTATTACATTAAAGTGAAATTAAAAAGAAAAAAAAAAAGACTGCAGAACAACTCATAAGAACTTCTATATCTAGCTGCTCACCAGTCCCTAAAGAAAAGAGGGTGAGGCAATAAAAGATGAGTGGGCGTGTCCCATCCATCACCACGTCACCCTCATAGGCAGATACTGTTTAGCACTGTGGCAGAGCTAATATTTGGTGCAAATTAAACTATGCTCCCTGATTTTAGATCTTTCGCTATCATTTCAAAATAACTCAGTCTTTTTTCCTCTTGTTTTTCTAAGGAAAATGCTATCTGCTTCATTTTATTTTAGGTGATTTTTCAAAATGTAAGGATAACTTTTTGTTCTGGCACCAGAATTAATACTGGATTTATTGTATAACTTTTGAAAGGCAATAACTGCTCCACTCTATTCCTTATGAAGGTAAATGTCACAATATCTCTAAACTGTCCTTCTTCCATTCTTAGTTGTTTTGTTTTGTTTTAAGCTGGGGAGAAAAGAAATTTACAGAATGGTAGAGTTCAGAATTTACAGAACTCAGAATAAAGAATGGCAGAGCTCAGAATTTACAGAGTTCAGAATAAAGTGAGTATGTGTGTGGGTTTGTGGATATGTATGTGGGTGTGGGTGTGGGTGTGGGTGTGCTTTGGACCAGAGACTGAAAAATAGGCAGAAAATCTTAGATAATGAGTCAAAGTGTCAAAGTTGAATAAAAAATCCCTTTGGTTCCAGTACAAGGATTCTGGAAAAGCACTTCCTATATTTCAAGCACAGGAGTTTTTAAAAGGGTGTGTCATTCTGTCTGTCCCCAAATAGCAAAATCTATCTCCAGATTAAAGAGAATAGAATGAATGGAGGGAATATGCAGTAATGAAATATGTAGGCCAATGCAATAAATCAAGTCACTCATTAAATGTATTAGAAAGTGCTAGTGTTGATGGGACACTTTCTGAGCCTTAAGTTTTCTTTCTGCTTTTACCTAATTCATTTACATAAAAAAAGGACATTTCTAAAAGAAGATTCTGGCTTCCAAATCCTGACAATTTGGTAGCTTTGTTAACCTTAAGAATGCTATTAAGTTTTCTGGATAAACTATTTTAAAACATTCTTTTGAATACATGACCACATTAACAAAAAAAAAAAAAAAAGGGAAAATTATTTCCCAGGAGTCCAAAAGAAAGATGATAAAGAATTTGAGTAAGTATGAGCTAATATAGTAGCTGCCCGAAGAAGGTGCCAGTGTCAGTACTTCAGGGTCTCTAGTCTTAAATGCCACATAGTCCTGGGATTTATAAAGGCACAGATCATAACAAATACTCCCATATATAAAACTGAAATCCTGTGAAGAGTACACCCTAACTTAAAGGAGGAACTGTAACTGGAAAACATTCCTCCCATGGGAACTCAGAGCTCAAGCCACACACACACACACACACACACACACACACACACACACACAAAGCAAACAAGACCCTTAAGGTGATACTGGATAAGGTGGGTGGGGAGAGGGGTTGGGGAAGACAGAGGAAAAAGGAATCTAGTTTCCTCTAGGTAGCCATAGCCACAAGCCTGCCCTCATTCTGGTTTGGAAGTCAAATTTACCTTGCTTGCATAGTTTAAACATTTCTAAACTGAGTAACTCAGCCTTGTCTGAAAAGATCCCTGCAGACTTACAACATGAAAAAACAAAAGTTTTAGAAAAATACCCACAAACACAAATTCCCACCAATGGAAACATACTAACAGTGAGCTCATAACCAAAAATTGGAAAAAAAACATAGAGAAAGCAACCTATACTAAGAGTCACCAGGCACAAAACAGCAGTATTATATGACCAAGAATTTCCACTAATAGCATTATCAGAGAGTATAAAATCACTCTTCTAGAAAAAGACATAAAAGAAGGAATGGAAAACCTGAGAAAAGCCAATATCAAATATTCAGGCAGATTTGAAGGGGGAGCAAAGGAACTCACAGATATAAAAAATTCAAATTAAATGATTCTTTTTTTAAATACAAAAAGATTCTGACATTTCCCAAAGGACAAGAAATGCTTCCTTCTGCATTGAATAGTAAGATTCTTCACATACCTTTTCTTGGCTCAAACCACATGTCATTTTGCCAGTGACTTCTGGATCTTAACATGTGACTCCTGTAACCTCGGAGAGCTAACTTATTGAGTTCTAGCAAATCCCAAACCAGCATGCCATGTGTTAGTTACACTGAATAGCCTCTTCAAAATCAACCACACCACACCAATGTTGATCCGGTTAGATTTAGACAAATTAAAAACCTAATACACAGTTTTGCTGTCAGGTCCCAAAGGTCAAAGGTCAATATAGTATATTGCAATAAGGCTATAGGTTACTCATGCCGCAATATTTTATCATAATAAACCAAATGGGGATGAAACACCCAGCAGTAGCCCATAAATCTATTAGCAGTGAACTGTCAATGTCCCATATACCAGGATAATTTGCTAATTCGGAGCTGAGTTGCTTTTTTCACTAGACCTTGTAAACTCCTTTCTGAAACATCAATAAAGCATCTGCTTTGACTTGTTAATCAAATGACTTTATTCAGTCCAAAGCAATTTTTTCCTAATAAAAACAGAGTATTTATCTCCATGGCTATAAAAGAGGAGTGTTTTCAACTGTTCACTTATAGTTAAGAAGCACATTTAGTTTGGATTGATTTCCAATGCTTTGGTCATATCTTGTCACTTTCCATTTCTTACACACGGCATCTCAGTTTAGCCATTTAGGAAGGGAAAAACAGTCAAATTCTAGATGCAGTTTGGGACCAGTGCACAAAATCTGAGGAAGAAGTTCAAGAGAAGAAAGAACTCACCCAAATCAACTATAAATGGTTCTTATTAAGATTTCCGTGTTTGGTAGTTTCCCTGTCGCTCCAGATAGTGTTCACACTAGCCGCTGTTTCTCCCTCAGTTGAGATTTCAGATGTTTGCTTTTTATTCCGTATTGCTCTGAGTCACAGGACAGAAAATGTTTATCTATAATAGAAACTTTTATCCTCTCTTAAGCTTTATTGTGTTAGTGTAAAATAAAGTCAGCCTCGGTGAGATGGGATCATAGCACGCGAAGCTCTGCAAGGCTGCTCTAGAAAATTGGCCCCCTTTTCCCCAACCCACCAAACTGAGATAAAATGAGTATTTTGGAGGTATCTGTGGGGATAGTCTCATTGCTTTGTGAATGAGCATCTTGAGGAATCGTTACGCTTCCTGCACCCTCTGTCCTTGGAGCTTACTGCCAGCTGGCAAATGGAGCACAGCCTATGACCTTTGACCTTGAATCAGCTCTTCTTGGACTGTTAGAAAAATGATGTCTGGGGAGAGGTCTGGGCATTTGAGTTATTACTGGATTCCTCCCTCTTAAAAAACAAAGAAGAAATACATAGGTATCCTTAATGAGCACAGAGGCCTCAAATGCAGCACAAAGCATAGTGCATTCTGGGAATTATTTCTCAGGGCACACAGTTTCCTTTCCCAAATATTTTAACAAAGGAAAAAATATGCAGCTAACAAAAAGTGTAATACAAATGCCTAAAGTGTTTTGCAGACGTGTTTTAATACATCACTTGGAGAAACTACCATTTAAATTTTTTTTTTTTTAATATTCGAAATGACACAAGACAGAGAAAGTAGACCAAATAGTCCAATTCTTCTCCAATCGTCCAATCCTTGGTTATCTTTTCACTTTTACAGAGAGAAGCAAAGGAAAACTTTCTAAGCCCTTAATTTGAATCTTAAGTTGTTTTATAAGCCTAAGGGGAGGGGGGACATGAGAAATATCTGAGATTTTTATATTTATAGAAGCGGTTTCTAACCTGGTAAGTTTTTCAGAAAATTTTACTTTTATTGATTTTAACATTATTCTGGTGAGATTGTTCTGTTTATATTTTCGTAAGATGTTGAGCCAAATAAAGAATAACTTCCCAGGAATGAAAATTTACCAAATTAAAAATTAATTATTTTCACCTAATGAATAACGATTATTCCATTTCTTCACCCCAGCATTATGTCTTCTCACCTAACTCACACCATAATTTGATGAGATGACCAACCATGAACTCTGCTAATGAGTTTAGTGTTCTCTACACTTCAGGTTATTTTTATGAAAACAAGTAGAGCTTATTATTAGAAATCTTAGTGGAAACAATAGCTCAGATAGAAGTTGAGTAATACAGTCTGTGTGAGAAGAAATGATGAACAGATTCCTGGATTTTACATTGTTTTGTTTGTCTTTTTGCCATGCTAGAACTTGAAGCCAGGTAAGCGCTTTTTCACTGACTTATACCACCAGCTTGTGATTCCCTGATTTTAATTGGACTGGAATGGAAGTATCAGAAAGTATGAGAAAATTCTATACATAATTTTAAATGTGTGTGTGAAACAACATATTTTTTTAAGCCCACATTTTCACATTTAAACTCAGTCTCATAGTTACCCAATATAAAGGGTTAATTTTTTAGGGGCAGAAAGTCAAACATGATACAATTATAATAGGAATTCAGAATCAAATAGTTAATTGATACAGTTCAGACCAAAGTCTTTTGGCCTGAATAATTTGAATTATTTGTCAATAAGGTTCTAAATTCCCTGGTTAGTTGTTTCTTTTCTAAATTGGCTAATTTGCATTGTTTGGCTTTGTCTTTCCCCAGCTACATGTAGTTTGGATTTGGTTTTTGTAAAAAGTTTAATGGAAAGTTTTACAAAGCAGGTCAGTTATGAGGCAGGGACAAAAAAACACATTGGGTTTTAACGAAGACTAATATCATGACTCAAAAATCTCATGAGGACAGGTCAAAACATTTGAAGGTCACCTTTTTACCAGAGACAAAGATCCTAAAAGAAAGAATAGAGCTCTGAGAAACTTCCCAGTTAGGTTGGGTGAAAAGATAAGGACTGAGCCAGGTGCTATGGCACATGCCTGTGATCCCAGTAATTCAGGAGGCTGAGTATCACAAGTCCTCAGACACTTTAGTGAGATCCTATCTCAAAATAAAAAGTTAAAAAGGTCTGGGGATATAGCTAAGTGGTAAAGCACCCCTGGATTCATTCCCCAGTACAAAAAATGAAGCAAGATTGTGCAAAACATTTATGAAAATGGCCAAGCTACTAATAGGTAGAGATAAATAACAGGGAAGTAAAAAACTGATTAAAATGTTCCTACCTGGCAAAGCAATAATCATATGAAAGCCAGCATATCAGGGAAAGGACAGAATTATGTACTTCTGTTTCTTCCAGCACGACTATGCAAGAAATTGTGCTGCACTTTGAAGATCATATGAAAAGGAAATTGGAGTAAATTAATAAGAATATTGATTGTCATTAAAGGGTTAAAAGGAACTAATTTCTCAGTCAAGTTTAATAGAAGTTAGTATGTATGGCTTGGCTAAGCAAAAATTAAATAAGGACTGGGTATAAACATTTTAAATGTCAAGGAGAAATAGATGCTGTCTAAGACGCCACAGGAAATTATCTAAGAGAATAAATTTGTTTCTTATTTCTTCCTAAAGTTGAAAATTTGAACTCACCATTAGAAAATTTTAACTATGATTTATTAGATTAAGTGAAAATATATTTGTATAATTTTTTACCCTTATCATTTATCTTGTTCTTAAAATACTTTGATCTGACAATTCACTAAATAAGAATCCCAAATTAGTACAGAAAAGACGATTTCTGTTATTGGATAGTATCCTATTATGACATACCTCGATTATATTAATGAGATAAAATAGTCTTCATTTGGTTCTTTCCATTTCATGTTTTACACATATAGACATAGGTCTCCTCACATTTTAAGTTAGCAGTTTATAGTTAAATAAAAATCAGAAATATGTATGGAAAAAATTTTAGTGTGGGAAATTTGCCAGTGTATTTACTTATCCATTTCAGAAAGATTACTTTGAAACTATATAGATTTGTTTCACTTTTGTCTTTCCTTTTACCTAATCACATTTCAAAGATGCAACTGTACTTGGAATTTTTCTTTAAAATATTAAATATTTCTCTGGGCATGGTCTCTCACACTTATAATCAGCTACAACAAAGGCTGAAACAGGACGATTGCAAGTTCAAGGCCAGCCTCAGCAACTTAGTGAGATCCAATCTCAAATAAAACATAAAAAAAAGGCTGGGAATATAGTTCAGGGATAAACAGTCCCTGTGTTCAATTTCTTGTAAGGAAAAAAAAAAAGGCAAATATTCCCGTTAATTCATCAATTTCATCAGTAACAAAGTGGTCAAATATCATTATATAAATAAGGATATCTTTCCAGTTATTTTTAAATACATATGGGAATTCAACAAACTGGGACTCTGGTTTAAAATGCAATTCTGTCCTAGCTAGATTGTAGAGAAATCCAGGAATCTGCATTTTAACCAGCATGATAGAAGTTTATTATATAAATGATCACTTAATGAAAATTTACTTTGACAGTTAAATATGCTTTTTAAAAATAAGGTATAGGGTTTGACTTCTAGTAATAATGATAGATTAAGTAATTTAGACCGTCTCTCTTACTGAAAAACAATTAGAAGTTCTGGATAAACCATAAGTAAAAATCTGCTTGTTGTCATATTAATGCTGATAAGGCCAACTTGGGAGACATTCGAAAGATGTGAGTCTGGCATTTAGAGGTGCTTTACTCCTGGTTGTCTACCAATTCCTGTAGATCCAAGTATCTCCATTTAAAATAAAGATTGCTAAAAGGTTAAGAAGCTGAATAGAGATACACAGAATCATGAAGCCTAGGGGATGGATGTACTGGCATTCCAGGGCCACCAAGACGGCCGTATTAAATCTAAGAGGAAGGAGAAAGCCCAAATAGACCAGCCCAGCCAGGAACTGTAAACCAGTTTTAGCTTATTTGAAATCCTAATCTGAATTAGATGCTAGATAGTTGCTAGCATACTTGCCCACTCCAGAAATGAACAAATTATTTTGGAAGAAGGTAAAGTTATCCTAATTGCCTCATTATAATGTTTCTTTTTTTTTTAATAAACACTTAGTGGTGCTCAATCAAAATAAAAGGCACAAGAAAAGGTAAGATCACTTGACAGGAAACCAAGAAAAACAATATGTAGTATGAGTTCAGATAATGTAGTATTTCAAACACAGAATTTTTAAAAATATTTTTTAGTTGTGAATGGACCTTTATTTATTTATTTACATTTATTTACTTATTTATTTATTTATATGTGGCACTGAGGATGGAATCCAGGGTCTCACACATGCCAAGCAAGTGCTCTACCACTGAGCCACAACCCCAGCCCTTCAGACACAGATTTTAAAACGCCTATGCTTAATGCAGACTTCCCTATGTATTTTGGACATAATCCCTTATTAAATATGTGATTTGCAGATACTTTCTCCCATTCTGTGGGGATCCTTTTACTCTATTGATAGTGTTCTCTGATGCCAGAAGTTTTTAGTTTTCATGAGGTCTTTAATTTTCACGAGGTAATTTGTCTGTTTTTTCTTTTGTTGGCTGAGCTTTTCATGTCATATTCGAGAAATCATTGTCAAATCCAGGGAAGTGAAGATTTTGCTTCTGTTTTCTTATAAGTTTTTAGTCTTAGCTCTTATAGTTAGGTCTTTGATTCATTTGGAGCTAACTTTTGTATAGGGTATTGGGTTAGGTGTCTAAGTTTGTTCTTTTTGCATGTAGGTATCTAGATTCCCTACACTATTTTTTTTTTTTTAAATCTGTCTTTTCCACCATTGAATGGTCCTAGTACCCCTTAATAAAATCATTTGACCATATGTGAGGACTTATTTCTGGGTTCTCTGTTCTAGTTCATTGGTTTTATGTATGTCTCTCTTTATGACTGTACTACCCTGCTTTGATTACTGTAGCTTTGTAGTAAGTTTTGAAATCCAGAAGTAGAATCTGACAATTTTGTTCTTTTCCACGATTTAAAAAAAATTTTTTTTGTGGTGCTGGGGATTGAACATAGGAGGCAATTTCTTTATCATAGGGCTAGATCTCCAGACCTTTTTCATTTTATAGACAGGGTCTTGCTAAGTTGTCCAGGTTGGCCTTGAACTTGCAATCCTCCCGCCTCAGCCTCGTGAGTAGCTAGGACTACAGGCAGGTGCCACCATACCGGCTTCTTCTTTTGTCTTTTTTATAATAGTCATTCTAATAAATACGAGGTGATAGCTCATGGTGATTTTAATTTGCATTTCCTAGATGATGAGTGATAAGGAACATTTTTAATACATCTGTTGGTCATTTGTATGTCTTCCTCAAGAAGTTTCTGTTTAGATCCTTGTTTCATTTTTTGATGGGGTGTTTTTTACTATTGAGTTCCTTATATACATTAAGATATTAGCCCCTAGATGTGTGGTTTGCATTTATTTCCTCTCAAGTCATGGATTGTCTCTTCATTGTTTTCTTTGCTCTAAAGAAGTCTTTTAGTTTGATACAGTCTCATTTGTTTATTTCTACTTCTGTTGGCCTGTACTTTTGGGATTATATTCAAGAAATTTTTGCACAGACCAATGTTGAAGAATATTTCTCTCAAGATTTTCTTATAGAAATTTTACAGTTTAAAGTCTTATGTGTAAGAATCTAGTACATTTTGAATTGATTTTTGAGAAAATGGTCTATTTTCATACTTCTGCTTGTGGCTATCCAGTTTTTCCAACACCAATTATTTTTTTTTATTTTTTATTTATTTATTTTTGCAGTGCTGGGGATTGAACTCAGGGCCTTGTGCTTGCGAGGCAAGCACTCTACCAGCTGAGCTATCTCCCCAGCCCCCAACACCATTTATTGAAGAGACTGTTCTTTCTCCATCGTGTTTTTGACAACTTTGTCAAAAATCAGTAGACCTTAAGTGTGTCCACTGTTACTGAAATTTCTATCCTAGTCCATTGACTAATGCCCTGTTTTATGCCAGCACCATACTGTTTTGATTACTGTAGCTTGAATAATTTTGGACTGAGGTAATGGGATGCCTCCAGTGATGCTTCCAGCTCTGTCCTTTTCACTCAAGATTGCTACGGGTATTTGAAAGCTTTGCGGTTCATATGATTGAAAGGAATTTTTTCTATTTCTGTGAAAATTAACATTGGAATTCTGATAGGGATTACAATGAATCTGGAGAGTATGGACATATTATCAGTATTAATTCTTCCAGTCCATAAACATGGGGTACTTTTCCTTTTATTTGTGTCATCTATAATTTCATTCATCAGTGTTTTATATTTTGGGTATGCAGATTTTTCAGCTCCTTGGTGAAACTTCCTCCTAAGTATTTTGCTGTTGTTGTTGATACTGTTGTACCTGAGATTGTTTCATAATTTCTTTTTCTTGTTGTTCGTTGTTAATATAAAGAACCACTGATTTTTATGTGTTGATTTTTGTGTCTGCAACTTAACTGAATTAATTGATCAGTTCTAATAGTTTTTTGGTGGAATTTTTTAAAAAATATTTTTTTAGATGGACATGGACATAACTTTATTTTTTTAATGTGGTCCTGAGGATCAAACCTAGTGCCTCACATGTGCTAGGCAAGCACTGTACCACTGAGCCACAACTTCAGCCATGGTGGAACCTTTAAGGGTTTTTTATACATACGATCTTGTCATCAGTAAGCAGAGATAATTTCACCTCTCTTTCCTATTTGAATGCCTTTTATCTCCTTTTCTATTTCCTGTATAAATTGCTCTGGCTAGAATTTCTGATACTGTGTTGTAAAGAAGTGATGAGATTAGGCATCCTTGTTTTGTTTCTGATCTTGTAGGAAAAGCTCTCCACTTTGCACCAAAGAGTGTGATTTAGCTGTGTGGGCTTTTCACATATGACTTTTATTGTGTTGAGATAATTTTCTTTTATTCTTAGTGTTTTGAATGTTTTTATTAAGAAAGGATGTTAAATTTTGTCAGATGCTTTTTGAGCATCTATTGAAATGCTCACATTTTCTTTTTTTTTTTTTTGCATTGATTAATTTTATATTTTGAACATTCTTACATTCCAGGGACAAATCTCACCTGATCGTGCTGAACACTCCTTTTAATACGCTATTGCATTGGGTTTGCTAGTATTTTGTTGGGGATATTTGCATCTGCATTCACTAAGGATCTTGACTTATATTTTCTTTTATTGAAGTGTCCTTGTCTGGTTTTGGTTTCAGGGTAATGCTGGCCTCATAAAAGGAGTAAGAAACTTAATCTCCCTTCTCTTAAATTTTTTTGGAGTTTGAGAAGTACTGGCATTAGTTCTTTTAAAAATGTTTGGTAGAATTCCAATGTGAAGTCATTTGTCGTATATTTTTATTCGATGGGAAATTTTCTATTACTGATTCGATCACCTTATTCATTATTGCTCTTTTCTAGTTTTCTATTTCTTTTGTTGTTGTCGTTCTTGTTGCAGTACTGAGGACTGAACTCAGGGGTGCTCTACCACTGAGCTACGTACCTAGCCCTTTCTTTTCTTTCTTTCTTTTTTTTTTTTTTAATTTTGAGATGCTCTCACTAAGTTACTGAAACTGGCCTCAAACTTGTGATCCTCCTACTTCAGCCTCCTGAGTCACATAGTGTGTGGCACCATGCCTGGTCTGATTTTCTATTACCTTTTGACTCTGTCTTAGTAGGCTGAATGCTTCTAGAACTTTAAAAAAATTTCTTCTAGGGAATCTAATTTTTTTATTATAATTGTTCATACTAAGTATTCTCATATGGCTCTTTATATTTCTGTGATATCACAGTTGAAATAGCTCCTCTTTTGTTTCTGATTTAGTTTGAGTCTTCCTTTTTTGTTAGTCTGGCTAAAAGTTTGTCAATCTTACATATCTTTTCAAGGAAACAAATTCAGTTACATTGATTTTTTTCTGTTTTCTTTTCAGTTCCTATTTCATTTATCTCTGTTCTTGTTTTTTTTTAAATTTATTTTTATTGTAAACAAATGGGATACATATTGTTTCTGTTTGTACATGAAGTAGAGGCATACCATTTGTGCAATCATACATTTATATAGGATAATGGTGTTTGATTCATTTGGTTATTTTGTCCTTCCCCCCCTCCCACCCCTCTTTTCTCTCTATACAGTCCCTTCTTCCTCCATTCTTGCCCCCTCCTATCCTCCATTATGTGTCATCATCCGCTTATCAGAGAGATCATTTGTCCTTTGGTTTTTTGAGATTGGCTTATCTCACTTAGCATGGTATTCTCCAATTTCATCCATTTGCCTGCAAATGCCATAATTTTATTCTTTATGGCTGAGTGATATTCCATTGTATACATATACCACAGTTTCTTTATCCATTCATCAATTGAAGGACATCTAGGTTGGTTGCACAATCTGGCTATTGTGAATTGAGCAGCTATGAACATTGATGTGGCTGTATCTCTGTAGTATGCAGATTTTAATCATCTTTAATGATTAATTAATTAATCATTAAAATCCTAATTAAAATTAGGATTAATTAATCCTAATTTTAATCAGGATTTTATTTCATCTTCAAATCTGAAGGTTAGTTTTGCTGGATATAGGATTCTTGGTTGGCAACCTTCTTTCAGATTTTGAAATATGTTGTTCCAGGCCCTTCGAGCTTTTAGAGTCCTGGTTGAGAAGTCGGCTGCTATCCGTATTGGTTTCCCCCTACATGTAATCTGATGCCTTTCTCTCGCAGCCTTCAAAATCCTATCTTTATTTTGAATGTTAGGCATTTTCATTATAATGTGCTTTAGTGTGGATCTGTTGTAATTTTATGCATTTGGTGTTCTGTAAGACTCATGTATTTGATTTTCCATTTCATTCTTCAGGTTTGGAAAATTTTCTGATATTATTTCATTGAATAGGTTGTTCATTCCTTTGGTTTGTATCTCTGTGCCTTCCTCAATCCCAATAATTCTTAAATTTGGTCTTTTCATTGGGAAACCTTATTTTCAAGATTAAATATTTTGTCTCCATTGTCTGAAGTTCTGTCTTCCAAGTGGTCTAGTCTTTTGGTGATGCTTTCCATTGAGTTTTTTATTTGGTTTATTGTTTCCTTCATTTCAAGGATCTCCTTTTTTTTTTTTTTTTTTTTTTTGAGAATCATTGTTGAAATGATCTTTTGCTTCCTGCAGTTGCTCCTTCAACTGCTTATTGGTATTATCATTCATGCCTGCATTTGCTCTCTTATCTCATCCTTTGCTTCGCAAATCATTTTAATCATGTATAATCTGAAGTCCTTTTCTGACATTTCTTCTAACATACTGTCACTGGATTCTATTAATATAGAATCTAGATTTGTTTGGATCATTTTATTCTCTTGTTTTTTCATGTTGTTCACGTATCTTCCCCTCTAGCAGTGCAGATCTGGGGTATTGCAGATTCCCCCCATAGGCTTATAGTGACCCTATAATTTTCCAAAACCTTTTCTTTAAGGGGAGATCAATATTAGCAGTGCCCAATTCAGATACTATGCATTCCTAGACCAAATAGTCCCTATGAGGACATTAACAATATTGTCATAATAAACAGAATGAGTTCAAATATTATTTTCAGTATAACAAACAGATTTGCAATAAGGTCTACAGTTTCTAATGGAGGACAAAGGGGATGCAGAGGGATGTAGGATGTAGCTGTTAATGGGATAAGAAAAGAATAAACAGAAGTTCTAGATAATAGAAAGGGTGAGAGTGTAATGAAAAGAAATTGGATGTTAGCATGCAAAAAGGGAGAAAGAGACTCTGAGAGAACAGGTAAACAAAAGGAAAAGAGAGCAATAAAAGTAAAGAAATAAAAACTTAAAATTTTTCAATAAGGAGAAAAAAGAAAATCTACAGTATAACAGTCATATAGTATTCAAACCTTCCAGTCTTCAGTAGCCTGATGCATGAGAGGTAACTCACAATGAGCTTCAAGTTTTCAGCAGGCGTCTCAGGATGGGATTTGCCCCACCTAAAGATCGGAGCTATGGCTTCCAGGATTATTCAAGATGGCTGCTCTGGCTTCGAAATGTGTTGGCAAATGGGGAGCTGTGCTCAGGGTGTGGCCGTGGTCAGCAGGAGGTCCTAGAGGTGGGATGTGGTTGGTCAGGCAGGGGTCCTGGAGGTCGGGTGTGTTTGGTGTGGTTGTGGGATCCTGGAGTCCGGTTGCAATTAGTCAGTCTGGGGTCCCGGTGATAGGGCGCAGTCAGTTGGTCTGGGGGTCCTGGTGGCAGGGAGCAGTCAGTTGATGTGAGGGCCCGAAAGGCAGGGAGTAATCAGTCGGGCTGAGGGATCCTGGAGACGGGGCTCAGTCAGTCTGGCCAGGGGTCCTACGGGGCCTGGCTGTTGTCTCAAAATGGTGGCAGCTACGTGTAACCAAACCTGCAGGTACAGTGACAGTGAACTTCCAGGCAACAGCAGGCAGCTGACTCTCCACTGGCAGTTGGTGATCAGTTTGCTGTTGTTGGACGATCGGGAGGTGAACCTCATGTGGTGGGTGATGGATAGGTGTAAGACAGGCAATGGACAGGAGAGAGGCAGGCAAATGGCGGATGATAGGTGCCTGACAGTGAGCAATCTGCATTCAAAATAGGCATCGATATGCTGGCAGACTGCAGGTGATCACAGTAGACAAATGGAGTAAACAGCAGGGGACCTGTAAGCAGCAAAACTGCCTCACCAAGAAACAGATATCCTCTGCTTGAAACCAGAGTTACGGAGTGACAAGGAACGCAGTGTCCCTCTAGTCTGCCATCTTGGATCTCCTCTGCTCTTGTTTTTATTATTTTCTTTGGTCTACTGATTTGGGATTTAGTTTGTTCTTTTTCTAGTTCCTTGAGGTATAGTGTTGTTTCTAAGAAATCTTTCTTCTTTTTTGATGTAGGGCATTTATTGTTATAGATTTCCTTCTTAGAACTGCTTTTCCTATCCATATAAATTTTAATATGTTTTGATATATTTTGGTATATTTGGCATATTGGTATATTTACTATGTATTTTGGTACATTTTCATCTATTTCTCATTCAATTTCTTGTTTTACATGTTGATTCTTCCAGAGCATATAATTTAATTCCTATGTACTTTTAAAATTTTTGAAAATTCCTAATTTTATCCCATTATGGTGAGAAAAGATATTTGAAATGAATTCAGTCATCTTAAATTTGCGAAGACTTGTTTTATGACTTAACATATGTTCTATCTTGGAGAATGTCCGTGTGTGCTGGAGAAAAATGTGTATTTTCTGCTGTTGTGTGGAATGCTCTATGCATATATCGCTTAAAGTCATTTGGTCCAAAATGTTACTCAAGTCATCCAATTCCCTATTAATTTTCTGTATGGGTGATCTATTTACTGCTAGAAGTGGGGGTATTGAGGTCCCCTAATCTTGTGTTGAAGTCTATCTTACTCTTAATATTTGCTGTATGTATTTAGGTGCTCCAGTGTTGAGAGTATATTTATTTGAAATTGTGAGATCCTCTTGATGAATTGACTCCATTATCATAATAAAATGACCTTCTCTGTCTCCTTTTCAAGGTTGTCCCCGCTCCTGCCAGGGCTATGGAACCCAGAGACTCAAGCATGCTACGTACTTACTCTACCACTAGCCTACATTCCCAGCCCTCTTTTTAAAGTTTTCGACTTACAGTTTATTTTGTCTGGTATAAGTGTAGCTACCTCTGATCTCTTTTAGTTACTATTTAAGAAAAATATTTTTCTGTCTTTTCACTTTCAACCTCTTTGTGTCATTGGATCTAAAGTGAATCTCTTGGCAAGCTTACAGTTGGATCATGTTCTTTAAATCATTCTGATGATCTTTATCTTTTGATTGAAACTTTAATCCATTTATATTTAAAGTAATTATGGATAAGGAGGGACCCTTTCAGACTGCCATTTGTTTTCTCTATGCCTTACAGATTTTTGTCCTTCATTTCCTGCAATACTATCATCTTTTCTGTCAAAAAATATTTTTAATTCCCATGTGTATATTCTATGACTCTTTTCTCCATGATTGCTGAGGGACTTACATTTAACATCTTAGTGTTCTAATATTTTCATTTACATTTATAGTAGCATAACTTCAGTAGCATAAAAAATAATTCTTGTATACAGCTCCTTCTCCACCTCTTTCACAAAAAAGTACCAAAAAGTTACATCTTCATATATTATATGCCCAGAAACATAGATTAATAATTTTTAATGCTTTAGTTTTTTAAATAATGTAGCAAATAAAAAGTGGAGGTACAAACTAAAGTTATTAGCTTATAATTTCCATATATTTATTTGTGCCAAGGTATTTATTTCCTCATGTTACTCTCTATTGCTTTTTATTTCAATCTGAAGGACTCTCTTTACCATTTCTTAAAGGACAGGTCTAGCAGTAACAAATTCCTTCAAGTTTTCTTTATCCAGGAATATCTTAATTTCACTCAAAATTTGTTGCATACCTGTAATCCCAACTGCTTGGGAGTCTGAGGTAGGAGGATCACAAATTCAAAGCTGGCCTCAGCAACTTGCCAAGACCCTGTCTAAAGAAGAAGAAGAAGAAGAAGGAGGAGGAGGAGGAGGAGGAGGAGGAGGAGGAGGAGGAGGAGAAGAAGAAGAAGAAGAAGAAGAAGAAGGGGGAGGAGGAGGAGGAGGAGGAGGAGGAGGAGGAGGAGGAGAAAGGAAGAGGAGAAATTTAAATTTGCTCATAATCTTGTTGAAGAACACTTATATGTGCTGAGTATCTTCTCTTGCTACTTTACAGATCCTTTCTTTGGCTTTGGCTTATCATTGTTCAGTGTAATGTGTCTCAGTGTGGGCTTCTTTGACTTCATCTTACTCAGAGTTAGTTGAGCATCATGGATGTTTATTTTCACAACTTTCATCAAATTTGAGCAGTTTAGCCCTGATACTGAAATGATCTCTCTGCTCCTCCCTTGCAAAGATCTCTTCTTTTGAGGTTCCCACAGTACATATGTTGATCTGCTTTATTCACTTAGGTTGTTTTACTTTTTTTTTAATCTTTTTTTTTCCTATTCCTTAAATGGATAATTTCACTTGTCTTCTAGTTCGCTGATTTTACTACATGCTCAAAGCTGTTTTTGAGTACCTTTGGTGAGTTTTTCATTTCAGTTATTATACTTTTCAGATCAAAATTTTTTTACTTTTTATATGTTATATTTCTATAGATATTTCTACTTCATTCCTACTACATTTTTTTACTTTCTTTACATCTTCCTTTAGGACAATGAGTGTCTTCAAGACAGTATTTAAAATCCTTGGTAAGTCTGCTACCTAGTCTTTGTCAGGGACAATTTTGTTGATTTATTTTTCTTCAAATGGGCCGTTCTTTTTCTTTGTATGTCTTGTGATGCTGTTGTTGCTCTTGATACTTGTCCCAAACCTGAATTTAACTGTGGGAATAATATTCTTCCTCTTCCCCTTGGTTTGACTTTTTTATATTTTTATTTATTTTTTATTAACTGTCTGTCACAGTTTGAGCTCTCCTCAAGTTTTTTCTGAGCCTGTACCTTTCCCTGGGTCTGTGCCATGACTTTCTAAATCACCCTTATATGTAGTTGCTATTCAGTGTCCTTGTTCTTAAATATCTGACTCCAAAAAAGGAAACAGAGATGACTTTAGGAGGACAAAATGTGTTGACCCTTTAAACCCTCTAGAAGTTGGCTTCAGCTGGAGTAAATAAGACTTGCAGCGATGGCTGTTTGCCTCTTAATCTTCCCCTCCACCATCAGGACTTGCCATCAGTGATCAGAGCATATGCACCTGATGTTTGTAGGGCAGGGCCCATTTTGTTTACCATGGCTCTCATACTTTTGCACCAGTTGTTCCAGGGACGTGCAGATAGCTTGCCCCGGGGTTGGGGAATAGGGGCCTTGGAGGTGGGTGGCTGCCACCTTACTAAAAGCTGACTGAAATTAATCACTATTTACTGTCCAGATCTTCCCCTGGAAGTTGTAAGCCCTAAAGTAGTCTCCAGAGTTCCCACACAGTTACCTTAGACAGATTCCACCAATGCAATCATTATCCAGGTGGTAAGATGGAGTCCTATCTTCCCAGAATCCTCTGCCTACCAAGTAGTTCAGACCTCAAGTTATCACTGTTTCTTTTAGTCCAGGCTGGTGATGCTTCTATTAATTCTCTCTTATAAATTGTCTAAATTATCTGGTTTTTCATATATTTGTTTCTAGTTCATTCTGTGTGGCATAAGTCACACTCACAGTTCCTTTTTTATTTATTTTTATCTATCTTATTTATTTATTTTTGTGTGCGACCAGGGATTGAACCCAGGGCCTTGTGCATTTCAGACAAGAGATCTACCACTGAGCTACATGCCCCACCCTCCGTTCACTTTCAGACATGCCATTCACCCCTAAACTTAAACTACAGGTTCTTGGGAGTGTATTACACTTGTGTGGGGTGATGCCTCTCTTTTTTTTCTAGAAGATGCCTCTTTTTTGCCAAGTAACAAAGAACATAGAGGCCCCATGTGTTTTGCCACCACGTGAGTCATCATTTTTCCAATTCTTCTATTTCCTTGCTATTTTTCAAACTTCCTGTTTTAGTTTTGAACTACCTGCTTTCTGATTCCAACTTTGCTATGACATTACATATTTTAGGTTTTTGCTACTTGCATACCCTGCTCCAAGGGACAATCTTCTTTACCTGTTAGCTCTTGCTGTTTTAATGCTCCTAATTCAATGTCTTAAAACAAAAGTAATTTATAATTTCTCATGCATCTTGGAATGAACAGATCTAGCCTTAGTTTCACTCTTAACTAGAATTTAAGTCCAGGTTTACTTTTCTTCCTTAGACCACCAATCTAGTCAGGGCATATTCTTCTCATGGTGATGGTAGAAGCATAGAAAAGTTCAGTTGAACAAGCATAATTCAAGGCTCTGTTTGCAGCCTCGCTACTACCATAAACAAAATGAGATTTTGACTGAATCTAGTCAAAACCCAGGGAGTATTTTGCCTTTAATGGAAGGAAGAGCAGTCATAGAGCAAAGGACACAGATGCAAGAAAAGGTGAAGAAGTGGAGCCAATAATTCAATGCACTAAATTATTCAAACCTTAACCAGAACAAACATGGAAAAACTATATTAAATCATATAAAAATTTCATCAAAATATGTTATTAGGGATAAACAGTGACATTTGTTGATAAAATATTAATTTACCTGGAAGCTACAATAATTCTGAATTTGTATATACCTAATAACATAGCCTCAAAATATATACAGTAAAAAAGTTTACAAGAAAAAGAAATATGTAAATTAATAATCACAGTGGGAGGTTTTAATGTACTATTCTCAATAACTTTTAGAACAAGAAGACAAACCTTTAGAGGGAAATTTTGAACACAGTTAACAAACCTGGCTGGGTATAGTGGTGCGCAGCTATATTACCACTGATGCGGGAGGCCAGTGCAGGAGGAGCACAAGTTGGGGGCCAGACTGGGCAACCCAGTGAGACCCTGTCTCAAAATAAAAAATTAAAAGGACTTGGATATAGTTCAGTGATAAAAAGACTCCAATTTCCATCTCTGGTACAAAAAACCAAACAACCACCACCAAAAAAAAACCTTGATTTATTTTATGTGTAAAAACTTCAGAATATGTATTACAACTGCATAATATTCCTTTATTTATATATAAATACTTATGTATGTATTTATTTAGTACCAGGGATCCAGGGATTGAAGCAGGGGTGTTTAACCACTCAGCTACATCCCCTGTCCTCTTTTTTTTCTTTCTTTCTTTTTTTTTTTTTTTTTTTTTTTTTGGTAATCTGGGATTGAACTCAGGTGCATTCAATCACTGAGCCACATCCCCAGCCCTATTTTGTATTTTATTTAGAGAGAGGGTCTCACTGAGTTGCTTAGCACCTCACTTTTGCTGAGGCTGGCTTTGAACTCCAGATCCTCCTGCCTCAGCCTTCCGAGTCACTGGGATTACAGGTGTGTGCCACCACACCCAGCTTCCCCTGTCATTTTTATTTTTTTTTACTTTGAGACCGGGTGTTGCTAAGTTGTTTAGGGCCTCCCTAAATCACTGAGACTGGCCTCAAATTTGTAATCCGCTTGCCTCAGCCTCCTGAGTCACTGGAATTACAAGTGTGTGTCATCATGCTCAATCAATACTCTATTTTTAAGTGCCCACAGAACATTTTAAAAATTGGGATATTGCCTAACACAGTGGTGCCACCTGCAGACCTGGTAACTCAGGAGACTTGAGTATTTCAAGTTTGAGGTCAGTCCTGGCAATTTAGTAAGACCCTGTCTCAAAACAAAAAAGTGACAATGGTCTGGGGATATGGTTTATGGGTAGAGCACCTCTGGCGTAAATCCCTAGTACTGTGAATAAATGAATAAACAAACAAACAAACAAAGGACTTTTGCCTTAGGCATTTCAGGTTGCTATAACACAGGATCAGTGTTACACAGTATCACAGACTATATTGCTTATGAAGAACAGATCAGTCAGGTATTGTGGTGTATAATTCCCAGTGACTCAGGAAGCTGAGGCAGGAGGATCACAAGTTTGAGGCCAACCTTGGTAACTTAGTGAGGCCTTGTCTTAAAATGAAAAATGAAAGGGGCTGGGGATGCAGCCCAGTGGTAGAGGGCCCCTGGTTTCAAACCCCAGTACCAAAAACAAACAAAACAAGCCAGAAGTTTATTTCTCACCATTATATTAGTTGGAAGTCTGTCAAGGTTGTCAAGGTGCCACCAGGTCGGGTTCTGGTGAGAGCTGTCTTCCAGCGTACAGATCACCAGCTTCTCATTTATCCTAACACGGCAGAGAGAGAGAGAGAGAGCTAGAGAGCACTCCAGGGTCTCTTTAATAAGGATTTAGCAATCACCCATAGGGCTCCACCTATATGACTTCACTGCCTCCCAAAGGGTCTCACTGCCTAATTCCATGAAGATTTCAGCATGTGAACTTGGGGGGGGACACAGATATTCAACCCATCACAACCATATTCTATTTATAAAGAGGCTATCAGCAAACTTGAAAGAATTAAAATTATTTATAGTACATTCTCAGATTACTCCAGACTGAGACTAGAAAATAATAACATAAAGGTAATTAGAAAAGCCCCATATATGAAAGATATATTTAATATATCCCATTCCCCAAGGAAAAATATCACAATGGGAAGGTAGAAAAAAAATTAAATGAAAATGATAAATGCGACACATCCAAACTTGTGGAAGGTTCGGCTACAGCAGGCTTAGAAGGAAAATCTTGGCTTTAGATGTGTGTATTACAAATGAGGAGAAGGTGAGAACTCAGTGATAGAAGTAACTCTCTCGAGAAGCAGGAAAAAAAGAACAAACTAAAATAAAAGAAAACAACAACAGAAGGAAGAAAACACTAAAGAATAGAAATTAATGAAATAATAAACAATATAGGACATGAACAAAGCCAAACGCTGGTTCTTTGAAATGGTCAAATGGCTACTTATTTCCAGGGAAGACTCGTGATGAAGAGGAGGAATAAAAGGAAGGCTTAACCAAATTCAGGCATTAAAAAGGGTTCTGTAATTACCTGTGATGCTTTCTTTAAATATTGATGCCCTGGCCCCTCATATGATCCATTAGATCAGAATAGCTAGTTGTGTCCCTGCATTTTTAAAATGCCCCTATTGATTCTAATATGAAGCACAGTTAAGAGATACTGATATAGAAAATGATAGCATTTGATATTCTTCTAGTCTTTTTGTTTTTACAGACTTCACATTCTCTAATTTTTATATTATAGATTTTTTTAAAAATATATTTTTAGTTGTAGATGAGCACAATACCTTTATTTTGTTTATTCATTTTTATGTGGTGCTGAGGATCAAACCCAGGGCCTTGGATGTGCTAGGCAGGTACTCAACCACTGAGCCACAACCCCAGCCCTAAATAGGCTCTTACTACATATGGAATTCTGAGACCTTTCAATTTACCTAAAATATTATACACATCTTTCTATACCAATAAATATACTTCTGCCACTACATTTAAAAATTATTTTTAGTTGTAGATGGACATAATACCTTTATTTGTTTTTATGTGATGCTGAGGATAGAACCCAGCGCCTCATATGTGGGAGGCAAGCACTCCCCACTGAGCTACAGCTCTAGCCCCACCACTACGTTTTTAATAGTTGCATAATATATGGCTATATTGTCATTTATGTAACTAGTATACTACTGTTGGACACTTACATTTTCAATAATTTCATTAATGCTAACAGAATATCCTTATGAAATTATTTTTGTACATCTATAAAAAGCAGCCATTAAAAATCATTTATTATAATAGCATAATGCAACTAATATGTGACAGTTGGTAACTGAATTTTGTTTCTTAGATACTTGCCTAGAAATTATTTAGGTCATTAAGGCTGAAAGAGATATGTTTATCAGTTTTGCTAACCACATTCTCCCTAACAGAGTGCCTGATGTATAGAAGGCACAGGAAAGTATTTGTTAGATACATGTATAAATTTAGTTCTTCAAAACTCATCTCAGTTACTAGACTATGTGGACCAGTCACATTCAAAAGAAAGATAGTGTCATCTTGGGAGCAAACCCAGGATCAGAAGCCAAACTTGGAATCTTTTTTAAAACTAAAACCCTTTACTTTGAAGTAATACAGAAGAGTCAGAATAATTATTGAGGGGTATGTTCAGCTAGATATGCATCTATCATTTATTTAATATTTGATGTACATTATCTCATTTAATCTTTCCAACTCCCTTATATAGTGTCTCCTATTATTATTTCCATTTGGCCTGTGGGGTTCAGAGAAATGAAGTAACATGTTAAAGGTCACAGAATTAGCAAAAGGCCAAACCAAAAGTTGAACTCTGGAGCTGGGGTTGTGGCTCAGTGGTAGAGCACTTGCCTAGCATGTGTGAGGCACTGGGTTCCATTCTCAGCATGGCATATAAATAAATAAATAAAAATAAAGGCCCATCAACAAGTAAAAAGTATATTTAAAAAAATTAACTCTGTCAGGAAGGGAAAAAGTACTCTCTTTAACCACTTTCCTTCCTAGGTATGCTGGCTTTCTGCTGCACTGGAGCAGAATCACTTTTGATTTTTCAATAAAAAAATAATTCTTACAACATTAATATATGATTATGGGGAAATATTAGGACGTTCAAATAAGCAGAAGAATACCCCTAATTTGGTCATCCTCGAGTATTTTTCTTTGAGGAAGAAGTACTTTTACCAACTTGGAAAAAGTACTTCATACCTCTCAAATTATTATAGTCCCTGTCATTCATTTTCATTCATTGTGAATACTGTTGCATTGAAATTTGGGTTTTTGACATACAACATGTATCTTTTGACTTACCACTGGTTACTTTTTCTGTAGCATGCATTCTTTCACTCATATTTTAATCATAAATGTTTATTCAACTCCTACTTTGTTCCATACATTCTGCTTCCTTTTGAGAATATAATGGTGATCAAAACAGCCCTGCTCCCTGCCCTCCTGGAGTTCTCAGTGAATATGAAGAGTCTGACATGAAGGAAAAAATGACACGAATAAATATAAATCTGCCACTGTGATCAATGTTATGAGAGAGAGAGAGAGATGTAAGTTTGGAACAGGAGGATTTGACCCGGACAGGAAAGGTTTTCCTAGGGAAGTCATAACTGAGCTGATGTTTGAAAGATTGGGGAAGCAGGGAGGGAGGAGCCTTCCGGGGGGAGGTGACAATATCTGCAAAGCCCTGAGAAAAGAAAGATGATGTGGGGCAGGGGATCTGGTGGAGCTCATGCTATGCGTGAGGCCCTGGGATCAATCCCCAGCATTGAATTAAAAGAAAAAGAAAAAAAAAAAGATCTGGGGTCCTAGAGAAAGAAGGCTGGCATGACCAGGGTAGAGACAAGTAGCTGCACATGGTGGTACTACATGAGTCCAGAGAGGAAGGTAGAGGCCAAACCAGGGAAAGACCCTGGGGGGGTGCTTAACTGGGCTACTCAAAGAGCAGCAAGAACTCCAGCCTGCCTAAGTAGCACAAGCAAGGAGAAAAAGAGTAGAAAATGAGGTTAGAAATCGAACAGCTTGTCCACACTGGCCAGTAGCACTTTCTACAGTGCTTGGAATGTTCTCTGTGGATTTTAAATTGTATTTAATTTTAAGAAATTTAAATGTACATATAAACAGCACAGGCTAGTAGCTATCCTATTTGGACAGGAGTTACAACCTTGTGGACTTTGGCTTTACTCTGAAGAACATTTTAATCACTAAAGGCTTACAGCCAAACTGATATTTTGTTTTACTTTTAAGCAAAGTAACCATGTCTCCTGCTTTAGTAGAATAAAGGAGAAGTAAAAGATGTATAAGAACCAGAAGAAATGCATTTCCTTGACTCTCATTTATAAAATTTTAAAAATGTGTTCTAATTAGTTATACATGACAGTAGAATGCACGTTGGTACATCATATATAAATGGAATATAATTTTTGCCTCTCCTTTTTAATTGATATCCCGAAATGTACTCTACAAGGTGAAATGAAGGTGGTTAGAACACAAACGTTTTCTTTCCTGTCTCAGCTTAAATGTCTCTTCCTCCTTAAAGGACAAGGCAGGTCCTCCCAGTTAACATTTTCACAGAGCACTGCTCTTTCCCTTCATGTCCTTTGTTTTGTGTTAACTTGGGTATTTGTATCACTATTTAATATCTTATTGGCAATGCCCAACCACATGTAAGATTATTATACTATTGGGTGCAGGACTGTGTCTGTCTTATTCACACAGAAGCCACAGTAATGGAATCATAGTAGGCTGTTAATGAATGTTAACTAAATGAATAATGAAATTTTTACCAGAATCCTAGGCCAGAGTCCTGACTCTAGGGTCCAACACATCAGGTCTGGCAGCTCGTCCAAAAAGTTAAATGTACAAAGTAATAGTGATGGGCTGGGGTTATAGCTCAGTGTTGCAGCACTTGCCTAGCATGTGTGAGGCACAGGGTTTGATTCTCAGCACAACATATAAATAAATGAACTAAAGGTCCATTGACAACTAAAAACAAATATTTTTTTTAAAAACTAATAGTGATAAGCAGGAAAGGAACTCTAACAAGTGCGTCTACACTGGATAGACAGGAGAGCCCCGTCTTCCAGGGGCTGAAGATGACTTGCGGGTTCTACAGAAAGGGGAATGCAGGTGAGATTTTGGGATTTGCACAGTGGGAGGGTTTGCATAACTGAGGAACCCAGTGATCTTGATCAGGTGTGGTCTGTCCATCATCATCTCAGGGTTGGTCAGGCAGGGCTGCGGCCTGGAGGTGTTGTGACTCTTCACAAAATGTTTAATGATCAGACTTGTTATTCCTGGAATCCTAGGTAACTCAGAGCAAAGGAGACAGGTCAATTGGAGACAGAGATGCTGTTTTAACCTGCTTTTAGTTACCCACGGGACATTTGTAGGCAAAAGTGAAGATTCAAATCCTTGTTACAAAATGAATGACCATGTAGTAGTTTCTACTCTTCATCCATCTGCTTATGTATTTATATTCATTGTCACCCACTCACATCTGGCCATGCAGGGTTAGGAATTCCCTTCAACCATCTATCCATTCAGTTACTTAAAATTAGTAATAAGTATATGTCTCTTTGCTAAGCTTAATCCATTGAGCAGTCTTTATTAAAAGAACTTGCCCCACCCAATTAAAAAAAAAAAGGCATTTAATCACCTTAAAATGAGAATCAAAAGAACTGATGAAAAGGTAGCTTGCTGGTCTCTGCAGCTTAAGAATAGAGCTACCCTTCAGTGACAGCCCTGTTGTCCCTTATGACCTCGCATCTTTCATATAAGTCATAAGATTCTACCTTATTTTAAGAGAATTGCCCATTTGGAGACAGAATCACGATGGTATGTGACAAATGGCAGTTTTCTTACAGTCATGGTTGGTGATTTCAGGAAGTATGTACCTTGACGCTGGATTCTCCTTTGGAATTCATTCTCTCCAAGAACCCTCAGTTGTGGTTCTGCAGTGCGTGACAGAGAGGCTGTCAGTCACTGTGGACTCACAGCGAGACTTTTTCTTCACTATTAGGGAGTCAGAGGACTGTTGGAACATCTCAGTGCAATTTCTGAAATAGGAACTTACAGAAACTTATCATGGAGGTTTTTTTCTACAAGGAAACATGTAGTGAGGGTCGAGATGGAAGTGGGTGTCCAGTGACCTGGGTTTCCACCTTACCTTGCCCCCAACTCAACTATGTCTCCTTCAGCAATATACTTCAATGTTCTGTGCTTCAACCTACATCTGCACAGAGCCTTTCCCATTCCTTACCCCTTTCAGCAATAGTAGAAACGGTAAAATGATTCACCTTTGTGAAGCTCACTAAAATCCTTCTACAAAACAAATTCTGTGCAAAGACTGACCCTATGAGCAGGATTGCTGGTGTTTGAAGCCAGGTAAAAACAGTACTACCCATTCAAGTCACCACCACAGGGCGCCTCCTGAAAGTAGGTTGACTCCTCTGTGTCATCGCTTGGATTCTTATTGCTGTATCTTCTCTTTTCTTGCCAAAAGAAAAAGCCTTGAGCCTGGAAGAAGGAATAGAGTGTTTTCCCAGGAAACTGGCGCTGCAGTGAATTGCATGTTGATTTGTTCTTTAAACAGGTCTGGCAATGACCTTGGAATACTAAGGTTTCATATTTTTTACTAGGTATTTCTACTTCTGTTTCATCATTCTTGATGAAGAAACGAAACGGTATAAAGGAAAGAGCTACAGGTTATTCTGAAAATACACAACATTTCTTAGGAGAGTAGTCTTAGAGGAGCTCCCACGACGCACTGAGAGCCACAGCGGCCCAGTGAGTAAAACGTGGCCCCTTTGAGTCTCAGCAGGCTGTTCATTTCTGTTCCCATGGCTGATCCTAGGATTTCTTATCTCTTGCCCTAGCAAATCATAATACACACACACACCCATCCCTGTCCAGTGCACCCAGTAGGAGGGAGGGGGCAGAGAAGACAAAGTCATTTATATAATGTGTCTCCCTGCTGAGCCCCTAATGGCCAAAGCTTTTGTTCTGCATTCAGTGGCTGCTTGTGATGGGCAGGAAGCCCTGGTCTCCCTTTGTTCCCTGGCCTTATTCAGCAATTTAGATCCATCATAAAAATCAAATATGCATGTTGTGATCGCCTTGTGTACAACAGCTTCAATTTTCACCTTTCTTTAATTTGAACTCCACAGGGGAAGAAAGAGAAGGAAGGGAGAAAGGGAAAAGGGGGGTCAGAAAAAAAAAAAACTGCTTTGTATTTTTGCTTAGTATACTGTGAAAATAGGCAGCAATGGACAAAAAAAAATTTTTTTTTAATTTCAAAGATGAATCCCATTCAAAATAAGACATACCACCAAACTGGACCAGGAGCATGGAGCATCCCTTCTGAAAATCTCCAACTGTCTCAGTCAACTCAGGCTCCCAAAGTTGGATGCATTTGATGGAAAAAGAAAAAAATATGAGGGCTGGGCTGTAGCTCAGTGGCAGATTGCCTGCCCAGCACATGTGAGGCATTGGGTTCAATCCTTAGCGACACATACAAATAAAACAAAGGCATACTGTCCATCTACAACAACACAAAATTTAAAAAATATATATGAGAGCATTACAAAGGGGTGGAAAGGGAAAGACTCATTAGAACTCGAGAGGTCATCCTTTACAGAGAGGTATTTGTATACCACTTCTAATTACAGTCAAAAAGAATGCCTTATGATTGGCGATTGTCATGCATTTCTTTTGTAAAAGAAGTGGTTTGAGGAAAAGGTTCACAGAAGAAATGAAGGATTACACTTAAGGACATATTTTTTCTCCAAATAAAAGTGAACACATTGACAAAGATGTTTTTGTCCACTTATTGATTTGCACACTATATTTAAAATTTTCCCAGAACTTCAAAGGACGTGTTCCCTGGAGTTCAAATCAATTTGCATCAGCAGCTTTGGTATTGATTATTCAGAAAAATACAGAAACCCTTTATCTACTCCATTATTAGACACGAGCAGTGACTTTACAGAAGGGTTTATGCCCTAATATAAACAATATGGCCAATATTTATTTGATTTATTAAAAAATGGAAGATCTGAAGAACTGTGCCTCTTTATGCCTGGTTTCACTTACAAATATAGATTTTGAAGGCTCAAGCTGAACTTGAAACCAACCAGCTTGAAGATCCTTTGCCTGTTCCTATAAATGGAGCTCTTCCAGAGTAATTCCAGGGAGATTTGCCGTGGTCAACATTAGACATACACCGAACATAGAGTAAGATGTGTGCGAACTGAAAGAGTGAGTTTCAGGATCACTCAAAGTTGAAAAGCCTTTGATTGTTTGGAGTGGAGCTTCTTCTGGAAGATGTACCAATGAGTCTGGGATCAAAACCAATTTCACAAGTTTGATCCAGTTATAATATGGAAATCCACCAGATTCTGCTTGACTAATTAGAGACGGGTGAAGAGGGTTTTCCTTCCCCAACATTATTGATTTTTCTTTCAAACTCCCCAGTTTCACAGAGAAAATCTCTGGCATTTATAAAAGTGTTCAATTTAGTACAGTTCACTGATGCATGTAATCTTTGCTAAGTGTATCCCATTTTCTCCCAATTTATTTTTTCAGGCTCGCTTGTGTTCTGGATATATTTTAGGTTTACTTTAGATTTTAAGTGAAATCAAAGATGCACCCAGTACATCTGAGTACTGAGTGGAGAAATTTAAGATTTGGAAGCATTTTTTTTTTTTTTTTAAATTTGCCATTTTTCCTTTTTCTTCCATTGGAAATACAGGAAATTAGCCATGTCTACAAAAAAGTAGTATTTTAGAAAATGGATTCCTCACAATTCAAGCCTACATATGAGTCAAGAGATTTGAATCTATCTGTCCTGGAAAAAGTGGTAAAATTAAGATGGATAAAAGCACCTGGGTATTTACAACATTGGATAAGATCTGTGATTGTATACCATAACTCAGGCAAAAGCTATGGCTGTGTGCCATCTCAGCCCTGTCTCCCTGGCCCATCTTTTAACATTGCTCCATATCTCTTAGAATATTGCTGACAGATATCATACCCTGTAACTTCTCATTAAAGTCGGGGCCATATGCTGGCATTTCATGTTTTCAACTTCCCTCATGTGAGGAAAGATGTTAGACAGATGTATTAAATGATAAACATCTCATATTGGAGAATGAAACCTTTTCTCTTTGAATTTAAGATAATATACCATACAAGGGTATACATTTAACTTAACATTTTCCTCTTCCCTATCATTTTCGTTCTCTCTTCCCAAGAATTAAGTTGTGGAAGGCCAGATAAAACATTGCTAAGGCTACCTCGTTTATCTTTCAGATCATTCTAACTGCTGTTATTATGAACACCTATTCTTTAAACATAAATGGTAGATTTTCTTCTCCCTCAGGATTAGAGCCCTTCAGAATGTCTTTCTTGTTTCTCAGGATTGAATACATGCTCAATTAATGCTAAGCCTCAATTACTGAGTCATTTCCTTTGCACACGATCATGTAGATATTAAGAGTGCAGCCTCTAGAATTAGACAATCTCAGTTCAAACTCTGGCTCCATCCTTAACCAACTTTGTGACCTTGGGCAACTTATGCCTTAGTGTTTTCATTTGCAAAATGAGCATATGAAAATAAGCACTAATTTCCAGCACCGTATGCATTAAATGAGATTATGTGATGTGCTATCACAGATTGGTTTCCTAGGGAAGCAGACTCTGAGGTAGGGGTTAGATGCAGGGTTTATTAGGGAATGCTTTTGGAATCAGCACCTGTCAGCAGTGTCCTCTCAACAGACCTCAGCCAATGCCACAGGCAGGTCTTTTGGTTTTTGGTTTGTTTTTGTTTTTTTTCTGCTGAGAACTGACAACTGAACACAGTCTTCTTTTAGCACTCCCGTGAACTAGGGAAATAAGTCCGTTATTCTTGTAGGGGGATCTGTGTGGCACATTACAGAGTCCACAAAACTGCTTGGTAAGTGCTCAGTAAATATTAGCTACACAGTAGTGCTGATTCTCAGTAGAACCATTCTCAGTTTTCAGTATTCCAAACAGTTGCTTCTGGCATGTGTTTTAATTACAAGAGGTAGTATAGTGCCATGGTAAGAGCGTGGCTCTGAAACTGGATTTCCTGGATTTTTATCCTAATTCCTCAAATAGTAGCTGAATGACTCCAGGTACATTAGTCTCTCGGGGCTTTTGTTTCCTCATCTGTGAAATGGAAATAATAATCGTCTCCTTTCTCACAGGGTTGCCGTAAGTATTAACTATGTTAATACTTAGACTTTGAAAAGGCCTGGCACATAATAAGCACTCTACAAGTGCTAGTGGCTTGTCATTATTATTATGTATTATTATTTTTCTCTCCCTCAGTTAAACATGTAATTGAAAAGTATTTGGGAACCAGATATTTCTGGGTTTAAATCCCAGTTCTGTCACTAACCAGCCTTGGTGATCAGGAGCATGTTATTTAATCTGTGGTCCTCGGTGTTCTCAGCTGCCAAATATAAATGAGGATGTCTTCTTTATAGAAAGCACCAAATATATGAAGGTACTTGGAACCAATGTTTCAGTTTCCTTCTTTAAAATGCAGGAATAATCCTCTCCCTAAGATGTTCTGAGGATCCTGTGAGTCCACAGTGAAACACACTTACACGGGTTCCGGACACAAAGTGCACATTCAGTGAATTTTAGCCAGTAGGAAGATGACGCAGATGACTGTACAGAGCATGCCACATCATCTCACAACACTCATTTTTGAAGGCCATTATAAATCTGTTTTTTTTTTTTTTTTTTTTTTTTTTCCTTCTTAACCTCTATTTCTCACTTCACCCACCAGACACACCTTTATCCTTGTATCTCTTTCCTCTTCCCTCACTTGCTTGTAAAAATTTTGGGTGAGTCACCATTAAGCCACATCCTCGAAGATCCCTAAAAAAAACAAAACAAAACTCTACTTTGTTTTTATTCCGGAGACAAACAAGGCTGATGAGTGAATAAACATTATCTTTAAGGACAGAAAGGCTCTCGCTGCAGAAAGAGTGGCTGCCAGTTCCCATTTTCAGGAGAATTCCCTAATAGACTTCCAAGTTAGGCTTTTTCCCTTAAAAATATGAGAGGGACTAGATGATCGTATTTCATTAAATACTCTAAACTTTTATATTTAGCACGTAATATAGTAAGCATGTAGTAAGTACTCAATAGATAATAGTTAAATTCATTAAAAATCTGTTATCATTTCTCAAAGCAATTCTGTTGGAATGCTATATACCATCCAAAATAGTTCTGAAATTGCCTGCACAGCCTGTGGTCCAGTCTTTTGAATATATTCATCTTTTTATATCAATTAACATGTCCTGAGTGCTTATAGTATATATATTTGTTAAAATCATGATTATACCCATCAGTAGTTCATTTATTTTTTCAGTTTTAGCAATTGCCTGCCAATCTACCTTGTGTTGGTAAGAAAGGAGAAAGAGAAATGTAAGAAAGTGCTCCACTCTTAACAAGAGCTACAGTTTAGAAAGGTACACACAAATCAACATAGTACATAAGTACAATGTTATAATAGAAGTACACAGTGGAATAGACAAGGAATTTGAGTGAGCTTCATGAAAAAGGTCGTATTCCAGATGGATCTTGATGGATAGGGCTAGGAAAATATGGAAGAAGGGTTTGGCAGGCAGAGAGAAAATTGTAAGCAAAACAAAAAAGCACAAAAACACCTGGTTCTATGAGGGAATGGTGAGCTGTAAATGAGGTGGGAAAAGAGACAGGGAGATGGAACTCTGAAGCCAGAGTATTTGTGTACTAATTATAACACCGAAACACACCAGTGCTTTGACAAGTGGCTTACACTGTCTCGGTTCTCTCTACTACAGAATAGGGACAGCATTTGTATCTACTCCCACAGGGTTGGAAAGAGGAAGAGTATACTTAATGCATCTAAAACAATGCCTGGCACAAAGGAAGCACTGCATATAAATGTTAGAGATGAGAGTGGAGAATCTTTCCTATTGTATTGGATCACAGAAGGTTTTTCAGCAAGAAGGCAGAAAGACAGGAGCTACCCTTTGAGAAGGAGATCCTGATAGTACTGAATACGACTGATCATCAGAGAGACACTAGTTAAAAGGGAGATCCCGTGAAGGAGATGGGATGGCTTGGACTGGGGGCATGAAAAGGAGAATGTCAAGGTAAAAGATGTCAGGTTCCGAGAATGAGCACATACTAATTTTCTGAGTTTTTGAGTTGAGTTTGTTTTTAAAATCATCAGAGTCATTGGTAAATAAGTTTAGTGAACAAGATGGGAGGATTAAAAGAGTAAATAAATAAACATGCCAAAGAGATGAATTTAAAAAGTAATAAGACAAGTCAGGAATGGTGGTACATACCCACAATCCCAGTGACTCAGGAAGCTGAGTCAGGAGGATCAAAAGTTCAAGTCCAGCCTTAGCACCTTAGCAAGACCTTGTCTCAAAATATGTAAGGGCTAGAATGGAGCTCAGTGGTAGAGCACGCATGGATTCAATCCCCAGTACTAAAAAGACAAAGTAATGAGACAAATTTTGTTCTATAACTTCCTAAACCAGTTCTAAAGACAATCTAAAAGAAATGTGCCAAAAATTTTAAAAACATGTATCCTTATTAGTGGAATAAATGTAGAACTTCCCCAAGTTCTTACTGTGTGTGTGTGCATGTATTATTGGACATTAAGCATGCTAGCTAGGAGCTCTACCCCTGAGCTACCCTCCCAGTCCACAGCTTTTTTCAAGGCAGGATCTCCTACATTACCTGAACTGGCTTTGAAAGTGTGGTCCTCCTGCCTCAGTCTCCCAAGTAGCTGGGATTACAGGCTTCAATCATTGAGCCACAGCTATTTTAATGAAAAAACTTAATAAAGTTGAAAAGTAAGTCATTAACATATAATAATAATTTCTCAAATGCATGCTCATAAAATGGAGATAAAATACATAGAAAGATAAAGAACCAGTGTTTTCATTCATTTTACTTACCACGTCCTGCTCATATTTATACCTTTCCGATACTGCCATATCTTGTCAATTTTCTTTCTATTACTGTTTGCTTTTATTTTCAATATTAAAAAAAAATCTGCCTTGTTAAAAAAAGAAAAAGAGCAAAAGTCAGAATTTGTTAACTTTAGGTACTTCGAAAGCCAGGGAGGGGATTTCATTTACATTTGGGTAATCTTGAAGGCTTTGCATAACTTTACAAGGATGTATTTTACACTACCATTTTCTATATTCTATTGCAATTTCCTGATACCATTATTGAGTTTATTAATAGTCTCCTTACTATACGATTTACCCGTGTGCAGTGCACTAAGTACTGCCCTCTGTACTAATCCGATCAGCTTTCTCTTATCACCTTGCACCTGCTCTGGCAGGGTGATAAAAACTAAAAGCCTGCCCCATAAGAATTTCATATGATACATTGAACATTGTATTTTATCCTCTTTCCAGACAAATGAACCATATTGCAAGTTTTAAAGGTGAAATTGCTAGAAATGTTTCCAAAATATACATGCTGTTGAAATCTCAAAACTATCAATTGATGAATATATAATAGCATATTTGCACAATAATACCATTAAAAGACAATGATTAGCAATTTGCAATCAGTTAGGAAGGACTCTTATGACTGGAGGGACTGTCTTTTCCACCAGAGAGGTCCAAGGAACTAGATGACCTGTTTTTACTTCTTATAAGGAAAGAAGTTTTGAAACAATGTGTAATGTCCTAAAAATGAAACAGAAGTCCTTGATGAATGAGAACAAAAATTTGAATGAAGATCAATAAAAACTCTATTCTGCCTCTTGTTGAACAGGAAAGACTCAATAGGAAAAACCTCAATCATCAGTTCGAGGAGGGGGGAAAAAAAAAAGAAAGAAAGAAAAAGAAAAAAAAAGTGAGAAAAAAAATTTAAAAATGTCAAGACTCCCATTAGAGATATTCAAAGGAACTGGGATCTCTTCCTCAAGTCTGACATAGGATTTTCTTAATGATGTTTGTTAACCTGAGCCTCATTCTGCAAACGACAACGAACAAAAAATAATTTCAGCAATAATTCAGTGCTTTTGGAACGTAAGTACTTCTCCGTTTAGAGTTAATAGTGTGCTACCTGTCTTCTACCAAACTCAGATGTGGCCCTGCGGTAGGAGATTGAGTCGGGAAAGAGAGATACATTCAGCCTGCTAATTCTGCAGCAGGACCTGAGGACAGTGAAACTGGAATGAGATAAAACTCGGGAGGGGCATGTTCCTAATTCCTGGATAAATCAGCAAAGAAAACATAAACATGGAAAATTCAAAACTAACTCTGGATTATACACAAAAAAGTTACCTGCTTTGACCAGCTGTTTTTCATTTGATAACTTATGGGGTTCTTTTTTCTAGCTAGTTAGAGCAGTGTAACTTGTACTAGGTCAGAAAAGAAGTAATAAAAAAACCCTCAAGTGTTTATAGGGACATTTCTGGAAAATAAAAACAGAAACTTCATTGACTATTGAAAATGACAAAAAAAAAACTTCAAAATGCATGGAAATAACATATTTTTTGCTCTTCTTCATTCTGCGGAGTCCTTCTTACCAAGATCTTGAAAGGGGCTTGTACTCTAAGTGTGCACACAACTATGCCAAGAATTTAAGCTGAGGGGCTTCATGCAAAAAAGTACTTTGTGTGTATAGAGATGGGGATCAATCCCAAGGCCTTGCTCATGCCAAGCAAGGTGCTCTGCCGCTGACCTACATCCCCAGCACCCAGAAAGACTCTTGATAGCAAATAAAATTCTCTGGTTTTCAGATAACAGTTGATATGCAGACAAATAACAGTGGGATATTGATTATTGGATGTATGCAAATATTTTCTGAATTGTGAAGTATTATCAAATGTATCAGCTTTAAGATTGCCCCATTTCCATTCACTCCACAATGTTTACTAAGTGCTTACTATGTGTCAATTACTCCTCTTAAGTATTGGAGATATGATAATGAATAAAACCTTATATTCATATGAATAAATTAAATTTACACATAAATTAAATACATGAATAAAAATATTCAAAAATCAAACATTAAAACAAAACAAAAACAAGTTGGATGTGGTGGTGCTTGCCTGTAATTCAAGCTATTTGGGCAACTGAGATAGGAGGATTACAAGTTTCAGGTCAGCCTGGGCAACTTAGTGAGACCCTATCTATAAAATTTTAAAAGGGCTGGGGTACAGTTTAGTGATAGAGCACCTCTGGGTTCAATCCCCAGTACAAACAAAACAAAATAAAAAAAAAAAACCCTCAGATCGTGATGAGTACTATGAAGAGAGCAAAAAGCAGAATATTTAGATGAAGTAAGGGGTGGGTCATGGGCAGGGAGGAGAGATGTTTTACATAGGTTGTCAGGAGCGATGAGCCTGAAAAATGGAGATCAGAATTAAGAGGTGAGTTGAGAAGCCAGCCGTGAATTCCAGGTGGAGGAGCCCAGCAGTGTGAAGACCCCAGGCCAGGAGCAAGCATGGCACATTCAAGGAACAACAAGACCAGGACATGAAGTCAGCAATGCTTACTGAGATTTATAATCTTATTGCCCCAGAGTGGCAAATAAATGAAGGTAAGAAACACTCAAATCCCTTTATTTTTAAAATTTTTCCCTTTTTTACCTGTTCTTTTGTTTTTTCTTTTTCTTTCACATGAATCCCTCCAAGGTAAAGAGATGAGATAAAACATTTTAAAGAACAGGATGATCTTGCCTGTTTTTCTTTTTCCTTGGGTCTCTCCCTGTGAGCACTGTCCCTCTGTTCCTCCTCTTTATTCAGAAATAGCCTCTCCAATTTTTATTCCCTTCTTGACAAAATTTACAAAGAGGTAGATTATTTCTTTTATGCCTTCTCATAATCATATCAGAGAAAATAGAAGAAAGAAAAATCCTGAAGAAATAGCTATTTCACTAGATATTGTGAAGTAAATTTTGCCTTTGTAATGATAGATCCAAGTCACTGTGTTCCATTGGGTATGCGCCACTGACCCTGTGGATTCAGGCAGGTAACTTAACTTCTCTTGAGCCTCAGTTTCTTCTATAATGTATGGTGGTTCTACTGCTTATCTGGTATGATAGGGGTGACGAGGCACATGAAGTGTCTAACACAGGCCTGGGCACACAGGATCGTGTTCGTTGAATTGCTTCCTCTTCTGTTATCATGAAGACCTTCATTCTTTCCAGTCACCTTTTGGTAAACCTTTATTGTGCACTTTTTCAAGCAGTCCCAATAAACTTTTATGCTGGCGCTCCCCACCAGCTCACACCACCGATCAAATATATTTTCCCCAGTGTCCAACTCAGAGACGCTGTATATTATGAGACTATCTTTTGGTAACAAAAATGCCTGAAGTCCGCTATCTATTAAAAACCTAGTATTAATCAGGCTCCTGTCAAGGTCCTGACAAAGCCTATACTGTGCTCTACCGAGGATTCCAGAGCATAGGTGAAAACACATGAGTACACAGCCCTTGATCTCCTGAGCTGCATTTGGCAAGTCTCCAGGCGTTCGTTTCCCTCTAATTAATGACATTCCTGACATACGGGGATCATATAGCACAGAATGAGTCTACACTCTGCCTGTAAAAACCCTCTTTGTTCTCCACCTGCACAAAAAAGATAGGCAACCTCTGCTTTTCATTTCTCTATTGTGTCATTTTGAGTGTAATTGTTCTCCCAGCTTCCTTCTCCCCATGCCGTCTTTTTCTTGACCTTCCTTCCCTCCTTCTTTCTCTCTTTTCCCTTTCTCTCTTCTCTCTTCTCTCTTCTCTCTCTCTCTCTCTCTCTCTCTCTCTCTCTCTCTCTCTCTCTCTCTCTCTCTCTCTCTCTCGTAAAAACAGAAGGGAAATATTTTGGGGGTTTGGTCTGAGAGGAGGAAACTAATATCTATCAACTGAACTGATTCTAGAAGTTTCCTTGAAATTCAAGAATGATTTGCTTCAGTAATGTTCACATTATCACTGTCTCTGAGAACACCATGACCATTTCCACCGCTGTGCTTTAGCTCCTGTTATCTTCCCTGCCTACAATGCCTTTTCCTCTTCTCTTCTCCATCTATTCAACACTAATTTCACCTCTTATTAACTGTCTTACTCTGTTTTGTGGTGCTATCACAATACCACAGTCTGGATTATTTAAAAATAATACAAGTAGATTTGACTCATGGCTCTGGAGGCTGGAAAGTCCAAGAGTGAGGGACAACATCTGATGAGAGACTTCATGCTTGACCATCCTGTGGCAGAAGGGAAGGCTGGCAAAGAGGGAGAGAGAGAGAGAGAGGAAGGGAGTTGAACTCTTCCTTTGATGAGAAACTTGCTCCAGCCATAACTAACCCACTGCTAGGAAAACAGTGTTGACCTTTACATAAGAAGGAACCTCATCCCCTCTTAAAGATCCCGTCTCTCAACACTGCTGCATTGGAATTGAGTTTGCAGCATGTGAACTTTGGGGAACACATTCAAATTGTAGCACTCACTCTGCCTTGTTTGATTCCCCCCCGGCAACACTTACGCTTTTGTATACTTTCTGCTGTTCACATTATTGATCCTACTACATAAGTTTAAAAGCTGCTTCCTCAATTGGATTTTTAGTTTTTTCAGAGCAGTGATCATGCCATACCCATTTTTGGTATCTCACTAGTTCCATCTCTCCTAATTCCAACCATAATTGTGCTTTTTGAACACCTAAAATTCCTTCAGCTTTAGGGATAAGGACATTTCAGCAAAGTTCTAGAACTTCTGAGCTAAAGCAAAGACAGCTATTTATTTTATAACATTACAGACATTGCACAGGACAAAACTAAGCTGTTACTGTAAGAAACCTATGTATAATAATGGATCCAGGCTAATTTGATTGCCTCAGTTCAAACCTTAATTCATGACGAATTTCTAGATGAATTTTAAAATGTCTCAGTCTGAGCAGCAAAGGAAAATCTGGGGAACAGTGAAGTCAGTCAATTAAAATAAAAATCCTTAAAGAAAAATTAGGCTTTTTATTTCTCCTATTACGTACATTCTGTTCATTCAGATTCTTGTTTATATCAGATTCTCGTTTACATCACTACCAGAAGAAAAGAAATGAATGCCCATCATATTCTCTCTCTCTCTCCATAAATTTGGTGACTTGGTTAGAGAAATCAGGAAACTTGCAGGACTAAGAGGAAATCTAGAGACTGAGATTTTTCATTTATCCACTTCTTTATAGCATCAGTTAAAGACAAACCATAAAAACAGATTAATGTATAAAAGAAAGATCACTATATTTCCTCAGAAGAAAATACTTCTTCCTTCTGAAAGGTTTTAAAAAATGGGAGATCTAAAAATAAAGAGGATGAGAGCTAATGAGTTGTATAATACAAACTTATCATTGAAATCCTGAATAAACAGGCCATTCAAAAGAGGAAGATAGGGCTGGGGAGATAGCTCAGCTGGTAGAGTGCTTGCCTCGTGAGAACAAGGCCCTGAGTTCGATCCCCAGTACCACAAAAAAAAAAAAAAAAAAAAAAAAAAAAAAGTGGAAGATAGGGATACTCAGTGTGTCTATCCTTAGTAACTGCATTTTGCTATGTATAAGTTTAAAAAGGAAGAAGAGAAGACAGTGCTGAGTGAGAAGTCATGTGTACCTGGATATGCTCTATTAAAAGTGGCGCTTGATTGCTCAGTAATTGCAGAGCTAGGCTCTTGGGGAGGCCTTTGTCATCCCTCCTTGGCTGACACCAGACGATAGTGTAGCTCTGTGATAAGAAACAGAGGACCAGGGTCTCCATGGTAACTAGCTGAACTCTATATATTACATCTCATTACAAATGAGGATAGTTTAAAATATATATATATATATACACATATATAGTGAATATGTGTGTATATATGAAAATAAATATGTATTCTGTCTTCTATCTAGAAAAAGAATAGAACAAAATGAAATAAAAATGCAATTGCATTGAAAGGATAAGGTTGATAGGTCGTTTCCCCCATTGGTGCAGGTAAATATTTCATTTTTCAGTTCCTCTGATGGTTTTATTCTGAACCCACCCAGCTGTAGCTTGAAAGATTAATGACGGGCAGCAAAAGGACTTGAGAAGAGGCAGTGAATGAATAGAAACCAGCACCAGAAAAGAAAGAACACTGCTTGGCCTTTGGGACAAATAAATAAGGATTTACTAAGTCTGTTAGTTTCATTCTCATAACAGGAAAATCTGGAACCCATTACAGTGGAAACCTAGAGACTTCTATAATGGAATGATTCTGAAGAGTTCCAAACCTACACAGTCCAGTGACAAGAAAAAAAGAAAGAAAGAAAATCAGTGATTTCCTTTCTAATTTTCTCTTCTGTAGATATTGATTTTACTTTAACACAGCTACCTTTACTATGTGTCTCCTCACATAAGAGCGTTCCACCGATGTGTAGGTCTTTATAAGGTTAAACACATTCCCTGAAAACTTAGCCTGCCTGTGTCATGCATTTTAAAGAAAAAGACAAAATTAAAGAAGTCATCAGTGAGTTAACTATTAACTCAAGGAATTAAAACTTTTTATTCAAGGCACAGAATGCACATATTTGCTCAGAGAACAAAGACCCAAGGGCATTTTGTAAGTGTTATTTTATCTTTGATGTATTAGTCCATCTGTTCTTAGATAAATGACTTTAAGCTCTAAAGCAAGGGCCCTTAGTAGCCCAGCAGGGATTTCTGCTGATTTGTAAGGTTAGTTCCTTCCCTACATATGTCTTTTTCTCAACCAGTCTAATTTCTGAACAAGTATTTGGGTCATTGCTAGAAAGGACATAAATGTATTTTAAAAACAAAAATACCTATTTCACCTAATCTAAGTAACATAATGTTCTACCTTTCAGGTTCTTCTTACTGTTTTCTTGCTCTTCTATGTGGCCTGCGAAAACTCTATTAATCTTCAATGGTAAGTGCATTACCCACAAAGTGGAGGTAGGAAAATAGATACATATCCAAAAAAGAATGAAAACATATGTCTACACTAAAACTTTTACACAAATGTACATAGCAGCATTACTCATGATAACCAAAAGGTCAAAACAACCCAGATGTCCATCAACTGATAAATGGATACAAATGGGATATATCCTTAGAATAGAATACTACTCAGCAATAAAAAGAAATGAAGTCCTGACATACACTACAACATGGCTGAACTTGGAAAACATGCAAAATGAAGGAAGTCTGGTATAAAAGTCAATTTATGGAATAATTACCTTTATAGAAAATTTCAAAAATGGGCAAATGCATAGAATCAAAAAGTAGAGGAGTGGATGCACAGAGTTTGTGGGGTTGGGGAGCTGGGGCGACTGCTAAAGAATACAGGGTTTTTTGGGGGGATGGGAAAAAAGTTCTGATATTGATTTACTGATGGCTGCAAAACTGTGAATATATTAAAAACATTTTAAGAGGGTGAATTGCACAGCATAACTTTATCTCAAAGCTATTACAAAAATAAATAAAGGATGTAGGTGGGGAGGAAAATAATGATCTATTAACTAGGTTGATCTATTAACTATGTCCTGATTGCCCAGAATTGTCTCAGTGTTTGACAGTGGACAAAGAATTATTAATACCCTGGTTCGACTTTTAAAATGTCTCTTATGGATGATAAACCATATGGTCACTGTTATGATTTGGTTCTGGAATGTCCTCCAAAAGTTCCTGTGTTGAATGAATGCTGCAATGTTCAGAGATGGGCCTTTGGAAAGTGATTGGATCTTGAGGGCTTTAACCTCATGGGTGGGTTCATACATTGATGGGCTGATGACATTATTGGGAGGTGGTGGAACCCAAGGAGGGGGGACTGAGTTGGAGGAAGTGGGTCACTGGAGGTGTGATCTCTAAGAGTATATCTTGTCCCCAGCGCCTTCCTTGTTCTCCCTTTCTTTGCTTCCCAGCTGCCTTAGAGTGAACATCCTTCCTGGGACACACCCTCCTACCTTGATGTTCTGCCTCACCTCAGGCCCACAGCAATGAGGTCAGCCAACCATGGACTGGAACCTCTGAAACGTGAGTCAAAATAAACCTTTCCTCTTCTAAGTTGTTTTTCTCAGGTATTTTATCCCATTGATGAAAAGCTAACATAGTCTCCATACATAAAACCAGAGGTGTTAAGACCTTCCACAGTGTATCTTAAAATTACCTGATCAAAATATCATATAGAATTCTTTAAAAAATAAAGATGCCTATATTCCTCCCATGGATTCTAATTCAGTGGGTCAGAGGTAGAAACTCCTGTTTGTATTTTTAACAATTATCCTGGTGATTCTCATGAATTGTTGACATTCATTATTCTACTTATAAAATGAGGTGACAAAATTATCTTTGGGGCCAAATAGAATTCCACAAGGTATGAGAATGTTATTTCAGAAAATTTGTCAGTTATGGAAGGTTAGAAGTGAATTCTGACTATGAGGAAGATCAAGAGAGAATGGAATTAATATAAGCATGGTGATGGTTCTAAGAAAAATCCTTCTCTCCTTTCCTATCTAGATCAGAAAACAGATCTACCATCTATTATTCAGTAATGATGAATGAGGACTAACACCAAGAATGGTCCAGTTGGAAACTTCTTCTCCAGAGTGGCCGAAGGTAGAGAGATGGATCCTGGGGCAGCCCTGGCTGCTGCTGTCTTCTTACCTATGGATCTTATATCCACTGTTTTAACTCAGACTTTTCTGCCTAGTTCCATTCGACAGCTCCCAACTCAGAATTTTATTGTTGTGAACACTTATCTCCAGTTTTGGAGATAAAAAGCAGGACCCTGAAGTAAGGCAGAAAAACAGAAAAAAATGCAAGAAACTTCAGCCTCAGGAAATTTTTTTTTTTAAATTAGAAAAGAAACTAATGAAACTGGGTCAGAGTTTTGAAATAAATATGTGCAGTAGTTTGGTTCATAACAAATATGAACCAAATCTTGACAAAAATAATCTGTCATAAGCATACTGTACACATATTATGCAGATTATTAAGTACTTGAAATTATCTGTGACTTATGTGGATACAACTTAACTTCTGTTTGAGGATGCTAAGTCTTCACTGTTTATTCACATGGAAGAACTTTTGACACTTTCAAATTCTAAAAAAGAACTGCACATTCCCATATGTGTAGAATTGTCATAAATTTTTTTTAAGGAGGAGGAAAAAGTCATTACTAACCTGTTCTCTCATTTGGCCAGATTGCTTTAATTCGGATCCTTTTTTACTTCTTTAATCAATCAAGAAAAAGCTCTCCTGCAGATTCAGAGCTCAGAAGTGTACTCCTCCTTGCTCCTGTCCATGCTCAAGCCTCTTGATCTCTGGAGAAAAGGTTGACATCTGGGGAGATTCCTTTGTTTCACTTTGTTCCAACAAACTGTTTGAAATATTCAGGCTTTTTACTGAAATTTGAGTCCTTTTTTTTTTTTTTCTCTCTCTCTCTTAGACTGCCTAAAATGTTCCAGTGTTTTGAAAAGGATTCCTAATTAGTTGAGGGACCTCCAGGATGAGTATTATTATTAAATAACACAAATTAAACTTCTATGACTTCCAAGCTGCTACTTTTTAATGAAACATTCCATGTATGCCTTTTAGGCTCCTACAGCATATTAGCAAGATCTATTAACTTGGCAGATCAATGTAGCGATATTAACTATCACAGGAATATTCAGATGGCCAGCTTTGGTGCTTCTGCATGATGAGCTGCCCTGGCCATTGACTGGCAGCGTAAGTAGCAACTCAGCATTGCCCAAAAGACAACTGGGAATGGTTTTAAACAGTTTAACCATGACGATTGTCAGTTTTAGTCTAGTGGTACAGTTTTACTAGATCCTGGCAAGCATCAGGGATGAAAAGCATTTTCTAGAGGAAGAGGCTATGGTGAATTCCAGGTAGCTATTTCAGATGAGATCTTTAAGTAATGAAAGAGCAGCAAGACTCACAAACATGAGGTGTGGCAGGGTTCGAAGATGATGGACAGATGACATCAGAAACAAAATCAATACTAAGCCAGATCATGGCCCTGAATTTTGATTATAGTCAGAAAGTGGGACCTTCTGAACAATGAAGATTTTAACCAAGAAAAACATTAGGAAGGCAAATCCATTTTTAAAATAATTCTGATGTATTTTTGGAATGATTTTATTAAACTTAAAATCAGAAAATAACAATAAACTAAATAGTTTTGTTTCTCTTGGTTCTGATTCAGTATTTCAGTTCTAGCCTTCTGTTAAGGTTCAGTCAACCCCAACAGTGAACAAAGGTTAAGCTACCATAAGGTCTTCTGTTTTAAATAAATGCAAATCACATTGAACTAGAGAAAGGCATAAAGTTCATTTACGGCATTGGTGTATTTGTAGAAGACCTGGGTGAGTGGAAGAGCCAGGGTGACAATAAAGGACAAAGGCTCTGATGTAAGATAGACATTATTTCATCTACTTTCTTTCTATGTGGCTTTAGGTAAGCCTGTGACTTAATCTAAAAGACCTTTGACAGGCCTATGGTTAACTTTAGTAGCTATTAGGAGTTTTCTAGAGCGATCGTACCATTTTACATTCCCCCTATCTTTTTGGGGGGAATGGGGAAGGGTTGGGCAGGAGGTACTGGGGATTGAACCCCAGGGATGGCTAGGCAAGTGCCCTCTACCACTGAGCTACATCTCCAGCCCTTTTTCTAATTTTTATTTTGAGGTAGGATCTTACTAAGTTACCCAGACGGGCCTCAAACTTGGATTTTCCTGCCTCAGCCTTTCAAGTAGCTAGGATTATTAGCTTGTACCACCACACCCCTCTGTCATCAGTTTTTAGCAATCCAGTGTCTCCATGGTCTAGTGAGTGTGTGGTGGCTTCTCACTGTAATTTTATTTTGTATTGCTCTGATGACAGATCTTATGTAACCCCTTTTCATATGCTTCTTAGATTCTTGGATATCATATTCTGTAAAGTGCCTGTTCCAATTTCTTGTCCACTTTTTTAAAAAATCAGGTTTTTGAGGCTTTTTTGTTTGTTTGTTTCTCTTTGCTGACTGTAGTTTTAAAAATATATATCATAGGACATAAGTCCTTTTTTGGATAAATGTATTACTTTCTTCTCCTACTCTTAGGTTTGCCATTTTGCTGTCTTAATGAACAGAGGCTTTTAATTTAAATGTATTCAGAGTTTACCAGTATTTTTCATTTATATTTAGTGCTTTTATGTTTAAAAAGCCTCTGTCTCTCCTAGTTTTTTTTTTTTAATACTTCATTTTGATGTTTAAATCTTTATTGAGAACTTGTTTTAGCAGGACCTATGAGGTAGGCATCCAATTTATTTATTTATTTAAAAAAATTTTTAGTTGTAGATGGACACAATACCTTTATTTTACTTATTTATTTTTATGTGGTGCTGAGGATCAAATTCAGTGTCTCACATTTGTGAGACAAGCACTCTACCACTGAGCTACAGCCTAGCCCCCAATTTATTTTTTTCCAAATGCTCTTTTAGTTACCCAAAAACATTTTTAAAATAATATGTAAAATGCTACCTTTTGTGGGATGTAGCTCAGGTTTAGAGTGCATGGTTAGCATGCAGGAGGTCCTGGGTTTTATCTCCAGTACCCCCCCCCCCCCCCACACACACAGACGTCTTTAAGAGACTTCCAGTCATAATAACTCTAACTTAGCAATGCTCAATAAAATATTAAAACACCAAAAGAGTGGTAATCTTAGAAACAAGTAAATATATCCGTGGATCAAATACAGAGCAAAAAAGAAAAACAATGATTGGAGCTGAAGCAAATGAACTTTTTTGGGGGCACTTAAAAATGGGTAGTAATATTTGCTAGGAGTTTAAACTCCCATGAGATAAGGAATAAAGTTCTCCATGTGAATATGGGGTATAAATACTGATTAGTGAATGAAACCCAGGACTGTGGGAAGGGATCTTGTTTCATGGAAGAAGGCTGGGAGAAAAGTGTCTAGTCGTTGCATTGAGCTGGTTGACTTTCAGAAGACTTCAGGATACATTTAAGGAAGATATATATTTTTATAACCAAAACCAAATTGAGTTACCTGTTAGCCAGATGACAGCATCAGGCTTATCCCTAATATTAACTTGGGACAGGAAACCCGACATGCCATAATAATGCCTCATTCTGGATTGGGGGATCAGGATTAAGGTTAAGATGAACAAAATTACCTGACCAGAGACCGGTTGAATACTGGAGGAAGAGAGTGGCGAAAACCGAAACAGCGAAGCAGGCCCAGATGCTGTGTCTATGGACCAGGTAGGTGTTCCTTAAGCCCTACATCTGAAATAGTTATCAGATCCTGTGACAAAAAAAAAAAAAGTTGTAATCAACTTCCCATCTAATGACTGATTGTCACATTAGAGGCTCAGAATTGACATCTGTTGATGGCAAGTTGGACATTCAAAGACAAGAGTTTGCTAGATTGGCCTGCTGCCGAGTCCATGTATATCCTCCATCTCTGCCTCTTTGGTCACTTCATTCACGGGCCATCCTGCTGGAATGGCTAGTGTGGGAAATTGGCTCCCATTGACTCAAGTCATGTGTTTACCTGATCATTTAATGCTTCTCCCATGATAGACACTTACTGGTGGGCTTCTCTGATACAAAGATCTTCACACCTCCTGCCTGCTCTCACAGACCTAGCCCAGTGCCTCTACCCCAGAACTTCTTGTTTACGTACATTTCAATCTTCTACATCCCTGACCAGTGCTCCAGGACACTTGTCATTGCCCGAGAGTCCATAAGTATTACCACAAGCTACCTCTCTTTCCACACAAAGTGGATGACCTTTGCCTGAAGCTCTGCCCCTGTGGAAAATTTTCTCTCTCCTCTTTCAAGGACATCTCTGAATGAGGCAGTAATGTAGCTCCCATTCAGTTTTGGCTTGAATCTTGTCTATCCATATCTCAAAACTCAGGTTCTATTCATCTCTTGCACATGGTTGTGCATAGGCATATTGTATGTAGGGTACTGCACACAGTCAAGGTGTAAGCTGAAGGAAGGGCTCTGGTAAACTGTGGTGGATAATATGGGGGTCTGCTCATGCAGCTTACACGTGCCCTCTGGTCTTGCTCATGATCATCTTACAGGTAGCATTTCTGTGTGGTAATGGATCACTGGTGCATAACTTCAGTTTATGGCCTAGATTTCAGCAGTTCTGAACTTAGGTGTCGTGTGGTCAAATGTTCTATCCCAATACTTTGTCAGAAGCCATTTTTGCAAAGTCATGTAATTCTGGACTGCAGAAGTCCTGTCTTTGCTCCATGCTACCAGGTTCCACATTGGGAATCTTCCTCTAGAGCTTGCCGCTGAACATCTTACAACTCCACAGGGTCTTCTGGAATGTACAAGTCATGTGGCAGGCCACTTGCAACAGCCTCTCACTGAGCTCCTTTCTGCTGCTGACTCCACTCAAAATTGCCAGCCTCCTATATTATCTGACATGTGGGCCAGGACAGTATGGCCTCCATGACTTCAAAAGGCCTAGTAGACATGTGACTCCTCTTCTCACCAAAGACCTCATTTTTATCTTCCCTAAGTTCATCAGCTACTCCCCCTGTAACACTGCTAAATAATAGTGGTGAAAACTGAAAATTTCTTAAGCAAGTACATTTTGAGGAGAAAGGGTAGTTTTTCAAACATTAATGTGTGTGTGTGTGTGTGTGTGTGTGTGTGTGATGCTGGGGACTGAACCCAAGGGCTTGGGCATGCTAGGCAGTTGTACTACCACTGAGCTACATCCCTGCCTGTTTACATTTTATTTTGAGACAGAGTTGGAGAAGACCTGTGAACTTGGAGTCCTTCTGCATCAGCCTCAGAAGTGTCTGGGATTACAGGTGTGTACCAATGAACTTTGATATTTTTATGGTAATTAGTCTATTTAGATGTGTTCTCTTCTCTGGAGGTATGTTTCCATGGTTCACATTTCCCTAACAATATATCCATTTTAATAATGGTTCAAATACATAGACTTGAGTAAAGTAATCTTATTAGCATTTATTCTTTTATTTTTCTCTGAATTCATTCTTCCCCCATTCTGTTTTTTATTTATTTTCTACCCATTTTCTCAAGCAGACTACTTATTGGTTAAATGGTTTGTTAGTGCCTTCCAATTTCTTGAATTGAAAACTCAAGTTTTTATTCTTATGTGAAAAACTTATAAATTAACACAAATATTTAAGGTTATATATTTTCCTGTGAGCACTGTTGAATAACTTATAAATTAACATGTATATTTAAGGTTACACATTTTCCCTTGAGCACTGTGATTATACTTTCGAGTGCGATATGTGCTTCTGCTGTCATTTCTTGCTTTTTGTATACGAATTGTGTAATTCTGATTTTGATATCCTCTTGTCTCAGTTGTTAAGAAAATTGTTCTGAAAATATTACCAAGGTGTTCTTCCCCATTTGATTAGAAGATTTTATCAGTACTAGTTCTTTGTGGAATTTACTGATTTTTTTTAGGAACTATTTTACAGAGTTGACTTTTGTGAATGTCGTAAGGGTCTTTAAAAGGCAACGTATTATGTATATAAATATTGTATAAGTATATATATTAGGTTCATATTAAAACAAATACTTAAGGTTGTTAAATCTTCATTGTGGGTATGCTAGTTCTATTGTTGTATAACAAATTACTCTCACACTGAGCAACATCAAACAATAAATATTCATTATTTCATAGTTTCTTTGGATCGGGAATCCAGACTCAAGTTAGTGATATCTTTGGGGTTGGAATCTCTCACAAAGCTGCAATTAAGTTGTCACTTATGAATGCAATCATCTTAAGGCTCACGTGGGGAGAATATGCTTCTAAGCTTACTCACCTGGCTGTTGGAGAGCCAAAGGTCCTTACTATAGATTCACAAGAGACATGGATTCCTTGCCATGTGGCCTAAGGACAGCTTACAATGGGGCAGTCAATATCCCTAGAGGTAAGTGAGGGAAAAGTCAAGAAAGAATAGCAAGTTGGAAGTCAGAATCCTTTTGTAACTTAATCTGAGGACTGATATCTCATCACTTTTGTCATATTCTTCTAGTTAGATAAGAGTCACCAGGTCCTGCCCACACTCAAAGGGAGAGGACTGCAAGAGGGTATAAATACGAGAAAGCAGGGATCACTGGAGACCATTTCAGAGTCTGCCCTTGATGATTCAGGTCCTTTACACATGCAAAGAGCACTCATCCCTCACCCTGGCTCCCAAAGTTACCTTCCATTCCAGCATCAACTTACAGTTCATCATCACATCACCTAAGTCATCCAGGCGATGATGGGGCTCCTCAGCTGTCATTCCTTAAGCACAACTCCCATCACCTATTAGTTCCTCTCGGTCTAGAAAACACTTCCCCACCCTTGGGCACCTTACAAGAGTGACAGGCATAGGATAACAATTTTAGATACTTTTGTTAAAAAAGGAGCAATGGGAGGCTCAGAGGAGTCACTGGCCCATTGTAATTCTGAAATTCAGTGGTTTCAGTGTTGGAAGTTCTTCAATTAGATCTCAAGACCTAGGAATGCTTCTCCATGGCTTTTGGCTCTGCAATCGAGGTCCCTGGTTTCACCCCGAGTCACATTTTCTTTTTCAAGAAAGGTAATACATGCTACAGTTGAGAAGTTGCTCAGCCTGTTTTTCCTGTCAACAGAATTGGGGGGAGGGGGCAATGGCCTCTTTTAGTTTTATGTTACCCTTTTCATTCCGATCCTGTCACTTCAAACCGGCAGAGTTCTTACAAAAACATTGTGGGTTTCCTGTGAATCTCATTACGGTTCACTCCATTACACAAAAGTCAAGACAGAAATCTCTTCTAGGTAAGCCTTCTTAAACCTTAGGCCCATGTTTAGAAGTCTGAGTGACAAAGCCCTTAAGCTTCCCAGAGGCCTGTTATTTGATTGAGAGGATCTGTGAAGCATACTCTTAATCCTTTTAAAAAGGTCTTTCACATGACTGAATCATACTGTAAGGGCACCACTCTTTGTCTTCTTTAATCTAACAAAATGCTTTACAGTCACATCTCTGACATCATATTTAGACCAGGATTTACCTGCCAGCGCCCACAGCATGAATTTTCCTGGAAGCCGTTTCTTAATGTTTGCATTTTTTAAATCTGAAGAGGCTGGGAATTTTCAAAACCATTGAGTCCTGATTCTTTAACATACATTCATATAAAACATGTGGTCTTAACCATCTTTAAGTAGAGTTCAGTGATTTTTTTTTTATTAATGGTTATTTATTAATGAAGTGTCATTAATATTAAGGAGTTCAGTGATATTAAGTACATACCATGGCACAATCATCACCACCATCCATCTCCACCACGCTTTTCATCTTTCAAAACCGAAACTATACCTATTGAACAGTAGCTTCCCATTTCTTCCTTCCCCAGTCCTTGACGCCCACCATTCTACTTTCTTAACCTGACTACTTTAGGTACCTCATATAAATGGAATTGTTTGTATTTGGATGACTGACTGACTTCACGTAATGTTCTCAAGACTCACCCAGGTTGTAGCATGTTTCAGAATTTTCCTTAAGAATGAATACTATTCTGTGGTATGTATATCCTGCATTTTGCTTGTCTACACATCTGTCAATACATATTTGAGTTGCTTCCACCATCCAGCTAATGGTGAATAATGCTGTGAACATGGACATACAAATATCTCTTCAAGACTCTAATTTCAATTCCTTTGTGGAATTGGCAGAGCAGATGGTGATTCTTTTTTTTTAAATTCATTTTTATTGTAAACAAATGAAATACATCTTGTTTCTCTGTTTGTACATGAAGTAGAGGCAAACCATTTGTGAAATCATACATTTACCTAGGGTAATAGTTTTTGATTCATTCCGTTATTTCCCCCCCCCCACTCCTCCCACCTCTCTATCCCTCTATAGAGTCCCTCCTTCCTCCATTCTCCCCTTCCCACCCCCTATATGTGTCATCATCCGAGATGGTGATTCTAGTTTGACATTTTTGAGAAACTGTTTTCCATGTCACAATTTTACATCCTCACCAGCAGTGCACAAGCTTCCAGTTTCTTCACATCCTTACCAACATTTTCTATTCTCTCCCTCTTTCTCTCTCTCTGTTTTAATAGAAACTTTCTTAATATGTTTAAGATAGGTGGTATCTTATTTTAATTTGCAATCACCCTGTAAGGAATGGAGTCAGTATTTTTCACATGCTTTTTTTGGCCACCTTGTGTATTTTCTCTGGAGAACTGTCTATTCAACTTCTTTGCTCATTTTACAAATTATAAATATTTATTTTTTATAGTAGACATTCTGAATGGGGAATCTCAAGGTAGTTTTGATTTGCATTTTCCTGATAGCTAAAGACACTGAGCATTTTTACATATATTTATTGCCCATTGGTACTTCTCTTGAGAAGTGGCTGTTCAGATAATTTGCCCATTTCCTTATTGGGTCACTTGTTGTTCTGATGTTAAGTGTTTTGAGTTCATAACATATTTTGGATGTTAATTCTCTGTCAGATGAATAGCTAGCAAAGATTTTCTCCCACTCCGAAGGATGTCTCTTTACTCTGTTTGCTATGCAGAACCTTTCTAATTTGATGTAATCCCATGTATCAATTCTTGCTTTTAATTCCTTAGCTGATGTAATCCAATTTATCAATTCTTCCTTTTATTTTATTAGCTTTTGGAGTTCTTTCTACTCAGGGAAGCATTGCCTGTGTCTATATCTTGAAGTGTTATCCCTACATTGCTTCTAATAGTTTCAAACTTTCAGATCACATATTAAGGTCTTTGATCCATTTTGAGTTGGTTTTTTGAGAGATCAGGATTTAGTTTCAATATGCTACAAGTGAATGTCCAGTTAGCTCAGCACCATTTGTTGAAGAGCCTGTCTTTTCTCTCACATATACCTTTGATACCTTTATCAAGAATCAGAAGACTGCAGATTCATGGATTTTTTCCTGAACTCTGTATTTTATTCCATTAACCTATATATCTGTTCTTACACCAATACTATGCTGTTTTTGACAGTATGATTAATACATTTTAAAATCAGGTACTGTGATATGTCCAACTCTTTTTGCCCAGGGTTGCTTTGGCTATTTGGAGTCTTTTGTGGTTCCAAATAAATTTTAGGATTTTTTTTCTTCTAGTTCTGTGAAAAACGTTGGTATCTTGGTTGAAGTTGCACTGAAGCTGTAGATGGCTTTTGCAGTATGCCCATTTAAACAATATTAATTTTCTTAATGCACGAACGTGGGAGGTCTTTCCATCTTCTAGGGTCTTCTTGTAATTTTAACTATAGAGGTCTTTAACCTTTTTGGTTAAGCTCATTTCTACATATTTTATTTTTCTGAGATAATGGCAAATGGATTTTTTTCCTGGTTTCTTTTTCAGCGATATTTAGAAAAGCTACTGATTAAAGATCGAAAATGGTAGCTCAGAGGAACCCACAATATCAGAGCAGCTCCCTAAGACTGAATTAGAACAATTCCATGGTGTCCTATTGAAGTTGGAAGCCCATGAGAGAATGCCAGTAGGCAACCCACAAAACTAGCAAGTAGGTGAAAACCAGAAATATTGGTTTCTAGACTAGAGAGACAATTAATCAAAAGACTTTAGTAGTACTGGGTTCATGGTGGTTCAGTCAGAGGGCCAGCTTCCCTCCAGTGAACTGAAATTCTCCCACTGAGTTTAAGATATACAGGTGCCACTGTCCAACAAATTCACAACCTGAGCAGAAAATAAGCTCAGATGCAGTGAGCTGATCTAGTGTGGGAAAAGTCCCAGTAGTCTCCAGCAAATTTAGGGAAAGTGGGGAGCCACAACAGCTTAGAAATACTGTTTGGATTTCCTAAGTGGAAGGCCTGAAATCACTACAGTTTTCCTTCGTTCTTCACACTTCGTTCTCTATTTAAAACAATTGTTTTTCTTTGTTCTTGGTATACTTTTTCTTTGAGTCCCCAAGGCCAAACAGCCACTAAGGCTTACTTTTTTTTTTTTTTTTTACTGGGGATTTAACTCAGGGGTACTTTAACACTGAGCTACATCACTAATCCTTTTTAATATTTTTCCATATTTCTTTATTTATTTGTTTTTGATACCAGGGATTGAACCCAAGGGCACTTAACCACTGAGCCACATCCCCAGTCGTTTTTTTATTTTTTTATTTTGAGACAGGGTCTCACTAAGTTGCTTAGGGTCTCACTAAGTTGCTGAGGCTGGCCTTGAACTTGTAATCCTCCTATCTCAGCCTCCTGAGTCTCTGGGATTACAGATGTGTGCCACTACACTGGTGAGGCTTAATTTTCATGGGATTGGTGGGTGCCTGGGTCATGAGTCAGTCTGGACACAGAAGTGAGACTGAAACAGACTTGGCGGGGAGGTCTGGGCTATGGGAGCAGCAGCTGCAGGTCTGCTAGTCAACAGAGTGGAGAAGAGCAAAGGGCACTTTCATTTAAACTGGAGGTCTGAATGCTGAGACAGAGTGCGGATGACAGTTGCAGGTGCAACTGGGACAGATCAGGGCTGAGTGGAAAGCAGGGATCCCACAACAGCCCACCGTGGAACTATTATTGCATTAACTGCTTGATTTAAACTGGTTTCCAATGTCTTCCTACGTTTTGTGTGTTTTCAGAGTTCTTCCTAACTTTATTTTGCCAATGAACTGGATCTTTTCTTCATATCTCATTTCTTCTTTCTCATTTCTACTTCCTTCCCCTCTCCTTCATCCTTTTTTCTCTCATCATTTCATCTTCTGCTTTAATTCCCTCCATTACCCCTTTTCTTTCTCTGTGTTTTATCTTTTATTCTTTCTTCCACCTAATTTGGTATGCTATAATTAATCCATACTCTTTTCAGCCTATTTGATATTATTTCTCACCTAATTTACTCCTTGGTTAATGTTTTAGAAATCATTAGTAGTAAATTTTATAACATATGTTGACATATAGTTTGTTCTTTAATTTCCACTGTTAGTGGCAGTTACTCTCCTCTCAAGTCCTGGTGGTGGTTGAAATTTAAACTTCATTTATGCTGATTGGGGTGTGATGAAGCTAAGATATACCCACTGTCCAGGGCTTATTATAAAGCGATAACTCCTTACTGAAGTATCTCAATAGATGGAGAAATATAGGACCTCAGAAAAACATGAGGAAACAGTTCAACAAGCAGCCTCCAAAAGGTATAATTCCCTTGACGGAGGGAATTCACTGAATTTCAATACTGGACAATCAGAGACTCAGAAAGACCCAGAGATTCAGGTGCTCTGAACAGAGGACAAGAAAGAGTACCTTGAAGCCAAGCTGGTGGTAGCAGCAGTGCCGGTTCTCTGCACAGGGAAGGGATATCACAAACAGAAAGTGAGAGACACAGCATACAAATCTGGCATGGGAAAACCTATAAGACAGCCAAGTTGGTGCGCCATCTTGAGGTCATTCTGGAACTTGCCACAATGGGAACCCAGAAGCTCATAATGGATCCATCTCATTTCAAGAGTAGCTAAGCAAATGGGAACTAGGACCAAATTAAGTAATAAATAAATCAAAATGGTAGAAATTAATAAGCATCTCTCTATAATAAAACTGAGTGCAAATGGTCTCAATTGTCCAATTAAAATTCATACCAGCAGAATAGATTAAAAAGCAGACCCAACTATATATTGTTTTCAAAAGACACATTCACAGGCAAATAAAGTGACTAGCTAAAATAAAAGGATGGAAAATGATAGACCATGCAAATGGATCCCCCAAACAAGCAGGAGTAGCTACTTTCAAATCTGACAAGGCTGACTTCAAGCCACAATTCATCAGAAGAGACGAAGAAGACCAATTTATATTAGTAAAGGAAACAATCCAAGAAGATATAAAAATAGTAAATATGTATGTCTCAAATCTCAGTGCACTTAATTATATTAAACAGACATAACTCACTTTAAAGACTTAGATAGACCCCAATACAATAATACTGTGTGATTTCAACACGCCTCTCTCACCAAATATGTCATCCAGATAAAAAAATCAGTAAAGACTCTTCTGATCTAAAAAATATTATAAATCAAATGGACTTAAGAGACATCTATAGGATGCTTCGTCCAACCACAGCCAAACTCTCTTCCTTCTCAGTTACTCATGGTACTATCTCCAAAATAGATGACATTTTAGGCCTCCAAGGGAGTCTTAGCAAATAAAAAAATTGATATAAGTCCTTGCATTTTATCAGATCATAACAGAATAAAATTAGAAATCAATACCAAGAAAAACTATAGGAACTATATAAACACATGGATATTGAACAATATGCTTTTAAACAATGAATGAATTATGAAAAATCAGGCGAGAAATTAAAAATTTCTTAGACTCAATGTAGAAGAATAAAACTAGATTGTTATCTCTCACCATACACAACAATCAACTCGAAATGGACAAAACACATAAGAAATAGACCAGAAACTTTGCAATTGCTAGAACAAAATATAGGGTCTACACTTCAACAGAAAGTTCAGGCAATTACTTCATCCATAGAACTCCTAAAGCTCTTGAAATAATATTAAAAATATAATGAATGGAATGGCATTAAATTAAAAAGCTCTGCACAGCAAAGCAAATAATCAAGTGTGAAGAGACAATCTACAGAATGGGAGAAAATCTTTGCCAGCTACTCTTTCTTTTAATATTTTTTTAGTTGCAGATGGACCTTTATTTTATTACATATATGCAGTGCTGAGAATCAAACCCAGTGCCTCACACATGCTAGGTGAGTGCTCTACCACTGAGCCACAACCCTGGCTCTGCCAGCTACTCTTTTGACAGAGTGTTAATATCCAGAATATATAAAGATTTTTTTAAAAACTTAACATCAAAATAATAAATAACCCAATCAACAAATGTGCAGATAAAATAAGAAATAAAAATGGCCAACAAATACATGAAGAAATGGTCAATGTCCTTGGCAATCAGAGAAAAGCAAGTCAAAATTATGCTGAAATTTCATTTCATTCCATTTAGAATGACAATCATCAAGAATACAAATAACAATAAATACTGGTGAGGATGTGGGGGATGTATAAACTTATACATTCCTTGGTGGGATTATAAATTAGTACAACCACTATGGAAATCAGTATGGAGTTTCCTCAAAAGACTAGGAATGGAACTACCATATGACCCAGCTATCCCACTCCTCAGCATTTATTCAAGAGTCGAAATTAGTGTACCCTAGCAATCCTGGCATTCCTACGTTTATAACAATGCAATTCACAATAGCCAAGTTATGCAATCTGTCTAGGTGATCAACAGATGAACAAATAAAGAAAATGTGGTGTATATACACACAATTGTTACTCAACCATAAAGAAGAATGAAATTATGCCATTTGTTGCTAAATAAATGAAACTGGAAAACATCATATGAAGTGAAATAAACCAGACTAAGAAAGGTTTGGATGTTTTCTTTTACATATAGGAGTTAAGGACAAAAGGGGGGGAGGGACATTAAAAGGAATCTTACAAAAACAGAAGGGAGACCAATAGAGTAGAAGAAGGGGATTGAGAAGGATGGAGGAAGAGAGGGCATGGGGAAATACTGAGGAATAAAGTCTACGGAATTAAGCTATGTCCATGCCACAATGAATTCCGTGTTCACATATCATTTTAATATACTAATTTAATAATAATAATAATAAGGAGAGACTGAGAGATTAGTAGAGTAGAGCAAGGGGATCAGGAAGAGGGAGGAGGCCAGGGAAAGGGGATTATAATTAATCAAATTATGTTATGTATGAATATGACATAATGAATACCACTATTATGTATAATTATAATGCACCAATTTTTTAAAAATGAGAATACTTAAGCATGATATCAACAGCATGACCCATAAAAGAGAAACAATAAAATGAACTTCATCTAAAAATATATGACCTAGCTATTCTTTTTTCTGGTATTAATTTAAAAGAATTGAAATAAAGTTCTGGAAGAGATATTTACATGTTCATGTTCCTTGCAGCACTATTCACAACAACCAAAGATGTGGAAAAACCCAAATGTCAAAGATGAATTCATAAAGGAAACATGGTATACACCTGTGAAATATTATTCAGTCTTGAAAAAGAAGGAAATCTTTCAGTATGAAACATCATGGATTAACTTTGAGGGCATTATACTAAATAAAATAAGCCAGTCACAGAACAAAAAATACTGCTTGATTCCTTACATGAAATACCAAAACAGTCAAACACATAAAAGCAAAGAGTAGAACCATCTTTACCAGAGTAAGGGAGAGAGGGAATTGGGGAGATGCTAATCAACAGGTATAAGGTTTCAGTAATGTAAAGTCAATTTTCAGAAATCTGCTGTGCAACATTTTGCCTATGGTTAACAATACTCTGTTGTATACCTGCAAATATATTAAAAGGGTAAGCCACATATTAAGAGTTCTTATAACAATAAAGTAAAAAAAGTAATAATAAGAGAAAAAAAAAAAAAAAAGAAAAGCTACAGACTTATGTAGTTGATGTTTGTATCCTGGTACTTTCCTAAATTTTAAGGTTAGGATCATTTCATCTCAAACAGGGAAATTTGACTTCTTCCCTTCCTATTTGTGTTCCTTTTATTTCTTTTAATTTTTATTGCTGCGGCTAAAATTTTGAGTGCTACCTTGAATAAGAATGGTGATGGTAGACAGCCTTACCTTATTCCTGATTTTAGAGGAAATGCTTTCAGTTTTTTCCTATTTGGTATGATGTTGGCTATAGTTTTGTTGTATATATCTTTTATTATATTGAGGTAAGATCCTTTATACTCAGGTTCTTCAGAACTTTTGTTATAAAATGATACTGCATTTGATAAAAGACTTTTTCTGAATCTATAAGGCAATCATGTGATTTTTGACTTGATTTTATTTGTGTGCTATATTATGTTTATTGATTTGTCTATGTTGAACCATCCTTGCATCCCTGCAGTGAAACCATCTTAATTGTGGTGTGTGAACTTTTTACATGTTTTTGAATTCAACTTGCAAGTATCTTATTGAGGATTTTTCCATCTATATTTTTCAAGGATATCAGTCTATAGATTTCTTTTTTTTTTTTTCTTTTTCTTGTGTGTGTGTGTGTGTGTGTGTGATCAGATTTTGACAGCAGGGTAATATTGGCTTCATATAATGAATTTAGAAGTGTTCCCTCCCTTTCTATTTTATGAAATTGAGAAGCATTGGTGCTGATCTTTCTTTAAAAGTTGTTAAAATTCAGTAGTGGTACTGGACTTTTTATATTGGAAGATTTTCTATTACTGCTTTAATCTCATTGCTTGTTATTGATCTGTTGAAATTTTCAGTTTCATCTTGGTTCACTTTTGGTAAATCATGTGTTCAGAAATTTGTCCATTTCTTTTAGATTTTCCACTTTACTAGAATGTAATTTTTCAAAATACTCCCTATTGATCACCTGCATATCCCCTTTTTAATCTATGATTGTATTTATTTGAGTCTTATTTCTATTTTGGCTAAGGGTTTGTCAAGCTTGTTTATCCTTTCAAAAAATCATTTCATCCTAGGAATTTTTAATTTCCCTCCTGAATTTTTCAATGACCCTCACCTCATTTGTTCAAAAGTACAATGTTCATTCTCCATATATTTGTATGGTTTCTCTTACTGTTGGTATTTAGCTTCATTTTGTTGTGATCTGATAAGATGAAAGAAATTAGAGAAATGCTTTTTGTTGAAGTATCCTTTCTGGCCTAAAATATGGTCTATTTTTAAATAAATTCTATGAACTGATAAAAAGAATGTATATTTTGCAGCTGCTGAATGGAATACTCTATAGAAGTCTATTAAGTTCATTTGATTGATAATGTAATTTAACTGATATTTCTTTGTTGATGTTTTGTTGTCTATTGGTGAGAATAGGGTAGTGAAGTCGTCCACTATCATTGTATTGGGGCCTATTTCTCCCTTAATATCTAGTAGTGTATCATAAAATTTGGTGCTCAGATGTTCAGTGAATATATATTTATAATAATTCTATCTTCTTGATGGATTGTTCCCTTTATCAATATGTATTGATTTCCTTTGTCTTTTCTGAATGATTTTAGCTTGGAAGTCTAATTTATCTGATATGAGCAAACTCCTATTTAATTTTGGATTCCATTTGCTTGAAATATTTACATCCTTTCCCTTTTCAGTCTGTGTAAGTCTTTACCAGTGAAATGAGTTTCTTGCAGGCAGCAGATTATTGGGTCTTTTTGGATTTAAACAGCTAGTCTGCATATTTTAATTTGAGAATTGAGATCACTGACATTCAGGGATATTACTGAATGGTAAGTACTAATTTCTACCATTTTGTTATTTTTCTCCTGGCTGTTTTATTTATTTATTTATTTATTTATTTATTTTTAATTTTTTGAAATTCATTTTTATTGTAAACAAATGGGATACATGTTGTTTCTGTTTGTACATGAAGTAACAGCATACCATTTGTGTAATCATACATTTACATAGGGTAATGGTGTTTAATTCATTCTGTTATTTTTTTCCTTTCCCCCCACCCCTCCCACCCCTCTTTTCCCTCTATACAGTCCCTCTTTCCTCCATTCTTGCCTCCCCCCCCCATTATGTGTCATCATCCGCTTATCGGCGAGATAATTTGTCCTTTGGTTTTTTGAGATTGGCTTATCTCACTTAGCATGATATTCTCCAATTTCATCTATTTGCCTGCAAATACCATAATTTTATTATTCTTTATGGCTGAGTAATATTCCATTGTGTGTGTGTGTATGTATATATATATATATATATATATATATATATCATATATATATATCACAGTTTCTTTATCCATTCATCAATTGAGGAGCATCTAGGTTGGTTCCACAGTCTGGCTATTGTGAATTGAGCAGCTATGAACATTGATGTGGCTGTATCTCTGTAGTATGCTGATTTTAATTCCTTTGGGTATAGGCCAAGGAGTGGGATAGCTGGGTCAAATGGAGGGTCAATTCCAAGTTTTCTGTTTTAAATAATTCATGTTCGCTTTTTCCCTTATTCATCTTAGACATTTGTTGGTTTACCAAATTAATGATTGGTCCTTTCCCAATTTCCTAATTTGTTTCCTAGCTCTTCTGTTGAGATTTATTCTCTCCCATGCTCTTTTGATGGTGTTTTCTTGCTTCCTCTTCCATGTTTAGTATTCTTTTAAATATCTTCTGTAATGCTGTTTAGTGGTCATGAGTTCCTTTAGTTTATGCTCATCTTAGAGGAGCTTTATTTCTTTTTTGATTCTGAAGGATAACTTTGCTCAATATAATAATATTGGTTGGCAGTTATTTTCTTTCAGGGTTTGAAATAATTCCATGATCGTCTGGCCTATAGAGTTTTTACTGGAAAATCTGCTGTTATTCTGGTAGGTTTGCCTTTGTAAGTGACTTGTAGCTTTTCTCTTGCAGCTTCCAATATTCTTTTTTTAAAACACTTTTGGCAGTTTAACTGTAATATGAAGTATAGAATCTTTTCTGGTCATGTCTGTTTGAAGTTCTAAATATCTCCTGTACCAAGATATCCATATCTACCCCATGATATCCATATCTGTCCCATGAATTGGAAAATTTTCTGCTATTATTTCATATAGTATATTTCCATGCCATTAACCTGCAGCTCTACTCCCTCATCTAAACTCGAATGTTGTCCCAGAGTTCTCATATGTTCTGTTCGAAGTTTCTTATATTTTTATTACTGTCTGAATGTCCCAGTTCATCCACCTTGTCTTCAAGTCCTGATCTTCTTTCTTTCCACTATTTGTGGGTCTTTCAACTTAGTTTTTCATTTGACTTATTGGGCTTTTCATTTCCATGATTTCTGTTTAGTTATTTTTCAGAATCTGTATCTCTTTATTGAATTGCTCTCTCATATCCTGTACTGAGCTGTATTCACTGAGCTGTTTTTTGTATCCTCTTTGAATTCACTGATCACTTAAAACAGACTTTTGAATTCTTTGGCATTTAATCTACTTCAATATCTTTGGAATCAGTTCTTTTGTGTACCTGTTGAGATATATATCTCTGATTTTTATTAGAGAGCCTTGGGCTATTTGTTGGACAGCATTGAGTTTCATTGAAATAGATTCAGTAATGTAGTGGCTGTGATGCGTAAGTTTTGACATTTCATATTGTATCAGAGCCTAATGGAGTCTTCCTCTGTAGGTCTCACAAAAGGGAGTCCCTTTGGTAGTTTAGGCAGGCGTTTTATATTTAGAAAAAGTATTAGAGTGCACCCTCTGTGGTTATTTCTCCAGTCTTGTCTATAATATGCTGTCTACAAGGGTATGGGAGTGACCTATGCTGAGTTCTCTTGTAGGTACAATGTCTACAGTAGTTGTGTTATTTTTCTCTGCTGTTGATGTGGAGGGTGTGTGCCCTGGAGAAGGACTTCAGACCCTCCCATTCAAGTATTCTGGGGTCAGGGTATTGTTGGGGATTTTATTCCCCCTGTTCTTAGGTTGAATTATCTACTAAGGTTGGAATGGGAGTAGGTCATGACTGGAGTACAGTTCAATTTCTCTCAACTGTGCTGTGGGGATGGCTCAACATTGGAGAACCCATACAACTGCCTGAAGTGCTAGGTTTGCTCCCCTGCTCCACTTGGAAGGAAGAAAACAAATTACAGTAGTACCCACAACATAAGAACAAGAGAAATTCAGTAAAATAATAGAAATTCAGTAAAAATTAGTTAAAAATTACAAGAACTATACCACCAGTAACTAAAGAAAAGAAAGGGGCAAATATCTTATAGAATAAATTTAAAAGTAAAAAATTAATGAAAAATGGGAAATGACACAGAAGAGGTGAGAGAAAAATTCTATTAAAGTTTAATAAAAAATGAAAAAGAAATTAATGAAAAATAACATAATAAAATAATAAAAGAATTGATGGAGGAACAATAAAAAGAGAAAAATGTCAAAAATTTTTCCTAGTTGTGATGTTTGGAGACACCTCTTTCTAAGGATATGCACACTCATTCCAGAGGCTGTTAGTCTGCATGCCTGATTGTGTATAGGCTACAGCAAGTCCTTCCCACTGGCAGATCTTTGGCATTTATGTGAGCATATAATCAGCATTGCAGACTTCAGTCTATGCTCCCTGGGTGTGGTACTTGTCTAAGACATTCCATACACCCAGCATGCCTTGAAATGTGAGGGGTAGCAATCAAACCAGTAAGTTTTACACTGATGAGGGAGGCCCAGGAACTGAGCATTTTGCCACTCTCAGTCCCAGCACTCAGACCTGGCTTCTCACCCCGCCACTGAGACTTGTCTCATTCCTCGTCACAGAGGGTGGGATCATTGACTGCTATCTTTTCCACCTTCCCACATTCCCCACGACTCATACTACTCAGCAGGCTCGTGTTCACATTATTTTTCATGGCCATCTCTCACCCAATCAATGTAGCAGTCTATCCACAGGAACCCCAGATTGTGACTACTCTGGGTTTTCTGCTCTCCAGATCAGTCCAGCCCTTAACAATAGGATCCTTCTGATACTGGGACTCTGAAAATCTGCTGAGCAATGTATTAACTCTAAAGCTAGCTTGCTATTCAGGAGGAGACATTCTCAGACCTAATCCCTGAACTAGATTTAGAACTCACATGAACCACAGATTTCTCCTGCAATTAGTACTGCCTGTCTGTAGCTGTTATTGGGTGGAATACACTCTCTGGTCTACATGGTGCTTGTGAGATCTGGTTCCCCTTGCAATTTATTTTGTACTTTTCTTTGCATTACCTCTCTGTCCCTTCACACTGCTTAGATTTCTTGTCATTTCTCGATTGGTTCAGAGTTTTTCCTTTCTCTCTCTCCTCAGAGTACAGTTTCTCCTTTGTTGCCCTCTTTTCCTCACAGAATTGCACAAAGGGAACTTCTATTCCACCATCTTGCCCTTTGCTCCTCTTTGAATTGGTTCATGGTGATGTTATTGAGTTTTAGAAGTTCTGTGTATCTTCTGGATATTGAAATCCCACCAGATATGTGATCTGGGAATATTTTCTCCCATACTTGAGATTGCTTTTTATCTGATTGGATGGTCTGTTGATGATGTCCTTTGATGCATGAAAGTTTTACATTTTCATAACATCCAGTTGTCTATTTTTTTTCTTTTGTTACACATGTCTTTAGCATCATATCCAATAAATAATTGCTAACATCAGTGTCACGATACTTTTGTCCTATATGTTCTTCTAATAGTCTTATAATTTTAGCTCTTACATTAGGTCTTAAGTCCATTTGAGTTAATTTTGATTTAGCATTAAATAATGGTCCAGCTTCATTCTTTTGCTTGTGGATGTCCAGTTTTCTCCCTCATCATTTATTGAAAAGATTGTCCTTTCCACACTGAATGATCTTAACACACTTGTGGAAAATCATTTGACCATTGTATTAGTTCAGGATGTCATAACAAAATACCTGAGACTGTGTCTGAAACAACAGAAATTTATTTTTGAATTCCTAGGTCAAGGTGCCAGTGTGGCTGGGGTGTTGTGAGAGCTCTTGTCCTGACTTCCAGATAGCTGCCTCACTGAATCCCCACGTAGTGGAGAGAGAACACTCGGTGTCTCTTCCTCTTCTTATGAGAGCACCAGGATTAGCATTTACCCTTATGACTTTGGTTAATATTAATCATTTCCCTAAAGCCTCTATCTCTAATACAGTCACAGGAGGAGTCAGGACTTCCACAAATGGATTTTTGAGGAGATATGATTCAGTTAATATTAAGTATAGGCAAGGCTTTATTTCTGGGTTTTCTATTCTGTACACTTGTTGTTATGCCTGTGTCTCACTGTATTGATTACTGTAGGTTTGTAGTAACTTTTTAGATTAGGAAGTACTAGTCTTCCAACTGTTTCAAGATCATTTTGGCCATTTAGGGTCCCTTAAGATTCCATATGAATTGAGGATAGATCTTTCTGTTCTTGCAAAAAGAGGTTGGTGAGATTTTCATATGGATCTCATTAAATCTCTACATCACTTCAGTAGTAGTAACATTTTCAACAATGTTAAGTATTCCAACCATGAACACGGGCTGTCTTTCCATTTATTTGCTTCTTTAATTTCCCTCAGTAACTTTTTTATAGTTTTTATTGTACAAATTTTTCACCTCCTTGGTTAATTCCTAAGTACTTTATTCTTTTAAATTTTATTATAAGTGGAATTTTTTTAACTTCCTTTTTGGATTGTTCATTGTTGGCATATAGAAACAACTGATTTTTCTTAGTGTTAATTCTGTATTCTGCTGTTCTGGTGAATTTATTTATTAGTGCTAACAGTTTTTATTTTTTTCCTTTGTTTTGTAGAAACATTAGAATTGAACAGATACATTTTACATTTTCCTTTGCAATTTGGGTGCCTTTGATTTCATTTTCTTGCCTAATTGCTCTGATTTAAACCTCTACAACAGTGTGGAATAGAATTGGCAAAAGTAGAGGTCCTTACCTTTTTTCTGATCTCAGAGGAAAGTTTTAAGTCTTTCACCACTAAGTATGATGTTAGCTGTGGCTTATTCATATGAAGATTTTTAGTGTTCAAATAGTTTTATTAACATAATGAGTGTTTTATCAGGAAAGGAGGTTGAGTATTATCAAATGATTTTTCTGCATCAATAGAGGTGGGTGTTTTTTTTTCCCTTCATTCTGTTAATGTGGTATATTACATTAATTGGTTTTCATAAGTTGAATCATCCTGACATTCTAGGAATAAATCCCAGTTAGGTAAGATGTATATAATCCTTTTATATGCAGCTGAATTCAGTTTTCTGATAATTTGTTGTGGGTTTTTGTTTCAATGTTCATAAAGGAAATTTATCTGTAGTTTTCTTGTAGTGTGTTTTGTACCAGGGCATTGGAGCTTCACAAAGAGAGTCAGGAAGTTCTCCTTCTTATCATGATTTTGGAAAGTTTGAAAAGGATTTGCATTACTTCTTTTGTAAGTGCTTGGTAAAATTCACCAGTGAAGCCAGCGTATCTAGGGCTTTTCTTTGTTGGAAAGGTTTTGATTACCAGTTGGATCTCCTTACTAGTTGGAGTTCTATACAGATGTTCTTTCTGTATGATTCAGTAGTTTCCCTAGGAATTTGTCCATTTCATTCAGGTTATTCAGTTCTTTGGCATACAGTTGTTCATGGTACTCTCTTATAGTCATTTTTATTAGTAGTGATGTTCCAGCTTCCACTTCCGATTTCAGTAAAGTTGAGTCTTTGTTAATTCTTAGTCAATCTAGTAAGGTTTGTCAATCTCGTTAATCTCTTTGAAGAACCAACTTTTGGTTTTGTATAGTGTTTTGTTTTGTTTTATAACCAGAGTCTTGCTGTGCTACCCAGGGAGGTCTGAATCTCTGGACTCCATCAATCCTCCCACCTTAGCCTCTGGAGTACCAGGGACCACAGGCGCACCCGGTGCCTAACTCTCTAATGTTTTTCTGTCTCTTATTTTATTAATCTCTGTTCTGATTTTAAATGTTTCCTTTCTTCTGCTAGCTTTGGACTTCATCTGCTCTTTCAGCTAGCTCACCCTGTTCATTCTGCATTCACCCCACCTTCTCTTACCAAAAGTAATAGTGTTGTTAAGCTTTCTTCCACTACCTAACAAGGGTCCCTCTAGTAGTCTATTCAAGATAATTTTAGCTTTTTCTAATATGTGCCTCAAAATCTGTCCAGCCTCTGCCCACTACCTGGTTCCACAGTCAAAACAGCTCCCCATTTCCAGTTACCCAAATCTATATGGGTTATCTATTGTAGTCTACCAGATTGCTCCAAACCTTAGTGGCTTCAAACAGAAATTCATTTATTTTCTAACAGTTTTCTTCGGGTGAGCGCCTGGCTGGCCTGGGGCCTCAGGCTTTGAGTCTTAGGAGGCTGTCAGTGTGGCCTGGGGCGGCAGTTACCCTAAGGCTCCCATGGGGGAGGATCTACTTCAAGCTGGCTTGGCCTCAGGTCCTCATTGGCTAGAGACGCTGCCTATTTCCAAGTGGACCGGCCCAGTGAATGCTCTCAGTGGAGTAGTTGGTAGTACTGAGCAAGGGTACTGGAGTGGTTAGTACTTCTGAACAAGGGAAGAGAGAGAGGGAGGGAGGGAGCGGGGAAAGCGGGGAGGCAGAGTCTTTATGTAACTAAATCTGGGAACTGACTTTTCCTTTTGTTATATTCTTTTGGTTAGAAGAGAATCAGTAATTCCCACCCACACTCAAAGGGAGGGGATGATCAGGGTATGAGGACCAGGAAAATGGCTATTGAAAATGTTGTTGGTGGCTAGAGTAGATCTGCTTACCACAGTGGGGTATACCTCTTTATTTTTTTTAACTGCGAGGTATTCCTTTTTCTTCGAACTAACCATTTTTGCCTGTTTGAATGCCTGTTTCCCACAACCCTCCCACCAGTAGTGTGTATTAGCAAACGCAGGATGAAATATCCCAAGCATGTATGTTTTTAAAGTGAGGCTGAACTTATTTGATATATTTAAAAGTCATTAGTAATTAAAAGTCATGGAAAGTTTACTCACATCTTTGGAGTAGTTCTTTTCTCCGATATTACTGATCTTTAGATTTTGATTTCTTCCTCTTCCTCCTCTTCCTCCATCCTCTTTCCCTCCTCCCCCTCCTCTTCCTCCTATTTTTCTTCCTCCTCCTTCTCCTCCACCTCCCCCCTTCCTCCTCCTCCTCCTTCGATGACATGAGGAAATGACATGCCCATTGTCATATGGGTAGATGATATATTTTCATTGTCATTCATCTTTTGATTTTGTTCATGATGTTTGCGTCAACAAAAAAATTTTGTAAATGTTCATGTAGTCAAATTGATCCAATATTTCTTTCACAGAGGAATTATACCCTTGAAAAACAAATCTGTTAATGTCTTTCCTGCTAAGTTGTCTTTGATATCTTGCTATTGCCTTTTGTAAGACAAATGCGATTCTCCTTTCCCTAGCATATAAGACCTTTTCCTGCCTCAATCCTGCTCAGCGCTTTACCTTTTGCTTGCTCTGTGAACTCTCTGCCGGAGCCCACTGAAGTCTCACCATTCCTCCACGTGCACATCCATGCACCTCTGTGTTCTTGTCCGACTCCTTCTCCTACCTGTGGAAACATACGTACAGGTCTAAGCTGGAGGCGCTTTTGTAGACCCAGAGCTTTGCATAGTAAATGAGTGAGGTGATCAGAGAACAAAAATAAAGAGACAGCCATCACACTTATCAGTTTGGTTCTTCTAATTCTTACCTTTTCCAAGAAGATAAAATAACCATGCTAATTCAGTTTTATAACTAGCTCACAATGTCACAACCTCATAGTTGTCTGAGATAAAATACAAGTAGGATTCTGTGGCAAAGAAAACCAATAGCTAAGGAATTCATGACCTAGTCTCCCTGGAACCTAAGAGTGCTGCCAAGTGATTAGGTTCTGGGCAATGGGGTAGGACAAGTACTAGGAACACCTGACACCTTTGAATTGGAAGGAGCTTATCCTCCTGTCATTTTTCACCCCACCTGGGAATATGGATGCAGGAAGAAGCAATCCTAGGCTACAAAATGGAATCTGTGTGTTGAGAGGAAAGAGAGCAGAAGGAGAGAAGGAACCAGAGTGCAGTGGTTTATCCATGATACCTTTTGGGTCCTTGGTGGTTAATGCTTGGGCCATTACATGAGAAAAAATCCCAACTGCTATCTTGTATAAGCCTTTGTTATTTTGGTCTTTGTTACAGAAATACAATCTGTATCCTTATTTCCTGCTAATCCTTCAGGAAAGGTTGGGATCAAGTAGGTAGGGAATTGGAAGCAGGGAAGTTTAGGTCAGGAAAATGATAATATTATAAAATGGAAGGAGGGGGAGGCAGGAGAGAGAATAAGAGATGAATGTCAGCTGAGGTCATCACCTCAAAGCTGCTTGTGATGAGAACTAAAGCCAGCTCCATGACTGTGATGTAGTTACTCAGGAACCCTTTCAGGGACAGACAAGAGTACAAGGCAGATGGACATCCCAGAAGAAGAAAATGAAAGGAGAACGGTACAGAGTAATACGAGGAAACACAGATTTAGAGGCCAGGCACGGCTCTGGATTACATCGGCCATGCCACGAGGCCCAAAGCCCATGATTATTAAAATAAAGCAGCCCAAACTACCACCACAGGGGGAAAGGGCAAAAGATACAGGCCTGGCAAAACGGACCCTGGCTGGGCTCCTATTTCAGGCACCTGGTTCCCATTAATCTCTCATCCCTCATGGACTCTTACAGTGCCTCCTGCCTCTCCCCAACATTGGCCTGTGCTGGTATGTAAATTAAACCAGCAGCTTTAATCTTTATAACATTATAGCAGAAAAAATGACGATGGTAAAAGTGGAGATGGAGCCAGAGTCCATAGGATCCAAAATGCAGTAGCAGAATGCTCCACATAGATAAGGGGAAAAGGGAAAGAAAGCTCAATTTTATTTCCATCTTTGAACCCTTACCTTCCCTTTACCCCTTTCCCAACTATGCATCTACAGGTCGTGTTAAGAAAACCCTTTCCAGTTGGCCTATTTCCAAGTCAAGGGTACAGCTGGGCCGAAGGGCCACATGTTGAAGTTATTAATATGCCTATGCCCTTCTCCCCCACTGAGTTCACTGATCAAAGGCCCTGCCAAAGCAGCAATGGATAGCCTCGCATAATGGGAACTGAAATTCTACTTAAGAAACCGGCTTTGCCAAAACACACTACCTTTTTAAGTGAAACATTCCATGCACATATTAACCTGATTACAGAAAGGAAGGGGGATCTTTTTTCCTTCTGTACCCTGCTAATAATTTTCTGTCAAGTCTGATTTGGCTTCAGCTGCACTCCAAGTTCTTGTGATGTGCCCTGTTCACCAGTAAACTAAAAACAGAAGGTACTGCACAAACTCTGAGACAGGATACCCTGTCCATGCGTACAGATGCTGCAGAATTCAGTTCCCTGCCAACAAGGAAGGCCAGTGACTTTTCTAGTTTCTGACAACCAGCAGCCTGCCTCTGATTCACACAGTCAGGGAATGAAACATATGGGGAAATGGTGGAAATAATTAAGGGTTCTTGGAGTTAACAGAAGCACTGACTCATTACACGGAGCCCCTGCCTCAAAAGGGAGTAAACCATTGTGCTTGTTAGAGAAAAGAACAAACGGTAACAAAGCATATTAAGTCCCAATCAGTCCCAGCCCCAGGTTGAAAAACAGGTTAGGTTAAAAGAGAAAAGAGAAGAAAAAAGAAAGGGAACCAAAACAGATTTAAAGAAATACTTTATGATATATATATATATATATTTATGTGTGTGTATATATTTATAAGTATATGTGTATATATATATATATTTTTTTTTTTTTTGCACAGTTGACAACATTTGCCCTCAGACAGGATATTGAACGATCTAGATACAGTCACCCACATAGAGGGCCCCATAAGGAGTCTAATAAGACAGTCCTTGTTGGAGGAGAGTCAGATGTGCTTAGTGGCTTCTTTGGGAGCCTTAAGTACAACCTGCAGTCTTTCTCAAGATTTATAGTATCTCAGACTCAAATCTCCTTTGCCTGCAATTATAAATACAGAGACACAGACCTCTCTGAAAACAAATATGTCTTATAAAGATCTCCACTTGAGGGCTGGGTTGTGGCTCAGTGGTGCAGCACTGCTTACCTGGCACGTGTGAGGCACTGGGTTCAATTCTTGGCACCGCATTTAAATAAATAAATAAGATCCATCAACAACTAAAATAAGTAAATAAGTAAAAATCTCCACTTGCTTCTGTAGTCCTCATTGCTGCACACACTGGAAGGTGCTGAGCAGTTCATATGTCCTAGAAAAGATCTGAAAATGCCCCAAACGAAAAGTAAATAAAGGATAGCAATGGCCTGTGCTAGACATTTCCTATTTATATTTGGCAACTCTTAAAATAATTTGATAATAAGAACCAAGGAAGAACTTCTTCACTGATATCTTGCAAGACTTCAGCAGGTGGTCTACCAAAACGAATTAAGAACTTGAGGGGCTTTTATCTGAAGAAAGGAGGTCATTAGGTAGGTATTACTAACAAAACTCACACATAATTAGGTATGCTATTCCATTTTTCTTAGTACATCTTCTGACCTTATCTTAAAAAATATTTCGCCTGTTCTGACAGAGGTATCAGACTCACCCAGAGGGGAGGTCCCAGGTACCCCAGCGTGTCCTGTGTTTGCTCTTCCTTTTGACATCCCTGCAGCAGCCTGTCCCAGAGTCCTGAAAGACTTGTGGCTTTACAGATTGGAATATCTCCTATGAGAGCCAGGGTTAGTTAATGCTGTGTTCTTGAGCAATCAGAGAAGGCCATTTCCTGGATTGACACAGTACATAATTCCTCACAGGTTACAGTAGAAGAGACAAGATCGAGGTGATTTCTTATACAAAAATACCCTTGACCTTTGAATCTTGCTTGTCTCTAAAGGGGGAGTGACCACTGATGGAATTCAAAACCACATCAGCCAAGAATCTGTAATGATTCACTCCTGGTTGGCATTCAGTAAAGAGAAGCAAGGCTTTAAAGTGTGAGTCCAAACCTAAATAACTAGTATGCTGTGATCCTGTGTGCTTACCTTTAAAAATATTAGCTGTAATGGTTGTAGTTAGATAACAAAATGTAGGAAATAATTTATGAATTCTTGCTAGGAAATCACAATTTCTCATATGTTAATATAGTGATCTTTATACCTAATATACCTTTAAATTTAAAAAGAAAGCACAGAAAACCAAAAAAAATTAATTAATCATTCTTGAAAAAGACATGAAATTTCAGAATACATTTCATTTCCTTCAATGAATTTCTTTCATTTGTCTTTATCATACTACATCATGGTATAAAATATCACCACCACCCCCAACCCCCAGCCTAAAAATATTTTTTTTGAGTAAGGTAAAAAAAAACATAAGAGACTTGAATAGCAAAACTACCTTTCTTGTCCTTTTGACTATGAAAATTCATAGAAGAGGAAAAATGTTTTATGCCTCCCTCAGCACATTGTAAGAAAGGCTCTTTTTTTTTTTTTTTTTTAAACCGGAGATTGAAACCAGGGGCACTTTACCACTGAGTCACATCCCCAGTCCTTTTTATTTTTTATTTTAAGACAGAGTCTGACTAAGTTACTGAGGATGGCCCCAAACTTACAATCCTCTTGCCTCAACCTCTGGAGTCATTGAAATTACAGGTGTGTGTCACCATGCCTGGCAAAGAAGAGCATTTATATTCAGTCATTGGAAGGGGGATCTGATGCTCAGGAGCGCACACCACACACACACACACACACACACACACACACGAGGTAGGAGGGGAGAGAGGGAGAAAGGAATGAAGGAAAGTGGGCAAGCTAAAGAGTGTGCACATGCAGCCCTTATTCAAGCTGAGGATGAAGCAAGACAAAAGAACAGGATGACCTGGGATGGTACATACAACGGGCCCTTAGGAAAGAGGATGGATGAAGTGTCCTCAACTGAGTCCATTTTAACTATTGCATAGAATTTCCTAGCATTAAAACATGAATATTGCCATCCAGAAAAGTTTGTGAATGCTTAAAAAGCTCGTAGTAATTCACACACAGCTATCCCAAAGCAATTTTTCTAGGAAAGTCTTAAGATTCTTTAAGCTCTACAAGTGTGCCACCTTGATTCACCTCATGATTCTAGACATTTGCTTTACTGAATTTGCTGTGCCGTTATGTTTAAGATATGAGTGGGAGAAAATCTCCAGGTTTTGGAGAGAGAAATGCCTTCATTGCCAATAAACATGAAGGTCAACCCCAAAGTAGGTCAGTGATATACTTTTAGGCCTTGTCAAGTCACCTGTTAGATTCTTTTGTTCCCCAAACAATAGTAACTTTTCATTGCTAGTGTGTAACTATTTACTAGGACATCATTGTGCCCAAACATTAAAAGCCAGGGATATGACCTGTACAAAATCTTGCCCCAGGAGGTCAACTGTCGCTTCAGGAAGCAGAAGTTGGATCTAAATCCATTCTTCACTGGAATAAACCTTGGATGGACCAGTTTTGTGGGCAATATTAGGCTCATATAACATGTATTTTTGTTTTGTTGTTTTAAGTAACATTTAAAACATATTTGGTAAATGCAATAAACTTGGTATAAAGTTCAAACAGTATAAAGGGAATACAATGAGGGTCCTAAGGCTGACCCTCAGTTCTTAAAAGCAACAACTATTACTTATAAACCCATAAGAGAATACACACACATACACACAGAATTTATGCATATAAAATATACATTATTTCTTTGTTCAGAGATGTTAACTTACTATGCAACCTATTCTGCATGCTATATTTTTAAAATTTTATTTTATTGTAGTATACGCATGCACACAGAGAAAAGAACTTGAAATGTAAATGTACATTTTATTTGAATCATGTAAAGAAAATACTTACCTAGATTAAGGAAAGAATCCCAGAACTCCTTCCTCTTCATGTCCCTTCCTGACCACCATACCTACTTCTCCCTTGAAGTAGAAGGGACCACTTTGCTGGCTTTTACGGAAATAACATTCTTGATTTTCTTTAGTTTCCTATACAAGTATTGATCTATAAATTAAATAGTTTTCAGTTTGGGGCCTTTAGAAAGAGTGCTACCAGGAAGAATGTTTTTCTATGGCATGGTGCACCTGTTAGTGAGTTTCTCTAGCTACACAAATAGGAGCGGAGTGGCGGACCACATTGGTTTTATCTTCACCATACGATGAAGAGTGTTGTCTAAGTTATGCTCACACCATTAGTTTATGAGAAGGCTTCCTACTCTGAATCTACAGTGGTACTTGGTAATGTCAGATTTTTAGCTCATCTGTGGCTATGTGGTAGTATCCCATTGCGTTTTTAATCTGTATTTCTCTGATTACTGAAGCTGTTAATTTTTAAAATTTCTTCTTTTGTGAAATGCTTGTTCAGATTATTTCCCTTTTTATATACTTGTCTGTTTTGCATTGGTTTGGGGTAGAGATTGAACCCAGGGCCTCACACATGCTAAGCATGTGCTGTACCACTGAGCTATAGCCCCAGCCGCCATGTTTTCTTAATGACTTCAGGAGTTCTTCCTAAACCCCGAACACCTGTGCTTTGCTAGTTATACATGGAGCCAGCTTCCTCCTACTCTGTGGCTTGCATTTCCTGTCCTTACACTGTCTTTTGATATGCTGAAGTTCTTTGTAGAGTCAAATTTATCTGCATTTCCCTTTCTCATAAAAGATTTTTTTAAAAAGAAATTTCCCTTTATCTCAAGGTCATGAAAATGTTCTTCCGTATTATTTTCTAAATATTTTATTATTTTGCTACGAGAAATTTTAGGAGCATGGACCTACCTGAAACTGATGCTACATAGGGGTCCTGTTTTATATTTTGTCACACATGGATTTTTTCCTAATACATTTTCTGAAAGGCCCATGCTTTCCCACTGCTCTGGAGAGCACACTGGGTCATGAAGTAAAAGTATCCATGCTTATGTGGGTCTCATGTGGGGCTCTGATCTCTCTCTTTTTTTCTGTTGCTCATGTATGTACCTATTCATCCTACTTTATTATACCCAATAAATCTTAAAATCTGGTAGTAAAACAGTGTTTTTATTTCTTGTTCAAGAACAGTATCATTATCCCCACATCCTCACCAACATTTATTGTTTGAAATTCTTGATAATTGCCATTTTGACTGGGGTAAGATGAAATCTTAGAATAGTTTTGATTTGCATTTCTTGAATTGCTAAAGATGTCAAACATTTTTTCACACATTTGTTGATCAATTGTATTTCTTCTTTTGTGACGTATCTGTCAGTTCCTTAGCCCATTTATTGACTGGGTTATTTATATTTTTGGTGTTTTTTGAGTTCTTTATATAACCTGGAGATTAATGCTCTATCTGATGTGCATGTGGTAAAGATTTTCTCCCATTCTGTAGGCTCTCTCTTCACATTCTTGATTGTTTCCTTTGCTGAAAAGCTTTTTGGTTTGAACTCATCCCATTTATTGAATCTTGATTTTACTGATTGCACTGTTGGAGTCTTGTTAAGGAACTCAGTTCCTAAGCCCACTTGGTGAAGATTTGAGCCTACTTTTTCTTCTAATAGAAGGGTCTCTGTTCTAGTGCTTAAGTCTTTGGCCCACTTTGAGTTGAGTTTCATGCAGGGTGAGAAATAGGGGTTTAATTTCATTTTGTTACATGTGGATTTTTCATTTTGTTACATGTGGATTTCCAATTTTCCCAGCATCATTTATTGAATAGGCTATCTTTTCTCCAGTGAATGTTTTTGGTGCCTTTGTCCAATATGAGTTTGTCTATATGGGTTTGTCTCTGTGTCTTCTATTTTGTTCCATTGGTCTACATGTCTGTTTTGGTGCCAATACCATGTCATTTATGTTACTATGGTTCTGTAATATAGTTTAAGGTCTGGTATTGTGATGCCTCCTGCTTCACTCTTCTTGCTAGGGAATGCTTTGGCTATTCTGGGTTTTTTATTTTTCCAAATGAATTTCATGATTGCTTTTTCTAGTTCTATGAAGAATGTTGTTGGGATTTTAATAGGAATTGCATTAAATCTGTATAACACTTTTGGGAGTACGGCCATTTTGACAATATTAATTCTGCCTATCCAGGAGCATGGGAGGTCTTTTCCCATCTTTTAAGGTCTTCTCTTCAAATTTCTTTCTTTAATATCCCATAATTTTTATTATAGAGGTCTTTTATCTCATTTGTTAGATTGGTTCCCAAGTATTTTATTTTATTTTTTTAAGACTATTGTGACTGGGGTAGTTTTCCTAATTTCTCTTTCAGTAGATTTGTCACTGATGTATAGGGACATGTTTGATTTATGGGTGTTGATTTTATAACCTGCTACTTTGCTGAATTCATTTATAAGTTTTAGAAGTTTTCTGGTGGAAATTTTTATGGCATTTGCTGGCACATGGATGGAGCTGGAGAATATCATGCTAAGTGAAATAAGCCAGTTCCCAAAACCAAAAGCCGAATGTTTTCTCTGATAAGCAGATGCTAATTCACAATGCGGGGGAGTGTTAGGGAAGAATAGAGTTACTTTAGATTAGGTAGAGGAGAATGTAGGGAGGGCTGGAGGGTATGGGGATACGAAGGATAGTAGAGTGAATCAGACATTATTACTCATGTATATATGTATTCTATATCATGTAAAACCAGAAGAACAAGAAATTAAACTCCATTATATATGATGTATCAAAGTGCATTCCACTGTCATGTATAACTAAAACAAATTTAAAAAGAACAGAAAAAAGATATACTACCCCAAATGAATAAAAAAACCACATCTTAACACATCACAGCAATTTTTTTCTAAAGATTGGGACTAAAGAAAATTAATTTTTCAAAAAGGAAGATGTAAATAATGTCTCTAATATACCAGTTACATGAATACAGAAAGCATACTTATTCAAAACAAAACAAAACAAACAAAAAAAGAATAGTATCAGTCTTTTATATTTTCATATACACTTTAGAATTAACTCACTGAAATTCTGATTGGCATGATATTCAGTCTTCTACATCAGATTAGAGGAGATTGATGACTTTGAAAAAGATCAGAGTGAGAGGGCCCACAGGAGCTGATCTCAGGACTTCCCAGGGTGCTGTGGTAATAAGATGGTGTGAGTGTTTCAGATAGATACAGAGATCAGTGGTACAGAAATGGTACCATACACACATGGTCGGTGGATTTTCAACACCCATCCCAAGGTCATTCTGTGTAGGATTTGTAATCTTTCTCATAAGTGCTGAAGCTATTGGACACCTAGATGTCATAAAAAAAAAAAAAAGCAACTTCCCAATCTATGTCTCACATCATTAACCAAAAAACAAACAAACAAAGAAGAAGTTTAAAATGAATCATAGATCTAAGTGTAAAATTTAAAACTTTAAGACTTCCAGAAGAAAAGGTAGGAGAAAAATCTTTGGGACCTTAGATTAGCACAGATTCCTTGATTAAGCCATAGAAAGTAACTACCATGAAAGAAAAATTGGGGGCTGGGGTGGTGGCTCAGTGGTAGGGTGCTTGCTTAGCATGTGTGAGGCACTGGGTTAGATTCTCAGCACCACATATAAATAAAGAAAGAAAATAAAGGTCTATCAACAACTCTCTATATATGCATATATATGTATATATATGAAAGAAAAATTGAAGATTGGACTTTAAATGTAAAACTTTTGCTCTTTAAAATACAGTGTTAATAAATCAAAGAGATGACAAAGTAAAAACTTTAAGATAATAGTCATAAGGAAACAGAAATTACTATCACAATGAATTACCAGTACAGATCTTTTAGCTTTATTTTAATTTATGAAAGTGGATAATACTAAACTCCAGCGGTGTGTAAAGCAACTGGAATGCTCCTGCATTGCTAGTGGCAGCATAAAATCAGAGTCACTTTAGAAACAATTAGACAATGTATTAATTATCAAATGCTGTATCATTAAAATATGTTTATATGTAGCAGTTTTAAACACCATGCATTTACTATCTTACAGTCTCTATGAGTCAGGAATCTAGACAGAACTTTATTACCTTCTCTGCTTCAGGGTCTCTATAAGGCTGCAAAGTGTCAGTCGCACTTGGGAGTCTCACCTGAGGCACAAAGGGGTGGCTCCTTTCTCAAATGTATGTGGTTATTGTCAGAATGAAGTTCCTTGCTGCCGTCCAGTTGAAAGACTTGGTATAGTGCTGCTTGCTGATTGCTCTGCTTTTTGCCAATGGACCACACAATACAATACTTCACCACAGCCACGAAGGAAGAGAACAGAGTCCACCAGCACAGGGAAGCTACAGCTTACCTGATGTAACCATGGGAGGTATATTCCATCCTCCTGCTGCATTTTATTGATTAGAAGTAAGTTACACTCAAGGGGAGGAAGTATTACACAAAATATCAGCACATAAATTCCAGGAGGCTAGGATAATTTAGGGCTATCTTAGAGTTTATCCACCATAGCTAACTTCTTATAAGGTTATGTGTTACATTTACCAATGACTCTGCAATGTCATACCTATATTCAAGAGAAATTCAAAAAATATGTTCACCCAAAGATCTGTACAGGTATGTTTATAACAGCTTTATTAAAAAATTGCTCCAAAATGGCAACAACCCAAATATCTATCCTCTCTTGAAGGATAGCTGAAACACTATTCTGCAAACAAATCAGCGGTTGCCTGGGCTGTGAACTGGAAGGGGATTAGACACAAAGCAGGGAGCTTTTTGGTGATAATGGAAATGGTCTACCCATTGATTTCAGTGGTACTCACACAATGTATATATTTGCCAAACCCATGGAACTATCCTAAAAAGGATGATTTTTACTGTGTGTGGATTATACATCAATACATCTGTTTTAAGATGAGTAGGTAAAAACTTTAGTACTCAAAGCTTTTAATTGTTGTTAAAGGAGAGAGAGTTTGAGGTTCAACAAATGGGTATATTCTAGCTTCCTAATGAAGTTTTGAAAATCAGCTCTTTTTTTTTTCCCTATGTGCTGATTCCTCCTCTTCAGTAAGACTGCATACTCAACTTATGACCATTTATGGAATTGAATGAATATTTAGCTCTTCCATCACCTTGTAACTTTGAATATTGAAGGCAAACGTACAAATACATAAACCTTGAAGAAATTAAAACCATCTTTATTAACATGTAAAAGCCTAAGGGTCACCAGTATTGCTACTTGCTTTTGGACAATACAAGGATTTTTAAAGACTTTAAATTCCCTTTATCCCCTCCTAACATAAAAGCCAATGTGGTGCATTTAAAAATTTTAAAACTACACATTATTGTGTCATGCCAGCCATACAGTTAGATTTGCCTGTGTACAGTTTTAGCATTTTTAAAATTTGTTTATCTTTTTGTAGCAGATCTCCCTAGGGTCATTTTCCTTCTAACTGACGTATGTCCTTCAGTCAGTCTATAGTCGACACCCTGTTTTTCATTCATTTGAAAATGTCTTCATTTTTCCTTCATTCTAAAATTATATTTTTCCTTGATAAAGGATTCCATGTTGGTATTTTCCCCCAGTGGACAGAAAATACCTTTCTTTTGTCCTTTGACTTCTGTGGCTGCCACTGCATAATCAATTGATTGTCTAAAAGCTTTTCCTTTGATGATAACAAGTCTGCTTTCTATGCCTACTTTTCTCTTAGTTTTCTGCACTTTTATTTTCTTATAGTTATTTCTTCTTTTCCTTTTTTTTCTTTATTTTCCATTGGATGTTGAATCTGTAGATTTCTGTCTTTCATTATTTCTCAAAAATTCTCAACTGCTATTTCTTTAAATATATTCTCCTCCTTATGTGACACTATGTCAGCTCTTCTCATCATACACTTTTATATCTCTGATGCCTTCTTCTGTATTTTCTCTTTCTGCATTTTAGGTAAGCTGATCTGTTTTTTAATTCACTAATTCTTCAGCCTGTTCAATCTTCTATTAATCAGTTGAGTTCTTAATTTCAGTTGTATTTTTATTATTTTTAGGTTACCTATCTGTCCAACAAAGATATCTTCATGCATTTCTTTATTTTGTCAAACATATTCAGCATAGTTGTTTGGGGATCTACGTTTGATCATATCATTATCAAAATTATTGAGGCTGTTTCTGTTATCTGCCATTTCTCACTTACGAAATCTAATTTCCTTGTGCCCTTGTTTATCTTTATGAGAATATTGTATTTGAAAATTATAAGTAGAAATCATTTTAGGTTTACAATGAATGCACTTTATTCTAGAGAATTACATTCACTGTATCACTAATTGTGGTTACCGTCAGTCCAGAAAACCCAGCTTATAGCTTGAGATTCCATGGACTTCCTAGTGAATCTGAACCAGGACTGTAAGCCTATGAGGGAGTCGTTCCACCAATTGAATACTGTAACCTCGAGGTTGTAGCCTTTTGTGATCCTGGCAAACAAATAAAGAAGGTATATGAAGAATAAAGGAATACAATAAATTATATCACAGGATGCCACAAATAAAAAGGTAGACTCTGGGAAACTCTAAGTCAAGCAAACAGATTTCTTCATCAAATACACTAAGAAGAGTGTATAGACTGACTGAAGGACATACTTCAGTTAGGAGGAAAGTGATCCTAGGGAGATCTGCTACAAAAAGATATAAAAATTGTTTTCTGTTAGAAACTGGACTTCTGTTAGGCCCTGGACTTTAATTTACTAACTTCCTTTCTGTTAATGATGATTTCTATTTTTTTAATTTTTTATTTTTAGTTGTAGGTGGACACAATACCTTTATTTCATTATTTATGTGGTGCTGAGGATCGAACATAGTGTTTCACACATGTGAGGCAAGCGCTCTACCACTGAGCTACAACCCCAGTCCCTGATTTCTTTTTTAAATGTTTTTAAATAGTGATGGTTTCTTAATATTATGAAATTCCTAAGTCATCAAATTTCCCATTATCTCAAATTTCATTTAAAAAAATTATAGTTTGAGTCAGGATCCAAATACATTGTCATTGTTTCCTTAGTATGTGTTTAGGTATTTTTAATGTCTGGCATTTTAATGTCTGGTTTAGGTATTTTTAATTTCCTTTCCAACTCCTTCACTCTTCTTAGTGTATTTGATGAAGAAATCTGTTTGCTTGACCTAGAGTTTCCCAGAGTCTACCTTTTTATTTGTGGCATCTCTGTGGTATTCCTTTATTCTTCATATACCTTCTCTATTAGTTTGCCAGAACTCCCAAAACAAATGTCACAGAAGCGGGGGCTTACACAACAGAAATCAGTTTCTTCACAATTTTGCAGGCCAGATGTCTAAAATCAAAATGTCAACAGTGTTGCCCGCATCCATGCCTACCCTTCAGAAGGACCTCTCTCCTTGGTTTATAGATAGTTGTCACCTTCTACTGTCTTCACATGGTCTTTTGACTGTGTTTATGTCATTCTCCCCTTCTTCAAAACCATATTGAATTAGGGCCCACCCCAATTGACCTTACTGAACTTTACCTCCTTAAAGACCCCAGCTCCAAATACAGTCACATTGTGACATCCCAGGAGATAAACACATGAGTTTCGAGGGGAACCGTAGCCTAGCCCATAACACTTTGGGAACTGATAGTTGCATCTAGAGATGTGATTAGTTAAGTTGCTGTTAACGTAACTTTATAAGTTGTTATGTTCTTCCAGGTGTAATGACAGGGTTTGGTTGCTACTTTTTGTGTGTGTGACATTGTGTGTAGAACAGTAGGGAGTAAGGAAGATGGTACATACCCCTGGAAATGGGCACAATCTAGAGTTGGCCAGTTACAACACAGACTCCAAGTGCCCTTCCCTGTGAGCTGCTGTTGCCATGTTTAGGTCGGAAGCTTGAGTGTCAGAGGGTTTTCTCATTCATTGGGGCAGGGAGGGGTTCTCTGTTGCTGGGGACCAGTCTTAGTCTTGGGTAGGCCCTATGTACCTTGATCTTGGGGACACAGTCATGTCAACACTCTTGAACCTCCTTCTCCTCCTGGCACCAAACTCTACCTGGTCTGGGGAGTCGGTCTTGGGAAGTTTTCCATTCCTCCCTCAGCACATGTCTGCTGGGTATTAGTGTAGGGTCCTGGGCCCATGCCCTTTTCCTACCTGCTGACCCAGGATTATAGAGGAGTTTTCTTTCTTCTACTCTCTCCCCAAGCCACAGAGTGTCTTTTACCTGTGACCTGGGGGCAAAAGGGCTAGCTGTCCCTCTATCTGATGCTTTTGCTTTGTAGGAGAGAAGGGTCCAGGAAAGCTGGTGTTGCTCAGTGCCTGTTTCCCAGCAGCAGCTGACCACATCCAGCAGGCCTGTACCATCCATTTAGAACACCTCGCAGAGGTCTGTGGGAAAGAGGCTCAGTGCATGTCAAACTCACCTTGTCTCCCCAGCCCACCCCAACCCCACTGCAGGTACTTTAGCTGGTGGTACCCAAGGCCTCGCTTGGCTAGTCTTTTGTTAAATGTGTTGACTTCTTAGGGGCTTTTATGGTGGCTACCTCTTTCTCCTGGTTCTGCTGAGGGCCAGGCAGTCGAGTCCCTTTCCTCCTTTGAAGGATGTGCTCCTTTCTGGAATTCAAATTTCTTCATTGTTACCCAACTTTAGCTGTTTAATGGATTCAAGAAAAGTGATTATTTTTATATATTTTTCTAGTTCTGGTGCTGTTCTTTTATGTCTTTCAAAAATTTTGACTCATTTTGAAATACTAGGCTATATTACTTACTTTATGGGCATGTCTTTTCTTTCATTATTTGTAGAAATATAATCTTTCTCCTTATCATTTTTCAAATAATAATTTTCTATGCGATTTGACTACAATCCTTTCCTATGGACCATTCTTACATGAAATTAGTTTCCCTGAACTTGTAGGATGAATGGATGACTTTGGATGACTTTTTAAACTTCGTGGCTTTGGTGATTCCTGTGGCTTCATGGTGTTTTCATGAAGTGTTAAAAAATATGGCCTTTTACCTTTTACTAAGAGTTCTTGGGGTGGGGGGAAGGGGAAAAATAACAGAATGAATCAAACAACATTACCCTATGTAAATTTATGATTACACAAATGGTATGCCTTTACGCCATGTACAAACAGAGAAACAACATGTATCCCATTTGTTTACAAAAAAAAAAAAAAAGAGTTCTTGCTCTATTCTCCCTTGATTTTACCTAGGGTCACATGTACCCTGTATCTTCTTCTTTGGTATCTACTGTCCCTGTCTTGCTCAATTTGAATTCTCTTCCTGCAGTTTCTTCTGATTGTGGAATTCAAAGGAAATTCATTCCAGTCCTTTCAGATCCTACCAGGGACCCCTTGCCTTACCCCTCAGCCCTGCAATTGGAGCATGTGAACCTCTGCTGGTTCCATCAGTCTTATGAGACCACTCTCTCAGCTTGGTTATTTTTAGAATTTCCCTAGTCTCAAACTCATTTGATCCCTCCTCTCACCCAATGTCGGTAAGTATGAACTAAATTTTGCCAGAATTAACGTACAAACAAAAGACATGATTTAAGTTTAGCAAAAATGACTAGTATCTGCAGGGGACTGATTTTCTACCATTCTTCTTTATTACTCAGTGCAATGAATTCATCTCAGAGTGAAAGCCACACTTTCAAATCAATGGATTTCCTTGAGTCACATTTAGTTAATCTGAAAAATCATCTGTGTGAAGGAAGACATTGAAATAAAGTGGTTTAACTAAAAAGGCTTGAATAACTTTATGAATAGTGAAACCCTCATAGTTAAGAGGAAAGAATTAAAATAGTGCTTTAGTGTCAGTCATACCTCTGCTTCCACCGGCTGGTTGACAACTCTAAAACCAAGAAGTGGTTTTCCCATTCTATGTGGCCTTGTGGCAAGGCAGAAAGGGGGCAGAGTTATTCCTCCATTTACCTGCTCTCTTCCATCTCTGATCACTGTAAGCAAAAGGATGAATTAGCTGTAGCCCTTAATCTTAAGAGGTTAATCAGTATCACATCATATCTAGAGAAGTCTGCTGGGAAGTCAGGCTCTTGTGTTAATTGAAATCTTCATAAGTGTTGGCAGTACTTTGAAAAGGTATGCGGGACTCTTACCACATATATTTGACTTCTGCTTCCAGCTGAGATAGAGTAATAAAGACCAGTCATACCTTTCCAACTGAAACAACTAAAAACATGAGAATATCTGAAAGAATGATTTTCAAGGCACTAGATATTATATTGTGAAGAATACTGATCCCAAGAGATGAGAAAGAAGGTGAGCTCTCCTATTATCCCACTGTATTGCCTTGAGAGAATTTCCAGGCCGAAACACAGGGAGGGGCCTCTGTGTGAAGCCTAGTAGACTCCCTCAGCTGAGATAAACAGTCTGGGGGGACCAAAGCAGCTAGAATTTGCAGGACCAGAGCACCAGAAGAGAGAGAACTCTGGAGGTCTTCAGAGGGTCTCACACAAGTATTTAGAAAAGTACCAATAAGTATACACAGGGAGGAAACTATTTAAAAACCCAAGACAGAATGCCAAAAGGATAGGCAGTTACAGTACTGGATGCCCACACAGGGTGGGAAAGAGTTCACAGAACAAAAAGACTTCCCCGGATAATTATTCTTCAGTACTGGGGAATAATTAGCCCTAGCAAAATAGTACACTGGTCCTGTCCAACAAGACCCAAAGGGATCGAACGATTTCCAAGTAATGTCAGTGTACTGAAAAAAAGCTTATGGAAATTTATAGGGATACAAAAATATTCAGCACCACACAAGGTAAAAGTCACAATGTCTGGTAACCAATCAAAGATTATCAGGAATGCAAACAGGCAGGGAAACGCAACCCATCATAAGAATGACCAATCACCTGCAACCAACTCAGAGCTTACATGGATGTTAGAACCAGCAGAGGATGACGTGTTCAAGAGGAGAGACATGGAAGACATTTTGAACTAAAGACCAAAATTAAACTTCCAGAGATGAAAACTTTAGTGTGTGAGATAAAAAATACACTGAATAGGATTGACGGCAGATTAGAAGAAAAGATCAGTGGACTTGAAGACAGAATTGGAAACTATTCAAAATAAAACACACAAAGAGAAAAAGAAAACACTTGAAAGACACAACATGCCAAACAAATGAAAAGCCCAGAACATTAATAAGCTATGAATTACCTTAAGTGGACTAATACCTATGGAGTTGGTGCCCTGGTGGGGGTGGGGGAGTGGGGGACCCTGAGGGGCAGAAAACAATGTATTTGTGGAAATAATGACTGAAAATGGCCAATTTAAATCAGGAGTCATATCCCTCAGGTCCGAGAACTGAACAAACCCCTAGCACGTGAAACATGAATAAAACTATAGTAAGGCACATAAAAATCTTGATGTGGTAAAACCAGTGATAAGTGGGGGGGGGGGGGAGTCTTAAAAGTAACTAGTGAAAAAATACATGAAAAATAAGAATGCCACCATATCTGTTACTGGAAACAATCCAAGGCTACGTTTGTGGTCGTTATCCTCAGAGAAAAGGCAAATTGCCCACCAGTCATTCTCCATACCCTTTACTGGTCCTCTGATACCAACATTAGCCACTTTATTGCCAAAGTCATCACTGTTTGATTTAAAATAGACAAAATTCACAGCCGCATCCCAAGGCATGGCACTGATGAGTTCTTACGAACAGAGCTGTCAGGCAAATGGGCTCCAGCTATTCTGTGCTCAGGTGACTCCTTTCGCAGGCCTTTCGTGCTCCCTTTGCAATTCCTCAACCAATAAGAGCATTTTAAAAACCTCCTCCCTTGTTCAGAGGTGGAGAGGTCCTCTTGCACATTGCCTGGTATGCACCCCTGTTCGCTGTTTCCCCTGCCGCTCATTCATTCGTTCCCGGTCCCATTTCAGGTTTGTAGCTCTCGCCTTGTGCCTCTGGACACCTCAAGACAGGCAGCGGCCGACTGTCCCAACTTATTCCATCTCCTGTACTCTAATCCCGCACATGCAAGCCGCTCACCCTTCAAGGCATGCTGAGGCAGACGTGGGCCCACTCTGGCCAACAAGCGGACTGTAAGTTCTCATGGCCAAATTAGTCTGTAGAGGTTGGGCATTAAAATCCTGAAATCCAAACGCCCCGACTGAACTCTCATACAAGTCACGAGCAGAAACCTGCCGAAAGATCTGTGCATCCTCTGATGTGCGAAGGGTTTGCACTGATAGTTTGCAGCAGTAGCGATAGGTTTTGAACCTGTGGTGTGGACCGGGCAGTGGTGTCACGACCACCCTATGAAGCAGATGCTTTCAATTCATCTTACAGTGGCAACAAGAAACTCAGTCAAGGTCACAATGGTGGAGCCGGAATTTGAACCCCACCAAACTGGCCTTGGAGCTTACTCTCACCCACCCTTTAAGTCTCAGGAAACAGTGGGATGGACAAGAGGAACACTGGACAGGTTCAACATGAGGTTGGTGCCTCTGTGCCTCGCTCCTCTCATTGTGGATGCTGGGGGTAAATGTCGCCCACTTTCCCTACCCCAGAGGCCAGTTGAGGAATAAATGAAGAAGTATGTGATTTTACAAAATGGTTTTACAAGTCACACGAATAGAAGGCATTCAGAGAGGCTGGCCTGGGTAGGGTGGCTCAATGGGCGGAAGGAGCAAGCGCTGCAGCCTTAGGTCCTCTCTGCTCAGGCCCTGCTCTTCCCAGCTGCTTCTTGGCACTCATTTCTCAGGCCCAGGCAACTTTGCCCCAGAGTAAAACAGTTCGTCTGCTAGTTTTAATTCCCAGATTAATATGAGACTCAAAATTAGATTAAAATTGGATTGGATCGTCTTGGTCCATCTCTTCCACATAGGGAATGAAAGTCACAAATAAAGGGACAAAAAAAAAATTGTTTTGTTGTCTGTAATTAAAAAACTCAAGATGACAAATTCAGAGGAAACCAAGTCAACTAAGATTTCTTAAAACCATATGCCTCAAGTTAAAAAAAGAAAAAGAAGAAAAAAAAAAAAAAACAAGGAATGCAAGAGGAAGGAAAGGGGAAGGAAAATCCCACCTTCATCATGAAATAAAGAATGGAAAAAGCCTCCTACTTTAATGGTCTTGAGAGCACTAATTTCTTTGCAAGTTTTGCCAGAGCCCTGGCTGGTCCACCCCCAGCGGTAATATGGAGGCTGCACAAGCACATCTGTCCTGCTATAATTAAGGTGCAGAGCAGAGCAGCAGGTGCGAACTTCTCATCCTTCAACTTGACTCTTAAACTGCTTGTGTTCTTGTAACCTCAAGTCTTAACTTGTTAAAAGTGAGATTTGGAAGGTCATTAGTCTATAACAGGGACAAGGTACTGCAGACATTTCTTTAAAGCAAAATTAGAAACAGCTACCTAACACATATCAGCCACTTTAAGGTGTTGCCATTTCACATTTTCTGAGGGAGGGGGACTATTAATTCCAAGGAGATTAATATTCACATGAGCATGGTATTGAAGCCAGATTAGAAGACTTCCACTAGGAGAAAGTCTCTCAGCAAGTGCTTTGGTTTTCTGACTCAATCCTCTCTCAACGTAATTTAGGCACATAGAGATTCCCTGATGCAAAGGGCCCACTAACGCTAAGTTTTTGTCTTATTTTCTTGTTGAAAATTTATTGATAGAAGATTTTGAATTTTAAGTACCCTCCCCCAAAGAGCTGAGGCAGCAAAACTTCTCTGTGAAATTGGTTCCATTTAAAACATCTCAATGTGATCCTAAAATAATTATAACTTAGAGAGGCAGATGTGGTTTGGTTCTGAACCATTCTTACACTGTGCCTTTTCATGGGATGGGAGAGAAATCAGTGACAGGGTGCCAAGAAGACATACTGAGACAGAAGGCAACTGTTTCTTCAGGAACATCCATAAAGATCTGGGTCAGAGACGGTGACAGTACCTGTTGGGCACAGAGGTTGCAGCACTGGCCAGAGAACCAGCTTTCCTCTCTGAACATTAGGGATGCTCATGCCAGTTGCAGGGCTCTGAGAGTTTGAGGGAAGAGTCACTACTTCTTCTTGAATATCTGCTGCGGGAACCAAGAAGAAGTACTTGGTTGACAGTGGTTATCTGGGTCAACAGAAAAAGGTTTTGGAGTTTAACTCTCGGCAAAGAAACGATCCCTGTTGATCAAAGGCAGATGCTACACACCTTGCAGGGACATGGGCAGCCTATGATGCCATCCAAACCCAGCAGCTACAGCTTTGCAAATTACTTCTTAGTTGTGGTGATAAATCAGAGACGAACTAAAGGATTTTGGGTCCAATCTTGGATGTGACTTGTTAATGAATTAAAGACATTTTCCATTGTAAGAGAGTTTTTTTTTTTTTTTTTTTTTTAAATAAGACTAAATTGTCTCTTGCATGCGGGAATTACTAATGCTACTGCTGTTGTCCAGGCTATGCCTGTCTCAAATCCTGCTCTAAAACAGGTTTAGAAAAGCCCTTTGGTAGGCCAGGCAAATGTAGTCAATCATCCCCTTAATTTAACTTACTGTTTGCATCCTTGAGCTACAAACACTAGATCCAGTTACCAGTTCATCAAAGTTGAACCTACCTCTCTCCTGGCCACCAGCAAAACCTCTATGCTTACAGCTGTACCAAGTGCATACAATCTTCATATAACATTTGAATTTGTAGTTGGGTTGGGCATGGTGATGCACTCCTGTAATACCAGCTACCGGGGAGGCTGAGGCAGGAGGATCTCTCTTCAAGGACAGTTTGGGCAACACACCGTGAGACCCCTTCTTTAAAAAAAAAAAAAAAGAATTCAGCTGTTACTAGGAATTTCTGGGGCCAAGAATTTTCTAAGAGGTCAGGCTTACAACTTCCTTGGACCAATGAAAAAGTGTCATGGCCCAAACTTCTGGCACTTTGAGTGCTAGGAGATGCAAAACACAACACAACACAGAGTTTGTGTACAACCTTGTGTAATCTCAGCATAATACTCCCTGCACATACAAGCTCAAGATATTGTTCAAATTTACACACTACCAGCTGTCAACTTCTTCCTCTCATGCACACACACGCACACACACAATCTGGGAACAGAGACAAGAACTTTTTGCTCATATTTTTTTAATGTATCACAATGAGCAGGAAACATACTTGATGAAATATTTTCAAAGGAGTATATTCAATTACCATCTACAATCAACTTAACTATGACAACAAAGTTTTTGTGACAAATTTCTTTTTTCAGTTTGAAAGTTCCATGTGGTTCTGTTTGTTAGTCTCCATGTATTTTGGTACAGTTCAAGATCAGCATTGTTACAGTAACAAAAAAGCTAACAAGACTACATTATAGAAAAACACCAAGAACATCATTTTTGGTTTCACTTGCTCTATTTTTTTTTTGTTTTTTTTTGTTTTTTTTTTGTTTTGTTTTTGTTTTTTTGTACATTGCAAAGGCTGTTCATATACCTCTTCACCTCAGGGTCACGTTCATTTATGATTCCTTTCCTACCCAAACTTGCCCCCCTCCCCCCTGAAGAAAGTAAACAAACAAAAAAACTAGTCAAAGCTTTGTTTCACAGTGGGCAGTATCTCAGCGCCAACAAACAACCAACTCAATTTATGCTTCTATTTAAAATGTTTTAATTTAATTTATTATTTAAAAAAAATATATGTCCATGAACATCAAGTGCACTGGCTTGGGTCACTGCCTCTCTCTCCTGCAACTTCCTGCCATGCCTGAAGAACTCAGGTTTACACATGCCGTCTGTTTTACTTTATTTTCAATTGTGTAAAACTTTGGCCACATTCATCTCTTTAAATAGCATTTAATTAAAAAAAAAAAAAAAAACTTCCTAGACGTATCAACTCTTCTGTGTGTGTGTGTGTGTGTGTGTGTGTGTGTGTGTGTTTTCCTTTTTTTAAGTTTCTTTTTGGAAGGATGGAGAAATGGATAAAATCACTCCCATTCTGTGCATCAAGAGCTGGTGCTACGACCCAACGTGTCTGGCACCAACCCACACTGTGGAGTATTCGAGAAAACCAAAAACAAACAACAAAAGCAAAGGAGCAAACAAACAAAAAAAACCACCACCAACAACCAAAAAGTGAAGTGCCAATGGAGGTTACGAACTAATTTAAAAAGTGAGTTCAGATACCCTACGCAGCTACCCACTACACAGCAGACAGGAATAGATTCCCCGAGCGGGATGGAGTCCAACAGTTGAGCGTTGTGGTGAGTTCATGCTTTGTAAATGCTAGAGGTCACAGCCACTGTGGATGTCAGCCCACCAACTTGTGACCAGCTCATGTTTGACTTTGACTTTGCAACCTCATTGACTGCTTTGCTACTTCTGGGTTAGTGCTGAGAATTACTCTTCTTTTTTTTTTTTTTTTTTTTTTTTTTTTTTTTTTTAATGAACATACACGTGGGTGGAACAGTCGTGGAGGAAAGCATTAAGTGCGCGACCCACTCCAGGTGGAAACGATCACATACCCCTCAGAGGGATGCTGGTAGGTGGGAGCATGCTTAGCCAATCTACCCAACCACCTTATTGTTGCCAAACACACCCACAAGGTCAAGGCATGGCATAACAGAACACTGACAGTCACTGCCTCACAGAGGGAGGATGGCGTAGTAGCAAAAAAAAAAAAAAAAAAAAAAACAAAAACAAAAAACCAACCAACCAAACAAACAAAAAAAAACCCAAATTAAAAGCATCAGGGAAGGGGTAGCAAAATCACAAAGGAACCTAAAGTTGATGGGGGAGGGAAAGGGACAGAAATTGCACTATTACCAAGCAATATCATTTTTAGAAACAGTTTTTAGAGAAAACCTAGCAGAATTTGACAGGTAAAGCTAGTGTTAAATTGTTAACTGGTGTCACATAGAGAACCAAAAACAAAAACAATTATTTTCTATGATACAGACACAGAGTAACATACAACAGTTAAATGGCAAAAAATATATATATATATTTCATAGAGTTACAAACAAGATAAAATAATGGAAAACAAAAAAAACTGTACAACTTTAAAATTTAAAAATGTTCATCTCAAACACAGGGAGAAATACAAGAATTTTTGTTAAAAGGAAATAGCTTGTTAAAACAGTAAATGTTTTGCGTACTTGTTTTTGACACCTTATGCTACAACTGGATACTGATATGAATAGTTACGATGGTATTCTTTAGAATTTCTACTTAAAAAATTAAAAAGGAATTTGCACTGTGCATCAGCCTAGTTAGAAATATGTACAACAGTTCAGATCTACTCTTTCATTAACTAAAAACAAATTCATAAAAATAGTCCCGGCTAAAAAAGAAAAAAAAAAAAAAAAAAAAAGAAAGAAAGAAAGAAAGAAAAGAAAAAAAGAAATCCATTTTCAGATCTTGGAATGCTCCAGTCTTTTGCAAAGTCGATGAGTGGCTTCAGCACTGGGGAAAGAAGCCTGAAAGGTGACCAATGGAACCTGTATTCACAGTCTTCAAAGTTCCCTTTTGAAACATAAGGAGAATGACGGGGGAAAAGGACTTCACACTTTTGGGGGCGAGGGGAGATTGTGTCTGTTGATGTTTGGCTATGAAAGTGAAACAGCAAAGCATCTATTTGTCTCCAACACCTACATTTTAGCAGCACAAAGTTTTCCTTTCAAAGTTCAGACCGTTTTTAAGATTAAAAAAGGGGGCGTGTAGCATTGTGTTGTGTTACAAGAATATGGACACTGACGTACACACAAGTGCCTCACGTTCGCTTTCCTCTTCTGCTCTCTGTACACTGCTATCTGCTTCTTTGTTGGCTGCGCTCTGGAACACTCGCCGCTCAGACTGCCTAACACAAGGACAAAACTTTGAAGTAAAAAATGTGTCTTTTGGTATATGGAATTGTCATTAACAGTGGCCTCTCTGCTTGCAGAAGAAGCACATAACAACCTGGGAATCTTTTGTTTTACTCTTTCTTTTATTAAACTAAGTCTTGTTTGTTTAAATCAGAAACAAATTCTCAAGTAACAAGAACCCTTTCCCTTTTTTCTGCATCAGCAGTGAAAGGGTGTGTCTTTGGATTTTATTTAAAGCATGAAATTTCTTTTTCTGAGAGAGGAAAGAAAAAAACACAAATACAAAACCAAAGGCCAAACCCCTAACCAAAACTTTTTTTTTTTTTAAAAAGGAAAGTACACAACCCAATTACACAAACTGAAACAAATGCTTTAGTTTAGGAAAAGAATATTTGAAGCATCTACCAAACAAGGAGGAAAAGAAGGGGGTACAGAGAAAAGCCAAAGGAAGGATAAATAAAAAATAAATTTACAAGGCTACAGACAAAGGTAACTAGAATTATATGCCTTTAAAAAGTTTCAACTTCCCAACCAAAAATAATCTGTGAGGATCCTAATGACCCCTAGAATCCTTTGAAATTCTTTCTTTAGTTTTATAAAATAATTCTGCAGCTACCCTCTAAGAAATGAAGGCAGCTACCTTAAGTGGGAGATTATGGGATGGGACTTAGGAGGAGGAAAGAGAAAGTGGAGTTTAGGGACGGAGGGGAGAAAAGTTTAGGCAAATCAACGGATTGTAATCTATCTGCTAGGGATGAACAAGACGACATCAAATGAGGAGCTGTCAGCTGGACCATACAAAAAGCTAAATGTACACAAAAGGTTTTTCCTTTTAAATCTACCATACTGCTTCAGTTCATTTCCAATGCAACAATCTACTCAACACCAAAAATGGTCATATCTATCATAAATACAGAAAGTCAGTTTTTTAAAACTTATTTTTTTTAAGCTACAAGTCCTCAACACTCTTTGTGTGTGTGGGTTTTTTTTTTTTTTTCTGAAAGTGGGAGTGCTTAACTTTTCCCCTTGAAATTGGCTTCAGCAGAAAAGCTATCCTTAAAAATCCCCAGAAAGCTAAAGCAGTTCACATTGTTTTTTCTCAAATACTTTCTGCCCATTTTTTTTTTTAAATTAACAAAACAAAACAAATCTTTTCTGGAACCAAAAAAAAAAAAAAAAAAAAAAAAACCAACTGAAAAAATAATATATATAAAACAATGATTCTGAAAACAGAACAAAGTGTGAGCGATTGACCTGAGAATAAAAAGACATTACATTTCTTTTTTTTTTTTTTCTTTTAGCAAGCCATTGGTATCTGAATGCTAAGATAGCAAGAAATTTAAAACTGCAACAAGGTGGACTGCTTTCCCATACAGTGCATGCCGGGCTCCTCTGTGCTATCAAGGTGGGGCGTTTATTGAAAAGGGGCAAATATACAAGGGGTTTAAGCTCCGAAGACATGGGGGAGGCCCTGCGGACTTCTGTTTCCCAGACCAATAGTACCTTCAAAAGGACACAATGTAACAGGGGTAGGTTTTTTTTTTTTTTTTGTTTTTTTTTTTTTTTTTAATATTAAAAGAAAAAAAAAAAAAAAAAAGACGAGAATGTAAAATCACCGGCATAGATAGGTATATGGGAAAACAACCCACGCTTTTTTTTTTTTTTTCCTTTTTTTTGTGTTTTTTTGTGTGTGTTTTTTTGTTTTTTTGTTTTTTTGGTTAGAAGCTTTGGAATTGCAGTCAGTCTATTTTTGAAATTGGTTTGTTATTAATTTTTTTATTTAAATTCATTTGTTTGTATTGTTCATCTTCAAAGCTTACAATCTGAAGGTGTCCGTTCCTACACTGGTCAGACCACTGTCCTTGGGGCAGCTGGGGTCTTTGGGACCCTCCACCGGGCTCGCCGGTCCGTCGGACTTTTGGCTGAGATCCGTGTCAGACTCCTCCGAATAGTCGTCTGTTGGCATCGAGGGCTGAACCCCTGAGGTGCTGCATGAACTTGAGGTAACCGTTGAAGATGAGGAGAGAGGAGGGAAGGGGGCGGGCTTCGCGGCCGAGGCCCGCGCGGCCACCGGCCAGGCCTTCCTGGGGGCGTGGGGCGAAGCGGGCGGGGGCGCGGGCGCCGGCGGGGGCGGGGGGCTGTCGTTTGAGTGGGCGGCGGACTGCGAGGTAGATGCGGTGCTAGGGTCGGGGAAGCAGGCAGAGTGAGGTAATAGACTAGGGTGCTCTTTGGCGTTTCTCGCTGCTCTCGTGATTGTTCTGTGTTTGTGCAAGGCCGACTCGAGATGTTGACGCAGAGCTTCCTCCCCACACAGCGCGCTCTCGCACGCCAGGCAGTGGTACGAGCCGCCGCCGCCGCCACCGCCGCCGCCGCCACCGCCACCGCTCCCGGTGGGGACGTGAAGCACCATCTCTTGCAGGTTCACCACAGACTGGCCGAAGAAGCAGAGGGACTTCAGGTGGCTCCTCGCCGCCTCCTCGTCGCCGAAGCCCGCCTGGCACTTGCGGCAGACCAACTTGTACTGCACCTTTGGAACAATGAAGGGGTCGTAGAGGGAGTCCGCACTTTTGCTTTCTGCTTCTGGCTCTTCGGGGGGTTTCGGCAGGAGGGGGGACACCTCGCGGGGGGCGTTTTTCTGCTCTTCTGGTTTGGGGGATTCTTTGGCAGGGTCTTTGTCTGGGGAAGCAGCCCCCTGGGGGACTGGGGTTTGGCTTGCTTTGGGCTGCTGCTGCTGCTGCTGCTGCTGCTGCTGCTGCTGCTGCACTTTCTGCTGCTGCTGCTGCTGCTGTTGCAGTTGCCGCTGCTGCTGCTGCTGGATTGCCTCCTGCAGACTCTGCTGGTATTGCTGGTACTGCTGCAGTAGGGAGCCCGGAGACAGCCCCATCAGGGCCTGCGACAGCGCAGGGCTGTAGGGGAACAGGCCTTCCATGCCATACATAGGCTGCAGGTACCCGCTCTGCAGGGCGCCAGGGATCTGGGGGGCGTAATAAGGAGAAAAGCCTGGTACAAAGTAAGGAAGGAACTGGCTCGTGAGCAGTGCTGTGGGGTCTGAAGTCAAGGCGGCCTGCAGGGCCTGCAGCTGAGCAGGGTCCACTGCATACTCCATGGCGGGCAGCGGGGCAGAGAGCGTGGCTGCAGCCGCCGTGGGCGCCTCTCCTTTCTCCTTCTTGGGGACAGGCAGGGGTTCACCTTTCCCTTTGTGTGCCTTCTCCTTCTCCTTTCCTTTCTCGCTGTCTTTGTCCTTACGTTGCTGCTGCGGTGGGAGCTGTGGGGTGGGGGGCAGCTGGGCTGCTGGCGGTGGGGGAGGCTGCTGCACCTGTGGCTGCTGCTGCTGCTGCTGCTGCTGCTGCTGGGGTTGAGGGGGTTGCTGAGGGGCCATCGCCATGGTGGCTTGTGCTGGGGTCGGGGAGCTCAGCGATGCTGAGGACGGTTTATTTGGTAATCCAGATGTGGGGAGGCCAGGGGAAGGAACTGTTGTGCTGGGCAGACCCATCAAGTTCGGCTTAGGAGACGTTAAAGCTAAAAGGAACGGAGACAGGAAGAGAAAGCACCAGTTAGTCCAGGGTGGCGAGGCTGAAGCTCAAGACGTTTCACCTGTGTCACTGGCACAGTCTTAGATGTCAAGGTTTCAACCTGAAAGATTCTCTCAACACCAACATTTTCAACAGAAACATCCCACCAGGCTCAGGATTGGGTAGCTGAGCATTTTGATCAGGACCCAGTCCTGGGTCAGCGCCCATCCTTCCCCTTTCAGCTAAACAACTTCCAGCACCTTCCCACCCAACATGCCACACCCGCTAGCTGGCATTGTCCTTGCCATGCACTCCCAGATACCATTGGCTCTGCCCAGTGCAATTAGTCTGGAGGCCGCAAAACTAGCTGTTTCCAGCTGAGGCTCATTTGAACCAAAGGCCTTCATCAAAGCACTACAGAAATAGTACAGCCACGAGGCTCCACCAGAAGTTGTCTGGAGAAGAGAGCCAAGGCAAGAATCCTGGCAAGGCCCCAAGGCCGCAGCAAACAAAACAGGCTCTATACATGCTCTTCCTCTCTGACCTCCATTGCTGCAACTGAATGGGTGCTTTTGGAGGCCAGAGGAGAGGACGATGGGAGTGTGTGGAGGATGGGCCTGGGAAGAAATAAACACTCAACCCACTCAGGGAAAACTGCGCCAGTGCCTTGGCTCTGCTAATGTGCTCCAAGTCTGTTGAATAAGGCTACCACCTCTTCCTGCCCCTGTGTGAAGGAGGCTCAGGAGGGTTTCAGATGCTTAAGGAACCAGTCGCACAAAGAGGAGAAAAGCTGCAGCAGAAATAGAAGAGGGCAACGCACTGACACTGACGGTTCCTAAGCCCTGACCACGGGTTATGGGTCCCAGAGGCCTCTGACCATGTTGGCAGGCCCACTTCAGTCATGCTCAGTCCTGACCACCTCTGCTCTCCAAAGCCTTCACCCAGCCCAGGGCCTCAGTCCTCCTCAACACACACAAAACACCTAGAGGGTGTGTCTGGTTCCAGGGTGATGGGAGGAGGGTGCTGTGGCTATACCAAGCTCCGGGCATGTCCAGAGCAGGGTGGTGAGGAAGGACAGCGTGCTGGATGAGGAAACGCTGAGAATAGGCAGGCTGGGGAGCCCAGAGTGCACAGGCAGTGGCCCCCAGAACTCTCCATATTCACAACATCGGAACCGCTGCTTGGCACACATCCCTTCAGGGATTTTTCACAAAAGAATATCGACTTTTACACCGGAATGTAAAATTTAAAAAATCTTACAGCCCATTAATATTTCCTGCCAGAAAGCTGGGGCAGGAGTTCCACAGCATGACACTCCTCATGATAAAACAACCAAATCAAAACCACTTAGAGCCCACACCTGGGTGAAGGCTATGGTGATAACCAGCAAGAATGGTCCACTGTTGCCTTGACTGCCAAAACCATTACATTTCAGGTGAAAATAAGGTTGCTTCGAGTTGCCAGTCCCAGGAAAACATCTGCTAACACTGGATAGCACAAGGAAGCTTCCCTCAGCATCACATAATGAACTCTTCCAGAACAGCAGAAAGGGAATGCTGAAAGTAACTCATCCAATTTCCTCAATGCATATAAGCAACTGAAACCAGAGAAGTGACTGACTGTACCAAAAAACATTCAAATGCTTGATGGTTAAATTGGTATCAATGAGGCAGAGACAGAATGGATTATGAATTCTAAACCTGGAACAAGGCTCTTTCTGTCTACCACTAAGCAATGGGCCTGCTCCATGTTTTAGGTTTGAAGCCAGAGCCTACAGATCTGGGGGGCAAAGGGGGAATATCCACAGATGCCCCCATTCCCAGGGCTTCAGGCCTTTGAGACAATGATCAGGCAGGTCAGGAGGCCTTAAATTGACTTCAAGCATGTTCAACCAGTGGTCAATCAGGGAGATTCAAATTTTAAGAAACATTTCCTGAAGCCCTGCCACTTGCCAAGCTTGCACTAGCCACACTATTAGACACAGTAGCTCAATGCACTCTCACAATAATTCTGTGACCTCGGTTTTCTGTAAGATCAGAACCAAGCAAGATATTTCGTCACCCTGAGTCTTAGTCATGCACCTCTGGAGTCAGACTGATCCTGGGTGGATTATGGCTGATGCACACTAGCTGTGCAACCTCGGATCCACTAACTGCCCTCTTGGAACCCCAGTTTTCCACGATAGATATTACAGGGATCAAATGAAAGGCCATGTACAAAGAGCTCAGCATTGGGCCCGACATACAATAAATGGTTAATAAACACAAGTTCCTTTCCTCCCATTCCAGATCAATGCTCCTGAGCTGCGGTACGATCAGGTGCTGGCAACTGGGGCACATCTGGCTACCCTGACTGATCAAGAGCACAGCTTTCTATCTCAAGTCTGCTCAAGCGGTCAGAACCTAAGTAGCACTAAACGTATACCTGTTGACTGACTGGCTCATATTGGGTGTTGTGGAAGGAGCACATAGCACTGGGAGCCCGGAGGCCTGGGTGGGAGCTCTGGCTCCTACCCTAGCTTGCTGAATGGTCTTGACCTCTCTGGGCCTCAGTTTTCTCATCTGTAAAACAAGGGGAATACATCAGACATTCTGGTTCTACTTTGTTTTCACATTATTAAGATATGCTGGGCCTTCCCAAGCCCCTGGGCCACAAGGATAATTCAGTGCCTGGCACTTTCCGTAGCTTGTTTCCTGGCTTCTGTCCGGCAGGCCTAACATCGTTCTGTGGTGTTACTTGCCAACACATATATGCAATGACTGCTCTGCTTTCTTTTCTTGTTCTCTTTGGATAAGAAACTGGGACCAGGAATTCACTACTCTTTTGTCCTGGTAAAGATGGCCAAAGCTGTAAAACTTGGAGTTTTTTCAGTCAGAAACTAGGGCTGCTTTGGGAGGTGGCAGAGCAGCCTTTGCCCTGGGAACAGGGGCACATTTTGAAGACAAGAAGGCCCTCTGAGAAGCTCTCCTTTGCTGGGCATGCACTGGCCACCATAGGCTGTTGCGTACAGGGTCTGGGATGTGGGACTTGCTGACTTCTGCCAAATGCTCACAGGACCCCATATGGGAAGGTCCAATTCAGGAAAGATGGCTGGATCCAGAGAAGCTGGGTAAGGACAGAGGACGACTTATAAGAGAGGTATGGAGGAAGAACTGCAAAATTTCCTGTTGAGAACATAAAAGCAGGTATTTATGATTGTAAACAGGTGGGAGGGAGGAAAGGGAGATGGGCAAAAGAAAATGAAGGGGTGACTGAGGATGTCTGAAGTGTGAATTAGTACCTCTGGAAGGCTAACGCATATGTGTCAAAACTAAGGACCACAGTGGCAAGTACAAGATTCCTGGTCAGTGCATTCAAGGAGAAAGATCATCTCCTTAGAAACTAGCATAGCTACTGTTTTTCTGGCTAGAAGAGAACCCTACGAGTAATAAACCGCCACAGAAGAGTTTCTCCTGATAGCAGATCTACCATAGCAGTTCTCTAAAACGGATGGCAGGGACCCCAGGTGAGGGCAGACAGTTGATTTAAATTCCCCTGGGCCAGTTTCCATTGGGTACCATCTAGACTTAGCTAGGACATTCAGCTGTCTTATATTTGCAACAAATACCGAGATGAGACTGGCATTTCATAGACCCACATGAAAGGGTCTATGATGGAAACCTCTTGAAAATTCCTTAGGAATCAGTAGGTCAGGTTCTTCCCTAGAGCACACACTCTGGTGGTGCTGCTGAACATAAGGCCTAAGGGTGGTTTCAGAGGAGAATGCTCCAACCAGGAGCTCCCATCCCTAGACTTGACTGGAAAGGCCAAGAACCCACTACATGCTGGCACTGGGGAGGTGCAGCAGAGGGAACTATGTTCCTGCTGCTTTCAGAGGAGCAGAGCGGGAAGCGCCCTGCTTGCTCAGCACTCGAGGCTTTGGGTCACCACGCAACAAAACACTAACTGAGCTTCCATGCCAAGAAGAATCACCTAGAACAGAACCCACCTGTGTTGGATGGAGTAAAGCCTGGCAAGGAGGGGCTGTTGAGGCCGGGGAGCAACACGGGAGGAATGCCCTGGAGCGCCGGATATGCTGCAGGAAGGTTGAGGGCCTGGAGAGGGGCGTTGTCAAACATCCCTTGCTGCTGAGCTGCCAGTCCAAGGACCTCATTGGCCTTTTTAATCCGGTCCAGCTCTTGCTGAGCCATCAACTGACGTACAGTGGCTGGGTCAAAGTACTCTTTCTCCTTGTCCAGCTGGCTTCCGATGGTGTCTTTGACTTTGGAGATGTGCTGTTGGGAGAAGATATGGTCACGTACAGACAGCCGAGCGCTGTACTTGATGCCACACAAAGTGCACTCTGTTTTGGGTCCCTCGTAACTGGTTTGGTTTATCCCGAAATGCTTGGCCATGCTCAACTTGGACTTCTTCTCTTTTGCCCGGGCGTTCTGGAACCAGACCTGAACGACTCTCTTTGGCAGTCCAATGTCATTGCCCAGGACCTCACACTCGAGCATAGTGGGCGTCCTGTAGTCATTAAAGCACGACTTGAGGACCTTCAGCTGCAAATTGGTCATCTGAGTGCGAAAACGTTTCTGCCCGGGCCGATCCCCGCCGTCACCGGATTTGCCCGCGGAACCACTCACACCGGGACTCGGGGAGCAGGGGTCCGCCAGGCTTGAGGTTTCACTGTAGTCCACTGTACCTTCGTTGTCGTATTCCTTGCTGTAAAAGCTCGGGGCTGGGCTGACCAGACCGGATGACAACCGATCTTCGTACTCGGACATTGCCATCATGGCTGCTTTGGTCAACCCCTCGCTGGGTGCAGAAGATGATTTGGTTTCCGTTGCTATTCCCGTGGCGCTATCGTTGTCTGCGTTGCCCTCGTCTCCTGTGGTGGTGTCCGTGATTGCGGTGTTGACAGAGGAACAGTCATCGTTGTCCAGCTTAGTTTGGTCAAAGTTTAGATTAACCGAGGACATGGAGGGGCTTTCAAAGTCTTCAATCCCTTCCACCTTGATGGAGGAAGGGCTGAGAAGAGTTCTGGGAGACAGCTCCATGGTTTTACTCACAGGTGAGAGGGGGACACCCTGACCGTCACTACTACTTGGGGGCAGGTGGGAAAAGCTAGTTCCATCAAAAATATCTCCTTTCATCTGGAGTCCCCCATCACAGTCTAAGAGCATCGCCGACAGAGTGAGGTTGTAGCCAGCTCTCTTGGCCTCATGCCAGTGCCGGGACCGGATATGAGCCTCGAGGGCAGTCTTGGCTTTGAAGAGCGCTCTGCAAAAAGGGCATCGTCTGTGGGCCTGCGCCGGGCCCACAGCCCGGAACTGTCCCTTCCTTTCCCGAGCTCGGGTGTTCTGAAACCAGACCTGCACCACGCGTTTCTTCAAGCCCACCTCATGCGCAATGTGGTCCAACATCTTTCTAGTTGGATTGGAGTCCAGCAGATACTTCTGGTAAAGAATTTCGAGCTGTTCCGGCGTAATGGTGGTCCTCAAACGCTTGTCCCTCTGCGGCTCCTCCCCTCCCGTCCCACTGTCATTTTCGCCAGGGCTCCCGCTGGCCTTTTCCTCCAGCTTCCTCTTCAGAGTGTTCATGGTGGAGGTTGGCGTGGAAGGAGAGGTGGCAGAGCTGGCAGGAATCTGAGGGATGGCCCCCGAGAGCAGCTGGCTGGCCAGGAGTGGGTTACTGGGATCAAACAGCATGAAAGGCATGTCCAGTGACCTGTCCAAAAACTGGGGGTGGATGAACTGGTTCTGTGCACTCAGGAAGTGAAGCTGCTGATGCTCCTGCCAGTGCTCAAACGATGGGAACGCCAGCTTGCACTGGTCGCACTGGTAGGGGATTAGCTGAGGAGGTAGGTTGGCCAGCTGTTGAGGAGTTGACGTGTGGAGGGGCTTGAGGGGCAGGTGGGAGAGCTGGGAAGGACTAGGGCTCGACTGGGGCAGGGGACACTGGGGAGGGGGCACTTGTGGAGGAGGCTGTGGCAGGGAGGGCGGGGCAGCCAGCTGTGGGAGCTTTTGCTGGGGTGCATTCATCTTCTGCTCCGGCTGGTCTTGCTGCTGCAGCTCTGGCTTTGGTTGTCCTTGCTTTTCTTGGGTTTGGTTTGGCTGTGCACTAGGAGGGTCAGCCTGCTTTGGTTTCTCATCACTCGCTTCTGCTTTTGAACTGAAGGTGGCCAGGTCGTCGGCCTCCGCCGTAAGCTGCAGGAAAGCAGAGGGAGCCGTATTGGCAGACGGTGCCGGGGCACTGTAGGCCTGTGAGGGCATCGGGGTGCTGCAGGAGGAGCTGGTGGGGGTGAGGATTTCCATGGCATCCATGGAGTCCTCATTTTGGCTGTCGTCCTGCCCCTCCTCATCCTCGTCCTTGTAACACAGCTTCTTCTGGTGTTTGATGAGATCGAAGATGCGCTGGAACACCAAGCTACACTTCCTGCACTGATAGTTCAGGTTGCTCGTTCGAATGTACCTGTCATTTGTGAGCTCCCGCCGCTCTCCATCTTTGCCCTCTCCCTGATTCTCATAATTTTTCCTAGCCTTCTGCCGGGCATTCTGAAACCACACCACAATGACTCGGGTTGGGAGGTTCAGTAAATTCGAGAGTTGCTCAAATTCATCGTCCTTTGGGTAAGCATTGGCATCAAAGAAGTCCTGGAGGACTCGCAGCTGGTAGTCAGTAAACCGTGTTCTGGAAGACCTCTTGCTACCCCAGTACTCCTGCTTCTGAGGTTCTGGGGAAGGAGGCCGGGAGTCGATCTTGAGCTCCTCCAGGCTGGTGATGGGAGGGTTGCTGAAGTTGTAGGGGGAGTCCTTGTTACGCTGCCGCTCTTTGAAGAGCGTGTTCCTAAACCAGTGCTTGATCACTTTCTGGGGCAGCCCGGACTTGTCTGCCATCTCTTTGATCTGCTCCTCGCTGGGGGAGTTGTTAATGTCAAAATACTGCCTGAGCACTCGGAGCTGGTCGTCGGTGATCCTGGTGCGAGGCCTCTTGTTCTGCTGCTGGAGCAGGGTTGGATTGAGCTGGTGCTGGTACAGCTGGGCCAGGTCCGCGGGCAGAGGTTCCACAGGGCCGAGCTGAGGGGGCAGCTGAGCCGGCAAGGTCTGCAGCGGCATGGTCTGCATCATCAGCGGCGAAAAGATGGGCAGCTCCATGGGCATGGAGAGCTGGGTGAGCGGCACAGAGGGCTGGGCCGGGGCGATGGTGGGCGAGGCGATGGGCGGGGCCGAGGCCGGGAGGGCCGGCGTGGAGGCCGGCTGTGGGGGTGCTGCAGGAAGCGGGGGCGGCGGGGGTGGCGGTGGCGGTGGCGGGGGCTCTGGGGTCTGGGGCCTCAGAGGGTACAGCTTATCATAGTGCTCTCGGTACTGTTTGGCAAACCTCTCCAGCTGCTTAAAGGGAAAGTAGTTCTGATGAACATGCTCTTGGTGACTCTTTAAGATCAGGATGTTGGAGAAGAGCTTGCCGCAGGAGTCACACTCCAGCTTCTCCAGGTTCTCCCCCTGCTCCGTCTTCCCACTCTTTTTCTGCACCTTCTGCTTGTTCTCATTGTACTGAATGACCAGCTCGAAGCCGAAGTTCTCCAACAAGGCCTTGGTGGCGTTCCCTCTGGCGTCCGAGGCGATGCGTGGAGGAAGCATAGAAGGCTCAGAGCCAGCCCCTGGTGCTGGCTCTTTCTTCTCTTTGGCCTTCAAGGCATCTGGCAGCAGCTCCTTTGGTCCTGCGTTGCCTTCTCCCACCTCGGCACCCTCCCTTTCTCTCTGGTTTTCTTTTTCCTTTTCTTTGATGACCAATTTGTTCTTCTTTTCCGGGAGCTGGCTGGGCTGAAGGAGGGCAGAGTGGCTCTGGGACAGAGAAAGTTGACTTGGCTGTTGCTGTTGCTGTTGCTGCTGCTGCTGCTGCTGCTGCAGGATCTGCTGGTGGCTCTGCTGTGGGATCTGAACCTGAGCCTTCAGGTCTTCCAGCAGGCCGGGCCCCGTCCCTGTCAGCGTCAGCGCCCCGCTAGTCACTGGCAGGCTCACCTCGGGGTTGAGCTGGAACTCAGCACTGGGGATATAGAAAGGGAAGAGCAGGTGCTGCTGCTGCTGCAGCTGGAGCAGGGTCTCGGTGGTCATGGGGAAGTGAGGAAGGAGCGTGGGATTGAAGAGCTGAGACTGGATCAGGGCAGCCTGCTGCTGCAGTTCCTGCTGCAAGTGGGCCTGAACTTGAGCCTGGGCCTGGGCCAGTGTCTGTGCTTGTTGCTGTTGCTGTTGTTGTTGTTGTTGCTGCTGCTGCTGCTGCTGCTGCTGTTGCTGCTGCTGCCTGGAAGCAATCATGTCTGCCAGCTTCTTCCGATTGGCCTCCTTGGGCTCTGAAGGGGAAGCAATGTTGGCACCAATGGGATTCCCGAGGGGCAGCATCCCAACACTCTCCGTGGGCACTTGGCTAAGTAAGCTGGAGCTTGGAGTGATGCTGGCACTACTTGGGTTGGTGGTGGTAAAGGTGTTACTACTGCCACTGGTGCTCACGGGACTTGGTGTGGAGGAACTCAGCGGGATGCTGCCACTACTCCCGGTCCCATTACTGCTACCGCTTGCAGCCTCCAGCTTGGCTGCTCGGGCTTTGGTTTGATGCAGCACAGACCTCATGTGGATCTCTAGAGTGGAACTCTGGCTATAGGCCACGTTACAAGTGTTACACTTAAAAGGTTTGTTGTCTGGGCTGCTGGTGGGTTCTGGCTGACCAGTTGCTGATTCTTGAAGGGCTCTCTTTAACTTGTGCAGGTGGGAGACCGAGTTGTAGTGCACCAGCAGTATGTTCTTTTGAGTGAAAGATTCCTTACAGACAGTGCACTTGTATGGGCGAGAAGGGTCTAGAAACTTTTCCATGGTAAAGTTGGGGCCTTTTCTGAAAGGCAGAGCTCTCTTTGGCTCTGAGCCTGAATCTTCTTGTACTGACCCAGAGTCACTGCCCGTGGGGCTCTGTTTATCTTCCAAGTCACTCTCTTCCTCCTTGTCTTCTTCGACAATTATGGTGTGATCTTCAGCCAGGGTGGGGTCTCCCATGGCCAGAAGGTCCCCATTGGCCAGAAGGCCACCATAAAGCTGCTGAATGTCGGCCTCACTCAACTCCAGGTGGCTGGTTTCAAGGTGTTTTTTCAGAGCCTGGAATGTTCGGAAACTGCGCTGACAGAGACAGCACATGGTGGCGGCTCGGATCACGTGGTACTGAGAATGCAGCTGCAACTTTTCAACAGTCTTGAAAGCCAGGCTGCACTGATTGCAGCGGTACTTGTACACGTGGCGATCTGACACGGGCAGCTGGGGCCTCTTGGCGTGTACCTCGTTGAAATGTGTCTGGAGGGCAGCGGAAGTCTTGAAAACCTGGTTGCACCCTTTCTTCCAGCAGAGGAAGCCCGAGTCTTCTCTCACAGAGCTGGGGTCAGCCGAAGAGGGTTTCAGATCTCCGCTGTGCTCTGTGCTTGCGGATGGCAAGATGTTCTTTCCCAGATCCTCTGAGGTTTCTGGAAAAAAAAAAATCAAGCCCAAAGATAAAGAGGTCTTGTTTCCAGGATGGCACCCAGAGTCACTACAGGCTTCACAAATGCAGGAAGTGCCCAACCCGATCAAGAGAATCTGCACAGAGCTGATAGAGTGCATATTAAAAACAGGGTACACATGAACAGAGAGGAATAAAAGGATACAAAAGTTTTATTCATAATAAGCCTATGTCATATTATAGAACTAATAGTCTTCTAAATAATATTTAACTGCTTGACTCAGAATCCAGCTTCTTAAGAATTAGTCTGAAGGTTACTGCTCTTGGAGTACTTGTTTACATTCATCTTTTATGTAACAAGAATTTAGCACAGCAGATGTGAATTAATGCTGTTCTAAGTTGTGGGGAATTTATAATAACTGTTGTCCATCACAGAGAATTTTGAACTTTACTTTCAGGCCTTTAATTCCTTGTTATGACTTTTGACTACCATTCTCTATTCAATAAGCAATGAACATTAATGTGGCAAATCATTAAAATACATTAGGTTTTCATCTACCATGAGACCATCATACCCATCAATACCCCCAACCCTTTTCAGGTCATCTGTCTACTGCCTACTAAGAAAAAACCCCAGGGAAAGAAGCCTGGGCACAGTGTGGCTGAACTCTTCCTCACTTAAACCTTAGGTGCCTAGAAGAGGTCAAAGATGTAGGACAGCGTCACAGAGGTCTAATGATTCACCTAGGTAGGAACCATAGGGTGGCATTGGTGACCGCAGCACAGGTCTGTGACAGTGGTCTTTCCAGACGCACCTCTATGCTTCATCGTAAGACAACTAATCCAGTACGCCGCAAAGACCTGATTCACAAGCCCCTAATAACTGAGTCCTCAGAGATCCAGCGTTTAATGTTTAAGATGGCGGGTCTGTAGGCCCACTGGTTGAGTCTACTTATGAACTCCCGCTGGTTCTCAGATTTCTCTCACTTTAAACCCTAAGAATAATACACAAATACACATGCCAGGAACCAGAGTGTTCATCTCCCTGTGACCTTCATCTCCCAATCAGGTACATTCAGCTTCAGAGTACTGCCAAGAATTCCCTGCCCCGTGAAACTTATGGCCATGGAATCCATCTTATCTCCATTCACGGCAGTTAAGGCTAAAGATACTAACCAGGCTGCTTTCCTGCCTCTTCCACACTGGAATTCCCATCTCGGTCTGGAACAGCTGCTGGCAGGAACATGCTGCTAGGCATCACCATCTCAGGGGTGGTCACCTGAGGAGGGCGAGGCGGAGACACAAGGAGAGTCAAAGAGAGAGGAAAGAGACACAAAAGAGGAAAGGTTGAAAAATTATTTAATAAGCAAAATCAGCCGTCACCAGTGTAAAGCTGGAGGTGTCACTTTTCATAGCTCACTGAAGATTCATGTTTATTAGACAAAGCTCACATCAGTCAAAAGTGTTTCTACGGTTACATTCTGGACATAATTAGCAGTGCACACTTGAAGAATAATCTTATTATTAATATTTTTCCTTTATGCAGAATTTTGACTTTGATCACTGACAATGTTTTGTCATGGGCTGTGAAACTTCTCGTGCAACCAATTAGGTAGATAAGTTGAAAGACCCACCTTAAGCTGCTGAAAACATAATAAGGGCCCTAATTAAATCATACCGAGTAAAGTACACTGTAATCTTGAAGCAGGGAGCATTGTAGTAGTGTTTTCAAAATGTATTCAGGCAGAAGAGGAGGGGAGGAAGAGTGAAGGAAAGGCTAAGGAGGCGAGGAGAACAAAGGCACGGCTGAGGACATGCAGACACTCCGGCAGATTTTCCAGGAAACAACATTTTGTAACCCTTTACAAGCTGAGATCAAGTGCAGACAAGCCTTTTTCATGACTCACTGAAGTAGGATTTCTTCTGGAGCCTTTGCCCAAGGTATATGACATCAGAGGCAACATCTGCCCAGTGTCCCAGCCATGAGTGGGATGGCCCCACACTGACCAGAGCCGTTACTCCCTAATACAGCAATTCCATAATTAGCCTGGATCCAAGCAGCTACAATTGTAGGTCAGATCCTTGGACTTTTCTCTAGGCCTCCGTCCTAGAGAGGAGGCCAGAAGCTTATCCCAGCAAGTCATCATGTGCCCTGTGTTAAAGTGACAGGCATCCCTCAATATCTAATGTAAGGAGAAAAAGTTTTTTGTTGAAAAAGGAAAAATACCAAAGGCCGAATGTTCTCTATGGTGTGTGGATGCTAATTCACAATAAGAGGGTGGGGGCTAGGGAAGAACAGTTACTTTATATTAGGTAGAGGGGAGTGAAGGGAGGGGAAGGGGTGTGGGGGTAAGAAGGATAGTAGGGTGAAACAGACATTATTACCTCATGTATGTACATACTGCATGAGCAAAGTGATCTTACAACATGTTCAGTCAGAAAAATGAGAAATTCCACTCCATTTATGTATGATTTATCAAAATGTAGGGGCTGGGGAGATAGCTCAGTCAGTAGAGTGCTTGCCTTGTAAGCACAAGGCCCTGGGTTCGATCCCCAGAACCCAAAAAAAAAAAAAAAAAAAAAAAAAAAAGTAAACATGCATTCTACTGTCATGTACGACTAATTGGAACAAATAAAAATATTTTTAAAAAGGAACATTAGCATCCCAGTGACCCAGGAAACTGAGGCAGGAGGACCTCAAGTTCAAGGCCAGCTTTGGCAACCTAGAAGACCCCGACTCAAAGAAAAAAAAAGGCCTGGGGACACTGTCGCACATGCTCCTGGGTTCAATTCCCAGTAATGAAGGAAAAAAAAAAAATAAAAAACCAAAACCCCCAAACCAGCAATACCCCTTTGTCTGCTCTGGGGTGGGAGGCTTAGGGGACAAACATAGATTCAAGTGAATTAGAAATCATCTCCCATTTCATGAAAGCCTGAAAAATGGACTGACTTAGAGGTTATAGGAACTGCAGCCTCCGCTAACCTCTCTATGTGGTGCCCAGCCCCACCCCGAGGCACTGCTTTCCCAAACAAACTTGACTTTACTGCAGTAACATTTCCACTTTAGGATGCAAAGACTGGACTTTCCAAATTTTTGTTCCAAATTCAGCAATATTTTAAAGGTAAGTTTTAGTGGCTTGAAGTCCCTGCCCTTGCTCAAAATAGCTGCTGACATGCTCACTAGTATCACTAGTGGCTTGACAACCAGCTGAGACCAAGACAAGCAGCATCGACACCAAAAAATTAACTCCCCATCACATTTAGGGGTATGAGAATTTTTCAGCAATCGAGACACTGATACATACAGAAATTAAGCAACAGGCACTAGAGAGGAGGGTTCGAGGAGGGTTCTGAGAAGCCCACGTTTACAGAGAGCAGGTGTGTGGCAGGTGAATCTGAGACCCGGCTCTCCCGCTCCCAGACAGCTGCACCCTGGCACAGAGCTCCCAGCAGCCGGTTAGGGTGCGCTGCTGCTGAATCGTTAGGAACGGGGTAGAGATTGCCAAACTCATTCCATCTATTTTCTTTTTAATAGAAAGCATTTCTGACCAGTGCGGCTGGGAGTCCAGCGGGAATCCAAGAAGTGAAAGGTCACCGATTAATTTATCGTCTTCAGCTGAGGGGGAGCACGAGGTTGGGGGTGAGAGGGGGAGGAAAAGAAAGGAAAAAAAGATTCCCCCCAACCTCCTTTCCTGGCTGTGGCTGCAGGATCAGTCCTTTCCTGGGATCTTTAGGAATTATGAAAAATGAATCATGAGAAATAAAAAAAAAAAGCCCTACAGAGTAAAAAAGAATAAAATTATCTAACACCTCAGCTGCACATCATTATAGAAAACTGTGGGCTTTTTATACGCATTACAGTAAGGCAGACATCCCCTCTAACAGACTCAGTACGACGGATCAGTAATTGTTTTCATACACTTTAATTAGAAAAACTCAGATGGCTATGCATAATAATGGAAAAGAGAGACTTTTGCACTTGAAAGGTTGAAGTCAATCAAGTGTGAATGACGGCAAAAAAGAAAAAAAAAAAAAAGACACCAATTCATCAGCCCTCTGTTGTCTCGCTGCGACTTTAATCATAATTCCTGATTGGGATTCAAGAAGGCAGTAAGCAGCGGTTCTTTGTCTGCCTTCACCTTCCATCAATTAACTCTCCCCGAAATATAATCATCAACCTCACATGCTCCTCTGCATCTTAATCTGAGCCTCCAAACCTGGAAGTCTTGCCCCATATGTGTTTAAGTAACTACTTTTATCCACCTGCCTCCTCTCGTCTATGGGATATGCAGCCACTCCCTGAGGCAAAGGAAAAAAATATAAAAAAAGGCATGGCCTATGACATTTGAACAGGCAAGGAATCTCCAGGAGGGAAAAGGAAGTTTCAAGAAAGGAAATCATCGTAAGGACCTAGAAATGGTGGTGTAGGTCTGCACATGCATCTGGAGAAAGGCTGAGTGTGGAAGCTGCCTCGCTCCACAGGCTACGGGAGACCCTGCACCAGTTCTCAGGCACCAGTGATCCCCGGTGAGTGCCGTTCCCTCCCCTGCCGGCTTCCAGAGCTTTCCACTCCAAACTTGCGTGCCTTTTCCTAGAGAGCCATCCACCTATCCTGCCAGCTGAGCTCACAGAGGAGTCCTGCTCAATGAGGGAAAGGAGGGACCCAAGGCAGCATACCTGTGTCCCCTGCCTTGGCACCACCTTTGTTTTCCAGTAATATTTGGCTACCAGACTGCATGGAAGGTTGACTGTCCCAACCCCAGTCTCCGATGCACAGCTGATGCTGTGAAAGTCAGTCATGCAACTGTGCTGAGTGCAGTTCCTTGTCACCAGGAGCAATGAACTTGTGGACTTATGAGAGGACAAAACCAGGACCATTTGAAGTGTGCCCAGTCTTCAAAGGTCTTCAGATAACTGGATCCTACCGCCAGCTCCCCTGTATCGACATCATGTGCATGAGCTGGCTCTTGCTCTCTTCCCCTGCTTCCTCTCTCCATTTGCCCACCCTCCTGCCCCATCCACATCCCCAGCTGTAAACTCAAAAATCAAACAAAAAGTTCAGAGCTCTGGCCAACACACAATCAGCTCAAATTCCTACACGTTCAACAATGACTGTCCCATCTGGGCAAACTGATCCTAATACTCCATACATCTGTAAACACCGAATACATCCAATTATGTTTCCCACAATCTACTAGTGGGCCGGAGGAATAGGAGAAGAGATGTAACAATGAAAGTTCTTCTGGTTAAGAAAACTCAACTAACCAGAAAGCCATTGCTTCCTTGGAACTTGGGGGTCTCAAGATTGGCCTTGGCCCTGCAGAGAGTGATCTTCAGGACAGCACATGTTCCTCCTACCCCTTCTGAGCCAGGTCAACTGTGTTCCTCACAGAACATGCAAAGTGATGAGAACACACGGAGGAACCACCAGCAGAGTGGGGAGCTCCAAGCCTGCAAACTGGCTCTGCCATCTTCCCAGCAAGTGAAGAGATTCACGATTGACAAGAGAAACATGGGGCTCGGCTCCAGCTGAAGCAACTCTCATGTATAGTCACAGACACAGAACAGTTCCCAACTGATGCTAAAGACATTCAAGCCCAAGCAAGCCCTGAACAGCTCGGCTGTTGAGCAGCAAGGACCTCCCGGGACTCTGTCCGTCCATTTGTCGGAGCTCCATTGACCGAACACTGGACAGTGCTCCTGGTCTGTTCTCCTGTGAGAGGGAGACAAGGCCCGGCCCTAAGAAGCTCACCATCCAGAATACGGTTTTGAGGTCATGAATCCCTGGGGAAATTTGATGACAGTAGCAGACTCCAAGAAAAATACTTTCACATACAATACTGCAGATAATTTCAGGGAGTCAGAGGTCCCCAGAGGGCAATACATTGACTCAAGGGAATTACCCTTGATCAACTGGGAGAGGTGACACATGTTCATAAATACTGACTTTCAGTCTCCTCATTTGGTTCACCATTGTTTTGGATTGTAATTTAATGCCTTTCAAGATCCTATGAGGTGAGTGAACCTGAAAGCCCCAAGAACATACCTTACAGAGCCTACAGTTTCAGATTTGGTTCCAGTCCCCACTGTGACATTTGGGAGGGGCTCGCTGATATTTACTCCTTCTTGAGACAGGCTGGGGTCAGAAGGAATACCAACCCACTCCCGACCCCAGATCACAAATGTGGAATGCTCAAGCCCAACACGCTGTGCAGTCATGGTCACACTTCAGGATTATTCCTGCAAATTCACCCGTAAGGCCACCCTCAGACAGGCTGGCCTAGGATGGATCGGCGCAACCGATGCATTCCATGCATGCTGGAAAGCTGACTTTCTTAGAGAAAGCCTTCAACCTGGTTTCTCTGAGACATTCCTCTTTTCTGCCAAGACCCTCTTCTCTTCCGTCTTGGCTCTGCTCAGGAAGTGGGGCTTCTTGGGGAAAGGCCCACTCTTCCAAGGGAAGTGTAGATTTGCCAAGGCCTAGATTCCCCAGGATTTTCAGTGAAAGTCAATAGAATGGAGCATCTCAGGCAGAGGGGAAAAAGGAAGGGAGCCACAGGCACAGACTGGCACAGACCTGGCCAGTCTCCATACCCCTGTGAATGAGGTGCTGATTCTAGCCCCAAAATTTAAGCACAGAGTTAAAACTCAACTGCTTTTGGGGTTGAGCAATAAAGCTAGTGGTCAGTGATGTAGGGAAAGCTGCCTCCTCCAGTAAGCACAGGTACTCACTTCCTCCCTGAACAGCTGCTGGGCCACTAGCTGGTTTCTGCACGCCACAGCCAGCAAACCAGGGCACCTCTTGGCAGCAGACATTTGGAGGGTTCCCCTCCTTACTGCCTCCTAAACATGTAGGTTGGCACAGGGTCACAGCATCTGGAAGACCCAGTTTCTTTGTTTCATCTCCTCTTTTTAAATTTACTTTAAAATTTTTAAAATTGACACGTAGTTGTACAAATTTACGGGGTGCAAGATGAGGTAGGCTTAGTTTAACGATCAAATAAAGGTAATTAGCATATTTATCACCTCCAACATTTATAACTTCTGGTGGCAAAACATAAGAAATCCTCTCTTCCATTTTGAAATACACAGTACTTTGGACTATGGTAAGCCTTCTGTGCAGTTGAACCTCAGAATGAATTCTTCAAATCTACCTGACTCTGCACCCATTGGTGGGTGCCTCCCAACCCTCCCCACCCATTTCCTTTCTAAAATGGTTTCTGTGTGCTTGTTTATGTGCTTCTTATTGTTTTTAATACATAAAATTCACAGGAAAAACAAAACAAAATAAAACTGCAGGCCATGTTAATGTTCATGTGGGTCAGAAACAAATGTAGACCAGAACCAGATTTTTAAAACTGAGAAAAATTGAAAAAAAGGGGAGGGGGAGGAAGCAGGAAACACATGAACAGTTACCACAGTGTGTGTGCACACAGAGAAGAGCTGAGAAGGAGAATGAATTGGAGAGAAAAGCTTCATTAGACTCCGAGAGGCAAGCAGTGGCAGTATACCAAGGTCACTTCTAATTTAGACCATCTAATTGGCAAACAGGCTCCAAATGGCTATCATCTCACAGGGCTTGGAATTAATGAAGCCCGATTATTTTCATTACTTTCCTCTGAGATGAAGACAGAGTGAAAGAGCTGATACCCAGGTGGGTGTGACAGCCCCAGGGCCAGTGGCCACCAGAGAGGCTCCGAGGGGTGGGGGCAGAGCAGTGGCCAGACAGCCAGCCTGTCCCAGAGACTCACAGAGGCCCACGCACACACAGAGCATGGAGAGTTACAGACACTGACTAAAGATCACAGGAGACAAACTATTGCTCCAAAAGAAAGATCCAAGAAATGGCAGGCAGGGCAGGGCAGGCAAGGCCAGAAGAACGGAAGGGAAATCTGAGCATGTGCAAAACACACCAAATAGCTAAGTACTACGAAAGGGAGGAAAGGGGGCTCTGAGGCTCAGGAGTCCATCCTCATCTCAACTGTGAGGTCCTATTTTGTTAAGTGATTAAAGAACAAAGAAAATTTCCCCTTATTAATGATCCAGGATCCCAGTGGTATGTCCTGTCACTTAGAAAGACAGTGATCAATTAGAATAATTTAAGAATACTGAAATGCATGGTAGGTGGTCTTTTCCATTCTCATCTAGGGGCCAGAAACATGCACCCCATGTCCGCAACCTCCTTCCCCCAAAGGCAGAGAAAATAAGGGCACGGAGCAGTAGCTCCTACAGCTCCATCAATGTGAAATCTCTGGCTTCTCTGAAAATAGGTGAGACTTGGTTTTGTGAAACTGACATGGGGGTTGGGGGCGGACGGCCAGGACTGGAAGGGCACTTGTCTCATCTCCCCTAAGCTTTATAGATTTCCTTCTTTCATATGACGTGTACAAAGACACCATCTGGAGCCGTTTCCAATAGGCCGAGCAGAAGGATGTGCCGTGGGCGCAGTTTCCGTAGTGGAGGGCCAGGCTGCAATTGTTCCTGGTGAAGAATATTTTTCAAGCCCCCTCATGAGTAAAAAGAAGGGGGCCCATGGAAGACATAGATATGAGATGCAGAGCATAAGCAAGCAGCTGTTGCCATAGCAACAGACATATTAGACACTGCAGGTTCCTGAAAGCTGTCTGATAAGGTATTATTAAATGAAGCCTCCTCAAAATGCTCTCCATTTACAACCGAATGGGAAGACATTGTGTAGAAAGTAATCTATTTCCATTTATCAAGGTGGAATTTACTTTTAGAAGGACTGAAACCCAATTCAAGCTAGATCCTGGGACTTTGGACCCAGACCGTAAAAAATGTTTACCAAAATTTATAGCCTTGGACACACCCCATGTCTGCCAGGAGTTGATTACCTAGGAGAGTTCGCCAGCTTCTCCTATGCTGCAGCCAAAGGCACCTAACTTGGCTACCCATGAGGACGAAAGAAGACTCTCTCTGCTTGCTGCCATTCAGAGATAAAGCAGACACAACTCTGTCCTCTTGTTGGACAAGAGGACAACTGGCCTCTCTTTAGGGATGGATATGGTCTAGAAAATGGAGCTCAGACTTGAGCATTTCTCATCAAGCTGTGTTCAGAGTTTCCTGTTCCAGCTGGCTGGGAACAAACAGATAAATTGTCAGAGAGCCTAACCAATACTTTCCCAGGGCTGATTTTCTAATAAAATCATAGTAAAACACCCTCCAGAGGCGTGATTTTAACCACAGGTTCATTATCATCACTTAGTTGTAAAACAACTGCAAATTCCATTTTAACACCAAACTTTTGAGAGGAAGGATACTGGCATCTGACCAAGATCAGTATCCCAGTCCTTAAACAGGATTCCAGATGTACCTGGGGCGTGGCTACAAATTGCCCTCTAACCCTAGTTGCTCATCTTTTCCTGCTGAACCCAAGGATTGAGGTGGAAATGCAGCATTTGGCTCACTGAAAACCATCTCATGTCTGGGAACCAATTTCATACTGAGAGCCATACCATGACTCCATCTTCCCATGCACGGAGAGTGCCAAAGCATCCTTCCACACACTTCTAAGCAAAAAGCAAAACACTTCAATGATCATCTTTCCTGCATGTCTCACAACTTTCAACTTTATTTCTGAACTCACTCTTTTTCTCTTTGCTAGCAAATTCACTTCCTACAACCAACACATTTCCCACAATCTGCACACTTTTCAGAAATGTCTAGAAAACATCTTCCCTGTCTGCTGTGGAAAGATGTCAGGCACACAAGGGTCTCCACACCAAGTACCAAGCACAGCCCCTTCTGGGAGCAGTTTCTCCCACGTGATTACATTACCAGCGGTTCAAGAACAGGGATCGCTAACCTGGCACTGTGCACACAATTCCATATTTGCGGGAGTACTGGATGGAGGGTCTATAACGGTGGCTATGAAGTTTCAGCAGGCACAGAATGGCCTAGTATGCTGTTCTAATGCTTTCATCAGTTGAAAACCCAAGGTTGAATGTTTTTTCTGATATGTAGATGCTAATTCACAATAAGGGGGTAGGATAGGGAAGAATAGTTACTTTATATTAGGTAGAGGGGAGTGAAGGGAGGGGAAAGGGTATGGGGGAAGGAATGATAGTAGAGTGAAACAGACCCTCACATACATACACGATCGCATAAGCGATGTGATCTGACAATATGTATAATCGGAAAAATGAGAGATTACACTTCATTTATGTATGATCTCTCAAAATGTATAAATGCACTCTATTTAGAACAAATAAAAGACTTAAAGAAAAAGATGTTGGTTAGTGGGTAACTTCAAGAACTATCTTGGGGCCTGGTACCCAGCAATAATACCCTGCTGTTGACACTGTTAGTAAATGAAGAAATGCTACTATACTGCTACTATAACAATATGACAAAAAAATGTCTGAAATATAATTCACATGCCATGCTGGCCCCTATGCATGTAAAAATAAAATTTTTACTGTCCAATGTAAACCAGTCATGCAGATTACTATTGGCCCACAGTCCCTACACTGGATATGGGATAAATAGCAAAAATAATCTTATGAGCAAAAGAAAAGCTGTAGGTAAGTATTGAAAAATGCTTCCCTGCTCACACTTCTTTTTGTTCCTTCAGGCTCCCAGGGTTCCAGACCATCCGCTAGGCAGCGAGATGAGGCCTGGGAAAAGCGCCTTGTTATTTCCAAGAGGCTGGTGAGAATGCTGGAGAGGCCTGCAGCACAGAGCCACCCGCCGGTGGGACACCCGCTCCACTTACAGAGAATCGTTCCACAGAGTTCACCAGCCTCTCTGAAAAGACCCATGGGAAGTGAATTTATACTTGGGAGACGTCTGGAAGAAGCTCATGCTAGGTCGCCTCCGAATTTCCCACTGGCTGATAAAGTTCTCTTGACGCGTCACCAGTGGTGTATGTTCTTCACGACTAAACATCGCCTACAACATTATTCAGCAGTTTTACACCAGCAAGTGGGATTGGAAACGCCTAGAGGTGATGTGTCTGTGACCTGCACATGAAAACATGCAATTCTGAACAGACTGGCTTCTCTGGGAATCCTCACATGGAAAGGCAATCAAATGAACTTCTTCCTATCCCACTGCTGACATCATACTAAGTTAAAGGTGAGAATGATTCTCTTTGGCAGTTTTTTCTCTAGTGAGCAGAGAAGGACTTTCTCAGTAGCCCCAGCGTAGTCAAAAGCAGGACATTATTATTACTCATAAGGATTCTGAAAAGTTTTCACATTATGATTAGAATTAAATCTTTATACTAAACTTTTGGGCCATGTTTATAGTGACCACTCGGAGTCATTCCCTCAAAGCCTGCAGATGTGGGAGCAATGTGCTCACATGTAAAGATCACACTCATGAATCACCAAGTGACAACTTTCCTTCTTGATACTGTTGTGTCCATGTGAGAAACTCCCATATTACTGGGCTACACCTGGAGTTGGGAATGTGGGTTTAAGTCTCCATTCTGCCACTTACAAATGGTGTCAGGTTCATGAACTTCTTTGAGTCTCAGTTTCCTTATCTGTTGATGGGAACCTGCGGGAACTCTCCTCCCCTCCCCCGCCTGTCACGGCAGGAGTTGTTATGCCATCGAAGGAGGCATAGTGAATTTAGGAGTGACTGAGAGCGGCTCAGTAAAGGTTTGCAGAATCTGAATGAAGGTCTCTTCCCATAAATGGAGAGCCATTCCATGCGTCCGTATCCCGAGGGGATGATAAAGGAGGTTGAGAAGCACACATTTAGCAGTTTGGGCCTTGGTCATGCCAAGTCTGAGGCAGGGACAGCTGAACAAAGGTCACAGAACTAGGAGGATTTTTTTAATGTTTCCAACTTTGCCCGGCTTTCCCTGCCAACCACACAGATCTCGTTGGCGTCACTGCGTCACCCTTTGGCCCCGGGTCCTGTTCCTGGTGGCTTACCGTCATGATGAGCTTCTCCACGCAGTCGGGTGCCACGCTGTGCAGGTGGGTGAGGTGCAGCTGGAGGTGAATCTTGTTGTTGAGCATGTCCTGGCACAGGGGGCAGCGCAGCATGGGCTGCACAGAGTGCTGCGTCATGGCGTGTACCCGGAGCCGGTTCACGTCGGCGTTGCTGTACTTGCAGTAGGGGCACTGGTACATCTGTGGGGACACACCCGCCACTCCAGCTGAACCTGCCATTCCCGCCCAGGCCCACCCACCCCAGTGTTCCTTCCCCACCAGTGTCTAGAATGCCCTCCCCGCAGCAGGGCCTCTTTGGTCTCACCTGCTCTGGTTTGCTCTCCTCGGATGTTTTGGGTCGCTTCGAAGAGAGTGGAGACTCTGAGCTACCTGGGAAGGAGATGCGCTTGGAGGCTGCCGGAGAATCTGTCAGCTCCTTCTCTGCTTGGCTGGACGATGCTGGAAGAAAAAGTGGAAGATGAAATACAGCAGACAGTGCAGGCCAGCTGCAGGTTTATAGCGGTGTTTTCTTAAAACACCAAAATTCAGGAAGGATGAACATCCAGACTGATTTATCAAGCATGTTGGAAACAAGAAGGGTTTCTTTTCTCCCTATGAATTTCTGTCACCACACTAACAACTGAACATTGGGAAAAGAAGGTAAAGAAATGGAATGAAAAGCTCTGGAGTAGAATTTGACCAAATTCAGTCCCTTCTAACCTCCCCCAAACTACACAGAGCCTGCTATCTTGCATCTGTGTGGAGAAGCGGGTAACAGGGCTATGGGTGGGTGATCAAATCTCAACAACTGCTTTGCCAACTTGAGTACCAGACATATTGCTTAAGAGATGCAAGAAACTACACACTCCCAGCCTTACCACCCCTTCTTCTGGAGACAACACAGCACAATACAAGCAACCTGACAAATTACGATCTGAGAAGGGTTCTAATCTGGATACTAGTATCTAGAAAGAAATCGAGTTTGGGTTCGGAGTTTGCTCTAGGAGAAGTAATAACTGAGTGGATCTAGGCAGGGTGTGAATCCAAGTTACAATCAAGTCAATGTGTCGGATGTAAGAGGCGCTCAGGGTGGGTGGAAAGGGGACGGGCGCCCCTCCTGTCCCACCACCCAAAAACTCAAAACACCAGTTAATGAGGAGAGACGCATGAGGTTTGAATACCGAACAGTGGGTACCGCAGAAGGATCTCACTGAAGCGGTAGAAAGGAACCTGGAAGATTCTGCTGGTCTAAGGGTTTACTCAGGATAAACAGGTCTCCTCCAGTGAAAGCACACATTCCAACATGGCTGGCTTTGGTCATTCTAAGGCCTGGCCAGCATCTGAGAGTTAAGCTCTTTCACTTATTTTGGACATGGAACTCCATTTTTCAGAATTTTGCATAAAGCAATAAGAATAAAAAAATCCCGAAAATAGTCGTGAGAATGTATATATACCCACTGCTGTCATCAAAAGATACCGTGACTCACATTTAGGTCACCAGCTCGCCTGATTTTCACTCCATGATAAAACTGCTTTTCTCCCCACCCATCTAGTTATCTAGCACATATTTTCACTTTATGTTCAATTTTGAAATTTGCTCTGCCGTGGACACCAAGGAGTTGTCATTATAGATGTGTACTTTAATAAACAATTTTAGAAAATCAATTTGATTCCTTCAAATCATAAGGCCACAAAATTATTTAAAAAAAAAAAAAAAACAAAAAAAACTACCAAATACAGGAAATATTCCAGGAAGTTGAAGTTCTTCCCAGAATGCACATCTTGTGACCTTTAACCTCAGTATCTTGGTAACCTAGTATCCATAAGTTTGTAGGACATCTATTATTTAAAAAGTACAAGGACAAGCATATTACACACGGACCCCTCCTCCTCCCAACACAGATTCATAACAGTACTTTAATCTGTCTCGAATCGACTTCAAACCCATTTTGCTCTTAATGGGAGTTATTCATTTTCACTTGAAAGGTAATACATGACGGCGGGATATTTAATGTGATGGACTGGCTGCCGATTAACTAGGTGCTGTAACATTCTAGACCAGTTCCCCCATGGCCCGCCTCTCATCTCCTGGCCCTTGTCAGACCTGATTCTATGGAATCTTGTACTGCAGGTTTGAGACCTTGCAACGTGATGAGCCCCCATTTGGACACTTCCATGACCTCAGGCTGATGTTTCAGGAACTCAGTTCCCTCTGTCCCCAGAAGGTTCCTTATTCTCCGTGAGTTTTATTTTTGCTCAGTGGCTATTGTCTGTATATTAACTCTTCAAATACATTCTAAAGATGGGGTGAGTGGAGGCATCAAACGACACCATCTTTAGATGCTTATGTGTCACTATCATCCCTTCACCTGCCCTATTTCACCCCCGACATGTAGGCATTAGACTGGGCTCCTCGCTTGCAGCAGGGGAGGGCTGCTACCTGCTCCTCCCCACAGCAGAGGCATCACAGAATCCAGGCTCCGCTCCAACACCCATCACAGGGTTCCGTCGGCCTATCTGGTTCCCAACCGCACCGACTCTTACAGGACCATGACACGGCTGCACCAAGGCCTCCACCTGCCAGCCGCCCCACCAGGGACGGAGCTGACTATGTGGTTGCTCAGCACTGAGATTGAATGGGCGCTGAGACTGAGACCACCCAACTCATCTCACTCTCTTGGAGCTGAAAAGCAAACACAGGAACCCAGAGCGGCATTAGTTTCCTCATAGGACCAAAGAGTCCATCCTCCTCCTTCAGAGCTGCACGCGTGCATTGTAGCGGGGTTGCAGAGGTGAGTATTCTGGTTTCAGAAGCCACTATTCTTTCCCCCTGCATGGAGAGGGGAACCTTTATTACCTTCTTCTTCTTCTTCTTTTTTTTTTTTTCAAACTCACACTGCTCTGGAATTCTAAAGCTTCTTTTGTGAGCTGGAGCTAAAGAGCCATTATAAAGTGTTTTAAAAAATAAAATCAGTACTCGCTCACTCATTCCTCTTTATTCTCAGTAACACAACAGCTCTGCTATCACATGAAATACTGTACCCTGGTGCACAAACTTTGGGTTTAATCTCCTTTCTATCCAGGACAACTGTGTCCTTGTTAGATGGACTCTGCCTGGAAGCGGACACCAGCTACCAGCTCACCAGCTCCTCTAGAGACAAAGCAAGGCTGTTCTTACCACCAGGTCTATAACCACCCAGGAACAACCTCACTGTTTCCCAGGGGCTGTGGGGACTGTGCCTAAGCGTTAGGTAAGCACAGCTGACACAGGCCCCTAAGCTGGACCTCAGACGTGAAAACATCAAGACCTGGAAAGGGAGGCTTCGTACCACTCCTGAGGTTGGCCAAGAGTCGCAGGAGTTCCCCGTCAACATGCTAGCAGAGGGTTTACTGCAGGCCACAACCAGAGGTTTTTTCAAGCTTCTCTCTGAACAACTTCAAAAGGACTGGAGTCTCAAAATCAATTACTGCTTCACTTCTGTCACTAGCATACATGGTAGGCATAAGGAAATGAAGCCGAATGAATGTCAAGAGAAAGGACTACAGTTTTCTGCCTTGAAGACTTTTCTAAACTTTAACTTAAACTCTAAAAGAGATGTCACAATATAGAAAACACCATTAAAAAATCAATTACTGGTCACTCTGAGTCTGCTATGATGTAACTCAGTGCAAAGGAAATAGATGTGCTCCAGAGACAGGGCACGTTTGAAACAGTCAGCGCCTGGAATCTCTGGTTTATACCAGCAAGGCCAAAACCAAACAAGGTGAAGGGTCAGTACCTGTGGTGGCTTTTAGATGATGATAAAGTAAACTGGCAGCAGTCTCCATATCTTACAGCAGGGCATGGGATGAGCAAATAATGGCATAGCCATTGTACTGTGTATTAGAGGACATTAAAAATTCTAGCTATGAACCAGTATGGAAAAAAATCATTGGAAAGGTAAATAAGATAAAGTTTGAATCACATTGTGCTACAGCTGTGTAAAAAAAAAAAAAGAGTAAGTATTAGAAAAAACTAGAAGAAAATGTATTTGGGTGAGAGCATCTTGGGCCATTTTTTAAGTTTGTCATGTAGCTATATTATTCCTAATATTATAATTAAAAGGTTTAGCATTTAAATTCAGCTGTCCATAAAAAAGTTGATATTTGGATCCATACTGTGCAAAACATCAGGTGGTACTCTTTTTTTTCCCTTTGCTGGTTAAAGCAAATTTTCTCACTTTGGCAGTTATGTCATATGAAAACATGTGTTAAATCTCAATGAATCTTCCACAGGCGACACGCTGGGATCCTGGCGTTTCAAAAGGGATCAAAATGTGGCAAGGAGTTGTGAGTGATGCAGTGCAGATGACACACTCTGCCTGGCAAGGTAAATGGGATGTTTTGACAAGGAGATGCTGGGTCAAAATTCCTACTGAAATCTAACAGCCTGTGAGCCGTGGGTTCCTTGCCACACAGATTTTCTCGGGAGTTGAAAAGCACATGGGCATCTGGGTAGGAGATGCTGTTGGCCCACCTGGTTTGCAGACACAGAACCAGAGGAGTTCAGAAAATTCAAATTCGGCCTTCTGGGCTAAGAGCTACTATACCCTTTGACTGTAAGACAGGAAACTAAAAAAGACAAATATTGAAAGAGGGGGACCTGATTCATGAGTCTCCATTTTATCCTCTCAAGTTCCTCTACATTTTAGACAAAAATGAACAGCAATTCAAAGGGAAATGTGGTCATCGATGAATGGTTTCCTTAGGGGGAACGATTATTTACGCCTGGAGACATCTACTTTCAGATTTCCTTTGACTTCATCATATTTGGGGAGTATTTAACCTCTAAAATAATTACTTAAAGAGTTACCCCTCTTCTCATACTAGAAGGAGGAGAGGGCTCATGTGAACTCAGGCAAGTTTTGCTGGCCCTTTTCAAGAAATGGTTTTAGAATGTTCTCAGTACAGAGAATAATTCAAACAAGGCTGGAAAAACTTCATATAGGAAGTGACTTGCCTTAAAGAACAGGTGAGGGAAGTTTCATCCAGACGGCTCACGAAGCGGTCACATACGGGAGCAACGCAGCATTTAAGCCTTCGGTCCCCTGTGGTCTCATCTGATCGTATCACTAGTCCCAGAACAAAGTCTCACCCAATCCCACTCTTCACTTCCAAACCTGAGTCATGAAACTTTGCCCACAGAAGACTTCAGAGTTATACGTGCAACTCCAGTGACCTTAATGCCAAAACACACCTCATTCCTCCTCTGGTGACTGGGACTGCATGAGTCTGACACCAGGCAAGGCATGGGGTTGCTGCCTTGTAACAGCCTGAAGAAAAATTTGAGGTGAAGGGAAAAAAAAGAACCTTAGCACACCCAGCTTTCAGCCCCCTCTCAGCATCTGCCCCCTGAGGACACTACAGGCTGCTACATTTCTTGAGCAGAATTCACCTTCTCCCCACACAACATGGTGGGGCTGTTGGCATGGGCGACCTTCTGTTCCACAGGCCAGGCCCTCTGCCCAGTGCCCTCCCATAGGGACATCCCAGGCAGGCACAGAGCCGCCCACTGTTGGGAAGTTTTTTCTCCTTTCCTCTCTTGGTGGAAGAGTGGCACTTGCAGGTGGTTTTCATCAAAGTGCTGAATCCTCTTCCGTTTGGGGCCCTGAGGTTTGCCATTGAGGGCCTGGGACACTGCCTGGTGTCTGATCCTGTGCAGACTCCAAAGGCAGCACCCCCCTGCAACTTCTCAACCATCAGACTCTTAGCTAAAGCACCGCTGACAGCCCTTCATCTCAACTTCCATCTCCCAAACCAGCAACATAATGGAGGAGCCAATTAAATGATTATTAATTCATGCTACTTTCCGTAAGCCAGAGGTCCTCCTCGCCTTGCATTCCGTAAACCAGCTTGCCACCTGCCCCAGACATTTACAGCAATCCTTCGCATCTCCATTGACTGGGGGGAACATTTTCACACACCTCCACACTTAGTGTGCGTGTCGGGACAGTCTCCCCAGCACACCAGGCACAGATCCGAAAATGGTCACTCGACTCATGATTAGAATTAAATTAGAGTGCAGTGTCCTCTTTCCTCATGGTGCTTCTCCCTCTGCTTCTCAGAGGCCTCAGAGTCCCTCTCCAGAGCAGAAACACAGTGTTTCCAGAAGGTCCTCAGAGCTTCTGGACTTTGCAATATTCATCCTGTCCGTGAAAGTGGAGCTAATCTTGGCATCTGCTTGCAACTCCTTCCCCAGAGGCCAGGCTGGGCTTTCTTCCCCGCATCTATGGAGCTACTACGCTTGATAAGCGGCCAGAGTGCTGGCTAAACTCATGTCCTCCCCTAATGCAGGCAATGATAGTTCCTTTCAAGGGCATGCTTTGCTTCCAACGGGGTCTTTATTTATTTATTTGTTTGTTTGTTTTTGAGGCAGGGCTGCAAAGTCACTGAGGCTGGCCTTGAGCTTGCCATCCTCCTGCCTCGTCCTCCCTAGGAGCTGGGATCTCAGGTGTGCACTACCAACTCTAAACATGCATGGGCTCATTCTACCTCCAAGGAGGCAGGTGCTCCAGAGAGGCATTGGGAGCCTTGTGTGAAGCAGAGGCAGGCATGGAAATACCCAGCAGAGAGTGGTCTATGTGACATGGCCAGAAAGAACTTGGGGCTCCCTTTCCCTGCTCAAAGTCCAGCCCAGTGAGGTTCAGAACTTCTCAGAACACAGTTCCAGTCTCAGGCATGGAACGCAAGCTATTGCTGCTCTGTATATGAAAAGCATTTTACAGAAGTACAAACACCTTGAAAATTAGCAGAATATGCCTACACAGTTACCCCAGGACAACAGTGTCATCCATTCTGATTATGTTTCTAAAAAGGATTTCAAAGGAAAGTCAAGTTACACCACAGAGAACTGTGACTTAGGGAAACTATTTTTCTCCTCCAACTCAAATGTGAATGATAGGACAGCACCTGAAAATCCAGCAGCTCTTCAGTGGTATTTTTATTTGTTAATAATTATAGCTTCACAAGAAGTTGCAAGAACAGTACAGGTACAGAAAGGGAACACGCAGGTGTTACTTATTGTCCCATCTCATTAAAGACTTCCCAGTCTTCAATGGCTCCTCATGGAGACCCTGCCTTTCTGGCCATTCCTCCCTCCCACCCCGAATCCTTCCAGGGTTATAGCTGCCCAGACTCAGGGCTGAGCCTCTGCCAGGCCCTGGCCCCGGCCCCATCTTTCAGGTAAGTTCAATATCTCTCTCACCCAGCAGGGACTTGCTGTCCAGTTACAGAAGAAATAGGTCCCAAGGCCTCACACTTGTCACTCAGGTGGTAGCCCTGAGGTTCTCAAACTCTAGGGTGTCAGAACACCCTGGAGGGCTCATTGGATACTGACTGCAGATCTCTCCCCAGACTTTCTGATTCAGTATGTCTAAGTCTCAGGATGGGCCTTTCCACTAAGTTCCCAGGTAATGCTGAGGTTCTAGGGACCACACACTGAGGACAGCTGCCAGAGCCAAAGCTTTCTATCATTGGTGGAGCCATATCGCTTTGTGGTTTAACTAGAGTCCACTGAGTCCCAGCCGCCCAAGATCTACCAGTCCACTTTTTTAAATGACTCCGATGACACAACATTCTCATCTAAACTCAGGGAGGAAAGCTCGGCCTGGTCTCAAGTGTTTTTCCCCTCAGGCCAAAGGTGAAAGATTAAATATTCTATTCCTCAAGGAACCTGTTCATCCTAAAAAATAAATGCAGACATATTTCAAAGGGGAAAACTCAGAAGGAATAACCTCCATGTGTTCTGTTAGCCATGTGATCACTGAGACCTCCTTCTTTCCAATGTCCTGAAGAACTGAAGGCAGAGATCTGTGGGCTCTTTCTGTTTCACACAAAGTCCCCTTTCAGTGCCAGCTTCCTGGGTCTCGGCACCTGTACACCACTCCAGTGTCATAGGACTTTGCTTCAGTCTGGAAGATACACGGACCAGATGCACGGACCAGCACCCACCTGGGAGCAGGGTTGAGGTGCCATGTTTGTGGGGTCACTGCTCTCCCAGGCTCTAGAAGCCTTGAGGGGGAATGGTGGACCCATGCTGAGCAGGGGGTGCTGCTGCTCGCTCATCATCGTCGGAAGAACACGCTACTAAGCACTAGCTCAGAGGCATCCATCTGTTGCACTAATTCCTCACTGAAATATGCATAAGGCTGCTTAACTACACTGATGTGAGCTCCCAAAAGGACCCGCTGCATTTCCGTTCCAGATACCCAGCTCCCTCTGTGTCAGGTCTGAGAATGAACCACTAGTCGGAACAGGGCCCCTGCCTTGTTTAGTACCAACATGAGCTGATGGTCTGTTTAATGACTTTTGGACGCTGGCTGTCACCGTGAGCCCAGCTCATGCCAGAAGTTGGAGACCATTTAAATATTCCCTGCCTTTGAGGTATTCAGGCGGGCTGCCTGCCTTTTGGCCTCTTGTCAGTTCCCCCAAAGAACCCTTTCTGCCCTGGCACAGCCTCCTGAGCTGTGCGCAAGTGCCATCTGCAGCTGTGGCCATGGTCAGGGGACACACTGGGACTGTACTTATCATGCTGCCTGCCCTCTGGCTTCATGACAGGATTGTGATGGTCAAAGACCTGGAGATACCCAGAGCAGGAGGGAGGCTTGGAGATCCTAAGGCTGACAGAGGAAATGGCCCAGAGGTGGAAGAGATCAAAACCAGTGGTGTTGCCAGGCACGAAGAGACTAGTTCAAAGTTAATTAACAGACGCTCACTCAGTCCGCTGCAAATCAAATGTTCATTAGGTAAGTGAGGATCTCTGAGCCCCAACACATCACAGACTGCCAGAGACTGGACTCTAACAATACTCTTCTGGCTTTTTTCCATTACAAACCTATCTTCCTAAAAGTACTTACTAAGTTTTAAGAGTGAAACCAAACTTGCATAACGAACACATAAAATTTGGGTGTGTATCCAGCATGGTGGTAGATGCAAAGAACTGTCAGGGGCTTCTTTTTACTTGCCCAGGTTTGCCAGGACAGGGGAGAATTTGTGCTAAGGAAAGAAAGGTATCACTTGGGTCCCTGTGAAGCTGGCCAATGGGAATAATTATCCAGTCTCCCTTTAGGTTTAAAGTACCGAGAAGATAAAAAACATCTCCTCTGGGTATTTTGTGCAGCAGAGTGATATTTACACGGATGCTTCTCTCAGCCTCTGTGGCAGCCCCACGCCCAACTCACTCACAGTGCTCCAAAAGTCAAGAAGTGATCTGTGCAAAGGGCAGGGAGATGGCTTGAGCTGCCTTAAGGAGCTCCTCAGGAGCTGTGTTTATCATGGGAATGGCTGAGTTCCCTTAAGGTGAAGGTGCCAGTCGTCCTTGCTAAGGACAGGATGGGATGTGCATGCTGGTCCCATCCTGGGTCAGATCCTGGCTGGGTACCTCGAGCCTGAGCTTTCAGTCTCCTCACCTGTCAATGGGATGACAGTACCCTACTCCCAGGGTCTCCCAAGGCCAGTGAGGTAGCAGCATGTGATGCCTGCCACAGAGCCTGTGCGAGGTGAAAACACCAGCGTTTGTTGCTATGGTTTCATTTTTAGAAGTAGCTGGGAAATAATACGAGTCCATAAGGCCACAAAACCGCGGGGTGAATGGGAGAGACCTGGGCTTTTAGAATAAGCACAGACACTCCAAACTTACCTTCTCCGCACAGCAACATGGAACAATCCTGCTAACCCGTGGATTTGAGGCCCACCAAAGAGAAATTTGAATAATTTGATCTCAAAAGTACTTATGTGATGCTATTTTACCAACTGTTTGCTAAGGAAACACCCAAACAGAACTTAAGCACTTGCCAGGTGCTAGAGATAAAAAAAAAAAAAAAAAAAAAAAAAAAAAATCAATGAATGTCACATAGCCCCTGACCACGAACAGCTGACAGTTCTGTCTGATAACTAGAAAAGCACAGGATTTTCAAGTTCTTTCTCCTCCAATCTCTATATGGTAAGACAAAGTGACTTTGCTATATATTCTTTAGCTTTATGATGTGGGGAATGTATCTCTGACCCAGAAGGCAAATTGGGGTCTGATTACATCCAGGAGTCCTAAACTGAGTCTTAGTTCTGTAGACTACAAAATAAAGATGACATTGGACCCAAGAATAGGAAATCCTAAGGAAAGTGCTCTTATATTCCCTAGAGAGGCGGTATGGTGTTTTTAAGTCTTGATGGTTTTAATAACAGGTGCTCCCCATCAGAACAAAAGCCAGACATAGGACAAAGCAGGGAAGATTAACATGGCCACTTTGTAAGAATCCTATGAAAATCTGTGAGGCACTTTCTATAGTGATGAACAATGATATGCTTCTTGATTTATATTGTCAGTGTCCCTTATCTATACCTTGACGATAATTCTCATAACATTATGCCATGATTGTGTGATTATATGACAACTCTTCTAGAAAGTGAGTTCCTTTCTTTTTTTCCATATCTGAACAAAATGTGTTTATTCACCTGATGTGGTCCCTATCTCTCCTGTGACTTAACAATATGAATTCTCAAAGCCAAGGCCTTTGAATTACTGGAACTCAGGCAAGTCCAGATATACACTGCACCCTGTACCTATTTTTACTTCCCAACATAAAAATAGTTCATGGTTTGTTTTCAATTGTGAGACAGAATTCTGCCTGCAGTGACTTTAAGCAGCCAAATTATACTGAAAGTGGCCTGGAGGAAAAAGAGAGAAAGAGAGAGAGGAAGGAGCAGGAGAACAAGTGGATTCTGGAAAAGCAGACACAGTCACACAATTCCTATCTGTGAAAACCTAAAGCCCAAAACGGTTTCCATTGGTAGGAACGTGAACCACAAAGGGGCCACACAAGCGGGACTCCTGAATTCCCTCACATGCACCCCACCACAAAGACAGACTTACTTCTGGGTGAGGTAGGGAAATGGAACCAAGTGCCAGAAGGATACGTAGTTAGGCCAAAAGGATTTCTGAAGAGGTGCAATGGTGGTGAATAGGCTGGTTTCCAGCTACACAGGCCTGGTATATGGGTGCTACTGAAAGACACCCAGGTGAGATTTTAAGGACCCTGCCACTGATGTCCACACACCAGATCTGATGAGTCCCAATAACACAGAACCAGGTGAGAATAGGACTCGGTGCTTCTGACCTCCATGGAGAAAGCCTCACAGAACCCTTTCTCCAGCCTTCTGATCCATGCCATATGAATCAGCCGCAGACTGGGGAAATCTTTCCAAGTGACAGTGTTCTAACTTCAGTAACTAGTATTTTTCAACATTTGCAGTACTCTATAGCTGTTCCTCTTCCAATTACATCTATTCATGGAGTTCCAGAACTGAGAAACCCACTTAGTCCAACATACCACTTTACAGATTGGGAAACTGAGGTCCAGAAACCTAAGCTCATGCAAGCAATCTTAGTGGCAGAATCAGACCTTGAACCTAGGGTTTTGACTCCTACTAGCCCAGTGCTTTTCCTAACATGTAATGCTTCCTCTTAGCACATACCTTCTTTTGTCCTGATGGACCTAATTAAAGAAAAAAAAAAAAAAAAAAAAAAAAAAAAAAAAAAAAAAAAAAAAAAGGAGAGAGAGAGAGAGAGAGCACGAGGGAAAGGAGAAGAGAGAGAATTCTTTTCATTCCCTTCCCATTCTCTGTCACAGATTACATTTCAGGTACCAGTTCCCCATACAATGGCATCTCTATTTATACAAAGCTGTAAACAACAGGGAGAGTAAGGGGAGGGCTGGTAATAGATTCCCACCAGGATGTGCCTGACCTGCTTTTTTTCAACCTCAGTAATTAGAAAGGCAGTGGGTCTGCAGGAATTATTCATATGCAGCAAGAGCCGTACACTATACATTTATGTTAAACATGTCAAACCCGATTGAAATCATGCCTGCCAGCATCGTGTTCCATAAACACACTTTCCCCTCACAGTCGCCCAGGCCTTGCCAGTCCATTAATACTGCCTTTAATAGGGATCTTCCATAGATTCCAATCAGGGACGCTCCACTGCACTAATTGCTCTGTGTTAGGTGAGCATCATGGATTCAAAAAAATAATAATAAAGTAAAATCCCTTCAGGCCTTTCCTCCAGGAAAAAACCTCTGACTGCAGTTCTAACTGCAAGTTTTACAAAAACACACGAACATCAGGGATTTCTGAAGCATCATCATGGTGTCAATTTAAGGTGAGCTAGTACCCCACACACTTTTAAAAGCACCAAGAACCCCTGACATCACCGGGTCTCAAATTCCCTTAACTATACCCAGCCATGGTGCTCTGTGGCTAGGGACCATGGCAGCTACAGCATTTAAATAACCATCTTGCTATGATTCTTTGCCAAGAGTTCAATTTTTTCCCCTAATTATTGGTGATAAAGCATCACATTAATTGTATATCACTTAATTTACAGCAATTAATGATTGATAGACTAATCATTGCATTAATCATTGTTCAGCGGTTGACACTGGGGGCTCTTTAATCTAGAACACACACATTCAAATCCACTCTGGTAAAGACAACGACGGGTCATTTTCATGTTTCAAGAGAGAAAACCACAAAGTCGGACAGTGGAAATGGCTATGCATTAGGGAAGAGGCTTGGCTTCCAAGAACCGTCCTGCGTCCCTGCCCCCCGTTGGCCCACAAGAGAGCTCTGCACTTGCCTTGACTAGATCGGACCCTTGTCTAACAGGGGTTTGTATATTTGCCACTGCTCACCATCATGGAACCCACTGGTGGCTGAGGCTGTGGCTGTCACCTGTCCACATTTCACAGATGAGACACCCAAGGCTTCTAGAGGCCATGGCCCTCAACCAAGCTCATCTGTTATCTGGTGGGCTCCCTGACTCCAAATCTGCTCAGTTGTTTCCATCTCACTAACCTGCTTTCAGACTGAGCAGGACACTGGCTCTGTACTCAGCCTATTGCTGGCTGCCAACCCAGTTCACTTTGAACACCCAAGGGCTGCCCTATACCTGCTCTCAGTTCACAACTTCAGAAGCATGTAACTCCTCCTGCTGGAACACTGCGGAAAACCAGGTCAAACCATTAGAGGTGGTGGAGCCCAAGGGTGAGAGCCTCCGCTGTCCCGAGTTCAGGTAAGCAACAAAACAACACCCAAGCCACAGCCTGTTTGTATACCTTTTGGCAACTTGCTTGGGCTCTCCAGGGCTGTTTTCTTGTCTACAACATGGTAGGGGTGAGAGGGTGGTTATTCATAAAGTTGAGTCCACGGGTCGGGGTGGGAATCAAATGAGGTAATGCATATGAAGCAGAGCTCTCCAACTTTGTCTCACACCAAGGCACATGCAGAAAATGACAGCCAGCTGGGATAAGCAGATGAAGCTGCAGCTAGCAAGGCCCCAGGGCTGTGGGAAGCAGCACCTGTGAGCTTGTTGGTGGCATGCCTGCCAGGAAGGACAGGTGTGAAGCACTCTATTGGGGCCCAGTACGGGGTCTGAACTAACTGTAGCCTTTATGAGGCAAGGCTGTTCAGGGTTAGGTGTGTTCCTTTTGAGTAACTATAGCTGCGCATGTGGCTATTTAAATCCAAATTCATTAAAATCAAATACCATTAAAATTTTGGTGTTCCAGTCATACTTTAGTGCTCAACAGCCACGTGTGGCCAATGGCTACTGTATTATTCCACTCAGAGGCAGACCATTTCTATTGGCCCAGGAAGTTTTGTTGGACAGCACTGCCCTACAGTAATACTGTTCTTGAGACAGGTGGAGTTCCTGAAGGCAAGGCCTGTAATCTTGCCGATTAGGATTTGTGCTCACTGGAACTCTGTCCAGTGCCCTGCTCAGAGTAGGGACTCAGTCACTGATCATGGGATTGACCCTGCTGTGATTTAAATCACTATCTTGCCTGTCTTTTTGCCATCCAAGGTAAAAAGGATCTTGCATCCAAGTAAAAGAATGTGGTAGAAGGGCACTCAAAGAGGAAATCAGGAGTCCTACTTCAATACAAAAGTAAATAACTAAAAAATTTTAATAAAGATCATCCATGCCTGCACAAACCCCAAAACTACATAATCAATAGCTGAGAAAATGCCAATTATCCAGACCCATTTGAAATATTATTAATCTGCATCACAAACAGCCACTAATCAACAGAACAAATTGTGAAATCACTATTTATTTATTTGCCAGGAGGAAGTGCTCCCCGACACATTTAATCAGGTAGGAACAGCTCAATTTAGGGAGCAAATGGAACAAACGTAGATTTTTTTTTTTTTTATATAAAATACTGAGGATCCAAAAGAAAGCTCAGAAGAGGTTGCTGGCACCTATATCGATTCCACGATCAAATTGGCCCAAGTACCTTAATAAAGCCTGTCATTACACACTCAGACGCTATAGACAAAATTATGCTTCGGGTCAAAAGAGGATCATTTGCAGGAGTCGGGAAAGAATTTTCCCTTCTCTCTTTACTACTGCGCATCTGGCAAGGGGCACCTCTGAGTTATTCATTCATTCATATTTGTTCTTTCTGTCTTTTGGAGGTAAAGATTAAGTCGACCTGTCACCTGAATGAATGCATGAGAGAGTGGGCCCTTATCAAGGACATCCCCTGTCACGGTGCTCATCCTGCTTCTTTCTGTGGTAGCCCTGTGAAGTCACGCTCCTGTGGAATTATACACATGTGAACTAGATTTAATTGAATGGCCCTCAACGAAGGCTGCCCTACGCTTGTTCTAAGGATTTCAGCAGCACGTTCAAAGTTGCCGGCTCAGGCCACTGCACCCAGTAGGAGCTCTGCAAGCAGGGCCACTTCTTATTGTTTTCCAGGTGCCCCTGGCACACAGGAAATATGTACCAAATACTATTAGCCTGATCCCACTAAATCCTTGCGTGTATGTTGCTCCCACCAGTTTCTCAATGAAATTCCCAGAAGCCACATGCTACCAGGCATTCAAATGGAGAACTCTATGAGAAACTGCCACTACCTTTCCTCGTCTTGTTTAACTACATGATTAAACAAACAAACTCCTTAGAGCTTACTCTAGGCTGGGCATCGCTCTAACCTCCCCACATTCAAATGATCCTCACGGCAGTTCTGCGTCATGGGTACTTCTTAAAATCCCACCTCATGGGAGGAAACAGGCACAGCAAGGTTAAGGGACCTTAAGCAAGGTCACACAGCCAGGAAGTGGCAGAATCTGGATTACAAAGCAAGCGCCCAAATCGTGATGGCAAACAGATGGCCCAGAAAGTCACCCAGTCTTCAAACAGTGTTAGTGAAATCCTCTGCCCTGCCTCCTCTTGTAGACAGACATGTCTGATTGTCATCTCAACCAGGTGTCAGATCTTCCCTGAATACAGTAGCAGAAAGGAGGATCTTGGTCCAGGCAAAGCACACAGGAGGAAGCTCCCCTAACCGGGGGGGCCTTTGGGCACAGATGTATAGCCCTCCTCTTACCCTGGGTGTCACGAGCCCAGCCCTCAGTGATGGACTCAGAGCCTAGATTGAAACAGGCGCCCAGCAGTGTGCAGTCTGCCTGGCGCCCCGTCCGTTCACTTAACCCTGGGGATGGCGAGTCCCTATCTCCCAGGAAACGGTGGAGGTGGAGGTGCTTTGTGGCCTCCTCTGCCGGGTCCCTTCTGATATTTGGACCTTGTCGTGCTGCCTCTCGGATTCTCTTCCCTACACCGAATAGCCCCCGTTTCTTCGGTCTTTTCTGAGAGGCAATATTTCTCAGCCTTCCGTCACTTTCACTGCCCTCCCCTGGCCTCTCTCCAAGATTCTGTATCTTGTTTAAATAGTGAAGGCCACACCGAGCATGATTTAAGGACAGGCTTGCTGAGAAAAGTAACAAAGGCCCAGCCAATAGATTCTAGAAGGTAAATATTTTCTTTAAAAAAAAAAAAAAAAAAATCAAGGAATTATAACAATAACAATGGTAGTGAGAATCAGGCTGACCAAGTAAAATAATTGTTGCTGCTTGTGGTATCATTTGCTTTTATTATTGCAGTGGCTTCTGGGAGACATATCTGTCCAGTAAGTCTTCTCAAAAATGACTTTGCTCCTCCTTAAAAAACCTGAGCTTTTCTTCATAGTCTCAGCTCTTTCTTCCCTCAATACCGAAATCTTATCATCCTGAGAAATGGCTGTTCCTCTTCTCTCAGCACCAGTTTTTCCAGAAATAGCACTTCCTGTCTTGGCTTCTTCAGTTTCTTCTCCTTTTGGTCAGATGTCCTTCCTGGCTGTTCTGCCCATCTTCCCTGGGGTGGGACTGCAGCATGCGGGTGCTGGCCCTGGGGGTGGGGGAGGGACTCGAGGAACGTGCAGGCTGTGCCCAGGCAAAGGCTGGCCTTCACTGCTAAGTCCCTCAGAGATCTGGAGGCTGAGAATCGGGGGTGACCAGATCAAATGCCACTTGACAACCTCTGCTGCACCCCCGGGAGAGGAAGAGTGACACCCAGGGCAAAACAACCACACTGGGAGCCACCCAAGAAAGGCGACCTGAAAAACCCAGAAGTCCCACACTTCCGAGCCTAACACCGAGATGCTCAGCAAACAATTTGGCTTTGGGGACATTTAAAAACTTTAAAATTCTTTACTATAACATAATAAAGGGGATTGAAAGCGACCACTCAAAAAAGTAAAACAAGGTCCCCCTCCTACTTTTCCAGAGACAACTGAGTTTTCCCTGGGCGGATTGGATGTATCTGCTCCCTGACAGCCGCGTGCTGCCAGGGGCAGAATCCTGGCAGGCTCAGGGGCAGCTGCACGCACTACCTGTCCACTTGTTCTGCTCTTTCTCGCCTCCACTCTCTTGGTCTTTAGCAAGCTCCTCTGGATCAGCTGTGGTTTCGCTGGGTCCTTCAACATCTTCAATGGCTTCTTCTGAAAGAGAAGAAAAACAAAACTGTCAAGGATTAAAACACAGAGAGAAGAGGAAGGACTGAGCCAACATTCCGAGGACCTGCCAACTACCAAACACAGAGCCAACTGCTTTGTCCCTCCCCTCTTCCCAAAGGCCCCTAAGAGGCTGACCATGCTAAGGATATACTGGGGCCTGGGGATGCAGTTGGTATGAGGCTGTGCCTCACTCCAGACCTGCGACCATTAGGTATTTTGAGAGAGTCTAGATGTCTCACTTGAGAATTTCCAGTTGAAAAACGGATTCTGTTGATGCAGCAGGAACTCCAGCTCAGGCCCTGGAGTCACATGCAAGTTTTTTACACTTGAAAATCAAAAAAACAAAAACAAAAAACACCCAGAACTTAAAACTATCCACATGTTCACTTTACCTAACTCCATCCCCAGAGCATCCTGGCACTGAACTAGACCAGACAAAATCATGGGGTCCTTCACAGGCCACGGGCATAGCAGTGCCAGACTGTGAGGGGAGATTTTTTTTTTTTTTTTCTTGCACTTGTTCATGTTCTGAAGAATCACAGACTATCAATGATAGGATTTCACTGGCATAAAGAGTTCTAGAAACCAAACAGTATCTGTGGGCATGCCGGAGTCAGTGATAGAAGCAAAGGGATAAAAGTCTATAACGGACTCATACGCTTTCCTTTTGAAATCATTCCACTGTTTCCTCACTACTGGCTTAAAACTAATCCAAGACATGCCTCTCCGGCCCAGCACAGTGCTATCGCAAAGGCAGAAGAATAGCCATTTTCCAAAACTAGGTTAATTATGAAGTGAAATACCATCATCCCAACTGAAGAAGAAAAGATGCTCGTGACAGCAAGGAAAAGAAAGTGTTCTCCTGGCCCTGTGGATCGTCACCTAAATCCTGTATTCAGTAAGAATGGGTTAGATGAATGGAGAAAGCAGACACATCCAGGCAAAAACCATTTTCATATGGATGAGATTATCAGGAGACTCTGAAGAGCACACCTCTCTGGTTGGTGTAGAGCGGGGGGTGTCCTCACTATCCACCTAGGCTGGCACCAAACCAGACCATCAGGAATCAGGAAACCCTACATAGGGGTCTGGCTGATTCCACCACAAAGCTCTCCAATACCAGTTCCACTTTTTTTTCTTTTTTTGCGGTGCTGGGGATTGAACCCCAGGGCCTTGTGCTTGCGAGGTGAGCACTCTACCAACTGAGCTATCTCCCCAGCCACCAGTTCCACTTTTAAATAAATGAGGTATTATATACCCTCTGACCCTCCAGAATATTGCCTCTGAAATTTATCCCACAAAGTGAAGTCAAAGAGGTAGAAGTAAATTGACCTCACAGGGTTTCTGAAACACTCAAAGAAGAAAGCATCTTTTTAGAATCATATTTTCCTGATTTTTCCAGAAAGGTGATGGAGGTTCAATGACTGGAAACTTGAACAAGGGATCAGGGAATGTTCTTCTTTCCTTCCTAATGTAATGGTAAGGGGTTTATGAGGCAGTTGTGGCAAATATAAAGGAAGTAAGGCACTGCTTATTTTCAATTCCAAATCCACGTGTAATTTCTATGTCTCCTTTTCTGTCTCACTGCATGGTGAAGTTAACATCAAGTCTCTTCACCTTACCCTTAATTCAGAGAAAAATCATACAATGGTGGCTTGAAGTTAATCATGAATATAGTCCTATATGACACCATACATCACTCAGTACAGAAAGATATGTAGGTGTTTAGTAGAGTAACAGCAAGAAAGTACCCAGCATGGTACGTGCGCCATCTTCATTATGTCTGGGCAAGATGTTTCATGCACATTTTTAGGCTTTTGGTAAAAACTGTTCAAATCCACAATTACAAAATTCATCTTTAAGTGACACTTCAGTTAAGCAATAACATTAAGTTGGGTCTACCCAAATTTACCTAGGTTTCTTGAACTCATTTGTCCTGATACACACTGTGATACATGGTATCTGTAGTACTGATACATCAATCAAATTTGATTAGGCAAAGAGATGGCTCAGTGGTCCCTCTTCTCTAGCATAAACATATTATCAACTTAGATGGAGATAGTCTGACACCTACAAACTAGACAATGCCCTGGTGTGGTGACAAACAGTGTCTACTCAGCAGAGAAGGGAAGGAATTTACCTACTGGGTGGCCAATCTCCAAGGCCAGCACCTCTCTCCTGCCCATTATGTGGCCTGCAACTACTGGAGCAGAGTTAAAAACCCACAGTCACCTGGCACTGACCCCAGTTCTTTCAGCCCTTCCAAACGGATCTATTCCAAAGACAAGAGACTGTAAAGAATGAGCAGATCTTTCAAGCGAGAGCTGGGACTGCACAGCACTTGGTGAGCACTGCTGCAGCCTGCATGCAGCGAGCCTGCCTGGGCCTCTGCTGTCTTCCTTCGCTGCCCTACTGCAAGGAGAAAATTAAGGCAGCTAAGTTCCAACAAGAGGGAAAACTAAAGAGGTTATTTCAGGAGCTGATTTTGGGGCTTCTTTTTTTTTTCCTTCAAGATTTATAAATCAAGTCTTCCTCTTTTTAAGTTCCTGGGTTGACTGTTATCATTTGTGACTCGTTCACTAAAAGACTGCTATTATATGTGTGGTGGAAAAAGAAATGATTAAGAAACTTCTGGAAGAGCCTGCTCCTACAGGGGATCAGTGTCCTCAACCCAGCTAAAAAAAACCAAGTCCCCTTCAGCCAGGCCAGAGCTTCCCTGCAGTTCCACCTGGCACCTACAGGTGTCGCCCTCCGCATGGCAAGGCCGGGAGGGCTGCTGGCTGCAGGAGGCAGACAAGTCTGGGCCGCCTAACCTGCGCATGTGGAAATAATATATGTCTCCGAGTGAACTGTCTGGTCCTGGAGAAATAAAATAGGACATTCATAAGCAGTTACACCATCTGTCTTTATACCATCATCATCAACAACGAGAAGGAAAAAAGCTCTTTAAAATGGATGAAAGCCCAGGCTGACGGTAACCGGAAAACTGTGAGCTCAGAATACCAATAAAGGTAGAGATATGATTAAAAAGCAAGGATACTAACTACGAATTTGTCTGGACAGCTCATGCCCACAATGCTCTGCAGACAGGGTGTGTTTTTACTGGTCCCCAAAGTGTAGAGCGAGGCCCCCTCACCAAAAGTCAGGTCTCAGGCACCCATGGGACAGGCGTGGGGTCCTGGCCCTGGAAATGTGGGAGCCAGGGTCGATCAGCAACCGTGCTGCAGAGAGCCGCGCCCGCACACCAACTCTGGGGGTGCCATCTAGCCCTTGTGCTGATGGAGCCCAGAAGGAAGGGGAAGTTTTTCCCCACAGGCCACGGATCGCATTTCCCTGCGTGAAGTCAGTGACAACAGGTTGGGATCCTCACAGAAGCTGCACGTTTCCCCCGCTGCAATATCGGGTTCTGACAGATGGTGGGAACAAGTGAGGACTCAGACTGATGATGGGCTTTATCTGGAAAATCCTGTCCTTCATTCACACACAACCACCATCAGACCATTTTCAAGGCTGAAACAGACACACCAAAACCGCCTACCGCTGGAAGCATTTCATAATGTTTCAGACCCCAACCAGAACACAACGGGAATGCTTTCTCAAAGGTGTGGCCAGGACCTGGGTGAGCGGATCATCTCTGCTCCCCAGTCTCGCCCTGGTTCTTGGCAGGAGGCAGCAGACCTAGCGGACCCCGTCTCCTGGACGGGCCTGTTTTAGAAAACCCCAGAGCCATGGCTGAGCCCCACGCAGCCTCAAGCCAGGGCACCTGCTCCAGTCTGTATGTATTTTCATGTGAAAGGGAGATGGAAGCAGATCTTGAAATATGGCACGGTCTCCCAGGTGCCCCTCCTGCTTTCACTCCCATGTAAAAAAGCGACGAAGGCCTCTGAAAACTGCCCTCCCAGCCTCCTCTTTACAACTCCCAGGCATCACTCTGGGCCACACCTGGCCTGCTCCTGTCACTCCAGTTAAAGGCAGAGCCCTCCGTTGGAAGAATCCCAGAAGATGAATACATTCTAGAAGGGGGAGATTCCCAAAGCGGCTTCACTTTTCAGGAGGATGAGACCATAGTCCCAGAAAATCCCCCTTCAATCGGGGTGGTTTTGCTCACCACAAAGCAAACCGTTTTCTTCACGCACCTCGTAGTTAGCATCTGGGTAAAGGTGACGGTATGACGCCCCCATTTGTGGTGAAGTCTGCTCCTGAAGGAGGTGCACGTGCCAACTGGCAACCCCATGGGGATTTGTAACAATTTTACGGACAACCTGGAAATTGGTTTGGGGAAGGATTGCAAGGTAGGAGCCACAGGAGCCAAAAATAGAAGTGGATTGTCACGAAGTCAGCATTCCACCCGCCACGCACGCTCCCCAAATTGTCACTCTCGAAAACGTTCTAGTCGTTAAAAAATGATACTGCTCCCCCAAATGATGGGGACCGAGTGACGTGTCCGTTGAGGGTATTTTACAAATCGCTTACAGACTTGAAAGAAAGGGGAGTCAATCAATGATTAAGACTAGTCCCTCTGTTCCCAACTCTTAACAGGATAATGTAGATTAATTCAACCTGACAAAGCCCCCACCGAGCCTCGATGCGAGAGAAATTTGGAAATTCTCCGAAGAATCAGGGTGTCTGTACCCAAGGCTCTCACACGAACGTGTTACTTAAATAATGCACCGATCTGTGATCCCCGAAGAATGAAATTGTTCTTTCCTTTTTCTTTGGGGGGAGCGGGCCGGGGGGAGTGCGTTTGCCTGTCGGCAGGCTCAAGAGCTGAGAAACATTAGCTGTCATGAACCACAATCAAATCAGGTTTGAAATATTTAGCAGTGGCTTGGAAAATGCGGTGGTGCAGCTCTGACAGGCGAGATGTGCACAGACACCCACTTTCCATTCTAATGGAAATATCAGGCCTGCTCTGAATATGTATAACCCAGAAAAATGTATTGATTTTTCATTCGGCATTAAAAAAAATGAAATAGCCTGCAGCTGTCAAAGGCCTTTTGTTAAAAGCTCATCCTTCCTGGAATGAGGTTTACCAGAAACAAGTTTTAATTGTATATGGGACCCTCTTCTTTGGAAAACAAGATAACCAATCTGCTTACTTTGAAGATAGGGTTAAAGCTGTTCCTTTCTCCATTTTCAACCTAATTAACCCAAGGGCGACCACGGAGGCAGGCGGGAAAGGCTCTGCGCACTCTGACCAGCAGGAGTGACACGGGTGGTGGCTACAAGTGGCGTTTGCTGGTGTCTCTGTGGTGGGTAGAGAGGGACTTGGGGCCTGTGCTTTGTCCTCTTGTCCCTCGACCTCCTGTGAAGGTACAGGACTCTGACACTCACTCTGTGTGTGCCCCAGCTAGTCAGCTGCTCTCTTCCAGCTGGGCTGGCACAACTGGAAGGTGAGGGCAGAGCCCTGGTGGGTCCAGGTCTCTTGGCAATTCGCTATTAATGGGAAACCTCTCCCGGCTGCACACATACAGGGTACGCAAACAGAGGTCAACTCAACTCCTACAACAGAAAAGATGACTACTGAGGCCTACGCCACTTGATTCAAGTGAAACCCAGGACACTAAAATTCTGCTACAGTCGAAACTTGTAACAGGATGTGACTGGCGATGGTGACAGAAAGACAACCCTCAGGTTCCCGGTTCTTAATTCTAGTCCTGCCTTCTCTCTCCGCAAGAGGCTATGGTGGTGATGCTGGCCCTCTGGGACACTTTGCAGATGGGAGCTAACTGAATGATGAGCCAAGTCCTACCAGTCAGTGACTCTCCACGAATCAAGGGCTGCATCCCAACTGCCTGGTCGTAGCTCTGCCAGTCACATCTTCTCTAATGTTTACTCCCTGGTTTTATTCTGCCGTGTCTTTCCAGGCCTGCCAATCTGACTGGAAGCTGCCCGAGAGGGAACTTCTGGTGAGCTGGTTTGTGGGGTGAGTATACCCCAGCTCCAGGAACGTTCCCTTCAATCAGGGTGACCTGCGTACCACGACACAAGATGTTCTCACCACACGCCTTCTACTTGGCATCTCGGTAAAGATAACGTGTTCTCACTTGTGCACACGGAATAGGCCAATTACAAATGCACCCACGAGTCCTCTGTGGACGACCATCTGAATTTTTTTTTCATTGCTGACCAACTCTGTCCATTCTGCTTTCTACTTCTTAGCAGGGTACCGATTCACCAAGGAAAATGCCAACTCAGAAGAGGATGAGCCTGGGACCCAAATAGACCCTGACGAGGGGGCCACTGTGAGACACAAGGACCCCTGATGTGGGGAAGGCGGGCCGGCACGGCTCTGCAGCCAGTGCCTCCGCTGATTCATCAGGAGCATGAGGTTTCCCACCCTCTGGGGTAAGACGTCAATACCTTTTCAACAGGTACAAAATCACAGCGCGCCAGCAGCGCACCAGGCTTTCAGTGGAAGTGTGCTTTCCACGTGGATGACGGGCACCATGGTCCCCTGCCGCCCGCCTGCTCGCCCGCCTGCCCGATGCCCTCAAGTAGGACCTCTCACACTAAGTCTAAGGGACAGAGTGGGTGTGGGTGGGGGAGAAGCAGTTGCTGGCCTCCCCTCTGCAGGTGCTGTGACCGTGGCCGCTTTCCTCTTTCTTACCCTTTTCGGCTCTGCCAGGTTGGGACTCCATACAGTGCTCCTACAGGCCATTTTCCCGCCCCGATGGCTTAAAAATTGGTCCAACTGGCCAGACTCCTAACCAGTTGTTTAAAACAAAATCACCTTCTTCCTCAAAGATGATGATGTCTGCAAACACATTTCAGTCCCTCAAAAATTACCAGGACATAGGCAGGAGTGGGGCCAAGGGCCTCGGAAAAGATCACACACCCTTCCTCTAGCATGGAGCTCCTTTCCTTGTGGACCCTCCGAATGATCATTTGACCATGAGAATTCTTTGTGTCACTTGGTGCTCGTTCACCAAACACACCTGGGGCCACCGTGCCTGGCTGGTGTTTCTGGCCGGAGCCTGAAAGGCCTCTGGTGGAGGGCTGCCAAACTCCGAGGGGCCGCTGGGGCCCACTTCACAGGACAGCCCGACACTGAAGGAATTCAGCCTCCTCGCCACCCCCACCCCGACCTTCCTTCCTGCCCCCCACCTCCCTGACCCTGACTTTTGGCATCAGGCAGTAGAAATCAACACTTCGAAGGCAAGTCTGGGTATTATTAAAAATGACTAATTGGGGAATAGAGACCATTTATGCTTTTGTATATTTGAAGATCTTGCCACTGTTTACAGAAACAAGAAAAATGGGGATTGTGCGGCAAGAGGCAGCCTGGGAAGCTGGGCTGAGCTGCTGCCGGGGCAGGTCCAGCCCCTGCTGGGTAAAGTGAGGTCCAGGAGAATGTACGCTGGGCGGGGGGCCCTCTCCATTTGCTTTTGTACTTAACTTCACCTCTAACTTGAGCATCGACAGGAAGGAGCATGTTATGGGTCCAAAGCGGCCGAGGCCTCCAAAGAGAAAATGTCCCCTCCCCGAGCTGTCCCTCCTGCAGGAACAGCACAGAACGCCAGAGCGTGGAGTGAAAAATGCTGCTATTGTGTGGCGGGGGACGAGTCCTGCCATTTTTTCTCTCCCAGGCAAGGCCACTTGGTCATTTGAACAGTTTGTCAAAACCACACTAGAATTAAGGGGGTGGGTGGGGGTCAAGAGAGGAGAAAAGGGAGGAAACGCCTAACGCCAGTATTGCGACAAGTTCCATTTATCTGTGTTCTCAGCAAAAGCACCTGGGCTGCCCCCTGCAGAAATCCAGAAAGGATAAAAGCAAATGTGCGGCGACAAAGCACAACGGAACTAAATATGTCGCTGACTCGCCTGGTGGCTATTCACAGGAAGATTTAAAAAAAAAAAAAAAAAAAAAAAAAAACTGAAAGGTGTGAGTTCCAGTTTGTGAAATACAAACCCAGCCCTGAAATGGCCTCGGAATCCACGCGAAACAAGAAAGCCGGCTAGGCCCCAGAACTCTGAAGTAAACTGAATTCAGCAGGGATTAGTCCCTTGGATTTCTACAGAGCCATGATTGTTGCTGTTACTTTCACACATGAAATGTAAAAAAGGCAAATTCCCTGAGCATGTTTGTAGCGGAGCGTGATGTGATTGTGTTGTCATTTATGGGAAATAATCGCAGACCCATCTCTCCCTTTCCCCCCCATTTTCCAGTCCAAATAACCATGAAAAATTACACTTCAATGTCAGCACAGCGACAAAGGAGGCGCGCTCTCCGGGAGCTCAGCGGATTTGCAGGGGTTTTTCCTTTCTTTGGACAAAAACTACCTTCAATTGTACTTCATTTAAAATGTGATCTAACAAATGCATTTTGACAAGTTCCTTTCTCTTCTGCTCCTTTCTTTCAAACAGTATTTTGCACAGTTTAACCTCACACCAAACTGGAATATTCTGGAAAGATGAGGCATGCAGGAGAGAAGGTCCTTGATACCAAGAAGGGTGCCCCTCTGCAGGCTGTTGGAAACAGAGTCAGGATTCTAACTCAGGATGCTACTGGGAAGAGAGAACCAAGAGAGGACACAGTAAAGTCTTGAAGGCAGGATATCTGAAAGGTAAAGGTGAAGATGGCTGGAGCCGAAGGAGGAGGAAGGGGTTTCCTGGGCTTGCGGATCAGAGCAACCATTTCATGGATGTGAAGAAATGGTAGAAGGCGTGTGGATGTGTGGTCGGAACTGATTTGTGACCACGTGGGGGTGCAGAAGGGGAGCTCCTCGGAGGGGTACCAGCTCCCTCCTGAGACTCCTCCTCTACAGAAAAGGACATTTCTCAACAGAACAGATCTGCCTGAAAGCTTTTTAACATTCCAGGTGTGAGGGCTGAGCAGTCCCTACAAAGCATCTGTCTTTCAATAACACCCTGCTTGAAATAAACACTGCCAGGCTTCCATGGTTGGGAGGGAAAAGACAAGAGAGATAAACACACATGAGTGATAGAGAGTAAATTAAAAAAAAAAAAAAAATTCATTTTCCATTAGAGAAAACTGGTGTCTCCTGAGTCAAAACTGACTTGGCGTGTCAGAGATCTTAGGCTTACTGCAATAATAATAATAATAATAACAATAATAATAATAATAATAATAATAATGATTTAAAAAGAGAATATCTATGATGTGCTTAATTTTTTTAATTGGAAAATGTTTGAAATACATGGGTGAAACATGTCCAGGAAGGCCCCTGAGTGTACCTGGGCATCTACGTGTAGATGAAGGCGTGTGGGAAGGGAGCAGAAGTGAGATTAACTGATGGTGACCACAACCCAATGGGCCTCAGCGGAACCTTGTGGGTCGGCTCCCGTAACGGGATCCGGCCCGGTGATGTCAGGACGCCATCTCAGTTCATATGGGAGCCATGGCAAGGGCAGGAAGGGCGGAAGGGTGGCCCTGTAGACCCAGGGTGCTTCCGGTGCTGGGGAGACACAATCTGACAAACCGGAAATTTTTGCAAAGATACAGGTGCAAATAAGCAAACAAACAGGTAAAGATTTTGTTCTGACCACTGAAACCAAGAGTGTACAACTAAGAGGAAGAAAAAGACAAACCTGTGACTCCAGAGGTAGGAGTCACATGCCACACGAATGAGGGACTTGGATTCCCAACTTGTCTGCTGCCTTAGTCTGTAGCCCAGATCATCTGAAGAGCCCCTGACCTACTCGGAAAGCAGCTTTACCCCTGGGAAGCACCAAATTCAGGCAGATCTATTCACTGGCTCCCACCAGCGGATTGGTAGAGAGGGACTGTCAATGAGCTTCGTTTTGCATGATCATAAACCACTTTTATGCACAGCTGGGGAAACATGCTGATTCATAAAAACAAAGCACAAACAAAGGCTCACACTTTCCAAACCAAATCTGAGCAACAGAAGTCAGGCCAACTTCAGGCAACATTTCACCCAGAAAAACACTGGCTAAACCTGTTTTCGTTTGGCCAGACCCAAGCGTGTGCAAAGGTCACGGCATTCATACAGCCCAGCACATCCAAGAATGCAGTGCTGAAAACACAGGAACCCTGGAGGCGACAGAGAACAGACTCCTCCACCTCCAAGCACCCTGGGGGGGCTTCAGGTGCCCGCCACACACTGCCTAGTGCAAGGAGAGAAGCGCCCGATTCCGCCAGCAGCATTTATGGTCAGACCTGAGGCATTTAAGGATGCGTCTACACGTGCAAGTCAAAAACTGGGCCATTCTCCAAAACCATCAAGTCTCCAAACGCCCTCAGTCTGAAGCAAACAGGCAGCAGAAGCAACATGTTTCAGTTGACAGTTCCTGGGAAATTGCAAAGAAACTGAAGCAGGAAGCTGCGGTGCAGAGAAAATCCAAAGGTTTATGTTCAAGAGCTTTCCTGCATTAATGGGGCAGGGGGGCGGGGCTGGTGGGGAAAGCAGATGGGACTGCTAAATTGTTGTCATTTTAACAGGCACCTTGTACAGTTCTGCTGTGCTCAGTGAGAAAAAGAAAATTCTCGGATCTCCGGCCTCCTTTTTTAGAAACTTCGAAAGTAATGCCAACAGTTGAATCCAAAGCCTGTAGGACTTTTTATAAAATTTGGATCATGTATAATGAAACTGTCTTCTCCTAAAGTTTAACAAAAATGTCAATTTCACAATGATTTTAGCCACAGCAGTCCCCCCCTCCCCAAGTCTCTCAGAGTTACTACTCTTGTAGACTAAGCATCTGTTTAGCTTTTCCTCCTCTAAGGAGTCTAAAAACTGTCTAGCAACCCTTGAAAAGCAACGTGTTTCCTTACACATCCCCAAATGTATACAGCAAACTGTCTCAAGGCACAAAAAAAACCAGCATTGGTCATCAAGGTGAACATTGCAACATCATCTGAATTTTAGGTTTATGTCCACTATTTTCTATTAGAAAATAGTGACGACATGAAAACCAAAGACAAAGAAACATTGCCCAGAGATGAGAAAGTCAAGGATCTGGGCACAAGAGTGACAGAGAGCTGGTACTTCAGACAGGAATGAGGATCTACAGAACTCTGTAGCACACACTTACATTTTGAAGAATTTAGGGATGCTTAAATTCTTCTGGGCACGTGTTGCGACCGAAGGAAGTACTGGTCTACAGATAGGGAAACCCTCAAGTCCGAATCCTTCCCCAAATTTCCTAAGTGGGCAACATTTTCCAAGTGAAATATATACCCTGAGCAGAGAAAGTATAAGGAAGAGAAACTTGAAACAAAGGAAAAGTTTTGCTTCCTCTGTCAGGACAACCAGGATAGGAAGGAAGGGAACAGAAGAAGCCACATGTGGAGATGAGTCACCAAGGAGCAGCACACCAGCCCAGAGGAGGTCACCCAGGGACTGGGAGAACAGATAAGTGACTCCCCTTCATTGGTAAAGAGAGGAGAGGAGGCGGATTTAGACAGAAGCCAGTGAGAAACATTAAAAAAAAAAAAAAAAAAAAAGCGTAGGTAAGATTATATATTAAAATAAAATAGATATTATGGAAAGAAAAACACATCGATTTCACCTGAAAGGAGTCCAGTCTATAAATTGCCTTGGCTACTGAAAATCTTTGGTGAATGGTTGTGAAGAACAGGTGATAGTCCAGGAGAATGGAAATGAAGACAGAAAACAGCCTTTGAGAGATATCATTTGAAGAATGGAGACAGAAGCAAGAAAAGATGAAATGGGTCAATGAACTGAAAATTTACCTGTGTAAGATTTACCTAGACCCAACTGAGGTGGCAAAATCAGAAGTTCCTTTTTATTTGTAGAAAATAAAAAAGGGATAAAGAGGCAGGGTAGCCCAAACAAGAAGCAAGCATGTGAGCTTAAATGTGGGCACAGCAGAGTTACAAGGCAGAATGATGGCTGCTGGCAGAAACCTGGTCAGCGGAGGCTTCTGCCTGCTTGGGGGCATTTGTCTGGAGGAGCTGACCACAGCACCTGGGAGTCACAAGACAGGAGGCTGGGGATCAGAGAAGGGGAGGATTCCAAGGTCACCTGGTGAGGGAGTCCACAGGAGGGCCTCTCAGGGAGGACCAGGGAGGTAACCAAGGAAAGGGGACATGTTCAAGGTGACACTGGCGAACACGTGAGGGCCTTGTGAAGGGACAAGGAGTCTGGCACCCTGCTGCCTTGGGAGTCTCCCTCCACAAAGGTGGTGAGATGGAGGCAAAGGGATCCTCATGGCGGAACCACAGTGGTTCAGAGCAAGGTCTAGTTTTTCTTTACATTTTCCTTACAGAAGGAATAATAGCACGGATAAAAAAAATGAGCTCACCGAAAACAAAATAAAAACCCACACTCGAAACCCAGTCAGCCACTCATGCCCCAGATGTCCAGGCTTCCAGACAGACAGTCCCCTGTTACTTCCTGCCCAGTGGCAACATGACGCCCCAAATACGAGCATCGTGCTGAACCACAGGACAAGTGACGGCTCTCTCTCCCTCATACACACTCGCTCACATGTGCCCCTTTCCTGCTTTTTTCTGGCGGGGTGGGAATCCCAGATCACTGCACCCAAATGGTGTGGGGCAGTCCCAGCACAGACATTCTGGATCTGGAGTGAGGTCCGAGGTGCTGGTGACGGTGATGGGGTTGCTGTCATGGCCCCACATCCCAGCCGTGGAGAACTAGCAAAAGCCAAGTAATTGCTTTTTCCCCTTCCACTAATAAGCTTTTCAGCAGAGGAAGAATTCAGCTTCCTGTAGTCAACAGACCCTTTTTTCCCTGCCTCTCCTCGCTCCAAATAATCTAAAGTGACTGCAATTTCAGTGCTGGCTCTCCAGCATTCAGCTCCACCGGCTGAGGTCAGAGGGTGTCAAGTGAGGGCTCTCCATTTCTCTTCTGCTATGCCTGCACGCCACCCAGCCTTCTTTGTAACTGAGGCAACCTGCCTCCGCGGCCTGGCCATTGTGTGCATCACAGACCCCCAGCCTCCGACTTCACATTCGAGGAAAGGTTTTTTAAGGTCCAGAAAATACTGGGGGTGGGGGATCTCTATGCTGTAAACAACTGATTAGTAATGACCACCTTTGGGTGCTCCGGTGACCTGGGCTGCTAATTTCTCAGTCTTCAGGAGGACACTGCAGTCAGACACTTCTGTGTGTGGTGGTTAAACTCGGTGGCTGGTTGTGTGATTTTCAGTTCTGTTTTATGCAAATGACTCTGGTCCCTAAATTCCTTTCTTAAGATCTTGCTAGGCTATGATGTATTTGCGTGGTGAGTATTTTCAGGCCTGGCTTCGTGTTGAATCAGCTGCAAGTGGAGGATCACCCTGGAAAACTCTGCCCAGCCCCCTCCCTGCCTCACTTCCAGATGAATGAAATGCGATTTCAATTAAGAAGGGCAGTGACAGTGCTTCCCCTCTGCGTCTGGGTGGAGATCCCAGGGGACAGTGTGTGCAGAACTGAAGGTGAGCACACAAAGGCAGGAGGGATGAGCAGAGAAAGAACAGGTGTGTGCACAGGGAGGCCCCAGCAGGGTTCTCCCCACAGGCAGATGAGAAGAGGGCCCCACGGAAACCCAAGAGGCCTGCCTCTGGGACAGCAGCCCCGAGCGTGGAGACTGAGGCAGTGCAGAAAGACGCTGCTCCCGCCTTCCCACCCCAGCACCCCAGGTCTGTGAGGGTTCTGGATGGAAGGAGAGAAAAGGAGATGCTCCTGGGAAAAGAGGGGGAGCCACCCCCAACACACAAACAGGCCCAGAGGAGGTGCACGCTCTCTGCTGGCTGCAGCCAGGCCTGTGATGGGAATTTATTTCCCTCAATTACGTGCTCTTGTCCCCAGTCTCAGTTCATCAGCACAGTGCAGCCAAGTCAATGAAAGGCTCCATGATGAAGTAATCACATGCACAGGGACATCCGCCAGGCTGGCCTGAAACAGGCCGCCGGGGCCCTCTGCCCCATGGGGTCACCTGGTCGCCCAGGGAGCCTGCCTTCGCACTGCCATCTTCTTCCACCCAATCACAAATGTCTTAATTGCAAAGTGAAAAAAAGGAAGGAACTAGCTGAGTGGGCGTGGTCGATACAAATACTGGCCACTCTCCTTGGCCTCTGCCTGTGCAGTCCTCCACGGAGAGGCTGAGCGGGAAAACCAGTATCTGCACCAAGACAGCCTCTGTGTGCAGAGGTCATGACCGAGTATCTGACAGTAATGGTAGTAACACAACCATCATGCAACTAAAGCAGATGCTATCAGAACTCCCATTTCACAGATCAGGAAACTGAGGCTAACGGACTGGGGAAGGTGACAGAGTTGAGGCAAGCAGCGTCTGTGGCTCTTTTTTTTTTTTTTTTTTTAATAAATAGAAGAATTTAACCTTTATTTTTTATTCCTTTGTTTACATGTGACGCCGAGGATTGAACCCAGCGCTTCGCCCGTGCTAGGCAAGTGCTCTACAACCGAGCCACAACCCCAGCCCAGGCCCATGCTCTTGATGGCTGCCTTCGGAGTTGACCCTGACTGTGCTATTGGTCCACCTGTCAGCCCAACGGCTATCACATGTGCATGTGCACCTGTTCCAGGCACTGAAGACACATCTGTCAGCACAACAGGAAAGCGACCGTGCTCCTGTGGCAAGGCTGGGAAGGAGGGTGGGAGAGGAAGGCCAACTACTGCCAACCAAGTGAAGGAGGAGGTGTGGCCAAGTCAGATGCCTCAAGGCAGGACAGGGGGACAAAAGGATCCCCAGGGGTATTTAACATCAGAAGTTCAAGGAGGGTGACATTTGCACACAGACCTGAAAGAAGAGAGGGCGTGAGCTGCAGAGGCTGACCTGGGAGGCCTTGGAGCAACAGCAAGAGGCCCACTGTGGGATGAGGCTGGCCTGTGGGAGCAACAGTGAGTGGAGGCAGGGAGGACATGGGCTTGGCCAGGTCTTGGGCCTATGGCCATGCCAGCCAGAGCGCGCGAACACACCAGGCCCTTGTGAGAACGCCTCCTCCTCAGCACCGCTACCTCACAGCACACGTGGCTCTGGACCCACCACTCTGCCTGGTATGAGTGCCCAGCCTAGGCTGTGGTCCTGACATGTTCCCTTAGCAGAGTGCTCTCCGTGTAGGGGACAACCTGCATGGCTTTGCCCAGTGGGCCTGGCAGGCGTTTCCGGTATAAAGGCTCCAGTGCCTCTCTAAATATGTAGGTGCACAAAATGGAAATGAAGGTAGAGGTGGAGTGTGGACACAGAGTCCCTCTTTCCCTTTCCTGCAGGAAATGGCCTTGTGGTACAGAAGCACAGAGGGAAACAGACAGCCCAGCATCCTAAGGCAGCGTCGTGCTGCAGCACAGAGATAATCTTGACAGCAGCTGTGTCACCAGCCGGCCACCAAGCTCCAAAGCATCTGCCCAAGGGAGGGCAGCACCAGGATGGGGGTGGGGGGTGAGGCGTTCAGGGCTCAGAGGGCTACAGCATGAAGCCAAAGATGGTCCCTGGACCTTCTGCATGTCCCCTCTCTGAAACCTTACTGTCCCTCAAACTTGGATTTCAAGGACTTTATAAACTCATCAACCATACAAAACTGCAGGACCTCAGCAGGGCTATCAAAAGGCCAAAGGTGAGCTCTTAGGAGAAGAATATGAACTTGGAGTTGGGCTGGTTATCCTGGGAAAAGGTCTGCTGGGTTCACCACTACTCCCCCTAGTGTCACAGCCCTCTCAGCTGCAGATGTCACTACCCTCCAGGTCTTGGGGCTGCAGTTCAGTGGGTGGGTTCAGTTTGACAGCATCCCTATTTCGCTGGGCTGCATCCAGGACCGGCTACCTCAGGCTACCCTGGGAGATCCATAACGCAAAAAGCACTCACGCCCCGGTGTCCCAGGTTTTGATGCTGAACTCGGGTGGGTGAATTGAGAGCACCCACAGGGCAGCTGGACCACGGAGCAAGAAGAGCTGGATCTAGGCTAGAAGCGGGAGAGGGGACACAGAGGTATTGGCCAGGCAACAAAGTTGACTGCCCAGAGGGCCCTCTTCCAGGCCTGTTGGGGATCCAGCAGGAGCAGAAAGGCAAGGCCTAAAGCCAGAGGAGGAACAAGAAGGCAGAGAGCAAGGGAGACTAAGTGATGGACAAGGAGGTAAAAGCCAGAAGATGGGAGCCGAAGCAAACAGGAAGCAAAACGGGGCCAGCCGAAAGGAAACGCTGATGTGGGTTAGCACACTGATCAGAGGTCCAGGAGGAGGCTGGCTCGGGCAGGACTCCTCCCCACTCGGTTTCATTCCATCCGACTCACCAGAACTGTGTTTTGGGGAAGGGGCCAGAACAACTATTGGAGCCTTGACTTGGCTGCTGCCTTTTACAGTTCACTTCCCAGAATAAACTGCCCCAAGACTTCATCCATCTCCAAAAAAGGCAGCTACAAAAATACTCGTGGCCAGCCCCTTCCCTCACCAGCACGGTCATCCTCCCCTCGGGTCTCTCGGGCCGTGGGGGCCGAGGGGACCAAAGGAGGCAGCTCAGGCCTGGTACTAATTGCTCTTGCGGATGCTGTGCAGGGTGGGGGCTGACCCCGTGCTGAGCAGTTAGGAACTTCCCAAATCATTAACCTTTCTCTGAGTGCATTGTACTGGGAGGTGCTCCCTCTGCTGCCTATTCAGGAGCCCTATTGATCTGCCGCACACTCGGTGCCTTCAAAGTTGTTTATGATCAATATGCAAATTGCCCATGGCATTGATCTAGTATTAATTTTCAATTAGGGAATCCACAAGGGGTCTCTGAGGGTCAATACCTAACAATGCAGAGGAAACTCCGCTGCTGTGGAGAATCGGGCCTGATACTGATAAAAGCTTCCCCAGCCTCCTGCTCTATAGTTCGGGGCCTTCTGGGCTGTCACCTTCACTTTGGCTCACTTGGCTCCCTCCTAGACCAGACCCCTTCGGCGGCCTTGCAGGCTGGATCCCAGGCTGCTGCCCTGTGGCTCCCCCCTCCCTCCAGAGCCACAGGAACCCTTCCTGGCCTGCCACTGCGCTCCCCTGACACCCACCCTGCTGACCAGGTGCCCCCAGGCATGCCTCCTCGGCTCCCCATGGCTCCCCATGCCACACCCTGCCCGGGACCACTCTCTCCCCCAGCTCCCCAACCACACATACCTTCTTCCTCCCTCTCTCCCTCTCCCTTGTTTCTGCTTAGTCACGGAACGTCACCTTGGCACGCTGCCACGGCTGGAGCTGGCGAGCTGGCGAGCTGCACGGTCCCCAGAAATCTCAGGCAGTCAGGCAGAGCCGCCAGGCTGCCAGGTTATGCTTGGCGAACAACCCACTGATGTCATTTCAAAAAACCAGGGGAAGGAAAGAGGCACAGCTTCAAATCGTCTGTTTCTCCTTCTTTCTTTCTTCTAACACAATTTTTCTTCCTAATGAAACACGGTGGGTGGAGGGAGGTTAATCACTTTACCACTCACTCACGGTTCCCAGAAGAGGCCGTGGCCCGCCCTCCAGGGGCACAGGGCAGTGCGTATGAGTGGCTGATGGAGGTCGTCCCTGGGGAGGGTGTGCCCAGCTGGGACCAGAGTGACCTGGGAACTCCGTCATTCCATTACACCCTAACAGCCCCTCAGAGACGCTTGTGGGAAAGTTGTGAAACCAGAGGTGCTGGGATAGAAGAGTGTGCCCTGTTCCCCACACAGCAGGTACCAGGCAAGGGTCCCGGGGCTCCAGCATGGGCCCAGCAAGCTGCCACCTTCTCTCTGCCCAGGGCTCCCAACCGCCATGCTTTCTCTCTTACTTTCTGCTTTTGGAATAAACCCTCAGATTGCCGGGTTCTCCTGGTCCACAGTGCTGCATGAGGACCCATCATGCCACATGGGGTGGTCGCCAGCGACTGTCGCTCTGCCACTCACCACGCTAACTGGTGTGTGAGCTAGCCAGGCTAATTGGTTTATGGATAACATTAATTACCATGTTGCTCATTAATGGATGAAACCTTTATTGGTGCCATTGATCAGCGGACTTGTTAGCTGGCCTCCTAACCAATGGCGGATGTAACAAGCTCTCTTATTGGCATATCAATTAATGCAATCAATTCCTGGCCAGCGGCTGCCATTCGGCTCACTGGTTGTTCAGGGGTTGGAGACAGACCCATGTCCACCGTGCCTTTACTCAGGGTGCCCCAGCGCTCAACTGAAGGCCAGCTGGCCTCTCTGCTCCTTGGGACTTATTTATCAAAAAATATCACACCTACCTTTCCCATCTGAAGGGAATAGCACACCTACCCTTTCACCCCAAATACTGGAGATGACCAAAGCGCCGTGCTGGCTCATGGGGCAGAAGCTAGAAGGGAGTGCTCAGTGCTCAGGAGACGGGGAATAAATGTTTCTAGCTGAGGCGCTGGCATGGTTCAGCCCCAAGGCTGGGCTCTGTACAACACCCTGTGCAATGGTGGGAACGGTCCCAAAACACGAAGCCCAGTCATTGGCCCTGGGCTTGCCTGGGGCTGTTTTCACAGTCCCCTGACTTCCTCAGCCACGGTCGTACCCATGATGGCACTGAACAGCATCCACCCCACTCTGCACCTCCCGCGAAGGTGTTCCTATGAAAACGTCACCCATGTGTCTTAAGTCCCGAGTTCCAGGATGAAAAAGGACTGAGCACATTAGGAACAGCTGCCCCATCACCACCCTGTGCCCAGCAAACCCAGGCACACAAGGAGTCTCACGTGAAACGCGAACGAGACATCACTCAACAGCACCTGTGTCGGAAACAGGACGAACTTCCCCAGGCAACCCTGAATCGTCAGGTAGGTTGTTTTAGAAAAGGCTCAAGGAACTGGAGATGTGGGTGGATCCACAGAACCCAGGGTCAGAGCGGACTCTGCTGCCAGCCAGTGAACACCGGGCATTAATACAAGGGCCAAGGGGATGAGCTGGGTCAGGCCCTCCGCTTTGGGGGAGATGCGGAAAATGTCTTTAACCCCCAGGCATGCTTTCCCTTCCCAAGATTAAAGGGAGTTTGACCCAAAAGGGAGACCCGCAAAGTATCCCAGGATTCTTTCTAAAAGTCAAATAAAAATTTAACTTTTTAATTAAGAAAGGAAGAAAATCACTACTCCACTCGATAGTGCTAATACTATTAATAAAAGTCTGTGCGCAGGAGCATTAACTCAAGGGGAGCCACAAACATTGGTGAAAAGCAAATGTCACAGGGGAAGAAAGCAGCTTTTGCCCAAGCAGTGACAGAGCACAGGACGCACGATCAGGGACCTCACTCCGAGTGTTTGCAAGCACAGTTCAGGGCTTCTAGGATAAACATTAGAAATACTTCTTCTCATTTATAAATAGAAAGTGACATTTTCCCACATAGTACATCAGCACTTCCATATTCACAGGACAGAAGAGAGCCCTGAATAGACTGACGTAGGGACTAGACGGTGGTGTCTCAGCCCGATGTCACCCTCTCAGGGTGGAGATGGACGACACCAGAGAGAAGAGGGTAGAGACCTTAAGAGAGGCCAAGCCTTCTTTAACCCTATAGCTTCTCCTCACATGAAACTAAGGGTTGCACATTCTAAGCAGGGGTCACTGGATGCGTGTGACAGAGAGATGCCCAAACAAGGGGCCTTCAACAGCTACTCAACACCACGGTGATGTTTCCAGCAAGGACCGTCCTGGGTCCTTCTGATGGCAAGAGCCCAGGTGTGCCTCAAATTATGATGGTATCTGAACCTCTTTCTGGAGAACCCCCAAATACTGCAGGTGTCTGGCAGATTTTGATTCTGATTTCATTTTAAACACTGTAATAAGAAAGGCTACTCAAATGTGGCATATGCCAAAAGTTAACACGCTGGAGGCCAGTTTAATGAGTAGTAGGACCAAGTTAACTAGTTTTTGTATAGATGCCAGCATAAAACTTCAACCATTTCCACCTAATGGAAGCCTCTTCAAGACTGCAGGGCTGACTACCCAAATCATCACTCTTGAGAGCTACTTCTGTGGGGATGAGAACCTATATAATAACGGACTGAAACAAAAGACAGAAACAAAACGAAAGCTTGGCCAGTACTACTTAACTTCCTTGTGTAACTGAACTCTACTTATATCTTTACTTCATAAGTAAATGCTACAAATCTGAACTCTTAATGTAGCTATAAAGCTTTTTAAAAAATTGTTCATATATTGGATTCCAGTTAAATTTCTTGCTTTCCTTCCTTTTTTTTTTTTTTTCCTTGAAGAGCACTCCACTAATAAATGTTTACGAACCACTGCACCCTCAGTCCTGGATCGAAGGTGGAGCACACGCTGCAGAAGGCCTTCCTTGAGACACAACGTAGATAACTTTGTAATTCTCATGAGGATGAAAAGCCCTCCCAGCTCTAAGCCAAGGAAACACTCACGCACACTCAGCCACTATCAATTCCACACAGGTACACAAATGAAGAGGCAGGGGGCTGTGCAAGGGTGAGAAGGTGACAGCTGATCTCAGATTACTGCTTTATGTTGCATATTGTGATGTCGATTTTAAACAATTATGAAAGAGAATCATCTTTGATGGTTTCCCATGGAAGCAAAACTAAGTCCCTTTTAGGAAAGGGCCACTTGCTTTCTCTGCAATGGGTGAACACTCAGAGTGGCAGCTGTCCTTGCCCTGGTAATGGCAGAACACTTCTCTGGTGTTTTTCTCAAGAACATTTAAAAAGCAGAAAAGAGGAGTTGGCCATTTGTTCACTAATGCATTCACTGAAGTCATGAGTCACACACGTCTATCAGTTCATGCCTATGAGGTTCTGGCCACTGTGGATCCAACTGGGCAAGTTCCACTCCTATTCTTACCCTCTGATAGATACTCCATGGGTGACATGAGATAGTTGTGTCAAATCCAACTGAGTTGCTGAACCATCATGCCCACAGGCATCTGGACAAGAAAATCACCTCTTTAATGGAAGCTCTGACCACCATTGGCCTCAGATGGTCTAACAGGATGACCAAGCAAGGGCTGAGGTGGCCCCACTCAATACTATCAGTCAACAGCAGAAATCTATTAAAGAATCAAGCCCCACCCACACCCTGAGACTCAGATCGTGCTTCCCCGAGTCTTCACCTGGGCGATTATGTATCAAGGTTCTTCCACACCAAACACAATAATAAATCAAATCTTATCAGAATTGAGCTATAAATCTGTGAAGACTCCAATAATTTCCAGCCAAGGGAATAACACCACAAAAGTACTTTTTAAACTAATTACTCAGATTCCGAAGTGCTGCCCTAATGAGCCTTCTTTCTGCCCAGAACTTACTAAGAGGAAAAAGTACCTTCTGGTGCAGTAATTACTGCTTTCCCCTTCAAACTTCTAACTGGAGATCGATGCTGCATTTTAAGACCCATTGATTTACAATTAGCCTGGCTTTCCTGCTAAAGTGTTTTTTAAGCAGAGTTTACTTTTATTTTATTTTGAAATCTCTGAGATCTGGTTCTTGGATTTTACATCCTCATGAGAGGGGACTGGAAATCTCAAAGAGGAAGATACACATCAGAAGAGAGAGGAGGAGAAGGATGCAAATCAGAATCAAGAGTGTGGATAAGGGGGAAGAGAAGTAGGTTTGCTCACAGGGTAAATTCAGAGTTGGGGGGTGGGAGCCAAAACTCCTGCGGAATGGGGAGGGAAGGAAGAAATCCAAAGAGAGGAAGCAGAAGGCAGGGCAGCAGGGGAGAGCTGGGTGCCCAGGCAGATGAAGAAGAGTCAGTCTGGCTAGCATAGCTCTTTATCGCCTCTGCTGTTTATTAGCATCCTTGGGAAGAAAGACAAAAAAAAAAAAAAAAAAAATAGAGAAAGAAAGAAAGGAAGAAAAAGCTTTGTGCATCTTTGCAAAACAAAGCACTAGTTAAAAATAGTGTGTGCGGCAGGGACAGTGTGCTAACATGAGGGGCCTGGCAGCTCCAGCATTTGCACAATCTGTCCCATGAGAAGAGCAGAAGTAAGCGAAGCAATTAAGAATTTCATGCTGATTGCTTCAAGCATGTTTTTCTATGCCATAAAGATAATAGCATAAAGAATATGGCCTTGCTTCTCTCCCTCCCCTGCCTGACAACTTCTGCCTTCTGTCTACAGGACTCTTTCTTTTCTTTGCCTCCATGTTTGAGAACTCAAGATGCTGGCTGGCTAGGCTGGCACCACTTGATGGAACCTGTCATTTCCACACCTGAAGAAACAGCTCTTGTGCCTCAGTCTCTCCCTGCCCTTCATCAAGAGCAACCTGGAAGGGGAGACATCAGCCAAGCGGCCTTACTGAAGCACTACAGAAGGAAGGCATGGGAAATGGGGACACTGCCTCTGACCCAGCCAGGATCTCCATGGCCTCTCACTACCACTGGCTTCCTACAGGGATGGGCAGGAGATGGCCGTGGAGTGCAGATGGTGACAAGGAGAAATCTCAAGAATGGGGCAGGGGGACAAAAACTATTAACTTTTTACCTTTTTTTTTAAAAAAGTATTTTACAGCAAGATTGTATAGGCCAATTTCAAAGACTAATATGAAAAAAGTGCAATTAAATCCTTGAAAAACTGACAGATCAGCAAAACAAAACCACCCGGAGGAGAGCCCGGTTGAGCCTCATTAAGAAAGAGTTCAGCCTGTTTCTAAAACCCTTCTTAACACTTAGCTGGGTACCTCCCAGCAGTGAGTGCTCCCAACGCGGCTGGCATAATTAGTGTCAGAATGGAAAGGGGGAAAATCAACCTAGGAAATAGAAATTAAAACACAAATTTAAGAGGGGGGGAGGTCCAAATGGAAAAACATTCCCAATTCAAGCAACAAACACCCATCAGTCCACGTGAGGGCAACGGGGAGAAAGCAAAATATTCTATGCACAGATAAATGTGTTCCAATTACAGAGAAAAGGGTTGGACCAGAGCAAGAGATTTATGCTGTAATTCTCCATCTTCAACCTCTCCCCTTCCCCCAAAATATATTCTACGCTGTGGTCACATCAACTCCAGGAGGCTGGGTTAATGGCAGACGGATGGCAAATTGCACCAACCTCCGCATCAATTATAACCATCACGCCTGACAATAGGGAAAATGAGATCTGGTGACAAATTTCCACACCTTCGGCCATCAGGATCCCCCAGTGCTGGAGTGCATGCATGCGTGCGAAGCGGAGAGCATGCGGGTGAACGCATCGTGTGTGCAGCCACTAGCCTGCGACGGGGAGGCGCTGGGCTGAGATCCATTATAGACGAACAGGCCACTGAAGAAGAAATACTCTGGAGATGGGCAAGTCGGCAGGGAGACGAAGCCATTTTATTAAATCAGGCAAATTCTAATTTATTCTGCAGAGACAGAGGAAAGAAAATGGATTCATTCTTGGTATATCCTCTGAGCCAGCGCCTATCACCCCAGCTGAGGCAAGGAGGGGAAAGAAGGCTCTGAGATTCATGAGGAAATCAAGGGAAGGTTTCCCCCTTTAAAAAGCAAGCATTACAATCTATTTCAACTTCTGCATGAGGAATATGGAAAATAATGCTCTCGCCAGAGAAATGGGGGAGGGGGACTCTGGCTTTTGGATTATTTCAGCTCACAGATTTGATGCAATGCAATATAAAATCAGAAAGGTAACGGTGACCTGGATAAGTTACTGACAAGGATGGGCAAAAAGAACTGTGGGCCATCTCCCTCCACGGTAAGAAACACCACCGGCCACCTTCCCAATGGTGGGAACTTAAAATGCCCCCCCCCAGGTTGGAAAAAAAGGGGGAAAAAATGCTGTGCACGAGAACTCCAAGCACGGAGGTTGCCTTTCATTAACAAAAGGCGCTTGTGTTTAGACTGCAATTAGAAGACCAAGGTTTTAATTAACAACTACATGAAGTTCGTTTGGCTTCCTGTATGGTCCAGTACTTCACCAGTGTCTTGGAGTTGGCTCAGCAGTGAGCATTTAGAGCACCGGCTATTACGAAGGGGAGGAAATGGATGTCACAGTGTACATGTAACTGTAAAGCTGGACGCTGTATCTGTCTGTCTGTGGTTCCCCGGCCATGTTCTTGAACAAAGGAGAAGCCAGGGAGACTGACATGAGTACCTGCACTGCGGTCAAACCATAAGCCATCAGCAACCCTGTACTACTGGTTGCTGAACAGAAGAGATTATTCAAAGTGTCACACAAAACCCAGGAGGCTGCTCACGGGGGGGGGGGGGGGGGGGGGGAGCTTTCCCAAGTGTACAACTGTGTCTCTATCAAAGCACAGGCTGGGTGCAGCTTGCTTCCTCCACAGCCCCTTTTAACTAAGAAGATTCGCAGGAGCATAGATACCTTCAAACTCCCAAACCACCTCGGAGAGGGGAAAGAAAGCTGCTCTTTCACTATCCGGGTGGTGGCTGCCCAAGGCAGACTGCTGGCATGCATGCGTCTAGATTCCCAGGAAAGACTTGGCTGTTGCTTTTCTAAGCACAGGGAAAACTTTCCTGTGGCCCCAGCTGTCAGCACTCTCCATGTTCGACAGTTGCAAGTTTGAGGCCACTGGGATCTTCCCCTATCTCCATCAGCTCTGGTAGAAAGAAGGCAGCCACCTTTTGCCGGGTCATGTAGAACAGACAGCTGGGGCCATCTTCACCCCCCTGTTAAGTGCACTTTGCCAGGTGAGTGTGGCTGGGCTCATAAAAACAGACAAGCAGACTGACCAGTTTTCATTCCAGGGCACCCATCAAAAGTCACAGACAGCCCTTCTCCCACTGGGGCAGCCAGCAGGATGAACTCTACACTGACACCTGCAGGCGAAGCTTCAGATTGCACTTCCCCAGGAGCTAAATGCTATCTTATTCCCTCGGGTTCTCAGACCACCTTAAATTCTTTCAATTCTGAAAAAGGCCACTGAAGGGGTGAACAATCCTAAGTGGCCAGCCAGATAATACTGACTGATGGGCTTATATGTGCCTAGCACTAGGCTATCTTCCCAGGCATTTCAACCTGATCACTGAAAAAAACCTCAGAAACAGATGCTTTACTCCATCTAACGCTCACCTAATGTCAGGGTAATCAGTATGTTTTAGGCTGCACAGACCACCAACTCCATTTTAGTTTTTTAAGAACAAGAAATTCCTCACACTACCTAGATAATGTGTGTGTGTGTGTGTGTGTGTGTGTGTGTGCGCGCGCGTGCACACTTTATAAAAGCAGAACAATGAAACAAACTTCATTTTTTAAGTTAATAAAAGCAGAGGGGTTCTTTTCCCTCCAACTTCAGGCCATGCTGCCGTGCCAGGCTTGCAAAGAACTGCAAAATGTAAGGACAACTCTGGAGATCATCATCACTAATTCATTCTACTGGTGCTAAAAAGCAAAGTGGCCTCCACACCAAAATGCTTCATCTTGCAGACAAAGAGGTTTCTGCCACCCGATCCCAGGAACTGCCTAAGGAAGGGCTGCAGCTCCTCAGCTTGAAAGGCAAGCGGCCAATCAGAACTAATCTGTGCCCGGGGAAGTAGATTCAGCCTTCTGTTCTGGGATCTGGTGCCCAGGGGGGTCCCGAGTGGCAGGGGGGTGGCCTTGCTTCCCTTGGGGTTCCCATCCCACACCCCCAAAACTGACTCGGGACTTTCTTGTCAATGCCTTTTACCACCATCAGCCATAGAAGAAATTATTTTAGATCAAGTCCAAAACTAAAATCCAAAGTCACGAGGCTGACTTTATGACTTATTTATTTCTTTCTTCCTTCACGGACAGAAGGTTAATATAAGAGCAACTCCTTGGCAAACCTTTAAGGGTAATTCAAGCGACACTGATGTGAATCAATGTTCCCTTTGTGAACACATTACTTGGCAGAAACTGGCTTTTTGTAACCCCCTTAAACATAGCCAAGAAAACAAAAAGAGGGGGAAAAATGTCCTTCAAACAAAAGGATGAGGTGAAAATAAAGAGAGAGTCGACTGCACTTTATTCTCTTTCATAGAAGCAAATGGATCTGGTGCTTTTATACATTAATCAATCAATATCACTGACTGTACATCAGCAGGGTAGCCAAGTTATGAATGACCTTTCTGGCAAAGAGGACACTTTTAATGCTCATAAGACTGCTCATAGCTTAGCAACTTTCCGAATTTATGCCTGCATGATTACCCCTCAGAGGCGAGCAGCCGTGAGCACTGCACTAAATATGGCTAGGTTAGTCGTTTCCAATTTGCGCAGAGGGAAGGAAAGATGAGGACCTGGCTGCCCCATTTATGCACCAGCAGCTGCAACCTGGGCAGCGCAGAAGGCAGATCCCCAGGCCCTGGTGGCCTGGCTCTTCGTTGAGCATCAGGACAATTCAAACGCAGCAGCTTCAGAAGGCCCAGCAAGGCGGCTGCACCCAGCTCTGCTTCCCACACTCAGTGCTGGCGGACGCTGGGCTGGCCACTGCAGGGGCGTGCCCAGGCGAGGCTTCCTCCACCTCCCTCGCTCCCTGCTCCGGGTCCTGTCGGGCCTGAGAGCCCTCCCCATGTGGATGGGGCTCCTCCAGCCAGGCAGCATAACTTCAGGCTTCCAGAAAAGAGAGCCAAATTTCCACCTTGTAAGTTGTTTCTCTTTCTTTCTTTCTTTCTTTCTTTTTTTAAAGCAATCCACACCAGGGTGCTTCTATTGACAGGATGGATGACGCTTACACTCTCCAGAAATATCCAGCCCACGTAAACAGACAGTTGGGCCAATCTCTTTATTTTCCCCTCTCACCAACTCAGCCATTCTCTTCATGTCCAGAAGGCAGGGCAGGAAAGTTCTCTGGATTCCATTCCTTGTGGGTGGAAATGGGGCAAAGGGCTCTCTGTGGGTTTGGATTTCTATGACAACCATTATGGTCTCAGGGAGGCCACACGGGGGCAAGAGACGGAAAGCCGGCCCCCATTACCACCTGGCTTCCCTTTCCCAGCTTCTCTCTGCAGTCGTGGTAACAACCTCTGGAAGCCTGATGGTCTGTTGACAAGGACTCACTTTTTTTTTAATCTGGCTCCCATAGAGGGAAATAAAGACATTGGGGAATTTAAAGTGTAGCTTTAACTTCCTCTAAAACACCCAGGAAGAAACCATAGGCTACATGCAGCTCACTGTCCTCACTGATGTGGGGGAAATTCAGGGCAGGGATGAGTCTTAGCCAGACCTTCGCAAGTCTAGGAAGAGCGGCTCCACCAGGTAAGAGCGGTGCCAACACAGGTGAGTGGCTGTGGCCACTTCGGGTGACAGTCACAGGAATGTAACTCGGCCACTCCTTGTTCAGATTCCTGAGGTCAGGAGACTTTGCCTAAGGAGGACTTAACTCCTACGATGGTACTGGCTGAGGATAGGCCCCCGGGCCACAAGGCAGACCCAGAAGCTGCTCTATGGAAATGGAGGATAAGCAACAATAGGGAAACAAGACAAGGGAAGCCTGTTTTAAAGACATCACTTGGGCATCTCTGGATGGGTGGGCAACCTCTTCACATGTTCTCGGGCTTGGGGGTGTTGGTGACTTCCAGGGGCTGCAAAGAACACTCCGAGTGACAGGAACGTTTCTCTGTCCTCTCTAGCCTGGGTCTTCCCCTTGGTGTCCACATTGAAATCAGCAAGACAGGTCTGGTCCCCCATTATGTTTTAACACAGATTCCCTCTGCTCCAAGTGGGAAGGAACATGGGACCCCAACCCGTGGTGCCACACGTCCCCTTCCTGTCTCAGCAGGAAGTGATCTGAATGTCTCCATTTTCCACAGAAAGTTGAAAATCCACACATCTAACATCTCTTAAAAACGTGCTCACTTTGGCCCCCTTTCCTTTCATTGTTGTGCTTCCATCTCTTTCAAACTTTCCAAACTCGTAAGTCATCTTTGCAGCTAGCACCCCAGGGGTCTCCCTTACCGGGCAGGGCACATTCAGGAGCAGGACTGGACTATACCCTCAGTTGTGCTTCCTTTTGGGACCCCTGTGCCAGCCCGGTGGGTCCCCTGCCATCTCTCAAAAAGCCTCCCTTGTTTAAGAACTGCAAAGCATGACCTGATCTTGGGGGAGGGGGCATGGAGTTGACGTGGCAACCTCTCGGGGCTCCCCAGTTACACACCCCCCAGCTGCCCCTGTTCACCTCCTCCTCCTCTCTGCTGGCCAGCAGCAACTAGTCAGTTCATGCTCTCCCCTCACACGTTCCCTTTCCTGAGCACATGACACCAGCCTGCCACGCAGATGGCAAGATGCTTGTGCCCTCTGGGCTGCGTGTGTCCCCACTGCCCGTCTGGAAGGCTCAGTACCCACTGGCCCCTACAACCAGAGGGCTGCCCTAATGCAGACTGTCATACAGCATTTCCTCCTTGTGCAAGTTTAAATCTCTACATACTCAATGACATTGGCAAAGATAAAGAGGAACTTGACCTCTCCCCTAAGAATTTGGTGGAAACTCCCACTACTGGGAGTATGAGGTGAACCTCACCTGGGGCAGATGCAGACAGGCCTCCCCCTTCCAAGTGAGGATGCGCATCAGCCTGGGGCTTCCCTGCAGACCCCACAGTGGGCCCTGGATGAGCCCCCAGCCTGCAGAAGGAGCCAGCTCCCCCACCCCCACGCACACTTCACAAGTGAATCCTCGGGCCTCAGTAATTTTAGTTTCACCAAGAGAACAGCCTAACATCCTTAAGGAAACCCCAGGTGCTTCCTCAAAGCTGGAGCCAGGACCGGAAATATACATCAGAGAAAAATTCTATCTGAAAAAGTCAAATCACTGAGACACAAAGGATGCAAAATCCATACAGCCCACACAAATGTCCACGTTTTAAAAAATTTCACACAGAAATCAAAAGTATCTGTGATTTTCAGCCAGGTTTCTACAGCTTCTGCTCCCTGAGACTGAGAGGAGAGGGACTGTGCAAGCTGCATCACGGTGCAACTGAATGGCGAGTCTGGTCAGGCTGGGCCACTTCTGAACATCCCCCCCCCCCCCCGGGGATCCCAGAGCACTCGAACCCCAAATTCAGAACCCTACTTACGAAGGTGGGGCTGGAGAGCCGCGCCACTCGGTTTGCCCCTCCCCAGGACATGCCAACTGCACTGGCCTTCCTTCCGCCCCCGGGCCTTTGTGCCAGCTGGGCTCTCGGCCTGCAGTGTTCCTCCCCTTCTCCACATGGTCAAGTCAGGTCCCAGCCTAAATGTCACCACCTTAAACAGAGGCAAAAGATCAAGCATTTAACCTGCCTCTGTGGCACTCAGGGTAATCGCAATTAGGTAACGAGGAACACCCTCCCTCGACAGGAGCGGCCCCGCTGATAAACTGCGGTCATAGAATGAGAATGTCACCATTTTGCCCATTCCAGATGAAACAGGAGATTTAGGCAACTAACATCAGTGGCTGCTTATGTTACAAAAGAGTCGCCGAGCCACGTGCATCTCTCCTACAATACACAGCCACAACGCACGGCCACAACCTGAGGCCGCCTGGAGAAAGAAAGCAACACAGCTGGCCCCAAATCAGACTGAGTCCCTGGAAGTCATCATCAGTCCACAGGAAGCATGAGGGACAAAGGAACAGACTAGATGACATCACAGGGATGCCATCATCAAAATTCAGACCGCAGGAAATTCTAGGACACATGATTCAGTTTCTTCAAAAAAAAGGGGGGGGCGGTGTTTGGGAGTCAGATGAGGAACCTAGGAATAAAAAGTAATTTTAGAGACACATAAATTGATGAAAAGATGAAGACCTTGCTTGCATCTAGACTTAAACTTTTTTTTTTTTTTTTTAAACCCATGTAACCAGGTCTGGTGGGGCATGCCTGTAATCCCAGCAGTTCAGGAGACTGAGGCATGCAGGTCGCGAGTTCAAAGCCAGTCTCAGCAACTTAGGGAGGCCCTGAACAACTCAGTAAGATCCTGTCTATAAATGAAATATAAAGGCCTGGGGATGTGGTTCAGGAGTTAAGTGTCCCTGGGTTCAATTCCTTTTACAAAACAATAATAGCAACAACAAACAAACATGTATTAGGGAATTCTGGAATGCTGACTCAGTATTTGATGATTTTGTGTACTTCTAATATTTTGTGTCTGATAGTGAGACTGTAGTCACGTTATAAAGAGAGATAAAAACAAATGTTTATGGATAAAATATGTGGAATCTGTTTCAAAATAATTTAGTAAGGGGAAAGCATGGGTGGGTTTGTATCAGTAAAAAAGTTTGGGTAGTGGGTGGGTTCACAGGATGCATTGTATATGCCTGAAATCTGCCAACAACAAAAAATCTTTTTTTTTTTTTTTTAAAGAAAAAAAAAATCTTCCTTTTTTGACATTCCTTCTACAGTACACACCCAACAGACACCAGGCATCCTGTCTGATTAGCCGATTTTAATTCTTTGCCTAACAATTTTTCTTTTTGTTTAATACCCTTCAAGTTTCTCTAGAAGGTAAGGCCCATTAGAGTTGGGGCCTGGCCACCCACATTTGCCACCATGTCCCCAGGGCTTTGCAGCTGCCTGGCAGACAAGGAAGCTTCCTTAAATACACATTAAAAAACAGAGAGGCACATGTACAAACAAGACCACATCAATCACTGAGCAGCAGCTCAAAGCACTATATTCCCTGATACTTGTGTATGGTTTGGAGGGACTGTTCATCCCACATCTCAGGAAGATGTGAAAGTATTCCCATGCCCCTCAAATTGCTTAAGCACTGTGTCCTGGAAACAGATAGTCATGTATCAAAAGACACACACACAAAACTTTGCAACCTTTCTAAAAACCTGGGAATGAAGCACCAAATCGTGTCAGCAGAGAGGCAGCTGACCTCTCAGGTGGCCTGTACCCCTGGGCTGGCTCCACGCACGGCCACCAGTGTTACTGAGTCACGTAGGTGGTGCACATCAGAATCAACGACTCCCTTTCCAACAGCTGTGGTCTAAGTCTGAAACTAAGCCAACAACGAAAGCCATCAATCATCCAAATGTCAGGCTACCTGGAAACACCCAGATGTTACAGTTCTGAAGATGGAGCCTAGGGCAACGCAATGCAAGGGGCGTTCAATTTACAAGTAACTATGATGCCAACTGGAAAATGACAGACCCTCCCAGAGTCCTGTAGGATTCAAATAAAGATGCGGACCGGTGCATGGCCAGCTGGGAACAGGAGCAGGTGTTAGGTGAAGCCAACATTCGCCTTCACGGAAGGCATTTTTTGGTGCTCGGGATGGAGCCCAGGACCTTGCACATGCTAGGCAAGCTCTCTCCCACCAAGTTGCACCTCCAGTACCTCCAGGACACACTTTTAAAAACTGGATTTGGCATTCCTTCCTCTTTCAAGTTAGTAAGAGCCAGCTGAACCATGTTCACAAATTATTTTAAAACAGAAAGCCAGACCTTAGCATAAGAACCTGAGAAAACAGTTTTTACATGCTTGAAACAAACCTGTAACTTGAAAGAGTTCCTCTAACAAGTATTTCTGGGTGACTACCTGTGCCCAGGACAAGCTGGAACCAAATGATGAGAATGAGGACCCAGATGAGAGGACCCAAATGATGAGAATGAGGACCAGGCAAGCCAGAAAGGGGTGGGGCCAGTGGGAAGGGTGCTGTGGCTGGGAGCCTTTAGTCCCATCCTGGTACCCCAGGTCAGTCCTCAGTCCCCAGCCAGCCTGCAAATGCCATGGACACACCTCCCCTGATGGTGGCACTGTGCTGGGCCATACCAGGTCCCTGGGTGAGAGAACCCTTCATCAATGTCAGGGCTCTGCTTGTTCTCCAGTGAGCTCCACACCTCAACTCGGACCTCACTTCTACCCAGCATGCCAATCGAAGGGCAGGAGTGAAGACCCAGGTGAGGAACAGGAAGAGAGGAAAGTATTGTGTGGAGAGGGCTCCCCCACCCCTAACGGACAAGGGCTTCCCCTGTTGGGGCTAGCTCTTCCCAACTGGACCACTGAACAAGGCCACAGTGTCTGCCAAGCCCTCCGGGGCTATGTGCCCTGCAGGCTGAGGACATGGCTAAGCCACTCTGGTTCGTTTGAAGCTTGGAATCTGTTGGAGAGTTCCCCCTGACCACAGAAAAAGAGAAAATCTTCAGAGTTCCCCCTGAAGATTTTGTGTGACACTGGGACAGTTGTCAGTGGGAGAGGGGGACCAAGGGCTTCTCTGAGTTCAACCCACCCCAGACTCCTCCCGCCAGGAAGGATATGGGTGTACCAAAGCTACAAATCAGAAAGATAATGTGGTGTGGCCAGCAGATAGATGCCCAAAGTAGAGGGAGGGAAAAGGGAACAAAGAAATCTTTGTGGACAGATAAAATGAAAATCTGGCAGGGCTCTGTTCTAACAAATGATCCAGAAACGCAATGGGACTACCTTTTCTCCTTTGGCAGATGTACAGAGAGGCAAAGTGGGAACCGGAGTGGGAGGGGGTAAGAGTGAATGTGTTTCTACTATGTGCCAGGTTCTATGCTAAGGGCGACCGTTTTTATGTAAATTTTCTCATTTAACTGTCATTATGAGAATTAACGAGGTAGACCCTCAAAAGGTACATTTGCACCCCTCTTACAGGTAGTAGGAGGAGAGTTTTGGAGCTGTGTAGTTGGGGACCTTGAAAGAAACATGAAGAAATTTTTTTGTGCATATGCATTTTTCTGGGGTCATTTTTTTCTTTCATCAGATGATCTGAAAAGGTCAAGAATCCCCAGGTTATGTAACTTAACTGAGGTCACCGGGCTCAGAAAAGCTGGACTCTAAACTCCTAGGTGACTTTTAAGAGCTCTTACAACTGGGTCTGATCTGAAAGCTCCCAACGTCCACTGCACCGTGAGAGAGGAAAAGAACCACAGGAGGGTTTCCTGAGGGTTGAGGAGATGGGGAAGGAAATGAGATGGGTGCCAGGCCAGAGCAAACGTCTGAGCACATTAACAGGGTCCTTTCGCTCTCCCAGAGTTCTTCAAAGCAATTTCACCTCTTTGAACATATGCAGTGCAGAGAAATGACCCCTTTTCATGGAACCAACCCTGCCCACCCTGGTCCCTCCCCCACAGAGGTGCAATCCCACCCACTTGCAGACCCAGCTTTACCTGAGGCCAGAAAGTGACCTAGAAACAACAGGACAAGCAGCAAATATCCAATATCGATTCCCTAAATGACACAATATTTCTGAAGGGAAGTTCTGCCAAATGTATACAGTCATTATCTTTGGGGAAGGGGTAGTAGTCTCATCCTTATAGGTCAAAATCCCCCCAACAGACACACTGCATTTTTAAAAATAAGAAGCATGTTTTACTTCTCTTATTCTGGAGGAGGAACTGCTTATATCGCAATTAAGAAAGCATCTCATTGGCATGAATGTTTTCCCACTGTGGGCTGAGCACAAATGACCTGGGGGTCCAGCATCAAGTCTCACTAACTCAGCATGAGATTTTGCAGCCTGCATCTCGGCCCCAGCCCCCAGTGCATCACAAACCCTGATATCCGTGACCCTGCTGAGAAAGGTTCACCCTTGATTCTGCTCCACAAAGGTCTACAATGGTTGCGTAGCATATTATGTGATCGCTCTGAGCAGTTACACGGAATTTAGAAAAACCAGCACTTTCTAAGCATGGTAGAGGAAAAGACTAGACCAGCATCACTCAGGTCAGAGAGCGCTGGCAATGCATGCTGCTGAATGAAGAAGTGTGGGCTGTCTGAACCTAAGCAGGAACACAGAACTGTTTAAGTGTGTCCCCTTCTATCTGGAAGATGGAAAGACAGATACAACACATTTCAGAAAACAAAATATGTCCTAATTTGAAGGCTGCAAGGAGCAACATCAGAATCCTATGAGCTAGTGCCCTCTGGAGCCAATGAGTAGTTCTTCCACATATTGTTGACATGGATTTAAACAAGTAAGCCACCTTTATTTTAGTTGGATCATCTGTTTTTGCTCCTGCACTCATTTCCTGTCAAATTTCAAGTAGTGGACACAGGGAGAGTAGTCTCTCACAGAAACAAAGAAGTAATGTTATATGTGACCAGGCACTTTTTTCTGAAGGTGGTAGCTTTCTTCTTTTGATAATATCCCCTGGTTTACTGTACAAACCTGTTTAGTTGGTTTTTCTGGATAGTTCTCATTAATCATTGAAAGGGGGTATTTGTGGAGGCATAAAAAAATACAACAGCAACGGAGACACACTCAGTTTGTGGGATGGGGGTATGCTCAGCACCCATTAAGGCAACACAGGGAGAGAGCAATCTAGCACCCAAGGAAGCAAGAAACTGACTGAACTACTAATCGATGAGACAGATTCTGAACTAGAAGCTACAGATGTAGCATAAGACATGATCCCTGCCCCACAGAGGTTTCCAATTTTAGGGATGAATAGTAAGCAGATATTAAGTAATCAGCCAAACGAGGCTGTCAAATCTTTTCGGAACAATATGAGATAAACAAACAGTACATAATTATAATCATGTGAATGATGCTGTGGTACGGATTAAGTGCTATATTTATTTGGAGAAGTGGGAAATGAGGTAAGTAAGTGTGGTTTCCATGATAACACCCTTCGCCTTCTCCTTTCTTACCATACCTGCTCCTTGCCCAGTTCCTTCCACCTGGAGCACTGAGTCCAATGTCCCCAGGTCAACCTGGTTGCTGCCTCCCCATTTCTCCCAGGTGGAACCACCTAAAAACAGCACTAAGGGCCTCACTTTTACCACACCCATCCCACTGACCCAGTCCCTTCCTTTTATTCCACCTTGTATGAGGTTCACCTTCAAATCCTTCCATCGGCCTCCAGGGAGCTGGTATTACCTCTCTAAAACAAGAAGAGATCATGTCCTTTGCTAGGTACAAGTATCTCAGGGCTCAAACACCCTTGAGGGGTGATTCCAAGTTCTCCTACCAAATGAGACTGTGGTCCTTCCTTAGTGCCACAGCCCTCACGGATGCCCTCTTTACCTGTTCACTTTTCTATATTCTGGCCACACTTTACCCACTGGCAAATCAGCAGTTTTCAGAGTCCATGTCAATGGTTCACTTAGTAATAGTTTCCTGTTAGACAGTGAGAGTCCTTGTACACAGAACTTTTACCCTTCACCTTTGGCTCCTCTACCTTGATCTCTTCACCAGGTTCAGGGGCTCAACAGCCTTCTGTTCACCTAAGGAGTTGGAGATATAGCCATGTTGTATGTGTGATCTTGAAGATGAATGGAGGAATAGTTACCTTCAGAAAGGAAGTAAGATGGGAATTGGCAGAAAATGTAAGAATGGACAGGACAAAAAGCTGAACATTATTTGACGCAAGAAGAAGAAAAATCAGAAGAATGTATTTCTGAAAGACCAAATGAGCGAAGAGTGGAAGGTGAAGTCAAGACTACAATTCCTGAGGTATCCCGGGGTAAAGATCTGCCTCCCATTTATTCCCTTCAGAGAAAGGTAGGGAGATGGAAAGTATGGAAACAAGAACTTTGAATTTTTATTAGATTTAACAGAGCAAAGGGGAAGGTAATCAAATGCCATTACTGTCATACATTCAAAAATACTGGGAGCAGCTGGGGAATGTAGCTCAGTGGTAGAGCACAGGTATAGCAAAGCCTTTGCCCAGGATTCTCTCTAGCTGGAATGAACTCCTCAGTGGCCCTGGCCAAACTCCTGAGCTCTCACAGCATACCTAGGTCCCTTTCCTCTGTCTGCCTCTACCCCTCCATCACTCCAGGCGCAAGCTGACCCTCTCCTTGGAACTTCTTCATTATTTAACCGGAGATTCCTCACTCCAAGGAAGGCCCAGGTTATTTACTGTCCTGCTCCACTATCTGGTAGTTACCCTGAATCATCATGAATACTGTTAACTGAGTGTGTGTGTGTGTGTGTATGTTTTCTACTCTCGTATTCGCTCACAACAACTTGTGTTTACAACTAACAGATGCTTAATAAACAGCTGTAAAGTTCAACATGCACCGGTGTTTCCAGTGCAAAAACAAGGAGGAAATCACCACTGAATAACCTCAAAAGGACACTTGGAGAAAATGGTGACTGTTTCTGTTGTACATTTAGTGCCCCCAGAATATAAATTTGCATTTGTATAACTTCCCTCTTTAATGGGAGTTCGTGTACATTATTTCATTTTATCTTATTAGTATGATGGGATTCGTTCGTGATGAATCTGTAGCACTATAGCTACTCGTCATCATTCCATTATCGCTACATGTTTATAGATTTTTCTCCTTTATTACTCATTTTATTTTTTCCATCAAGTATATTTCATATATGAGGTAGTAATTACCACGTTCTCGACTCCTTACGCTTAAAGTTTGCCAATTTTTTTCTAATCGTAAAGGAATAAGTGCCCATTGTGGAAAGTCCTAAAAACAGAAAAAAGTGAGATGGAAATAAAAGTCGTCTGCAATCAGTTTTAACATTTCAATATATTTACATATTTTCAAGGGAAATTATGACAATTATACATAGTTCTGTGTCTTGATTTCCCCTTCAGTCTACAGAGCTTTCCTCCATATCCTTAAATATTTATCAACAACATTATTCTTAATGGCCACCTAGATTTCCATTACATAATTATAACCTAGTTTACTTAATCCCCTCCTTATCTTTTAAAAGACATATGGCTGAGGCTTCTAATTGCGCTCCTAATGACGGCTCTCTGGAAATGGCACTCACCCTTCCTCACTGCTCACTACCCTCAGTTTAAAATTCTGCAGCGCCAAGGGTAGTCATATGACTGAGCTTCGGCCAATGAGACGCTGGCAGAAGTAAGTGGGTGGAGCTTCAGGAACAGTAAAGAGGCGAGCTCACGTGGCGCATGCGCTCTTGCTGTCCCACGGCCTCCTGCCTGGAGCTCAGGTGGATCAGCCATTTTGCAACCATGAGGAGCCCACGTGCGTGGCGAGGAGTGCCACATGGAAAGACTGAAGGAAGATGGGTGCCTGCGGCCCCAATGGAAGCTTCCCTCTTGGGCTTGACGGCCCTCCTCCTGAGGATGCGTATATGAGGAAAAATCAGATTCCCATTTAAGTCATTCGTGAGATGTCTGGAATCCACAGCCGGCATGCTAGCCAACAACGGGTGTCTGCCTGGCTTCTACTGTCTTCATAATCTACTCTGCTTGAAAATTAAGGGACCAGGACTTTGTGCTACATACCACTTCGGTGGTCATCCAGTCCAACCCGAGACAGAAGTCCTGGGCAGGAGGCTTGTGGGGCCTCTCTTCCTCTCAATGCGAGCTGCCCTAGCTGCTGCTTACAGGCACCCAACAAGAAGCCCAGAGAAGGACGTGGGCCCCTGTTTGTTCATTGTCAGTGCTTCTTCAGCTCCAGCTGAGAGTAACCAAGAAGAGTGCCCCTTGCTGGCTCAGCTATCTCCCATACAAGAATTCCAAAATTACAAGCCTCTGGGGCTGCTTGGCACACTCTCCCAACTGGGCCACTGCCAGTAGGGCTGGCAGATGCCTGAAAATTTGGGCGGCCACTGGGATTCAGGTCCCTTTCTCAATGAGGAGACCGGGTTTACAGGGAGGCATCAGATCCAAAGGAAGCCCTCAGTATGAATAGGCCCAGCCCAGACACTCAGGGGGTCCCCAGGCCCCAAGGAAACCTTGATGGAGCATGTCATTGTCCACATGGCCCACCAGGGGTCAGTTTATTTGCTCACACAGCTGCTAGGTTGAAGCCTCAATGCAGTTTCTACTTGATTCAAGGAACTAGAATGGCAGGCGCCAAGAGAAAAGCTGCTTCTCTGATGAACAAACTGTTCTGCCCATTAAAACAGCGTACAAAGTCCTATGAAGACTTAACACTGCCCCAGATTCAAAGACCAGCATCTAATAGGGTTAACTGAACCGTCAGCTTAAGATAGGTTTAATGAGATGACAGTGTTTCAATAATGCTGCTTAAAGCAAAGTCTAAAATGTGCCAGTCAAATTTCCAGCCTTGGCAAGAACAGACTGGTGAAGATACCAGCCTGGTGGCTGCCACACCCTGGCTGGTGATAGCCATGCCTTCACAGGGCCTCACAGTTGTGGAGACTGCATTGACCCTGTGAGATGGTTCATCAGCACCCAGGTGGTTTTTGACAACTAAATTAACTTTGAAAATAAGCTTATTTTTTTTTCTGTCCTAAAGGGAAAATGAGACAGAAGTCCTGTTAATCTAGGATACTAGTTACTCAATTTTGACATAATTTACAGGCTGGTGTTTTTACCCCCAAACTAAAGTAACTATCTTTATCCCAACTTCACTGTTTCACAAAATCAAGAACATGCACAAAGCTTCAGAGGTTTTGCCTAAAGCAAGTCTTCAAAATATCTGGGATCAAATATTTCATTCTGTAATAGGGTGGAAGAAACTAATAGAAGCAAATTTTATTATTCTCTGTAAATTTCAACTTCTTTATCAACAAATGGCTTGAGGATCCAGGTTTGCTTGAGAACCATGATAAAATAAATCAACAGTTGGAGTTTCTTCTCTTTCAATTTAATGAAAGCTATAGGCTCCCATGACAAGTAAATGTTGCAGGTGGACAGGAAATTCATGAGATGCTGGCCACAATTCAGTACTGTCACAGTCTGCCCTGCTCAGCTTGCCATCCCCAGTAATCCAGACAGGTCCTCCTCACAAGGCACTGCCCATTGGAGAGTTTTATTAACCAGATGCTTGGGGGTTTGTGTATATTTATATTACCTCCTGTTCTGTCTTTCCATTCTACCCAGGCATGTTGGGGGAAAAAAGTTATGATAAACTTTAATAAAAACAAAATTAAAATGATTAAACCTTTCATATCCTTTAGAGATAATCTCTCTTCTGCTGGCTGGTCAAATCTGGAAGAAAACAAATGTAAACCATAACTTGCTGCTGCTTTTCCATTTTTCCTCCCTAAAGAAACAAACAGAAAAAGCTGCCTGTGGCCAAATTTTTAAAATAAATTTGCTCTCACACACGGTAGCCAGGTGTGCTTTCAACATTCTTTCTAAATATCATGATATGTGCCCAGTTCCTTCTCTCCTGGGGTCTTTCAGCATGAGATGAAAGGACAGGGACCCAAGAGGAGTCACTCCAATAGCCCTGACATGGTGCTTCACAGAAGGACTAGAAGCCCTTCTCCTGCCCACCACATACTCATCCCTCAAAACTCCAAACAACAACAAAAACCAGCCTACATTCCTCAATAAAGAAAAGCCCAAAGAAAACAGTACAGTATGGCACAAATCTCCCTGGTCTTATGTGTTCTAAGGAAGTCTTCAGATCCGCCTGGGGTCTGGGCACATGTCCACAGAGAATCAAATGGCTGCAGAATTAGATCAAGCCTGTCTGTCAAAGGCCAGTTAGACACGGAAGTCGGAGGTAAGTCATCAGTACTCCAGAATGGGATAATGACCTCTGGTCACGCAGCACTGGGGACACCAAGAGATCACAGGTGTTAAGGTACTGTGCTTTATATTTGTTATTATCACATGATCAAATAGTGAAATGAAGTCCTCGTTGTGGAAATATTGCATTATGATCTCCCATGCCAAGATGTTCCCTGGAACGTGACAAGCAGTCGGAGGGTGGGGGAGGAGGTCCTTCACTTGTGTCACCATCCGTGGCACATTCCTGCCCAAAGCCCATCTCTTATGCTTAGTGTGTGGTGTTTAAGTTGTGGCAGAAATGACTCATCCTCATGGCAAAAGGACAAAAGCCTTCCCAGCACCTCCCACTTGGGCAGGGGGTCGCCTGGCAAGGATCTTGGGTTTTGAAAAATCACGGCTGGCCCCTGGGCAGAAGCAGAGAAGCTCACAGAACTGTGCTGACCCCACGAATGGGAGCCGGGACTGCTCCCTGCTCAGAGGCCACGTGAGTCCCCTCCCGCTGCAGCTGTCCGCACTCCACGTTCCTGGAGAGATGGCACATGGTGGCACCACCTCTCCTCTCCGAAGGAGACAATTCACACGAGAACGACAGTGGACGTGCAAGTCACGTTTCCACAGTGACCCTGACAAGGGAAGCGGCCCTGCCACTGGCCCTGCTCAAAGCCTCCTAGTGTCCTCTCATCTCAGCAGGAGCACCATCCGAATGCCCCAGCGCCCTGCCAGGGTCAGCGCTCCTCCTCTCTGGAGTGCCTCTGCTGCCTCTCTGCTCCACAACCAGCCCTGGTGTCTGTGCTGGCTGGCACTCGGGCGGGTGCTCTCCCTCCCTGCCTCCCCAACCCAGGCCAGTCACCGCGGGAGAGACCTTTCTCTGGTCCCCGATATAAAACAGCCCCCATGCGCCCGGACCCACTGGGCTCTTTCTGACAGCACTTTGCACACCTGACATCCTGTATTTATCTGGTGTTCATCTCCTTCCCAGCAAGGAGGGGAACATTTAGACTCTTTTCTCCCTGATGGCTGATTCCCCAGACCCTATAGTGGCACCTGGCCACCCTCAGGATACCATCAACATTTGCAGGACAAAAGAACTCCCTTTCTGGATCAGGTAATGTCTTCCTCAGCCACAGTTCTTTTCTAGGGAAATTAAAATAAATAAATAAATAAATAAATAAACACCCACTCTCTCCACCTCAGAGTAGAAGAGAGTGGAGCTCCGTCCCACCAGGGACTTAGAAGTGGTGGGGGAGGGGAATGGAAAGGGGAGAAAAGAGGCACCAAAGCCCAGCCTCCAAGGTGAAAAGGTGCTGGTTTTCTGTAGCACAGGAGGGTAACTACTGTCTACAACAGTCTGTGATGGATTTCAAAATAAGTAGAAGAGACAGAAGTTCTCAAAACAGAAAGGGGTAGCATTTGAGAAGATGGAAATTCTCATCGCCCTGATTTAATCACACATTGTATTCGTGTATCTGGATTATCATACACTACCTCAGAAAGAGGTACAAATATTGTCTCAATAAAAATAAACAAAAAGATACAACTACCTTTGCCTTCTTGTGTCTTAACTTTATCTCTTCATTTCCAAATTCTTTAGTACCTTCCTAGCCTCCTAGGATCTTCCCTCTCCCTCTCTTTTTCAAAACTCTGGCTCCAGATTTTAATTTTCTTCCTCCTTTTACTATCTCTGCAGGCCTTTTTTTTTTTTTTTTTTTTTTTGGTCATTTTCAAAATCCCAATTATTCCCATAAAAATGCCCAGTGGGCTCCAGTTTGCATAGTTGGAGGTCAGGCCACGCCCCCATCACATAAACCCTTTACAAGGTCCCAATGCTGGTGACAGACTGGAGTGAAGACACCTGCCCAAGCCAGCCAGACCAGAACAGCCCTCCACTCTGGACTGACCCACAGGAAAATCACGAAGAGGCTTAGAATGTCAGGGAAACCACGTAAACCACTTCCAAGCTCAGAGCCCGAGGCTTACACTCCTATGTATAGAGTCAAAAATAACTGTGACCCCTTTTCTCACTGCAGCCTTAGGATTCCTTCCTTGGCCTTCCAAGAAATCCAGTGACAGATCTTACTGTTTTCTAGATATGGAGACTCCCACTCCTGAGGGTGAGGTGCTGCTTGCCTCTTGCACGGTTCACTGGCCTACAGCAAGGAGGCAGGACAGACAGGGCAGTGATGCTCCGCGCATTGGGACCCACTGGCTACGGCAGCCCTGGCCTTGAGCATCGCCAACAGAGAAGGAAATGGCTCCCACCTACACTGCCCAAATGAGAGCCACTAGCCATATGTGGCATGGTTGGCAAGTGGCCTGGGTCAGTGGGAACCTAGAGACCTGACAAACCTGTGTTTGCTGGTGATGGGGTAAATGCTCTTTTGCTTCTGGTAGAAGAAACTCTGGTCGGGCTGGCCTGTATCCCTGCTCAAATCTGGGAAAGAGCAGCATTGGGAATGAGCATGGCCACCATAACCTCATGGATACAAAAGGAGATGAGCCCCAATGGTCATTACTCAGAGTAAAAACTCAAACACTGGACCTTCATATAATGTCGAGGCTGGACTATATGACCCAGGTAAGGTAAAGCCTTATCTTTAAATGTGAGTCCTTCAGGTGCTCTGAGCAATGAAAACCCTTTGGATGGAGCCCAACCGGTTTATACCACATATATCTACATATCAGCAGGCCACAGAACGTGGCAAGGCTCGGGGTAGGGGCACACGTGTGCCATCATCAGAGCAAGAAAATCAAGGTTTGTGTGTGGTGCTCAGTCCTGCAAAGCCCCCATGGGCACCAGAGAGGAGACAGTAGCTCCCAAACCCTTCCATGAGAGCCTCATGTGGGCCAGTCGGCAAGAGCAGCACCTTCAGTAACAGCAGATTTTATTAACCCTATGACTGAAATTTTAGGCACAAGAATACTCCTCCTCCATGTGGCTGGCTGGCAGTCACAGGACACGTGAAGTCTCCTGGTAGGAGGGCTCAGCAGACGGGGTTCTGCCCCTTCTTGTCTTAACGAGCTGCTCTCAGTTCTTCTTTTGGAGTCTCCTTCCAGGGAGGTCAGTCTGCTCTGCATGCCAACGGCCACGCTGAGGGCTGAGGGCTGAGAGAGGGAAGCTGGGGAGACCTGGTGGATACTTAAAACACGGCTGGAGACTATATCTGGGGTCCCCACACTTCCATTCACCTCCACACCTACCTTTACCTTCTGTGACCCTGCCACACACAAGGTGACCCCAAAAAAGGAAACAAGAGACTAGTCTCAGATACCATGAAATCCATGTAGTGGACTAAGTTGTGTTCCTCCCACATGACTCTATTTGAGAAAAAGGACTTTTACAGAGGTCATTAAGTTAATACACGGCCTTCAGAGTGGGCCCTAATCCAGTCTGCCTGCTGTCCTTATGAGAAAAGGGGATCGGGACATACAGACTCCAGGGAGGAGCGTTCACCATTTGCAAGCCCAGGAAAGAGGCCTTCGGAGAAACCAAAGTGGCTGACACCTTGATCTCAAACTCCCAACCTCCAGAACTGTAAGAAAATGGAATTTTTATTGTTTAAGCCACCCAGTGTGTGGTACCTTGCTATGGAAGGTCTAGTAAACTAATGTGGTCCATAAGGAAGAACTGAAGCCAGTGAAAACAGTGAGAGAAAAAAAATGAACAAGTTCTTTGGCTTGATAATAAAATGACAATCTTGGACAAAATTTTAGGTTAAAACAACAGCTGTGTTCCAAGAAAATCACATCCTGTCCAATTTTAATATGCTAATTAGAGCAGAGGTCAAGGAACTTTTAAAAGCAATAAATAGCTTCTTTTATTAGCATATACACAAAAGGTCTCAAGATAGTCTTGAGGTATAAAACTATAAAAAGCCCTTTAACATCCACTCTGAAAAACACATCTTTACAAAGTCCTTTCAAAGTCCCTCAAAACTGCTAATGGAAAAAGATGTAAGTGGCAAAACCAAAATTAAGTGCCTATTTGAAGACACAGTTCTTCCATACTGAGAAAAACTGAGAAAAGGAAGCAGGCAGAGACATAGAAAAGCAAGGACAGACCCCATTCAGGCCTGCAGAAAGCCGGTAGGTCCTGCACTTCTTCAAAATGCAAGCCGAAGAGTGTTAAGGAGAACACAGCCCACAACTCACCACTGAGGAGCCCAGTGTTGTCCAGCACATATTCTGGACTGTTCTATAAGTCTATGCCTGAGGCTACCCTGAGGTAGCCACGATCCACATGTCACTAATGAAATACTGAAAATTTGACTAATATGATGGTGAAAATGGCCTTATATTTTTATTTAACCTTAGTAGAGGATGTACAGAAGTTTCCTTGTGCCTCTCCAGGGATCTGTAAATCTAGGAACCAGGGAAATACAGGCAGTGCTTAGACTGATTTGCAAGGCCACAAAACCTTCTGCTGCTACTCAGTATTTGAAGGAAAAAAAATCGTTTGGAACTGTAATTCTTATAATTGGGTCACAGTTTGAAGGGGGTTCCTTACCATCTGTATGTCTGAGAAGAAGCCTTTGAGCTATTTCTGTTAGCAGAGAGATGCATGTTCTATTTCTTCCCTGGCCCCCTACCAAGGTTGGGAACAAGTTTCATACAGGATGTAAGTAGTCCCAGAAATGGATTCTTTGGATATTCCTAAAGGCAACCTAACTTCTCTCGAAAAATACACTGGAGCTATGAAGGAGACATTAAGTGCAGAGGCTGGGATGGGGATCAGTATGGGAAGGGTCTGCACATGATGGGACAATGAGGACGGCCACTAATTCCCTTGACAGGGGTTGGTATTACAAGATCCCTCCCCTCCAATAAAATTCGGGGATAGGACCCCCGACTCCAACCTCAACAAAAACACCTCTTACTGGCTGGCTATCCAGGTTCACTTTAGGGTCAAGTCTCAAAATTTGAGGATCCTCGGACACCTTTTTCCAAAGACCACTTGGGATGTTGTGGATGAAGAGTTCACTAAAATCATGCTCAGTAGGATGTGGGATTCTGTGTTCTCATTGGGAGTTCCCTGTGTCTCTGGGCTCTGAGGAGCCAACTGGGGTCTCTGACATGTTCAGATACTTAAACAGAGGACACTAATCCTCACCCCTCAACATCCCCTCCCACCTCTTTCCAATAACCATAAGCTGGCATCTTTCATTCCTTTTTCTTTTTTTTTTTTTTTCCCTACTTGATATGCCACTTGGTAGCACCCTCCCCAGTAGGGAGCAGCCACAATGTTGTGCCTGTCAGAATGGGCCGCATATTCAAGGGGATAGCACCCCTGGCCAAGAACACTGCTGGACAGGCAGAGCCAAACATAGCTGTGCTCCAGTGAAAGACACAGAAACACCGCCAGCCCCCAGGCAGTTAAAGCAGCCAGTGAATGGCCAATCTAGAATGAAGAGGATGAACGAGTGAGAATCACCACCCCGCTTCTCTGGCTGCTACAGCCAGGATGACCTCTAAAAAGGACGGTGTCCTATGTGGGTGCTGGTCTCTCCAGACAGACAGAGAAGGAATGCAGATTAAAAGGCTGGAGACCCTCTACCCACAGTCCTGGTGACCACCCCGGTGAGGTCGCATGCTCTCAAGAGGGACTCTTGTAGGCCAGCAGCGTGTGACAGCAGTGAAGTAGCACTCTGCATATGTCCACCTTCCAACAGGCCAAATCATTAGCATATTTTGCAGAGAGCCAGCAGAAAAGTTTAATTGCCCTTAATTACCCAGTTCAAGAAGGCTTCTGGATAATGGCTCTCAGATTTCTTGCCTGGTATCGACATAATTTCCCTGACTCTGGCTTCATTAGATCCCTAACTTAGAGGCAAGAGCCTCTCCAAGATGGCTTTCCATAGGACACTGACATTCCAGGGGAACTGGTCTGTCATTACAAAGGACTCTTATATGAGGAGTCAGACCTTCGGCTTTTCCACTGCTCTGGTGCACGCGCGTGTGTGTGTGTGTGTGTGCGCGCGTGCATGTACACCCGCATGCATGTGGGTGGTGTGGGAGGAAGGGGAGGGAAAGAGACTCTAGCATGTACTTAGAAGAAGGACTGAGACAAGGAATATGTAATCAGAAGCCATCACAATTACAAATGTAAATGAACAGGCAATTGGCACTGACCTTTGTAGATTGTTAGAGGACTAATTAAGGCAAATCAAGAACTCTGTTCCAACAGAAAAACAAGACAGTGTACACCCTAAGCACTACTCCTGGAGTCCCTATGTAGATGCAGAATGCAAGAGAATCAGGCAGTAACCAAATCACAGATGCTTTACACTCATAAACAGAAACTACCTCTGTGAACAAAGGACAGTCAAGATTTTACCTCTTGGCACATCGTTAGCAAGTTTGCTAAGGATCTCTTATCAACACCACCACCAATGTGGGAGTTCTTGCTATATGCCTGATGCTCTTTGATTCCCTGTCAATAGATCCCACCCCTGAAACAGCCAAACACACTCTATTTAGCCCGGCTATCTTTAAAGATATAAGGAAAATAATTTTTTTTTTTTTTAAATCAAGCTATGTTATTGTGTAAACTCCATTTTTCATGTTGATATATGGTTGGTCTCTGAATCTTTGCATGGCAAAATAGCTTTCTAAAAAGCACGCTGACATTTACTTGTCCAGGGAATGTATTTAAAATAAAGTCCTGTTTTCTCTACTCCTCCAGAAATGCTTAACATTTCGGTTACCCCCCCATTCATTTGGACACGCTTTTACATTTAACTTCTCAAGTTATAAATACTATAGCCCTACACTCTTCCCGAGCCTTGTCAACAAGACAGACAGTAAAAAGGAAGAGCGGAGACCTAGCTGTGCTGGAGTTACAAAACCAAACTTCAGAGGTATAGGACTGGCCATGACACACTTCAATACTATGAAATTACATATAATTTAGCTAGGGATCTTTAAAAAAAAGATAAAAAGCGATACTTTGAGTAGAGGGCAACCTTCTGTCAACTCTGAAAAATAGCAACAGAGCCAAAAGAAAAAGCTGGAAACTGAATTTTCTTGTTCTCTCTCTCTTGATGAGTTAAGCAGAACTGCCTAAAACTTGGTTTAACAAAAGATTCACCACGGAAAAATCATGAGTGTTTCGGTAGAGGCTATCACCAAAACCACATCACGACTTGGCAAGCTGCTTCCACCTCCTCTAACCCCAGAAACTAACTACCTTGAAAGCCAAAGATGTGTCAGTCAAGGGGGATGATGTCTTCTGGTTCAAGCAAAATACTCTCTTAAACTCTGAAGGACTGTGCCCTCTGTCAACTGAATCATCATCAGGTTACCTCGAGTGCTTGAGCCGGAGTATTAACCAGTGCATCCATTCCAGAAGCCAAGAGGAGATGCCAGCTGTGTCCCCAGCTCAAAAAAAAGCCTTGACTGTAGGAGGCCCTCAATGAAGAATCGCTCAGTGTAATCACCTGTGTGCAAAGCTTGGAGATCTATGTCCATATGAAAGAAAAAGTAGCTAAGGCAAAGAGAGCAAGAGAAAACTGGAGGAGGAGGAGAAGCAGGAGAAAGGCCAAGAGCAGAAACACAAAGGGCCTCTTGTGTTCCTGAGGCCCAGGGCACTGATAGAGTGAATCAACTATGGTTTCACCCAGAAGCCAGAAATGCCTTTTTTTAAGTAGACAAACAGGGAAGCTGATCTTACATGTGACACACCTACAAGAGCTTTCAATCTTTCTAGAGCTGTCGGCCAGCTGAGGGGAAGGTGGAGAGCTGATCCCAGCTACTGAGAGACAGAACCCACCACGAGGGTGATGGGCTACCTACACCTGCCTACAGGTGGGAATGAGATAAAAAGATCCAAGAGACAACCTGGTCTTGGAGAAAAGGCACTCAAATTAGTCATCAAAAGTCCACATAGGAGAAGGAAGAAAAAAAAGTCAAGGGAGAGGGCGTCCCTGGTTAATTTACTCTCTTTTCTCTGAGGTATTTCTAAGTCATTTCTATCTTTCTGTTCTTTCTTTTGCAATGTTCAGGATCAAACCCAAGGCCATGACGAGAGGCAGGTGGTCTACTTCTAAGCTACATCCCCCGCCCTCAGAAGTAATTTTTAAAACCAGAAAACCAAGCGTATGTGTGCGTGTGTGACTTGTAGGGTAAGAATAGAAAGAAGACCATCATGCTTGGCTAAGGACAACACAATTTGGGACCTGGCCTGCCTGTGAACCCAAGGATGAAGCTCTTCCATAAGTAGGACCATGTGGGGGTCAATGCTGGCAGCCAAGGCTGACCCCTGTGGCCTTGTCTATCTAGCCAAGAGACATCTTCAGGGGTTATGAAGCAACCAGCAGCAGCAAATATCACTCTTAGCCATCACCAGAAAGTTCTGAAGGTCGGAAAAGACCTTCACAGTTTTCTCTATCTTGATTCCTTCCTCTAGAACACAGGTTCATTTGGGTCGGCAGGCTCTGTAGTGAACTTGGCTGGCTGGCAGACAGGTGAGTTACCATATTCTACAGCATAATCTTCACAGCTTTTAAGTCAATTTTTTTTTTTTATTTGCAAAAAAATTGGGGTGCTACCACTGTGTGAAGCTTTATTAAAACTGTGCTGGTATTACTTAGCAATCACTTAATACTACACCGTCTTTGGTACAAGATCAGGATGCATGAATACTCGGGAATATACATTAGGTTGGTGGCAACAGGTAGATTAGAAGAGGTATTTTTGTTGTCCACAGGGAAGAAACCATTCCAGGGTTTGCTCCATCGGCCCTAGCAAGGGAGGTCTTGATGCCTTTAGAAAGGGCCATGAGACTGTGGTATGAGTTCCAGAGCTTGGAAAAAGAAGGATGTGCTTGCTGATGGCTTTTGCATAAAACTTTGTGGTGTGCAGACAACAGAGGAGAAAAGACAAAGCAGAGAGAAGGAACGCTGTGGTCATATAATGAGAGGAGGACAGGGTGCCAGCATCGCGGTCTCCAGACAGCAGGACCACTGGCATCCAGCTTGGGGTCGGAGCAGGCAGGGCCCTGCCAGGGCTCAAAGGCGTCCAAATGCACGAGATGGATGCTGTGTCAGGGAGGATCCCGCCCTGATCCTCCCATTAAAGAGCAGAGAACTGGGAGTACTTTACAATGCCTGTGTTTACAACTTTGGAGGCTGATGATCTTAAATGTCTCTATTCTATGGGCCCAAAATGTCCCTTTTCTTGAAGATATTCTTTCAAGTTTTTCAGAGTCAATCCCTGGGGACAGGGAGGTCATGTCTTAAGATGTGTTCTCAGGCAGGGATCTCTAAAACAGAACCAAGTTCCTGTTAACGTTGGTCCGAGTATTACCTAATCATTTGTCCCTTTGTCGTCAGCGGAGTGCAAACTTCAAACTTTGCTGGAGCGTGTGTGGGAGGGAGGGGTGGGGGGAGGGGGCGGGTGGAGCAACAACATGACTGGAGGACAAAGACAGCACAAAAGGATTTTGAAATGCAGAAAGGAAGCCTATCAACTGAAGTTGCTCCTACACTTGGGGGAGGCGGGGTACGACTCCTAATACGTGTTAAATGAGAGAAACCCAGAAGGCATGGTGCAGGAAAGCCAGTCTAGGAGGGGACTGCTTCAACAGAAGCATTACATTATAAAACAGGGGACTGTCAGTTCCAGTCACAGACCCGGGTGAAGTGGCAGCTGCAAGCTATTTAGTTTGGGGCACCTCACTAATAATAAGGGAATTCTGAGCAGAGCAAAAGACAGAACTGAGGGGTGAAAGGGACCAACTTTTAATGGAAGATTAAAACAATGACGTATGAGGAGATGACAAAGAAAAAAGAAAAAGGAAAAGGAAAAAACCCCACAAATGCTGAATGAAATGGATCTTCATATGCTAGTGGGAGGAAGCGGAATTCCATGAAATGACTCAGCAGCAGAAGAATGGGGAGAAGCAGGGCCAAACAGAGGCCAAAAGACCCCGGTGGGGACCAGGGTCCCCCACTGGAGCTGGCACCATGAGGGTGCCCACTGTCTCCTTAAGGGCCTCAGAACGACGGAGGGGACCAGAGATGGAGTAGAAGAGGCAGAGTGTAAACTTGAACCAGAAAAGCCACTTGAAAACCCAAGGGAAAGGACAGTCCCACAGTCAACTCGGCGACAGCGATGATCCTGGTCCCCCACAGCTCTTTCCTGCCTGTCACTGGGAACAGAGTGTCACTTCCAGGGAGGATGCCCACAGGAGCCCGTGGGCTGGGGCTCTGGAGGGTCTTAGAAGGGACGCTCCCGAGGGAGATGAGGCTAACACGGAACTGACAGCACACAGCACTCAGAGATTAGGATCCAAGGAATATGGCAGGAAGGTGAGCCATGAATTAATCATAGGTACCTAGAAAGCCAGGGAAAACAAAAAGTTGTACAAGAAAGGTAAATGAAATTATAAGACTCTACATGGCTCAGCTGCGATTAATATTTATAGAGTTATAATAATGAAAACACTGAATATTAATATAACCCCAAATTATTATTTCTTCATAACGAAGATGGAGGGAGGGGAAGACGGAGTGCGCAGGGGGCTGGGGAGTGTGGGGAGGCACCTGCGGTGTGGGGGAGGCACCGGCTGAGTGGGGCACAGTGTCTCGTGTGTGTGTGTGTGTGTGTGTGTGTGTGTGTGTGTGTGTGTACGGAGAGTGTGTCAGTAGGTGTCTGGGCCAAGTGTGGGATGCAATGTCCATGTGTGTACTGGTGGGATGTGGAATGTGTGGGGCCCTATTTATGGGGTGGTGAGTGTGTCTAAGACAGGGCAGGTGAGCGGCTGTGGTGTCCTGTGGGTTGGTGGACTGGTGTGGGGGGCCTCGGGGTGTGGGGATCCCACGTGGGGTCTGTGAGCTCGTGGAGGAATATGTGTGGAGCGGATAGGAGGGGAGGGTTGCAGAACAGCACCCTAGTGAAATTCTCGTTGTTCAGACTAGAAAGCCAAAGACAGTGCTCAAAATTTGAAAATGATCAAGACACAAGAGTAGCACGTTGGCCAATATGGAAATAAGTGGCAAAAGCATCATCCAACGGCTGAAAGGAAGCCCCCGGGAATGGGTGGGTAATGCCATTTTCATGTTTATATAAACTTCATTCTCAAAAACTATAAAAATGTGTGATTTGGTAGCATTAAAACTAAAACCCCACCCAGCCTCAAGGTCCAGTGGCTGAGAAGGTGCTATAGAAGACACAGGGACAAGGCAGGACATGGAGGTGGGGGCATGGCCAGGTCATCAGACAAGGTGCCATCGGAGGGAGAAGGAAGCACACTGAGGAGAGTCCTGCGAAGCCATCTAAAGGTACTTGGCAACCTCTGATCAAAGTTTCGAGAGGCTGGCGGACTGAGGACCAGGGCTTAATGCCCAGTGACATGCACATGAGAGGCAGGCTGAGGACCAAGAGCCAGGGACACATGAACGACTGTCAAGAGAAACAAAAGGATGAGAAAGAAACATGTCCTGGAAGGAAAGGAGGTTCCAGAAGGGACCAGGCAACCTGCCCCAACAAAGGCCAGCAGGCAGCCTCCAGGTTGGGCAAATCGAAGGACTGGTGCCCTTCACAGGGTGGTTTGGTAAAAGGAGAGTACAGAAGATGGCAGGTCGAGGCAAGGACCGGAGATGAGTGATACAGATGGTTCTCCCAGGAGTCCTGAAGATTCAGCCGTGGACAGAGCGAGGACTGAGGATTAAGGGAGGGTTTTTGCTGTGTTGATTTTAGGAGGTGATTCTACCAAATGAGGTCCCCATGGGAATAATAGTCAAGGGAGAAAAGGTGACCACAGAGAGATGGCAGGAAACAGGAAAAGGAGTGAGTCCCACCGGAAGGTCTCAACTGGGTGAAGTGGCAAACAGCCCAGACCCACAGAACAATGGGGAATCACTCTCAAATACAATCAGGGTTTTTATAACACGTACTGGCTTTGAACCTCTCTGAAGTTCATTTTTATCAGACTTTGAGGCCACAAACTGCCTCCTCTTAATACTGAGCAAGGCACACAGCTTAGCAGCTGCTGGGTCCGTCTGAACCAATAGTGGAATCTAGAGCACCTGCCGGAGGAATCTGGGGGCAGGGGCAGGTCTTCTGTGGGCCAGCTCCCCGGCAGTGGCCTGTGGCTCCCTCACACCCAAGCATATCCGCGAAGTGAAGTGGTACTCAGTGTTATTAAAAAGAAAGTAAGTAAATAAATAAAGGCACTGATCCAAGTGCCTTCCTTCCAGAACACACAGTCCCCTGAAAGTCCAGTAGTGAGCGTGTTTTCTCCAACAGAAGACGTGAGGCAATCCCTCAGAGGCCAACGCTCAGGCCCACCAGATGACTCACCTGGGTCAGTGGAGGGACACCTGCGGATGGTGAAGATCTGCCCCAGGTCTTCGTCCTCCTCTGGAAGGCCCTTCTGTAACCGCTGCAGCTTGCGCAGGCTCTCGCTGCGCTGGTGCTTCATGGAGCGCACGTGCTGGATGAGGTTCAGCTTGGCCTTGGTGGAGTAGTTGCACAGAACGCAGTGGTAGTAGCAGCTCTCGCCCTCTACGCCACTCTCGTGCTGCTGCAGGTGCTGCAGGGATAAAGGAGAGGGGCATGCCCTGGGTCAGCCGCTCGAAGGAACCACCGCCGTGCTCACAGCCAGAGGCATGCCACTGGGGGACATGCTGGAACAGCCAAACAGGACGATCCATGATAATGTTCCTTAACGGGTCCACTTCTCTAGCACTCTTTGAAGAGCACGGTGACTCGCATTTCTACGTCCCCAATGCCCACTCACAGGTGGGTCTCCAGAGTACAACTAACACTGTTCATAGACTGGACCCTCCCAGGGTCACTCAACTGTTACAGGCTCACTTTTCACTTTCCAAAGACCAGACCAGCAGTTAGCACAATCCACCAGCCCAATCTGACCCACTGCTTCTGTGGTTGTTGTTGCTGTTTTGGGGTGCTGGGGACAGAACCCAGGACCTTGTGCATACTAGGCAAGTGCTCTACCACTGGGCAATATCCCTACCCAACCCTCCACTGCCTGTGTTTGCATATAAAGTTTTATTGGAACATAGCCACATCCACTGATTTACATACAATCTGTGGCTGCCTTGGAAGCATCAAGTGAATGACCATGACAGAGGTGGTAAGGCCCATGGAGCTTAAGACATCAGTATCTGGCCCTTTTCACACAAGGCCAGCTACCTCCTGCTTTGGTGTCAACCAGTGGCCACCACACCCATGCAGCACCCTAGGTCTGTAAATCAGAGCCAAAGATGCTGTGGGGTCTTTCCACAAGAAAGGCTATAAAACGATAGTCTATTCGGAGAATCCAAAATTAGGATTTCCTATGGATTAAAGAATGACAGAAAATTCTTTCCAAACCGGTTCCCTGTCAACCTCCCAAGGTCATTTGGCTCATCACTGGTCAATATCACTGGTTGGTCGGGTTTATGGGGTGATCACAATTATGTTCTCTGTTGTGTTTAAAAGACACAGCCCAAAGCCAACAGGAAGCAGCACACACAGGAATAAAGTCTGGGGTGCAAGTACAGTCGGCATGATGCAAGCAGTTAGCAGACCCCAGACTTCTGTGCCTAGGACTCTCAAAGATCATCCAAGAATAAAATCCACCATGGTTTTCAGTCTCTGGAGAACGTGATGAAAGCTGTGGCCCCTTTTCCTAACAGTCAGGGAACCAGCACGCTCCTGTTGTAGAAAGGCCGTCTTCTTTATTCCAAATGGCTCTTGTGAAGGGAAGAGGGAGTTTTCCTACTGGGTGTGCATGAAGCAGAGGAAGCAATCCCAGAATACTTAAAGTAACTAACCCAAGGTTCCCAGGTAGTGGGAGAGAAACAACTAGAACCTGGGGCATGCACTTAGCATCCTTCTAGAAGAGGGGACTTAGATAATAAAGTGAGTGCACATTGATCCTCTGACCTCCCCCTTTCTCCTCACCACCTCATCTCCATCCCATCACCAAGCCTGGCCAGGTGCGTGGCAAATGCCTTGGAACGGCTTTGCGTTGCTCATCGTCCTTCTGACCCTTGTGCATCTGTCCCACATCCATGCCTTGACAACAGTTTTGGACCCTGTTGGGATGCTTGCCTCGTAGTTTATAAGGCAGGACACCAAGAAGCTGCAACAGTTGAAAGGTCCTGCATTCCATGCACGTTGGAAAGTACCAGAGCGGCCCTCCACGGGCTTCCCACCTGATGAGGGTGCCCGAGGCTCACACACTCAACGCAACAGCCTACGTCCACTGGAAGTGTGCAAACCCCAGAAGCACGCCTGCACCTTGCTAAAAGAAGAAATATGAACGCACCAACAAGGTGCCACAGCAAACCCACTAGAGGGGACTAGAGGCCCTCAAGCACGTGAACCCGCCAAAGCATCCCACCATGAATCCTGCCAATTCGCAGGTCCCCAGGCAAAGGGTTTTGTAGGCACCCAGAGAGAACAATCCCTTCTGTCCCCCAAAATGGGTGACTCAACACCCTCAAATGTGGAGCTTGGAACAAAATAAAACCCCTACAAGTAACAGCTGCCCTAATAATTTCACAACCAAGAGTTGGAAAGAACCAGCAAGAGTCCAGCATTAAATGCTAAAGAAACTACAAATGACAACAAAAAGCTAAGTTTCTCAAAATAAATGGGAGCTGATTTTGAAGTGGTTTATCTTCAACATGTCCCTCCACAGACAAGGCTGCTTGCAGAGGACTTCGGAAGGAGGAGAGGCACCAAGGTCATATTTTCTGGGGGCCATACTCCCGGGGAGAATCAGGCTGGTCTGGTGGGATAAGGTGGAAGAAAAAGGTGAGCCCGCCCACACTCATTCTCCCCCACTTCTCCAAAGGCCCCTCAAAAGGCAAAAGCCCCCACTGGCATAGTCCCAGGAGCAACCGTATGACCTGGGAAACGTGCAAGAGCCAGGAACTGCTGTTGTGGGTCACTGAGACCAAAAGAATTATGTTTATTAAAGCTTCAGCTAAAACTGAGTGAATAAAAGCTAATGGGGAAAATAACCACAGAGTTGAAGCAATACATTTCATCAAGGGATTTGAGTCGTCTCATGAACTACGAAATCAGAGTAAGAATCACCAAAGCCTTATCTTCCAAACCCCTGTTACCTCCCCATGAAACAGGATTTCCTTGCAATAAGGCACTGGATTTTAAACATAAAATTTTAATATGTATGCGAAGATTCCATTCCAGATGGCTGGGGTTTCCAGTCTCTGAGCCAGAAGACAGGGATATCATGGCCAAAGAGAGCTGGATGGGAACTGAAAGGTCAAATGTCTTTTGTCCTCAAATCCAAGGGCTTCTGGGTGATAAGACCACATAAATCTTGAATTAAAATAAACATCATACTGAGAACTCTTGCTTAAAAAATTTTAAAAAACTGGTATGATGAAGATCTTTTAAAACCACTCTATCCTGGAGTTCATGCTGGTAAACTGCCATCTCTTAGACTACCACAAATTCTTTTGTCTGTAAACTTGAGAGCCGTTTTGGAAAGGAAATGGCCATACACCACCAATCATGGAGAAAAGACAAAAAGGAAATGAGGAAGCCACAGTCTCGTCCACTGATAAAGGGCATAGAGAACACTTAGGGTCCTATCTTAGTGACTGATAGAAAAGTTTAACTCAAACTTCCAAACTTGCTTTTTACTCCAAGTTCATTCTCCAAGATGCTTAAAAAAAAAAAAAAATTCAGAATCAACTATGTCTAGGTTGCTAAAAGACATCTGTGTACAACAGTCGCATTCCACCTCAACCTTCCACTTAGAACCTGGGTCTACCAGCGATTTGTGTGACGAGTCCTGTTCTCGTTTCTGTTCAACCTGGAGGACGTGAACCCAGGATCAGCAGCAGGACCCTGACCTCTAGGCTCTTCTCCCTACCTCCCAGGGATTTTCCAGTCTTGAATAGTACTGGCCAGGTCCTCCCTCCCTCCTGAGTGGCACTGGCCTCTCCCCAGAATGCCCCCCTCAGAACCTGCCTAATGTGAAGCAGCAGAAGGTGGGGCTCAGGAGGTAGGCAAGTCAGCCAGCCAAGGACATGCTTTCCCCGTCCAAGAGCGGAGATGTTTTCATTTGGAGAAGGAGGGAGAATAATTTGTTCCTGACCCAGCTAATTAGAATACCCTCAATTGGGATCACAATGTATTTAATTAAATTCACTGTAATATAGGAAGAATCCACCAAGGCACAAATCCCAGTGGTACACTCAATACTGTGGCTGCCTCCTTTCAGAGTTCTGGCTCTCCTTGCCAGCCAGGAAATTTGTCTCCCACACAAATCCTGGATTCCCCAACACTCCACCTCTCTCCCACTGGGGAGCGGAGGGACCCAGGCTTTCTCTACCTTTTCCTCTTTTCTTTACTCTGTGTTCATGGTGCCTCCCTGCCCTCCTCCATCAGCTCCAGAGTGTAGTTTTGAAAAAACTGAAAGAACACGTTCACTTGGGCTGTGGTGAGTGCTCTGCAGCACAGGATCCCCAGGGACCCACAGACGGCTGGCTGTGGAGCCCATTTGCTGGGTTTGTTTCAGCTGGTTTCTAAGTGTCTGCAACATGTGTGTGTAAATAAACACACACACACACACAACATGCCCAGCCCTGGGGGCTTAACCTGCAGGAGATTCAGGCAGTGACAGCGGTGACACAGAGGACTTGCTAGTGGCTATGAGAAGGGCAGCCCTTGGGCCTGAAAGCTGTTGTGAGACAATACCACTGGGACCCTGGACAACAACAGGGGCCTCCTGGTCACTCGAAAGGAGGGGGTGGGCAGGCATGGTGGCACATGCCTATGATCCCAGCAACTAGGGAGGATGAGGTAGGAGGATCGCAAGTTCAAAGCCAGCCTCAGCAACTTAGCCAAGGCCATAAGAAACTTGCTGAGACCCTGTCTCAAAATAGAAAATAAAAAGGACTGGGGATGTGGCTCAGTGGTCAAGTGCCCCTGGGTTTAATCCCTGGGACCAAAATCAAAACAAAACAAAAGGTGGGTGGGGGCTGGAGATAGAGCTCACCAGGAGAGAGTGCTTGCCTAGCGTAGCGCGCATGCTCAAGACCCTGGGTTTGATCCCCAGTACCGGGGGCACTGGGGCTGGGGGAAGATCCCCCACTAGACACTGCTATGGAGGAAGGGTGACCTCCTGAACGAAGAAATGAAGAAAGGAAGGTCAACCAGCTAAACAGTGAAGAGCTACAACTGAGGTCCACCCACACCGCTCAGCCCCGCCAGCCTCTGCCAACAGCTTTGAATCCCCTGAAGCTTCCCTGGCTCCCTGTTTAAAAGTACCCACAGGGGATGGGGCTGTGGCTCAGTGGTAGGGCACTTGCCTTGCATGTACAAGGCTCAGGGTTCAATCCCCAGCACCACTAAACAAAAGAATAAATAAACATGCCTGCAAAAGGCTGGGTTATAGGTGCCACCAAGGTAGAACCAGTTTTCACTGGAAGAAATTTTTACGCTTTGACAACACAATTCGCTTCCTGAAAGCTGAGAAGTACCTATAGGAAGGAAAGAAGGACCCTGTTTGATATATATATGAAGCAGAAAAAGAGCCCGACAATCTGTCTTTACCCTATTTCCAGGGTGCAGCAGTGACCAGACCATCCTCAGAGCAAGCCATGAGGAACTTGGGTGACAAGCGTGTGGTGGCCAGTGCCCACTGCTGGGAACGACGTGGGCAGGCTTGCTCGCAGGGGTCGGAGAGCTTGCTTGCACCTCTTTCTGATCTTCCATAGCTACTCACGTCCTAAGACGCTCATCCCTGTTAGCTGGACAACGACAACCCTACACCCCTGACGTGGAAATGTGGGTCCCACCTCCATCTCTGTGACTTCCTGTCTACATCTGGTTCAGGGAGAAGAACCCAGAAAGGAAAGAAAGGCGCTCCCCACAGTTGAGAGGTGCCTGCGACAGTGAGCCTGGCACATAGAGCGAGTGCACAAGGCAAATTAATAATTTAAAAAGAAACGCAGGAACAGAGACCCGGCTGTGTGGCTTCGTGGGATCTACTCCATTAGTATGTGGCACTCGTTCACCCTGGCCAAACACTGAAAGTCAAAGAGGGCTCTTGTTAGAAAATAATTCATCGTGAAAATCAAAAAAATGTGTTCCTGTTACTTGTTTCCCAGGAAAACCAACCAACTTCTGTCAGAGAACATTGATTTCTATAAATCTGGAGAGGCCCCAGCTCCCTCCTCCTCCCCAATAATAGGAAACTTCTAACATCTGGTTTTTCATGCATGGAATGCAAAATATTGATCAAGTTTTGCCATGGCCTCCCCTTTAAAGTGGAAATGGACCAAGTACATTCTGACACGCAGGTGCCCGCTTCACCAAGGACCTTTCCTCAGGGACCTGCCAGGCCCACACCCACCCGCACCACCGTTCAGGGTGCATGTGACATACCCCTGGCAGCTCCCAGGCATTCCTCTGAGAAAATGGCAGTGCCCTAGGGGATACCAGAGAGCTTCTGCTGAGCAGAGAGGAAACCCCAAGGCGGGAACTTCTTGGAAGGCCCCCGAGACACCTTCAACCTTTGGTTGAACTTTTGGTTGAACTTCAAAGGCAAAGGCAGGTGGGAGGGCCTTTATGGACTCTCCTCAGTCCATAAAGCTGAGGGCCCCACAGTAGAGCAGGGCACTGCCACATCACCCCTCTGGAGGGTAAGAGTGCTAACCACAGTCTGCCAAAGCTTCAGGTGCTCTTTTTGGGGAGAGGATATGAAATCTCACCAACAAATCTGGAGAGAAAGAATGGGAAGAAGATGGGGATCCAGAGTTCTTGTGCTGGTTCCCCAATGTCGTGAAAGGGGCTAGGGAGTAAGCGGGTCATCACTTACCACGGGGCACGTATACCATCTACCCTTGGCGAAGCACCTACTCAAACTGCTTAATTTTCACTTTACAGCCCCAGGAGGTGGGCAGCATTTGGCTCATGTCCTTGAAAGAACTCAAGGCTCAGACAGGTCATGTGATTGCCTCAAGGTCTCACAGAACATGGAAGTCAAGAGGCAGACCTGGGGCTCCATTCCAAGCCAGCCAGTAGAAGGACACTGCGCTGATCTCAGGCCTTCTGGAGCAGTAGACTCCCAGGTCCAGGTATTCACCTTGAAGTCCTAAAAAAGGAATGCTTTTCAGACGCACTGCAACCGGGGGACGGGGCAGTTAATTTCTTAATCAGTGAGGTTGAGTTAGCTTCAGATTTAACGTCACATTTGTAGGAAGACGCGTGAAAGGTCAACCTAAATATATACATATTTTCTGTTTAATCTTGGCTTTTCATCCACTCATGCCCTCGTCCTTGGCACATGCTAATTTAGTCCTATTTCACCGTAGGAGCCCTGCAGACACCAGAAGATATAAGCCCCAACCACCACATAGAAGAAAAAAAAAGTGAAAAGAAGCAAAAATGCTCCCTAGATCCATCCGTTTGGGTGGCTTTGCCCTATTTTTTGGTTTCTAGGCCAGATTCCTCATGTCCCAGAACAAGCCATGACAGTTCCCTGTCAGTATCTGAGCTCCAGGGCCAGAGCTGAGACTTCCCATTCTTGCGTCTTTCCCCTACATGAATGACACTGTCTGACTCAAAAGTCTTAGTATCAGCGGCCCTGAGCTGGACAGCAAATCCTAGAAGAAAAACAATGGTCTATATCCGAAGCTCTGCCTGGGCTACACCTGCCTTGGCTTTGAATCTTTTCTGGAAAAATACAAACCAGGACTTCTGGTGAATGTCAATGCCTTAACATAACAGACTCCATTTCCCTCTTAGGGAAACTCCAGAAAGGAGTTTGGGGTCACTCTTTGTACATAGGGAAGAAGCTGATCAGGCACACAGGGGTTCTTTCCGAGAAAGGTGTCCGTCAGAGCATTTCACCATAAGCAAAATGAGGGCTGGTGCCCCAGCAGTGGAATCAGCGCTCACAGAGCTCAGAACATGTGGGTGGGCGAACATCTAAAGTGGTCCTCCCAGAGCCAGCTCTGCACTGGCCAACCTCCAGGAACAGCCTAAAGCTGCCAGGATCCGAAAACTACCTGTGTCACCAGGACAGAAGACAGGTCACAGTGAGCTTCTCCATCCACGGAGATGCGCTTCTTCCCAAGTGCCACTCCCCAGACCTCAAAAACAGCTCCTCTCACAAAAAGAGGAACCACAATACACATGCGACCCCAGCGTCCATTCCACTCCGTCAAACTGCTGTCGACGACTCTGGCTTAGGCACGCTCCAGACCAAGACTGCACCACTAGGAAGATTCAGCGGGGATAAGTCATAGAAAAAGCTTAATAGAGTCTGCTTGTTATGCAGCTTCCCCAGTCAATGAGGCTATTATTATTACGGAAGTTCATTTTTTGACACTAGTCTTTGGGATTAGGGATGGAAGCGAACAGCCATGAAACATTCGTATTTGACATTTCCCTCCTTGGAATCGCCATCCCTTCCCAGATTCCAAAGAGGAACCCCATGGTTGACAGTAAGACAATCTCTGATAAACCAAAATTATGACATCGACAGGGGATCCTAAGTGCACATGGACCATCTTCTTCCTTATAAGAGGTGCTGGATTTTTCTCTTAATAACTCCCCTAAAGTCTTGCTGCTGGTGCAGGCAGAGCCAGGACCTAAATCCTACAACCATGCCCTTGCCACAAAACCTATCGGTGTGCTGGATCGTATGCCCACTGGAATGCCAATGTGCTGAAAAAGAGCAGCACATGCCAACACAGCAAGAAAGGACCAGGGGATGGAGGAAACTCTACTGAAATGGCTGGAAAACACTTCCCTGATTCCCCAAATCCATGCCAAAGGATTTGTTTCTCTGATCCCATGATAATTCACACAGGGAAAAATTTAAAAACAAAATAAAACAAAACCTGCCTGGTGATTCAAACAGGTGTACCACTTCATATGAAAAATGAAGATATTTATACCTGCCCGGTCTTCCTCAGAGCCCATTTTTAAAACCACGCGAGAAAATATATGTGAAAGTCCTTTGGAAGATGTGAAGGCACAGTCATGGTCACTGTACTGTGAGCCCAGATCTTGCTTTGTCACTTGGGATGGGCGAGTACACCAAAGGGGGCCTGGTGGCTTATGATGCAATTGGTGTTCCAGCTCAGTGGTTCTCTAACCTGAGCATGCATCAGAAGCACCTTGGGGGGCTCGTTACACCATAGATGGTCAGGGCCCTCCCTGCCAGGGTATCTGATTTGGCAGGTCTGGCTGGGGTCCAATAATCTGCATCTCCCAGTTGCTGCCCCTGTGGCTTGGCTAGCAACTTCCCAGGGAGAAAAGAGCCAAATCAGGAAATGGACATGCCCCACTAGAGGGAGGAGAATTTTCAAGACCTGAAATCTCTGCACTTGTCTTTTCCCAGAGACTATTTCAGATTCTAGGAAGGTGCACCAGATAAATCATGCAATGCCTGCACTCAAGAATTCACCTCCTTAATGAAAAAGTCACACGGAAGCAGCTGCCTGCTACTGGCTTGCTCCAGATACTTCATAAAAGTCAGAATTGGCTCTATTCATCTTCCTCTCCCCTTTCACACCTACATTCTTAAATTTCCTGGGGCTGTGGCGGGAAGCGTGACTCTTGATGGCAAAGCATGAGGCATCACTTCTTCCCCCTTTGCCCCACATCCTGCTGGGTGCACCTGTCCAGATGTCTTGCTGGAACAGAGCCTGTGGAAGAATTTCAACCAAACACGAGAAAAATAAAATGGTCTTTAAAATTCCTCCCAAGCTCTTGAACTTTCTGGTTGCTGCTGCTGAGAGCAAGAATTTGGCATTCAGACCCAGAGGCTTCTCCCAAGCTCCTGCGATTTTCTGACAAAAGCCCTCATCACTTTCATTATGAGAGAAGACAGGGGCAGCGGGCGTGACAGGGACGGGGGATATGGGGCACCCACAGGGCTGACTTCTTCTTCCTAAGAACTGATTGATTTTTTAAATCTTATTTCCTTTCTCCCTTGAAATAAACAGGAAAGTGACGGGACAGGGGCAGGAATCTCCCTTTTAACAAGCGCCTCTGGTGGTGATCATTCCGGCTGCTGCCAGAGTTTGGCCCTTTTCCCTTAAATGCGTGGGTTTTACTGAAGGGTGAAAGGGACACTTGTGGAAGGGGACAAGGGACCAAGAGGGTGAAAAAGAGAAAACTGCTTCTTTGAGGAAGCAGCTGAGTCTGAACCAAAAGGCCAGAACCCCGGTCATCTACAGAGCAGAGCCATGTGGTGACTTGGGCTTGGCGAACGATGACATGGCTAGTTTCTCCGCTCTGCTTTTGCCCCCACCCCCACCCCATAAATAATCCAGACAAGCACCCTGAGCACTGAGTTTTGCTCTCCTTCCCCCGCTTTTTAAGTCTCATTAAAAGCCGATATTGTTCGGCCTCAAGATGGAGGGCTCAGCATGGATTTTACTGAACGTTAAATCAACCAGCAAGCGCAGCCAGCAAACTCTGTGGCACTTTAACTTTAAATAATGCAATAATTATTGAATTTCCTTTTTATAACTGAAGTGCTGGAATGTAAACAATGGGGCTGTAATTGCAGGAAGGGGGGATCAATAGAGGCAATCGTTTTCAGCCATGTTAATTGTAAATACAATTGCTCCAAGATGTCAGCCCTGTTCTTCTTGCTCCCAGAATCATCCTAACGGATGACAGAGTCCAACTTTCCCATTACAGCTGTTCGTTCCTTTAAGAGGTTCTCAATCAGGTCTGATCAATCTGTCAAGATAATGCATGGAGTAAGTAAGACTCTTCCAAACACAGGCTCCCAATCAATAGCCTGGACCAGCTTAATGAGGTGGGGCTAAGGCCCAGAGGGAGGTAACAGCCCCCAGCTTGTGCCTAGGTTTGGCAGGCTGGCTTCCTCGCATGGCCCTGATAAACAGATCAGCCCTTAATGAGGACATTAGTTATGCATGCTTCAGCAAGCAGCAAGGCACCTGTCCCTTGGGACAGACGGACAGAAAACAAAATAGATTAACAGAAAACAATATGGTGCCAAATTAGGTCTAACTGAAGACTTTTCCCTCCTTCTCCCACATTCCTTAATTGTCCAGCAGAGTGGAGGACATCAATTAATCATTCCAATGGGCATGAGCTCAAAGACCTCGAGCATCCCATGGGCTAGGGGACCTCTGAGTATCTGTTCACTTCCCTCAAGCTGTCCCTGAAGATTAACACCCTCATTTCCTCACATCCTTTCCGGATCACAAAGGGGCTGGTGGGTCTCACAGGGAAGGGCCCCAGTAACGACCGTCAGGAGAAAAGGACAAGGCTGAACCCTGAAGTCTGAGAGCCACACAGGTGTGCTGGGGACTGGAGACAGACAGGAACCAAATGCAGCTCCTTGGGGATGAGGTCCAAGATTCTAAGACCCAAACCTGATGCTGAGAACAACCACACCCGCACAGAAGAGGAGGTGGGAAGTTGGGAGTCTTGCAAGCGGCTGCTCAGGGCCCCGCACCCTGCAAGATGTGCAGACACTGGGGGTGTGGATTCCTCACAAAGCTGGCAAGGAAGGCTCCCGGAGAGGCTAGAGAGCGGCCCTCCCCGCTTGGAGGCCCCTACGACAGGTGGGGAAAGGCATCCACTGTGGAAGTCCTTGAGAAATAGCCATGCTGAAGGAAGGTTCTGTCAAGAATCCAGCAGTTCCTTTCCCAGGGGATGCTCAGCTTTCAGCAAGGTTTTCAAAGGGCTCCCTGGACTCCTGGCATCAGCACTGCCAGGAAACACCAGACACGCAGATTCCCAGGCCCGGTCAGGTCCACAGAAGTGGTGGGGGAGGGATGGGGAGCAATGTGGGATTCAACAAGCCCTCCGGATCTGTCTGACGCAAGCGCACTGGTGACCACTGTCTTAGACGGTGGGCCAGGCAAGACAGTGAGATGACGTTCTGATATGTTAGAGACGTAGTTGGCCAACTGGTTCTTTCTCAATGAGAAACAGTTCAGTGTTGAAGATGTACCTAGAAGACTGTTTCTTTCCCTGAAGTTTGGCTCACAGGAGGAACTATTTACTCTGGCCTACCCACCATCTACCTGCTTCCAAAAACAAGGTCTCTGGGAATAAAAAACTCAAAAGAACATGAAGGTTGTGTGAGAATTCCAGTTTATTAAATGGAAAAGAACTGTGGAGTGTGTTACACTAATGAATTTCAAAAGTTAATAGTCTCATATTGTGACTGAAGTAAAATGACAATAGCTGGGCTTCATGATTTTTGTTTGCTCTTTTTTAAAGGCATGGGGGACCAACCAGCAGACTAAAAGAAAATACTCGATGTGAATGACCAGATTCCTCCACTGTCCAAAGGCCCAGCCCATGGGCCACTGGGGTTCCAAAGACTTCTACCTCCCAGGCTCAGTCTCTGGCTCGCTGGGCCCCACAGCCTGCCAGAGGCAGCTCTCAGGCTACAATGACCCCCACAAGCTGCAGACCAGCCCTGGAACTCTGCCACCCCGTGAGCAGCATCTCCCAGGCTGGGGCCAAGTTGTGTCTTTCTGTCCCAGCGCAGCTCCTGATCCACAGCAGGTCCTTAAAAATTGCTGGCTGAAGGTCTGAACAAATGGAAAATTCTCTCACACTCCCTTTCACTCCTGGTCTTGGCTGCCCCTTCATGACCTGCCTAATCCAGTCCAAATTCAACCCCCCCACCACCCCAGACTTCAATCCTCCCTCCACTCCAGTTCCTACCTGACTCACCGACGTGGATCTTTCCGATTTTGGCGCTCTTCCTGGTTGAAAACCCTCTCTGAGGCCTCCTTGGCAGGCCAAAATACCAGAGAACTTGCAAGGTTGGCTGAGGAACCCCCACCGGGAGCCCTTCCCCAACATACCCGACCCAAAACTATCTCCCTGCCTCTGGGGTCACGCAGTACAAGGCGACCCTGTTGGTGTCCACCACAAATCATCCTCTGCACACCTGCTTCACACAGGACTTTTCATTCCCTGGTGACTGAGAGGGGAGGTGGGGACTGGACAGAGTAAGTATGTTTGCTAATATTTACTGCTTATTGAAATAAGATTTTATGGTGGGAGATAGTAACTGTAAATGACGGTACTTAGTGACTTCGTTTTTTGTTTTTTTGTTTGTTTAGTATGTAGTGACAAAAGACCTCCCCCTTCCAATCAGCCAACATGTTGTCCAGTCAGAGAATAATTTGGAGGTTATCAATATTCTTCCATTCAAGTTTCTTCCATTTCTTCTACAGGGCTAGTTATGCTCTGTATCTAAGTTTAATATCACTATGCTGTTTCACTATTAACTGGCAAGTAACTGCAAGACTTGGATATACACTGAGAAACATCTAGAACATGAAAGAGATAATCGCCGAGACAGGGAGAGAGAGCAGCTTCCCACAGATGCCTCTACAGGGGAGTAGTAACAAGCTGTCAGAACCCAGAACGTGAACTGGTAGGGTCTATGACACCTTTATGGATAAAAACAATCACTACATATTTTGGTGCTAAACATAAAGGTCTATCAAAGCCAACCGAGCAGTGTGAAACTGCTCAGGCACCTGCAAGATGGGGCCAAATAGGCACTCCCGGAACACATGGCCCACAGCTCTGCTATCTCCATCTCTGAGAAGTCAGGCTGGTGGGGAGACTCCTCTCTATATACACGTGCAGACTGCACATGAACAACATTATGTTTGTGCTGTTCCCTGTCCTCTGACTGGCTGAGAACCACTGCTGTCTGGGCCTCCAGTGCTTCAGTGACCCCAAAGCATGGCAGTATGCATGTTTCACATTCCAGGGCCTGTGAGCAAGGGACCATTCCATTCAGGAGCTGGATGTTGAGATGTGCACCGCCCACCAGCTAATGCCTCCTAGCTTCCAACAGATCCCTCCCACGGATGGCCGATCACTCTGGCCCATGGCCTCTGCCTCCTGGTTCTGGTCTCAAGTCCCCAGTGACACAGGACGCAAGGTCAGTCATGAATAAATAAATAAGCAAACAAACTTATTTTTAAATGGTGAAATACAGGGAAGTGTTTCACTGGCTAGCCCACACTGACCAAAATAGCCTCTCTTCATGGGCATAAGTTTGCTGCTCCAACAGGCCAAGAAACAGTGATAAGCCAGGAAGAGGTCAATGGAAGAGGATCTGCTGGGGCAAGGTGGCCCGTGATGGGTGGGGCATCAATTTCACCCTGGACAGATGACGGTTCACAAAACCTGCTGGAGCACCAAGAGGGATTTTCTTCAGTGAAATTCAAGTTTCAAAAAACTACCTCGAAAGAACTGGCACATGGTTGGTAAGCAATGCATCTGGACAAAATGGTGGGGTTGGGCAAAGGTAGGACCAGAGAGAGGACTGCTAACAAAGCACCAGGAAGCTATGACACACGATGCATGTCAGCAGTTTCTATGTGGTGGGGACACGGTAACATCAGGACAGAAACCTGCTGGGCACCTTCTGGGGCTATCCTTTTAAGATGCAGCCAGTTGCTGACCACCCCCACACAAACTGGCAGATGACACTCAAGCCAGCAGCCTGCTCTCCCAGTATCCATATAGTCCATGGATGCCCTTTTTTAAAGGCTGAAATCTTAAAACACAAATCTTTCAATGACTTTTTCATGTTATAAAAACATAACACCAAAGGAACCAAAAGTCAGTCTCTGTGTTTTGATAGTGGTTACTCTTCTGGCTTTGACTCCTTCATGCCCCGTTTGTCTGTCCACATTCCTGCATCCTCTTACCCGCACTTTAGTCTTCTGCAATCATGAAAGAGAACATTTGTCTTCTCTAAAAAATTTCTGTCACCATTTTCTCTCTGTAAGTGACAAAGGTCCTCCATACTGAGTCTCCTCCCTCACCAGTCCCCTGTACCATCCTCGCCTGCAGGGGCCGTACCGACTCTCCATCCCACGGTTCCCTGTGTGTGCATACACATGCCTGTGCACGGGGTCACACCATCTCTGCCATGTGCCTTCCATTTCTGCTCATCCCAGGTCCTCCCTCCTAAGTGCTCCACCTCCTGCCCTGTTTCCACCTGCAGTGGTGCTTTCTCCTGGGAACTCAAAGTCTGGATCACTCAGATGCCTCTGTGCCTGCTGCTCTGAGAGCTGCTTATGGACTTCAGGTACACAGAGCATTTGCCACCGAGGGCAGAAGGTTCTTGAAGGGAGGGAGAGTGTGTCCTCCTACTCAGTGCTCGACACCCAGGAGCCACACAGAGGACCCCGGGCTCTGACGCGAAGTCATCTCTAGTGCAAAAGGCGGAATAATGCAAAACCACATGCGAGGGGCCATGAGCTGGGGGAGTAACCCAGGTGAACGTGCTTCACAGATGGTAAAGAGAAATGAAAAGGGAAGAGCTGTCGGGTGACGATGATCCATTCATTCAGAGGGAGCATGAACCTCGGAGGGTCTTGCCCACCACCTGACTTCACTGGGGTCCTAGGTCCACACAAAGACGAATTAATTACTTGATCGCCCGTTCACTTACCTCGCTAATGAAATCACCGGTTGTGCTGGGGAAGAACCTGCTAGAAGGACTCCTTGCCTCTGGATGTGCATCCTGCTGGTGCCAGCTGCATTCCCCAGCGCCAACATGACTCATGAGATGACACAAACTGCCAACGGGCTTTGTTATTACATGACCTTCAGCAAGTCACCCTTCCGTCCCCCTTCAGCACTAGGATCTGGATGGCAATACTCGGAACCTACTTGATGGCATTATCATGAGGAATGATGATGGAGCGCGGTACTAATGACTGGGAAGCACTCCGGCTTGGTAGAGAGCTATATTACTTAACATTTAGAATAATACCCACTGTTTCAGGTTGAGAAAGCATTCAGATTTTAGCTAAACTGAAGGCTGCACACATCCACTAATGAGCAGCGTCCTTCCCACAGAAATGTTGAAAGCTACTCAGTCTCCTGAATAAAATGACTAGCAGTGCATTAGCGAGGGGCTGAGGCAGGGTTAGTTACCATGAAACCAGGGTCATTGCATTCAACATCTAATAAGCAAATTCTTCAGATCACAGAAATAAACCAGAGCCAGCCAAGCTGACAACAATTGCATTTTTAAGGATGGTGTGGGTAGAATAATGTCTTAGTCCGCAGCTTCCCCAGAATTCATTAAAATACAGCCTCTCAGAAGACACATTTCTCTTACTTAGACCAAGGGTCAGCAAACTTTTTTCTGTGAATATTCAGATGGTAACTACCTTGGGCGCTGAGCGTCGCACCATGTCTGTCACAACTACTCAGCTCTGTGGGCGTGGCACAAAAAGCAGTGATGGATGATACGCAAGAGGATAAGCGTGGCTGTATTTCAATAAAACTTTATTTATAAAAGTAAGTGGTTGAGCTGGTTAGTGGTACACACATACAATCCCAGCAACTCAGAAGGCTGAAATAGGAGGACCATAAGTTGGAAGCCAACCTGGGCAACATAGTAAGACTGTGTTTTGGCATTCAAAAAGAAGAAGAAGAAGAAAACACAAACAAACAGGGCAAGGGATATAACTTAGTGGTTCAGCACCCCTTCCCCCTGGTTCAATCCCCAGCATTCCCATCAAAAAAAAAAAAAAAAAAAAAAAAAAAAGCAAATGGCTGGCTGGATTCCCCCCTCTGCCCCTCTGTGGGTAGTGTGCTGATCCAAAGTTGAAAAAAGTTCCCAAAGTTGACCCAACCATTTAAAATAGCATATGCCTAGGCTCAACAAAGAGGGGAGAAGACACACCACACACATACATGCACATTCTTTATTAAGCAAAACAAGTTTCTTAAACTTCCAAAACTCAGTAAAGGTCAGGATTTAAAACATCATACGAAAATTAGATGTTTTTAAACTGAAGGTCAACACCTACTCAAGAATCATTTAGCTCTGAATTTTGAAATGTCTCAAGGACAACTCACCTTCATCCCTGTATCCATGCTCCTGATGTAAGGCCCTCTGCCTGAGTTTGCTCAGGCCATGCCGCCCTGATTCTCCAGTTGTCTGACCACAGTGAGTGCTGCTGTACCAACAGAAGTCAAGGTCAGACATGCATTCTGAACTTGGCAATACCTGTCACTGACTCCACTTTTACATAAACTAATGATCTTGCCTGTCTCCAACCCTGTCAATTCCAAAGGGTTTGGTCATTCCACAGTTCAAATGATTCCCACAACTACCTTGTGACGGCAGACAGGGAGAGGCCAGGTGTCTTTCTTCACAGTTTCATGGACAGAGAAGAAACCTGAATCAGTCAAGGAAAACTGCAGTGACTGGCAACCCGGTGGGTGTGAGCTGCATAGCCATCTAAGTTTTTAAGAATTCTGAATTAATGATGAACATTTCGAAAATTTCTCAATTTCCCATGCAATCAAGATTTTCTGCCTCTTCAAAGAAGTATCTGGCTGGACTGGTCCCACATTCCCTCATTTTGACAGTTTAGATGAGACAGGGCAGGTGCCCTCCAGCCCAGCTGGCTGCCCATTTGTGATACCCACTTGCCCCTGTAGGTGCTGGGTTTGCAACCCAGGATTGCACACTATTGTAAACCAGAGAAAGGAGCCTGGAAGTGGGGGACCAGGGAAGCCGACCCCGGCTCTTCTAGTCCCGATTCTGTGTTCCATGACACCGTGCTGGGCCACGCTGTGAGAGAATGTGATCGATTACAAAGACACCCCTCCCCAGAAAACCCGGGGCTTCTGTGTGAGCCACACACGGCTAAACACACAGGCAGGAAGCTGAGCGTGAGCAGACTCCAGCGGTGAGGGAGTTCAGAAGGAAGGTGGCTGCCCCAGGGAAGGAAGCCAACTTAATTCTGCCACAGGAGTGAGTATTTGTTAATTGGTAGAAAAAGGTAAAATTAATGAGGACATTAACATAGCTATTTAAAAACAGCTCCATGTTTCTCCCATTGTAACACATGGAACTATCAGGAAGTAATTGAGGGAAAAGGACACTGTCAATTCTCAATTATCTGCATGAATGAAGCGCTCAGTGACACGGATAATCCAAGTCATTTACATTTGGATTTAGAAAGTAACATCTTTTTCCTTCGGAAAACTTACCTTCCTAATTACGGCTTGCTGAATGTGATGGCGAAGTCAGTTTACCTTCTTGGTGAGAGAGGAAAGGGGACGATCTAGAAGACCACAGGGGCTTTCAGACCTGCCGCGGCTAACCCGAGGCAGATCAGAGGTCGCCAATGGCAGCTGGCCGATACAGTAGCCATTAGCCACGGGTGACCATTAAACTTAAATTAGGTCGGATACAAACTCAAAGTTCAATTTCTCCATCACCCTGGCCGCATTTCAAGGGCTCAACAACCACATGTGGCTGCGATGCTGGAGGGCAGAGATGCAGAATACTGCTATCACTGCAGAAAGTTCTAGTGGGCAGGGCTGAACTCCAGATCTGTGATGACCCCTGGTCTCCTGGACCACGCTGAGAGCTGGGGTGAGGAGGTGGCGGAGATGCCACATGGATGCTTTGACGGAAACAAAAGGAACCTGTGACGCTGGACGTTCTCGGCTTGTTTAATTTCAAGTCCGGTAATGGAGTCTCTGTCCAGGGAATTACACGAAAAATAAGCATTCCACTCTGAACAAAATGAGGCTTTTTAATTAACAAAGCAGAAAATGAGTGGATAAAAGGCGAGGCGGGAAAGGCTGATGTTAAGCAAACATCTGCCTCGGTACCTGCCCTAGTGCAGCTGCAGGGCCTCTGCGGCCTCCGCGGCCTCCACAGCCTCCACGTTGGCTGAAGGGTAGAGCACAGGGAGGTTGCAGCCCCCAGGCTCCGCTCCAGTAGGTGCCTGCTCAGGTGCCACTGGGAGCCGTGTCAGGCCCAGTGCCACTTAACATCCTCATTAATTATCTTGAAAGGAGAGGGTTAGTAAACAGCAAGTTAATTAAATTCTCAGATGATGCTAATTTGGGAGGCTTTAGAGAGACTGGCAAGGGCAGAGGCAATAATAAATGGGACCTAGATGGGTCAGGAGCATAAGTGGAAAATAAAATTCAACACTGGCTGAGCAAACACCCTCTGACTACGTCTTAGGGAAGAGCCAACATGTGTCCAGAAAGAAACTTTTTAAAAACACTGTACTATGATTAAAAGGTTAGAAATTTCTAAGGTGTATAATCGGGATGGGAGTACTTAAGACGTTAAAAAAAAAAGAAATTCACGGATACTTAGGAGGGAGTCCAGAGGAAGCCGAAGTTTAACAGTCGCTGTCCTTGGGAAGGGTGGCCAGTCTTCGCCTCCTGTGCTAAACTGACTGGACCACTTTAAAACAGGCACACACCACGGGGTTGTTTGTTTTTAACCTTTCGGCGTGAACTCAGTGCAGACTCACAGAAGAGCTGCAAGGCCCGTTCAGCGTTCCTACACCCTTCTGGTAGCTTCCTCTGGCACCAACACGCTCCTCCTTGGCATCTGGAACATTTACCCTAACTGCGAAATTAAGGCAGGTTCCTCTCCAATACTAAACCACATCCCGGTGGCACCAGCTCCCCCCCTCCCTTGCACGTCCTTCTCTCCTGGGATCTGGATCAGGAACTCAGGAGGCACACATTGTCATGGCTCCTTGTTATGGTTTGACGGTGAGGCGTCCCCCAAAAGCTCATGTGTGAGACAATGCAAGAAAGCTTAGAGGTGAAATGACTGGGTTGTGACAGCCTTAACCTAATCAGCATATTAATCCCCTGAAAGGGATTAGCTGGGTGGTAGTTGGAGGCAGGTAGGGTGTGGCTGGAGGAGGGGGGTCCCTGGGGCCTTTGGGGTATATATTTTGTCTTTGTTGAGCAAATCTAGCATGCACGCGCTCTCTCTCTCTCTGCCTCCAGGAACCGTGTCCCCAGCTGTTTCCTCTGCCACACATTTCCATCACCATGTTCTGCCTCTTTTCAGGCCTCAAGGAATGGAGTCGGCCACCTACGGACTGAGACCTCTGAAACCATGAGCCACCACATAAACGTCTCCTCCTCTATTTGTTCTTGTCCGGTCTTTTTGGTTACGGTGAAAAAGCTGACATCTTCCCCAGTCTGTAAGAGGTCCCACCTCTCCTTGTCTCCCAGGACGTGGACTCTTTGGAAGAGAGTTGGTCGGTATCTGTAGAGTGACCCTCAGCGTGACTCTCTGATGAGACTGAGGTTATAGATTTTTGGAAAGATCACTGCTGAGGCAAAGTACCCTTCCTGTCATGTCACCTCAGGGGGTAAGTGACATCAACTTGACATCACTGGTGACATTAACCTTGATCACTCAGTCAAGGTGGCATCTGCCAGGTTTCTCCACTAAGTTACTCTTTTTACCTTTCCATACTTTATTCTTTAGAAAATAAATCACAAAGTCCAGCCTAGCATCTGGGGGCATAATAACCTTCTGGTTACTACATTATTAAACAAAAATAAAAATATTTTGTAAAAGTGATAAGTTTCACTTTGTGCAAAGAGATGCTTCTAATAGAAAGACCTACCTAGAAAGCCAAAGAGGTTGTCTCTGTCTTTGTCTTAGATACTTGGCTTCTCGGATCTGTGGAGCCCTTGTGATACACTAGCCAGGGTCCTACAAACTTACAAGTATTTACCTCATTCAATCCTGACAGCTGGATGCATGTGGTGTTGCCGAATTACAACAATCCACTTCAAATTGCAGAGGGGGAGACACGGCATGATGAGGTTAAGTTGCTGCTTGTGCTAACACAACACAGCTATGAAGGGGCAGGGAAAGGATCTGCACTCAAGACTCCAGAAGCCATGTGGTCTGCAGTCACCCCTGTCACCCAGCAGCTCGACATACAACTCCAAAATTTCAGGGCAGTCCAAATGGGACATCGCTGTGGCATTCCCAAAGTGTCAACACCACAGGACTAAGGAGATCCCCCTCAAACTGAGATGATTCAGGGGTTGTTCAAAAGAAGACAGACCTCCTAAACAGAGTGGCAAGAGATGCGGACACCTGAGCCAGTAAAGGCATTCTCCATCAACAGTATGGAAAGGTAAAAAGAGTAACTTATTGGAGAAACCTGGCAGATGCCACCTTGACTGAGTGGGAGATGCTCAAGGTCCCTGGACCACGGTGCTTACAGATCTCTCAGTCCATTTGTTATGCACATGGACCTGGGACTGCCTCCACCAATAACATTCACTTTCTCTTCTAGTCTGACGGTTCACGGAGGTGGACATGGTAATAAGGCAGAGGTTGGAAAAAGCAATCGACAGCCAGTCAGAGAGGAGAAACCCACCCCACGACACCAGAGACCCACAACCTGCAAATGTGTAGATGCCAGCCTGTTTAATCCCGTATGTTCAACATCTGATAGCTCAACATTAAAAAGAAGCAAGGAAATGAGCTGTTTCTAAAAATGATCCCCTTCCAAGAAAGGAACCAGGGATATTTGGGTAAGAAACACCATGTCCCTCCAAGCAGCCTACCATATGCAAAATCCCAGTGCTGACTTTAACCACTGTCCTTTGCCAGGAAGAAAAGATGAGGTGTAAAGGGAGCAACCTAACGCCCCACACCTTCTAAGGCCAGGCAGAGTTCTAAGCCCTGTTCTAAGAATGAACCAACCTGCAGAGGGAACTATTTAACATCTCAATGTGTTCTTCCCAGTACATTTGTTTTACTTAATCCAGAAAAAAATTAAGTAGCATTGATGGGAGACACACTTATTACAATCTGGGAATCATGGACTGGAATACATGTGGCAAAAATTCAAAAGCAGTAAGCACATGTTTGTAAGTATTTAGAAAAGATCAGTGAATCATCAGAAGTAAATGCAAGTTCAACAAGTGCAGAATGAGTGACTACATCCTTGTGTCCTCATCTCTTCACCCCCGTTTTCCCCAAACAAGGTGACTACTGCCTTTTTTTTTTTTTTTTTTTTTTTTTTTTTTTTAATTTGGTACTAAGGACTGCATCCAGGGGTGCTTAAGTGCTAAGCCACATCCCCAGCTCCTTCTATTTTGAGGCAGAGTCCTGCTAAGTTGCTTAGGGCTTCACTAAGTTGCTGAGGCTGGCTTTGAATTTGCAATCCTCCTGTCTCAGCCTCCCGAGTTCGCTAGGATTACAGGTGTGTGCCACCATGTCCGACGACTACTGCTATTACTACGACTGTGTCAGCACATCAGGGAACTACTAAAAATGAATGAAACTTGATTCTGTCTCTTGTTTCTCGTGAGTAATCTAGAAAAAGGAAGGTCTGGCTATGGTACGGTAAGGTGTCTTTGTACTCTGGAAGGTTGGCCTAAAGAATTCTGATCATGAATCAAAGTCAATCTGAAGGCAGATGTATACAATAAAATATGACTATCTACTTAGACCTTTCTTGACCAACATTTCTAACAGATTTGAAGAGACAGTAAAGTCATGTCCACCAACCCAAAAGTCTACAGGAGTCACACAGAGCAGTAAACAAGTAAAATTAAAATCATGTCAAAAAGATGACTGGTAAAAATTATTATACTTTAATTGTACTTCTATAGGCAGTAAATAATTCTATAGGCAACTAAAATAATTAAGGTAATTAGGTGCAGGTCCAAGTCAAGGTAAATTAATGAAACAAGAGAAAAGCCTAGGAACAGATCCATATGAGAATTTAGCCGGTGACATGACGGCGTTCCTAGACACTGTGGGAAGGATGGGTGGATCGCTTAGTAAACGGGGCTGGGGCTGATCATCAACTGAGTAGAAATACCAACGGAGGGATCCTTGCCACACAACATACACCAAAATAAACTCCACACGGATCACCGAGTTTGGTGTGAAGACATGAAGCCAGGGGAGGTAAAGGGGACACAGGGAACATGACCATGCAGTGGGGGAGGGGGGGCAGGCAGGTCCAAGCTAACAAGCGGGAGGGAAAAGGAAATGCAGAGAGTTCGCCGGATACGTGTTTCAGACTTGGGAATCTCAACACATGTCACCACCTTTGAGAGATGAGGAAGAACCAGCACAGGGACTGACACAGGGCAGAGACTATCCCGGATACACACAGCTCATACTCTGCCTGTTATGGACTTACTGAAGTTTTGTTGAGAACGGTAAGACACTGGGAAAAGACATCAGGTGGTGGCCGCTGTGGAAATCACACCTCACGCAGCAGCAGACTCTGCAGCTATTAAAGACCAGGCTGAAGAAACTTTCGCGATAGTGACAGCACAGAAGCCACAGGCTGCAAGGCTTTAAAAAAGCTGGCTGCACATGGCATGAATCTGACCTAACTTTCCTGTGTACACGTGTGAACAACCACGGTGAATCTCACCATCACGTGCACCCACACGACGTTAATTTCAATAATTAAAAAAAAAACAGAAAGAGCTAGGTGTGGGGGTGCACGCCTATAATTCCCAGCGGCTGAGGAGGCTGGGGCAGGAGGATCGCAAGTTCAAGGCCAACCTCAGCAATTTAGTGAGGGCCAAAGCAACTCAGTGAGACCCCGACTCTAAATAAAAAATAAAAAGGGTTGGGGATGTGGCTCAGTGGTTTAGCACCACTGGGTTCAATTCCTGGCACAAAACAAAACAGAAAGAACAGTGGTCTTTGTGGGGGGTGGATGTCAAAGCAGATGAGAAACAAGAAAGGACCACTGTGTTTGACCATCATGAAGCACTTTTAAGAGAATTGGTGAGCGACAAGGACAGGGAAAAATGGCATAATTTGTACGATTTATGTGTTAATACTTAAAATTAAAAATAAATGTTAAAAAAAAGCTAGCTACAAATAGCATACAGTATCATCATTTCAACTCTGCAAAACAAAGAGTATCACATCTGTACAGAAAAGGTTAAAAACTACATACACCAAAATATTTAAAACTAAAATCACCATTGGGTGGTGAGATCAGGAGGTGACCTTCCTGTTTGTTTCTCTGCATTTCCAAAAGCTTTTTATTTTTTTTTAACAGTATACACTTAAGCTAAAAGAACAAAAAAATTAAAATATATGAATAGACACAGATATATCTATACCTATGTGTGTATATGTGTATCTGTGTGTGTTTATATATATGAAGATGATAAGACTGTCACATTTCTATATGTTATAAATATGGGAGAAGAACCAGCTAATCCAATGAAACAATGGAATATGCAGGATGAAGGAAAACAGCAACATCAAGTTCAGGGGACAGGAGGCCTGGCTTAACTGTCAGTTCCATGAAAACAAAGGCAGTATCAAAACTCTGAGCATTTCAGGGGACCATGAGTCTCAGGAGCTGAGAGTTTCGTGTAGCTACACAATTAAAAAAAAAAAAAAAAAAAAGGGAAGTTAAAGATTTGGTTTTGGGCTCCTGACCAACACAGCCACAGCGGGGCCTCAGCAAGGAGACCACACCTCACCAGGAGCACCATCATTTGAGAGACGTTAAGGGTGAACTCAACCGAGGCAGGTGCTGAGGATGGTAGGGAGTCTGGAAACCATTTCCCAGGAAGGACATCTACGAATGAATGCTTGAGATATGTATGCAGTAGAATAGAGAAGATACGGACACAGGGACAAGCACCAGAAAGAGAAGGGGCAGTAAGCTGCGTGATTCCTGGCTCCTGCCTACCAGGGTGCACTCGTTGGCTGTTAAAATTACGTTGCAGGAAAACAGTGAACGACACCCAAGCTCTTCACATCTTGCAAAGTTTTAACACCTCAGTAACAAAATACACCCGCTATCATTTAAGTTTATAAATAACCACACCAGAGGAAGATTTATCTTGTGGAAAAGGAACAAGACAGTGCTCTACCCCTGATGGTCACAAGGCAGACAGTACCTCAACACACTGGAAGGCCTTCCTAACAATTGAAGGCCCCGCCAGACTCCACTGTGCAAAGAAGTGGGAACAATCAGAGAAATTCAGTAACTACTATTTAGAGATGCTTCAGTAGGATATTCCTTCACTGGGTTCAATATTTCCTAAATGACCTTCAAGGGATAGACGCATCAAAAGTTTATTAAAAACACAGATTCTGTGCATTTCCCCAATCTGAGCTCAGGGAATCAATCTCTCAGATGAGACCCCAGAATCTATACTTAAAAAAGGTTTTCCAGTGGATTCTGATACACAGCCAGATTTGGGAACCCTTGGGCCAGGCGATACCCTTAATAGTTTAAAGAAATAACATCTGGTTATTTTTTAGGCAATACAGAAAGGAACAAAAGAGGAAAAATCACCAAATTCTATCACTGAGCTGAACATTTTTTACCAATATCTGTCTTGGCATGTCCAACCTATACACAGACCGCAATTTTACGTCAATAGAATAATCTAATAAGCAAAGCAGTATTTTCATAGTAGGTTGAGACAATCTTTCCATCAATTTGAACGGCTGCATGGTGAGCCTGAGCAAGGACATTGTTTTAAGCAGTCCAGCCAAGCAGTTCACCAACTCAAAAATAACTGAAACACACAACTCTGGGAAGAGCAGACACACACTGAAGTCCAAAGCCTAGGGGCCCGTCGGAGAATAGCCCACTTCGCTTAACATTCTGAGAGATATCAGCAGAAAAATCCCAGGTGCGGTGGCGCTCACCTGTGGTCCCAGCAACGTGACAGGCTGAGACAGTTAGGGGTCATCAGCCTGGCCAACTTTGTGAGGCCTTGTCTCAAAATTTAAAAGGGGCTGGGGACGACGTTGAGTGGTAGAGGACTTGCCTACCATGTTCGAAGCCCTGGATTCAACTCCTGCTGTGGCATAACAAGCAAAGATGTACAAACACACCTGCCTGGGGTGACTGGCACAGTCGCTTCCTCAAGTAGAAGATACCCTTCTCTGGTTTTAAAGCAAATCCAATCAAACCCAGGAATGTCCTTGCAGAACGTGGGGCGTTCTCTGCCCCTCAACCTCAGGGCCCATTTCTGAATGTAGAGCCTACTCCCTTCCCACCCTAAGCCTTTTGTTACACTTGGAGAACTGCTTCCAGAAGATGTGACTTTCCGGAACTTGGACAGGTTCTACAGAGAAACGTCAACTCCAGGGCCAAGAGCTTTTCTCTCCTTCAGAAAGCAGAAGGCACCACTGGGGAAGCAGGAGGCGGGGGGCGCTGAGGGAGAAGGCGGCATGGCATGGTAATACAGAGGGGCAGAGGACCCAGGTGGGAGGTCTGGTGTTCTCAGGTCTGACCTGAGAAAGACCCTGGAGCAAATGAGAGGGAATCTTGCTTTCATGTGGCTTTTGGAATACCCTCATTTCCCCGCAGCCTCCCTGGACACTGCTACATAGCACATGGCTTCTGAATGTGCAGAAAGGAGACAAGGGGTCTGGAAGGAAAGGCTCGGGGCAGACAGCAAAGGGGCACGGTACGTGTGGGCTGGCTCCCAGTGTGATACACACTGGCTGGGGCCTGGGGAAGCCGGCCGGGGCCTTGTCCCGAGCGAGGAGACAGGCCTCTGCTGGTTTCCTAGCAACCCTCGCCGGCAGCAGGCAGTATCCCAGGCAAGGCTGTCCAGCAGAACATTGAAATGGCCACACGCACAGAGGTAGAATGAAAGCAGGCCTGCCTCCCAGTTGGGCACAGCGGGAGGCACATAGGAGCCCTGCCCGCAGGCCCTCAAATCAAGTTCCACTAAAGCATCTCGGGGACCAGCTCCAGAGGCAGCCTGGCTTGCTTCTCCTCTGCCCTGCAGCATCTGCGGAACACAGCCACGCCCCCAACCCACAGCCCGCCAGGCAGATGCACCTCCGCCCTTCCAGGGGTGCTGTGACCAGACTCCTTGACAGTCTCTGGGAACTTTGACCACAGGCCAGGACACGCCGGCACTCCACACAGACCCTTTCTTTGCACTCAGATTCTTCCCTCTGCAGGTACTTCAACTGGCCTGCTCTGGGTTGACATCACCTTCTAAAGCCTCCAACCATCCATTAGGACTGGGAGGCCCACATGCCCCAGACAAATGTCCGTCCCTTGGCCTATCCCGTGTCCCTTCTCTATCAGCCTAAGTCCATCTCATCCTATCCAACCCACTGTGCCAATGAATGCCACATGGGGTACATGGCAACTGGACAAGGACTGAGCCTCACCCGCAGCACTGAGAGCAAAGGGCCACCATCTAGGCTGGCCCCAGAGGCACTCAAGGTGACCCCCTGCTTGCCACCTTGAACCCGGGGATGGGGTAGTGGGTGCCAGACACGCCTGCACGAGGCCACACGCACGCGACGAGGCTGTGGAGAGCACTGTCACTTTAGAGCTCTCCCAGCACCTGGGCTTTTTCTTATGAAGTGCTGCCTGTGGTCAATTATTCATCATCAGATGTTTGCTCCAGAGTTAGATGCTGCTCTATTGATAGAACTTCTCCCCATCCCTCAGGACATCCAATCCTAGGTTCTCTGGAAGACAAACACCTCTCTTCACAGAGGGTGTAAAGGCACTTGTGAGGGGTCCAGGACTGACATCTCTCAGAGCTGGGGACAGAACAGAATCCCCCTATCTCGCATCCTGCTCTGTCCTTACGAGGCTTCCTAGAGTGTGAGTGAAGTTGGTACTTCACTGCTGTAAGGCATGGTGCTAAAAGGAATGGGGAAATTGACGATATCTAAGGCAGTGCATAGAAAAATTAAAGCAAATCTACATATACACATGCTAAGGGTACATACACTACATACACATAAGCTGCCCTCTACCTCTAACAAGAAGATCCCACAATATATCTACCTTCTATCTTTGACACACTCTAATTCCTCACTTTATTTATGAAACCAAAATTTTAGGTCAATGGCTTCCCAACGTCTCAGTTTCTACGTCCTGACTTTTCCCTGAGACTATCTTGGGCCTAACATAAGGAAGCATCAGGGGACCCAGGGATGAAGGCTGCCCCACAGCCCCGCGGCGTTGCTTCCCAGCTCTCTGCCGTGACCTCATCAATCTCAAGCCTCCCTCCGTGGTAGGAGATGAAGTGGGAGCTAATGAAAATGCTAAGGAAATCAGTACCACTAGGAAATGCCAATACTCATCCGCCATCAACAGCAACAGTTGACTGTCTTTATCCGACTTTACAGAGCCCCATGCTTCCAGGATGAGGCTGGCGGGCTGGACCATGTCTCTACGCCTGTACAAGGCCTGGTTCACAATGCTATTACTCATTAAGTGACAACATAGTAATTATCACAGATGGCGAATTCGCAAGCGGGTTCCTCGCTGGCTGTAACGGGCTAGCCCACACTTGCCCGGGGCACCGAAGTTTAGCAGTCAGAATGCTATAAAACACGCTGTTCTTTCTTCTTCTGACTTATTTATTTATTAGCATTAAAGAGAGGCTTCATTTTTCTCTTTCAGAGTCGGTTTCAACAGGTTAAGCCTCTTTGAAGCCACATAAAACAATTCACTTAGTAGTTTTCAGCTAACTCTAGAGTGACTTTAGATTTGACCACACCACACTTCGGTAGCTTCTTAGGAATTAAAAAAAAAAAAAAAGTATAAAGCCACAGGGTTCCCAACCAAGGCTGGAGCTACCGCGCTCTGCTTCCAGTTCTGTGTTTCACGAGAGCAGTTTCAAGCCAGGGGATGTGAAGGGAGCCGCTTTGGTTCCAAAGTTGCCCTGGATAGTTGCAGGCAGAGCAGGGCTGGTGGTACCATGCCAGCCGATGGGCTGGGGTGGGTGGGCTTAACTACGAGACCAGCCTTAAAGAGCCAACAGGCGGTTGAATGCCAAGCCTGCACTATTAATTTGCATATGACATTAATTTTGCTGTCAGTGTGTTAATGTGTGATTAATTCTGTCATGGGTTAGAGCAAGGAGAATTAGTTAATTGTCAGAAACCCTTCTCATTCACTCTCTCACGCATCCCCCGCCTCCCTCTAACTTGCCCCTTTTTTCTCTTCTTATTAAACGAACCTCCTGGGTTTTCTTCCTTGGGGCACTTCTTTCCTATGGGATTTTAATCCCCTCTCCCCTACCCTTTACATGAATTCATTTTTAGAGCTAAGAAGTGAGAATGCAGATGGGTTTTACCCAGGCACCCGCCGCTGGCAAGTCTGAACTCTGTCCATGCGGGGGTGCTTTGGGAAGGTCCTGCAACAGGGACACACAGGTCCCATTCACATCCATGGTCAATTGCCAACGCCTGTGATACCTGTATACATTGTACAATCTGCACTTTGTATGCTATGCAAATAACCTGGGGGGCTGGAACAAGCTGAATGTGGAGTTCATACAAAGCCATTGCTGTGATATAGAAATGGGTTATTCGACTGCCCATTTCCCTGCTGCCCAGAGACTGGCAGGCCTTTTCCTTTTGAACAATCCTCCACCCACCCCCACATCACTGCAGCTACAAGGTTCAACTCAGAGGTAGGTCAGTTTTATCCCATCAATTATTCCATCATCTAGCTAGTCAGTCATGCTTCCAAATAAAATAAAGCCCAACAAAAAAATCTTGAGGTCCCTAGCTCCATAAATGCAAAAATAATTCTTGAGACCCCGTCCCCCTGAATGCCATCGGATCAAGAGAGGGCAACCCCGGCGAGGACACTACCCTACGTGGCTTGGGCAAAATGCAGGCCACAGGCGGATCTGCTCGGCTGTGCCTAGGTCCTTCCGACACCTCCAGCTGCCTTTAGCTCTGAAGGGATGAACGAAGAAGGAAGAAAGTGTGAAAGCAGACAGCCTGATGGCCACCCCCGACTTCACAGCCATCCAGAACTGGTCTCATTTACAGGGCTGAGAAACCAAGCGTGGCCGTCAACTCCTCCCCAGCTGCCCGGGAGGGATGGAATCACACCAGTCAAGGACAGGCAAGGACTCTAGGTGTCACATCCTCTGGGGGACGAGAATGAGAGGTGAAGAGGAGCAGGCTGCTGCGACTCCCCTGTCCCCAGCAATTTACCTCACACCCACTGTGCTCCTTGAAAAGGGCCCTAACTTTGTGTCTCGCTGATACTGGTCAAATTATATTGTAATACTATGTCCATTAATGCTCAACAAATTCCACCATTATGTACAGCTATAATGCGCTCATAAAAAATAAGGGGAAAAAAACAAAGGGAATTTCACTGAACGCCAGGACTTACCAAAACAACAAACAAACAAAAAAAAAAGAGTTATCATATTTGTTACAACAAAGAGGATGTCGGTAACAGACCTATTTACATGTTGCAACAACACTTTATGATCTTTTAAAAAGAGCACAGGGCTCGCTGTATACCTTGGAAGTAATTGTTCTGATTCGGAAACGCATCTATCGGCACCAATTCTTTTTTAATTAGTGAAGAGTCACGTTCTTCTGGGCCCTGGTTATTCTAATGTCTTGTCGTTTTATTTCACGTATGCTCTTTTAGCCCAACTCACACTGGATGTTGGGGAGACGGGATGTCACTTCCCACAGTAAGCAGCTGAACAGTCTCCCAAGGAATGTGCGTTTTCCCATCTCTGTTTCTGCCTCCCTGTCACATACTCTCTCAGTCACTCTACTCCCTCCTCCCCAAATAACAAGAGTCAGAAAAATCCAAGGAAGTGGCAGAAGAAGGGGTCTGCAGCAACTCTACTTTTCAAACCCCCGTTCGTATTAGAACTCCTTAAAAATAAGTTAAAATACAGACTCCACTACAAAACTTTTCTGAGTCTTCGTGGAAGTTACCAGGCCTTTCTCAAATGAGCTGGAAGTATCTTTGATCAACAGAATTTGGGTCTCGTCTTCCTTTTCAGATTAGGTACAGCTCTAATTGTTTTAATATGGGCATTATTCACACATGAAACTGGAATTACTCAGCACGTGGGAAACAGGTCCTGACCACCCATGGCCATTAAAGATCCCATGACATTTTTGTAAATCTGCCAAATTCTGGCACAGACAGCAGGTCCAGCAGTTGCTGTATTCAGACAAGGAAGAGCCCATGCTCTCGCCCCCTGCGTGCAGAGCAGACACCAACTTCCCTCAGATGCATTCTTAGAGTCTGTCTATCCTTGGGGTCCATCCCAGCCACCCTCCTCTGGGCTCACCCCGTCAGTTCTCAGCATCTTCAAGTTTCTCCTCCTCCTCTCGCACAGTAACAAGCCTCCCCTTTCCCTCCATGCATCCTAACCACCTTTCTTCATCTTCCTTCCTCTGGACTTCTCAATCCCCATCGAGCCTCTTCCGAGGAGACCTTCATCCAGTCTCCCTCTGGGACTGCCAGATTCCTTGCAGGAAAACCTCTGCACCGGGCGATGCCCCTTGGCCTGCTCTGGCATTTCTCCAGGCAGTGGTGACAGGGGAAGGTGACATCACATGTTACACAAGGAGAAACAGAGCTGCACAGCCACCTGAGGAAATGCTCAGCCATCCATGCACCCAGTGAAAACATCCTAAAGGTGTGGCCTTTCCAGAGCCCCAGGAGGCCCAGGGCCTAGCAGCAGGCCCCCAGCACAGCCGCTGCCCCTGTGGAGCCGCCCTGAGGAACTGTGAAAGGCTTTCCATGCCAGGCACACTCCCAGCATTGTGCTCTCTCCAGCAAGCTCTCCCCCACCAAAAACCCCGAGGCCTCCGGAGTGTACACTAACCGCAAGCCTTTGAGTGGCTCATGTATTTACAAACTGAGGCATGTCGAAATCAAAGGGGATACCACATGACATAATTCGCATTAAAATGTCAACAGGCTGACAATTTATAGAGTCAATCCACGGAAGGTGGGGAGGACTAAGACTTAGTAATTGTTTAATTCCTGCTGAAACCCATGGTCGCTGTGCCTTCAGGAAGCCAGGATGCACTGGGGGCCCCCAGCCTGCGCAGCGCCCTGTGGCGTTGGCACAGTGCCAAGGCTTGGCAACAGGTTTAACCATTTAGGGTGCTCCACGTTGAGAGAGAGAGAGAGAGAGAGAGAACGCGCACAAGCCGGGGGTGGGCAGGTGAGAAGGCTGAAGGGAAAGATGGAAGTAGGGGGTGGGAGGTCTTCTGCAATGTGGGTACAGTGGACAAAATGGCTTAGGTGGGCCCCAAAGAGGGAAAAGTCCCCTTTGCTGTGTGGCTGGAACTTCCATTATGTTCCAAGCATCCAGATGCCGGAGATCTGAGTGCATGCAAAAGGCACACCCAGTCCTGGTGTTCTGGCTGCTCTAGGCAGCAGCTCGCTCACCCAGGAGCTCTAGGAGGGGGCTCAGGTGTCTGCATCTCGATGATGGCAGGCCCTGGCTCAAAACGAGCAAGAAGATGACATGAACCACACCCAAGTCCCGTTCAGATGAAATTACCCCTGGAAGTCTCTCCCACCTCACCAGCAACACAGTCTGGCCCTCAGAACATAAAATACAAATGCTCACGCCCGCTTCAGACGCAGTACTTCCCACACGAGGTCTGACTCCTCTTGGATTCACGCAATTGGCTTCACTTGTACTCGTTCAAATTAACTGACCCTTATTTCAAGGAGGGGGTCCCTCTAGGGGTGAGGATCTTGTAAAAGGAAGAGAACTGGACAAGGCTTTGGGGAGGGGGAATTGGGTCAACTCTCTTGACTGTACCCCAGGATCTGAGTCAAGGTACCTTCCTATCACTGCACATGAAAATACATCCAGAAAAGAGAAATGGTATATAAATAAGAAGACCCAGCAAAGCTTACAGGCAATAACCAGTATCTGCTTTAACCACGAAAGAAATGTGCACTGAAAAGATGACTTTGCTCTGTGGGACTCGTCCCCTGAGGATGTCCAGGGTCACGCGGGCTGTGATGGGGCCCCCTGCTCAAGCAGTCTGTATAAACACTGTTACCTCATTCCCTCTTCTACCTCATTAACCCGAACACATTAAAACAGGTGTGCACTCGGGGCAGAAATGAGACTGCTGAACCAGGCTGCTGTAAGCCTCCCCAGCTGAGCAGGAGGCCGGGCGTGAACAGGGGGACCTGCAGCTGCAGGGACTCGCTGGGCCCTGGGACCACTCTGAGGAAAGGGGGATGACCAGAGGAAAAAGAACCAAAGGGGGGGGGGGAAGAAATTCTATACATCTCACAAGCAGAGAATCCCATTCCTTATATCACCCCAAGGAAAAGGAGTGGCATCTGATAAAATACTTCAAGATTCTTCACACATAAACATCTTTGCCAAACTGTTTAGAATTGGAGGGAAAACCAGAAAATGAAAGTAGGCTTATTTTTAAAAAGTGAAAATAAAAGTAGACATAGGTTTTGCAGCCACTCAAGGTCCAAAGTCCTAATACCCATAACAACCAAGACACAGCTGACCAAAGATTGGCAAAAGGCAAAGGAGAAGACAGCAGTAATTTAAGCTACATAGGTACAAAGTAAAACTAGCACTTGACTTTTTCAGCCATTGCCAACAGACAGTAACAGATCAGTAACAATTAGGAAAACACTCATAAGAACTCCTAGGGAAGAAAACAAAATTAAGGTCTGCGCACTTCCAAAATAAGCATGATTCTGGTTATACGAAGAACAAATGACATTACCTACAGGTAAGGAATGCAAAGGACTTTTAGATGGTAGCTATAAAATGTAAAATTAGGTGCAAGGAGTCATAATTCAGCCACACCCCACATCCTGGACATTACCATGCCGTATTTGATTGTAGTCATTACCACATGGGAAATGAGTGTTGCTATGCAAAACTTACTTTTGCATTTCTTCATTTGTGTTCAAATTTGCAACCTTAACGTGTTATTGCCATTGATTTGCATTACATTTCATAGGTGTTTCCAAGCACAAATGATGGACATGTGCCTTTCACAGCTCTTGATAACAGCATGACACATGCTGCCCAAACTTAGTCCTCGTAGTGCCCATTTAATACATAAGTCAAGATTACAAAGAGCTGCTCTGTTTTTCAAGTACTCCTTGCATATCTGCTCATACTGATCTAATCATCAGACAGGCAAGGAACTTGCTGAGATTATTCTATTCTGTTGCCCCTACTTTGCACATAGTTTCAGATGTCAAGGTTGATTGTTTCACATTCAGTTTAGCTTCTTTGGAATCAAGAAGGGAGGCATCTCCTCCCACTTGTTGACTCAGAGCAGGAATCAGAGATCCCAGCATTAGCCATGTATTTCATTAAAAGGAGCAAAAAAAAAAAAAAAAAAACAAAAAACACCCCAACACATCAGTTTTCAAAAGGAATGGAGCAAAGGAGAAAATGTCCATAACTTGAGTAGCTGAGGAGATTAACTTCCAAGGTACAAATAGGGAAGAGGAGGGATGCATGGTGGGGGAGGGGGGGTTCAGCTGAAGAAAAGTTTTGGAGTATTTAAAATGTATGGATCACAGGGGTTACCATGGAAACCGTTTTGCATACTTGACTGCAGGTGCCCCTGACAGCAAATGGAGACTGGGAGACGGGGGTGGCATGGTCGCAAGCAGGAACCCAAATGTAAACATTAAAGGAAGCGTCCTAGGGCAGTGTTAAGTCATCTGTGTCACCAGCACTGTGGTTTTCAACAGGAACGGGCTCACTTCTGCAAAGTGGGGACAGTGGCTTTGCAGTCCCAACAAGGCTTTGTGTGTGTCCAGAGGCTGTCCCCCTTGAAGATACTCTGTGGCACTGCCAAGGTTACAGAACGTATGCAGACCCAACAATAAAAATAATAATAAAGAAAGACAGAAAGGGCGGGGATTGTGGCTCAGTGGTAGAGCGCTTTCCGAGCATGTGTGAGGCACTGGGTTAGAGTCTTGGCACTGTATACAAATAAATAAAGTTCATCAACAACTAATAAAAATATTTTTAAAAAAAGACAGAAAGAAACCAATGTCAAAAGTATTCTAGTTTAACTACTTGGTGTTTGTTTTTTGTTCTGTCCGGTTTTGGTTTTTAGAGTGAATACGCATTAGCTTTCATACGAAAGACAGACAGATGCAAGGAAATGGAAAGGAAACAAGGAATACAACTTCTCTGCACGGGCTGTGGACTCTATATCAATTTCTGAGTCTAAGTTCTTTCTCACTTGCAGCTAATTTTGGTCATATGAAGGAAATTATGAAGCTTGCCAGAAGTTCTGCTCAAAAATAAAAAAAATAAATAAAAAAAAATAATAAAAATAACATAACAAAAAAAACCCTAAAACATAAAATACTGACTCCCGGGTTATGCAGGACAATGTTATAAAATTATAGCAGGAAAAGTAATGTCACGGCTGACTTCTCACAACTGAAGAGGTGACAGGTACTTCTTAGAGAAAGGGTTGAGTGTGCAGTAGCCACAATCCAGCTGGACTTGGATAACGATTCCTTGTTTTTTAAGCACTTAACTAGGTCACTTCTCACTCTGTCACTTAAGGCAAGAGACAGGCGTATCCCTTTTTTATAAAGTCCCATAAACTTACACTCTTAGTTCTTGAAAGAAACTTAAGTGATGTGTCCATGCTCCTCATCCTTCACATAGGGCACCATAGGCTGCCCAAGGTTAAATTATTTGCTCAAAGTCATTTCAGTAAATACTGGCCACATTTCTCTTACGGGAAGTTTCCTCTCTCTGATCCCCCCTTCAAAATAATCCACTGGACTTTTTGTCCTACAGACCAATAGCACGTCAAGTTCAAACTAAGGAAAACCAAGCTAAAAAATAACAACAGGGGGACTGGGGAGATAGCTCAGCTGGTAGAGTGCTTGCCTCGCAAGCACAAGGCCCTGGGTTCGATCCCCAGCACCACAAAAAATAAATACATAAAAATTAAAAAATAACAACAGGTATGTGGTCTACACAGACAATGGAAAATCTGATGCAGAAGAATGAGGTTCTTAAAGAATAACACAGTGTGCTAAATGCTGGGTGTAATGCAGGCACATCACCCGTACTACCTCATCCAACAGTCCCATCAGCTAGGTAATTCTATTAGCCTGTTTTATAGATGACAGACAGGGAGAGATTAAGTTACATAAATCCCAGAGAGTTTGATTCCAGGGAATTTCTCCCTCTTTAAAACCACAAGAGCCACCTACCTGGGTCTCCCATGACAAGCTTGGGCATCCTATACTAATGTTGTCTACTCTGCGTCCAACTCAAGTGCCTGGCATCGAGTGGCATCCTTTTGACTAGCCAGGAAACTTCTACTGTCATTTGTTTAACAAGAAAGAGCAAAAATAAAACCATTTCCCAGCAAACACCAACATACCCATATTTCCATTATGTGACCAAAATTAGACCTCTGTGAGAACTAAGGCTTAGAAACTGGCATATGTTAGACATTCAGGCACCCCGTGAAGCCAAGAGCCTCTTAGCCCTCCCCTACCCCTCTGGCAGTAGGTTGAGAGTCTTAATTGGGCATGTTTCTGCTGCCGGTGAAACGTTTGTCCTTGTTGGCAAAAAAATAAACAAAAAACTAAACAAAACAAAACAAAACAAAAAAACCAGGAATAGATCAGCAGAGCCCTGTCTTCAGGGACACAACAGATCTTTAGTATTGCTCTTTCCAGAGTGGCGGGGAGCAGTGGGGAAGAGGCTTCATAGAAGCATGAAGCCTCTATGTGGTACTGTTCAGGGGTGGAAGAACACCTAACCATTAGATTTTGGTACATGAACTCCACAAAGTTTCATGAAAGTTTTCCACGGTGGGAACAATGTTTTAAAAAAGAAGAAGAAAAAACCATAGACACTTAAACATACACCTCCCGGATGCTCAAATGAACTCTTCGCTGCGTATATAGCTGTCGCTCTCTCTAGCTACTGATGCACCTTACGTTGTCAACATATTCCAAATTAAACCACGGCCACCAGCACACTCTACCCCTTCTGCCCGGTGCCTCGGCGTGCAAGGCATTCACTACGGTCGAACAGTTGCTGATTTCATTTTGTAGTATTTTTCTTATTTGAACAGATCACTTGAGCAGACTTCCTCACTAGCAAACCACTAAAAAGGCCCCAGCTTCGGAGCTTTACTATTATGAAATGTTTAACTCATGACCAGTTTTCTTTTAAAGATTCTAGTCACCACACATGCAATGAGAGGAAGCTCCAGCCGCTGCACCTAGTACACCGGCCTTGGGTTCGGTGTGTGGAGCATGAACGTGTCTTTGTCGTTGGTCGGGCTGGCCCTGCTGTGTGATTTCTCTCTTTCAAATCCTGCTCAAACCCCAGGTTCCCAGCCCATCTTTTGATCTAACCAACTGGGTGTCATTTCTCCCTCCCTCCGCCTCCTGCGGACGTGGACAGCTCTTGTGTTTATGTTTGACGGCTCTTACTGAAAGATCAATTCCTGTTCTTTTTTTTTTTTCTTTGCGTGGTGCTTGGGATCCAACCCAGGGCTTGCACATGCCAGGCAAGCACCCCAGCAGCTGGGCTACACCCGCAGTCCCTCTAGCAATGTCTTCCAAACTGGATCACAACCCATGGGTGCAGGGTCCCACAGAGTCCCACAGAAAGTGAAACCAAAACTTCCCAGTGCTGGGCCGGGCAGGCACATTTTTTGTCAAGCTCCCTGCCTTGAGAATCGCTGCACTTGTAGATCATGAAATCGACTTATAAAACAGAATAGGATGGAAAGTGCCAGCTAGAGCACAGATAGAGGGAAACGAATTATTTTGTACAAAGTCTATTTCAACTATATATACAAGACATCTATATGCACGTGCCAGGTGATCAATGTAAGTGGGTACTTCTTTTCTGATGGCATACGATCAGGTTTAAAAATCACCGATCAGGTTTAAAAATCACCGTCCCTAAAGAAGCTTGGACATTATCGTACTTGCAGAAGTCACTCAAAAGCATGAGGCCTGAATACAGGGCAGGAGAGACGTGGACTAGCATTTCTCTGTTACTGGGTGTGTATTCTGACCCCAAGAACTTGGCTCATAGTGGGAGGGGGACAGCCAGATGTGGGCCTAAGTAAGGGTCATTGAGACAGGTTCACTTGCAGAGGGAGGAAAGAATGAACAGGCAGAGGTAATTTCTAAGGAAGCACGTGAAAAAGGCTTTTCAGGGCTGAACCCCAATTTTAAAATGTCCAGTTTTAAGATTCCTTTTTATTTATGAGCTATACCCCCAGCCCCAAGATTCCATCTCCTAAGAGCAAATCTTCAGGTGATACTTGTCAACCATCTACCTGACATCTGCAAGATAATGGGAAGGATAAAAAGTTGGATGAGAACAAACAGATCCTGCTGGGAAGCATCTTTTGGCAACAGAGACAGACCCTGAAAAATGTGGACCATAAGATGAACCAAAAGGGGCCAAGAGTCCCCACAAGGGTGCTGGAGAGGCTGGGACAATCCTGAAGACAGGGTTGGCTGCACATGGGAATTCTCAAAGTGCTTTGAAGTAAGCGGCTCAGGCTTGTGTGGCTGTTCCTCAGTGGTCAACGCAGGAATGGAATTCTACGCGAAACCGACAATAAAGATGCGGTTTCAGGCATCCCTAGAATGCCCTGGTCCACAGCAGCATCCAGTTTATCCCAACACATGCTTTTGGGATGCTGAATTGTGAAGAGCCAAGCACTGAGTCAGGGCTGCTCTACCAGATTGTAGGGTACAGAAGAAACCTGGGGCCGATACTTTTGTCACTCAGTAAATATTTACTGGGCTGGTGTCAGCTACTATGCTAAGAACTAGGGACATGGCTATTAACAAGGGTGGCCATGGTTCCTGCCATCTTGGGAGACCAATAAATAAACGAACCAACAAGGAAAATAAATAATCACTGTCAATGTAGACAAATAAACTCCGGTGAAAAGATGGTGCAGCTTCTGGAGAGCGGATCCTCTCTGAAGACCAGGCATTTAATGTAAGCTGAATGTCAGGGTCAGGGAAGTACATTCCAGACTGTGGAATAGCAGGTGCAAAGGCCCCGTGGCAGGTACATACTAGAAAGCCAGTGTGGCTAAAGAGTAGTAGGCAAAGGGGATGCTATGAGATCAGCATTGTGGGAGCTCATTGGCTTTTACTGTAAAAGGGATGAAAAGCCATGCGTAAGTGTTTACAAGGGCATGGTACAACCTGATGTTCCTCTTTGTAATCGCTCCGTGGAGAGTGGGTCGTCAGGGGCAGGAGCAAAGCAGGCAGAGAGTGAAGGCAGTGAGGGGCTCTGGGGTCTGCATGTGAGGGCAGCCAACGCATGTTTTAAAGGCGGAGCCAACAGAACTTGTTCATGTTCTTGTTGCTTTAAAAGGCAAAGAGGCCCACAGATAACTCCCAGCTTTGGGGTCTCAGCAAATGCTAGACTGGAGTGGGCCCTGACCAAGTGGGGGAGCCCAGGAGAGGAAGGCCTTTTGGGCATGGTCATTAAGAGCTCTCCCCAGGCCGTGATAAGCCAAGGAGTTCATAATCAGACATTCAAATGCAGCATGCAGTAGGGAGAGGTGAGGGCTAGAGACAAGGACTCAGTTGTCATCAGGAGGTAAATGGTGTCTACAAACACCGGACTGAATGAGGCACTTAGGGACAGTAACAGACAGGAGCAAGAAGGGGCCTGGGCCAAGCCCCGGGTTCCTGACACTGAGTGTCAAGGAACAGAAAAGAAACCAGTAGGAGAAGGGGCCCAGGGTAAAAGCCTGCTGAGGGTCACGGGGACTGGACCACGGATGGTGGACTGGGTGGTGCAGAGGCCGCTTGTGACAGTCTCTGAACTGTGCTGAAATGTGTCACTTCTAGGTCTGGCAGCTGAGAGGGACATCATCATGAGTCCACTTCTAGGGCAGGTGTGAGGGGAGCTGTTGGCCACAGAGATCTCAGCCGGTGGGGCCTTGGGCAGGGGCCGTGGCCCCCACAGAGGACCGACTGACTTAGGCAGGTGCAGGCTGCCTGCTTCAGGTTCATGGACAGGCCTACACCCCCAGCTGCCCCAGGTCACCTGCAGAGGACAGCACCCGTCTTTGCTTCCTGTTCCGTGGCCACCACTGAACACAGAGGACCCCTCTACCTCTCAAACCTTTCTGTCCCAGGATGAGCCGTTCAGCGCCACTAACAAATTGCTGGTGTCCTATTCCTCTTAACCAGCCGCGATCAAAGGGCACCTTTCAAACACTCCTCAGCCAATTTCCTTGAAAACAAACTTGCTTTCAGTAAAGACAAAAAAGCAAGGCAAACTGGGACACCCTGCCAATGTCCACTTGGGCCGCGTTCCTCAGAGATCCCCTGGCGCTGAAAGGAGCCATAATCTTGAGAGGCTCCAGACAAACCGGGCAGGGAAACACTCTAAGCACTGGAGGCAGAAGCCAGTCTCCTGCAGGAGAGTGTAACCCGCGTTCAGGGCAGAGAAACTGGCTGTGGGTGCTGGAAAGCGCTGCCTGGAGAGCCGGATGGGGCCCTGGAGCCCGCGGGCAGGAAATGTGCTCTTCCTTAAAGTCTGATCAAAAGACATTTCCACCAGGGCCCAAGGCCTATCTCAGCAGCCTGGGACACGTGCAACCAAATCACAAAGAAATGAGCACTTAGAATGACATCTGTTGGATTAATTAGCTGTGTAATTAGTCTCCCCTCGGTGGACTTGGGCTTTGTTGCTGCTGTCTGAAACCTCCCCAGGTGAGAGTTTCTTCCAAATGCCACACGCCGAGTGGAACGGAGAGCGGGCTGGAGCAGTAGGAAAGTGTGACAGCGTGTGGGAGGTAGTGGGGGGGTTCTGGAGAACTTTTGGGGTGTCATGGGAGCTGGAACACCAAGCGGGAGAAGTCATCAGCAGAGGAAGGACTCATGACCCAGCTGCCTGTGCGCAAACCTGCAGAGGCCTGAGCCCGAGCGCCAAAGGCTGGGAGCAGGAGAACGGAAAGGGGCAGACAGGGTCTGGATTCCGAGGAGGACACGATGAGACTGGACAGGGGTCAGGACTCCAGTCCCCGGAGGAACCATTTGGTTTTCGTGTGGGGACGGCTGCAGCCGTCACTAATGGGATCCAAGTCTGGGCATAAAAATATCATAAAAATGGTCAGAGTCTAATCTGAGGAGCAGAAAGTGAACACACACCCCTAACAGGGGTCCGGCCAAGCCACTCCCACCGTGCCTCCTGAACCCAGCTGGCTTCAGAGTCACACTGGCTGACTAATGTCTAGGACAGCAAGGAAATCGCAGTCCCGGGACCAGCGCCACTTGGCGTGGCCCCGTGGAAGAGCCGAGGAACACGTCCCGAGCTTCCTCTGCCTTTGTCTTAGCAAAGAAGGGAGACGGTGGCAGAGGGGAAACCCTGTCAAGGCACAAACCCCCCAGGAGGGGGACACTGGACGGGAGTGACACAGGGCTCCCATGGCACAGCAAACCTGCTGCGCCCACAGCATCACTCGATCCCAACGCGACAGACCTGTTTAAAAAACCCTGACGCCATTCTCCAATCTGTTCTTCTTCCTGGTCAGAGGAGCACAGGGCTCCCCAGGCTGGCTGGCTGGTCTTTCCAGCTTTCGGGCTAGAGAAGGCTGAAAGGTAGTAAAGAGACACCAGAAGGAAAGTTCCAGTCTCACAGGTAAGACTTGCTCCCGGCTTGGAGAGACATCACCTCTCCTCTTTCAGAGGCTTGTGTGACACCTGCCTGTCTCCCCTGCTGGCCAAAGGGCGATCTCCAGATGGCACAAAGAATCTGGAGGAGGAGAGACGAGGACAGCGAGCAGAGAGCGGGCAGGGTCCGGGGAAGCCACAGCCCAGAGCATGGGCACGGGAGGCGGGACAGACTCTCGGAACACACTCTCGGAACACACCGCTAACAAAGAGCCCCCCAAACACCACAGGTTGTAAGGTTTCAGGCTACTGATATGCAAAAGATCCTGCTCCAGCGCTCAGGAAGTGGCAGAAGGGGAAGAAATTCCCTTCTCACGTGTCTCCCACAGGCCCTGCCGGGGAGTAATGAGGGAAACACAGGGTCCAGTCCATCTGGATCCCAGGGGCTGGGCTGCACCAGCAGGAGGAGGGCAGATCCGGGCAGCAGGTGCAGGAAACCTTCCATCACAGAACCACCGGTCCCTGTGTTCGACCTTCTGCCGCAGGCTGAGGGACAGGAAGACAGGCATTGCCTGATATGACAGGTGTCACCCAGGGGAGGCCGCAGAGGTCAGCTTGGAAGTGGTTACAAAGGCCCAACGATCCCCCCGGGGGAAGCCTGCTGCCAGAGAGAGCAGGCGGATATAAAAGGGACAGCAAGCCCCATGCAGTGGCTTCTGCCGTTCTCAGGCACAGGCTGTCCCGGCAAGGAAAATGCCGAGTCAAATGTTGACCTAAGAGACCAGATGTGCTCTGGAGACTTCGTCCTGAGTCTGGGAACCTGCCCTGCTCGTTAACAGTTACAAATCAAACACTATCAGTAGATAAACATTCCTAACCTTCTAACAAGTTTGCCTTCTACAGGACTAGGATGGAGGCCCCAGAGAAGGTCCCTAATTATTCCTGATGATTAGTCCCAATTCAAACCTACTCTCTGCATTTCCACTTGGTGCCCTATATATATACACACATCACAGGTGCTGGGGGTCCTCATGGACAGGAACTCCGGATTCTTGCATCTAACCAAGAAACCGCAGCGGGACACTCACAGAGGCCCCTGCTGAGCCAGGGCAGTTTGAGCAGCCAGCAAAGCTGCAGCGGACCAGACTGAGGCATCCTGACCACGCCTTGGTGGGTGACGGAAAAGCATTTCAATAAAAGGAAATAATGGGGCGGGGGGAGTATTGGAAAGTAGATTTTAACATCGCTCTGAAGAAATTTTCAGATTTCATTAAAGGGGAAAAGCATTTTATTTAATGTAGGAAATGTGAAAATCTGATATGACAGTTTCCTATAAATAACAGAAATTGGAAATCATCATTAGAGGCATTTGTAATTTTCTTCTTTTGTTGGGACCCACCGGGGGGAAAAAGTAGGTTTTTACAAACAAGGAAGCCATTTATTTTTCTTTGGGCTCCTGTAGAGGCTGCTGGCAGGTCACCATGAAAGAATTTCTTCACCATCCTGAGGTAGATTTGCCAAATAAAACACAGGATACCCAGTGAAATGAGAATTTCAGATAAGTATGTATGAGTGTACTTTATGGGACACACTTCCACTTAAAAATCAGTCCTTCTTCTGAAATTTGGATTGAACTGGGAGCCCCATGTTTTTGCTATGCTTGGCAATTGTACCCCGGGGCTTCTGCCACTCAGGGGTCACTACTCTAACATTGCTGGCTTCAGTGATCTTCATAATTCCTATAAGGGACAGAAAAAAAAATTTTAACTGAGGACTGAACCCCAGGATGGTCCACCACTGAGCTACATCCCCAGCCTTGCTAAATTGCCATGGTCGTCCGTCCTCAAAACTGCAATCCTCCTGCCTCAGCCTCCTGTCACTGGGATTGCAAGTGTGCACCACCACACCCCAGGGGGACAGAATTTCTGTCATTAAAATTTTTCATCTTTCATCTAACCTCTTGGTGCTTAAAAAAAAAAATAAAAGTGCAGGAGATCTAATTTTGTTTAAGTATAGAATTACCTAGTCCCACACCAAAATGGTTCTCTAGGAACAGCCTTTCCCAACCTACACTTAACTAGTATTTAGAGTTTCGAGTTATGTTTAAAACAGAATAAAGACTATGGTTCAGGTGTATTATGTAATTATTTAAAAATCTTGCCTTTTCCTGACAATGTTCCTGACAAGGCCTAATTGTTCCCTTACAATTTCCCTTTCAAAACAAAACACCAGAAACACCTGTTGGAACTATATATTCAAATTTGCCCTTTGAGTCCAAGTCTTCAGCAAATTCAAAGGATTCAAAATTGAGTTCACGCCTCTGCCCCCTTCTGCGGCGCCTGCCACACCCACCTGGGTTCCCCAACAAACAACCGCAGCACAGGGTGAGCTTCTGGAGCAGGCAATGGACATTTGCAGCAGAATTCTTCTAAGGGTCACAGACCACCAGCGATGGCAGATGTCACTGCTGCGAAGAATTCCTGCAGATGGGAGTGGGAGGTGGGGGAGACTGAAAGCTGGAGATTTTTCTCTCACAAGAAGTTTAGGGCTGCAGAGCACAGTGGCACACACCTGTAATCCCAGCGGCTCCGGAGGCTGAGGCAGGAGGATCTTGAGTTCAAAGCCAGCCTCAGCAATGGCAAGGCACTAAGCAACTCAGTGAGACCCTGTCTCTAAAATACAAAACAGGGCTGGGGATGTGGCTCAGTGGTTGAACGCCCCTGAATTCAATCCCCGGTACCCCTCAAAAGAGTTTAGGGCTTTTTACCTTGAGGATGTCGAGGGTTTCAACTATTCTGACAAAGGAACAGTTACCAGTTTCTGGAACTAGCTGCCTTGTAGCCAGCACCTGAAAACCACTTGCATGCAGGGAAGCAGGCCCACAGTCATGAAAGTCACCTGAATACAAACTTAAGCACAGAGAATGTCCACAACCTTCAGGATTTGCTTCAGCCTATTTTTTTTTTTTTTTAAGACAAACGGCAAGATCCCAGTCACCATTAAAACTCATTAAGCGCCAAGCTTTCAATTCTGCAAACACAATGATTGCTTCGAAGTTAACACAAGTGGTTTATTTGTTGCTCAATTTAAGTTTTTATAGGTGTTCCACATCTGGGATGATGGAACAAAATGAGTTTTAAGGTACCGTAAAACAACTCAAGCCCCTCATCCGAGCCCCGGCTGCTCTTGGAGCATCTGATGAAGGCAATGAATCCAAGCAATGTCCCCGCAGGGAATGTGCCGGAGGGAGACTGGAAAAGGTGAGAGGGTGACATTTCATCCACAGGACTGCACATGCTGCAAGGGCCTCCATGACCCTTCCTGTCCCCCAGGCTTCTGATCAACACTGCCCCACAGACACTGGGCGGTGGATCTAGCCCTGCAGGCTCAACAGATGCTCTGCAAGATTTAGAAAACCGGGGACAAAAAAACATGGCTTTCCTCATCGAGGAAGGGAACTGTTGGACAATCAGCCATCCAATCTGAAAGAAAAGAGTTCTAAATCTCACTGTATGCAAAAGTATACCACAACACATCACGCATAAAATACACTTCCTGTGGATGAAAAACAGGAGAGGGGCAGAGGCAGGTAGTGAGGCAGCATCAGTGCAAAGCCCCAACCGGCCTGAGCGTCAACAATGCTCACTAGCTTGTGACCCAGAACGCCCCCGTGCCTCAGTCTCCCCACGGAACGAAAGGGAAAACAACAAAAGCTTAAACCAGTCCCTGTGAGCAGGTAGCACAGCACCTGGAGTGGAGTAAAGGCTGCACAGGTGGCAGCTGCCATTTTTATGATTTTGTAACTGTGGCAAAGAGAAAGCCTCCCTGGGAAAAGAAAATTCAGAACCACAAAGGAAGATGGACAAGTTGGACATCAGACAAAGGAAAAGTCTCTGGACACTGAGATGTGTCCCAGGGAAAGCTGAAGACCATGGGGGCTCAGAGAGATCCACAAGCACCCCAGGACCGCTGGCTGGGTCCTCCACCGCGAGGACTGACAGGCCAGGGCCACAGCAGGAGAGCCCCAAGAAGTGCACACGGCCCACGAGTTTGCGCAGAAGTGCCCACCTATCCACACTTACAGCCTCGTGTTAGAGCAATCAACCCCACACCGCAAACAGAAAAATCACCACGGCGCTGGGCACTGCACCAGCTGGGCACTTCCTACAGGGAGGGGCTGGAACACTTTTTTTTTTTTTTTTTTGATGCAGAAAAACAGTTCATTGGAGGAGTTTCCGGCTATGGCTAAGCAAAGAATCTGGGGGTACAGAACCCAGCAATATTTTAACAACTTTTTATTGGTGCACCTCAATTATACAGAATGGGTGGTCATCATTCTTAAGGACCAGTGGAAAAGCACAACCCTCCCCATCCGTGAACAGTGGGATACTAATGTTCCCTACTGCACTACCAGTAATATCAAAACCCGCAGACCACCTCAGTGTACATCAACAAGAGAGCAGTTAATAAATGGAATACTACATAGCCACCAAAAAAATAACCTAGATCTGTATTACTGACCTGAAATTATTTTCATGATGAAAAGTTACATAGAAAAAAAAGTTACATGGAAAAAGCAAGTTGAATGCACAGCACATGCCTATATCTAGAGTTTTCAAGTGAACAGTATGCGTGTGTGCGCGCACATACGGACACACAAATGCACTTGCACTTCTATCTGCAGAAACACAGAGGAGTCAGGAGGATACAAACTAAACACACAGTGGTTTGCTTCTGGAGAGTAAAGTCAGGGAGTACAATATATACTTTTGCTTTAAAAGGTATTTAAAATATACTTAAAGATATTTTTAAAGGAGGGCTCAGGGATAATACCATTAACACACAGTATCATTCCAATTTTGTAAAGCACCAATGTCACGTACAAAATGCAGGAAATGAAAATGTGTCACTGCGTGGTACGATTAGGCTGAGAGTCATTTTCTCTTCTCCTGCTGGAGTTTTCAAACATTTTTTTACACGCTACTCGTTATACTCCTACCATACAAAATAAGCAATCTCTATTTCATTTCTAGCCTACACTTGAGGCAAACATGGGATGCGAATGTTGTAAGAAATAATTAAGAGCACGGCAGTATTTTAACAGGGTCTGATGCCTCCTTTCCTCTCCCCAGGAAGGACTAGGGAAAGAGAGGGAGAGAGGAAAACTTTGCATTGAAGTCCTAGAAAAGAAGTCCTAGGTTCATGGTTGTAAAATTGGTTTTTCAACAAGTGGTGTATTAAGCACTGGGATTTAAAAAAAAAACAAACAAACCAACAAACGCATCTAATACAATTTCAGTTCCATTCCGTGGAGTCTACAGTGTGGATCCCACAGGTAACATTGGCCTTACCATCCTGACGTGAGGGTGTGGACCAAGCCACAACCAGAGGGCCCCAAAGACAGCGTGAGACTACAGCCACCAGCTGGACGCATGAAGGCTTGCCAGAGGATTCCAACGGAGGGACACTTCTCCCCCGGGAGCCAACCCTCCACAACACGCCACTGGCCGTAGGCTGGCCAGATGCTCCTGCTGGGGTGCAAGAGTGACCTGTTTCCAGCACGAGCCTGCCCCCAAGGACGTCTAGTCCTGCAACCTCCTAGAGTCCCCCTGAAGAGGACTGGTAGCCGGAGGAATTGCTACAGCCAGCCTGAGCAGTCCGACCCAGGTCCCCGGGGCCCAGGTGTAGTGTCCCAGCCCAGGTAAGGAGCCCCACATCTCGCCATCCAGGGGAGGAAGCAACCTTCAGACCCCTAGCCGCTCTGGAGAAGGAGGGGGGAAGGCTCATTGTGCTAAAATCGACCCAAATGTCCAGCCCTTCACACCTTCTAGATCGCCTGCAGGAAAGCACTCCCCTCCTTTCAGGGTTGAGTTGAAGGCACCAAGGTGGGGGGAGAAGGCGCCGGAGGCACACACAGCGACAAAGACGACTACCAAATGAGAAAACAGGGATGGAGGAAGCTGGCTCCGGAACCACCAGGCAACCAGAGGACACCTGTGCCTGGCCTGAAACACACAGCCAGGCCAGGCCGCTCCCCAGGGATTCATGCTCTCTGCCATCAGAGCAAGACAAAGGTCACTAGTGGCTGCCGGTGGGTCTCCAGACCCACCCCCTTCTCCCAGTGCACTCGGTGAGGAGATGGAGAACGGAGATTTCAAACTGAAGCGTCTTCTGACTGTGGGTGTTCGTCTGTCACACAGGGGTGTTATGGCTCTACTGGAAAAGGGGGCCCCGGCGAGTGTCTCATGCATCAGGGAAGAAGTGAGAAGGAGGCTGCACAACAGGGAGTCTCTCATGTCCTTCCACACTACATATTCCTCAGGGGACAGCAAGAGTAGAAGCCCAAGGGAGGGGTGTGTGTGTGTGTGTGTCTGTCTGTCTGTCTACATCATGCCTTGACCCTACAGCCACTTTCAGCCAAGTAGGTGGTTCAGACACTGGCTTCTCATCTCCCGTTTGCCTTGCTGACCCAGGGGCTCAGATGCGGCCCAGACACAAAGCCGTGGCAGACAAGCCTCTCTGGATGTAATTTAAGCTGAGCATGAAACCTTGAGTCTTGGCCCAAACCAAAGTACCTCAGCTGGGAGCTGAGTAATGGATTCTGGTGGGGTCTTATCTACCTGCTCAAGTTGAAGGATTTCCCCTCCAATAACTCTCAGGTGAAGAAAGACATCAAACTGAATTAGACTGTCCTAGTTGGCAGGTGTGTGTGGGTTCCCAGCCGCCTATCTGTACCCCTCCATCCCCAAGAAGAAAAGACCATCAACTCCAGAGTCCGCCATCAACGCCAGGTAGACTGGAAGGCAAAATCAGCACAGGAGAGCTTCACCAACTGCCCCTCAGCCGCAGACATCTGTCAGTACCGGCGGCTGTCCATCTAAGATGAGCAAGGGCACCCCACATCTCCGTGGTGGGGAAGCGGATGTATTTACATGTAAAAGCAGAAAATGTGCAATTGAGGTCTTGGAGCTCAGCGCCGGTGAACAGACAAGTACCTTCTGCACAGCACGCTTCCATTCCAGTTGAGTCACTAAGCACAGGGACCAAGAGCCCAACCTCCAAGCTCTGCTGGGGACTCTGACAGAGGAACTCAGACGGTGAGTGTCAGGATACAGACACACAACCAAGAGGGGCTGGATGACTGCTAGCCACAATTTAAGACCAAAGACAAGGCCCAGGGAATTCCATCATGAACACTCTGCACAAGTCCCCTGGGGGTCCAGGGCAAAGAAATGGAGTTTCCAACTGATGCCTTGGACTCTCCGGCCTTCCCCTCTCTTCTCTACTTCCAGGGGAAAGAAAGGAAGAATACAGTGAATATTAATCTCATTTAAACACTGGCATTGCACAATAATCAAAACTAGCAATTCCAGGCAACAGGGAGAGTATCACCAGGCTTCCATGATTCACCCAGCCCTCTCTTATGGCTGGATTAGAAAACATCCCACGCTTTCAGAAAGTTCAGTCCTAATGTAGCAGCATTCAGGATCAAATGCTTTGGATCCAGAAGAATTTTTGGATTTTGGATTTTCTCTGACTTTGGAATATTTTCACATACATAATCATTTGGAGGTATGTGCATATACATATTTGCATATGTTTTAGGGATGCGCCCAGATCTAAAAACAAAATTCATTTATGTACACCTTATGCACTCAGACCAAGGGGAATTTTTACCAGTATTTTAGCACACCTGAGTTCTCACAGTAGGATGTCACATGAGGACAGGTGTGGGGACTTCCACCTGTGGCATCGTGTTGGCGCTCACAAAGTCTCAGGTCTTGGAGTATTTCAGATTTCAGATTTTCAGTCTTGGGATGTTCCACTGGTACCAGCATTTATGGCATCAAGGACAGTGACCCTGGCACTGGTATGAGGTCAGATGACAAACTAGAAAGCCACACCACTGCTCCCATCTCCTGAGGCCGAAGGGGATCAAGCCTCTGCTGAGCGGGAGAGGGCAGGGGACCTGCTGGGAGGCCAAAGACATCACAGCCACTTCAGTGGGTGCCACCAAAACCAACTTTGGGGGCATCTCCCTGGCCAATCATAAATAATTAGCCAGGAAAGCAGGACAGGGTGTGGTGGGAGGCCCGGCAGGGATGCGAAAGGCGGGCTGTGAGTGAGGAGCCCAGGGCCCTCCCTGGGTCAGCGCATCTGGGGCGGTTTCTCTAGCAGACAGTAAAGAACTCGATTACATCCAGTTAACTGGGCTCTAAACTGATTATGCATGTGCCGGGCTAATGGATTACATTAGCAAGAGGAAAAATAACATGTAATCAATCTCCATTTACTATAGGCCACACCAGGGCCTAGAGAAAAAGTGACTCTCAAACCACCTCCAAACCCCAGCCCGAATTCGTGGATGGACGAAACCCAGTGAGAGGGAGCACCCCTTGGTGGCAAGAGAAGTTTATCTTAGTCACACTGAGGGATAAAGGGGCTCAGGGCAAGCACTGGAATGATAATCCTATCTGTGTCGTCCAGGAAATGAGTGGGAGAGCTCCCCCACCCCCAGCAGAGCCTCGGCAAGCAGGGACATTCATTCCCCAGCGACTAATGAGACCACACTAAGGACCTGAGGCTCCTGCTGCAGGAAATGCTACTGTGAACCTCAGGGGCTGGTCACAGTGACGTGCGATGAACGCAAGGTGTTGGCACCTCTCCTTTGAACCTTGGTTCCCATACTCTACCCACATGCCGCACTTAACAAAACCTGTGCCCCATGTCTTGAGCAAGGGCGCCCACCACCCCAAAGAACAAGACAAAATCTAATAAGGCCCAGGAGGAAGCGCAGAAAATCAGTCTGCTTCTCCCAACCTCCCTAAAAGCACCTTGCCCTGACTCTCTGGGTGTGATCCACAGACACCATTTGGGGCACAAATGGGGATATTCTTAGAGTGTCCTCTGGGTTCCAGGCCCTTCAAAAGCAAAGCCATGTGCCTGGTAGACTTTTAGTAGAGCTTCTGACCATGAGCAGGATGCACTGTGGACAGTCAGTCACCTGTGCACATTTGAAATCTAAACGGCAACCTTTTCCCTCGGCCAGCTTTGTGCCAACTCTAAATGACCTTTCATCAAAGTTGCAGACAACCTTCAGTGGCCACGCCAAGCCCTCTGTACAAATTTTACTTGGTTGGATCCTTTGGAAATTCATTTTTTCCACTGGTTTTTCCATAAGCTTTTCCCAACCATTTCAGCACCACCCTGTGGCCCGTTAGACCTCCAGTTTCAATGGACTGCAAAAAGCCTTTTCTATCAATGGTGGTACAAAACTAAGCTAGTCCAGGAAGGTTTTGCCCACTTAAGATACGGGAGTTGGCTGCTTGCTGTTCAGACCTTCCCAGTACATGACAGCTGGAGTTAGCAGACAATTCCAGAACATTCTACACACACTTCCTCACTCTTTTTTTTCCTCCTTCCCTAAAATGGTTTCTTGCTCGTGGCATGAAGCGCTCCCACCACCCTGAGAATGAGCAGCCGTAAGATGAATTAGTCACTGACCCAGCAGAGACCCGTGTGGATAAAGGATGAGAAGCCTTCCTTACATGGGGTCTCTCTTTAAAATGACAGTGGGGGGGGGGGTCACACTCGCTCAGGGCCAGCAGAAATGGGGACCCTCCTGGGCCCAAGGAGATGAGCAACGGTGTGAAAGGAAAGAGGAGAGACTGATAATAAAAGTGAGGAAAATGGAAAGAGAGCGTGAGGGAGTGGAAGGTATGTGGAAGGAGGCTGGGGAGATTTATGGCGATTTGTACCTGATTGTTCATACTAAAGCCATTATGGGATGATTAGAGAAAAAGGTGAGGTTTTAAGTCCAGTGAAAATCAATAGAAACGTCTGGAGCAATCCTGCCGTGCAAGTGAAAGGACTATTTACAGTATCCGGAGCCCCTCCTCCTCTGTTACTGCCTACGGGAGTCCAGAGGAGGATGGGGAGAGGGGTTAGAAAGGAGGAGGAGGCAGGACAGAGGATGGAGGGGGAGAGGCACAGGAGGAGCCTAGGAAAAAAGAGAGTGATCTGGAAAAGGAACGGAAAGGGACATCAAACATAGGAAGCAGGGACAATAAAGAGCAAAGGGCTCCCCTCCTTGACCCCGCGGCTCCCGAGCCCATCTGCCACCTTCCAGCCTACAGATGATCTGCTCCTGTGTTTATCAGTCATCTCCGCCCCGAAAAACACAGAAGCTTGGTGAGGCCAGGGACCGTGCGTGGGTCGACTGTATATGCTGCTGTAGGCGCGTGCCCAGAACAGTGTCCTGTATGCAGAAGGTGCTGGGTGTGTACCTGGTGGTTGAGGAGTGAATGAACAAACCGTCCCAGGGCATCCAGAAGAAAAGGAATAGAAAGAAGGGAGGAGATTGGAAAACAGGAGACCTGTCTTCTGAAAGAGACAGAATCATCGCAGAAGCCAATGATGAGCACGGAGAGCCAAGCATCAAGAAAGTCAGGGCAGAAGGAGAACCACAGGATCCTAATGAACTGCCATAAACAAGACCGGCCCCCTGAAACGGGGCGCCCCAGAACAGGAGCCTCCCGCCCCTTCCAGGGCCCGTGTGCCATGCGGCAGCCGGCCGGACCCTGAAGGGACAGTCCATCCCCTCTCGAGTGCTCTCCCATCTCCTAGGTATCCACACTCCATACGGTGGGAGCGCCTGGGCCCTGAGGAGCCGGTCTTACCTTGTACAGCTTCAGGCTGGCCTCGTGCCTGGAGTTGACCGTGTGCAGCCGCAGTTTCTCCAGGCTGTTGGTGTAGTAGTCGCAGGCGTTGCACTTGAGGTGCACAGGGTTGCCGATGGCCACGCACTTGAGCCTCCACTCGTTGGCCTTGCCACCCTCCTTGATGTGGGCCACCAGCTGGTACTTCTGCACGTGCTTGTCCGTCTTGCAGTGCAGCTGGAAGTTGGCCTTGAGCTGGGTGTTGTAGCGGCAGAGCTTGCACTGGTACGAGTCCCCCATCACGGCCTTCCACTCGTCCTCTGAGAGGCTGCGCTCCACGTTCATGTGCAGCCCCAGCATGTCCAGGTTGTCCGTCGTGAACTTGTTGCAGACGGCACACTGGAAGAGCTTCAGCGATGGGTCGTTGGTCTGGATGAAGCTCTCGCCCAGGTTCATCAGTTCCTCCGACACCAGCTGCCCACCCCCGAGCCGCATGTCTAGGGGGATCTCGCCGCCCACTGTGGAGAAGGACAGAGGAAAAGAGTCAGGCGCCAGGCTCCCAGCAGAGGCACCACCCAGCCCTCTGCCACCTTCAGTTTGGGTCCAAAGAGGGCGAGGTCACATTGCAAGTGTTACAAGGTGCTACTCGCTGGAAAACAAAGTCCATTCGCTGTGTGTGGATCTTTCTATGGACACCATGAGGTTGGTGGAAGGCTTCCTGTTTTCCTCCCTTAAGAAAAGAGTACCTAGGAGAAATTATGGACCATCACCTCTTGAATGACCCCAGTCCATCCCCTCTCTCAGGATCCAGGGAAAGTTAGGCATCAGTGTCATTCATGGAGTATAACAAAAGACCCTCCAGAACTAGAAAAAAGTACAGCTACAACCCCGTATGTCCAGTCCCAATGGGACCTGGGATTTATCTAAAGCAGCTCTAATGTCACTTTCTGCAATCAAGGAACTGTTTCATAAGCATGCTGTCCCGTGCACAGTCACCAGCCACGTGTGGCCAAGGAACACTTGAAAAGTGGCTAGTGCAACTGAGGAAAAGAATTCCTACTTGTAATTAATGTAAACGTAGACAGCCACGCATGGTTGGTGGCCGCTGTACGGGATGGCTCAGCTCTAAAGTGAGGATTTCAGGAATATCAGTATGCTCCACCAAGCTCCTCCAGTCACTATCCTACCAGTCCCTCTCCCACCTCACCGCTGGGACAGGCTCCCTCTCTCTGCACCATGAAAAATGTAGATCTCCTCTAGGCCACATCACTTTCTCCTTGTCAGTCAGAGATGACCACATACAGAGCCACAACACAGCTGGCGTCCCTTTCAGGGTACAGCCTCTCCAGGGTTGGGGTCCAGCCTTATCCTCATTGACCCCAGTGCCTAGCCCACGATACCGATGTTAGCAAATATTGGCTGTGCCAGACAAGGCTCAAAAGAGCCCAAATGGTACATGCTCAGGTGTGGACTGAAATGGGCAGTGAAACTCCAAAGTCAGCTCCCAGTCCCTGAAAAGGGTCAGAAAGACCTCTCTACCCAGGTTCCTTCTCAGTCCATCACTGCCCCACATAAACTGGGGCAACTCACCTTCACTGGTGGTAAATTAATACAGGAAGCTCTTATTTACATCAGAGAAAGACCTGGAAGACGCTGCCTTCCCTCCAGGGCTTAGAAGCACACGGAGAGTTGAGCATCGGCTTCTATTTTCTGCCTCTCCCCTAAATACATGAATACTTTGAGCTATGAGGTCTGCCCCCAAGCCCCAACTGATATTTAAACTTGACCTTTTACATGTGGTTGGACTGAGGTTATTTATTTATTTTCTTTAATGATTGATTAGAATTCAAGTTGGTGGTTCATCAAAAAAAAAGATTTTCTTTTTTTAAATGATTTTCTTATTTATGCTACTCAGGGTACCTCAAGTGAAAAGATCAGCACAGGTTACACTAAGCAAGACGGGTTGTGTTTGAAGTCTGCGAGCAGTCTAGCAAGCCACAGAAATCTTCACACATGCATTCCAGAAGGCTTAGGAAGCCTTCTGCTTGCTGTCTTTTGCCATCTCCCCTGGTGAGAGGAGCCACAACTATGACGTTCTTTTTAGGACAAGAGAGAGGAAAAAAAAAAAAAAAAAGCCCACCGCATCCCTTAATGGGTACGAAGGCCAGACAACATCTACAAAACATGCTCCATGTTTTGTTAAAGCAGAAACTGCCCGGAGGGTAAGACAAGGAGCAAACATATATTTGTTTCTGATGCCAACCACCTGAAGCAGCAAATCTTTCCCACTTTTTAAATTTAACCTGAGTGCATCAATATTGCTCTGAAGAGAAATTCAGCTGTCACTTGCTGGATGCCTGAGTGAAAATTGGAAGTCCTCAGAACACACAGAGAAAAGAAGTCCCTGTTCCCATTCCAGGCTCTTCAGATGAAATGCAAATCACAGAGCAGAGGAGTGGCAAGAGGAGCCGGGGACAGGCAGGCCCAAACTCACACAGACCGCAGGGAAACAGCAGCGCTTTAGGATCCCACAACGCATGAGGCTGGAAGGAACCTACTCAGCCCCCAGGAGGTGGAGGAACCTCACCCATTAGGGAGGAGAGCCCTTCCCAAGTAGGAGCTTAGCAAGGCTTTGCTCTCGAGCCCGCCTGGAATAGTCTTGGCGCCCATCGCCCTACACACCACCAACCTTAGCACTGGGGATCTGCACACTGGCATGTGAGCCCGCCCAGAACCACATCCTGAGAGAAGCACGTGGATTAAGTGACACATCCTAGAAGGAACAGAAGCAGGAGCTTCATGCAGGTGTTCTGTGCCCGCCTACTGAGGAAACACCCAGATGCCCCCAAAGCAACCCCTTCCTCGGTGCTGTGCTGAACTTCAGTACCAGGGTATGCTATGCTAATTCCAGTTAAAGGGATGTTTGTGAAGACATTCATATGGTCTCAAGACTAATATCCGGTCTACAAAGAGTGGCCAAACCAGACCAGAACAAGGGTGCTAACCCCCTCCGTGTTAAAGTCTTCCTGAAAGTAAGGAACCATGAGAACGATAACTGTAAGCAGGAGTATATTTGCCCTCTGCAAAACCCAGTGATCTCTAGTAACACCTATGGCTATTTTATAAATGGTCTAAGAGGAAAAAAAAAAAAAAAAAACAGCAGAGCTGCAAACAGAACTGAAAGTTACACCTTTTTTCATTTGCATATGTTGGTTTCTCCCACTGAGGTTTTCCGACCTCAATTGTAAGCCCTTCCAACACTTCCTGTCATCTCCACATCCACTCAAGCTTCCAGCACAAAGCATTTGTAACTGTCATCATCTCAACAGACCCTGTGGCCCAAAGAATGCACAGGATGTCTCCAAAGACTCACCTCATCTGACAAGTGGTGACGCTGAAAACTCAAGGGCCCTTCTTGACTGAGCTGGATGAAGTCCCTGGAGGAAGAGCTCTCTCCTCTTAGTAAAGTAAGAGAGGCTCTCTTGTGTATGTCTAAAACACCAGGATTCATTCCTCTGTATCTTTGGTACCTACCACGATACCCAGCATAGTGCCTGATGGACTTTGGATTCATGGATACTTGGTGGAAAAGCTAGATCATTTCTCTCCTTCTCAATTCAAGCCTTCGTAACCCATTTTAAAGGTAGCAAAACAGACCTCACTTTAATCCAGTATGAACCCCTCCGTTTTCTGTCTTTGTTCCACCCATATGATGCCTAGTTTACTCCAAAGAGCAGCTTCCCAAGATTTTAAATCACCAGGCTGGAAAACTCCAATCCAGAGTGGCTTTAAAAAAAAAAAAAAAAAAAGCCTTCAGAGTCCTGAAGCCCATCCTCCAGTGAGCATGGAGAAAAATAAGATCCCTCTGTCTTTATTAGGATTGACCAGGTGGTAAGACATCTTCAGGACATTTGGTAATAACGGATCATACAGGATCAATGGGTTAATGTTTCAAGATGGAACACAAGATCAAAATATCACAAATTCAAAGTGAAATACAAAGCAGGAAAAGCAATAGAATTCTCTGAGATCTAATTCATCAGCAAGAAAAATTATCACTAAAACACCAGAGACCTGCAAGGTGGTGAGGGCTGGCCCTATGGCATTCACCAAAAACCATCTCAGAATGGCCCTTGCCCACATTTTGTTGCCAAGAACAACTTATCCCCATGTCAGCAATGGGATACCACTTAACTCACGCCATTGCCACTGACCCCAAGAGGGTTAGGTCGCAGTCCGAGAATGGAAGTCAGGCAGGACCCCCATCTGAATCACAAGAGGTGGGGCAAGAGAGGCTCAACCATCATGCTGGCCTTCACAAAACCAATCTGCAAATTTTCTTACTAGCATGACTCTCACAAAAGTGGTTGTGACTCTTTCTACCTAAAGACCCAGTTTTCAGCATCCAAATCCTATATATCTTTGGCCCTATTTCAGATGTATTAAGCCAATGATTAAGACTCGATGGTATGGTTTGGATAAATGTCCCCTCAAGGCCCGTGTGTTAAAGACTTTCTCCCCAGCATGTGGCACTACTGGGTGGTGGAACCTTTAAGAGGTGGGGCCTAGTTGTAATCTTCTGATCATATGGGCATGTACCCAGGAAAAGGATGTTGGGACCCTGACTTCCTCTTCCTCTCACTTCCTGGTCACCACGAGATGAGCAGCTTCCTTCGCCATGTACTCCTGCCACAATATACTGCCTCACCACATGCCTAAAAGCCGCCAGGTCCACTGACTGTGGACTAAAGCTTTCAGAGCTGTGAGCCAAAATAAACCTTTTGTCTTCATAAAATGACTGTGTCTGGTATCTGTTACAGTACCAGTCGAGTAAAACACTAGTGACTAGACCTGGCCAACTCCTCTAAAGCACAGCTGCCTTGTGTGGCAGCAAAAGGCTCCATTAACCAGCGCCCAACTGCTATTAAAACTTAGCTTTCTTTGACAGACAACTTTACAATTCATTCATTTTTCATTTATCACACCACTCATTAGGATGTCCCCAGGGCAATTTAATTCCCAATTAATTCCCAACTACACTAATCACCATCATCCAAAACAATAAAGAAGAAGAACACATCTCTTTCATCAAGATCCTCATAAACACAAGGAGAACTTTGAGAAATCTCTGGGTGGCTCTCAGTTCAGCAGAAAACCAGCCTTCGGTTATGTGAATAAGGTATGCTATGGTTTCAAATTCCTCTCATTGAGATGATTGTCCCGATTTAAATGATTGAGATAATTGTCCCTGTTCCTCTTATTGAGATGATTGTCTCAGCTACAGTTTCCTGTAAGTTTTAATAAATATTTAATGGACCCCAAAAGTTTTGAGTGATTATGGCGATTTTTCAAATTGAGAAAGAGAGAAAGGAGAGACTGGGAATAGAAAGTAGGGTTGACCATAAGCCAAAAACTAGAGGAAATACTTAAATTTTAATCCTGGCCCTATGTAGCCAGAGTACAATCATAGCTCTGTTGACTGCATAAGATCTTCCATATGTACAGAGTTCAGGGGATTCTTGAGGAGAAAGAGTTGATTGCAAGACACTCCACTTTACACAAGGCAACTCAAGGAGAGAAAAATCAACCTCGGCCTGTGGCCACTTTCCCCAACGAAACGACTACCGTTAAAACAAACAAACACGGGGTCAGCCTCACCTAGAGCAGGCGTCATGGCAGCCATGGGCCCGGTGGGATCCAGCTGGAATCCGCTCATCATGAACTGGGCGTCCGAGGCGGCACTTTCCATCTTCAGGTTGGGCAGGTTCATGTTCTGGGCCAGGTAGTACTGGTACAGCTCAGCCTCGGCGGGCGAGGGCAGGCTGCCGAGGCCCAGGTGGCGGCTGTGCTGGATCTGGGTCATGTTCTGCTGCAGCAGCATCATGTTGTGCATGTGCTTCTCGCTGGTCATGTGGATGCGGAGGTTCCTCGCCACGTTGGTCTCGTAATCGCACACCTCGCACCGCCACGTGGGTTTGGTTTTTGGTTTGGTGGGCGAGGGGGCCCCGCAGGAGCTGCTGATATTGGCCGCTGCTGCAGCCGCCGCCGCCGCAGCCGCTGCCGCCCCGGCGGTGTGGCTGAAGACCTGCTCCCCGCCTCCGTTCTGCAGGTTCTGCATGTTGTTGAGATGCTTGTCGGACTGCATGTGAATACTGAGGTTGCCTTTGGTCGTTGTGGAGTAGTTACACACCTCGCAGCGGAAAGGCTTGTAACCACACGTGTAGCTCTCGCCTCGTGCCAACCGGGGGTGGGGCTGCCCGCTTTTGCAGTAGACGCAGGAGCCCCCCGGCTCCGGGTGCTTCTCCTTCATGTGTGCCTCCAGCGTCTGCTGGTACTTATAGTGCCAGTTGCACTTGGGGCACTTGAGTGTCTTACACGAGTTACGAGAATGCATCATGGTCATGTGGCCGCCCAGCGAGCGGGAGGAGCCCAGGACCGTGTCGCATTTGGGGCACTCCACGCCGCTCCCCGAGGGGCATTCCCCAACCCCCAGCTCGCAGAGGGAGCCAGCGTGCTGGTGATGGGGGACGAAGCCCCCATCGTCGCCCTCTGTGCTTTCATTTGGTTCTGGTGCTGTGGCATTGTCTTTATTGGCACTTTCGTCAGCGAAGTCCAGCCTCCTGCCGCCCTCTGCCACATTGGCCCTGACGCCCTCACTGTTAAAGCTTAAACGATTCCTCCTGTTCGCACCATCAAAGACAACAAAGGAAGAAGCGGAATTAGAACTAGTAGAAGCTGTGCCCCTCGACAGGGTCTGGAGCACATTAGGCATTAAGGGGGAGTTAGAAATGCTTTGGTTTGAGAGAGCAAGGTCCTTTTTGCTGCTACCACCTGCCGTGGCCCCGGGCTCCTCAGGGGGCCTGTCCTCCAGCTCATCGTCCAACTCACTTGGAAAGAGTCCTTTGCAACCCTCTTCTTCCTCCTCCTCCTCTTCCTCCTCCTCCTCTTCTTCCTCCTCCTCCACCTCTTCTTCCTCCTCTTCCTCCTCCGCCTCCTCCTCCTCGGCTGGCTCTGCTTTCTCGGAGAAGCAATCCGGCTCGCCCGCTTCTTGCTTCTCTCCTTCAGCTGCCCCAGAGTCCTTGCCCTCTGAGGATTTGGTAGGACTGGAAGCCAGAGGCCCCAGGGGGACTGAGGTAATGGGGGTCTTCAGGACCGAGCTGGTGAGCCCGCCAAGGTTCAAGAGGGTGCTGGGGGTCAAGAGACCAGCCTGGGGCTGCTCAGGGCCCGTGGCAGAGCCGGCTGGGAGAGCCTCCTCCCCTTCCATTCGAATGCCACTAAATTTACCATAAAAACTGTGTCCGGGGCCTATGAGGTTAGCTGTGGAAACTAAAGGGTGTTGAAAGTTTTTGTTTTTTGGTTCCAGAAAACTTACAAGGGGTTCCTTGTCTTTGCCGATCCCTTGGATGATAGCGGAGATGTTCTTATTGCTAAGAATTTTCCGCTCGTCTTCACTCAGGGTCATTCGATGGTCGTGCACCGCGTGGGTCACAAACGAACGGACGTACCCGAAGGAGAGTTTGCACAAGAAACACATCAGGATGGGCTTCCTCTTGCCGTAGAGCACGAAGCCATCGAATTTGGACAGGTCCACATTGTTGGGAACATCTTTGGATACGCAGGAGCTTTTGGCAGAACCGTCGCTGTTCAGGTAATCCTTGTTGCTTTTGTGTCGCACGTCAAAAACGCGGAAGCTGTGCAGGACGGGGCTGAGCCCCGCCAGGGCTGAGGTATTCGGGAAGGCCTGGTCTGAGCCCTCAAACCACTTCCCGAAGGATGAGGCTATGTGGAAAGTGTTGATGATCTGCGGGTACACGGGTGCAGCACACGAAGGGTCCCCCTGCTTGCCCCCCGCCCCGGGGACAGCGTTCAGGAAGAGCGAGGGGACCGGCCCGCTGCCGCTGCCGCACGCGCCCCCGCCCTGGCTCAGCTGGCTCAGGCTCTCCACGATGTACGCGGAGCCGTCGGGCTGGTAGACGATCTCCCCGGCCAGGTTCTCCACGTCGCTCTCCTCGTCGGCCTCCTCGCTGGTGTCGCTGGCGCTCTCCTCCGGCGGGGGCGGCGGCGGGCGCGCGCCGGGGCAGGGGTGCTCCATGTAGCTCTGCAGGCTGGCGAAGGAGGCGGCGCACTCGTTGCAGCTCACCTCCTTGCTGGCGGGCTCGGCGGCGGCCCCGGCCGAGGCGCTGCTCTCCGCGAGGCGCTCATTGAAGGGGGCCCTCAGGCCGTCCAGGGGCCCGTGGCTCTCGCCTGTGGGCTGCTCCATGCTACTGGGTTTGTCGGGGAGGTGGGTGCTGTTGAGTTCAGTCCATTGCCGGTGCTGAGGGATACCGCACCCATTGTCCTTCCCCGAGACGACGGGCGAGTCACAGCCTTCCATGGTAAGGCCTGCGTGGAGCTTTCATTGCACCCAGTACGGATCGGACCTGAAGGGCGGAGGCAAGGGGGGAGGAGGGAGAGAAGGGAAAGAGAGAGAGAAAGGAAAGAGGTTAGGAGGGCCGAGGCTAAGGTCCCGCGCACACGGAGCGCTCTACCAGGCTTCTGTCCACACCCACAATACGGAGCCCAGGGCCCGCCGGGCAGCAGGCCAGCACGCAGAGGGCAAGCTGCACCTGTGGGCATCAACGCCGGGTCCAAGCAAGGTGGGTGGGGGTGGAGAAAAGGGGTCAGGAGCACGCCTCTTTGACTTCAGGTGGCCCTCTGCTCTACCCGGGGCGACCAGTTCAAGTTTCCTGCGTTTGTCAGCACAGCTTCAAGTCAGGGCCAGCGATGAGCCACGGTGCAGAAGGGCTGTTGTCTCTCCAGACCGGCATGAGGTCACAGAATCCAGGCCCTACCGTATACAGATGACCCACATCCACTGGTGGTGGGAGAGGGACAAGAGGTAGGGACTAAATGGAGGACTGTTAGCATCCTCCAAAACAGGATGGACAACTAGGATATGTTGGCTGGTTTACAGAAATCCCTGATGCTGTCTTTACTGACCATGTCTTTGAACTTTGACAAGTTCAAAGAAGATCTCTGAAAACTACAAGGCCCAGAGAGCCAGCCTGCAGGCCTGGACACAGCCCACAATGTCCCCAGGAGGACTAGTGGCTGCATCCCTCTTCTCCAGGACTCTCTAGGCACCAGTACCATTCTTCATCCAGTAAAACGGAGGGGTTAAATGCCAAAACAGGCCCAGTGCCAACTCTAACCACGAAACAGAAGACAGGTCCCCAATTCCCATCTCCTCCACTCCAAACAGGAGAGCTCCCTGGACTTCATTGGTTTCAGACTAAGAACATGTAGATGCAAAGTGTGAGTTTGATATTTCCAAAGAGAATCAACCAGACCCTTCATTTGGCAACTCCTCCAAAAGCTCTACCTCATCCTGTTTGTAGAAGCCTGCTCACGGCGTGGCTTGGTGGCTTTTGCTCTCCTGATCTTAGCCCAAATCCAGACAGCAGCTGGGCTCAGCAAGCCCCAGTTGCACACCTGCCTTGTAGGATATTAGTTGCTACCCAAGCAACTGTCCTGCAGCCCTTTTCTGCAGTCAGGGCTTTTCTGCTTCCGACTCCAAAGTGCCACTGATCTGAACTGCCCTCTGAGACCTTGTGTCCCTGGGGAAGGCAGCACTGGATCACCAGACACCAGGCTCCTGTGGCAATGTCATTGCTGGGCATTTCTTCTGTCCGGACACTAGTATAAGCAACTCAACACCTAGCATAGCCTGATCTGTCACCCACAGATCCCGGGCCATCTTCCCCTGCTCCTCCTCTGTGGAGGACACCTGGCCACGTCTCCATCCCCCACCTCCTTCATCTCATTTCATCTTCATCAGCAGATGAAGGTTGTAGCTGTTTGGTCTCCTTCTACACGCTGCAATCCCCATCTTTTCATCCTTTTTTCATGATTCTTGACTGCACAGTGAGCCAACAGCTCCCCCTCGGGAAAAGATGGAGAAAGCATGTTTACCAGAAGTCTCAGGAGAAATAACTTTTTGGAAGAATGTACCATGATTTGTTTAAAACACACATGCACAAACACTCATTTTTTCAATTTATAAGGTCAGACTCCGTGTCAACAAGTTCTGCATGCCTTAGAAAAGACATGTTCATTTGAAACAGAGGTGACTACACTAAACCAAATCCAATGGCAAATGCAACCGAACTTCTCTGAAGGCTTAGCTGGGATACAGGTGAGAATCCAGGGAGGCTCTTCTTAAGGATGCTCCTGATTGGCTGGACAACATCTGATTGACAGCTCGGGCCAAAAAGGTTGGCAGGCCTGAAGGGGCGGGAGGGTTAACAGCCCAATTGTAAAATCAATGTCATAAATGCTTGGTAAGTTACAGGAACATGCGGGAAGGGGAGGCCACGATTGATAAAGGAGAACAGCTTTGATGCTGCACCAGGGACTTGTTTATCGACAGCAAAGCCAATCTCCTCTCCAGCCTGGGCTGGGCCAAAGAAACCTGCAAGCGTTTACCAATTAATTGGTGGGCTTTTCTTGCTCTGCTTTCTTCTTCCTCCTCCTCTTCCATAAACTCTCCAGCTAAGGGACTGAGACTTTTTTTTTTTTTTTTTTTTTTCCAATGCCCTTAGTTTGTTTTCCACTACAAAGCAGAAGGTGTCAAGAAAAGATGACACTGTGACAACTTCTGAAAGACAGATGACCCTGTGGTGGTGACGCTAGGGCCTGCTCCTTCACAGGGGTGATGGCCCATTAAGATGCAGGTGGAAAAGGAGGATTTCCTTTCTGGATCCATGCCGCTCACTCTGGGCTTGCTTTCCACGCACACACGCTGGCCGTGATGAGCAGAAGTCTTGGCAACCTTGCTGAAGAACCAAGTGTGGTTCATGGGGTAGCAGTGAGCTTGGGAAATGCAGACTCTCAGCCCACGGCAACCCCCATGATCAGAATCTGCGTTTCTTACACCATCTCCAAGAAATATGGATTAGACTTTGAGACTCTCTGCCTCACAACATCTTCACCAGATGGCTGGCTCATCTGTGCTTGGTACCTATACTGCCAGGTTACCAGCGAAGGGCAGTCGTAGCCCTACCATCAGTCTCTGGGAGGTGCAGGGATGGGGATGGACAAGGTGGACAGGAGCCCTGACATGGAGAAATCTCTTCATCGTGCCTGCTCCTGCAGCTCAAGGACCTCAGGGCATCAACCACTCTCCCACCCAGCCGGCCGTCGAGCTCACTCTGTTTATCAGCCAGTCAATAAGAAAAAGGTAGTTCTTACTTAAGGAGGCAGAAGTCAACTCGGCAGGTCGATCAGCACTCTGTCTGTAAACACGGTTTCCCGTAAAATCAATGATCTTCAGTTACAGAGGGCAGCCTGAGAACCAAGAGGGTCCCTGCGCTTTCACAGGCAGCCCCGCCAGCCAGAGTTCACATGCCTCTCTCCTCTCAGGCCCCCCAGACTGTGGGCCCCGTCCCCATCCCTGGCTCGCGCACACAGGCCTCAACCCTTCCCACAGCCTGTTTCTCCTTCCACTGAATACACCCCAAATTCCCTTTATACGTCCAGGCATGCTCTCACAACCCCGGCTACTATACTCAGTGCAACTGTTTAACAATTCAGTTGGATTTTAAGAAAGCACATCTCTCCCATGACAAAGCTCAAGAGAAGACACAAGAAGATCTTGCTAGTGTCCGGACACAGGCACACATGTGAGCGCTCTTCCCCTCCCTCCCTCTCCTCCTCATCCTAGCATTTCCATCGGAGAGGAAACTTATAAGTTCTAGTGCCTTCATCAAGAACACCCCGCCCTTTAATCATCTCCCAAGTTAGAGTTCCCTCTGAAAAGCCACTGCATCTTTGCAGGTGTCCGTCTCTACTTTCCAAAGACTACTCAGAAGGATAAATCTATACCATGCGCCTTGTGGGCGCCTGTAAATCAAGGTGTCCCTCTCTCTTTCTAAGCTAAAAAGATGTGCTGTGACAGTTCTATGGCATTCCCAGAAGGAGACAGGGCTGGGTAAAAAGCAACAGTTACAGAGAGGCTGGAGAGGGGGTGCAGTTAGGAGCAAGGGGAGGGGGCTCCTGCTGTTGCTCTGGCTCCCAGAGAATTAAACACGAACAGTCGCACAGGGTAATTTTAAATTGTTAATTAGCACGGGGTTAATTAGGCAGTCCTTTCACAAGGGGCTCTTTGGCAGAAAACCAAGAAGGGAAACAAAGGGAAGGAAAGAAAAACAAAGAGAATAGAGACAGTGAGAAAGAGTTGCCTCTATGGGGAACCCCACGGTATCCCCAGAGACGCTGGTCCAGAAACTCTGGGTGCTCCCTGCCCTGTCCCAGGGAGATGCAGCATATACTGCCTTCCTACAGCATCCCAGCAGGACAGCGCGAGCCTCAAAGATGCACAAGCCCTTTGACTCAGCAATTTCTCCATTCTAGGAATGTATCCTAAAGAAACAACCCAAGAGATGCATGGAGATAGAAGATTACTCCTAACAGAAAAAAAAAAAAAAAAACAACAAAAGATGGAAATAATCAGGCAAAAACAGAGACTAAATAAGTGACAGTGGACAGAGCTCCATGTGTTGTTATAAAAATGATTTTCTTCAAAGAAACTGTTTACAGGCATGGGAAAACTGTCAGATGCTAAATGAATGAAGCACATATAGGTATGCATATAAAAGCATGAGGTATTTCTATCAAAATTTTTATGATGGTCATTTCTAGGAGATGAGGTTATGGGTGACTTCATTTCCTCCTCTGTGCCTTTATTTCCCAAAGCTTTTTAAAGTTAAAGCCTCGTAACAGCAGCCACGGCTTTCCTGAGTGAGGCACTGTGTGACGGCCTGTGGGTTCTGCCCCACTTCGATCCTTAGAACCACTCTGTGACATGGGGGCTATTTTTATTCCCACTTTAAAGATGGAAAGACTGAGGTTGCCTAAAGTTATACACTCTAAAAGACAAAGCCAGAGAGCCTGGCTGTGGCGTCTGTGGCCCTGGCTGCTCTGATTTTCTTTAAGGTCTACTTCATGAGACAGGAACAGATGCTATAACCAGTGTGCACATTCAATCTTTAGTACCTGGGACCAAGATCAGGGGCTGCCAGGACTGCTAATATAAAAGAACACAGCCACCTCCCACCCCCCAAACGCCCTTTCCATGCCTGACGGTGATGCTGGAGGACTCAAGAGGACTTCTTCACACATATGCCTTCAGACAGGCGGAAGGGGACAACGCAGAGAAGGGCAGCCGCAACTAAAAACTGGAAGATTCTGCAAACTCACATAAAAGAAACAGAAATAGTCTCACTTAGACTCAATGACCTGAGAAATGAAGTTAAAAAAAAAAAAAAAAAAAAAAAGGGTCAGGTGCAGTGGTGCACACCTGAAGACTCAGCTCTGGAGGCTGAGGTAGGAGAATACAAGTTCAAAGCCAGCCTCAGCAACTTAGCAAGGCCCTCGTCAACTTAGCGAAACCCTGTCTCACAATGAAAAACCAAAAAAGGGCAGAACCCATTAGGCACCTAGTCAGTGGTTAGGCACCCCTGGGTTCAATCCCTGGTACCAAAGAAACAACAAAAAAATATTTTCTTTATTTTAATAAGGATCTCAAAATTTGTCATTTCTTTATATTCAGGATGGAAAAAGTCTTCAGATGATAAAGTCAGGATGATTTTATAGTGGCTGATGGCATCATCTAAAGTGTCAACCTAGAGGCTGGAGAGTCCAGTAACATGCCACAGGACACTGCCATTTGTCTGTTCTGTTCATTTAAATCGGCAGCTTGAGGAATAAGATCAAGCGTGCACACCCACGTGCGCGGAGCACATGAAGTTAACTGGAGTAACTCACGTGCTAATCGGTGAAACCAACACTGAAGGAAAAAAAAAGTCTTTGGTGGGTTGAAAGAGCGCGCCCAAACTAACAGGAGGAAATTTTAAAAAGATAATCCGAAGCCCTCATTTAAGTTCGGGCAATCAGCTAAAACAAAGGAAGGGGGATGTGGACTCAGAGAAGTTCGTGCAAAACAAAACAATACAACGACTACAACTTAGGGGTTTTACAAAATCACTACAAATTCTGTAGAAGCCCGAAGTGGACGTGGTGGCCAAAGAAGAAACATAACCTCTGGCAAGAGGCGTGCTGTGTACCTGCTGGACATCAACAGGTGCACAGCACCGTCGCTCTCCGCCTGCATAAAGAGGGCTACGACCCGCTCTGGGCAATCCTGGAGGGGAGAAACCAACGGCGTCATCAGGATGGCTGAGCACAGGGAGGAGTTCCACCACAGGCGAGGCAAGTCAGCTACGAAACCCTGCTGTCACATACACAGAGGATGTGACGTCTTCTACCTAGCTTCAGGGTGGAGCTAAGGAATGAGAGGAATTTCTAAGGAATCAGAGTTCAGTTCAAAATAAATGAAGATCTTTCTCAAAATTATGGCAAGTTCAAATGGAACGCTTCCCCCGTAAAAATGCTACACTCCCTGGTTTCGCAAATGGAGAAGGGAATTTTGCTGCGGTCAGGAGGTCTCATTAGGCAGCCTTTGAAAGGTGGAGATTCTTTTCCTTCTTGGGTGAGCAATGGAGTTAATCACTCTGCCAGCTTTAACCTTCTCTGGGTTTTGCAATTCTGGGGCTATCCCTCTGCTGTGGCTGGCTATCTGCTCCTATATCTGTGAATGGCATGAGTCAGGCCCCATGTATCACTCATCTTGGCATCCTCTCCATCCAGGATATAATAGGTGCTTAATAAAACAATGGGGGAAACTAAGGTCATGTGAGAAATGACAACACTTCAAGAAGAAAAATGATGATCCCTGAATACATTCTTGGTGGGGTTCTTTCTTTCTCTCTCTCTCTCTCTCTCTCTCTCTCTCTGCCCCTCCCTCCCCTCCCTCATAGTTTAAGAAAAGCCTGGTGTTTGTGCTGGGGGTGGAGCTCAGTGGTCTCTGGTAGAACACTTACCTAGCATGTGCAAGGCCCTGGATTCACTTTAAAATAAAAAGAAAGGAGAAGAAAGAAATGCCAGGTGTAACCATTCTTGACTTGGTGGAACCAGAGATCCTTGGAGAAATGGTTAGTTCTTGGGTTGGAGCAGGGAGAGTACAGGCAGTGAGCTTGGAATATCTTGTGCCCAAAGGACACAGAGCAGGTTGGAGGGCTCCCACCAGCCACACCGGGGACAACACGAGCAAGAAAACTGAAGGAGGGCAAAGGGCTACAACCGATGCGTAAGGCAAGAATTCCTAATTCCACACTTCTCTAAAAATAATAATAAATATGGGAGGAGAGAAAGTTCTTCCTTAGGGTGGAAATCCAATGAATAAATGCAGAAAAAATTATGGAGTCAGAAAACCAACCTTTAGTAAACATCATCGTGGTGACAATCCATTCAGGAAAGAATCGGTAGTTACTGAAACTAATGGATGTGAGTTTTTACAGTCTTGAAGAATCTCCCCACAGACACTTACTAATTACAGAAGGAAAAACAATAACTTTACAGTGGAGAAATCTGGCAGGCATCACCTTAATCAAGTGATCAAAGTTCACAACGGCAGCAATGAGACAAACAGACACCACGTGCCTCCTGACAGGATGCACTGAGAACAGCCCCATCCCTTCCCTGGCATCCCTGCCAGAAAGGCAAAACCTGAGCCTAATCAGGAGGGAACATCAGACAGACCCAAATTGAGGAACGTCTACAAAATGTCCTACGCTCTTCAGAAACGTCAGTGTCCTGAACCAGAAAGACAGACTGAAACCCGGTTTCAGATTCAAGGCGACTAGAGAGGTGTGACAAACAAACATCGTGCCTCATCTGGGATTTTCTTTTCCTATAAAGGACATAACTGGGACAGCTGGCAAAATCTGAGTAAGGTCTGTAGGTGGGCTCATAATAAATGTGAATGTTAATTTCCTAATTTTGATAAGTGTGGTATGGTTACATAAGAGAACATCTTTTGTTTTTCAGAGAGACGCTGGGGCATGCTCAGAGGGGAAGGGGCACAGGGCCTCACTTTTCAAAGAGCTCAGGGAAAGATGCAAATGTGTTCATGTGCGCACATAAACACATACATGCATGCATGTCTGTGTATGGGGGTGGGGGGGGGGATATGAGGTAAGCTCACACAGAAGAGTCTGGAAAAGGGGATGAGAAGCCTTTGTTCCAACCTTATGACTTCCCTGTACACATGAAATCATATAAAAGAAGAAGAAACTCTATTCGGTGAGTCTCCAAAAATACATATGAATAATCAAGGCACCCTGATATGCATTCCTTATCTTTATGGGAAATTCACTCCTGGCACAGTGTCATGAAGAGAAGGAGGCTATGAGGCTGGAGAGGGACAGGTAGGCAGTCCAGAAAAGGAAATTGGTCTTCCCTTCCTGTAGCCTAGAGGCTTCCATGCAGAGCTCCCCAGTTGGAGAGGACAAATAAATGGCCACTCTAACTTGGACAGAATTTCAAGTAATGCAACACTGAACCATTTACTCAAAACACCCCTGGCCCTGACGGGGGTAGACTTCTCTAACTCAGCAAAAAGCAGTTGTAAACAAGAGCCTAAGAGCAACCCCAGGAAAGTCCTCCTGTGGCACGCATGTTGCCAAGCCAGACCCAAAGACAGGAAAACACACAGCCAGAAATCAACTATCCCCTTGCTGACTCCTCCTCCTCAGAAGAAAACCCCAAAGGCAGCCTAAGAGAAGTAGAAACCTCATTCAAGGGGCAGTGAAATACTACCCACATCTGTTTAACTTGGAATCCACAGAAGGACCATTGCCAATTCCATTCTGTGCTTTATACAATAATGGCGTTTGTCTACTACAGCTGCGTGTAAGTCAATGAATGTTAAACCATAAATAGGTGAGATTCCATCTGCTTGGTAGCAATTTCCCAGCAGCCTCAAGAAGGATTCCGTAACTGTGGCCAGGTCAGAGAACACACGTGCTTGAACAGATCCCTCCTGCTGGAGGTCCATTGCCCGGAAGGGCCAGAGAACCATCCAGGCCCTGGGCTTCATGTTTGCTAGTAAGTGCATCTGTGCTATTTCCAGCATGAACATAAATCAGCCTGGAAGTGAAAACTGCTAGCTCAGTCCATTCTGTAAGGAACCCGCAACCACCGCGATATTCTGGTGTGTGTGGGGGGGGGGGGGGGCTGGCAGGGAGGGGGCTGGTAGCCACGAGATCAGAAGCGGAGCCAGCCCTGAGAACCCATCCCTCCTGCTCATACAGCCAAGAGATGAGCTGGTAGGGGAATTAAAAAAGATTTTTACTATGGATATAGATTAAAAAGCAAGACGGATCAGCTATTACTTGTACTCTTGCCTTGTGCTAAGTACAGATTTGGGGCAATTTAGTCGGCTGCTCAGTACATGCTTCCAACGCTTAGCTACTTACATAAACACGCACCTAAGTTGTGTGGGGCTTTCAGCATCCTTTGCCCACCACTGGCCTGGACAATACTTCTGACCTGGATTTGCTCATCACAAAGCACGGATTCCCTCCCAGATCCCAAGCAAGCCCTCATTTCCCCAAGCGCAGGAGCTCAACTCTCCACTCCATCACCCGCCCCTCCTCCCCAGCAGGTGGGCAGCTCACACACCCCACTCTTCACCCATCCCTGGTGCCTCCTGGTTGACCCAGACGCCACCCTCCACTAATCGTAACCAACTTTTAAATGTTCCTTTGCTAGCACCCAAAACTTTTTCATCTCCTCCCAATTTCCTCAAAGTCCCTCTCCAAAGATTCCTATCTCTGATCTCTCCACGCTTGCGTGGGGCTGTGGAGTGCAAACTAGGAGACGACGTAAAACCACCAGCTGGCCCATGACGGCTTCAATCTGGCATCTCATGATGTTGAATTTATCTCAGATAACTTCTCATTCAAGTGGCATGAGTTCATTATTTTAAAAAAATTTAGATCTGTACAAAGATACTCAAAAGTAAAAATCACTTGTAATCCCACCAACCAGAGTTGGAGAGCCGACAGGAAGTTGGATTCTCAGGCTCTAGTCCTCTGAATGTCCTCAGTTACAGTTTTTCTTCATCCACCTCAGACTGCACTGCACCTTACGGGAGCTACCCTTTGAACTTAATTCATGAAATTTTTCCTGTGACATTAAACATTCTCCATAAGTTGGAACAGATGGCTGTGCAACACTGCATCCTATGGACAGAGCAGAATTTTACTAAGTACTATTACTAGACATTTAAACACTTCTCAGTATTTTGCTGTTAATACTACAATAAATGCCCACTACTCTTTGTATGCAGAGAACAAAATAATAAAAATTATTAGCATCTGCAGTGCGATCTACCTAGTGGGACTGAGCATAGATCTGAGAAGCTTTTAAAAATACATTATTTCATCTCATCCTTCAGTGGCCCATTTTACAGATGAGGACACTGAGGCTTAGAAAGTCAAGTACATGCTGTACACTAGTTTAGTCTGTCTCTGAAGCCAGTTAAGCCCTCCCTTACGACTCGGAACCCTAGCTGCTTAGGCTCGGCATTCTGCCTCTGTTTCCTTAGGATACATTTCTGGAAGTAGAAATGTTGGCTCAAAAGCAAGGAACATTTAAGATGCTGGCATGCGCCAACCTGCCCTCCAGGAAAGCCCTTCCAACTCCCACATGCAGCTGTACGTGAGCATCATTTTCCTGTGTCTTCACCTACAATGGGCATTACTTCCTTAAAAAAAAAAAAATGCTGCAAATCTGGCAAGTAAGAAAAAGATCTCGTTTTCACCTAAGTTGTTTTGCTAGGAAGACAGAACCGGTTCACAGTTATCTAAACCGCCGATGCTTCTATGGGGGGCAGGGATCCTTTTCCTTAATGATTAACCAGAAGGCTTTAGAGTATTTTGCTGACTGTCCCTCCCACCAACTCCTTGCCACAGTCCACTATCCCTTGAGCTCCCAAACCAGAGTCCCACCTACTCACTTCACGGTTTAGACAATATTCTGTGTCTTTCTTCCGATCCCGGCTCTTTCAAACAGAGGACTCTGCCTACTGCTTCACTTCCTCAACCGTAGTCTTTCAGATGGTTGGCGAGTTCCTCCTCACTTAAGGGCTACAGTGTGTCAGATTTTTTGTGCTGGGTTGTGCAGTGGAACCAACTGTGGGGCTTAATGAAAAGACACACCGATGTCAGGTCACACCCCCAAAGGATCAGAGGCTCTGGAGGCGAGGACCCAGCATCTGCTTCAAGTGGACTAGGAGAACCCATGTCTCCACAGGTCGGTCCTCTCTCCTAGGTCACCCATGTCCTCCTGGTCTGGCTCAATGGCTTTCCCTCTTCCACATTCATCTTCATGGCTCCTTACGACCTCCCCCCACCCTTCACCTCTCTGGCATTCCTCTCTGGCTCACCTCTGACTTCTCTGACCTCCACACTGCCTGCTCTCTCTTTTCCTGTTCCTACAGCTCCCCAAGATTATGCCTTTCCACTTATTCCATAAAATTCACCACCCTGCAGCCCACAGAGATCCCTCGCCTCCGTCCGCCGTACCACTGGGCATCGGCACGCTTTCCTCCCGTGGTTCTCTGCTCTTATCTCTGTACGTCAACTACCTTAACTACTTCTGTGGTTTCAATTACTGAAATGATGAGTGGACTCCCCAAACAAAAATTTCCATTCCGAACTTCTCGCTTGAATATGCATCTCCTCCTTTCAGCAGACCACAGGATGTCTGTAAGTGGCCAGCTTCCCATCACTCACAACTCAGTCCGCGCATCCTTTCCAAAGCGCACTGCCCCCCGTGACTGCTCTAGTCTCCCTTGAAGGAACTTGGGATTGGAGAAAACAGAAAGGAGAGACCTGCTTAGACTTCACAGTCATGCTCATCAGGTGGCCTCTCCTACCCAAGAACCAACTGCCAAAACAGTCCAACTTAAGATCTACCCGCAGGCTACAGCTGTGTCCCCTTATCCATGGGGGATTAGTTCTGAGACTCTCCCACCCCCTGTGGACGCCTGAATCTGGAGATGCTACCAAACCTTCTAATTTAATGCCTTTTCAATGTTAACGAAGCACTTATCACACACTGTGGCCTTAACTTTGGCAGTTTGAGGTGTGACAGAAAAACTGGTGTGAATTTCTTTTTCCTTCTTCTACAATTTCATGGGTGGAAAATTGGTTCTCACCATAGATTGTGGCCACGTCAGCATACAGATTCTTTTTCTTCCTTTAAGTAGAAAACTTTCACCTTTTCGTTTAGAGGAAGCAGCTTATGGCTCTCTGCTGGAATATCTGAATTGTCAACATGGCTACTCTTATTCTTTGGGGCCATTATTAAGTAAAATAAGGGTTACAAGCACTGCAAGGCTCCAATAATGGATAAGAAAAGGCTACTAAATGACAGACAGGCGGCCGGCACATACAGTATGGATGCTAGAGAAAGGGACGATTCACGTCCCAGACCAGACGGATGGTACGACATCTCATCTCACTACTCAGAAGAGCTCGCGATTTAAAAACTTACGGACTGTTTATTTCTGGAATTTTCTATTTAATGTTTTCAGATCACCATTGATCTTGGGTAACTGAAACCACAAAGTAAAACCACGGCTAAAGTGGGGGATGGGACTCGTGTGCATCTGTCTTGCTTCCCTGCAACTTGGAGGAGCTCCTTTCCATGGTCTCCCTGTTCTGTGTTCTTGTCTCTGTTCCCGCAGTCCCAGGCCACTTGAACATCTTTTTCTTCCTCTGCATGTATCCTTTAAGAAGCACAAGCTCTACTGTCAGTGAGGCCCACAAGCATCTGTCTCCTCGCTGTACTTACAGTCATCGTCAGACCACGCCGCTGAAACGGACTCTCCTGTTTCATGCTGGATGCTTTTAGTTCTACAACTTGACTATAAGCTGCCTGAGGGCAAAACTCACCCTACATTTCTGTTTATTTCCTATCACAGTACTCAGCATGGAGTCTGGGGAAATCTGGTTAATAGTCCATCTATTTCTAGGAGTCATCTTAACATTATATATGTAATCATTGAAATACCCAATAATCCAAATTCCGAATACACTACTTGATTATTTCAGTATTTTATGGTTTATGGTATTAGCTATATTATTCCTCATTCAAAAAATTCTTGAAGGTATGATGTCTATAGGGGCAGCCCTCCATCCAGCCACAGGACAATGCAGCAAAGCTCCAGAAAGCCACACAAATTTCTAAATATGAGCCTACAGGCAGGAGTGTCGGATCAGATGCAGACCGGAGGAAAGTGAACTTGGCTTCTGTCTCTTGGGAAGGGTTATCAAAGCTATGCTCGCAGCACCATAGGATGCGGCTGCTAGGGTTCCCAAACGTTATCGGGTCGTCCTCATCGGCAGAACATTAAGTATCAGACGTGACCACTACAGTTCCAGGCTGCACAGACCCAGGAAAACTGAACTTGAGCAGGTGATTTATTTGCACCTGCAGATTTGGGAAAGCAGCTAGGAAAGCTGGCACAGGCCTTGAGTTTTCTATGATACAGCTCCATGTGCATGAGTACTAACAATTAGCACCTCACTGTGGCTCTGCTCCTGTGGCAGCTACCCGCAGCACCAGGAAACTCTCCTGGACCGAGGAAATATGCCCTCTCCAGTAATTCCTCCAACTGGCATTCCAGGGAGATGGGGAAGCTTGGAGGAGCCCAGTGAGCGGGGCCTCGCTCAGGAACGGGAGCCAGCAAGCACTCCCAACGACTCACTGAAAAGAAGTGCTTTCCTATCAGCAGAAAGCGTGCCCCGCGGTGGGCCCGCCATCACAGCGCAGCCCTGGCACAAGGCTCCGGAACTGGCACGTGACAAGACAAACAAGGGCTGCCCTTTACAGACTTGTTAACAGGGCAACGCACACACATGAACTCACGTGCGTGTGCGCTTGCTAGCTGGCTCACATGTACTTACACGCTCACCAGCACAGGCTCAGCCAGCCCCTCCCCTGGTCATTAGCATAAGTAGCTTTCCGAGAGGAGGAGAGCAGGGACCCCTGAATAAAGCGGCAGTGGATGCTGGAAGGTGGAGCCATTAACGAGGGCATTAGGACAGGCGGCCACTGCAGATGCAGAGCCGCGCACAGGAGGTCCTGCCTGCAGCCCAGGAAGGGTGTTGCCTTGGCTGGCACCCTCAGAGCTGTCCTCTGGCTGGGTGCTAAGCCTTCCCCTGACCTTCCGACTCAGAGGGCTTGATGTAGACAGTGATCCCATCAAAGAAATCCCCTCCTAAAGGACTCATTTTACTAAAGGGAAGATTTGGAAGCCTATTTCATACTGGGAAGTCGTCAAATCCTAGAGGTCGAGGGAGCTATCTCCGATTTCAATTCTCTTTCTTATGGAGACGCAGAAGAGCAGCCAGAAGGCACCACCAGGACCTGAGGGCGTCAAGACAGACTGGAGGGAGCACCGGTTCTGCTGGCCCTCTGAGTCTGTCTGTGAGACTTCCAAATTCCAAAGCTCAAACCCACTTGGGAAGTGTGTGTGGGGGGGGGGGGACAGGTAATGAGACTTAACCACCTGTCCTGTTTGGTGTCTTCCCCATTCCACAGGCAGATTCTGAAGCTCATTACTGACACTGTTACTTTTAATCAAGAAAAACAAGTTGAGACATATTTACCATTGACCACTTCAAAGAGAGGACTTGGCAATCAGGCAAAACAACAAAGGAACATTTCTTAAAAGTGTAAGGATCTGAGTGTTCACACTTCTTAACCTCCCAGAAGCCACCCTAAGAACCAAGCAACTGCAGATAATAATTACACCCTCGAAAACCCAGCAAAGGTAGCACAGATGGTCTTCCTCCTCTTGTTGCTCTAAATGCTGCTTTTGGGCCAACAGAGCTAGGAAGAATCGCCAAGGCCATGTTAAATAGTGCTTGGATTAATTACGCTTGAAAGTCTCTTATCCGAGCACGGCTAAGACCAAACAATTGAGTTTGGGAATGAGTGTGGTTACATATTTTTCCTTAATGGCTTCCTGAACACCCTGGTTAGGTCTTGTCCCCAGGGGGAAATTGCCAGTTCGAGTCATAAAATGTGATCAATGTAGATCAAGACCCCGTACTAAGTGTCTAGGATGAGAGAGGAGAAACATTATTTATGCAAACATGCAAACATACAAAAAAACTCATGTTATAAAGCACTTCTGTGTCCTTCCTGAAGCCACACCCACCCTCCCTTTACCCCCTGACCTCTCTGCTCATCCCACCAAAACTTTCAGCCAGTAATTCTAATCTTGGAAGGGGCCAGAACAAGAGAAAACTTCAGAAACTGTTTCCATAGTTTCAAATTCCCACATTAGACCATGGTAAGACTGGCGGAAATCAAATCTGGTTGGTTAATGGAGCCAACTTCTTTGGCTTCAATAACACAGAGGCTACTGGGGTTCTGGCCCTACTGGTCTTTACTTTTGAGCTCCTGTATGTAATGCAGATTTCAAAACTCACTGGCTGCTCCAATGATTTGCATTCATTTGCACCACAAACATTTACTGAGCACCTACAGTATACAGCATCGCTCCTAGGGATACCCTCACCCCTCACTGCTGGTAGAAGCGACCCAGCAGTTCCCACTGGGACTCTCTACATCACACTGATCTAGGTTGTCACATCCCCACAATCCTGAGCCCTCCTGCTCCAATGTCAGGACCTGTCTTTCTACTAAGAAGGTATGGTCACAGCCATCGGATCCCACAGTGTTTGAAAGTGTGACTCCGCTGTTGCAAACAGGGCTCAGCAGGCTGAGCAGCTGCCCTGCGACCTGTGGTGCTGGACCGACGCTCTGGTTCAATGCCCCCCATTCCCTGGAAGGTCTCATCTCAGGGTCTCACCTTCAACCCACACAGGACCCATCAAGTAAAGGAAACTTAGGGATCTTTGAAACTGAACATTGCTTGAAAGATTTATTCCCTCCCTCTGGGATGAAGGGCACGCTGTCCTGCAAATATGGATGAGCAAGTGCCAGAACCACCGAACTGGCCTGTACACAAGCCTTTCTTCTGTTCTTTGATGCTGTCAAGTTGACAAGACAGGATATGATTTAATTTCAACTGGCTCCTCTTAGGTGACCCAACAGGTTTCCCACATCCTCACTTGCCCTTTGTATTCTCGTTATGATTTCCCGGGCCATGGATCCTCGCTAGGCTGGGCCTCATGACTTTTCGAACTCCCCAGACGTAAGCGGCAGAAAGTTCTGGGGGCCGTGGACCACCTACCTCCCCACATCTTATCAAGAGGCGCCGAGGTGGCTGTGTGGACAGTTCACTGCACGGGAGGTGGCTCAGCCCAGCTTGCACATGGGCCAACACTGTCCTTCTACAGAGCCTCGTGCTCATGATGCTCTGGGAGTTAAGGTGAATCCCAGAGGGGACAGCTGTTCTTAATGGACTTATCCTTGGAACTCAAAGTCAAGGAATGAAAAAACCACCTCAGAGAAGTCTATTCAGCACCCTTAGCTCAGCTGCAAGTTGTCCTGCCTCCTTCCGACCCCAACGGGTTCCCTGTCACACATCAGTGGGAAAAATCCTTCTCCACCTAGGCCAACAGGAGAAGCTGGAATTTTGAGGATTCATCCAGTGGCTATTTGCAGGTGACACAAAGAAAGGTTTAAAGCCGCACTGGCAGGTGTGGATCACACAGAAATTCTACTGGTCCCAGAAGGAGAGAAAAAAAAAAAAAAAAGCCTGTGAATGATTTCAAAGTACCCACACGTGGGGAGGGGGATCCAGAAGCAGTGAGGAAAAACAGAAGGGGAAGAAAAGAACCAGGAAATTTTTCTTTTTTTAAGGAAGTCTCTTAGGCATCCACTCCCAGCCCTTTCAGCCGCTGGGATGGAAAGTGTTACTCAGCGGCAAGGCCTCTTGCTAATTGTGGGTTTTTATTTTTATTTCCTATTACCCTCTCGCACGCCTGATGAGATTATTTTACCGGAACTGACACAGCTGGAAGCAGCAGGCATACGTGGAGCCTCTGAGGAGGTGATGCAATTTCATTTTCATTGATCAGAAATCAGCAGGGCAGTAAGTGATGGGAAATTCCATTAGAAGAGAACTCACAAGCCATGAGCCTCAACTTCCTAGCCACACCCAGGACCCCCAGAGGTCTCGCCTTCCTCTGGACCAAGTCCACACTGAGCAGCAGATCGGAAGTGCTTTCCTCAGACTGGCAACAGAAGGACAAATGCCACGCGGCTGCTGGCTTGGCAGAGTCTGAGCGGGAGAGTGCACCAGCAGGCCTCCCTGAACCAACAGGGCACTTAGGTCTTCCCCGTGGCCTAGAGAGCAGTGTCCCAGGGACACAGAATATGATTCCTTATAACCAATCCCCACAGCCCAGCGTGACCCAGGCTTAAGGGATTCCTTTCCAAGTGTCAGCAAACAAGAAAAGCGGAAGCACCAGCTATAAATATGTTCCCCAACACAGATGGCTCTGAAGGCACCTACCATTTACTGAGGGCCTACTGTGCGCCAGGCACTCTGTCAGGTGCTCTGCACGCACTTACACCATGCTTCACCTAGTCTTCTAGGATGAATGTTCTTCTCTTCTCTCTCCCAGACAAATTAGGAGGCTAAGGGCCAGGAAGGAGAGGGAGAGAGATGGCTGATACTGATGCCCTACTAAGGGACACCACCAATGCCCACCAAGAGGTAAGGAGGGTTGGGAATGAACAAAGGAGCTCATGCTAGAGTCGCAAGAGATGAAGCTCTGATGAACTAGTCTGGGTTTTCCAGAGAGGGCAGACTCTGAACACCCACCTCCATCACACTTGACACTCCAAGAACAGCACCCCTGTGCACAGGGCTGGAACCACAGGGGACTTTCTCTTCGGAATGCATAGGATGGCTACTGTTTCAGCAGTTAAGATCCCCTCAAACTGTCTGATAAGCAGAGATTGCTTCACTCACCAAAGGCCTCCAGGGAAAACAGCAAGGAGCCACTCAAAAAGACAGATTCTACAAAAGGCACCACCAGCTAGGTGGGTCATCAGACCACCACTGGCCATTTTTCGACATAAAAGGCAGAACAGAGAAGCAGGCCACAGGCAGAAAATGAATACTTCTCCAAACAAATCCTTACCACAAAAATGGAAATTTTTAAATGCATTAGGGATAAGCAGGTCCCAAGCCAAAAATTATTAGTAAACTTCTATTGAGCACCTAATCAGTGGCTCAAGAAAGTATAATATAAAAGACGTGGAGCTGGGCATGGAGATACATACCTGTTATCCCAGCAACTTGGGAGGCTGAGGCAGGAGGATTGTAAGTTTAAGGCCAGCCTCAGCAGTTTAGCAAGACCCTGTCTCAAAAAAAAAAAAAAAAAAAAAGAAAAAGAAAAAGGGCTGGGGATGCAGTTCAGTGGTATAGCACCCCTAGGTTCAATCCCCTGTACTGAAGAATAAAATAAAGTAAAACAAAATAAAATAAAATACATGGACAGGGCCCCAGTGAGCTTACAGACTAGGTTGAGAATGGGAATAGCCATCATTTATTGGTACCGCTTACATGAATATACAATACATCATTATAATACTGAGGTCAGGGCAAAGGAAGAAAAAACAAAAAAGGAGAAAATTTTGAACTAAAAATGAAGGTTCAATGCATACAGGTAAGAATGTACATCAGGCCATAAATTTGGCTTTGAGATATCTAAAAGTCAAAAAGAAAAGCAACTAACATTGTTTTAGGGACAATTCACAATGTTCAAGAGAAAAAAAGAATGAGCTCGTGGTCAGAACTGCTTTGCCCCCATCATTTCTCAAATGCCAAAAAGGGGACAAGACTGGGAGCCAGCAGTGCCCACAACCCCTCTTCCTGATCTCTTTGGGGAGGTAATAATGAGAATGTGCAAGTGTGAGACCATCCAGTCTCACGACCTCTTTGACAGACAAGAATAATGACTCCAGAGTGTTGGCGGTTTGCCGAAGGTCAGACAGCTGGTCAGTGGCAGAGCGGGGCTGAGGGCCTGGGTATCTCACGCCACTCTGGCAGCGCTCCTTCTCCCACACACGGCTTTTCTCCACTCTCCTCCAAACTCCATGGGCCAGGTGGGGTGGGGAGGGGAGGACTCCATCTGCTCCAGATGCAGAGAGGCCTCAGGACCAAACTACTAGATGCACTGTGTACCTTCATGTGAATGCAAATCCTAACCAGTCAACTCTATGAAAAAGTCATGTCAGGGACAATCAGTAGATAATTCACAATCTGGGACTGGAGGATGTTAAAGAACGTGTCAATTTTGTTAGGGAAATAATGATAGTATGTTTTCATGTAAGAAAATGATGAGGTATCATAATATCTTTGGCCTTAAAATATTTCAGCAAAGTAAAAAAAAAAGATTAAACAAATATAGGAAAAGGTGAACTCTTAAGTCTAGTGGAATTATGGACAGGTTCATGATATTTCTCTCTACTTTCACACATTTTCTTCTTCCCTTAAAAGTTATGCTCAGCTATCAGGGACAACTTATGAAATAACAAGCACTGTCTAGAACTAAGCTACTTATGTCTTGAACTCACAAAATCAAGATAAGTCAAGCATTTCTGCAAAAAACTACGAGTTCTCCTTTCTTCAGAAGACAGAACGTCCATTCTCAGAATTCTTTCCAAACCCAGCTACCTCTACAGCTTGCTTTCAAAATTTGCCATCTGCCACCTCCACCCTCACCTCTGTCACGCTGCTAATACTACAGTACAAGCACTGTACCTGACTCATTTGTAAGTGGTAACTTTCACTATCCTTGCTGAGTAAAAATGAGTTTGTTTACTAATAGGAACCTCCTCTTGATTTAGAGCTCAGAGACCAAGTCTGATTAAGAAGAAAATGCACCCATTGATGAGTTAAAAGCTAATGCCTTTTGATTTAAGGGGTTAAAAAATATTTTTAGGCCTGGCAATGTGGCACACACCCGTAGTCCCAGTGACTCAGGAGGCTGAGGCAAGAGGATCACAAGTTCAAGGCCAGCCTGGGCTGCTTAGGGAGAACCTGTCTCAAAATAAAAAATAAAAAAGGTCTGGGGATGTAGCTCAGTGGGAAAGTGCCCCTAGATTCAATTTTCAGTAACAAAAAAAAAAAAAAAAATTAACACTTTCAGTGAATTTACAAATAAGGAGATATTCACTAAGCACTGTTTGGGAGCTCACTGTCTTTCATCTCAGCATGAATGCTTTATGAGTCACCTAATTGCTCTGTAAAGGTTGCACGGAGCTGCTTCCTTCCCATTGGGCTGGTTCTGTCCTGTTGATCTGTAGGTAAATGGCCAATGTCAAGTGTGCTTCTGGTTGTAAGTGGCCCCCACACGCCATCACTCAACAGCTCCCCACTCCAACTTCAGCACACCCACCAACATGCTGTGGGCTCCTGGGAAATACTCTGCGATAGACTCGCTCACACTAGCATCAAGGTCTGACCGGAAGTACAGCTGCACCCAGCACCAAGCTCCCCAGGAACAAATCACAATGCTCCTTCGACTTACACGACACTTTATACATGTTCAAACACTCATATGCACTTCTCATTTGACCTCCAACAATCTTTTAAATAGACAGAATGGGAATCAGACTGCAGACTTTACAGGCTTAAAAAATTTTTAAACTTTATTGTGACTACTAGAGTCACACAGGTCACACAGCTGGTGAGGAGCAGAGCAAGGACCAGGACTGTCTCCAGGCTCCTACTCCAGTGTTCTCTGTATAAAGACAGCGTTTCCTCCAGGAGAGTCACCAACTCTCCGAGAAATAGGAAGGATAAAGACAGGTCTACTTGCTGCGCACAGAAAACCCCAAGCCTCCAAATCCTTCAAAAACACTTTTCATCTAAATAAGAGGAAAAAAAAATAAAATAAAATAAGTGCACCAAAGACCGAAAAAAAAAAAAATTTTTTTTTTCCCACTGATCACACCTAAAAAGCAGAGTTACAAATACAGGTTTTGCCTCTCTACTCCAAAAGGCCAAAATCTGAAACAATTTTTGAGCATTGACAAATGATGCCACAACTGGACAATGCTATACCATGAAACAAAATTATTAAAAATGTTGTCTAACATGACCTTTAGGCTATGTATCTAAGTGGTATATGAAAAATAAATGAAGTTTGTCTTTAGATGTGGGTTCCACCCCTGAGATATCTCATTGTATCAGTGTAAATGTTCAAAAAAAAAAAGTGAAATCCCAAACACTTCTGCTCCCCAGCACAGGATACTCAACCTGTTACACCAAAGAGGGAGCCATTCCACACCGGGAGAGCACTGAGGGAAAACACCAAGCCACGGAGTTTTACATAGATGGGAGGGTTGCAGGGCCCGGAAAACAAATTCAAGGACGGACGTGCCAAATTCCAGCCCCCCTGCCCTAAAAAAAAGCGGAAGACGTGAGTGGGTGAATGTAACTCCTTCCAAAACACCCTCAACTGAGCAGACAACACTGCTGCTTCAGACAGTCTGACCTCCCAGCTCAAAAAGCTACTTGCAAAGTGAAGTCATCAGCAGCTGGCTTCTCACAGCTACTCATGAAGGAGGCTGAACCTGGAAGAGCTACTGTGTGTGCAGAGGGAGACCAGGGGAGTACGACGAGGGCGGTATGGGGCAGAGTAACTGTCTGGCGACCTAGTCCAAGTGCACATACCTATGTAAAACCAAACAGGGAAACCGGCACCACGGCCATGGCAAATGTCACCTATCCTGCAGACGAGAGTAGTTTCTGGAGCCCTCTGACCTATCATGATGGAAAAGGAAATTTGGTGTCCATTTGGCAGTCAGTGAGTCAGACTGAGCTCCATGGAGCTGAGGCAGTCTAGGCAGGGGAAGGGTGAGGGGCAGAGTACAACACAGCGACGGGACCCCTTGACATCTGCACTGGAGGGAGGGTGACCTCAGAGGCTGGATCCAGAGGGAAGGGCTACCGCGCCACAGTGCCTTCCCAACCCCAGATGAGAGGTCCATTCTCACGGGCTAAGCTCAGAATGGAGACCAATCATCATTCCCTGGGGCCCTTCCCTCGCCTGCATGGGTCCACCCCCTCCCCAGCAGAGGGAGGAGAAAAACCTTGCTCATCGCGCCAGCGGCCTCCAATGACGGTTGAATCTTATCATCACTGCCCTGGTCAAGCCTGTGACAGCCACCAGACTTATATCTTGCTGCCCAGTCAGTAGGGCCTGACTTCCTGACCCTCTCTGGCATGGTTTGGGGCTTGAACCCTGTGGGCAAAAATCCCAAATACCTGTGACCCCTTTGCCTGTACCTGTTTGCACTTCTCCAAGCTCAGGCCTCAGCCCTCCCAGTATCAAACAGCTGCTGGCTGCTGGCTTCCCTCTCTGATCAAGTTTTACTTCTGCCTCCTCCCGGGCAGGCACCAGGATAAGAAACCACTTGCTGCAGCCTGCCAAGAAGGGCAGGAAGGTGGAGTCTGCCAACCAAGTCACCTTCTCCTGATCCAGGGTTTGCTCTGCCTCCTCCTTCCCCATTCCCCTGGGACCCCATGAAACTCATGTTCACCAACTTTAAAAATTCACTCCTGAGATGTGCTAGATGGCTTCTTGATAGAGGTCAATGTCATTTGGGTCCAGTGCTACCTGTGTTGTTGGGACCTGTATGACAGCCTGTGGTAGGGCTGAGTCAAAGGGGTTAAGCCTCATGATGGTATGCAGGCTCACCCCCAGGGCTCAATGGAAAATATATATATACTCTGCACTTACAGGTTTATTTGTGTACGTGTGCACATGTGTATATATGTGTGTGTACATAAATACACATACGTGTATCATACATAGACATACACATGCAATTCTCTTATTTAAAAGAAAACCTAATAGAACAACTGAAAGAGGAACAACACCATAGAAAGCCACCCCCGCCCCTCCGCCCACACACACACACACACACACACACACACACACACTCTCACACACAGGCAAGACCTTGTCCCAAAACTTCCTGGATGAATTCCACTTAATACTGCTGAACCCCTAATAGTCCCTGCCTACTGGCCTGCTCTAGGGGAGTGGACTCCAGTTGTTGGAGAGAGAACTGAACTTGTTAGCTTCATTTTGCAGGAGGAAAGGGGAATGTAAACATTAACCAGACCAGAGACAGCAACCAGTGATATGATCTCAGGCGGCACCAAAATCTCTCCCCAGCATTGTCACCCAATGCTCAACTATTTAACTTGGGACACTCACTGGTCCATGGGAACCTGAATCCTAGAACTCAATGTCCCTGGATAAGTGGTTTCTCTCTCTACAAGTAGAGCACGGATCACAAAACAAGTGTGACAAGCCCCAGGAACACCCCTTGCACAGGGCAGAAGAGTGGCCAGCTTTGACAGAATTCCACACCCCAACCTGTCCCCCAGGGAGGGCAAAAGTGGGGTCCAGAGGAATGGCGGTCAGGCCCAAGGCAGGGACCACACAGAATTTTCACTCTTAACATTCAAATTCCTGAGTCACAGTTGAAACCCCACTGCTGTAATTGTTTCATACACTCTCCGCACACACACAAAAAGACGCCTTTAAGAAGTTACATTAGCTTCCAGATCCGCTGTTTAAAACCCTTCCTTCTCCTGGGCGCTTTAAGATAAAAGCTGTTTGCCTCACTGGCCAGCTGTCAAATTCCGGCACTTGCTTGGGCTGTGACCAGAGCAGTCTTCTACCCAGCTGTGGATGGCACAGGCCCTGCCAGCAGAGCAGGGGTTAATGGAAGCTGACCGCAGCACAGTTGTTAAGGTAATCAATACCACTGAGATACTAAAGCAGCATAAGCCACAATATTGATTGCCAAGCAGATGATAAAACTGTTTATTATGATAATTGCAGGGTCCCTGCAAGATGCTCCTAGCGCTTCCTAAAGCTGTTTACAAAACTAATAAAGATTTGCCATTTCAAGGTCTTTCATTCTAAACCATCCCCCTGTGCCAAACTCCTACCCCCTAGCCCTCCACCAAAAAGCAGGCCTGGTCCCCAGCAGCGGCACGTGGCCTGTCCTGGATGGAGCACATGGTTCAGAACCCTGAAGAGGACTGTCTTCCTACCCCCTCACCCACCCCCTACTCTAGGCAAGAGGACGGAAGCACAGCCGTCAGACACTCAGGACGTCCAGAGTTCCTCCTTGGAGCCTGCCATGTGATAATTACGAGTCTTTATTGATGGCGGGGGGGCTGACATCCATTTGTTACAACACATTGAAGAAACCACACTAGCTTGGTTGGTAATTAAAACTTCTCTAGAGGACTTGGTGGCCATGGAACTAACTGAACCCAGTCAAACATGGATTCTAGAATGCGGTTCCACCAACACGACTCAGCAGTGCCTCCGGCTGCTAAACTGGGCTCAGATCCCAAGTTCTATCATGCCCAATGCACCAGTTTGGTTTTATTAACAGTGAAAATTAACTACTTCTTAGTCACAAACGCAGCCATCTGCTTTGATACAGACAGCACGTCACTGGCATTGTGAGGCTGTTCAAGATGAACTGGAACGAGGAGCTTCTTCTCCAGTAGGTATCTCACAGGGAACAGGATGTTCTTCAGACTGCTCAAGGGAAAACCACTTAGTCCTGAGATGAGGTGGCAGAGGTACTGCAAAGTTTGGCAGAGTATGAGGGAGGATAAAAAGGAGTCCAGGTGTCCGGCAGAGTCCACAAGGCCTCCTTACCAGCTTCAAGACAAGCCCTGCCCTTCACTGAGCCTCAATAACCGTGGCTCAATCTATGGCAGCCAAGAGGATTTCACCCAGAGAGAATCTGAGTGAACTTGGCCTTCAAAACCACACTTGTGATTCAGGGGAAACTACTGTCAGGACAGGTGGGTCAAAGAAAGATGATCTGGAGGCAGCCCCTCCTCCTTTATTTCTCCCTCTAATCAAAGCACAGAGAAACTGCTCACCAGCCTGTCTGCCTGGCCACCACCCCCTCAGCTTAGGCATGGGGGCGCTATACCCTTCCAGGTCTCTCCCTCTCTAGCTGCAACCAGCAGCCCTGGGAGGTCACTGCCCAGAGAGCATGCCTGTGCACACACATGCACGGTTTAATTGCAAGGACTAGTAGAGACATGCAGCTCCTTTGTAGACACCTGGGTTGGCCCTACCTACTCCCAATCACACAGAAATCAGAAAACTGGAGCCAGTTTTATGTAAAGTGTAATGCTTTTGCCAAAGACCTTGCCATGAACTCACAGATACCACAGCATGGCTGGAAGGGATGCACCAGGGATTAGTTTAACCTGGTTACCTGGCTCTTGCAGGAACTATTTGGCAACCAGGAATGGCCAGAGGAAATCTGAGGCTTCCTTACTTTTGCACTTCATGAACAACATTCTCCCAGGAAAAAAAAAAAAGGACAAATAATCACCATCTATAAAACTCAGGCTGGACACTCCACTCATTCACATATACTCCTGGGGTCCATGTTAACAAGTACCTCTATGGATTTTAAATACCAAAAGTAAGTCTAATATTAAGTATGACTAATTCCACTGCTACCTTTTCACCTTACTTGCACATATTAGTTGTACTTTCAACAATAACTTCAACAAAAAAATATACCCTAAGAATGATACGGTCCACACTTGGAAACGGGCCCGCAATGGCCAGCCGATCCTGCCTAAGTGCTAAGAACCATTTAGGAGCATTGTAAACCATTAGGGCCATTAGCTCTAATTTGACCTCAACAAAATAAATCAACCTGCTAGGAACAAATTTAGAAGCTTTCCAAAGTCAAGTTCTCAAACCCTGAGAGGTTCACAAGCACATGCAGGGCAGGGAACAAATGGCAGGCCTGGAGCTACTCCCTGCTCCCACCTTCCCTGCCGCCAGCCGACGAGGGCATGTGTAGCTGGGCAGTGGACTCAGGATCCTCTCAAGCCACTGGACCATGAACTGTGACCATCGAGAGACAGCACTCGAGTTGGAAGCCACTGGCCATTGCTGTTTAAGTGAGTGGGCCTATGCCTGTCTCCAATTCACTCCGTGTACCTTTCCCTTCTACACTGATCTCAAGGTCCACTTTGAAATGAATCTTGGAGTCATCTGCAAAAATATCCCGGTTGGCTTTTAATGGTGCTGATTCTGAGCAACCCGTCAGCATCCACCCAGCCATTCTGTCTTCAAATGGGCAGGTATGACACCATGAAGAAGCACGATTCCCCCACATTCATACGAGTGTCAACACAATAAATATTTTCTCCAACCAAAATGTATAGCCATCATCATGCCCTATAAATCTAAATTGCAAAATTGTTGTCATTTTGCATCTTTATTCTCCACTGATAATTATCTACAGCATTTTTCAATGCTGATGGCACTGCCTAGACGGAGAAGCAGGAAGTGCAACCAACTACGGACCATCGAATTCCGCCAGCTGACGGGGAAGCAGGCAGTCGGCATGAGGAGGTCGACAATCCCATGTTTATTTAAACGATGAAGGCATGCTGCATGACCCCTGCACTCGCCTTTACAGGATGCAAGGAAGAAAGCAGCAGCAAAGGTACAGGTGAAACCAGTGAGCAGGTCGGAGAACCAGGAGGCAGCACCGAGTTCTGTGACCCAGAAGTCTGCATTGCTACAAGCTGAGTAATCCGTGCCAGCTCCACCCGACATGAGTTTCCAGGTATCAAATTATATGTTAATTACGCAAATGTGAAGTTATATGAGGGGAAGTGGTGTTAGTCAGCACCCAGGGGGTGGAAGTTCAGTAAAACTTTAGCTTTGTAAAGCATGTTTCATGCACAGGCCTGAGGCTCCTCTGGCTCAGGAAGAGAAGAGGAATTCGGAGTTGCAGCCCAGGCTCTCCACATCTTCTCCTCTCAGGGCGCCACAGCCAGGACCCTGGGCCTCTCTGGCTGAACCTTTCTACCCTAGGACACAGGCTGCTTGCCTTCTGTATACATATTACACAGAGCAAACCGTGATCCTTCTACTCCCAGCTCTGATTCAGCCAGTCAAAGGGCAGGGAGGAGCAGTTCCCCCAACATGAACGAGGGGAGAACATCAACACCCTGGCACTGACCCTCAGCAACATCTGAGGTTTGGGATGGCACTGTGCTCTGCCAGGCCTGGCCTCCAAAGTCAGGGAGACGCGTCGTACCTGTGAGGAGATCGAACTGGGAGTTCTGAAACTGTTCCCAAGCCCGTGGCTCAGACTGCAAGAACCTTATCAAAACGACACATCATCCCCCGCCTCCGAGGCCCCCAGCAACTGGGAACTGATCTTGCTCTGATTTAAAGAGGGAGAGCTATGGGGAAGTCCAGGCCTGTCCCAACCAGTGAAGGGCCAACAAGAGGAGCAATTAAGACCTGGCCATGATGCTCAGGGATCGCAGGAGAGAGCTGCCCAGAAGGGCTGCACACTCGTTCTTCTCAGCCCCTTGCATGTAGATAATTTTTTTTTTTTCTAATACTGCACCCAATAGGAAGATATGGGATTGGCACTAAAATAACACCTTGAAGTGGGTCAATAATAAGGAAATCCTATATGCAGGATAGCTTGTCCAATTTCAGTATTAGTATAGTACTGGCACAGCATATGATCAATGTAATAAGGTATTCGTATAGTATATGGTGGTGCTAGAACAGTGGCTTAGAACGTGTGCTCTGGGTTGGCATTCCAGCCGAGAAGCCATTTTTAAAAGCTGCAAGTTCTTAACCTGCTTTGGGCCAGCAGACATGTAATGGGCATAGGTATCGTATTTGCCCCATCTGGTTGTTAGGATTACTGAGACTGTGAAGTATTTAGCACCATAGATGCTGAATAAGTGTTAGCCGTTAATATTTATACATACAAACACACACAGAAAAAGAACATGTTCTCGTTTCATTTGTTTAACAATCCAACTAAAAAACCTATCCTCATTTTTAAGGCTTGGAAAAGCAGAGAAATTCGCCAGCCATCATATACCTCAGGAGACAGCAATTCCGGGCCTGCAAAAGTACAGTAGTCCTTCCTTTATCTGCAAGGAATGTGTTTGAGATGTTCCTTGGATGCCTGAAACACCCAGGTACTGAACCCTAAATATACTATCTTCTTTATATTTAGAGCTATGATGAAGTTTAATTTATAAATTGAATGTGATAAGAACTTCACAATAAGTAATAGAACTAAAATAGAACAATGATAATATGCTGTCATAAAATTTATTTAAAACTTATGAACTATTTATTTGTGGAATTTTCCATTTAATATTTTCAGACCATGGTTGACCTGCAATAATTAAAACTGGAAAGCAAAACCACAGATAAGAGGGACCACGGTTCTTAGACTTCAGTCCAGTGTCTTTTCCATCATTATTTTCCAGTCTGCCGTGCACACAACTCCAGGCCAGATGATTCTTGGTGATATGCGGGCGAATGTTATAATTCTAATCATTATCTATTCAATGTTTATTTGAGTCAATAGAACCAACACATATCTGTGATTCCTCAGATATCACGCTTGGGATGATGTAAAAGCAGGTATTAATGGTATGAACAGGGGCGCCCCCTGAAAGAGCAATGTCAAGCACACAGTACAGTACAGTACAGGTGGTTCAGAGATATAACCAAATGGACACCCCACCACGGGGGAGCTCTCTTTCCAGCTCAGAAGCCAAGGCAGAACTGATCTTCCCAACACTCAACCATGAAGTCACCGAAGGTGCATTCTGGTGTCTTCTCTGTACCCACCTTACCCTTGCTAAGCTCCACCTCCAATGCAAGGGCTTCTCTGCCTTCCTGCAGGCTTCCGGGGAAGGGTCACGTGAGAGGTTATCAGCCGTCACGACCTCTTCTGTCATCAATAGTGCTCTGCCTCTCCCATCCCCACCCCCCGCAAGGACCCCGCAGCCAGGCTGGCCCCCCACACTCCCCGATTAATGCCTTTCTCAGTGTGCAGCTATCACAAGAGGGCTGCTGAGTGAGGGGACCTCTGGGTGACCTCTGCTGACAGGCTCTGCACCCCCTCTGTACACTGATCTAATGCTAGGCGGGGTAATTAGCGACCAAGTAGTAATTGCAGCTTCTAACGATGCTGAACCAAGATTGCAAAAATTCCCCCTGAGGCCTCTACTGGGGACCCCAACCCACACTGAGTTATCTGCTCTTGGCTGAAAGGAAGGACTCAGCAAAATTTCTAAGGGAGGCCAGCACCATTCCAGGTTTTAATTAAAGCGGGACTCGGGTAAGGAGTCAGAAAGCTACAAAAGGAAATTAGTAAATAAAAGAAAGTGGCTACGGAAGAAATCTGGGGCTTCCCTGGAGGCGTGCACTAGGGAAGGTAGGAACTCTCCAGGTAGATGGCCATGCCTGAGAAACTTTCATCTCGGCCACAGAAGGAACACACCAAGTGCCCTGGAGAGGCGCCAGAAAGAAATGCACAAGGGCAGGACACCCACAGACAGGGCTACTGCTCTGCTCACTACCCCTGCCCCCCCAAGTCCAGCCCCATCACCCACTTAACACAAAACCACTCCCTTCCCCAAAGAATGCATATGCCTCACCATTCACCCTAGAAGGTACCAGACTCTGGGCCCTGGGGTCAACCCTAAGGCATGTGCAGTACCATCTGCTGTGATCTGGTAATTCCACCAGACCCGTCCAACAGGCCATCTCCTCCAGCAACCTACAGGTGTGTGTGACGCAGTTTAGGATAGTGCACAAAGTCCCCACTGAAACACCGAGGCAAACATTTCCCCCTATAGTAGATAATCCTCACCCTGGCTCTAAAAAACAAACCCTTCACCTGAGCAGGACAGCAGGAGACACCCGCCAGCTCAGCAGCAGCTGGCTCATCCTTCCCAAGCAAACTTTATTTTTCAAGCCCACCTCCCACTCCAGTATCCTCTGCCTGCTTTCTATTTGAAAAGCCTCTGCATGACACCGCTGCTACCCACCATCTCTCTGGAAGCTCTCTTCAAGCAAAGTGGCGGGTTCAGGGGGCGCAGACGCTGTCCCATGTGGACCAGACATGCGCCCATCTGATGACTTCACACACTTCAGACTTCATTCCTCCCCTATTGCACCACCCAGTCTCCCAATGTATTGAAGGCACTTCTGGGTTGAATCCGGTTACAAAATCCAGGGTAGCAACTGCCGATTGCACTCATTCACCCTCCATTTCCCTCTCTGAACAATTAATATACTTAATAACTCCGGCCCCCACGACAGAGTCCTCAGACGCCCCTCGATTAACCTCTCCCCGCTACAAGCAGTGGGTCTCCACCAGCATTCTTCTGTTCCCTATCACTTAATCATTTTTTAATCCACAACAAGGACTCTGCGCCACACTGTGGTTTTGTTCTCTCTTAATCTTTTATGAGGGACCTTATCAAAAGCTTTTAGAAAATACAAGGGAAATTTGCCTACCAGGTCATCTTTATTATTTTAGAATTCTTTATGAAGAAATTACAGACTTTAACATTGTAAATGAATATTTAAGACTCAGCATTCACTTAGACATGCAAGTCTGACTCGGGTTATATTTAAGTTGCCGTATTGCTTCATCTTTAGAAAGATTCCTGTCTGCCTACTGGGACAAAATGACTCCCTTTCCTTACCCCCAGGTATGGTAGTTCCTGGAATTCCCCCAAGACTTTCTAGATCAGGTGAAACTGAGTATGTACCCAACACCAGTGGGACATAACAGTGCATTAACAGAACCTGTGGAGCCAGTGTATAAAAGCCATCCAGTCTCTTGGTGCAGTGGCGCATGCCTGTAATTCCAGAGGCTCAGGAGGCTGAAACAGGAAGATCACAAGTTCAAAGCCAGCCTCAGCAAAGGAGAGGCACTAAGCAACTCAGTGAGGCCCTGTCTCTAAATAAAATATAAAATAGGCTGAGGATGTGGCTCAGTGGTTGAGTGACACTGAGCTCAATCCCGGTACCAAAAAAAAAAAAAAAAAAGGTCATCAAGTCAAGGAAGGAGGGATACAGCAGTTTATGTGACTTCTGCTGTCTCCACCTTTCCCCAGGTGGATGCTAGGTAAGCAGCTGGCCCACAACATCTGCAGGGAGCCAGCCGCGTCTTCGTGACGTTGACACCATCTCTGTTCCCTCTGAACACCTGTTTGTTGTAGCTATTATTTCTAATTAGCACTCTGCAACAGATTCAGCCCTGAGCTCTGGGGCTGGTTTCCCCCTGATGGAACAATTAAAGATGCACAGAGGGAGGGGGATGTTTCCTGGTCATCTAAAAATTATTTTCTTGGCAGGCTTAAAAGGTAAATCACCTAGTCAAAGATATAACTCTTCAAGAGCTGCCTTTGAGCAGAGTTCAAAAGCCTTCTCATCAAGTAGAACCGTGGGTGAACTAATCCAGTTAACACCAGCACATCATCCTCATCACCAGAGGAATCCTCGGCCTTCCTCGTCCACATATCTGCTTCTAATGCTCTGGTTGGTCCAAGGCTGTGCTTGAGTCACCAAAAATGTAGACAGGGTTCCCACTCCTTAAGCCAAAAAGATGTTCCTGTCACTTCTCCAGAATATGGGACTGAAATTAACAAGTTCCAAGAAACAGTCTCAGATTCCAGAGTACTGGGTGATTCTTCATTCTTAAGGAAGACCATGAATGTCAAGTCGTAATCCAACATTTGTTAAAAGGGTCACCATAAATGAGCGGGCCAAGCTCTCTCCTCTATGCACAGCACCTTCCTCCCTGAAATGGGTACCCTGGAGGACGGAATGGGAACTGCGGGTCCAGGAACTCCATTATGGCAATGCTGCAGTTCAGCCTGGACTTAATGAGCTCTTGTAAGGAAACAGGAAGTCTATAAAGTAATTTAAATAACTTCCAGTCCTGAAATAAAGGAAATTAAACTGCTGGCACAAACCTCTCTGACGGACACCTTCTTTGTCCCTCCAATCACATCCACAACTACAGCTGTCATATTCCTCTCCCCAAGGCTGGCCCCCAAATTCCTCTAATATGAAACCTGAAGGCTGTCAGTCAGTCCTCAGAGCTCTGCAAGCTTCTGCAGAGACTATTAGCCAGGGCTGCATAGTCATGTGCAGCAAGGACACAGGAATCAGCTCAGAAGCCCGGCAGGAGTCCTGCTACTCCCCTGCAGCAAGATCGTGGGCAAAGGGGGCCTCAGCACCTCACCACGATATAGGGAAAGTCTGGTCCAGTCGAACAGATCTCCAAGGTGGTTAAGAAGGTCAAATGGGCACTCTGAGAACAGTGCAAACTGAAAATGCAAAGCAACGCTGGGATCATTCCAGCTGCCCAGGCCTCAGGCTCCAGAACCTCTCAATGCTCTGCTCAAGGGGCACTGTCCTGTTCCAGCCTTCCTCTTAACTATGAGCATTTATTCCTAACTTCTACTTCTCCTAAGCCCCTAAGTGTAGGTAAAAGGATCAGTCTGACTAGACATGGTTTCCTTAAGGGTAGGGTCTGTAGCCTTTCATCTTCTATAAGCCGATGTGTCCACAGCAATGGCAGGTCCTCCGTAAAGGGCTGGAACCCACAGTCCAGGAGGCCATTCAGACACTTCTCAAGCACAAATCTGTTCACAACGATCTGTAACTCTCTAGGAGACTAGGAGAGCCTCACAGCAAGGTAGGATTGGTAACTGGCTGTGGCTCTGCAAGGTTGGGGGTAGGTCTCCTCTCCGTACAGAAACAGCCCCAGATTCTGACATGCGTTCCCAGTGAAAGGCACCCGCTATCATGGTGGCAGTTTCACCTGGTAAATCGTAACTGCCAGATGCTAGAGACTGTTTCTGGCCATAATTAAGTTTACTTTATTGATAATAATCAGCCAGATACAAACTGGTCTGACCGGTACTCTGGACACAGGATCATCACAAAGACAAACTGAAAAGAAGCCTGAGGCCCATCTCTAGATATGAGACTGACAATTGGTGTAGTGGACCCTCTACTCCATGGCAAAAGCCCAGGGAGAGGCAAGACGCTCACTGTGGCCAAGAAAGCCACCTACTCTGTGCAGGGAGCAAGATTTGGTGCTCTTGAAAGAGAACCTGTGGGTCTTACTCAAAGGAGAGCCTCCCAAGCCACCACTGAAAAAGGAAATCACAAACGGAAATCTAACTCTGCCTTATACAAAGGTGCTGCTCACAGGCGTTCTTGGCCTTCACAGGCAGGCTTCGTGGGAGACCACGCCGTCACCCCACTGATGGCTGCGGGGTAAGATCTCTGTTACACATCTTAGCAGTCTTATTTTGAAGTTTGTGCTCTGTTTCATTCTCTTCTGCTGGCGCTGGGGATAGAACTCAGGGCCTCGTGCATGCTAAGCACCATACCCTGGCGGTCTCAAAATCACTGAGGAATTCAACAGTGCTGTCTTGCTCTGGGCCTGGGCAACCTGCACCATCGGAGGACTGTTTGAGCAATCGCTGTCTTCCCTTGAAGGTCCCACAAGTTGAGCAACCACGTCCTTTACCCTGCAGCGCTGCTCCAACTCTTGAGCAATCGCCCTTTTCCCTCAAGGGCTTCCCGGGGGGACTGCCCCACAACCTCTGCCCACCTAATGGTGCTTCCGCCACCCGTGTGTGTTTGTGGGGGCCAACTTGTTCTCCTGGCCGTAGCGTCTGGCTCATCCCTTCACAGTCAGATCACAACCAGAAGGGACACCACCAAGAAATGTCTAAGGTAAGGTCACCTCAACAGCAAATGCAGGGCACCTCCCCCAGAATCGTCCCTGGCTAGAGCAAAGCCCGACTTTGCCACAACGTACAGCAACCAGCAACCAAGGTATCTCTGGTCCTCTGTCAAATGGGAACCACCCGTGTACTCTTAAACGTATGTGTAACGCATTTAAAAAGGAGAAAAAGATACAAGTGAAATTAATGGTAATATGTCTTATTTAACCCAAATATCCAACATATCTCAAATGAACCAAGCCAGGTCTTACTAAGATAACTTCCCCTGTGTTTTGGTACGAAGCCTGGGAAATCCAGCATGTGTTTTACACTCACAGCACAACTGGCCACACCCCAGGCCTCTTGGGGCTCCCACACTGCTGTGGCCTCCTCTGAGGATGAGAGCCTCGTCTCAGCCGGCCTCCCTACATGACTCGCACTCGCTGTGCTCACCCGCAGACTCCACAGAACTCGCTTTGACTCCGGATTCTTTCCCACGGCATTTACAATTATATTTGGGTGACATGTCAAGAAGTTAAGCCGACTGGGCCTGAAGTTAACAGATTTTCAAGGAATTGTGTACAAGTTATCTGGTCCGTCAGATCTTCTCTCCAGGGCTTGTCCGCCATTAAACTAGACCCCTGGGGTTTCTGGATTTAAAATCCTCATAATCCCACAAGTTGAAAATTCACCATCTTCGTGACGACATGGAGTTAACCCTCTGCTGGCCACATAACCATCTCCATGTCGGTGTGTGACTGACTAGGAGAGACGCTCTCCTAGTGATCCTCCCCAGACTCAATCCTCACTGAATTATTTCTGCCCCAGTCACACACAGTGGACACTATATACACGAAATTATGAAATACCCAGGAACGATCAGCTGAGGTTGTGTGTGAGGAATCTTAAGGTAAAAACAGATGCAGGGCAAATCCACAGGCTTGGGAGTTACTGTATACAGAAGGAAAATTTCCAAGGGAGATAAAATTTGAGGCATGCTCACACAGCAACTGTTAACCATAAAACTTTGTAGGCTCAGTCCAGGTCTGAGCAGGACTGGTGGCTCAGGAACGACCTGAGCACAACAGAGAACCCTGAGTTAGTGAGCACCGGGCAGGTCAGATATGCAATAGCCCTGCGGCCCCAGGGTGTGGAGGGGTACACAGGAGCCAAAGAGATGCACACGGTAGCAGCAACTCTGAAATCAGCCCATCTCCTTCACCCTGGAAGCATGGGCTCCTCTCTTCCCTGCATCCGAAATGACCCTGCCTGGAGGAGCACAGGATCTGATCTAGAAAGCAACGCGGGCAAGGCAAAGGCTCGCCAATCCAGATTCAGACCCAGGAGCAGGGCAACTGGGGGCAAACGGAAACATCCAGAAAACAGTTCATTTCTGGCTCTCTGTTCTGGCTGCAGGCAAGAGAAGGTACACACAGAGATCTGGAGGAAAGGACTGGAATGGGCTGAGGCTGGGCTTTGTTCCCAGAGCCCCACAGGGGACAGGGCTGGCTCCCAAACCTAGAAATGCAAAGGGCTACTCTCCAACAGGTGGAGGGCTCACCCAGCTGAGTATCCTGGGCAGGAGCAGAGAGGGGAGCCACCATCTGTCAACACTGTCCTTGGTACTTCCCATCATCCAGGGCCCCTCAACCTGTCCCCAAGGCCCTGGGGAGAGGAGTGAAGGATGAAGAGGACACAGAGAGAGGAAGGAAGGAGGCGGCTCTTCTTGGCGAGCTGATGGTGTGAGTAGTGAGCATTAATTAAACAGCCATCTGGGAACAATGGTCTTTTCATATTTGGAGCCTGTTCGGCACAAAGCTCAGCTTGTTCTAGGGTGAGGACTCTGCTTTCCATTTTTTTTTCCTTACTCATTTCCTAGGGTTGTGGCAATGTCTGGCACCCAGCTCAACCCACGGAGTATCCCTTAACCGGGGGACGTGCCAGGCGGCCTCCTCCTTGACTTCGTAAGTGGCGGCATTCAGACACAAGAAGGGGCAACGGCAGGAAGCTTCTCTGTTTCAACCCTGTCTCCCAAAGAGCTCCTGGGTGTTTCCCTGAATAGCTGCCTAACCCACAGAAACACACACTGGACATTTTCATCGGCCAAACACCCATTTCCCTCTCAAATTACGCTAGACATGCCACACCCGACAGACGCAGGGCAAGGAGTCATGGGTCTAACAGACCAGCCAGAAGGCGCTCCAAGGCCTAACTGGAAAAGGACAGTGGACAGATGTCAGATCCTGCGATAACACCCTCAGCCACACTCTGATCCATTCCACTAAACCCCACAGACTCCTCTGGTGAAGGTAATTTTTTAATCTGGGAGTGAAAATGGGAGTAGGAGCCAACTCTGGGCATCTAAGATGTTCCTGACAATTTAACTAAACATCGCCTCACTCAGCGCTTTACGGCGCCTGTGGGCAGCCTCTACAGCAGCCCCCTGACCCTAGCTCCTGGCAGGCACATGCCTGTATCGTCCCCTCCCCTTGGCCATGAGCTGTGTGTGCAGCGACTTGCTTCTAACCAACAGTATACACGTGGAAGACAGCGGAAGAGATTAGGATGTCAACTGAGACGAGCATACAGAGACCTCAGTTCCTGTCTTCTGTACCTCCCCTCACACCTTCCAATGGAAGGCAAGTGCCATGTCCTGAGCTGCTCTCTGGAGAGGTACCTGGGGCTAAGAGCTCAGGGCAGCCCACACTGATCAAGGGACAGAGGCCCTCCATCTGAAAGCCCCTGACAACCATCATTTGAGTGAGCTCAGAATCAGGTCCCTCCCCAGCCAAGCCTTCAGATGAGACCACGGCCCCAGCCAATACCCTGACTGCATCCCCACATAAGCTCCAGGCAGAGGACCTGGTTAAGTCACAGCCTGATTCCTAAGCCACAGAAACTGTAAGATAAGAACAGCTCAAGCCACTAAATTGAGGGCTGATTTGTTAAGGCAGCAAAGGATAACTAAAACACCCATCCATTTTACAAATGAAGATAAAATTAGGGCCAATAAGTAGCAGAACGAGCATTCTCTCTTAGACCAAACTGATCTTGATGGCTGCTTCTCCCTCATACTTTGGTCTCATAGCTACCAAGTAACAAAACCTCCTGGGCCTCTCCATCCTCCTAGATGACACACAGAAACCTAAAACTCATGCCTTAAAATAAAGACACCAGATTCCTTCAGAACATTAGGGCTGAAAGAAGAGTGAAGAAATGATACAGTCTAACCTTCTCCTGTTCCAAGTAAAGAAAATGAGACCCACAGTCATAGAGAAACTGAGATGAACTTGAACCCCAGCTGTTAAGGCACATCTCTTCCAGGATCTGTGAAGCTTCAGCTTAGACATGCTGAACAAACTTCAATCTGCCGGCCAGGAAAATGCCATCAGAAACCCTCCTCTTCCCTTGTGGCAAAGCTTGAACCTTCTGTGGCAGCTGGCTCCCCATCTGGACATGGCCCCTGCAACCTGGCCGATTCTCCACCTGTCCCCACCAAGTTCATCCACACAGCAGTTGCCGGGAAAATCGGGGACGAGGTGAGGGGGCTCATTTACACAATGGCATATGCCCCCATCCAGCTTGTGCCGAGACATTCTGAGTTTACTCTGAAATTCCATGAGACAACGGAACAATGACAGCACCCCCACCAAGAGAGCAAAAGGGCACAGAGCTGTGTCAGAGTCTCCAGGAGGGTTCCACAAGACTGTACATCACTGAGATTTCCACCATTTTTACAAACACATACCACAGATGCTTACCGTAAGTATCATAAATAATTAAGGCTAAGTAGCCAAAGGACATTGTGTGAGGCATTCTTGCTGGTTTTGTAAAAAATTAGGTTCTCGCTAATTCACAAGACCAAATGATCTCCAAGAGGCTTCCAGACACTGCCACAGACCAGCGCCATGCAGGTGACTCCATGTTCTCTCTGACTTTTTGACATTTCTCTAATAATAATACATAGTTACCATTCAGATCTCAAAATATTAGAAGCAGCTTGTATGTTTACCACCTGGAAATAATCACTCAGTAAATTCTGTTATCCATACTGTGTTCTTTAGCCTCTCATATTTCTTTAATTAAACTGAAGTCCTACAGTACCCGCAGCCTCCTTTCATTTAATTCACATCACTGTTTTCCCACATTCATAACCATGAGACAGTTTTAAATAGCTACATAAGAACCTCCCATATGGATGCACCAGTTTGAATCAATCCCCTGTGAGATTTTTAGATTGTTTCCATTTTTCACTGTGACGTCTGTAATGAAATCTTTATTTATAAACTTCTTTTGTGCAATTCTAATGACTTCCCTATTACAGATGGAGTTTCCAGGTCATCCGCCCTGCTCTGATATTAAGGATAAATTAGTGTAAAAGCACCCAAAGCTTGCTGCCCTGGAGAAGCTTATGTCCAGCAGGTGGCCAATGGAGGAGGATACATTTTAAAAGTACCTACTAATTTCCAGGGTGACACGTGGTAGTGTCAGGTAAGAAAAGCAAATGGAGCAAGGGGAGTCAGGAATTCAGGGGAAAGCCACCAATTTAAATAAACTTTATTTGAAAGCTTCTCAATACATATTCCAAACTACTATGCAGTAAGGATATACCAATTTTTCTACCCATTCACCGGAATGGGTATTTGCTTTATGAGTTCTTTTTGTTTTTGTTTTTTCTTCAAAACCATAAAAAAATTCAGTCTAATAATTATATAAAAGTGAGAAATTAATCATTTGACTGTTCAAATGAGCAACTAGAATTTACTCTTCCTATGAGTTGACCATTCCATGCTCTTGGCCCATTTTCTACTATCTTTATGATCATTGATTATAAAAGCTCTTTATATATTAAGGATAAATTATAAGAGCTCTTTATATATTAACTGATAAATTATCAGTTACACATTCCAATAAACACATTTTTTCAGTTAGTTAGCTGCCTTTAAATTTTGCTAGTAATGCCCAGCCTGCAGAACTATTTTTAAAGTACAGTAAATCAATTATTTTGGTAAATCATTAGAAGTGTTTGGCCTAATATCCCTCCTTGCCATATATTCAGATTATTATTGACTTACACTTTCTTCTGTTTTGAGATTTTCTTTACTTATGTATTGCCAACTCACCTGTAATTTATGTTAACATATGCTATAAGGAATGACTCTAACTTGATTTTCCATTTATTTATCTAAAACTTCCTATAGCCATTTGCTGCACACTTACATAATATGCAATACTGCAAAATACTAGAGGTAGTAAAACACAATGGAGACCACTGGCTTTCCCCACCCCTGCTCCGCCACCAATACTAAGGATTGAACCCAGAGGTACTCCGTCACTAAGCTATATTCCCAACTCTTTTATCTTTATTTTGAGACAGGGTCTTGCTGAGTTGCCCAGATGGCCTGGAACTTGTGATCCTCTTGCCTCAGCTTCCCAAGTAGCTGGAATTACAGTAGGCACCACCACACCTGGCTGAGACCATTAGCTTTATGTTAATTAAATCATTCTTCCAGTCTGGGTGACTAGGCAAGTTACTTAAACTCTCTGAACTTTAGTTTCTTCATCTGTAAATGAACTATTAGAAGTGTCTACTCTGTACAAGTCTTATGAGGATTAAATGAGATATGTGCACTTAAAAGTGTTTAGCATAATGCTCGGTGTGTAGAAGTATTAAAAAACGAAAGCTATTAATTCCTCTTGCTCACTTGAGAGGCTGACTTCACCAGACCCATTTCTATTTGATTCTATTCGCTTAAGTGGTTGCTGTATTTTAACCAGTTTCTTGCAGTTGATGGGGAAGCTGATTTTTTAACAATACTTTACTCTGTAACTTAATTCCTTACATAAATTTAAATGTATATTTGGTGTTCTAGGAAGAAAATAACATCTACAGATAATTTTCATTGTTTCTTTTCAACCATTATTTGACTTGGGTTAGTATATTCCGCCAATTCAATAAGACAGGAAAAAGAAATGAGCATCCTGGGCAGTCTGTGTTTTGTTCCCAATTTCATAATACTGCCTCTCAAGGATCACTATTAAGTCTGAAGCTGTTGGCTGCTGGTTTCTTCATCAAGTGAATGTGACCTCTTTTTAGCTTAGTTTTCTAAAATTCTAAGCAAACTAGGAATAAGGAGAGAAAACACCAAATGCCTTTATTAACACATACTGTGTTTTCCTCTGCTATACTCACATGATTATTTCAAGAAGATATTTTAATATTTAGCCCTTCTTATTTTTCTGGGATAAGCCCTTGTGGTTAAGATTCTTTTGAAATATGGCTGAATTTAACCTCTGACTATTTCATCTGATATTTTTGTATCTGTATTCCTGCCTGAACTCAATCTTCGGCATTTTTTAAAAATTATCTTTGTAAAAGCACTGGTTCCCAGAGCTGTGCTAGTTTTGTAAAACCAACTGGGATGCTTTGTTTCTTTTGTTAAGCTCTAGAAAAGTCTATTTAGCAGGCAATTATTTTGTTCCCCAATGTTTAAAAGAACTCCCTCATTAAATATATGGCATCCTGGACCCTTTTTGGAAGCACCATTTTTTTTCTTTCTGTATGGTTCTGGGGCTAAACGCAGGGTCTTGTGCAGGAAGTACTGCTTTTATAAATGCTGAGCTTCTTCCCTACTTCCTGATTTAAAAGTTTCAGACGTCTGAATCATTTCCCTAAAACAGTCATGTCACTGACGTTTTCAAAACTGTTATATTTTAAGTTGCTGTATTTTATAGTATTAAATAATTATTTCAAATATAATAGAATTTCTTTCTTTTTCCATCATATCAGCTTATTTGTAGTTTTGGGTATTTGGGTTTTTCTCTTAACTAGACATAATAGTGCTTTGGTCTATTTCCTTGACCCCCCCCCCCCAAATAAACTGCTTTTACATTTATCAGTTCAATGCTTTTGTCTCTTTTTCTAATTCATTAATATCACTGTGTCTTATAAATCCTTTATCCAGCTGTCTTTAGGCTTGTTTTACTCTTTCCAACTTTGAGTTGAACACCTGATTAATTTATTTTTATTTTCTCTTATGTAATAATGAAAAGGTCTAAAGCTGTGAACGTGCCCCTAAATCTAACTTTGGCAAGGACCCATACATAAATAGTTACAGAGCTTTCAATATTTCCTCATGAATCTGTAACAGTAATTTCATTTCCTCTTTGACCCAAATGTGATTTCAGAAAATTTTTTAAAAATGTTCAAGTAACTGAATTTCACTAGTATGTTTAAAATATTTTATGGACATTTAAAACCTCTCTGAAAGAAGATGAAGAAACTCTGACAAAGGGGAAAGACACTCAAATAGAAAACACAAGTTAATGTTTACACAGTAAAACAAACAAAAAACGAACAACTACTTGGGATGCTGTGATGTGCGTACCCCTTATGTACGTGGTATGAGGAAGGGTGTTGGGGGAAATGAGAGATTGAGCAATCAACACAGGGAGAGAGGAAAAGGAAAGTTCCTTGTGTACCTTCTGAAAATTTTATCATGGGCACATACTGCCTCTTTGAAAATTAATTATAAAAACAAAGCTATCTCTCAATGAAGGGAATAAAACCATCCCAGATATGCTATCTAAGTTTATAAACAAGTACATTTCCATACTTTCTTTGATGAAATTGAAAGATCAGTTACATCGAGCAAGACTTGGCTCCAAAATAATTACATCTGTGGCTCAAGAATGGGGGAGGGATGATCTCTAATTCTGTAATTGCCAAATTCAAAAGAATTAAAGAGTTTTAAGGAAGAGGGAGAATTTTTTATTTTTATTATTTCAGTTTTAATCAGTGTCCACCAGGATGCCATTCCAAACCATAAAATTCCTGACCGCAGAGCTGGGAAGATGGTGATTCCTAGCTTCCTCCGCCTCCTCACTTAGCCCTTTCCCAGTTTACAAAGGCTATGCTGTGCATCTTGGGTGCTGCAGACTTCTCCATTATTACTTAAAATGAATTTCAATCCCAAATCAATTGAATTAGCTGTGATTATAAGTGTTAGAGCACACCAGCTCCCTTCCCACAAACTTCGCGATGTCAAGTTTTTAAAAAAAAGGGGGGGGGAGAAAAATGAACTTCATAAATCAGTTTTCCAATTTATGTTGAAGAAATCTGTTTCCTACTTTCTAATTTCTGCAACTGGGAAATTCTGTATATTATGTTACCCTATAATGAAGGATGCCAGTAAACAGAAATCCACACGCCTGCACACACAACAGATTACATTGTACGTAATTGCAAACACTACCAAGTTATGTACTCTTGGGAGCATTATTAGTGAGATGTGGTTATTTAATGCCTCATCTATTTAAAAAAAATTCATTCCATATGGATGAAAAATGAGAACACTAGTATGAATATGGGAAAAATAGAAAATGTGATCCTACTATTACTTAAAATCTATAACATTTTACACAAAGATAAGAAAGTAGTACCAAAGCTTAGAGATTCATCAGAAGTCTCAAAGTGTAAGGGTGTTAGGTCATTGCTGGCTACCAAAGTCTCCACCCTCTCACTGCTGGAGGAGACAGAAGGCCAAAGTCAGGGGTCTTCCTTTTGTTACTTTACATGGTCATGTTAAGAAACTCTTACAAGAACCCAGCGCCTGGGGGCTTCCATTCCTAGCAGAATATCTCCATGGAGTCCGGCACCACGCAAAGGAAGCACTCAACTCCCACCACACAGCCAGGCCCTGAACACATCAGAGGCTAGAGGCACTGGGACTCTCCCAGCTTGGGACAATCTAACCACCAGACACCCTCAGAGCCTGGCTAAGAGCGCCCAACTCCAGGGAAGGAAACTGCCCCACCTCTGTCACCCACACACCAAATGACGTTTAAGACCCTATTCATGTCCTCAAGCCCGGGTGAGCACAGGAGCTTTAGCCGCACTGAGGTTAAAACAAAAGACAGATGACAGGAAACCCAACTGCCCTTCTGGCCATTCCCTAGCAAAGGGGAAGTGTAAAAGGGCAGAGGGGAGAGTGGACCAGCTGCTCTAATCCCTTTGTGTCCAGCAGTAATTAATAGTATAATCCACATTTCAGATGCATTAAAGTGAGATCGCTGCATTATCAGAGCCTCGGCACACAGCCTCGGGGCAGAACCTCCCCTGCTGACCTGCAGGACCAGGTGACCTCATCTCAGCCTCCTCCTCTCCTGGGAGCTGACTCTAGACACCTCATAAAAGGACTGAGCTGGCAGCCAGAAGTCTCCATTCTGCCCAGTAGCCTGTGCCTTATGAAACCACGCCCCGCATGGCCAGGCAGCCAGGCACATGGGCTCTGCTCAAAATCAGGAGCCACTTCAAGTTCCACTCTGACCGACCCTGAGCATGTTCAACTCTCATGTCCCCAGGTAGATTTTGAAGATTTAAGCTAACATCTCCCAACACAAAAGAAAAATAATAATGCTAGGATCAATCATGAGTGCACGTGGAACCCGATTCTGTGGGACACCTTTTCAGGATCACTTGAGTGTCTCATGCAAATTCTGGAGCACCAGGTACGTTTCTATCAAGACCTGTTGAGCAGAGTGCTATTCCACAGGCCCAACAGGGAAGCCTTTTCCACTTCTGCTGAAATACTACCTTTAGAGACAGGCATGCTATTCTATCATTAAGCACAAAGCTCATCTGAGCTCAATATTACAGTTAAATGTCAGAGCCACTGAAAACCAGAAGCATCTGCTTCACAATGCTCTGAGGCCACTGTGACCGGGAACCTGGTCTCAGTTTTCCAACACCAGAGCTTCAGTAGGAACATCTGAGGGTAGGAGGGGAGCGCAAACTCCCCCTGACTCCATGATCAGTCTGCTGTGCCTTCACAGCTCAACCTCTGAGCCCAGGGCTAATGGCCAACAGTGGCCACATGCTAAGGCAACAACTGGCCTTCATCCCAAGGACTCCTTGGAACTTGGCTGAAGCCATTTACTTCTTAATCGTGGTTATGGATATAAAAATGAAGAATCTGATAGAAATAATTCTTTGTCTCAAGTTTTGAGATCTTGGCGCAAATGCTATACTGGAGATACCCAATTGCCTATACTAATTTCAAACATGTGCCTTTGTGATCCTTAGTTAGAGGACTGGGGGTGTAGCTCAGTGGTAGACCATGTGCTTAGCATGTATGAGTCCTAGGTTCAATTATCAACAGCAAAAGAGTCTGAAAAAAAAAAAAAAATACATATTCTTACCTAGGAACTTAATGCAGTCCTCCACAGTGTTATTTAATAACTCTAACATAATCCCAAAATAGCAATTCCATTTAGTTCAAACTAATACTATCAGAGGCTGGCCAAGGAAATGAACTACCTTTGCAGAATTGCTTCTACAAGAAAATGCATCCACGATACTTCAGAAACACGTCTTCATCTTATGAACCCACTACCCTCAGGACTCCTCGCCCCTCAGAGGCTGCCAAAAGGCCACAGTCCTGTAACCAGACCCACCACCAGGGCTCCATGTCTGACAGTGTGCTACAGACCTGTCACTCACATGCAGGGACAGCACCCAGGCCAAGAGGCTATCCAAGGACAGCAGCGAGGAAGCCGCCAGTCTGCCCACTGCCACAGGCTACCTGCCTGACTGTGCCCTTCAGTGACCTCTGCTGAACCCTTGTTTACTCCCACAATGTGTGGCCTTTTCCTCTGTGGTGATACATGTGGGAATCCTTTATAAACTTTCTCTCTCAAGCACTACTTTTAGGGCCTCACGAAAATCCAATTTAACAAAATAATGTCACATCATTTTGGGAGGCAGTAGGTTTCCAAAGTTCATCCCAAAGCCTCCACCTCCTCCAGTTACAAGGAAACACTCCGCTGGGACAGGTAGAGCTACACAAGCTTTCACTACAACTTTGGGTCTGGCTTCACCCTCCTGAGCCACCTATATCCAGGTCTATGCGGGGGGGGGGGGTTCCTTTTCTGCCAACTGCACTTTTTTTTTTTTTCCAACAGGACCCCTGCAATAGGCTGAGTAATAGCCCCCCACCATGGCCGAGTCCTAGGATCCAGAACCTACAAAAGTATTACCTTATATGGCAAAAGAGACCTTGCAGATGGTATCAAGTTAAGGATCTTGAGATGGGGAGATTATCCTGGATTATCTGGGTAGACCTGAGGTCACTGCATAGTCCTTAAAATAAGGACAAAGGAGAAGGTAGACTCAGATGGGAGATGTGATGACAGAAGGTGACATGGGTTCCTCTTCAGGGCCTCCAGGAAGACCCAACCCTGCCAACACCTGTTAGCCCAGTGAAACTGATTTTGGATGTCTGGGCTTCAACTGTAAAACAATTTTTGTTGTTTTAAGCCACAAAGTTTGTGGCAATGTGTTGCAGCATCAATGGAAAACTAATACAGCCCGCCCAGAGAAAGGGGTAGGAGACAATGAACACACAAGCAGGGATGTCCCTGAATTTCAGGGGAACTCAATCTCATTAGAGTCTACACAACCTCCCTTGCCTGCCCCTATGAGCCAGCTGGATACTCTTTCCCCATCACCAAAATTTAGAGCCAAAGGCTTGGATGCCATAAGCAAGGGCCCAGCACGGTGCTGAGAGGGGGATTTTGGCATGAGACAGGACTAACTCCTATACCCGTCTACTGCATTTGAGATTCATAAATACCCCAAACAAACTAAAGAAACACTGTAGGTAAACAAATAAGATGCACATGTGCTCCATTTTGATTTTACCCAAGAGGCGAGACGGAGCTAAAAATGTCTACTAGGAAGAATCTTGGGACCCAGAGTTCCTTTTATCAAAGGGGCAAAAGCCAGGCCAAGCCAACCTTGCCCAACGCATCCCACAGGTGGGCCGGACTGAAGCCTCGCCACACCGTGATGCCAGGCAGCCAGTCTGAAGAACTGGAAAGCCAGGGCCCATGCCCACTGGACTCCTGAAGACTAAGAGAAGAGGCGGCTCTGGAAGGTGATGGCACCCTGCCCACCTCAGTGGTAGCCTGGGGCCATTGGATCTCGCCCTCTCCCCAGCACCTGAGAAGTGTGAGCCAGGCAGTCAACCACATCAGGAGCTGGCTGGCGGCCGGCTCCAATTGCCCAACACCTCCAGAGGAGCCAGCTTTCCAGGACTGGGCTTTTTTTTTTTTTCCCTCACACACCACACAGATACTACTGTTGACCAAATCGAGGCATAGCACCTTGAAGAACGGCCCATACAAAGGCCAGACAGATGGAAAATGTCCTGCTAGAGAGCAATTTATTAATTGCCTCCATGAAAAATTATGCACACTTACTATGCACCGGAGGCTGTCACTAGGATCTCGTTCACAGATCTTTCTAGTCCAGGTTAGACCATCTACCCCCTTAACCCTACCTACCCACATGCTACATCCTCCCTGTTCTCCCAGTTGTTGATACTTTCCCATTCTTTACGTTAACAATTAACAAAAACTATTAGGTTAATAATTAATGAAGTACTGCATTATGGTTTTCAGGATGGGGGTAACTAGGATTACTCAATAGGATTTACACATTCAATCTTAGTGTACTTATACAAGGTGCTCCTTTAGGTAAGATGAAGTAGTTTAAAAGAAACATTAACCATCTTCCACAGAGGGTTCTCATTCATCCTTGTATGTGTGAAAGATGACTCAGAATGCTGGAAGTCCAGGAGAAGGATAATTCTGGGAAGCTTGGTACCTAGTTTCCCCAATTCAAAGTCTTTATGCTACCTGATCAGAAGATCTCTTGCTTCTCCTGATGTCCCCAAAATAAATCAGCCCCAGAAACAGAATCCCATCTTCTTTAGATCTCACCATATGACTAATTTACAGCCTTCTTTAAAGCCCTTGCAGCAGGGTTGACTCAGTAATTTCCTCCTCCTCTATCGGAACATCCATGGACAGCCACTCTGTAACCTCTGTGTGAACCAAAAATGTTCCCTGTGCCTCCCACGGCTGTAGACCCATGCCCTGGTGAGAGCAGGCTGGCTCTCAGGTGGGATCTCCCCACGAGATCATAACTACACCGGGACCCCACACACGTTCAGCCCTAGAGAGTTAGCTGGCCACTGCTTTTGCTTAAACATAACTTAAAAGAAAAAATAATAGGGATACTGGGCCGTGGTTGTAGTTCAGAGATAGAGTGCTTGCCTAGCATATGTGAAGCACTGGTTTTGATCCTCAACACCACATAAAAAAAAGTTATTAAAATAATAATAATAATAATAATAATAGGAATCCTAAAGGTTAGGCCAGCAACTAGCATGTGATCCTAAACCATGATTTGGGTTTTCTTGCATACTTATATTAAGAGGGATGGGGTCTTGGTTTTGTTTTGGTTCAGACATCCCAGAAAATTCTGTTGGTGGAAGAGGAGGAATACTTGAAAGGAGTATCTGAAAATGCTCCAAGATTTCTTCCTGTACCCCATCCTCATGGTACCCCAGCCAAGTCGTCAAAGCCTTGCCAACATGATTCTCTACTGCGCTTCCCTGGCTCCCAAGGACTTGGCTGCCTTTGCAGCTAAATAATGCTTTCTCTCATCCCCCTGGCCTGTACCTTTGTGGTCCTTAACATGACCTCTCAGTTGACTTCTCCACCTCCAGCAAGCTAGACTGCACTTCTGACAAAGAGCTTTTCTAGCTCAGCACCCTGCAGTCGGGGCCTGTGCAGGGAAATATCCATCCACACGTTCGAATCTCTGAGTAGCTATAGAGTGCTCGGGTCTGTCCTGCTGTACGTCAAATGGGCTGGGAGCTCCAGCCCTGGCAAGTCTCCTCTACCCTTCCCCTAGTTCCTCCTCCAGCTCCACTCTGACTCCCCTCTTAAGGAGAAGGGTTTTCCTATTTTAGCTGAAAATTTGATTTTTTTTTTTTTTTTTACAGTAGAGTATGAAAACCATGTTCTCATATTTTAATAATATAAAAGAAATTAACTCTGGACAATAAATGGCTAGGACTTTCTTGACATTTTTGGGAGATTCTTTGCTGAATCAACTCAGGCTATCTTGAGCGTTGCCATATTCTCTTTGCCTTGAGAAGCTGAACCATCTCTAAACACTGAAGCCTGGTGCACACCTGTGGTCCTGGTGACTCGGGACACTGAGGTAGAAGGATGGCAAGTTTGAGGTCAGCCTGGGTCATTTAGTGAGACCCTGTCTCCAAAAAATCAAAATAAAAAGGAGATGTAACTCAGTGGTAGAGCACCCCTGAGTTCAATACCCAGTATCCCCTGAAAGAGAGAGAGAGAGAAAAGAAAAAAGACTGGTCAGTCTCCATCATTTCCAGATGCTAAAATCTGATGTCCACAATATCCCCAGTACTCATCCACCATGTTTTGATTCTGAAGGCTACAGTTCTCATTCAAAGGTCATCCTCCTTGACCAACCCAAACAGAACTCACTACCAGCTTCCCTTGCACCCTGGTACTGGTGCTAAGGTTTCCAGCTCCACCAAGACTTTGACCTCGCTCTCTAAGGACATGTGCCTGGTAACACCCTCATCTCTGCATCTCCTTAGCTTCATCCTTCCAAAAGTCCTGAAGGCTGTCTTTGGAGGCAAGGATAAAAAAGCAAAACATCTGGCCATTTTTTTTTTAATCCTGCCTCAAGTCAGAGCTGGGATTAAAGCCACTTGTGAGTCTACAAAATCAGCCCTAGGAGGCAGGGACAAGATGGCCAGTTCCTACTGGGAAGGGGCCTAGTGCTGCCGAAGCTGCCAAACAGCAGGGAACGTCTGCTCCACTCCTGCTTCACACACTCGGGAAGATGGGCCTTGGGCACCACATTAAGCCCCACAGGAGCCTCCTCATCATTCAGCAGCATTAGTACGTCTGTGTGTGCACACATGTGTATGCGCCTGTGTGCATGTGGGCCATTACCACCCTTCCTTACACACCCACTGGAGACCCTGCCTGGACCCCACAGCCCTGCTGCTTCAAGGGAATGCCTGTCCCAACCTGCTGACTACCAGCTGCCCCTGCTCCACATCTGTACCCTCAAAAGAGCACCCTTCCTTCCACAGACTCTCCTGTCCCAAAGAGTACAAAGCTGGAGTCTGTGAATCATTACATGCAAGAAGCAACTTCTAGATCTAAAACTTGAGGCAGATCCTAGGGAGATGGTCCTGGTCTCTCACGTAATGCACTCGGAGCTTATCCCCTTTTCTTATAGCCTTTTCAAGATCTCTTCTTCCATCTACCCACACCTGGGACAGTTTATTTGTTTAGCCCAGTGGTAAGAAAAATGAGAGAGAGAGAGCTGTCTGACATTCCTGGCAGGGCATAAACACTTCGAAGGAAAAAAAAAATGTATGTTCCAACTCCGCCTGGGTCCTGTACTGAGCCCTTTAACCTTTCAAAGGGGCTGCATGGACACTCCATGGGAACTGACTGTCACCATTCCTTATCACTGCTGAAAGACAAAATCCACTTTACCCAGCAACTTCTCACATGGATCCTTCACATTCTTAGTCTGAGAGCTGTGCAGGTAAGAGAAACACTAGGAATGCAAGAAGGCCACCGTCACCAGAGTGAGAGGCACTGGTGTCCTACACCCCTGACTCTACGGAGGCATCATGACAGCCGCTTTACATTTTCTGTTTAATAAATCCAAGGAACCACGTACAAAAACTACACTGGCAGAACACTCCCTTAGTGACCAAGATCAAATTGTAGACCGTGTCAAATAAAGGACTGCCCAAGAAAACCCCAAGAGGGCTAGCATGGCTGCCATTCTTTCCAAGAATAAAGACACAGGTCTGATTTCTTACAAGAACTCTGTCTTCAACTCCCAAAGAATAACTTTCCCACACAGAGTGTAAGGGCCAAGAACAGCCTGACCCTATGGGACAGCTTCTGAAATACACAGGAATGGGAGATGCGGGACCCCCGGGGCAAACCACTGTGCAACCCACTGCCCCGGTCAGACCCATCATAATGACCTTGGCAGAGCGTGTTGGCCAGGCCTCAGCAAAAAGGTTATCAAAACTGAAATCGAGTGAGGCTGATCAGCTCAGGCCTCCAGGATGAGTCCTACTGACCGTTCTTCAACACCTGGGTCTTCCTGGCATTTCCCAGTCTAGTGTTCACTGGTTTAAGGGTAAGGTCAGGGAGTTATAGGATGGTCCTCAGTCCTGTTCCGTCTTGTTCTATCCCCATCTAGCAAAGTGCAGCAAACGCTCCTCAGTAGAACATTTCCCTATAACCCACCCCCACCCCAGGACACCTGTTATAGATTAGACAGGAGGTGCCCCCCAAAATCTTATATTGTGACAATGCAGGAACATTTAGAGGAATGAATCCTCTCTCTCTCTCTCTCTCTCTCTCTCTCTCTCTCTCTCTCTCTCTCTCCTTCCTTGGTGCCATGTCCTGAGCTGCCTTCCTCCTCCTCAACATTCTGCCTCACCTCAGGCCCAAAGCAATGCCGTTGGCCACCTGTGGACTAAGACCTCTGAAACCATGAACCCCAAATAAACTTTTTCTCCTAAAATTGTTCCTGTCAGATTTGGGAGGGCACAGTGGCAAGAAAGCTGACTAAAACACCTTTCCATGGCAGTGCCCTGTCTGCCCATTCAGATTCAAATTCAGATTTGAACCAACTGCTACCTGATCCCAAGACACTTTGCCTCTGAGTTTTTCTAATCTAGAAAATGAGACGTCTCCCCCTCCTGCATATTCTACATGCAACTGCAAAGATTAGTAGAAAGGGGGTACAGGGGCTCAAGAGTTGTGAAAAATAAAGCCTCTTAAATTATGTTCCCGTTTTCCTCAGGTGGACTTGGCACCTTTCCCTGCTACTCAGAATTAAACCGTTCAGTACTTGAGTAGCTAACTCGGAGGCCTGGGGAGCCATATCAAGGAGACATGTGGTAGCTCAGTAGAAGGAGAGGGAGATGGGGCTTTGAATGGTGAGAAACACATGACATGGCTTGAGGGTCAAGGACACGGGGCCAGCCCACCCAAGCCACAGGAATCCTGTCCTCCCAGTCACTCACTCAATCCCACACACCTGCAGTTATCACCCTTGACTCTTCCTTCCTGCCGGTCCCCACAATCCTCATCAAGAGGGACCCAGAGGACCAGCACCTGCAGCAAGCTGAACAGTGGACTCCCAAAATGCATGTCCACCCCGGGCCTCAGAACGTGAGCTTATTTGGAAATAAAGCCTTGCAGGTGTAATTAAATGGCGATGGCTTAGACACTGGATTAGAGAGGTGCCTGAGTCCAAGACTGGTGCCCTGAGGAGAGGAGAGGACTGAGCTACACCCAAGGAAGAAAGTTTTCTGAAGATGGAGGAAGAGAGTGGAGTGACCCAGCTCCAAGCCAAGGAACGCCAAGGTCGCCAGCAGCCACCGTGAGCCAGGAAGGGGCAAGTGGCCTGGAACCTAGGGAGGGCGAACACCCTGCCAACACCTCGATCTCACACGCCGTACCTCCAGAACGGTCGCATGTGTGAACAGGTTCCTGTCCTGTTCAGCCACGCTGCTGTGATACTGTGTCACAGCAGTCACAGGAAACTGGGGTGCCACTTCTCGCCCCTGCACTGCAACCACCCTAGCCCAAGCCACCTCTCCCCTGGCTGGCTGCAGTCTTCTCCCTGGGGTCTCCTTAATTCTACCCCTCACCCAGAGGAGCCTATGGAACCCGAGTCAATCAATCCTGCAGACGGATGCCCCCCACAGCACCCACCCAGTCCAAGCAGAGGAGAGACCCTCACGCGGCCTTTGAGGTGCACTCACTCTGCCCCTCCCCCTCTGCACATCCAGTCAGGTCACACTGCTCCCTGCAGCTCCTTGGCCACACCAAGTCAGCTCTGCCTCACCAGGCGTGCTCCACCTCGGGGCCTCTGAAGCAGCCCTGCCCCTGCCCGGACCTCTCCTTCTCCATCACCTCCTCCCACCAGTCCATCTTAAATGCCACCTTCTTGGAGGGCCTGTTCTTGGTGCTGCCTCTGCCCCCTAGGCCTGCTCCTTCTGCACCAGCTGCATTTCCCTTACAAACCATGCACATGGAGGGATGTGAGACAGGGAGCTTCGTGGAGAGAACTTTTCACTTTTTTTTCTACTGCAGTACCACCAACACCTAGAACAGTGCCTGTCACATGACAGGCTGTCAACCCAAAGGTCAAGGGCAGGAAGGAGCAGCAGAAAGGTCAGCCTGGTGCAGGCACAGACCCTTGCAACTTCTGCCAGGCCTCTTGAGGTAAGTCCTCACGTCAGGCAGGCCCAGGATGTGAGGTACAAGGGAGCCCTGACCAGGTCGCTGGTGAGGAGAATAAACCGGGTGTTTTGATCCAGTACAGCTGACATTTAATAGCCGGATGATCCCTTCTTTTTTTCTTTTTCTTTTTTCTTTCCTTTTTTAAATCTAGGGCCTCACTCATGCCACGTTCCTGTTCCACCACCGTCTCTTCCCACCTCCTGGCAGCCTTTGTGCCAGAGATTGCAAAGTCGTAGCCTGTAGGCAGAATCTGGCCTGTGGAAGTTTTTTGTTCCTTACGTACTATATTTATATTATTTTAGTTTTTCCTCAGTGCTGGGGATTGAACCCAGGGCCTTGCGCATGCTAGGCAAGCGCGCTACCACTGAGCTAGAGCCCTGGCCCTACTACATGCCGTATTTTCAAGATGGGCTTATTTCACATCAAAATCTGGATTGAAATCTCTTGAAAACAATCAGGGATTGGCCACTTGGGGTCTTCAGGGCAAAAGCTAGCTACACCAAGAGTGACTGTCCCCCAAAAAGGACGTGTGCTTTTCAGGACACCCACGTCCTTTCCTGTTAATTTCCCAGGACCTGGTGAGGTAACTCAAACACGAGGGGCCTGGGGCCTGCAGTAGTCCTGTGTTAGTGAGGATGAAACCAATGCAAGGCAGAGAAGGCCGCCAAGGCAGGACAACAACCCCACATTCTGCCAACACCCACCCTGTAGGCCCTGGAGCCAAAGTGGCAGACACAGGCTCTCCAGAGTCTTTTTGGAGCAAAATAAGATGCAGGAAACCCCATAGTCAATTCTGGAAGGTGTATGAACCTGTGCCTATGAGATCCTATCCTAAAGTCCATCCTGGACATCTTTACATGGTCAGGAACAGCCTGGACACCAGGGTGAACCTTCCCTCCCGGGCCCTACCATCCGATCCACTCAGACTCCCAGCCTAGCAACAGCTCAGATCAGAATCAGCCTCCCCCAGGAATCGAGGCAGTCCCAAACAACATGTCCAAGGCCTCCTGGGATCCCTCCCATGATGTCCGCGAAGGCAAGAGCAGTGAAGGTCACAGACCTAAGAGCCTCAAGGACCCTCCAAGTGTCCTTCAAGCTGGTTCCTTTGTTTCACAGAAAACCAGGAAAAGGTTTAAGTGAGCATCACGAAGGTCGCTGGAATCAGAACTCGGGTCTGCAACTTGCCAGGTGGTCTTCGTGTCACCTTGCCATCATCCACACAAGTACCCGAGCCAAGAGTAACCAAGAGAAAGGACACAACAACAACACACACTGTGCTGTCAGTCAAAGGCAATGTGGCCCCACCCATATTGCCAGGAAGCTCTGAGTCACGCTTCCATGTTTGGCAACGGTAGCTTCTAGTGCCCCATCTGTAAACTGGGCAGAACAACTTCCTTTGGGTGCGCTTCCCAGGGAAAGATAACCTACGGATGAAGTGTGTTTATTATGTAATTAATTAACGTGCCATGCTAAGAAACATCGACCCCAGCACAGTGCTAAGCGCGAACAGGTTTGCTCTATTCTTTGGGTCCAGTCAAGGTCACTGGAGAAAAGGTAAAACCTGCAGAGATCCCTAATCTCACTTCTACACTGCTTTGCTTGTCTTGATAGGCAAGAAAAAAGTGAGGTCTTTTGACAGAGAAGACAAGAGGCAGAGAAGCACAGAGATGAGGGGCAGGAAGGGATAAAGAAGCAAAGATGCTGGCCAAACTTCCAACCAGGAAGAAACTTCCAGGTTGGAGGTTCGGTCTCCACTCAGTTGATGGATAACTCTGCAGAACCTCTTGATATCCCATAAGCAAATATTCTCTCTGCATGAGCAGCAGGGACCATCCACAGTGGCTGGGCTTGAGGTCATTCGACTCTGGCAATTAACTTACACCTAATTCTTCCTTCACCAGATCTCCAAGTGATAGATGCAAACCAGCCTAAGTGAGATGCATCAAAAGGACCGGGAGTCTAGGCTGGTGTGGTGGTGCCTGCCTGTAATTCCAGCTACTCAGGAGGCTGAGGTAGGAGGAGTATAAGTTCAAGGCCAGCCTCAGTAACTTTGCTAGACCCTGCCTCAAAATAAGATGAAGAGAGAGAGGGATGTAACTCAGTGGTGGAGCACTCACCAAGCAAATGAGAGTCCTGGGTTCCACCCCCGGTACCTGGGGTGGCAGACTGGAGGCCTGGGTCCCAAGGCATGGGAATGCAGAGATAAAGCTAAACTGATCAGAGGAGCCAATGGTAGCACTGGGCTGGTCACCCATACCCTAAACCACCGTGTGTTAATTAGATTCTAGCTCCCAGAAACAAGTTCTTCTTATTTGTGAGCTGATTATTCAAAGAATGCAGGGTCTGAAGGCATGGAAGCCACCTGACCCAAAGTAACAATATTATACATCAAGCAGTCAGATACCCTGTAGTCAAGTCTCCACGTGAGCAGCTACAGGAGGACCAGAGGGCTCACTGTGCCTCATCCCAGCATCCCACACATCCCTCTGAAGGTGGGCACAGGTAGGTTCTGTGTCTTGAAAGAGGGCACCACGGGAATCTCTCTGCTTCCCAACACAGCACCTGCCCATTTCCTGGAGAGGAGACTCCTCAGGCTCTCCCACATGTGATTTCCTCATGTATCCATTTTTAAGGAACTTTTTTCTTGGAGAGAGGAGAAAGTTCCCACATGTAAAAAACACATCCTGGGGAGGAGCCAAGAGAGGGTCAGTTAACACTTGTTGAAAGAAGACAAGTATGAAAGTCATTAGGAGGAGAAGAAAACGTCTTGTCAGCTCTGAAAGTTAAACGGGAACATCCCCCAGGGCCACTCTACCCTGTGTCCTTCCCACCTGGGACCAGAGCCACCAGCTCAAGCAGGACACATGCATGAACGGATCCTCCCAAAGTAGGAGAGGGGTCTGGGCAGAGGAGGGAGCATCATGGTGGTTTGCAGAAGCTCCACCTCGGGGAATGGATTTGATGTCAAGTGTCAGCAAGTAAATTGCTATTGGCTTCTCAATAAGCAGCGGTAGTGAGTTAAGTGTTTCCCCGTATTGTGCAGGCTCTCACGGACTCAATGCGGCAGTATTGACAGCACAATCACACAGTAATCCAGGCTCCTCTAATACCTACACTTCCTCAATGAAAATACACTTTCCACTTGGACATCAGCCCATTAGCTTTGGGCTGGAATCTCTGGCCTTGCCCCTCCTCCAACCGCCCCCAGCCGTGAAACTGGCATCTGGCCCCCAAACACCCCGGCCAACGGGAACATCCCAGGCAGTGGATTGTCAGGGCCCAAGCATAAAGATAAACAGTCAGAGACCTACAGGAAAAGGCCTGCTCTTCCCATCTATAAATCACCAATGAGAAGGAAAGAAAAGTGATTCAACTCTTTAAGGATAAAAATCTTAGCAGTCGCAGAGGAAAATTGATGTTCTCCTGCAAAGTGAAAGATGTTCGCTCAGGGAGGGTACATGCCTTCGCGTTTTCAGGGAGACAAAGAAACTCAAACTTTGCCCAACTTCACATAGTTATACAACTTCTGCAAAGCTCACGCTTTCACACCAGGGGCTATGTCCCCAGTTCCTTGCCTTCTCAGATGGGTTTATGTAGCAGAGAGTTGGCTAATTTCACACCGGGCACATGACTAATGCAAGCTATTTTTCAAAACCATTTCTCATTCATTTTCACTTGATTTTCCAGAACACCCTAAAATAAGGGGACAAAATTAATTACAGAAACCAAGGTAAAGGAGAAGTTAGGGGACTTCTCCAAGGTCACATGACTAGTTGGCAACAGACCTGCAATTTGAGCCAGATGAAGGGTCAGCAAGGTTTTTCTGTAAAGAGTCAAGGACCTATTTCAGGTTTTGTGGGCCATAACTTCTCACTGCACTGAGTCTGCCACACTGCAGCATGGAAACGGCCACAGGCAAACAGCCATGCTTGTTTGTATGGATGTAAATAAGACTTATGCATATTTTCATGAGTCATGAAATATAATTCTTTTCAATCCACCCACCACCATTTAAAAAGTAAAAACCATTCTTTGTTCCCAGGCCACCAAAACTAGGGATTTGGGCCAGATCTCGCTTACCTAAGGCTATATAGTTTGCCACTTTCAGACCACTGAGAAACTTCTAAACACCTAGAACACTTCAAACCAAAGAAGGTCAACCATGAGCATTCTCAAGCTTACCCAATTTTAACTTACCAGTCCAATGTTAATGACCGAATTTTCAAACACCAACAGCCGGGCCCCAAGTATGTGACTACAATACAGCTGCATGCCCACGACACACACACAGTGTTCAAACTTCAGCAGGAACACTGACTTTCTGTGGGAATTTCTGCACAAATTTCAAAGTAAAGAAACTTTCCATAAACACACAATGCAAGCATGCCCCAGTCACCACTGGTTAATATGCTAACTGCAGAAGGCATTTCCAAATCGAGCACATGAGTCCTTCTTGAGACTGTGGGGGAAGTGACCCTCTCCCTGCTTACCCCTGCCTCCCACCAAGAAGGAATTTGGGTCTGTGCTCAGGAAGAAATCGGGCCAGAAAGGGGTTAATGCCCTTCCAAGCTGAGATCTGATAAATGGCTGTGCAGAAAGCAGGTTCCCTCACTGTGAGATATGATGTCACTAACCTTTATTGATCCACTATCAGAGAACTTTGCTTATCTCTCTCCTGTGACATACTGCCTCTCCTGCGCTCAACTAGTGTTTAATACACTGCCGGGTGCCTCGCCCTCCTCATCGCTCAACACTGCGGAGCAAGGCTGCCACCGGGGCAATATTTTACCGCCAGGCCTTGCTGCCTCCCAGAGACAGAGGGAGGGAACGGTCACCCCACCCCCCGCCTGCCTCTGGGCGACCAGGATGAGAGTGGGTCTGGGGAGGACAAGATGGGACACAGACCCTCTGAGACCCTCGAATGTCTTTTTTTTTTTTTAAGCAGAGCTCCAGTCCTAGTTTCCCCTTCTCTATTTATTCACTTATGAATGTCTTCCCTTTTATTAGCATGAAAACACAACTGTCGGCCAACGGCGTCCAGGTGGGAATGTGGACCCATCTCCAAGTCAGAACTACTCGGCGCAAAGAGCTTCCTGTTTTTGCCTTCCCTGGGTCCCAAGACCTCAGTCTGACAGGAAAACACTACCCATCAAAGTGCTGGACAGTCATTCGAGAAGAATCATGCCAGGAAGAAAGCCAGAGAACATACCCAGGTGTGGCCAGCCAGGCTCAGATTCCTCGCGATAACAGGGTTCCACAGCCCGGGGCGGCATGATGCTAAGGCTGCCACACACCGGGTTTGGTGTCAGCCCCTCCCTCCTCCCAAGCCATAGGCATAGTGTGCATCAGGCACAGCCCCTGCCACGCCCAAGGGTGGGGAGCACCAGCAAGTGCCAAGAGACAGGGGGCGATTACTACAACTCAGGATGCAGCACTAGCCTCAGTGTGGGGCTCCCTTTACGCTCACCAGCCTTGACCAGCCGCTCAGCCGCAGCCAAGACTCCAGCTGTTGCCCGCCACCCCCATCCCCAGGGGCCAGGGCACAAGGCTTTACCTGTCCCACCCCATCCCTGGGAACAGGGGCAGTAGGCCGCCCAGAGAAAGCCAGCACGCCCTTCCACTGCCCGGGGGCACCCAGAATTTGCCTAATTGAACATTAACAAGTTGCTACAATAAAGTTCCTCTGTTGCAAGCTAGAAACCTTTTCGGCAACAACAACAGAAGTCTTGTTACAAACCGCTCTCAAAGCCAGGCTGCAGCCCCGACAGGTGTGAACAAGATTTAAACACCTCCTCCAATACAATGCAGCCCAAACAAAGGGGAAAGTCGATCCCAACCTCCTGGGGCTTCTCCTTGTCTAACATCTTCTTCACTCACTCAGCCCAAGGGAGCCAGGGAACTCCTGGAGAGGTTGTCTTCAGGCGGCAGTGGAGACCTCAGCAACCCTGAAGCAGGCTCCCTCCTGCCTCTGCCACACCGCCATCTTGGCCACCCTGTGGCACTTCTGCCAGGCCCCAGCTAGGAAGCGGGAGGACTTCCAGCACTTCACGCCTCCCAGCTCAGCCAGCTGATGAACCCCTCTGGCAAGTGACCAAAATTACCTAACCTGAGCTTGCCTTCAACGTCTCCCACTAGAAAGGTAAACAGAAGGAGGTAGGTAGATAGACTAAAATCTTCCTCTTGGACCCCAGGTCACAGGGCCCAACTTGCTCTTTCTCACAAAGGGAACACAGGTGTCCCCTGACACTTCCTTCCTCCAAGTGCTGGAGAAGAGACAGAATCCAGGACTAGAGTTTGCAATCAAAAATTTCTTTTCTGAGTGACGCTAGAGGTAGAAACACATGAGAGGCGTGTGCTGGGCAAGGGAAGGAATTATCCCTCCCATTGATTTTTTTGCTCTGGAGTATTAGAACACAGCATTTATCTGGAGATTTCTTCCAAAGCCAACCACATAAACGGGACTTGAAAAGAGCTTATCGGACGAAGGATTTGCTCACACCACCACTGCCAGAAGTGGGAATCCCAGTAGGGAACTCCATGAGCCCTTCCATTCCTGCGCGGACATCTTTAGGCAACTGTTGTTATTACTCCACTTCAAACAAGTGGGAGAAAAGCCAGAAAGAGGACTGGCAGAGCGAAGATCATGGGCAAAAGTCAAAATGGACACAGAAACTAATTCTCTCATTCTTCAGCTCAGATCACGAGAATGCAAAACCACCACCAAGAAGAAGAAAAACAGCGTGCACAGATGTCCACTTCCATCCTACCCTAATCCAGACACATCTCTTCTGTCCTCTTCCACAAACTCCTGGGCATGTTTTGGTATTCTAAGTGACAAAGACGACTACCTCAGTTTTTAATCCAAACCCCAACTCTCTCCCAGTGCAAGAGAAAGGGTGTCCATAACTATTTTTTAACGTGGAAGACAGCCATAAAATATGCCCAGGATAACCCCACATCTACCAGCTACGCTCAACTTTCTCCGCCTTTCTCCAAACTTGGAGTTCATCCAAGGGCAAGAGCAGGCTGCAAACTTGGTATAAAATGTACGTGACCACCATGATGGAATCTGTTTTCCAGCAATTTTGCCTAATGAACCTTGCAGCATGAAAACAGATCCCACACAAGGATGTAAGCCGGCTCCTTTTCCGCCACGCTCCCTCTTCGCCTACCGAATAGGCAAGACAAGTGCCCCCAATCCCATAGGAGGAGAGCAGCCCCCTCACAACACCAACACAAAGGTTCAAAGGCTCAAGTCCTCCTTCCAGGTAGCTGGGAGGATGTAATTGGTGAGGCAGGAGATTAGAAATATTGGCAGCCTCTAAGTAAGACTTTAATTTACTGGCAGATCAATAGAGCCGGGGTTATATTGGCAAAGTGTCTACAGCTCTATTGACTCACGCAATGCCTCTTATCAATTTATCAGAAATCTGGAAGTCAGAAGATATTGTTTGAAGGGAAAGGGGGGGGGGGCAAAAGAAGAAGAACCAGGAAGCGTGAAGAAAGAGCCAAAGCAGTGGGAAACTGGGGTCCCCAATGGCAAACTTGGTGCAGTTTTAAGCAGTGTCTCCGGTATAGGAGGCCAACATGCTATATTGAGAGCTAAACTGTTCCCACCACACAGACACTCAGCCTTCTCACATGGTTCCATTTCCCATAAACCTTGTATTTGGTAAAGGTGGGGAGCCCAACCAAAGCAAGCTGTTTGGAAGGGGTGGCTTTGGGTTTTGTTTTGGTTTTCAAAGCAATTCCTTCCTTAGGTTCAGTGGCAGCTGTCCAAAGTTGCAGGCAGGGCATGTGAATACCCCATGTTCTGTCCGTGTTTGTGTGGTGCTGGGGATTGAACCCAGGGCCCTGCATGCACTGGGCAAGTGCGCTACTGCTGAATACACCCCCAGCCCAGTTTTCTGTTTTCCTTTACACTGCCGCTCCACCCTGCCTCAGCCAGAATTCTCTGGCACTTCTTTTGTCACCAATCCATACAAAGAAAAATTTGAAGTAAAAGGGATATTTATCCTAACGCTCCCAAGAGGTCAGAAGAGGTCTATCATACTAACACTGGCCCTGGGTCTAAAGAAGCATGAAGAAAATATACTGGAGTCCTATAAATCATCACACAAGGATATTGCAAGACTTTTCACAAATAATTAATCTTCGCTGGAAAGGGTTTCGAAATATTCCAGGTCACCAACAAAAATGTCAGGGAGAAAAAGTAAACATTAACGCTTTCCCAAACCCAAACGCCCATGCCAAGGCAGGAGCATGGGAAGCCCCAGTGCTCCCAAGTACTCCTACCCCAGAACTCTAGGGGGCAGGCCAGGGAGAAGCAGAAGACGTGGAGCGTTCCAGTCCTCAGAGGGCTGAGGGGGAAAGCGGTTTGCCTGGGTTTGGAGGAACCTCAACCGGCTTTTGACGATCCATTTTGGTCCCTGCCTCATACAACAAATTTCTCCTTAATTGCTGTTTTGCATTTCGTTGAGACATCAAGTAAACAGTACTTAAGTGTTTCCAGACAAAAACAATAACTCACTAATGACTAAGGCACTGCTAATTAAAATGCCCCTGCGATGGCGTGACTGGACTCAGAGCCACCACAGCAAACACACTGCCCAGGCCTTGAACGCATGAACCAGAACCCAACCCTGCGGGGCCGGGGACGTCCTCCTCCTTCCACTGCAGGTCACAATGGCCCTCGGGCTGAAAAGAAGGGAGCCCCTGGCGGGAACTGGGGGTAGCGGCTGGGCGTCCATGGGGAGGCCTGGCGTGGGGGAGGGGAGATGCCGAGAGGTCACACAGGATGCCAGAGCCCGACAGAATGCACCCTGGGTGGGCGGCCTGGCACGGCCCTCAAGACCTCATGAGTTCCTAAGACCTCTGAGAGGGGGGAAATGTCCTACTACAGTGGGGACGAAGCAAGGGGATAAGCAGATACCCCATGACCACCCTTCTTCCAGGGACTGCACGCTCCGGGTGGCTCCGAAGCCCAAGTTCCTAATTGCCCTTCAGACACGATCCTAAAGAATGCAACGAAGGTGTGTTCCACCTGCACTGCGTGGTGCCTCCACCCCAGGGGTCCCCTTTCCTAGGACACCTGACCAAGTCCTGGGAACCCAGGAAGCTCCTCTTTCTCCCCCAAACAAGTGATTCCAATAACCGACTTCCTCCAGGATAGAAGCTGGGCTTTCCCGCTCCCTCGAACTTGGTCTCCTTGGGGGAACTGGGGCTCTCAACACCACTTTTTAAAGGTCAGCATTGCAGAAAGGAAAGAAAGGAAGAGGAGGTGTGGGCGTCCGGGAGCTTACAAAGGACTTGCTCTTCCTCCTCGGGCAGGTTAAAGACCTGCCCGTTAGCAACAGGCGGGTGGGGGAAGTCACTGAAACCCCAGGGGCCTAATGCCCATTTGTCTTCACACTCAGACCCTGTAGGGATGTAAAATCGGAGAGGTTGAACTGTTTACATTCACCTAATGCTCAAGTAAACAAATCAAAGGCAGCGGGGGAGGGGTTTCCCGACAGGGCTGGGGCAGGCCCCCTCAGTGCAAGGATGCAGAGGCAAACGGGGAGAGGGAAGAAGCCAGGTGGGTACTCAGTGTGCAACGTGGACGCGGGGCTCTCCCCTCGCCTGGGTCCTCCTGAACCTGAACCCTACAGGGCCCACCCTGACTCCATATGCTAGGGTCACAGAAGCTTTGAGAAAGGCCCAGGATGCCCCTTACTCCAGCCATCGGGATGCCAAGGAGAGGGCTGGGCATTCCAAATCACACACCAGAAGCAGCCCCTCCTGGCCGGAGGGCGTCACCTCCATGAAGAGGGGACCTCAGCCACCCTCCCCACCACAAAGGGTCCCTCCCAGCCTGGTCTGCCCCTCTGCACAGTCCACACCGGCCTTGGGGAGCCTCCCCAAGAACTGCAGGGAAAAGGGGTTAAATCTAGCCCAGTTTCTGGCTGAGGAAGACACTCCCCCTCCTTCCAGGCGGCTCCCAGAGTTAGCCCTCGAGGACCATTGTTATTCCAGAGCTGAGTGACTCAGAAGATCCCCCACTCCCTCTCCTGGCTTCCGAAGCCTCCCAGCACCAACGGGTCTTGACCGAAGTGAACTGGGAGCTGTTTGATGTCCCAGCGCCAGGCCTGGTCACATCCTCTAAAAAACAAGAACAGTTTCAACTTGACTGGGGCTGGGGGGAAGGGCGGGATTTGTGGCACTCCTTTTAAATGCAGATTTGAACTTTTCACCCAGGGTCAGACAGCTGCGATGCTCTGTCCCCAGCAGAGGCCGGCGCCGGGCCCCTTCCACCTCACACTTTCACAGATTTTTTTCCTGCCTGCCCAGGAGGCCAGCCTGTTAAAGGAATTAGATACCTCCCTCCCTAAAAACCCCAATCCACACCCACTTCTCAGTTTACCAGGGGCACAAATCCTACCGGCCTCCCAGAGGAGGCCCTCAGATTGGCAGAGGCTGGTTTTGGGGTGGAAGGGTGCCCTGGGAACAGCACTAGCGAAGGAAGACCGTTCTTATCATGGGCATTGACTAAGGAACGCTAAGATCAATGGCGAGAGACCAGCACTGAGCCTTGCTCTGAAGGGCGCATGCTCCACGGACTCGATTCACAGTTGCTCTTCCTGCTAGAAGCCAGGGAGAGTTCTCACTATTTTCCTAAGAAGAGCGGTGATGTCAGTAGGACTTACGTCACTAGCTTTGAGAAGTCCCTTCTCGGATGTACAAGAAAAAAAATACAACAGCATAATTTAACAGCCATAGCAAAAAAATTTAAAAATAAATTAAGACACCTCTGGCGTAGAACTCAGGGGTGGAGCACTTGCCTAGCATGAGGAAACCCCGAGTTGACCCTTGGCACAGAGGGAGAAAAATACACACACACAGGGACTCCTCTCTTATCCTCACTGGCAAGGCTGTGTGTGATTTGTCCTTATCAACCCTGTCCCTCCCTTTCTTCTCCTCCAACCAGAAGCCCCACCAACCCCAGATGAATCAAAGTGGCTTCCACCCCTGGCATCAAAACATGACACCAAAAATCCAGACAAACGCAGGAAGGAGACACGTGGGTGCTCGTGGGGACTGGACACCTCACCAGCGGCAGCAGCAGCAGCACCGCCTCCTCCCCTCTGGGTGCAACTGGAGCCTCCAGGAGGAGGTCCCCTTCAAGCCCAGGCCACCAGCCTGAAAGGCCGTGTGACGTCAGTGCAGTGTGGAGCGAGGAGCGCACAGCCTCGCAGGGGAAGTGCCTAGACCCAAGCCCCAATCCCACCAGAGCCCACCGTGGAGGGCGGAAGGTCTTCTCCCAGAGGCTCCCTGCGGTCCTGCTCCTCTGTGACCTCCGCACCCGGCCATAAGCCTTAGTGATACACGCACGAGCTCAGGTTTTCAAAGCCAGGTGAACGACTCCACCAGGGCCCACCTGCACATCAGGAAGCGGGAGACATCTGCCCACACCAGCATCACAATTCTGCCTCCGAAAGGTCCCAAGAGGATGTTGAGGGATGGTGTGCAGACGCAGCCTGCACCCCAAGCCCCAGCAAACGGAAGCAGCTGGTGGCAGAAGATGATGGGCAGCTCCCCTGCATCTCCCAAATGCCCCTGGTGCCAGGGCAGGCCTTTTAGTCTGTCCTGTCCTGTCCAGGAGGTAGCCACCAGCCCTTTGTGGCTTCGAAGCCTATGAAATGTGGCTAGTGCCAAATAAGATGTGCGGCAAGTACAAAATACACACAGGATTTCCAAGACCTGATACCAAAACAAGGCCATCCCATTAATCCTTTTCTTTATATGGATTCCATGTTTAAATGATAACATCGTAATACCCTAAATAAAATATATTAAAATAAATGCCACTTGTTTAACTTTTGAATGTGGCTCCTAGAAAACTTTAAATTACCCTACCTGACTCACTCTGCATGTCTATTGGACAGTTCTGTTCTAGAACCTCTGCCTGCCTGTCAACTTCAGATCCAGGTGGGAGGGAGTGTTCCTGGTTAGGAGTGGGACAGATTTTTCTTGTCTACCTTGAACACTGCCCTAAAGCTACACTGTGCCAACTTCTAAGGGACACTTGTAATTGGGTTGAATAATCTTAATATCCAAATAACCCATCTCCAAAATGCAAGTACGAGTTAGATGAAGAGAAATGGTGGGGCCAGACGTGCCTTGCAGCTAGCCCAGCCCAAGAGAATGGCAGGGCTCCTCCAAGATGTTATCAATGGCGATGGAGCCCCACGCATGCCTCAAACAATAATGGCAAGTTGCTGGTGGTGGTTTCATAGGAGGATTACCCGGGAGAAGGCCTGCCTCCTACTCCAGCTTGATTTCTTACTATCAAGAGCAGAGTGCTCCCTTTTAACTGCCCTTCCCCTAAAGCTTGCCCAGCAGGATCCTGGTGTGCGCAGGCGCGTGCACACACCCTGGAAGTGGGGAGGGAAGGGGGAGGGAGGCACAGACAACACAGATGTGGCCCCTTTCCTATTAGAAAGTGCCTATTCTACCACGAGGGATCACAAGGCCAGGCTCATTTCTCTATGTAAATGAACTTTTTAGCCACCTCCTCAAAGAAGAAAAGCTGCCCAGATGCATCAGCCCATCCTGGGGCACACAATTACAGCCATTTGCATTCCTCCAGCAGCAGGATTAGCACAGGAATGTGCTCTGCAGCTTTGTGGGGGGAAAAGAGTGGAGGAAGAAGGGGGGTTCTCCCTGGTTGGTCCACCCAAAGCTCCGAGACACTTTCACGTCCAGGAGTCAAAAAGTGGAAACAACTCCTGCTTGGGCTTTCTGAAGAGGGGGAGGCTGAAAGGCCTGGGGTGGGGGCACAGGCAGAGGAGGATGAAAAGCAGGGGGCCGAGGGGCAGCAGGAGGGAGGAGGAGGGAGGGGGAGGGGGACTGCGTGTATTAGGGGAACTGCCCCTCCTGGCGCTTTGATCCCCTCCGTCAGTCCCTCGTCGCTAGGAGAAACCAACTTCTCTCCTTGGGTTAATCAAAACCAAATTACTCAGGAATGTGGCAGGACAGGTCTGAGCTTCCAGGTCCCTTTGTCTTTGAGGATTTAAAATGAAAAAATAATTTTTTTAAAGCAGATGGCTGTGGGTTAGGGAATAGGTGAAGGGTCTGAAGGAACCCAAGGCCACATCCCCTGCCCCAAGTAAGTAAGTAAGTAAATAAATAAATATATATATAAATATCCGCACAAACTTCCTCTTCTGAGTTATCCACCAAGTTATGTCTGTAGATTAAGTTCAGAGATCAGAATAACTTTTCATTTTATCCTATTGTCTCCCCAGATAAAAGACCCCCCTGAAACTATACCTTGTCAAAGTACAAATATGAAACATCTCAAGATTTGAGTAACACCCAATTGGCACAATCTAATTATTAAAAGCAAAGTCCACGCAAGCCACTTCTTCCAAAAACAAAGTTTTTCAGTCCCTCCTTGAGAATACTGGAGTGGGGAGGAAGGTATCTAGTCACGATTTAAACGTATCCCCAAAATTCCATGGTGACTTGGTAAAATGTTAGATGAAGGCAGCTGGGCTAGACAGGATCAGTCTAGGGATAAAAGACCCCAAGGGGTGCCATGAAATACCACTGCTTCTCTGTTGTCCAGATAAAGTGAGAACTTTATGCTGTGGACTAGGCAAGTGTGCTGAGCATACTGGACAGCCCAGGGACGAAGCTTCCCTAAGTCCAGGCATCAGGAAAAGGCTGACCTCAGAGATGAAAGAAAGCTGGGGCCTGCAGCTCCATGAATTCCTCCACACCCCTGCCCTGGCTTGCATCTTTGGCAGGCTGGTGGCACTGTACAAGATGGGGGCCTGTACCCCAGGCCCCTGGAAACTCTAGAATGCAACACCCTGGTGCCCATTATCATCAGGGACAGGAAGGAGCAATACGTCCCAAGGCATTTGGTAGCTGAAAATACAACAGCTCTCTATATCGTAAAATTCTATTATGTTTCACTAGCAAAATCTGATCACCACCCCCTCCCCCCAAAAAAAGAAGATAAAATAAACAAGCAGGGCACCACCAGTTAAGCTACAGAGCCTGGACTCAATAGATAAAGTGAGGCGGACACACAGCCATGACTACCAGCTGGCCATAAATTGTAACTGGCCTCAGGCATGCGGTTATCTGGGAGGTTGCACTAAAGTAACTTTTAAAATACTCTTCACCTTATCTGTAGGCCCAGTCAAACACACACATACATCACCCTCTTAGATCTCAGCCATTAGTATTCCATTTAGACTTTCCAAAACAAGGTCATCCCAGTAGGCCTGTCCCCTATTTCCGGTCACAGCTGTGGACTTTCACCCCCTTGTCCAACAAAAGGGACCTTGTATACAAAATTAACCCAGACCATTAGTCCATGCGGTGTGAGAGCGTATGCTGGGCCCTCGGAATATTTACCGTCCTTCCAGGCCGGGCCCAGGGTGCTGCCCAGGGGGCCTCCCCCACAGAGGCGGGGGAGCTTCCCCAGAGATTAGCGGCCCAGCTCCTGGGGCCTCAGCTCCATTCCACAGCTGCACAGCCAAGGTCCTACCATTCAGAGAATAAACACAAAACTCCTTTTAAAGAGAGAGAGGGACTGGGGCTGTAGCTTAGGGGCAGGGCATTTGCCTGGCATGTGTGAAGCAAACAGTAACATCTAACTTATCAGATGGGTCAAACTCAGAAGCTGCTGGGCTCTTACGCAGAGGCTCAGAGGCTGCAGTGAGTATGTCCAACTGGGAGGAAGGCTGGGAACCTGCCATCTTTTCATCCATAAGAAACACATGCAGCCTCTGTCCCAGTGGGTCTCCACTTGGGGGGATTTCACCTCCCAGGTAATGGATTCCTAAAGGCAGTTCTGGTTGTCCTGTGTGGGGGTGGGGTGCTCTGGCATCAAGCGGGGAGGAGCCCATGATAACAGAAGAATACACAGGCCCACAGCCCTGAGGAACCAGACGCCCCCAAGTATCAACAGTCCAGAACGTCCAGGAAACTAGGTCCAAGGTCCACTCCAATTTCCAGGGTAGGGGGCAGGAGGGGACATCCCTCTGTTTAATGGCTCCTCTTCAGGGTTCAGAATTGGTAATAAGATGCAGTGGTCTAAACGACATGAGAAAATGAAAATAGTAACTTTAAAACGATCATCAGCTTTGCAGACTGGGGAAGGAGGGTCAAGGATGGCTACATCTGGGCAGCTCTCCTTTTCAAGGTAGCTGGTGAAGAGTGGGGTCTGAGGCTGGGGCAACCTGGGCCAAGCGTGCCTGCACGAGAGGGCCCCCTGAATGGAGGCTTGCCGGGTTCATCACGCCTGACCACACGGCCAGGCAACAGAACTGTACAGGAGCCGTGACTGGGTCTGCAGGTACAAGATGGGGACAGGACGACAGCTGGAGGAGGCAAGGACTGAAGAGTGCTGGGCTGATGAGAAGAGGCGGCAGGGAGGCCATGAGGAGGGGTGGGGGAGGCACATGATAATTAACTCAGCAAGTTGATAGTATTTGCATATAAATGCCTCCACAAATCACTACAAACAAGCCAGGACAAGTCAGGCCTATTAGCATATACAAGCTAGCCCGGGAAGGCCTCTCTAGGTGGGTCATTGAGTGGGCTGCTCACTTAGAAGGCCGCCTGCCAGCCTGGGTGGTGGGGGGCAGGCGGGTGTCTGGCTGGGGGACACTGTATCTATTACAGCCCCTTGTGCATCACATGGAATAGTCGCAGGATGCGAAAAAGAGTTGGCTGTAGGTAGTCTCAGCCGAGAGGGGAAGAATGGAAGAAACACTGGACCTTTTAGTTTATTTCTTACAAGGTACTGGGAAAAGACAGGTAGCAGAGGCCCTAAGCAGGAACAAAATAGAAGGGAGAAAGGACGTGAGAAAGGAACTAACAGGAATGGAGAGGCTATTCAATGCACTAAGTAACTTAAGGTGAAAACCTGTTTCCTATTTCATTGCCTTCCCGGGGGGAGGCCCGTTTTACAGATGAAATAAGCAAGGCTCAGAGAAGTTAAGTGATTTGCCTACAGTCACACAGCTTAGGCTGCAGCAGTGCTGAGCCTCTCACCAATGGCCTCAGCAGAGGAGTAAGACTTGGAGCAGAGTGATGAGCAGAGGCCAGCTTTCCCAAGAGGGAGTTCTCCCGATTCATCTCTGCTTCTCCAATGAGGAAGGCCACTCCTCCCTCCAGGAAAACATCTGGGAGTTGGCACCAGGATTTCCCTCACCCTACTTGTCCCCTGTCTAGACAATTCTTAGCTTCCCCAGTAAAGGCAAAATAAGTTGACAGCCCTTTCCTAAAAGGTGTAAAAGTTCTCTGCTTTCCCCAAAGACACCCGTGAGCTTCAGTTTACTCTTTGGAAAAGGCATGGGGTGGGGGAATCCTATCATTTTCCACTGGCCATTCTTTACTGGGAACTACATTTTAAAAGTGGGTGAAATACAATCTTGTGAAAGAGGGAGCAATCTGGGCCCAGGGAGCACCCATTCAGACAGACAGGTACACAGACTCAAAGTCCTCCGGAGTGCCTGGCAATAGTTCCATACCACATAAATGACACCCTCCAAGACAGAACAGAGAACATATTTTAAAAGCCGTCATTTTAAGAGTGACATCAGCCTTCTGACACCCAAGCTGAAAACCAGGGGCCTCGGCTTTATGTGTCCAAAAGTTGACTCGACTCTTTAACAAGGGTGCAGATATTCCACCGAGAGCGGGAGGCTACAAGGAAAGCAGAAACCACTCCCCCACCAGCCAAATGTACATTAAGAACCAAGGCCCAGAGCCAAAGAGCATTTTAGGAAACAGGTCCTGGAATGGTGGAAGAGACTTGCATTGTTTCTTGAGCAGTTAAGAAAAACTGTTTAAAAAAAAAAAAAAAAAAGTTGCTGACAGGCAGGAAAAAAAAAAAAAAAAAGAACCCACAGGTTTTTCCACGTATTTCCACTGGACAAAGTTGTCAGGAAAAGAAAAGTCGTCCAAAATAGGCCACTCAGAGACCATAAGTGTGGGAAGCAAATAAGTTCAGGTCTCTACATATATACTTTTTATAGACTTACAGTACAGACTCTAGAAAAAGAACCTTTTAGACACTGAAGGGAGATGTCTATGTTTGAACAGGTTCTTACAGGACTTTGGGAGCGGAGGAGGGGCCTCAGGGCTGAAATCGAATATCAAATTAAGCCCCTTGGTCTTTTCTACCCTCAGTTGATCTCAGTCCACTTGGGCCAGAAGACTCAGGGTCACCTCTGAACTGGAATGTCAATGCAGAAATGCAGAGCCTAGGACACACACTTGTACAGGAGATGGTTTGTGCACAAAATCTAAGTCAAGGTACTGGGCATATAGCTCAGTTGGTAGAGTGGTTGCCTAGCATGCACAAGGGCTGGGGTTCGATCCCCAGCATCACCAAAAAAAAAAAAAGTCTCTTCTAAATCTAAGTCAACTAATACTTTGAAAAGAATTTGTCCACAGTCATGTTCTTGGATAGAGTCAGGAACTATCAAGAAATGACCAAAACTGCTCACTGCAGCAAAGCAGTTCAGCCCTTAAGAAGAATCCTTCCTACCCATTCAGAAGCCCACATATCCCCCCTGCCAGTCTGCCTGTTCCTGATATAGTCAACCCTCCAAAGCCCCCAGGTACCCAACCCTACTCTTTAATACCCCTCCAGACCCCCAGTGTACAAAGAGTAGTCCCTAACTCCTATCTCCAGAAGCATGGGGGCAGGGGTCTCATTCCCAGATCAAAGGTTTGTGGCCGAAATCACTTTCAGGACAGTGCGTGAAATCAGCAGCAGACGAAAATTCCACCGTCTTTTCACACAGCCCAGCGGAGCCAGTCAGCCTGGTTCCAGCCTGAGTCTCCCTGCAGATGACTGAAGATATTTCACAAGTTCCTAACTGTTGCCCCCAAAGACCTAGTTCAGATTAAATTCAAGATAAACATTCAAGAGAGACTTTAGGGCTACCATGGGATTCACTTCCTCTCCCAAATTAAGCAGGACAGGAGGGGAGAGGACCCCTGCCCTTCCCCATCTTCACAGAGAGCGGCCTTTGCAGGGGATTGGATGGTTCAGTCCTGAATGGGGCGCAGCCACAAGGGGCAAGGGTAGGTCGGGCAGCCCCTGTTTGACACACCTTTCTTCCTTCCCTGGAAGCCTCAGACCCGACTCCAGGGAGGGAAGAGCACGGAAAAATCTTAAGGGTCAGTACATGTGTTAATACCAAAGTTCAAAGAGTGGGCAGCTGAGCCACCTTAGGCCTCCCCCAGGACAGGCAGGCTCAGGCCCCTCTGGAGACGAGCACACCAAGCCTCCCCACTAATCCTCCTGTTAACAAGCGCACAGGGTGACCCTCCCGTGGAAAGGAAGAAGGGCTTGCCCAGGAGGCAGGTACAGCCCAGGCATTTCCCTGAGGGGCCCAGCTTGGGGTTAAAACCAACAAAAAAGAAGTCTTGCTATGAAATGGAGCCCAATTTACCACCTGGCAAACTTTCTACATCTCCTTTCCTGTTTTAGTTGCATGCTTAGCCTTACAAAAGCAAGAAAACTCTAGGAATTAAGGGTGAAAGAAAGGCAGAGACATCAAAGAAAAAAGACATCAAGTGTTACATATAAGGAGCCAAGGCAACTTCCTTGGGCAAAGAACTCTCTAGAAACACACCTGTCACTGCTAGACTACCAGCTTGTTCCCTGTCCCCTTACCCAAAGAATGAAAATCAGGAAAAAAAAAAAAAAAAAAATCCAGTTGTGTCACTGCTTCTGAAACATCAGCACAATGCTGCTGTCAATCAGAGCTAAGCCTTGCTTTCCCTCAGTCCCCAGTTCCTGTCCATACAGGAGTCATTTACCATATTAACCAAAAAAAATTTTTAAGCCATCTAACATCTGATTGTCACTTCCCACATGTTCAAAGAGAACAGTCTGGCAGCCAACTTTAAATCATATAGAAAACAAATCCGACAGTTGTTGATTTGGTAGTTTTTTTCCTTAATCTGGATTTTGAAAGCGGCTTGCCAATGAGCCAAGATTTCTGCCTGGGTCTCTCCCTTGGGGCAGTTTGATGCAATCTTAGCTTCTGTGTGTTTGTTTCTCAATTTGAGTGGCCCAAGGACGCAGGACACTGTGCTTTTGGACAGAATAAGCACCCTCAGGATCTGATTAAGACTAGCTCCTGCAAAGGAATATCCTTTCCTGGATTCTGTTAGAACTGGTTTTCCATTTCCCTAACCACGATCTTTAACTCCGGCAGAGGATGGCGATTCTAAGCTCTGCTGTGATTTCTAACAATGACCATTACACCAAATTCTCATCCCAGAGCATTTGGATGACCCTGTGAAGTTCACTGTAATGGAATCTGCCTTCCTGTTGTGTTCTATGGTAACACCCCCATCCTGGTTAATTACACCAGCCTTGGGAACCAGAGCAGGTCAACAGGCCCCAATGTTACGGAAATAGGCCAGGCTAACAGCAAGCAACCATTTTAATAGCAAATGAAAGCGTAAACCACAGCATGTATTGTACTTCTTGAGGTGGCTCCTGAGCATCAGGTGCATTGTCCCTGTAGTGCTGGCAAGCACTGGGGTGGAGCTTGCTGGAGCTTCTTCAGGCCAGGATCACCACTGCCCACCTGCCAAGACAAGGCTAGATCCCTTGGGTTGAGAAGCAAACTAGTTACTCTTCAAGGGTGCCAATAAAGACAACTTGCTTTCTTTGCCTTCAGGTAACAGGAGCAATTCCCCATACTTTTATAAAATGTTGCTTCGTCACTTTAAATGACTGTTTTTAAGATGATACTTTTGCAACTTTGTAATAAAAATAATGTCCTAGGTAAAAATCTGCTGTGGGCCCTCAAGTATTTCCAGGCTCTTATACATTAACACTTCAGAAGCCCAAAAGCCCTAACCCTTAAAAGATATGCTAAAAAGGAACACCACCACATGGTGACAATAAGGACATGTTTCCCATACACCACATGCAACCAGCACTAAAGGAACTAAGCCAAATCACCACCAGCCCCAGATGATACTTTTCTAGCAGTCTGCAATCACAGACTTATTCTAATGAACCACCCATCCCTGGGTCAACCAAGGCGTGCCGGCCCTGTCCTGAGAGCGCCTCGGAGCCATCGTTTTAACGTCATGATGATGAAAGCTGAAATCTTGTTTATTTTAGCTCCTCGCCACTGGGCAGTCCAACTGGCACTGAGTTTACACAGCAGTTAAATCCAATCCCAAAGCAGCAAGGAGGCAGGCACTTCACTGCCAGGTTGGGACACCTGCTGGGAGTACCATTTTATCTGGGTCTCCTTCCACCCTCCCCTAGTATTCATTTGAGCAAATGAAAGACAGAAGGAAAGAAACCAAAATTAAAGTTTCAGGTGGTTGCAGAAGCAGCTAAGGTCTATTTTGTTCTGGAATAGTTAGCAAGTGTTTCTCAATGGCTCCCTGTCAATCAAAACTGTCTGCAGGAGAAATGGAAAACAGTAGCTCTATCCCATAGAAAGTGTAGCCATTTAGGGGGAAAAAAGAGTTGGGAAAGGGAAATGACCCATGTCATAAAGACAGAAGGTCTCCAAGTCACTTAATTTCTTGCGATTCCAAAAGGACTGTTTTTAAAGTGTAAAAGTGCTTGCTTCTGCATCTGCCCCATGTTGTTAAATAACACTTGTGCAATTAAATAAAAGACCAAGTGTGACCCCAGCCCATTCTGAGAGGCACTTTACATGCTTTCTGAAAACTACACTGGAAACCAAATGCAGACAATTTCCTTCGTCCTGTAATTTAAGCAAGGCAGAGAGGGAAAGTTGCTCTTGGCCTTCATGGCTACGCGCGCTCTGAAAGGGCGCCTTCAGGGTCCCTTTGCAACAGAATGAACCCAAATACAGATGTGCCAACACCCAGGTATGTGCCTCTCTCCAAAGACCCCATCCTCAAAACCCTCAAATGATTGAGAACCATGGTCTCCTGACTCCCCTGACACTCTACTTCTGTTCCCGGTTCCTCACATTTGGGTAACAAGAAGATTCAGAATCTCAGGCCGCCAGTGGCTGTTCTGATAACAAGAAACAGGCCCACGTTCCCAGCTGCAGCCTTTCTCGATCAGGTTACCTTGGAAGGTATATGTTTTCCTATCAAATGCAGTCTCCAGTCTGGACCACAGCTCTCGGGCTTCCCCCTCCAGCCCAGCCCACTGGAACTCACGATTTTTAGGGTTTCCCTTGAAACCTATCCAGAAACCACAGCCATTAAAAGAACATGAAGGTTTGACACCTCCTGAATTTAGGAATGAGGGGACTCTAGGGGCCAACTCTACAAACTTGCACCTGCTGCTTGATGGCAAAGAAACAAGAGTTCCCCCAGCTAGGGTGAGCTTTAAATTATACTCTATTTATTTAGTGGCTTGTCTCCAAGGATCTCAAAGCATGAGATGAAATAAGATGACGTGTAACTTTCTCACTATCTACCTTCAAGGCTTAAGTTTGCTTTTTCCTTGCTTTGCTTTGATGTGTTTCCCTGTGCAGGCCCCAGCCTGAAGGACAGGCCTTCTCTCTGTGCCCAGGTGGGGCTTCTGTCCTTTCTGAGGCTGTCAGTGGCTTTTAGAGAGTCTCCACGACCTGTTAAATGACACAAATAGAGGGTGGGGGGGAGGGTTGACCCTCCTGGATTCACCTGTTCACGGGCAGGTCCTTTAAACCAGTTTGACACCTTGTAAGGGCAATTCCCTCTCAGAATGCACCATGCACAGGGCTGTGGTCTTTGCCCTCCAGGTGTTTCCCCATCCTAAATAGGTATATCCAAAGCAGAAAGAACCATTTTCTAGAAAGCTCATTTCCCTCCGAGTCTACCAAGATCACTTTTGGATTTTTTTCTAGCACTGACCTAAACTTGGGCATTCCTCTTCCTTTAACAGGACAAAAATCTTAGCTCTCCCTTCACACACACCCTCCCCCAAGAAATAAATGCTGCTCTGGTTTTTCCAGAGTGAGAACAAACTAAAATTAGAGGGTGGACAAAATGATCTCCAAAGGTGCCCTCCAGCTCCGACACTCGGATTCCCCCTTTAATTACTCCTCAACAGGCGCATTCTTCACATTGTTTCGAACTGACCAGCGACTTCTCTGGGGCTGAAAAGGGTGCATTTTTAGGCAGAGGAACCCAAACTTCCAAGTGGCACCAGCAGCACAATTATTTCAGAAGGCAGGAACTAATCCCAAAGCAGAATAAGGAGACGAAGAGGCCGGCCGGGGAGGAGAGAGGGGAGGGAGGGAGGGAAAGAGGAAGGACTGCACTCTGTGCCCAGTAGAATTGAGACGCTCCCACCCCAGGTAGGTTACGGCCGGAGTCTCGGAGTTCAAGTGCATCCAGCCTGCCCTTCCCCCACACGCCCCAAGAGAATGGGAAGTTCAGCCAAGACTCGCGGCACCTGCCTGCAGCGCTAGGCCGGCTGCGCGCGGCGGGGGAGGGCTGCACTCACCTGGCACACAAAGCCTCCGCACACCTCCGGAGGGAGGAGGCACTCGCAGGTCCGGGGGCCGCGCCGCCGTGCGCGACAACGGGAAATTCCAGCGGCACCAGCGCCCCGACCTTACCCACCCCAGGCGGCATTCTCCCCACCTCCCGCTGGCCCCGGGGCTCCGAGGTGGCGCTGGCTGGGAGCAGGGGCGCCGCGGGCAGGGGAGGGGGGCTCATGCTGGCGGCCGGGCTGGCGGCCGGCCGGTGCCCGGGAGGGAGGTCCCCGGGCGCGGCGGGGATTCACCCACGGGGCGCGGCGCTCGCGTCCCGGTCCCCGGCCTGCCCGCCGCCTCCGCGCTGCCCGCCCGCCCGCCCGGAATCGCTTTATGTAAATGAAGCTCAACTCGCAGTTTGCGGCGCGCACCGCCCGGGGAAGGGGGGCGGGCGGGGCTGGGGGCCTTCGGGGATCCACATTACACAGCAACAAAGCGGAAGGTTAATTTGAAACTCGCAGCCCCGCCGCCGCCAGGCTCCCCGGGCAAAGCCTGACATCTACAGTCCTGCCGGGCGCAGGCCGGGCTGCTGGCGGTGGCCGCGCCCGCCCGCGGGGACCCGGGGACCCACACGGGCGCCGGAGGCCCGAGCTCTGGGCCGCGCTCGCTCCGGGCTCCGGCCTCAGGGCAGGCCGGGGCCGCACCCGCCCGCCCGGGGACAAGGGGCCCTGGCGGCCCGGCCTGCGCCACCCCGGGAACCAGCCCGGCGGGAACAAAGCCGGGTCCTCCCGGAGGCGCTGACCCCTCGCTGGTCAAAAGTCAGGGGCCGGCCTAGAATCAGGCGAGAAGAAAGGGACGTGCCCTCGGCCACAAAAAGCAGCCTGGGGCCTCCGAACCGAAGCCATCGGTCTCTGGGCCCTGTCCGCGTCAGAGCCAGGCCACTCTAGCATGGGGACATTAGCCAATGTGGACAGGAATTTATTTGAAACACACACCCATCCTATTAACTGCTTTACAGAACACTTCTGTTTTTCAGCTGCAGAAACTTATAAAAACATCCCTGGCTCTCCATTGAGAGTTTAAGGGTAGTTTTTGAACCGTGGGGAGAAAAGAAAATGAGAGTGCTAGGCAAAGAGGAAGAAAAGAAGTGACAAGAAAAGGAGCTGCAGTTGACAATTACATGCTTTAAGGAGACTCGCCTTATAAAGCCACATTATTTCAGAGATGGCAGAGATCATGCCCTTCCCAGGGAGATTCTGCCACCAGGGTCAAAGTTAATGCAGACATCCTAGTTGGTCAAAGCGACTGCTGGACACTTTTATATCTCCCCAAAGTCACCTTTTCCATTCTGATATGCAAAGGCAGCACTATAGAAATCTCACCGGAAGTCCCCTGTCCTCCCCGTCAGAATCCCACCCTCGGCCTGAATCTACTCTGGCTGCTCTCAGCACAGAAAAAAGACACCTGTCTTTTCCCTTTCTGAAAACCACCCACCCAGGCTGGCGTTACAGCCTGGAGAGTCTCTTCCTACCGCACAATAATGAACCATGCAAGTGTTAGAAATATAATAAGCTCACCAGGTGAAGAGCAGGATGTATGGAATCGTATTAGCTTTACCCACACACTAACAGGGAGGAAAAGGGATGCTTGTCTGGTGAACACCATGTCCTTGTGCAGAAGGCATTTTGTACAATATAATTCACGATCAAATTATGTAAATAACCTGTTGGGTACAGACAACCAACCCCTCTCTACATTTTAGTCCAGAAAAAAACTGAAAAAAAAAAAAAAATTTTTTTTTTTTTCCCTGTTAGGGCCCTGGGAGGAAAAAGACTGCCTCTAGGGAATCATGTCCGATTAGGGACAAAGGAGGGCACAAGCCAAATTCAGTCACAGGAGAGGGAGTAGGGATGGGGTGGGGGTGTGGAGAGCCAAAAAGGAAAGTGGAGGAGGAGGAGGATTTTATAAACCAGAGCATGGTCACTGCAGAGCTGCTAGCAGACCGCCTGACCTCAGGCCTAAGAACAGGTGGTGTTTTCAAAACACACTGTTATTTATGTTAGCCACATGAGTCAGGAACACCTTAAAGAAAACCAATTAATAATTTAATTGAAAAAGTGACTATGAATAATACATGAAGGTGATGATGCTAACAATAACGCAAGTAAGGTGGCCCACCGTGCAGAGACATCCCGGAAATCTCTTCAGGAAAATGAAGATGCAGGCCCCTGCTTCTCCCGGGGAAGCAACCCACAGCCCAGCTGATAAGTTTCAGACACTGAGAACACGTTGATACTCACGGAGAATCTTATTTGGCTGTTTGGTCTTAACTTTTATGAATGGGGGACAACCTTGCAATTTGGTGACATCATGAAGTTGGTGGGGTCACAGATAAATACCTTCAATAAAATCAAAGATGGAAAACCCAAAAAACAAGGTCTAAGTCCTCTGAGAGATGGGAAGGTGGTGGCAGAATCCTGAGGGGACCTGGCCCAATTTTGCCACTGTCCCAGGCTGTGGGTGACCAGCTTCCTGCACCTCAGAGGCCAGATAAACAGAACTAAGAATGACCCTGGGTCCATTTTCTTTATCTTAATCCTACAAAAGCTACACACATGGTGAGGCCTACTCAAGCCTGCCTTTGTTCCCAGGAAAAATTTGACAGGTAAGCCACCGGCGGGTAACGTAAGGCCTCTGTACAAATATAAATGTAAGGGATTGCACGCACTGGGATGCTACACCCACTAAAACTTATTCTCATCATTAACAAAAACAAGACGTCTTCAGAGGTAATTTGCAACTTTTGAACTGACATGTGGAAGGAACAGTTTCTCTGAAATACATGCAGCAAATTCTATCCTCCAAGCTCTGAGAAGCTCAGCTCTTCCCAGGGCAGCTGCCTGATGTTAAACCCACGGCCTACCCAGCAGTGACAACCTGACATTCTCATCACTCCGTCCTGAACACTGTTGACAAATAAACCCACTCTCAGAAGAGGCGATTCTTCCCTCGAAGTTCTCCATACCCAGTCTTGTCTCCTCTGGAAAGTGTAACTGGCAACAGCCAAAAGGATAAATATTTAAAAATAAATCAGGGAAGGCAAACCCCTTCTCCACTCCTCCCCTTACCCATTCTCCAAGCCAGAGGCCTGCCCCCTAAGGCTTAGCTGGCTGGCAAATTACAATGATCCGACCCAGCCAAACCTGCCCTCCTCTCCCTCCCTCCCCCCGCCCCACACAAGCTCTCTCTAATGCTGTATCCTTTCACTTCGGCAAAGGTAAATATGATCTCTGAGCGAAGATCCACTGGATGTCAGCATACTGGCCTCTCCTCACAGCACAATTGGGTTTAGGTAGATTTGTGTGTTCTTCCAGATCCTTCTATTTTTATTAAATTATACATCCACATTGATTTCAAAACTTGTGCTTAAATAATCTGGAGGCTTTAACAAAGAAAATCCTAGCAAAGGGCAAAAAGCCACAAACAAATGTCCCTGAAAGAAATGACACATTTGAATTGTACTCCATGGCCTGAGTTCACCCCATCATTTTGAGGCAGTTTTATTTAAAGGCCTGGTACCCACTAGGTGGCCAGGCCTTCCTGGGATGGTACAGAGGGCGGGATTTGCTCCAAACAGCCCTTGCTCGCTCGCCCACAGAGCCCGTGGAGGCTGAAGCATCAGGGCCTACACACACATTTTGATTCACATTTCTCTGACTCAAATCTCAAGGCCTCTGTGTATCACTGCAGTGCTAATTCCATAGATTAATTTTTATGCCCAAATCATAGGCAGAGCGTCATCTAGTTTACTTACCCACCCTTCGCTCAGCCCCTAAATCTGTCAATGATACATACAAATGAGTAACCCCCTTTTTTTCTTTTTAGAGCCGTGATTCGAGAGTTCCCCCCCCGAATCATTTTAAGTTGTAAAGCCCAAGTCTGAAGAAAGCAAAAAATACAGAATTTGCCTTAAAACAGCTTTAAACGTTAAGAGCTTACATACTGCCCCCCCCCCTTTTTTTTAAACAAAAGTATTTCTGAAAGGGCAAAGAGAATTTGCCATGCAAGACTTTTATACCCAAGGGGATTCTTACATTTGTGTTTCTAAACCTTGAAATTGAGAATTTTAATGAAAAGGCAGACAGATGCTTAAGGACAGTATCGCAATCAGGGTCCATACATTATAAGAGAGAGTGATGCGCTTTGTTTGGGGCCAAGGAAAAAAAAGAGGTGAACTCCTATTTTGATCCTGGGCCATCCCCAACTGTCTGACACATCCCTTTACACTGGCCTGAAGCAAACCACTGAATTCTTGGAGGGGAAGCAGGTTGGAGGCAGAATAAAGGAAACAGGAAACAGGAGAGGAAAAGAAAGGGGGAGGGGATATTGCCTGTTTACATAAATCCTAGTTGTTTTTTTTTTTAAATCAACACAGTATCAATTCCACAGTATATACCAACAGTTCTTCCAGTTATAAGCTTGAACAATCCATTTAATAGATATCAAACACACAACAACCAAGACCAGGTTTTTGGTTTTTGTTTTTTTAAGGAAGAATTTCATTGAGGTTTGCAATTCTTCCCTATCAATCAGCCACTTCTATGTAGGGGCCAGAAAACTAGAAGATAAACAAAAAAGATGACCCTGTTCACGCTTTCCTCCAAACGATTCTAGAATCACATTTTCTTATCTTTTCATTGTAGTGCATTTTTGTTCAAAATCTCTGCTAATCTGACTTCAGAGCCCAGAGCTGAAATTTCACATAGCCTCCAAGTCAGCCAGTGTTTTAGAATTTGGATTTCTATGGAGGCTGTTCCAATCGCCAGTGAGGCCTACGGTAAAATGTGCTTCATGCTGTTCCGTTTGTCTCTCTGCAGACAAATAGAAACTGTGAAATTTAAAGAATGGATGAAAAAAAAAAATCTAAAACAAAGAGGTTAAAAAAATAGGACAAATGTTTTTGCTTTTGTGTCTCCCTGGAGCGATTGTTTGGGGAAGTCTGCGTTGACAATAACCATGAGAAGGCCATCTAAAGGCGATGCGCTCACAAGGGGACTCCGTGCCTGCTGCCTTTGGTCTGGGAGAAAAAGTACCTTAGCTCCGTTCTCCAGGAACAAAAGGCCAGGGCCACAGAAGGGGGGAGAGGTTACTGGGCTTTCACAGGGAGCCAAGTGTCAATGCTGGTTCATTTTTCACCCGTCTTAGTTGGAAAGCAACTCAGGGAACTTCCTAATGACTGCTTTTCCCTCTCTCCCTATTATTTCTAAACCTAAAAAGAAGAAAATAATTTTTTTTAAAACCTAAAACCCACCATCTTATTAGAGGAAGGCCTTTGGGGCCTACACAGTCAGCTTTTCCTCTTTCCTATGCCCACCCTACCTTTTTTTTTTTTTTTTTTAAAGAAGGGGTTCCAATCGTAGATCAGATGGAAGTAAGAGACACTGGATGTTATGGTCATTTCTAGTAACACCAGACTAGTCTTTATATTTCCAAAACGACAGGGAATAGGAAAAAGAAAAGGAAATGGTGAAGAAAGAGGATTGAAGAGGGTGCTGGGGGGCTTCAGGGGTAAGGCCTGGAAACAGTTTCTTTTTCTCATAGCATGAGGTCCCTAATGCCAGCTTTGGATTTGCAACTGAATCAAAGTCTCAAAGTCGTCATTACAAGTTGTTGTTGTTGTTGTTTTTTTAAGGTGGGGGGGTCCCCAGAGAAGTGGACAATAAGGATGTATTAAAGACAGACAAGGTGTGGCAAGGGTGGGGGTGACACAAAGAAAGGAAACTGGGATGAATCATCACATGCCATGAAAATACCAGGGCAAGTGGACATGGAAGTGTTTAACCAGATTTGAAGCTGGAGGCATCTTCCCCAGCAGGGACAGGTGACCCTCAGCCTTTGAACCCAGACCTGGCAGCTCAACAGCCTATCCCCCTTCCCCAGACAGCCACAGGCTCTGGCTGAGAAGCAAGGTAAGGGGAGGGAGGAGAGGGCCCTGCAAAGAAGCACAACAAACAACTCAAATATGAACGGAAATGACATCAGCAAAGTGAAGGACCTGTTTACTGCAGATCAAAACAAAACAAACTTCCAAACCTTTTGTGTACACAAGATAACTCTATAAAAAGCCTTCCTAAAATGTCAGCAGGGTCCACACATCAGCATCCCAACAAGAAAAGAGATGACAGCATGGTGTGGGGGGCGAGGGATGGGCACGGTGGGAAGAGATGTGGGGGTGGGGGCGGTCAAACCAGAAGGGGCCAAAAACCCAGTTGCTGTTTCCCCCCTCTGCTGAGCCTTAATATTTATTGGTGTTTATAATGTAAAAGCCATGCTCTGTGTTTCACTTAATACAAGGCCAGACAGTGCTGTCTAATGAGGCAGCATTACAATCAGCTTGTAATACTGAATTTTTAATGCTGCCAAGGATTCTGTTACATAATAATATGAAAAACAGAAGCTGAAAGTGGGCTCCCAGTGACAGGACCTTCTGAGTGCCACAGGCCTGGACTCCCTCCCTCCACCCACTCTCACCTTCTGATCTGCAATCAACCCTCCATCCATATGCAGGAGGTCGGTATGGAAACCAAGAGGATCTTAGGAAATCCACATTCTCCATCCTCATCATCATTATTACTATTATTATCATTTCTATAATCCAAAGTTTCATTCTGAGAGTTTGAATTTTAGCTTATCTGGGGTTAAAAGTCTAAAACGGAGGGAAGGGGGCACTGACAAGACAAAGAATTCAGGGAAGGGGAGGGGATGGCTAATGTTAAGCAAAACAAGTACTTTGGGGAGAAAATCATAGAAGGAGAAAGAACTAAGGGGGTGAGGGGCTGCAGTCTGCCGACCATATTCATAGTGCGGCACTCAGTTTACATTAGTGTAATTTAAAAGTATATATATAGCTGCCGTTGCTCCTCTCTGTAATACCCCAAGACTGTAAATCTATAACCACTGCAATGATTTAGTGATTAAAAACATGATAACATATTGTGTAACTGCAAACCACAGAACCCCTGCCAACTCTCCTCTCAGATAAAAAAAAAAAAAAAAAAAAAAAACACAGAAAATGTGTTGCTTGCAGCAATCTTTCTAAATCCAAAAGATTTTAATAAAAGAACCTATACAGTAAATGGATCAGGAAAAGGCCAGTGAATTTTGTGTGAAACCAGCAAAGGGAGGAGAAAAGAAAAGGGGTGGGGGGCAGCTTTATGTGGGATTCTTTTCCTTGTACTAACAAATTAGGACCTAAACATGCCTTTTCTTTTCTCTCTCTTTTTTAATAGTTTGTTGTAACTGGAATAACTGGTCTTGTGCACTGTCTTGCATATTCAAAGCTGCTTTGTAATCGGATCTGGAGACCCAACCTTATTTGCCTGAACTCAATAGGGGTTTTTCTCCCCCTCCTCCCTTGTTTTGTTTTGGATTCAGTATTGTGGGTTTTCTGTTGTTGCTGAGAGCACGGTCTATGCAGGCAGAGACTCTGGTGCCTTTAAGCTGCTGAGCAAACACCTGAGAGGGGGAGGCACAATTTGTAACATGGCAGGAGGAGCCTAAAATACACACACACACACACACACACACACACACACACACACGCACACACACACACAATAAAATCAAAGCAGCTGTAGGGGTTTTGGCCTCTGAGCAGCTGACCTGACCCTCTTCTGTATATTCTTTTATTTCCCCATTGCAGGATTCCTGCACCTTGGGTCAGATTCGAACTCAATGTGACCCCCAGGAGAAGGCAGTCACAGAGTCCTGGAAAACAGCTCCATATTTAATGGGGGGCTAGGGGGCTAACTGCATACCATTCAGGCTCCCCCAGTGTAGACACCCACACAGTGTGTACACACACACATCTGTCAGAACTGTTTAGGCCATAATGACCAGCTTCAGCCGGCTTTCACAGGCCACACCACTGAGAGTCTAAACTCTCTTTGCACCCCCTCACCACAATAAAATCTTCATGCCTACAACTCTACCCATGAACACACACATGCACAGACGAACACTCCTCCAGAGACTTTATGTTTAAAAAGTCCACAGATCTGAATCGCCTCCTCTCTGGACCAGAGCAGGGCAGTTTGTTCAGAGAAATCAATAGGAAAGAGCATTTGCAAATATTTATATAAGCCCTGTGCGTTTCAGCATTAAGTAATTAAAAACTAAAACCCAGGGCGGGGGGAAGGGAGGAGACACAGAGGAAGGCTGCTGGCCTCCAGTGGGTTTTCCTGCCCACACCTCATCTCCCCAAACCGCAATTCTTTCAAAACTGACTCCATGTACACTTTTTACCAAATCCTGTTGAGCACCATTTGCTAGACTATTTCAAAATCATCTCCAAATATGGATTCACTTCCCACCAAGCTTTCAAGACAAACTGTAACTGTCTGTATTCTCATACACACAGCAACTCTTACTTTTGACATTGCTTCCATCTCAAGTGTATTACTCTCTTATATTCCTATCTCTAATTTACTTCCAACAGTAAAAGAAACCTAACATCATAACACAATAAGAGGGCCTCTGAAGGAGTAATTCCATAAGCAAATCCCCACCCCTCAAAGACCCTCCAATACTTCCCACCATTCTCAAACTCATAGGGTACCTACACTTTGGGGGTTCAGCATCTGAAACCCCCACATGTGAACACATATTCTCTCTCTCTCTCTCTCTCTCTCTCACACACACACACACACACACACACTGGATGGGAGGGGCGGACTTCAGTAAAGTGAAGGAGTTTTTAAATGAGCTACCATGGAATGGACTTCCCCTATATTGTTCTGGAAGGCTGGGCAGTAAATTCTGGTTGTTCTGCCTCTAAATCTGCTCAGAGAAGCAGAGCAAGGCACTGGAGCACCCACACTGCAGATATTGTAGAAATTTACAGTAAATGTAGGTACACGATTGCAGCACACTGCCCTATTGATTATGCAGATTGTGATCAATCTCCCCTCTCCTGGTTCCCAAGCTTCTTTCCAAACACCTCCAAATAAGTTGATCTGTAACTAGCCATTCAACAAACTAAGGAGTGAAAAGTAATTTAATATATATATATATATAAAATAAAGCCTAAATTGTACCTACTGAAAGGGTTCAAGTCTTTTTTAATTCCAAGGTGAATTTATGTTCTATAATTTGCATTACAGCCAAGCGATCACCGTATGTCATATTCTTCAAAGGTACTTAACAAACCCCCTTTTAAAAGTCAGTAGAACTGGAGGCCAGAAAAAGGCAATCAGCCTCCTCCTTCCACACAGTCCTTAGATCAAGTTTCAATAATTGAGACCAATAAAAATTGTCATATTTACCCTACTTCAAAGAGACGAGGGAAAAAAGTTAAGAGTGGGTGATTTTCGAAAGCACTTGTAATCAAAGAATTTGCCATAGTGGAAGGAACTGCACATTTGACAAAAGTCAGATTCTAAGCAACAGATTAATTCACAAAGTGAAATACAGATATATATATATATATATATATGTGTGTGTATTTTAATAGCTCCACAAAAAGCCTACAAGTACTGAGTCCATACACAATTTAAACACATTGCATGAAATACACTCAGATCTACTCTCCAATAGATATGCAAAATGTGTACATTAAAATGCATAATGCAAAATTCAGGAACGTGGTTTTTGCATCTAGTAGAGCCAGGCGAGGGGTGAGAGCGGAGAACCGAACGTAAACAATCCCAGATTCGCGTGAGCAAGGGGGAAAAAAAAAAAAAAAAAAAAAAGAATCCTCTGATCCGACGTCTCTCAACTCAGCTGGTCGGGAAAGGCCGGCCAGGCTAACTCTGGCCCTGGCCGGCGGCGCAGCCCGGAGCCCCCGGGAGCCCCTAGTGTCCAGGGCAGAGCCCCCTCTAGGCGCTCGCGGCTCTGCCAGTGGGGCAGGGCGCAGGGCGCTCAGGTAGAGGGTGGCGCGGCCACCTCGCCCCCTCGCCCCCTCGTCCCCTCGCCCCCTCCCGGACCCGGAGCTGCGATCCGGCTCCCGAGTCCCCAGCAAGTCGAGCCCTGGCGCGGAAGGCGCCGGCCGGCAGTGGCAGCGACCGCGGCGGCGGCAGCAGCAGTGGCGGCGGCGGCGGCGGCTGCTCTTGCTGCTGCTGCTGCTGCTGCTACTGCTGCTGCTGCTGCTGCTGCTCCGGGCCGGGTGCGCGCCCTGCGCGGCGGTTCAGTCCGGGGCTCCGGCACCGCCCGGGGTGGGGCAAAGTTGGGGGCCGGGAGCGGCGGGGGCGGGGGCGGTCGGCACCGCGGACCCCCCCGCCGGCCGCCGCCTTTGTCTCGACGCGGGGACCCCGGCCGCCCTCCCGCCCTCGGCCCGCGCCCCGGCCGGCCCTGCCCGGCGGCGCCTCCAAACTCGCCGCGCGGGCCTCGCCCCGGGCGCCTCCACCCTCCCGGGGGTCGCTGGCGGCGGCGGCGGCGCGGGGGCCGGGGAGGAGGGGGCGGCCCGGGCTCGGCGGCGGCGGCGGCGGCGGCGGCGCGGGAGGAGGAGGAAGAAGAAAAAGAAAGAGAAAGTTTGGCGCAGGGGGAAGGCGAGCGGGACGCAGCGAGCGAGCAGGGCGCGGGCGCGGGGAGCGCGGGCGGCGGCGGCCGGGCGCGGGAGCCGGGAGGGGGCAGGACGAGCCCCATGCAAAGCAGCCCGGGCGCCCCGAGGAGCCCCGCGTCCGGGCGGTGGCGGCGGGAGGAGGAGGAGGAGCAGGCGGCGACGGCGGCGGCGGCGGCGGCGGCGGGAAAAAAAAAAAAAAAAAAAAAAGAGGGAAAAGTTGCCACTTACGCGGTTGCTTCTCCGGCGGCGGCGGCTGCAGCGGCGCTGCTGGCGACGGCGGCGGCGGCGGGAGCTGGCGGCGCTTTTAATCCCGAAAAGAGGCGCTCGGGCCGCGGAGCCCATCAAGGCAGCAGCGGCGGCTGGCGGGGGTCGGCGGCGGCGGAGGACGCGCTGCTGGCGGCGGCGGCGGCGGCGGCGGCGGAGCTGGAGCGCGCTCGGCGGAGCCCGGGGCGGGAGGCGGCCGCAGCCGGGGAGCCGGAGCCGCCGCCGCCGCTGCCGCCGAGCAGCATGGTTGGCGGGGAGTTTACAGCCCCCGGAGCGGGCAGGGGCCACGGAGGAGAAGCGGCGGCGGCGGCGGCAGCGGCTCTAGGCTGTAATTGGGATGCAAAGCAGGCGGCGGCGGCGGCGGCGGCTGCGGCCGGGAGGAGGAGGAGGAGGAGGCGGCGGCGGTGGCGGCTGCAGCGGTCGGAGGGGACGCGCTGGAAGTGGGAGCTGATGAGTGAAAAGAAAAAAAAGTCTTTGGATCTTTATTCTGCTAATTAGTTTCCTGCAAAAAATGGCTGTGATTAATTCAGTGCGCATGTGCTTCATTACCCAGGCACGACGGGAAGGGCTAATTAGCCACCTTCTGGATCAATAAGATTCAGCAAAAAAGAAAAGGGGGAGGTGGAGGGAGGCAGAGGGGAGGAAGGGAGGAAAAAAAAAAAAAAAAAACCAGGGGAAAGTGATGAGCAGGGCAAGGAGAGCAGGAAGAGAGGATGGGAGAAGAACCTAGGAAGAGGGAGAGAGGCACCAAAAGTTTATGCATGTATTAAAAACACATACACACACGACACGCGCGCACGCACACACACACACACACACACACACACACACCCCGAGAAGTGAAATGCAGAGAAGCAACAATAGGGACCTGGCTAAGATTTTTTTTTTTTTAAGAATTTTTTCCTTTCCATTCTTTTTTTTTTTTTTTTTTTCTCTTTTCCTTCTTTCTTGTAATTTCCTGTCTCCTTTTTTCTTTTTCTTTTTTTTTAAGCAAATGCAACAATACTTAAATTAATAGGAAAAGAACATCTTCAAAGAAGAGGGGGGTGGGCAATAATGGAGTGGGACAGCTTAAAGCAAAGGTTTAAGTGAAAGACCAGAGGCTTAGAATAGAGACCACTTTAAATTGCAAATCTGAGATTTCTGAACGGAGGAAAATTACCTCCCCCCAAAGCAGAGGACGAATGAAGAAAATATGGAAGAAACTTTAACACATACCACAGACTAGACAAAAAATATAATATGTTAATTTTCTCTTCCGAAATAAGACGCAATCAATCTTCTCTGGTTCTTTAGAAGAAGAGGGAAAGAGGGTCGAATGGGATGATGATTAGAAGAAATAAAAGGGGAAAGTGAATCAGAACTTAAAGGGGGATACTTTAGAAAAGACAAGAAAAGGAAAAGTTGCATTTAGAAACAAGTCCAACTTTCTACCTTTCTGGACTTAAGAAAAAAGTAAAATCAATATTTTCGTGTAAAACCTGGAAAGCAGATGTTTTCAAAACACAGGAAGCTATTTTGCCATCAAAAGCAGGGATGTAATAAAGGCAGTGAAAAATAATTTCGGACTAAATTTGTAAGAAAGAAAGCCAATATATTTAAATAGCGAGGAAAGGTCTAGTGTGTAGAAAGAGGGGAAATTACATACCCCTTCCCTAATGCCAAAAAAAAAAAAAAAAAAAAAAAAGTCTTACAGCTACCTCCAAGAGTTTGGAACAGAGTCTCAAAGCCAAAGGGTTTGAAATGAGAGGATGGATTTCAGATAAAGACTAGGAGCGGTACATCCCACCAGAGCCCAAAGGAGATCCCTGGAATCAAAGACAGCAGCCAGGGACCCTGCTACTGTACCGATTCCCAGTACATCAAAGCCATCACTTAGGCTGGTGCACGGTACCTCCAAAAAGCAAGCAAACAAATGCAGGAAGAAAAGAGTCAGCCTCTCTCTCTCTCTCTCTCTCTCTCTCTCTCTCCCCCCCCCCACCCCACTTTCAAATCCTAGTCTCAGCGTCATTGCTACAGCAATAGATTTTTTTAATGACAAGTATGTATTTATGTAAGTTCTAAATATGAACTAGTACCATTGAAATTACAATGTCTGGAATAAAATAAAATGCAATCTGCACTTTAAGTGATCTGCAAACAAATGTAAAATCAACATTTATGTTTTTGAAGGCTTTAGTAAACCCTGTAACATCAGGTAGAGAGGGTGGATGCGCTAAAACTTAATTTTCTTGGAAATTTTTTTTTTTTTCCCCCAGCCTACCAAGATTACTTATCTGAGAAGGAATTTGGGCACTAATCAGGAAATCTGTTTGATTAGAAAGTAATTCTTCATTTTGAGAGCTTTCCCAATGCTCTTAAGAGCATGGAGCTTCTTAGTCAAGACTAGGGGAGAAAACCGGTTTGGGATTTTGCAGTTACCTCATCTAATCCTTCTGAATTCACTCTGAGGATAATGCTGTTTTATTTAAGGGCGGGTGATGGGGGGAGGAAAATACACTTAGAAAAATCGGGGGTTTCCTCTCCATGAGACAAATCTGGGTTGCCATTCAAACTTTTCCTGGCTGCTTTTCCATGCGGGACAGCTGATCAATAAAGCCAAGTCCAGCCTGGCTTGCTACAGGTTTCACCAGTCAGTGCTTGCAAAACCTTTGTCATTTTCTAAAAATAAAAAAGCTAAAAGTTATTGTAGAAGAAGGGGCTTTTTTTTGTCCCCTGCACAATGTGTCTTTTGTGAGGTTAATGCCATTCTAGGCTCTCGATAGCCCTGGACAATGGGAACCCTCCAGGAGCTTGCAAAGACTCTGGCTTTTTTCTTTCTTGCCTTTTTTTTTTTTTTTTTTTTTTTTTTTTAAGGGAAGGATGAAACATTCCTGCAGTCCAAATACAACCTCTACTTTGATTAAATAAATATTTATCTTTATTGTAGCCATTGTATATTTTTACCTTCAGTTTGTCTGGTTTTTGATTATTAATTAATATTTTTCATTGGCAACAGTTAATCTCTTTTTTTTTCCCTTTCAGTTCAAAGTACAGGTCAGTGTAAAATGTAACTGACTGAAGGAAGACTGGTAAATTCTGAATTTTTCCATAATACATCAGGTAAGGAAAATTGTTCAGACCCTCAGGAGTATATTTGTTCCTATTTATCTGTCTTCACAAATCTTTATAAATCTATTAGTCTATTTTTTTTTAAATGCAGCAGAATTAAATTTCTCCTTGTAGATCTTGAAAAAATCACTTAAATACTATGTATTTATTTTCTTTTAAAATATAAATAGTAGTAGAAGTGAACTTGTCGCTTGTTGCGGAGGAAGTCAATATCTTCATGGTATAAGCTATTTGGGGGAAATTCTGGATATAAACGTATTTCATGTTGCAATATAAGAAAATGTCAGCTTAATCTGGTAAATACTTATGCTAATTTTAGTGAGTGAATTCGTTACAAGGAGGAGAGGTACCAAGCTTGTATGATTGAATAATGCTTAGACGATAATCCAGCATCTATATGGATTATTTTATGTACAAAATGGGGGAAAGAGGAGCCAAGAAATTCAGAATCTAAATCCTTCACTTAGCTGGCAAGAGGGCAGAAATTTTAGACCAACCTGTTTTTAAGACATTTACAGTGGGGAGGGAAAAATGGAATGTAAGCTAAATATTGCATTGATGTATACATTTCCCTGCCTCTTGCTCAAGTGGATGGATATATATATATATATATATATATATGTATATATCCACACATAACGATATATGCATAAAGGGGTACATAAATATACATTTGAATGACTTCAGATGTCTTTACATCTTGTGTGTGTGTGAAAATATGTGTGCACACAAATATACAAGGTATTCATAAATGCAGGTACTGTACAGGGCTATGCGTTTGCTCTCTCGCTGGGGGTTTGTGTTTCCAGATCTGTTTGGGGCCACTTCTTATGCAAACATAACATAGAAATATTGGTTTAATGATGAAGACATAGATGATGAATTTGAATAAAAATCTCCCCTGCAATTTTCAGAATATGGGTGGCAACGTGAGCAGCTTTTATTTGGTCCAAGGACTAAAGATGCCATGGGCCAGTTTTAAGGGGGAAGGAAGGTGAAGGGGGTGTTAGGAGTTCACACTTCGAAAGAGCCTAGCTCTGGGCCCTAGGTTTTCTTCTACAGGGGGTTTGGGGGCATAGAAACATAAAGGAGGGGGAAGAAACAAGAAAATCCCGTGTGGAGACAGGGGAGGTTTGAAAGGACGCCTCTGTACAACTCTAGAGCTGGATCTAAGAGAAGGTTTGGACGGTGGAGAATGCGCGGGTCCTTTTTTGAATGCGTATTGTTATTCTAAGTCTATTGTATGTACGTGTTGCTGTCCTTTCATTTGCCACGACAACATATGGATTCCATAAATGCAGACATGCCGAAGTGCATCTGTCTGGGTAGTTAACACGATCCAAACATCCCTCCTCGTTCCGCTAACTCGGGCTCTTCCTTGGGCTCCCCAGCAGTGCTCTGGGCCGGCCGGCCGGTGCCCCAGGCTCGCAGCACCCCACCGTTTCGCCCTTTTGTGGTCTCTGCACGGGATCCGAGGTGCCGCGCCGAGGAGGCTGGCTACTCGCAGTGCCGCGGTCAGAGGCGCCGCCAGCGCTGGCCTCTGAACGCACGGGGAGGAAGGGGTTAAGTTGCCCGAGCCGGGCGAAGGGGCTGTGCTCATCCCGGAGTGAGGTGCAGCCACCGGCAGCTGTGATTTAGGGGTCAAGTCCGAGATCACCTTTCTCCTGCCTCTGGAAATGGCAGAAGATGAGGTAGGGAGGGAGAAACAGGAGTGAGCAGCAGCCAGGCGCAGCACGTGGCGCTCCAACCATCCAACCCCCCCCCACCCCCATCCCGTGTGCCAGCCCACCCCTTGACCCCCAGACAAATCAGATAGTTCCCTTTGCTCCTAGGGGTGTGGGGTGCGGTTCCTCTGAGTGTCCGGAATTACTCCATTAACGGCTCTGTCCTATGGTTAGACCGATGCGCCCGACCCTCAACCACCAAATCAGAAAGTTTGCTCTCAATGCGTTAGGGAGTGAGCAGCAGGGGGTGTGTAAAAATTGTCCCCCATTTGCAAGAAACAGGAGTGCCCCTATCAGGAGAAGGAAGTTCGGATGTGGATGCTAGCCCCTCATCCCGGAGTCATGCCCCTCACAGTCCTGAGCTGACATACACAGTGGTGCCCATTACATGCAGCTTCTTGCTTTGTGCTTACATTCTCCGTCAAGAACTTTCTCTCCCCCAACTAAGGCAGGCTGGAAAATACTTTTGTCAAAATATTTTTCATGCCTGAAAGATAACCAAAAACCAAATTCAGATTTGTTTCTGAGGTGTTTCACTGAAAAAGAGCAAAGTGTCTGAAGTTCTTTTTTGTCTTGTTGGCAGTGTTGGGAGAGCTAGGTTGTGGGTCTCAACACCCAGGTGATGTCCTGGGGGCCCTGGGGGCACACAGGTGTTCACAATAGGGACTTTCAATGAGAATGAGCTTCCCAGATCCACCCCCATGAGTCTGGGCATTGAGGACAAGAGCAGCTCTTTTGGAAAGTTACTCCAAGGGGGGGGGGGGGGAGACTTTTTGGTGGGAAAAGAATTGGCTTGAAATGATAGGAAAGGGGAAACTAAATTCTTGGGGGACAGGAGGCAGGTGGGGCACAGAGAAGGTAGGGAGATGAGTGAGGAGGTCCAAAGATGGGGCATGTAGGGAGCCCGCAGGGCGGCTCCCCTGATGCTCCCACCAGCTACCAGGGTGAGGGTGAATCACCCCATTCAGCCTCTGTATCCAGGACCAAGAGCAGACCAGCTGGTCCAGAAAGCAGCTGAGGTTTGTCTTTCTAGCCTGGCTGCCCCTAACCCTGCCAGAGCCTCCAACCCGCAGAAATCAAACCAAATTGGCCGCTCCAATCTAGAGAGGTTTCATCCCTGGGGCAAGGGGGAGGGAACAAGCTTTTTTTTTTTTTTTTTTCCTCTCTTCTGCTTTTTCTTCTTTTGAACTCCCGATTCAAAAGAGACCACAACCTACTCTTGAGTGTCATCCCCAGTACATGGATTGTGGGTATGTTTCATTCTTTCTTTCTTTTTTTCCTATTTCTCAGAAGTAAACCCTTTAAAGAATTACCCCCAAACTTGGAGCGACTGGTCCTTGAAAGAGATCCAAATGATAAAGCCTGTCCTTCATTTCCAATACATAGCACGTTGTGAAAATGCAGGGCAATTAGTCAGTTCCCAGGTTTGAGTTAGATTCCCAGCTTCCTTGGTTCCTTTGCAATGGAAATCTGAAATCCAACCTGGGGGCAGGAGAGCCTGTAGCTCTCCCAGGTTCTGCACCGCCGGTATCACGTGCTAGCGCTGGCTTGCCTTTCGGTGACCTGGTACTAGAAGTTTGCACCACATCTGAAGCCTGGGACCGGTGAAGAAGAGAAAGAACTAACCTCATCACAACGCAACAAAGTGAACAACTGGAGGGCAAGCGCCCCTTGGTCCTGCTACGTTCGCCTTAGGGATTTCCAAGAGCATAACTTGGGGAAATGATCGAGGCTTCTTGCTTGCCAGCTTAAGACAGAAAAAAGGGAGCCCGGTGAAGCGCGGGGAGCCGTCTGGGGGAGCAGGGCTGTGAGCGGACAACAGAGACCTGGCTCCCATTTGCGCATAGCCCGCCAGGGCCCGCCTGGGGAGATGGAGCCCACGGTGGCACGTGCATTGTTGACACGCAGACACGCAGGCGTGCGCTAATGGAGGGATGCGCGGCTGAGCACCCCCCCCCCCCCCCATGCCTGCATTTCTTGCAGGCATGACTTGTTTAATGGCCAGGGAATTGAGTGCCTCATCCTCATCCCCCCTTCTTCTTCTTCTTCTTCTTTTTTTTTTTTCTAAGAGATGTAAAAAGGAACCTATACAGCCTACATATTCTGAAGAAACGTGAATTTTTTTTCTTGAAAAATACCTAGTGCCATAATATTTCTGATTTAAGGGGAGAGAGAAATCTTTGAAGTGAAGGAAATCAGTGGGGGACGAACTAGCTTTTCCTGATTTTTTGTGCTTCTCCTCAAAGCCAATAATGGGATTTAAAATGAGAGATTCCCAGTCCCCGTCCTCCCTCCCATTCCATTTGGCTCTCTTTGCCCCAGAAAACCTCTGCGGTAACTGACTGCACGTCTAAGGGGACGGTTTAAAGAGAATCAAGGTTTGGGGAGCGCATCAACTTTCTTTCCCTTTTACAAATAAAGTTGAAAAAAATTTTTTCCGAGGACAATTTAAGCAACAAACGACATCGAACAGATATTTTTCCAAAGCAAAAATCTTCTGATTCGTTTGTTTCCCGTTCTTAGAAATAGAGAAAAATGCGAATCCAATCTTCCCGCTCGCGGCTGCCACGAAATTTGGGGTCCGCACTTGGTTGAAGCTGGTGGGTCGAGGGCAGGGCGTGACCCGGTGGTCCCAGAGGAGCACAGGGTGCGCCAGGCCCGGGGCACCAGGGCTGGGGCTCCGGTTAGCCGCACTCCCCGCCAGAAGGCCGTTGGCCCAGCCAGTGTCAAAGCAGCGGGCAGGGCACTGGCCCCCTGTGGGCTCGGGGCGCGCCCTTGCAGCCACCTCCCTGTTAAATTCCAGAGCTCAGCGGGGCAGTAGGGACATTCGACGCCAGTTTCCTGTGGCCCGGGCATAGGACGCACCCTTTTCGCGTCTTCTCTCCCGCCCCCCTGGAGGCACCGCTGCACTTCTCCCCTGCCGGTCCCCAAGAACCGTAGCCCGGAGAATCCCGGCAGTTTCCCGAGGTGCTGATCCCAGTTCACAGAGCCAGCGCGCGCCTCCCTGACGTCTGGCACACCCAGCCCCATTTCGGGAACCTTTTTGTCCCGCTGGCTCGGGCTCGGGGGAGGAAGCCAGGGCGCTCTGGCCCCTGGAGACAGCGATTGGGACGCTAAGACCGTCGCAGAGCCGCTACCCTGGGACCCTGGCGCCCCTTGCAGGTGCGCGCGAGGCATGGCTCCGCCGCCCTTCGACTGGGCGGGGAAACGCTCCCTGCGGAACAATTGGGTCACCCCATCGCTCCCCAGCGGGGCCCCAGGAAAACCACTAGGCCAGGGACCAGGCCCCAGCAGAGCCTGGGAAGGAGAGGGCGCGGCCGCGGCTGCAGCTCCTGCCCCCCGCCTGCGCCGCCCGGACGCAGCGCCCTACTCCCGGTCACCCCGACTCCCCAGCTGGGCCCTTCGCGTCCCACGGCTTCCCACCACTCCGCCGCCGTCAGTCCAGCCTCACAAGTGTCCACCCCGCGCTCCGGGAGTGGGGCGCTGATGGGAGGAAGCCAGGACACGGGGCCTGAACCCGACTGCAGGAGGAGCTGGGCGGGAGTCCCAGGCGGCCCCTCCCGGTCGGGGGCTGGGGACAGAGGCAGATTCTGTCCCCCTCAGTCCCGAGCAGGGCAGGGAGTGGAAAACCCCAGGGGCCCTGTTCTCCACTGAGGCCGACCAGAAACCCGACTGGCCAAGGAGGTGGGAGTGGATGTTTAGGTTAGCGAAAGGCCAGCTCGAGGGGTTCCTGTGTCTGCACATCTCCCTCCCTCTCATTTTGTCTGGTAAGAAAAAGGAGAGCAGGCGGATTTGTGCCGACCCCTCTTTCCGCAGTCTGGGAACGCTGCCGCGGGAAGAATCGCTCCCAACGACACTTAAGGCCCGACACTTGAATGCTAAAGGTTAAACTTACAGCCTGCAGGGAAGGGCTTCTTGCCAACTGGAGTAGTGGTGCGAGCTGCCACAGGTCCTCTGCCACCTCACCCTGGCCCCCTGCAGGTACAGCCAATGTCGAGGCTTTGGGTGTTTGTGTACTTCAGAGACAAGAGCCCTGAGTCCTGTGGTGCTGGCTCTTCCCTGCCCCCCACCTCTGGGATTCTCTCCTGCCTGGTCTCCCTCATTATGTTGACTGTGGCTGTTTGTGCCTCGGTTTACTCTTGGGATCCCTGTACGCCTGGTGGGCTCCAACCTGCTGAGGAGTTGGAAGAATCCTCCTTTGCAACAGAGATGCAAGGAAGGCTCGCGCCCGTGCAAGCTCTGGGAAGAGCTGTTGTCCTTTTGCTCTGGGTACTTGGTAGCCCCTGAAGCTAGTCACAGGTAAGACCATAGCCTAACAGTGAACTTAGTGCTCAGTCTTGGAGGGGACTGAAGGGAGACATTGGCTGAGAGGGGACAGAAGGGGGGCAGTTTTTAGGTGGGAAGCTTCTCCGAAATGAATAGCCATGGGGGTGTCTATCTCAGGGATCCTGTGCTGGGAACCTAGGATGAAGGGCACTTGTTCCCCTTCCCTCTGGATCCCCCGCCCACCCACCACACAATAATGGTGAGATTCAATTCAGCATCCTTAAAAAGATATTCCAGAAGGGTTTGTTCTCAGGAACCAGGCAAGGTGCCCATAATCTCTTCCCCTCCCTGAAGACCCCACATTTGTTGAACACCTACTATGTTTTAGCTCCCTACTAGGCATTTTACATGTAATTATAGTCAATTCTCCCAGCAGCAATGGGAAACTGATACCATTAGTCCCACTTCATAAAAGAGAAATATCACACCCAGAGAGGTTAAGTTGTTCACTTAAAGTCACACAGCATTTAGGAGGCTCAACTTGAATTGGAACCCAGATCTGTCAGGCTTTACAGCTCTTTCTATTGTACCCATGCCTGTTGTCAAGGTCAGGAGAACCAGGGAACCAAGGGAAGAGAAGCAATAGTGCAGATGGGCTGAGGGGAGGGAAAGGAAAATATTCTGGGGAGGGTTATTTGGGGTTTATATGGTTTTAGGGCAACATTCAGGGCTAGGAGACAAGTCACTGACCATCATGGAGGATGGTCATTAAAAGAAAAAAGCAAGAAAATATAACAACATGCACAAAACCCCAGGATGACAGCAATATAGGTTAAGCCCTGAAATGATTGCCAGTGTACCCTGGGTTTGGGGTCTGGATGACTCATAGCCAGAACCCTCTACGGGGGCCCTTCTTATTTTCTTTGCAAATTTTCTTACTCTGTCTGAAGCTGACAAGTGCCTTACTTCTGTGAGTCAGCAGGGCTCACAGGAAGGGATGATCAGATGACCAACCAGTCATGAAAAAATATTAGGAAATCCAGTAAACTGGAAATTAGAGAGGGTAGGGACATTCAAATGGCAGGCCTCTTGGGCACGTCGATACTTGGTTGTGCAGGTCCTAAGAGAGGGAAGGGCATGTGTAGCAGCAGGCCCACAGCCCCTTGGAACAAAAATGCCTTCTTTGCCCAAACTGAGGTTTGACTGTCAGAGACTCTTCTGCCAACTCCAGCTCACGTGCACCACCAGGCCTGACCACCCCTCTGGGTGATTCTGCAGACTCCAGTGGGAGAGGCTGGTCTCCTTTCACTTCAGAGTGGTTGGACTCCGAAGCTGCACAAAAGTGTGTGTGTGTGTGTGTGTGTGTGTGTGTCACTGGGCAGGACTGGCCAGGCCTGCGCAGAGGGGTTGCTGAAAGCCTTGTTAAGGAAGTACTTCTGACTAGGCAACCCAATTACATAATGGTGCAAAAATAACTCTGGGCTGGGAGTTGTGTCAGAGTGACGTACGTTGTTAACAGAGAGAAGTATCACATATCTATCTTTTAACTTGAGGGCTGGAAGTATACTTGTGTACTCTGATTAGACCCCAATCTTCTCCCCTTTCCCATAGAGGAAGCTAGTGTGGGGAGTGGGGTAGGCAGAGCAGTTTGCAAGAATGCTCCCCCTTTTGCTCCCAGGTGCAACGAAAACTGACTGTTCAATTCAGCTGTATTCTGCCGGCTCCCAAGTCCATCTATAGACAAGGATGCCCAAATGGGTTTTGCATTGCTCCCTGTTATAAACTGATCAGGGGAGGTTGAGGAAAAGAAAGGAGAGGAGAGAATAAGAAATGAGAGAAAAACAGAGTGAAAGTTTTGAGGAGGGGTCAGTTATCTTATTACATCTTATATAGCAAGGCTAGAAGAGTTTCCCTGGGACTGCATCTAAGGAAGCCTCCCACTCTTGGAAAACAGAAAAAGTTGGTCATCTACCTTTCACAGGTTTGTGTGGGTTTCTTTTTTGTTTGTTTTAACCAGGGATTGAATCCAGGGGTGCTTAACCACTGAACCACATACCCAGCTTGGTTTCTTTTTTTCATTTCTTTTGAGATAGGGTCTCACTAAATTGCTTAGGGCCTCACTAAGTTACTGAGGCTGGCTTTGTACTTGTGATTCTCCTGCCTCAGCCTCCTGAGCCACGAGGATTACAAGCATGTGCCTCTGTGCCTGTCACTTCTCACAGGTTTTAGCTAAATTTCCACGAGGACAGAAAATTATGACCAAAAGAGGATGCAATCCTTTCAAGTCAAAATTATTCAAAGTTTGGCCTAAATGAGCTATTTCATCATAGATATAAAGGCCCTATTTCCAGGAAGTTGAAGAAAGAGCCATATATTCTTCCTCCACCCCCATCACCATTTTGAGCCCTAAAGCTTTCCAGGTGGGAAAATTACCTTCTCCAACAACTTTGCTTTTCAAATAAAGTTTCCAGATGTGCCTTTCCCATTTTAAAATGCCCTGAACTCCTGCTATGTTTTGCTTGGGGACCCTTATCTGTTTTTTATTTATTTTTTAATTTGGGGTACTGAGGACTGAACCCAGGGCACTCTACTACTGAGATACATTCCCAGCCCTTTTTTATTTTGGGACACCGTCTCACCAGGTTGCTGAGGCTGGTTTGGAACTTATGATCTTACTGCCTCAGCTTTCCCAGTAGCTGGGATTGCAGGTATGCACCACCATGCCACCTGACCCTTTTCTATTATTATTATTAATATTATTATTACTATTATTATTGGTACTGGGGATTGAACTCAAGGGCACTCGACCACTGAGCCACATCCCCAGCCCTATTTTGTATTTTATTTATAGACAGGGTCTCACTGAGTTGCTTAGTGCCTTGCTTTTGCTGAGGCTTGCTTTGAACTCTTGATCCTCCTACCTCAGCCTCCCAAGCTGCTTGGATTACAGGTGTGCACCACGGTGCCCAGCTACCCTTTTTTAATTTTAAAGAACTCTGCTTAAGAGACATTGTAACTTGTCTTGTTCTTTCTTCTCTTTCACGGGCTGGGGCTCGGTCCCTCTATGAGACACCAGTTACCTACTGAACTGTATCAAACTCCTTTACTCTGTTCTCCTTGAGGCAATTAGCATTTTCTGTTTCCTGGGATTGATAAGACAGCATCTGATCTTTTCGTTGTAAATTTGAGCCTTCCAGAACATCCTTAATCTAGATCCATCTGACCCCCTTACCAGAGAGACTGCAGGATAAGCAATCCTAGGCCCAAGACCCTTGCAGCCTCTGAACTTCTGCCTACAGTCAGTCGTTCTCCCCACCCCACCCCTTTCTTCTCCTCCTCCTCCTCCCCTCCACCTTCTGGGGATTGCACCTGCTAGGTAAGCACTCTACCCCTCAGCCAAATCTCCAGTCCCTCTGTCCCTTTTTAAGAAATCAAAATGTCTTCAACCTCCTTGAGCTAATTATAAAAGCAAATAGCTTTTCCTCACGGAGTCATATTCCCTCACTTGTCAAAAGGCAGTTCCACTCAGAGACCACCATGTGCCCCAGGGGGGAACCTGCTTGATCAGGACACAGCAGAAAGGAAAGGGTGAAGCCATGTCCTCCCGCCTGGCCCAGCAGGCGCTGCCTTTATGGAGTCTATTTCCAGTCTGTTTACCTGGCAGGGACCACGTGACAAACCCAGAAGGAAATGCTGACATCATTGTCTCTCACACACGTGTGCGGCCTGCCGCCCCTCCCCCACACTCACGCCTCCACCACTTCTTTCTGCAGCTTTCTGTGGCCACTTGCCTTTGTTTTCCTTTTCCCTCCCAGGCCGGCTCAAGAGACCATCCTGACACCACACACACACACACACACACACACACACACACACACGAGGGGCGGGGCAGGCGGGCTTGTTTCCTTTTCCTTCTCCAACAAACCTTTCTTCCTCTCCAACTCTCAGATCTGTGGCCATTGAGTCTTCACTCGGTATTTTTTTTTTTTTTTTTTAACATACTTCCTCTTTTCTCTTTCTCTATAGATTTAAGATTTCTAATTAAAAAAAAAAAAAAAAATTCTGGATGGCCCAGAAAATGTTCCAGACCTGGGGGAGGAGGGGAGGGCAAAGCAAGGCTGCTGGGTCCAGCCGCTCAATTTCCTGCTCCAGTGGCCTTCAAGATGCAGGGGTTGGGGGCTTGATCATATATGTACCCTATTTATTTATGTGCAGCCTTTCCTCTTCTAGACATTGGTCCCACAGTTTCATCACTGCTGCTGACCAGGGGCGCCCTCCCTTGCCCCCAGCCAGACCAGAGGTCCCGAAGCTCTTGGGCACAGGTGATTGGTCCCTGGTCTTTTCTCTACGACTGTGCCTGTGACTCCTAGTCCTTGGTCTGTGAGGGGCCAAAGAGGCCTCTCTGAGTCTTCCTGCCTGGGATCCAGGGTCCTGGGAAAATCTGGGAGGCAGAGAGGAGGGGTGGCCATGGTCAACACTGGTACCTTCTTCTTGTTCAAAGGGCTGCTTCTAACAGGGCTCTGAGGTCCTGTTGCTTGAGAAAGGAGAGCTTTCTTGGTACATGTGGGTGAAGGGCCAAAACACACAGTTTGAAGGAAATGTTTAATAAAGGCTTGGGAGCCTCAATCTGTTTATTTATTCTCACAGAAAGGTGTAGATGGGTTGTCCCTGGAAACTGTTTTGAAAGCAGACAGCAAGATGGTGAGACAATGGGGGAATGGCAGGGAACAGCTCTCCCAGGCCAAGGGGTGTAATGGAGACACTGACCTACCCTTTGGCTCCTTCCTCCTACCCTGGGCTGTCACCTGGGTTCCTCCTCCTTTTAGTATGGGGCGGAGGAAGGAGGAGGCATGGGAAGGTCACACAAGTGTGAGACTCCTAAGTAGTCTCACATTTAGGAGTACTCCTAAGTACTAAGTGTGAACTCATAATCCGCAGCACTTATAAAGACGGGATTCCACTAGGAGTGCATGAATACTTAAAGGGGCATATTTACCACTGGGTTGTATAGAAAAATCTTCAAATACGCATCAGAAGATTCTTGTGAGATCTAGGAATGGGACTCTGAACCTAGAAACAGTGGTCTTTGCTATATTTGGGTATATTTCTCTTTATTTTTGCTGTGCTGGGGTTCATATCTAGGGCCTCACACATGCTAAGCAAGTGCTCTACCACTCAGCCCCAGCCCCACATTTCTATTTTTTAACAGGCACTTCCAGTACTATGCCAGCTAAGTGGCCCTGGCAGTCAGTCAGGAGAGAATTCAGAAACTATGAGGTCAGCCTGGGAGACCTGTGTACTTGGTAAGGCACAAAGCTGACGGGGGGTCTGACTGAGGACGCTCATCATAAATATGCCTCTTCAACCTCATTAGGATCTAAACCCTTTGGGGACATGCTAGGAATCTAGAAACTTCTATAGGCTTTACATGTTTTGTATAAGTTCTAATTCTATACTTCCAAATGTTATAGGCCAAGGGCTTGCTCTCATGAGTTGTCCATCAGACATATAGCTCTGTCGATCAATGAAATTATTATTTTTTGTGTGATTTTGAGCCCAAATAAAAGTGGCATTGAAGAGTCTCAATGTCATTTTTGTCATTGCCATCTCATCGTTTCTGGATGAAACGGATTAGGATACAGAATAACAAGACAGAACACAAGTTCCAAACTCGCAGCTGTGTGTTCTAGTGGCCTCTGTTAGTAGATCCTGCATGGTCATATTCTTGTCAATTTTTGTCACAGAGGGTGGTGGGAATTGTTCAAAAAGAAGAAGGGGGAGGAGAAAGGAAAGAAGGAAGGAAGGAAGGAAGGAAGGAAAGGAGGAGGAGAAGGAGGAGGGGAGGCGGGGAGAGAAGGAGGAGGGAGAGGAGGAGGGGAAGGAGAAAGAAAGAAAGAAAGAAAAAGAGAGAAAGAAAGAAAGAAAGAAAGAAAAAAAGAAAGAAAGAAAGAAAGAAAGAAAGAGAGAAAGGAAGGAAGGAAGAAAGAAAGAAAAAGACGAGGAGGAGGAGGAAAAGGAGGAGGTGGGGGAAGGAGGGGAAGGAGGAGAAGAATTGTCATCTTTTACCATGGAGTCTCTGAACTCCGTAGACTTCTGGGGAAGACACTATAGGGAGTTCTCTCCCAACTCTGGTGTGTAGCTCACCTCCTCTTGTGGACACTGTCCCCAGCCCCATGTTGGAGCTGACAGTACTCAGTCTCTCCTATTTAGCTCTCTGCCGTGTTTCCTGTGCTCATTTATAACTACATAGCACCGAAGTAATGCCAACAATATTCATCTGTTTCACTACTCAGTGACAGTGCTACAGAAGTGCAGGGGCCTTTGTAAACAGATCTGCGTTCATCTTAGGGGTTACACCACCTGTTTCCACCGTGGGCACAGGTGATCTCCTCGAACCCCCACAGGCTCCCTGGCACTCAATGATGCGCCCCCGCGGAAAAGGAGGGTGATGATAATGACCTGTGATCACGGCGGTGATGATGATGACAATGCCACATTGCAAATAAGGATTCCAGGAGGAAGGCCGTTCTGGGCCCAAAGATACAAAAACAAAGATCGGATGAACGCACAAACGCTGTGAAGGGCTTCCCTTGAGATTACGCTGAAATCTGATTCTTTATTCTTCTTTTTAATTTTTTTTTTTAGTTGTTAATGGATCTTTTATTTAATAAATGTATTCATATGTGGTGCTTAGGATTGAACCCAGGGCCTCACACATGCCAGGCAAGTGCTCTACCACTGAGCCACAACTCCAGCCCCTCTTTATTCTTTTAAAAGCATAATTATTATTGGTTATTTTAAAAAAATTGCTAAGGACGGGGCCTGAGCTAAAATGGACTAACAATGATACAAGGTGGAGGCATTATCACTTTTCATCATCATTTTTTTTTTTTTTTTTTAAATGATACTGGGGATTAAACCCAGGGACCCAGGGCCTTAGAAATGTTAGGCAAGTACTAACACATTAAAAAATATAGAGAAAAATAGACAAATATAAGAACAAACTAGCTGGAAGAATCAAGGTCTGTTCTTAGAAAAATAAAATAAAATAAAGCAAGACTTTGGAGAGTGGAAAAGTCATCAAAAATTTGTGGTCTCATTGCAGCTCTGCCACTAAGAGTTGGATGGTCTTCCAGCAAGTCACTCCGTCCCCAGACGGTGCTTCTCCTTGTCCAGTGGTGATAGCAGTACACACCTACTGGGTTGTCTGAGGATTAAATATGATGGCACATATAAAGTGTCCAGCACAAAGCCTGGCACACGACAGGTGTTTGATAATGAGTCATGATATCCTGATGGTACTAATCTGTTGGTGCTGCAGAGTTGGAGTGTGAAGATCAAGTGATTTTGAAAGTGCTGTGAAACTAGTGGGGTCTAGACAAACATATGATCTTCTTTTTTTAGGTATCATTGGGCTCTGGGTTACATTTGTTAGTACTGGGAAATGGGGCAATGAGATAAAGATATATTACTGAGGAAAACCTTTCTCCATATACAGGTACCTGATATACCTAATTCCAGTCATCAAGTTCCTGAAATAGGAGGAATGCAAGTTGGTGCCCACCAGACATCCTCAGGAGGGGGCGTTGCAAAGATTCATAATTTAAAATGATGCAACAGTTATTAAAGCACTTGGACTCTCAGGAGCAGAGGGGGTATGTAAACCCAAGGCATCATCATAAAAGCAATATCATCGCCGTCACTAGCAACAGACTCTTTTCTAAGCCAGAATAGAATTTCCAGAAATTACGGAGGATGACAGATTTATTTCCACGCATCTCACTTGCTTTCAGAGTTATTGTTTCCTCTTTTTTTTTCCCCTCTCTATGGTGATAGAGAAGCCTGAGAACCGATCCTGTCAGGAAGTTCTTGGGGAATTTCAGAAGATGCGCAAGCAGGGTATGTGAATGACTGAGAGGCCAGGAAAAAATATATAATATTCATAACTGATCTTCTGAGCACATCTGAATAATCAAAACCACGGATGATAAACACGTCAGATATATCCGTCAGGACTCACAGGATCCTCAGTGAGAACAGTTCCCTCTGAGGGAACTTCCTAGTATGTCTTCCTCTTAAAGCAGGTCAGATAACTTTCCCCCCTGTGCTTGGACCTCTCAAAAAAGACGTGCTATTAAATCCAGACCCCAGGATAGGCACTCAATTGCCCCCTGCACATATCATGCCAATCCCCAAATTTTCAGAATTTATTAACCAAGATGCTGGATGAAAGAGTTTAAGCATCTTGCTAAATAAAATAGAGATTACATTTACCATTTCTCCTCAATCTACTTAAATCTTGTTACTCTTTCACGGAAGGAGATGAATCAGTCTGACAGAACTTGTTTTGTCAAGTGATCTAAGATCAGGCTGTATTCACTGTAGATTATTCTAGAAATGATTTGGCGTCTTTTTTTTTTTTTTTTTTCCAGGTGAAGTTCCAGATTAGGATATTACCAACTTCCCTTTTTCTTTTTAAAAATAGAGGCATGCAAGCACAAAAAACCAAAGGCCAAGTATCTTCTCTGATAAGTGGATGATGATACATTACGGGGGGGGGGGGGTGTTTGTTGGGGGGAGGGTAAGAGAAGAATGGAGGAACTTTGGATGGTGTAGAGGGAAATGGGGCGGGAGGGGGTGGGGGAAGGAAAGATAGTGGACTAAGACAGATGTTATTACCCTATGTGCATGTATGATTACACGAATTGTGTGAATCTACACTGTGTACAACCATAGAAATGAAAAGTTGTACCCCATTTGTGTATAATGAATCAAAATTGCAGTCTGTAAAAATTAAAATAGAATTTAAAAAATAGAGACATGAATCCTGCTTTCCTGCGGTCTTTCCAAGGTCTTAAAATGAAGTGGTTCTCCCATGATGTAGCCAGTAAGAACAAATTCTCTTATAACCAACCTTACCTTGCAAAAAAAAAAAAAAAAAAAAAAAAAAATTAAAAAATCTTCAAGGGGCTGGAGAGATAGCTCAGTCGGTAGAGTGCTTGCCTTGCAAGCACAAGGCCCTGGGTTCAATCCCCAGCACCCCCCCAAAAAAAAAATCTTCGAAAACGAAGGTGGTGGCTGGGATTGTGGTTCAGTGGTAGAGCATTTGCCTAGCACATGTGAGGCACTGGGCTCAATCTCCTGCACCACATAAAACAAAATAAAGGTATTGTGTCCACCTACAAATAATTTTTTTTAAAATAAGGTGTTTAAGGAATGTTTAAAACTTGATCCTGTAAAAACAATGAGGAAACAAATGGCCAAGGCATACAACCTCTACTTTGACAAGCATATTTCCAGATATCTGAAGAGGTTTTTTATGAACTGAAAGTGGTCAAGGCCAAAGATAGGTATGGTGAATTTTCAAACTGTGTCAATGTTGTACATCTCATGAGGTCAACGTCTTTAATCTCCATAAACATCTTGAAACTCCACTAGGAAGTAAATGAGAAAATAGATGAAAAAGCTCAGAGTTTATATTTCTTACTAAGACTACAATGGCACAGGGGCTACGCACTTTCTAAAATCACAGGGTTTTTATTATAAAAATCCAACATTTCTAGAGAATGCACTGCATGGAGACAATTTCAAAGTCATGAAAAGCCCCAGCTCCGTGAAGATCAAGAAGACAGCACAAACTTGACTTCCTTGACATGGAATTTCCAGTGTCTTGGGTACTTCTGGATACCAACTACCAACCCGACTCTTTCTTCATACTGAGCAGGAGATTTCAACCCCTTGTTTCTTTCTTTCTTCTTCTTCTTCTTCTTTTTTAATCATTTTTTTTTTCATTAATTTTTTGACAGTGATAATTTTAAAAAAAAATTCTTTTCATGGGGCTGGGGCTGGGGCTCAGTGGCAGAGTGCTTGCCTAGCATATGTGAGGCACTGGGTTCGATTCTCAGCACCACATATAAATAAATAAAATAAAAGTCCAACAACTAAAAATATATTTTAAAAAATTCTTTTCATACATGTATATAGGGTAATAATGTCTGTCTCAATCTACCATCTTTCCCATCCCCACCCAGCCACCGCTACCCTCATTTCCCTCTGCACAATCCAAAGTTCCTTCATTCTTCCCTACCCACCCCCCACTATGGATCAGTATCCGCTTATCAGAGAAAACTTACAGCTTTTTCAGCCCCTTGTTTCTTGAGAGCATAATTGGAATGAACTCCATCAACTTGCCTGGTGCCCTGTATTTAAACCTTGTGTGAACCTTTCTGTCCTCAGTGAAATGTCTTTATGTCCTTACCCAGTACCTCCTTTCTCCTTTGCTGCCTCCATGTCACTGCAAGTCTTTCTTGGGCTCCCAAACACAACCCCTCCACCCCTGCTCCTTCCTTCCCATCTTGCCCCCTTGCTGTTCCCATGGCACACCTGTCTCCATCAATCTTGTATCGGTCTTTGCTTGGAAGCCTACACAAACTCTAGTCCCTCCTACTAGACAGTAACAACAATGACTCCTTTGATTCTACCACCTGATCAATGTACCACCCTTCCTTTCATTAGACAACTTCCTAAAGAATCATTTCTTTGTATTTTATTTTATTTTATTTTTTTGGTGCTGGGGACTGAACAAGGGCCTTGTGCATGCTGAGCACACGCTGTACCACTGAGCTACACCCCAGCCTGATGAAGAGTCATTTAAACGTGTTCTGCAGTCATTCTTGGATGCCTCCATGGCTAGGGAAGGCTCTGGCTATTCAGGAAGGATGGTCAGTATTTTGAGCCTAAACTGAATCTCTGGAGCTCCTGCCCACTGGTCCTGGTGTCACGTTGGAGGCCATACAAAGCAAATTTAATTCCCTGACACAGATGATCTTCCTCCTTTCTTCTGTCCTGTTTTCTCTCTGATCTTTTTTTTTTTTTTTTTTTTTTTTTTTTTTTTTTGATACTGAGGATTGAACCCAGGGGGGCTTAACCACTAAGCTACATTCCCAGCCCTTTTTATCTTTTATTTTGAGTCAGGGTCTTATTAGTTGCTTAGGGCCTTGCTAAGCTGCTGAGATTGGCTTCCATCTCAAAATCCTCCTGCCTCAGTTTCCCAAGTCGCTGGGATTACAGGCATGCACCACTGAACTTGGCTGACTCTGATATTTCTAAATGAGGAACTGCCACTTCCTTCAACTGTTCTTCACATGACCTGGTTCTGAGTTCCTTTGCCTTCCTGTTTCCAGTTTGCCTGTATTTTTAGAGTCATCCCCAGAATTAAATATAAATTATCCACATCTGCTCTATCTACCCCAAATGGGCCAGGAGTCTCACATCTTTTGTTCTTCTCATCAAACTTTGCTCAGGACAACTCTGGAATCCTCCTATTAACTTAAACCTCTATGACAGCAGTTTGTACAGTGTGGCCCATGAAGTTTCTAATTTGGAATGACCCAGGACTGAATGTTTATACTCCCCTAAAAAAGGTCCCACACCAGTAACCAACTCTGCAGACACTTTGACTTTGGACTTTCTAGATTCCAGAACTATGGGAAAGAAATGTCTGTTGTTTGAGCCACCCAGTCTATGATCTTTTGTTGTAGCAGTATCTTAGGCTCCACCTCAAACTTTGTGAATCTCACAACCAGGGTGGAACCTGGGAGTCCACATTTGAAACAAGTATGCCAGGTGATTCTTAAATGCACATAAAAGTCTGAAAAATAGAACTGCTCTGAGACTTTCCTGATACTTGTTGCCAAGTCTGGCTCCTTCTGCCTGTGTTTATGTAGATGGATTTTTAGATCCAAGAGAGAAACCTCCCCAGCCTCTCTGCTCCAGTACTGCGGATTGAACTCAGGGGTGCTCTACCCCTCAGCTACATCACCAGCCCATTTTACTTTTTATCTTGAGACAGGGTCTTGATAAGCTTCCTGGGCTGACCTTGAACTTGTACTCCTCCTACCTTAGCCTTTCCAGGAGCTGGGATTGCAGGTGTGTGCCACCATGCCTGGCTTCCATTTTCTTGTGTTACATTTCATCTGATTAATTATGGTGCATAGCTTTGGTCTTTCAAAATTATTTGATAGGGAGCTGGGGTTGTAGCTCAGTGGTAGAGCGCTTGCCTAGCATGTGTGGGGCAATGGGTTCGATCCTTAGCACTGCATAAAAATAAAGTTGTGTCCATCTACAACTAAACTATTTAAAAATATTTTAAAAAATTGATGGACTAAGGATGTAGCTCAGTGGTAAAGTGCCTTCTTAGCATACAATACAAACACCCTTTTGTGTTCTTTTCTCAGCAACATACGATTTTATGACTACTATGCATGGATTAAGACCATACGCTTAGTATCACAGCATTGGCAATCTCCTCCACATTGGTACCAATTACAACCAACCAATTACTGACAAACCCATGCTTCATCTTATTTCCCATGAGATGGATGGACAAGTTGCCATTTACCATATTTTCAAATGCTTTGCTAAAACCCTAGTATTCTTTGCCTTTTGCATTTCCCTAATCCATTGTTTTATATGAATCCTATCAAAGAAGGAAAAGAAGTGTTCTTACAGGCCATTTACTTATGCATTCTAGAACTTGTGGTCAGCCAAGGGAAGGTAGTATACAAAATCCACCTTTTTCAGTCACCGTCTTCTGAATGCCCAAGACCCATAGGTTATAAGACCCCAACTTGTTATTCTAGGTGTTCTTGTCCACATGTTGACTGTGCATGGGGACGGAGTTCTTGAACTCCCAGGTTTTGCCTTAGATGCCTCTAAGTATCTCACAGTAAGTAGCACAATATTCTATGCAACAACTTTTCTTTGAATGCATGAATGAATTTTACCTTTTATTCCCACTAACATTTTTTTTTTTTTTTTATGAAAACAGACTGAAATCCAGTGAATTATGGAAGAATGTGCTTCTTAGGCATGAGGGAAGTGGTAGGCATGGACAGTTCTCCACAGTTCCAGTAATTTATCATAGTCACTGCTCATATAAATGAGCTCATTAAAATAAAGGCATTCTTTGAAATGCGGTGTGATGCAAACATCGAGAAACAATGACACAGTTCTTGAAACATGACAACTTTACCAGAATCTGTTGTAATGGCCAAATGAGATGCAGAAAAAAATTTCAAAACAAACACCAAAGCCTTGCCTTAGTGGAACCACTTAAGTTAGTATAATATATATGGAAATAATGTTTTTTATGGGCTTAATCCTAATGCCCATTGAGATGACATAGAGGAGGTGTATTCATAGGACACGAGAGAGCCAGACAAGGAAATGCGGCTTCTCTCCATATCATTGCTCCCTCCACAACACAACCAGGCACACATCTGATAATTCTCTGATATGAGATAGAAGGGGTGAGTAACTCTAAAGGAATGGTGGAAATACCTGTGGTTGCCATAGGTCAAATGACTTTGTCTGTGGTCATGTTTTTACAAATACTCCAGAACATTCTCCAACTAGAAAAGCCACACCAACTCAGGTTTATAACTGGCATCTAATTGGTAGAAACTGGGGATGCTTATCAATATCTTATAATGCACGATGCATATTCCTACCAACAAAGAATCAGCTGAAGCAAAATGCCAACGGTACGATTTCAATCAAAATCTTCAGTTCCAAAGTATTGAGAGTGCTGCTACAGAGATTCCCAGGTCTAGGGTTAGGGTTCTACCCTCAATCTAGAAATTCTACTCCATCATGAAACTACCTATTGTGAGTCTGGAACGTAACTCCCAGTGACAAGCACTATAAGATGCTTTGCAGTTCTGTAGTGAGGTGAGTACCAAACCCAAAAGCCCAAGCTAGTAACCTGGTTTGGGGGGCAGTGCAAATGGAGGTAGAAAGTTCTGGAAGGCTTATGACAGCTCACAGGAGCTGAGTGGAAAGGCACTTGGTGGATTCTAGTGAGAGGGCAGCTCCCTTCTCCACACATGTAAGGATCCAGTAGAGTCTTATAAGAAGGATCAGTGAGCCATGCTCATGGTCATAAATGGGCCCTGAATGACACCTTGTAAAGAGATAACTGCAGATGGAGGATCCAGCAATGTCAGATGGACATGAAACAAACGTACTGACTGGAGAGGGTGCTGCTTTTTGTGCCAACTCCAGGAGAGTCTTCATCATTTAGGAGTAAAAAGGGAACTAACTTCACTTGAAGCCCCTGGATAGTAGACCCATTTCCCCCAATGGTTATAATTTTTGATATGGTGGAGATTTTAATCATTATCAGTATTATACATATAGAAAAGCTGGTGAATTTAATGAAGCTTCCAAATACCCCCTGAGAGATGATTATAACTCTAATTAAAAATGGGAGATAACAGGTGAGAATCCCATGAGACTCTGTAAGCAAGTGGCACTCATATGTCATCTTTCATGGAGGTGACTTTGTTCATGTCACTTTGGGCTCTTTCCAGGAGTAAAGGATGCTGTCTCCAAATTTTAATGTATTATGAAATTTAATGTAGTTTGAAGATAAGAAAATGTATTAAATTGTAAGGGACAAATGTTTCTAAGCCAAACCAGATTTTCATTTCATTTCATATACCTGTACTTACCATCCCATGATTATATATAGCATATATATATTAGAGGTATCATCTAAGTAAGTTCTATCTTAGTATCAACTCTAGGTATGAAGAACAAGAGAGGAATGAATGGGATAGAATGAACATTGGGGATCCATGCTCAGACAAGACTCTGGGAACCAGGTAAGTATGGCAGTTCAAGTAGGTAATTGGGGCATAGATCCAGGTAACCAAATGATAATTATTAGACCACTGTCAAGTAGGTCTTGAAGTTCAAGGCAGTCACATTCATTGAGACACCAGTATCAGAAGGCAGAACCACTAATAGGAGCTCATTTTACCACAAGAAGGCAAGTCTTCCAACTTCTATAGTACTGGCTGTATTGGCGAGTCATTGGAGAGGTTTGGCCATACTTGGGTCCTGAAAGGGAAGTCCCCTTACTTAGTATCCATCATGGGGGTACAGGCAGGCAGGGTGTAGCCAGAAAAAGTCAGAAGCAGAAGGACACAGCTCATTGAGAGGTCTTAGGTTAGATGGGACCTCTGCATTTGGACACAACACAACCCTGGATGGAGATTTCAGTAGGCTGCCCAGAGGTACATCTACTTCCCAAGAAAAAGATAACACTGCACCTTTAGATAGTGGACTTGTACTTTCTAATCCATACAAATATTCTACCAAGGAGAACTCAAATGAGAGAGAGCTGGGCCAACATGAAGCCAGCAGTGGCATTAACAAAGGACGTGATATGGGCCCTTTTAGGGACACCTCTGTGTATAAGCAATAGATGTGGTGACTGTTCCATCCATTGAAACTTCGCTGACTAGCATGAATTGGGGCAGTCTCTGAAAAAGAAGACCTGGGATTCAAGATTCATTCTTGCTTAAGGTGACTGTGCAGACACAGATCCTGAAACACCAAGTTGCTTTGGGAGACTGACCTGCAGACTTTAACAATGATCATTGACTGGCAAGATCTGGAGATACCCCACCAGTGCCCAGACCTGGGGAACTGTCTTCAGGATGTAAGGATGAATAAATATTCCTGAACTCAAGGTGCTTGCTTGGAGGTTGGTGGTCCCTAAACTCATCTCTAGCCTTGATTCCTCCCCAAATCCTGCATGTGATTCGCAAAATGTCTACCTGTGATTTCCAAATAGATTGTGTCTTCTCTGCTGGGAATGCCTTGCCTCTTCTCTATGAATGCCATCCTGAACCTTCTTCCTGGAAAACCCCAACAGTCCAGCTACTTTCTTTGAATTCCATATTCTCCAAGTTCATGATAATAACTCTATTTAAATAATGTCTGTGGTTGTTTGAAAATAATGTCTGTGGTTGTTTGATTACTTGATATTTTTCTTATGAAGCAGAAAGGACTTTGATCTCAGGGACCATTTGTTTAAGAACACAAGAACTGTGTACCTAGCTCAGTGCCTGTCATGCAGTATATGCTCAATAAATATCGATAAATATTTCTGGAAGGAGGGGAGAGAGAGGGGAAGGTGGAAAGGGAGGTTAAAGAAGGAATAAACACGAGTAACAAGGCAAATAGCAGAGTCAGACTCTTCAAAAAGGACCAGGCAGCTTGGGAGAGCCCATCTCATAAAGATCTACAAATGAGTTGGCAATGGCCTTCCATGGCTTCAGGACCGATTCTTACTGTACTTACTGGCAGAACCCCAGGGAATCCCTCTTCATGAACTGGTAGTGGCATACCTTCCTGGAAAGCCAGCATACAGAGCCATTCAGCACCAGCCATTGGAGGCCATGCCAGAGGGCTCCTGGCATCCCAGACGCTGGGCCTTTCTAAGTCCTGGCATTATCCTACTAATTTTCTTTGAAACCCTGAAATGTGATATTATGGCATTTGATAATTATCAATAATGACCCAAACTACTCAACCTTAGTTTTGGTGAATTGCTATAATCTATTTGATGATCCTCATCAGATGAAAGATTTTGTGGAGCTGAGTCCTCATTCAGAAATTCCAATAGATAGCTTTTGAAGGTGCTGCTTATTTTTCAAAATATTATCCAATGGTGACAAAGATTACTGCAGCTAAAAAGCCTGAGAATATCTATGAGGATTTTTCAAGATGCTAGAACTTGACAATACAGAACTCTTCTACTTTCCACAGTCCTTAGCAAACCAATAAATTCATTATTCAAGATATTCAATAGAACATTCAGCACATATCCTTAGCTGCTCGCAGAAACCGGTGCTATTGATATATAAGCTGCTCGAAGAAAGTGCTTTTAAGCTCATTGGTGAACACGGAAATGTACTATCTTGCAATCAAAGAGTCAAAGAATGAGCCAGAAGGTATCTTACAGATAGACTCATCTGAAATAAGGACACTCGTGCTTAGCTGAAAAAGGTAAGTCACTTAGTGACCTGTCCAGGGACACACAGCTAGTGAGTGGCCCAACCTGGCAAATATAATGATCTCAGTACCTTTCTGCTGCTCTGGATGGATGGCAAACTGCATCCTACATACATAGGAAAAAGACTGGCATCACATAGGCCCAATTGTCTGAAGAAACCGTCACCCTTCCTAAAACAATAGTCCATTTAAATTTAGTGCAGGCTGGTCAGGCCCAGAGCTTTACCAGCCCCCCAGAAAACAGAGTATTGTTTCCGCCCAAACCTTGTACTGAAAGGAAGCCTGCCATCTGGCAATGACCTCGTGAGACAACTTTGGGGAGAGCAAAGGGCTGAGAAGAGAAAGGCCTTATTCTCACTGCAAACAGGAAAAGGAAAGAGAAAAAGCCAGCTCTGTCTCCACACAAGGTTTGCTGGGCTTGGCTATGAACTGTTCCAGGACGTTCCATCAAATAGATGCCTTCATAGAGTCAAGCCAAGCGCGAACACTGTGTCTGGGACTCCCACTCCCGGGACACACACGTGGGCCGGCTCACACTCCCTCCTGCTCCTGCACACCCTGGGAGAGCGCTTATATGGGCTTCATGAGGCTAAGTAATAAACACTTTGTCTTCACCCTGCTATTTATGGGTTGCTTGGGGCATCCTGTTCTCTCTGTTGCCCTTACCTGAACAGACGGCTCTTGCAGACCTGCAGTTTAATGGGGACGACAGTAAATCTGAAAGGCTCTGTGTGCCGGGCACGCTCCTGCTCTCCTGCCCACCCTGCTATTTACATAGAAAGGCCATCCATGCATCTGTTCTCTGTGCTCCCCATCTCAGGTTGCAGCCCTGCTTTCTCCTCAGGCCTTGGTCTTTTTCCTTCCTTTCAGACATCTCTCTAAGAAGTGCTTTTCTATGTTACCACTCCCAGGGATCTCCCTTCACCAGTCGGCAATGGAGCAAACAATTGTGCCAATAAGAGCAACTCCAAGGGCTGCAAACCAGCAGCTGTGGCCTCCAGCTGCTGGAGACTGGACGCACGCACATGCAGAGTGAAGGAGATGACCCGTCCTACCTGGCGCTGACTTCCAGGTTCACTTAGCGGCCGAGTGCTTCCCCTGGCCCTTTGTGTTTGGATTGCCAAGGGGGAAAGATGCACATTGGAAAGCCGGAAGTGTGTCCGACCAGCAGACGTCTGAGAGTTGCAGAGGAAACGCTGGGAGGGTCCAGTGGTGATCACCTTGGTGGGTTAGGGGGGCTCTTTTTACTCTCTTCTTTGGGGTTTTCAGGACTCTCGGGGCTGACAAGTCCTGGGAGGAGAGATGGAGTCACGGCCGCTCCCTGTCCACTGGCAGGCCATCACACCAGCCTGGAGCCCTGCCATCTCTCGGTCTCGTCTTCATCTTGGGCCAAGCGGTCGACTTCTGAAAACAGACAAGACAGAGAAGGATGCGTTAACTCGGCCTCTCCCCACAGAACGCAGCTCGCCATTGCAGCACTGATTAAATACAGGACATTATCTCACCATAATGCCCTCCTGGCGGCGTTCCCAGGAAAATTCTAACTAATCATAAAAATAGAAAGAAAAACGCAACCTAAATTCCATTCCTCGTCTTAAATGAGTGATGTGTTCACTTTTATTTATTTTTCTGGAAGCGAGGCGGGAAAAGAAAATGAATTTTAGGGCTTAGAAAAACAAGCTACTAATAGTACTAAGTAGGGCTGGGCGGTGGTGCAGACAGCCAGCTCTAGCAGATGGAGCCGGCAAGGCATGGCCTGGCATGGGTGGGGCCCGGCGCTTCCCTGGCTGTAAACTTCAAGTTTAAAACTGGAGCACCTGGCAGGGCAGAGCCAGGATTGGGTGAAGGATTGGGATGGTTGTGGGGTTGAGAGTGTACACACACACACACACACACACACACCATCCCCACCAAGCTCAGTGCTCGATACTTTCCTTACTGCTGTGGGGTTGAGAGTGTACACACACACTCACACACACACCATCCCCACCAAGCTCAGTGCTCAACACTTTCCTTACTGCCCCGGCAGGCAAGTGCTTTTCCAATACTCTTTCAAGCAATGCCTGATCTTCCTCTCCCAACCTTCTTTCTGTCGACACGGTCTTCGGTATTCTCTCCCTGGAGGATCCTTTCCTTGAGATTCACCTACTCACACCTTAGACACTTGAATAGATGGGAACCTGCTCCAAGAACCTTGACTCCAGGACAGGTGTTGGCATTCTAGACCTCCCTTCATGGCAGTCATGAGACTGTCAAGCACGCAATGATCCTGTAGTCGGTTAACTTGGCTGTCATTTATTCTCTTAGACTTAAAAAAAAACACCCAAAACTGTCCTGCTACCTGGTTTGAGATTGCTGGGCAGCTATTCAACAAAGAGCTATGTTGGAGGGGTGCTAATGGCCCATCCACCTGTCCACGATTACCTTAGGGCTTAGGCTTAGCAGCAACCAGCAGACATGAGACCACAGCAAGATGGGTCCACAACACTGAGTACTCCCCCTAAACAGTTCCTGCTCTTTCCTTCTGGAAAGGATTTGCAGATAAACCATGGGACAGTTCAGAATTCTGAAAACCAGCTTCTGAGATGCTTCTCATAAAGTTAATGCCAGATGAAAAGGAAGTAAAAGACACGCCCACGGGCCTCCTACCTGTACCTGAACCAGCTCTGACATTAGAATCCCAGCGATGCCATCCCCCACCCTGGCTACTGCTGAAGTAATGGGCACAGTTGCTTGATGGCAAAGTTCTAGCTGGGCTAATTAAGCATACTGAGCTAATAACCTTCCATTTTGGGACCAGTATTATTCATAATTTAATGTATTGCTGCTGAAACATTAACCTTTCGACAACTGGCATGTTGCCTATAGCAGCACAAGTGCTGACCATCTTTCAGTAGAATGAGTATTATTGTTAAAACAGGTATAAATCATTCATGGCTGCAGCTTTTGTGTCAGAACCTACGTGAAAATAAGCAGTAAGCTGGGTAATTTATTTACCTTTTGGTGATTATTTTTTATGATTTTATGTTCATATTCAATGATTCATAAACATTGGCTGGGTGCCATTTTGTAATCATTTTACATTTTAAATATGACTGTGGCGGTTCTGCTTTTCATCTTTAAAAATTTCAGGATTGATACTGGGCAACTTAATCCAGGCACAAATGCAAATTCATTTGAAAGAAGCGGGAACAAGAAAAGTTCCCGGCCCCTTCATTTTAACAAACCATTTTCAACAGAACCATTTACAGCTTCCACTTGTTACAGCATTGCACTTATAGCAGCAAACTTTCTTTGAAGTTTAACACACAGAGGGTGCCTTGAAATCTGAATAAAAGCACAGGAAAACAGTTAACAAGCTTCTGGTTGGAAAGATGATGGGAAGGAGCTGAAGGGTGGAAGGAGGCCTGGAAACTCTGGCTCCTGGCCAAGAAGGTTGGACGTGGCCAGCCCTACTCCCAGCACCTGGTTGGGGAACGTGATTACAATCCCCTGGGGTCCTGGAAGCTCTACTGCCCGCCGCCTGCTTCTGCTGCTTGCGCTGACTTTGGGCTCCCCAAACAGTTCCAGAAGGTAGCTCTATCTCCTATGACATCAAGCAGGAGCTGGAGAGGCTGAGAGGCAGTGGGGTCTTTCCCAGCCTGCAGGTTCAGGAGAACTCCCAGCATCCTGCAGTCTCTCTTCCAGTATCCCTTCGCATTTCTTAAACCAATGAAAATGTGGGTTCCAAATATATAGTGACTGATGCTGAAGTTCTGATGCTGGGAGGCAAGGAGGGCAGGAGAAAGCAGAAACTGTGACATCATGTTAGAACTCTTTCTTGAGGCAGAAGGAGGCCTGGGAGCAAGAAGCTTCCAGAAGGTCATCTCACATCAGGTGTGTTGGCATGGAAGGGCACCCAGTCAAAGAAGACTGGCAACTTTGTCCCAACCATAGTTGAGATCTTGAAACACAACCATAAGCTCATGCAATAAACAAATATCCACATCCAGAGTGGGGCTCCTTCGAGAAGACAAGAACGGGTATACTTCTTTCTGGGGTAATTTCAACAGACTGGCTCTGGGACAAACACTGATCATCTTGTCTATCTACCATTCGTTTTATTTCCCATTTTTAGCTTTCATGACTCTTTTCAATTGGGTTATCTGATTTTAGGTTTTACACATACATTTTAAATCCCTAACCACTCACCATGGGAAAATATATATACAACACACAATTAACCATTTTAGCCATTTTTAAGTGTGCAATTCAGTGGAATTAATCACATTCATGATGTTGTATAAATATCATCACTATCTATTTCTGACACTTTTCATCACCCTAGAGAGAAACTCTACCTATTAGGCAATAAGATCCTCCACCCTCCTCCCCTGCATCCCTGCCCCCAGCCCCTGGGGAAACCTCTAATCTACTTTCTCTCTCTATGGATTTGCTGTTATTCTGGACATTTCATGTAAAGGGCATCATGGGATATGTGCCATTTTGTGTTTGACTTTATTGCACTTAGCATAATGTTTCCAAGGTTCATCCATGTCACAGCATGTGCAAGAACTTAATTTTTGAATACTAAAAATATTCCTTTGTATGCATATACCACATTTTGTTTGTCCATTCATTTATTGATGGGCACTTGGGTGGTTTCTCCTTTCTTGCTATTGAAATAGTGCTGCTGTGAATGTGCATGTACAAGTATCTGAGTCCCTATGATATTTTGACCGTTATATTTTTTTCAAAAAATTTCCTGGCACATTCTATTCTCTGATCTACCCTTATCTTGAACGCTCTGCTTGCTAGCTTGGCAGAGCTGGCCTGGGCACAAGTGGTGAAGCCATTCCTGCCTGGGAACTCCTTTCTAGCCATCCTGTCCATACCGTGGCTTCAGAGGAATTCTCGCCGTCACCCTTTGGCATTGCCAAACCTAGAGCTGGTTGTGAATTCCGCGTCAGTAACCTCCACTCCCTACTGTGGTGGACTTGATGAAACAGGCTGCTTCTCAGGTATGCTAAAGAAGAAATTAAGAAACAGAATCACCTGGGATGAGTGAAATTCCCTTTCAATCATGTCAGCCAGAGCAGATGTTGTCATGAAATTTGATGTTATGGATTTATTTCCTCATACAAAGTCTAAAAGGGAAAAACAGCGTAAGAGCTGAAATGTGAATTGGACATGTCTATAGAGTGTGAATTGGATTCAAGACAAAATATTGTGAATGGTTAATAGGGTCAGTCTAAGTATACTTGCTGAAATAATCTCTTGGATATGCAAATATTCTGAGAACTACACTGTCAAATATCTATTGTATCCTCTTATCTATGTGTTCACAGAACTGCTACATGTTATAACAAATGAAAAATGTGAATTTAAAAAATAATGTCACCCTAAAATAATACTTTGCTTTGAATAGTAATTTTTGTTGTTGGAGGTTTTTTTTTTTTTTTTTTTTCCTTTTCTTTTCTTTTTCATTTTTGTCACACACCAGAAAGCCAGGTACTTAACATAGCAGTATTAGAAATATTAAGAGGTCAACTTTGTGCTTCCTGTTCTCAGCAGTAACAGACATGCTATAGGGGCTGGGAGGGAGCAGGGACAGGTCACATGTCCAGCTTGGCCTGGGTCAATACCATGCCTTGGTATTACCCCAGTGGAGTTTCTGCTTCTGGCTACCTACCTGCTCAGTGGCATTCCCTTTCTTGGGGACATTGAGTTGAGGACTTGAGATGCATCTCAACATAGTAATCAGTCCACTACAATGAGGATGGGGCAAAGGAAATCCAGACAAAGGAGACTTAGGGAGGTGCTGCAGCCTTAACTGTGGACAATTTCTAGGGTTCCGTCATCCAAAAATCATTAGCAGGTAGCCGAGTTTTCTTTTCCTCTCCTTTGCCTCATTTTTGAGACTTGGGCTAGTTGAGCAGAGAAGGAACAGACAGAGCAGAGAGATGGGAACAGTAGATGCCGACCTGGCACATGATTCACATCCTAGAACTGTGCCATGGTAGAAACTCAAAAAATATAAAATGAATGAATTGACATCGGCCACTAGATACCCAAGTGCCGACCTGATCTGAACAATGTCTGTCTGTCTGTCTGTCTCTCTCTCTCTGGTCTGGCCTAATTTTTCTGGGTTTGATTAACTTTGGCAGAATTTGGCTCTTAGAACTGTCAGGAGATGAAAGAATGAAAGAGAGTCCCTTCATCCCACTTAAATGGGAATATCTCCAACATTTCTAGTTTACAGGTCAAAGTCCAAGTCTCAGGATTCTTTGGAGAAAGGATCCTGAAGGCAAAACATTAGAAAGCAACTGGCCCCAGCACCTGCCCATTCCTAGGATGTCCCACATCCTTACTCTGGTTCTTGGGACCTTTCTCATCCCCACGTTCCTTCCCTGCCCCTCAGAGCCTACCTGTTCTGAATCCCACCTGCTCTGAGCCCTGCCTGCCTTCTCCTGGCCAAGGTGATACAAACTCCTGATTTCACTTTCACTCCTTCCTTAACCCAGTATGAGAAAATGTCCTTCAGTGTGTCCATGGCCCCTGAATCAGAATATCTGGAAGAATTTGTTAAAGGTACCAATGTATGGGACTCACCTAAGATCTACAGAATCAGAATATCTCAGGTAGGTTTTGGACTTCCCAGAATCACTCACAAAGTTGAGACCATCACCTTTTGGCATGAGTAATACAATTATCCCATTAATAAGATAATGTTCTATTATGCAGCTATGCTGAGTGGAATTCTGTAGGACTTCTCCTTTCCTGCAGGTGTATGGCAGGAGGGGGCAGGAATGGAGGGAATTAGAAGGTGACAACTCCATCCCCCAGGTGTTGACAGGAGGAAGAAAGAATCCAGGCAGAGTGGTATTAGCTCTTTGGGGGCCTACAATGTAGCCATTGTAGGTGGGCATTCTGGAATCCTTTAACAGTTCTGTTACCTTTTCTAAGGATTTTTTAAAAAATCACTAGAAATGTGTCCTTTGACAAGTAATACATTTGCTAATGGCCTCTGAATTATGCTTATTTCTCTGCTTTCTTAGGAGATGCTTAGGTCACACTTTGAGAGATGCTCTTGGCTGGGTTCTCTCCACCTTGGCCCTACTGACATGTTGGCTAGATGTTCCTTTGTTGTGGGGACTTTCCAATGCACTGTAGCAGCATCCAGGGCCTTTACCCACTAGATGCCAGTAGCACCCCCTGCCCTAGTTGTGACAACCAAAAACGGTCTCCAGAAATTGCCCAAATGTCCCTGGCTGAGAACTACCCCTCTAAGAAAAAAAGGCATCTCTGTGCCACATAAAAGTCTAGCATCTTTTTCAAGTTCCATTTCAATTTCAGATCGGTTTCTTTCTGACTTTCTTATTTTTGTTAATGACACTGCTGCTCTATAGCCCCCAGACTTCAAACCTCAACCCTCCTATGCTCCTTACTGCTCATGACATGCCCCTTGCAAGCTGGGGGCTGCCTCCCCAGTAATCCTTCTTCCATCCCTACTCTGCTTGGGACTCGTAGATCACAAACTTGAAGCTACTCATGTGATCTCACCTTGGGATGCATCTCAACTTGGCATTTTCTGGCCTCTAACTCTAGGGTTCGTGTTGCCCCTCTTTTCCAGATCTTATTTTTTGGACTAAACCCAAGCACACTCATGGATTTCTTCCACTGCTCTTGAACCTTCTGGAAGTTAATTTCTTTGTTTTAAGTCACCTTTGCTTTTCTGTAGCGTAGGACCTTGCATAATGTTGGTGCTTCAAAAAATATTTATTGAACAGATGAATTTCTCAAACACACACTGACCACTGACACACAGCAATGTTTGTATATATTTTTTCAGCCTTCCAAAGACTTTCACAATCATGAGCATAGCACGGCTTTCTTTCCTTGTTATTTCTGCCTTTCAGTTTGTCTGCATTTGTCAAGACTGAAATACATGAAACAAAACAACACCAAACCAACCAACCAACCAACCAACCAACCAACCAACCAACCAACCAACCAACCTGGGTTTGAGGTCAGAACCCAAACTCTATCCTGACGTCTCTAAGCCTCACATTCATCCTCTGAAAAAGGGCAGTAATAATAGGCTCTCTCTCATAGGTTGTTGTAAATAAAGGTCAAGAGCAAAAACACATGTAAGAGCTTAATGTGGTACCTGGCACACGTTAGGTACGCAACAGGTGGTAGCCATTGGGCCCTGGTGTTCCCACATTTACGTCTTTGTAGAGGTCTCTACTGTCTCCCAGGTCTCCTGGGCCAAGAGTGTCTTGGGTCCCCAGCACCATCTCTCTTCACAACCCACTGAGCACCACAAGCCAGACTCTTACTCCGTCCTCTGGGCCTATCTTTCAGCAGCTTCCTGTCCCTGACTTGTCTCCTCCCCTGGCGGCTGTAGGAAGACGCTTGCTGAGAATTAATTGCTTCCTCACCCATGTTTCCACGGCTCTTTGAACCTCCCCACTAGAACTTTTTCATATTGTCTTACAGTTAATTTGTTTTTGTATTTGAACTCCTCTGTGAACCCCTGATCTCCTCAGGTGGGGATTATGTCTCATTCCTCTTTCCGTCCCAGTTCCAATGCCTGGACAATTCTAAGAGTTCAATAAATGTTTTCTGGGTTTTATAAAATAACAATACCTTTTGTGTGTGGACCTCTCTACAGAGATCATCCTTATGGATCTTTAGATCAAACTAGGGTTGTTCTGGCAGATACTATGAGGAAAATCATGGAAACCAAAGCCAGGAATTGAGTGATCTGGCCAAAGTCCCAAGCTAACTGAAATATCCTGACTCTCTTTGTCAATCTTCTTGTCTCATGGATCCTGGCTTCCCATGGAACATTCATGATAGTGGCCTTAGAGGAAGAACTGGCTAAGACTCTTAGCAACAAAGCAAATTCATATGTTAGGTTATGAAGTGCACCCATCTCCACTTGGAGTGTTAGGAGGTCTCCAGAACGACAGGCACGGAGGCCATTGCCATAATAATTGGGAAATGTGATATGTTTGATCTTCATGTTCAGAATTAGGTGGTGCCTGTGAATTCAGAGATGGTCATTTGTCCAAACTGCTCCAGGAGGGAGAACTTCTTTTTAAGAGAGCTAGAGGAACCCTGGTAAAGGTAGGCTGCCTCCTAGTTCACAGGCTTGGCTATATAAGCGCCGTGGGAATGAAAAGGATTTCCAGAGGAAAAACTCCTTCTGGGCCTCAGTTGGCTTCAGGTGCAGACCTGACTCTGTCCTCTTTGCCTGGCTAACTTTCAACCTGCATCTCAAGTGTCACTCATGTCAGAAAGTCTTCCTCGGTCACCCTTCAGCCCTTGCACGCACTCCCATGGCATTTTACATTTGCTTCCATCATCATTCGATTGAGTGATCAAATACAAGTCTGTCCCTCACTTGACCGTGAACACCCTGAAGGCAGGGACCTGTCAAACTGTATGTCACCAGACCATTTTGAGAGCACATGAGATAGTGCAAATGTTCTCAGAAGACACAGGGGTATAAAGCATCTGGTCAATTCCCAGCTGTCCATTGGGCTCCATGACATAAACTCTCACTCCAGTTTATCCTTGGGCACTTAATGAAAAAAGTCATATTTTGCTAATTGAAAAAAAATACTATGACTTACCAGGTTAAAAAAGATTTTTTTTTTTTGTCCTGGCCTTCAAGATCTTTGTGATTGAGGCTCTTCTGGATCCAGCCTTCTGCCTCCTCATCCCTCCCCCACAATGTGCACCCGACTTCCCATCTCCCACCTTCTGCACTTGCAATACCCTTTTCCTGGAACTCCAGCCCCAGAGCTAGGAAATTTCCGTCATGTGAAACCCAGTTCCAGGATCGCTCTGAGCCTTCCTAAGGCCTGTCATCCCAAAGGATGTTTTAGGGGCTTCTCCTCTTGGCTCCGGAACTTCTGCTACTGCCTGACCTTTTTCTTGGTGTTCCAATGACTTCTGCCTATTTCCCTCAACTTATTGAGAACAAGTTTCTCAGGGGCAAGAGTCTTGTCTTGCTCTGTTTTTCCACACTCTCTGGTGCCAGGTATGAGGCGGCTGGATTGGCTGTGAAAGGATTGGTGGAATTTAACATTTTTAAAAAAAATTAATGCACTTGAAACTCTTCACCAGCTCTGAGAAGACTTCACGTGCATACTTGTTTTCTTATGGTGTCGCTTTTTGGTTTCCAGGACTTTTGTTCTAGAAGGATGAGAAACCAGGGTTAAGCAAGTTGGAAATGTCCAAACTCTCCCTCTCTAAGGACAAAAGCTTTTCAAAGGACATAAAAGGTTGAGTTGTGAGATGGCTGTCATGTCACCATCCAGTTTCACTATTTTTATTGTGCTCTTGGGTCTGGTCAAATCAGTCAAACAGGGTGATGTGACATTTGCAGCTAGTTTTATGCAAGAAGCAAAATCTTGCGTAACAATAACAAGAGGAGCTGTTGTAACTCTGTGCAAGTTGGAAAAGAGTGGGGGCTAATTTGGCTTGGGTAGATGTGACTTTGTCTCCTAGTCCCCATTATTCATCACAAGGGACCTGATTTGGAAAGTTTAAGTCATCAAAACATTTACCAACTATCCATCCACGACCATGATGTGCCTGTGTAGTGAGTGGGTCCTGGTCCAAAGGTGCTTTCATGTGATAGTTATGTAACCATGCACTGGTCACCATGTGCGTAAGAAGTGGGTCATGACACGCTTATCTTATCAGGCGTTATTAAGTTTTGCTAATGGATGGAACTAACTTTCCAACCAATTGGTTGGCAGGTGAGTTACTTGCAATAGCAAAATATTTTTTTTTTAAATGTAATTACTATTCAATTTTATGTCTTTGTACACATCCTTATTTAAAAAGGAAAAGGATACAAGGTAGGTTTAAAGAAAAAAAAAAAAAAAGGGAGATACATGTTGGAAGTGGGCATTTAAATATAAACCCTTTATGCCCCGTCTGCATATTGGTGGGTTTCCTTTCCCTGACTCACCCAACAGGTTGACCAGTCTCTCCTCTGTGCAGCCCTGTGCCCTGAACAAACCTGTTCTGAAGCATGGTACCTGTTACACTGTCTTTATTCCCATGTCATAAGCTCCTAGAGGGCAGGGCCATGGCTTATTTTTGAACCTTGTGTATCTAGCACAGGATTCAATAAAGCAGGAGGAGGAGGAGGGAGCGGAGGGGAAGTTACATTATTGTGTAAACTGAATTTCACCCCTGTCCCCTGCCACCCTCCAGATTCCCCTTTGGGCCACTCCTTGAGCACACCCCCAGTCCCGCTCTGGCTGTCCCTGCCCCATCAGGTCCTGTGTATCGCAGGGCACAGGGCTGCGGCAACTCTGGCTTTCTCTGCTGTGGTTATAACAGGGTTAAAGTTGAGGTTTCTAATTGCTCCCAGGAGGTCTTATTACCTGTTGATTAGGTCCTTTTGGGATCAGCATCAAACCGACAACAATAATAAACACTCCCTTCATTGGAACTCAGTAATGACCCTGACCTGGTGGCCATGGGGAGGGGCATCAAGGGGCTGGAAACAGCCGGCCATGGGAGGGGGCGTTTCTCAGAGATGTGGTGGTGCAGGCTCAGAGGCGCAGCTAACAAGCTGATGGGCACCGGTTTGGGACATTTGGGTGGCCAGAGGCACTTGTGTTGTTACAGCACAAGGCGCCTCAGAGAGGACCCTCCACAGCCAGCCTGAGGACTTGAGAGTGGAGCTGGGTGGTCTTTCTACAGGATTCCAGGAATTTGGGGAGAATGGTCTGCTGTTTCATGTGTATTTTTCCAGTCTTTTCCCTCTGCACGCACAAATGTGAATGTGTGAATGTGCGAACATGTGTGCATGTATGTGTGCGTGCATGCCATGTTTAGTATTTTTCTTACAAAAGTGCTACAGATGCTGATGCTCTTCCACTTACAATGGGGCTATGGCCACAAACCCACGTAAAATGAAGACACTGTAGGTCAAAAACGCGTTGAATACACCTGACCTGTAAACCTCACAGGTCAGCCCAGCCAGCCTCGGACATGCTCAGACCACCTGTATTCGCTTACAGTTGGGCAAAATCATCGAACACAAGCATAGTTTACAATCAAGTATTGAGTATCCCCTGTAAATTACTGAATAATGCACTTCATGTAAAAGATGGAATGGCTGTTGGGCACGTTTTTATATCACTGTGAAGTCAAAACACCTTTGTTGAACCCCTGAAAATCAGGAAATGCCTGCCAACATTTTGTTCTTCAAACTGTTCTTTTTTCTTTCACCTGACAATCTCTCCTGGACATCTTTCCATGCCAGTGCATACCTCAATCTGTTGAAGAGCTTTATAGTAATCCAGAAAAACACAAAGCAAAAATCATTTAACCGATCTCTTGTTCTTGAACATTTTGGTTTTTCTCCAATTTCTTGGTATTACAAATAAAACTGCATTATATATTTTCTCATTTATTCGTGGAAGTATTTCTGTAGGTAGGATGCATTCAAAGAGGTGCCTATTTGCACACTCAAGAGTGCCTTTTGAGTGTGCCCTTTCCTTGGTCCCTGGATAGTATAATTTTATTTTTATTTTTTATGGGATGGGAGATTGAACCCAGGGTCTAGTGCATACAAGACAAATGCTTTACAACTGAGCTATACCCCTAGTCCCAGTATAATTTTATTTATTTGCGATAATTTAATTGTATAAAAGATATCTCAATAATGCTTCAGTTTGAATTCCCTATCATGATATTATATTAATTATATAATTTATATATATTTAATTCAAATTTAAAATTACAAGAATAATCCAAAGACTTTCCCGTACTCTTTTTTTATTTTTGGTATTGGGGATTGAACCCAAGGGGTCTCTATGTTTAGCTACCTCCCCGGCCCTTTTATTTTTTATTTTGAGACAGGTTTCTTTATTGTTTAGGGTTCCACTAGGTTGTGGAGGCTGGCCTCAAACTTTCAATCCTCTGGCCTCTGCCTCCTGAGTCACCAGCATTAAGGTGTGCACCCCCATGTCTGGCACAGCAACTTCTATATACTCTACATACAGGTTTACTGATTCTTTATATCTTGTCTCATTTGTTCATTATTCTTTCCCTCTCTGTATGTTTATCTCTGTATATTTATATCAACGTGGTAGTCACTAGCCATGTGTAGCTATTACATTTTATTCATTTAAAATATATTTATTTATATTTTGGTTGTGGGGATTGAACCCAAGGGCACTCAGCCACTGGACCACATTCCAGCCCCTTTTTAAAAAATATATTTTCCTTTTGAGTTGTAGATAGACACAATACCTTTATTTTATTTATTTTTAAGTGGTGCTAAGGATTGAACCCAGTGCTTCACATGTGCTGGGTAAGTGCTCTACCATTGAGCTAAACCCCAGGCCCCTTTTTTATTTTTTATTTTGAGACAAGATCTCGCTCAGTTGCTCAGGGCCTCTCTAAATTGCTGAGGTTGGCTTTGGGAACTTGTGATCCTCCTGCCTCAGCCTCCTGAGCTGCTGGGATTACAGGCATGCGCCACCATGCCTGGCTGGCTGTTAAATTTAAATAGAATAAAATGAACAACTCAGCTCCTCAGTCATATTTGCCATACTTAAAGTTCTTGGAAGTCGCATGTGGCAACTGGCTGCCATTTTGTCACAGCAGGTACAGAATACTTCTGTCATTGCAGGGAGTTCCATTGGGCAGCTTTGAGTTATATGGATGTATGAATTCTGAACCACTTTCAAGTCAGAAGAAGCTGTCCTTTGGTCCCTAAACACTTCAGTGTATACTTCCTGGGAATAAGAATGTTGTGGGAATGGAGGTGCATGCCTGTAATTCCAGTATCAGGAGGCTGGGGCAGGAGGATAGCTTGGACAACTTAGTGAGACTGTCTTAAGATAAAAAGGGCCAGTGGTGTAGCTTAGTGGTAGTGTCTTTGGGTTCAATCTCCAATACTGGAAAAAAAAAAAATTCTCATTCATAAACACAGTACAATGATCTAAATCAGGAAATGTAACATGCTGACCGTGTATCAATTGCATCAAATATCTCAAAAATTTTCTCCACAGCTATAGTTTTTCCTAGTCCAGGATCAAATCCAGGATCATACCTTGCATTTAGTTGTCATGTCTCTTTATGACATTGCATTTTAAGAATTAAGATTTTAAGTATTAAGTTAGACTATGAAATCCCCCAGGGTGTACAACAGGTGTCATTTGTATTTATGTGCCCAACATTTACAGTGAGGCCTAGAATGAAATCAGAGACTGGAAAAATGCATGAACGAATGAACAAATTTCTGTACCTCCCCTTACTTGTAATTATCCCCTTTCCTTCTCTTTCCCTGAAATCAAAACAAAACAGACTACACGTGATTATTTTGGAAACGTATTGTCCAAAAGACATCTAAGGAAAGGTATTATTTATAAGATCATAGACTGGCCCCAAAGTCTTTGGGAGATATTTTGGCAATGTTGATGATTGTTTAGAAAAAGAAGTCATCTTTGCCCTGTCAATTCCACTTTTCTGGACTTTCACTAGAGAAATACACATGGATGTGCATAATAAGGGATGCTGACTAAAGTGTGGTCTGTAGTGTAAAGGGTGGAGGGGAAGAAATAACCTAACCATCCATCAGTAGGGGAACCATTAAAAATGCACATGGAATATCCATATTTAACATTTAAGGGGTATTTACAATTTTCAACTCAGCAATAAAACACCTACCCTGTGATAGGTAATATTTGACATTCAAGGGATAAATAAATAAAAAGAAAAAACTTTTCTACCTTTATGGGCTTATGGTTTAATGGGAGGATTATGGAATAAACTGCAGTAAGTAGAGTAATGAGATGGAGCTTGATAATAACAAGGAAAGACCTTCAGAGCATTTTACACTACTAAAGAAACATGGCCAAGTGTCAACACAGTAACAATAGGAGTACCTTCTATGTTTAAATTCACCAAAAATTAATTTATCCATTCATAGGCATGTGATGGAAGTGTGAAGGGAACCCACTAAATTGCTGTTACCTCTGGAACAGGGTTAGGATTTCTGGGGGTGATCAAGGGGCATTTTTGTTTTATTGTAGCTCATTTGACTTTGCTTTATTCCCATGAGAATGCTTTCATGCATTGCTAGTGAAATTAAAAATAAATAAATAAGCTCACTAATGGGAGGTCTAACAATCATGCCAGCTAAGAGAAAGCAGGCACTATTTAAACATTAAAGAAATCAAATGCAGTTTCTACAGCATAATCAGAATGAAAATTGACCTGGAGGCTCTTGCCCTCCACAGCCACCAACCTATACAGAAACCAATACATGAAATATTATGCTCTCATAAACTTCACCTGCCAAGCTTGGTTATTTATCCTAAGTCTTCACAGATTTTTCTGGGAGGAAAAAAGGAAATTAATATTCACTGTGTGTCTAACACATTCCCAACATTTGCGATATTGCTATTTCATTTAGTTCTAGAGTCTCCAAGAAGTTTTACTGTATTTGTGTTCATATTACAAAATAGCTGAAGCTGGATGACTTATAAAAAAAGAGGTTTCTAGCTCAGTTTTTAAATCTATTATTTGTTTGTTTATTTATTATTTTTGCAGTGCTGTGGATTGAACCCAGTGTCTTGCAAATGCTAGGCAAGTGTTCTACCACTGAGCTATACCCGCAACCCCAGCTCCTAGTTTTAAAGGTTCAAAAGCAAGGTGCCGCATCTGTTCAGCTCTGATGAGGACCTCATGGTGGATGAGTGCCTGTGTAAGAGATGACATGATGAGACAGGAAGCAAGACAGTGAGCTAAGACAGCTAAATTCACTTTATAACAAGCCATTCTCAAGAGAATACATCCACCCCATGAGATCAGTATTCATCACTTTGGAGGAAAGTGCACCCATGACCTGACCACCTTCTACTAGGCTCCTCCACTTAAAAGTTCCACTAATTCCATCCTGCCACACTGGAGGCCGAGTCTCTAGCACATGAAACTTCAGGATGCGAACTCAAACCATACCAAACTGTGGCACTCACCACCCACCATTTTGCATGTGGGAAAACCCACGCTCAGAAGGTTGAACACATTTGTGCAAAGTCTCAAGCTCCCTGGATTCAGACTTGGTCTTTCCTGACTCCAAAGCCCACTGACTCTCCTGTACCAAGGACTCACTTTAGAGGGGCTCAAGGACAGGTTTGCAGTTGCAGAAGCTGGAACTTGTGGGTCTGGGGTCTCATTGTCCTTTCCCTCTATTTTGAAGAGGCATTCTAGAAAAGGCCTGGGAGGAAAAGTCCATGGGCATGTTTGACAGACTTTTCCCTGGGGTGCTCCATTTTCCTCTTCTGTCTGTCCACGGCACCTCATCTCAAGAGAGATAAGAGGGAGGAACATGAGGAACAGAGCCAGCGGAGAAGAGGGGCCAGATAGCAAGAGAAAGAGAGGCAAGAGACCCCTGAGGAATCCAAAAAGTAGGAAGACAGAGCAATGGCAGAAGGGAAGAGGAGGGCTTGTGACATAGGGCTGTGGGAGTCCAGGGCTCAGGAATTGAAAAGATGACAACGAAGTCATGCCAGAGGGATGGAAAACAGGCAACACACAAATAAATACAAATAAGGAAATAAAACAAACATGGTGAGAAAGTGGGGGGTTAGGGAATGGAGGAGAAGGAAGAAGCACCCAGACATCATCCTCTTTCCGTCTGCACTGGGGTGCTGGTGGAGGGACTCCATCAGTCAAGGGCCTGGCTGAGCAGGTGGGGGGTCGCAGCCCCTCTTGGGCCAGGCATGCCTGGAGTGATTCTGCACACTTGAGACCCAGGCATCCAAGGGACCCCGCACCTTGGCTCTCACGGCCTTGGGGGTTTTCAAAGTTTGTCCTTTGTTCTGAAAGGTTTTTCCAGAAAAAGACAACCTTTGAAAACCCCTTAAGACAGTGATGCAAGGAGAGGGGATAGGAAAAAGATGGGAGAAGGAAAAGGCCAGGAGGCAGATGGGAAGGAAGGGAAGAAGCAAGGCCGTCTGGACTCCTCGGAAGGGAGAGTGTAGATCTTTCACCATATCCTGAAGGTCAATAAACTGGGCTGGGAAATGAAGAACAAGTTCTAATTGCGGGTTAGCAAGAGGCCTGAGGAAGTACAAAATCTTGTGCCAGCTTCCACTGAGTTGCCTCCCAGAAATTAAAACTCACAGGCCCTGATATCCGTGGTGCACATCTTTCCACATCCATGTCCACATTACAGCCTCGAGAATGAGGCATCATCTAAGGCATTGCTTTCATGTGAGTAATTATAATTAAGCAAGAACCTCCACAAGCTATAATCATGTACACCCACCAGGCGAACTACTGGGAAGAGGCAAGGAGGTGAGCACCACCACAAATATGCAGGAAGGAATGTTCTAGAAGAGGTAACAGGAAGTGGAATCAAATACAGATGGGAACTCTTAGTTCCTCCTGGTGGGGTAGACTGTATTCTTTTTGGGGTGGGTACTGGGGACTGAACTCAGAGGTACTTGATCACTGAGCCACATTCCCAGTCCTATTTTGTGTTTTATTTAGAGACAGGGTCCACTGAGTTGCTTATTGCATTGCTTTTGCTGAGGCTGACTTTGAACTCTCTATCCTCCTGCCTCAGCCTCCTGCGTCACTGGGATTATAGGTGTGCACCACTGCACCCGGTGAGTGTATCCATTTCTATGTTTCAAGGGTAGACGGGTTAGATCAAGTGGTTGTCTTTATGACCAGGATTCTTTTTAGGTTCTTTCAGAGGAATGGGTTTTGCATGTGTGTTACTCATTTTCTGAGGCTATTTGGTGGTGGTTTCATACTGTGATTGAAGGAAAGTTGGAATTTTGTTAGCTGAAGTTGCCTTTTTAATATTCTCCATTAATCATCCCTTAAGTTGTTATAAGAAGTCAGGCAGACTCATTTGGTAATTTTCTTTAAGGATCTGAGCTTTGTCACCACACATGGTGGATGACTGGCCTGTCTGATCATGGGGTAGCTCTCAGGCAAAGGTGACCACTGTTCCCACCCTGGGATCCTAGGCCCCACTGTGACTACTCCAGAAGAGTCCCAATCCAGAGAAGGAGCTGTGTTTAGCAGCTCTAGATCTCTCTAGGTCTTCTTGGCACATGTTTTACTTTGTGGAAGCCAACATCTGGAGGGTCAGGACCAACTGCAGAAGAAATCAGACCCTAACCCTACTTGTCCCTCATAACCAAGCTCCAGCAGACCCTTGAGTTTGCACCTTAAGGGAGGCCATTGGATCTGACCCAGGAATTCGAGGTCCACCCCTGCCCCAATATTAGAGTCCTGGAGCCCGTGATCCAACTTAGCTTCCTTCAGCATCTCCCACTTTCTGGCATCTCTTTCCCTCTAGAATGGGATGCCTGCATTTTGGGGTTACCTACTCTATAGTAGATACAGTGCCAGATGACGTCCATCTTTAATTTAGTTCTCACAATTATAGGAGGCATTTTTAGTTATAATTTTACAGATGAGGAAACTGAGTCTTAGAGAAATAACTCGTTTAAGTTCACATGGTTTGTAAAGAAGCCAGTCCTCAAATCTAGGGTCACCAGGCTCCCAAAGACTTGTTCTTGCCTTTCCTTCCATGACCTTGCCTCAGGTCTGATGCCCTTGGAGTCTTTGAGATTGATTCTGTTTTCAAGGTTCTCCCAGTGAAATCCAGATTCTCCAGAGAGAGGAGAGGGATCCTTTGAAAAATTTGACCAACTCATTCACAGGGGTTTTTTCTTTCAGGCATTTTTCTTGGGACAAAGAAAGCTCAGAGGAGTGAGGCTAATTCTCAGAATGAGGACTGAGAATTTGTGCCAGAGAGTGTTGTAAGAAATACTCCTTAAACTGTGGCATTGTGAGTGGAGGAGGCCAGGCATGGCCAACAGAGGTGCCAGACCCAGGTTGGGAAGGTTCTGGTCTTTATTTTGCAGAAGGTGAGATCATTCTTTTGTACCTAGGGATGCAGCCCGTGTGCCCATCAAAGCTTAATTTGGAAGAAAGAATTTAGGATGTTGGAGGCGGTTGGCTATTTCTGGCAGCATTTAATAAAGTACCACTATGAGGCAGGCTGAAGGTGGCCTGTTTTCCAGCAGAAGGTGAAGGAAGGGACCAGGGAGAGGTCCTCAGAGAGGTCCTTTTCCATCTGTGGTCTGTAACTCAGGACTACTGACAGTCCTGACCCTGGGCCTGAAGGGCTAGAAAAGGCACATTTTCTATCTCAAACCAGGGTAAATACACAGAGATACAGGGAGGTTCTCTGGAGATGAGACTGGAACACAGAAAAAGTCAGACACACTTCCTTCTGGGTCTCCTGTCCTGTAAGACATTCTCTATGAAAAGTGAGAAGAAGCTCTCAAGGAATCTCTAGCCAAGGCTATTGTTTTCATTTCCTTCCAAGCAGAAGCCAATGCAAGGGAGAGGCTTGAATGAAGGAGAGTGCTTTCAAACTCTGGGTGTGACCCATTAGTGGGTTATAGATCAGTTTGGTGGATCGTGACTAGCTTTACTTTTTCTTTTCTTTTTTCATTGTTGGTGAGTATTTTATTATCACTTAACAGTTATTTCTACATTTCCTGAGTAGAAAATTACTTATTTTTAATCTGACCACATCTCCATTGGAAATATATACAAAATGGCTGCCTGATTTTATGCTGACTGCTTTATTAAGAGAGCCATATTTGATAGAATTCTCCCATTTAAAGTTTACATTTCAATGGTTTTTACTATATGCACAGATTTATGCAGTCATCATCACAATCAATTCTAAAACATTTTTATCACTCCAAAATGAAATCCTTAGCAGTCATTGCCCATGATCTCCAAGCTTCCACCCTCACTCTCAGGCAACCACTAATCTGCTTTCTTTCTCTCTCTATAGATTTCCCTATCCTGGAAATCTAGTATGAAGGGAATCATACAATTTGTGGTCTTCTGTGACTGACTTCTTCCAGTTAGCATAAAATTTGCAAAGTTTGTTCATATGGTAACGTGTATCTATACCTCGTTGCTTTTTATTCCTTAATAATATTCCAAATTATGAATATGTCACATTTCATCCATTCACTCCCTGTTAGACTTTGCTTTATCCCCTTTACTTTTTCTTTAGTTTTTTTTTCTATCATTCTTTTTAGAGTAGAATAGAAAATATCAGCATATGACATATGCATTGAGGGTAAATACCATTGGGTGAAATTTGTGATATGGTAATACATAAATACATACTAATATACACACATGCATCCTTACAGACTGGGTTGGAAGTAAAATTCATTTCTTATTATGGGTCATGGTCCAAAAGTTTGAAACTAGTTTTCTAGGCAGATAGACAAAGCATAGGAGCCTGGGGCTATAACACAGAAATATCCAGTTTTAAAATGCATAACCAAGTAAAATCTCTGGTTTTGGGTTAGTACTCAATAGAGTTGTCTAGAATTAAACAGATGAAAAACTTATTAAATTTTTTGTGAGATGTACATTGCCAAAGAAGCTCCAAGAGAGGGTGGGAATAGTTTGTAATTGCTCACATTCTAGAGTAAACTTGAAGACAGTCTTTAGCTCCTTGCTGTAGACTGGATGTGTCCCTCTAAAATTCATATGTTGAGATCATAACCCCCAAGCTGATGACATTAGGTGGTGGGGACTGTGGAAGGTGATCAGGTCATGACAGGAGAGCCTCCATGAATGGCATTAGTACCCTTATAAAACAGGCCTGCAAGACTTCCTTTGCTTCTGAAAAGATTGTCATCTATGAACCAGGAAACAGGCCCCTGCCAGATACCAAGTCTTCCGCATCTTGGTCCTATACTTCCCAGTCTCCAATACTACGAACTAAGTTCCTATTGCTGTAAGCTACCCGATGTGTGGTAGATAGTTTTAGCAGCCTAAACGGACAAAGACATCCCAAACCTGCACCCAAACTAGCTCATATGACATTGTTCCCAGGGAGCATACCCTCCTCTAAAATACACCCAAGGAGGACAAGTGGAGAAGGATCTTTCCTGATCTATTTTGGATGCCAAGAATTCTTTCTACTGCCAGGATTCTTAATTATTCCCATTCCATTTTCTCAAACTTTTTTTTTTTTTTTTTTTGTATGCATCTCATTCTTTCTCTGCTGTATTGGGTGTATTGGGGATAGATAACATCATCTAACCCCAGGTCACTGGACCACAAGGAATTACCTCTGGATATCAAGGAGAGGGATTCATAGGATGTGGTCATTGTGGAAACTTTGGGTTCTTTCCATTTGAGTTTCACGCATTTTTACATGGTCATGGGCCTTTGTGAACGTGTTTCAATGGAAGATATGGATGAACAGATGTTGTGTAGCCACAGGGGTGAGCTATCGTTGACATTAGTTGGTTGCTATTCAGTGCCAACATCTTAGCATGTCCAGATTTCCTGTCAAGCTTCCATGGGTCTATGCAGCCCATGGACTGTGTGGGCCACTGCAGTTATGAACCCAGAATGACTTGATCCAGGTAGCACATTTTATTCCCTTGGTGACAGTCACTCCTTCAGGGATGGTCATTGTGTTCTGGGATGGTCCCATCAGGTACATTTCAGGAATATGACTCAGAATGATTGTACAGAGGCAGTCGCAACCATTTACCACAAACAAGCAAACACAGGGTTCCAAACTCCGCTGGAAGCTGCCCTATAACCCGAAGGGAGGCAAGCCTTTGGAGGAGGTCACCATTGCAGATGAAAGGGCAGAGAGGCAGGGAGGAAAGATCTGGCCCTTCGTTACATTCTTAAGTACCTGGATGAACCAGCCACATGGCGGGCCTCACTACTGGAATGTCCCCTATGAGTTAGTCAGTGTCCTTATTAAATAAAACCTGTTAGAGTTGATCTCTGTTACTAATATTCTGAAAACACACTCTTAATCTACTCTATGGTCCTTTGTGTAAAGCCAAGTTCCCTCTTCCTAGATGAGGACTTGCTGAGCCTCTGTCCTAGGGAGTATTCATTTCTAGTAGGTTTCATTCTCCAGCAGAACCTACGCCACAGAGTTCCTTTGCTCTCCATTTCCCCCATATTAAGTGTACACACATGAAAGGATTCTCGATTTCTTTGGAGAACTCCAGGCCCTTTATGACTGTCCCACCTTGGGCTCATTTCCTGTCACTAGTCTTGCCTACTCAGTCACCGAAATATTAAACTCTTTTGAATTCCAAACTCTATACTATTTTATATGCCTTTGCTCATACTATCTTTTGTGTTTGTTTTTCTGCCCTGCCCCCTCCCCTTTCTTTGCCTCATGTCTATTTATCCTTTCAGACCTCTGCTCTTCAGTATGGTAGCCAGTAGCCACACGTGGATATTAAGCACTTGAAATGTAACTAGTGTCAGGGCAGAACTAAATTTCCTACTTTATTTCATTTCAATTACAATTTTTAAACTGAAGCAACATAAAATATGTTTCTGTTAAACACAACTTAATTGCTTCGAGAGGACTACATTTTACTTTAACTGTTGAAAATTTGGCGCACAAATTGAGATGTGCTGTAAGTATAAAATATGTACTGGATTTCAAAGACTTAGTACAATAAAAAGAATGTAAAATATCTCATTAATAATTTTTATATTGATTGCATAGTGAAATGCTAATACCTTGGATATATTGGGTTGAATGAAATATATTATTAAGATTATCTTTACCTGTTTGTTTTTACTTTTTTAACATGGCTACTGGAAGATTTAAAATCACATACATGGCTCATGATTGTATTTCTACTGGGTAGCTCCAGGCTTGACGGCATCAGACAGCATCTCCTTGAGAAAGTCTTTCTTGATCATCTAGGTGAAGTACAGTGCCTCCTAACATCTTTGCAGGACACTCTTACATACTTACTTAACAGACAAACTTTCTTGGACATTCTCTTCATGTATGTCTCTCTCCCACTAGTTTCATAAAGGCAGGGATGTGTTTCAGAGTTCTATGACCTGGCATGTAGTCAGTACTCCATAAGTGCTTGTGAAATGAATTCATGAATGTCTAGTCACGTCAAGTTCACATGTGTCTTTAAATATAATTTCACCTACAACTATTTTTTAGATTCATTTCCTGTCTTAGGGACTCCTGGAGGTCCACTCTGCTGGCGAGGTCTCTGGGCTGTGGTGTGCAGTCTCCCACCTGGGGTCTGTAGAAGGCAGCCCTAGAGGCAAACCTTTCAGGTCTTCTGTTCCTGGGAGGGTACCAGAGGGGTACAGAGCAGGAGCCTGCAGACAAGGGTGAGCTCCAGGAGGGAAGAAGCTGGGAGAAGGAAGGCAAAACTTCTCCCTCCTCCTTCTGTGGCCATGTGAGCTGAGCATGGCTGCCAAGCCCACGGTGTGTGGAAGGGTGGGGAGGAGCAGCTGGCTGGCTGTGGTGTGCCACTGGGTGGAGTTAAAATTTATAACAAGGGAGAGGCAACTGAAGAAAAGAAAGATTCTTTTAAAAATTCTGCTGAAGCCTAATTAAAAAAAATTCCACTCCCTCATGCTAAGTTTTAAGAGACTACCCTTTCAGGATTATTTTCAGTCTCGTGGTAACAGGCAGGAAGAGTGTCAGATGTTCGGCACACTATAAAGAGGACACGCCCCGCCTCCTAAAACTCAGGGGTGGCCCACACTGCTTTTCTGACTTGGGTTCTGAGTATAGGGGAAATGAAGTCGTCAAGGCATAGAACTTTCCAGAAAGGTGTGTACCTTGGGGTAGATTTAAATATTTGTCTATTTTCTAGCATGTGTGAGGCCCTGGGTTCAGTCCCTGGTTTGAGAGGGTCCAGGGGCCTGGGGGCCATCTTTTGCAGCTCCTCCCACCAAGAAGTGGGTCAGTTTGGGCAGCCTTAGAATTGGGTTGTACCCGTGGGACATTAGAAACCCTGATACAAGCAGAGGCTTGAAAGGTACTTGCACGCTGGGTTTTGCTCTCATTGTTTCTGGAATGTAGTTACTATGTGAAGATGTCTAAGCTAGCTTGTGAGATACTGGAGACATGTGACCTGATCACCCTTGTGGATCCCTCTCAGTTGCCAGACACATAAGGGATGGCATCTGGGACCACCAGGCCTGTGATAACCCTCTAGTTGACTGTAGCTGTGTAAGCAAACTTGGGAGAACCCAACAGAAGAACTTCCCAGCTGAGCCCAGCCCAGATTGCCAACCCCTAGAATGGTAAGCCAATGCATAATTACTGTCTTAAGCCTCTAAGCTTTGGAAGGTTTTCTTAATGTGGCGCTGTGATCTGAATGTTTGTGCCCCGCACCCCCCACCCACATGTCAAAACCTAATCCCCAATGTCATGGTACTAAGGTGTGGGACCTTGAGAGGTAGTTAGATCATGAGGGTCTTGCACTCATGCCTGGATATTTCCATGTGTATAAATGAGGCAGAAACTTGTTCACCCCTTGCCTACGTGAGAACACCATCAGAAGATGCTGTGTGTGAGCAGTGAGCCCTCGCCCCACACTGAATTTGTCAGGGTTTTGATTTTCGATTTCCCAACCTTCAGAACAGTGAGAAACAAAATTCTAATGCTTCTAAGGCACCTTGTTGGTGGCATTTTTGTTGTAGCAGCCCAAATATACTAAGACAGGGAAAAACCTTCCAACTAATAATTTCTGATGTAGAAACAGCCACCTTACCAATTAGGAGAGCTACTGTGGTTGTTTTGGTCTGCTTGGGTCTGGCAAATTCCATGTCTGGTGGGGGCCTGTTCCCTAGTGTTCGTGGATGGCACTTCCTTGCCTTGTCCTTACGTAGCAGGACTGATTAGCTCTCGGTGCCTCTTGTATCCCATTCATGGGCACTCCATTCCCACTCCCTAATCACCTCCAGAAGTCTTCACCCCCGAATGTCATTCCATTGAGGATCCAGTTTCAACATTCAAGCTGTAGCATACAGCACTCCCCAGTGTGGGCTTGGGAACAGGCAGAGGTGGTCCTACTATTTGCTTGGTGTGACTTGGTGCCTTTGGTAACACATTACACACTTAGTAGGGCTATAATGAGAACTGTGCAGTCAGGGCAGCACACCTGAGTTAGGATACCTGAAGGAGAGTTAATTTAGGGACTATCATTGTGTATGCAAAGGTGTGGCTGGGGTTCAGGGAGCCAGTGTGAGTGTAGTGCCCTGGGGCCATGTTCCCACCCAGAAGTGAAGAGGCTGGGGGAGGGCACAAGGCCAGAAGCTAAGGTCAGAGAAGGTGTCATCAAGATGCTGCCCGTGGGCTGGGGTTGTGGCTTAGTGGTAGCACGCTTGCCTAGCACATGTGAGGCCCTGGGTTCCATCCTGAGCACCGCATAAAAATAAAATAAAGGTATTGTGTCCACCTACAACTAAAAAGTGTATATTATTAAAAAAATAAAAAGACGCTGTCTGACGGGAACCATGACCTTGCATTGGGAAATGAAGACATTCTGCAGAATATTCATGGAGAAGGCGTGCCTTGAATTGTGGCTTAGAGGAGTGGGGAACTTACTAAGAGCAAACACTTAACATGATTTTCTATATGCAGGTGCCATTCTGAAAACCACACATGTTAATGTAAGTCTCATTTCCACCACATGGAGTGGGTACTAGTATTATCCCCATTTCACAGATGAGGAATTGAGGCACAAAGAGATCAGATAACTCAACTGAAATCAGGCAGCTAATTAGTCTGGCCAGGATTTGGGCTGATTTTAAAGGAGGTCCGGGGACCTGGCATTTTTGTCTTAGATACAGAGCTGGAACACACTCTGCAGGTAAAGGAAGTACTAAGTATTTAGTACTTAGAGGGGTTTGTGCTGGAGGACGGTGAGATACTGATGGGAGAGAGAGCTGAGGACAAGATCTTTGAAGGCAATCTGGTTCCCCTTCTGGCACATGATGGGGGGAGCCACTGAAGATTTCAGAGAAGAGAAAGGCAATCGCAGCAGAGTGACAGGAAATGCATATGTGTGCAGGGTGAAACTAATCAAGCAAGCTGAGCGTGGTGGTGCACACTTGTAATCCCAGCACTCAGGAGCCTGAGGCAGGAGGATCACACATTTGTGGACAGCCTGGGAACCTTAGTGAGACCCTCAGCAACTTAGTAAAAAAATAAAAAGTAAAAAGGACTGAGGATGTAGTGCAGGGGTAAAGTGCCCCTGGGTTCAATCTCCAGTGCCAATAAATAAATAAATAAAAATTAAAACTAACGAAGCAGGGAGAACGAAGGGGCAAGCCGTCAGCCAGGGGATACTGCTACGGTCCCAGCACCAGGCACTAAGACTCGTATGAGGATGACAGCAGCTGGGTTGTGGGGAAGGGGCACCAAAATTACACTGCAAAAGGAAGCTCACCAGGAATTGGGGACTGATGAGGTGGGCATGTCAAGGGTGGCTATAGAAAGAAAAATAGGACAGGTTGTTTGGGACCCAGGTGACAGGTGAATGATGGCATTAAATGTACCATTCAGCCACACCTGGAAAAAAAAAAAAAGGTGTGTGTTTTCCAGTTTCAATGCAAATGTTGTGAAGCTCCATCAACTCCACACCACGGTTGTTGCAAAATAGCCACCCATTTCACTATATCTGCTCTGGGCAGATTCACCATGAGCCTGAAATAGAAAAGAGGTGGATTCAAGGACCTCCCCTGCACCCCACACTGAGGTGGCGAGAGGGTCACGGTTGCAGGGTAGTTCTGGGGAAGCTGGAAGGATGGTTGGTTGCCCGGCGACAGTGCTGCCTCTCCAGCAGCCCTGGGTTTCCTACAATCCCGGATGCATCTCATTAAAAGGAAAGAGGGATGGATGGCTGACACATTTTCTGAAGTGGCATTTTCAATGTCCCAAATCCTGGTATCTTGTTTAGAAGTGGCACTTACCAAATACAAGGGAAGGGGAGAAAAAGGTGGGGTGGAGGGGAGAGGAAGAAAGGGCTGCTAGGATCTTAAACCCTGGAGGAGTTGATCTTAACGCTTGGATTTCAGCTTGTCTAAGAGACGGGGTGCAGAGCCTCCTTGAAATCCACCTGAAATGAATTAGCCTGAAGTAAAAGTAGGTGTTTATCTCAAGTCATTGCCTCAAATAGCTGACTACCTGTTGGAAGAAGAGTCTGATCGATGCAAAACCAGAGCAGCCGGGCGTGAGCTGTTACACAGCGGTTAGTATTGATCAGAGCCAAAGGCTGCCGATAGGAATGCGGAGCCAACTGACAGAGAAGGGGGAAACAGCCCGGGCTGGTGGCACCTGTACAGAGGAAAGCCGATAAAAAGTCAATTCCACTTAACTGAATGGCTGCTAACTAAACATTGGGGGGGGGGGGGGGCTGGAGCCTTCCCAGGTAGCAACTGGAGCATCTCTGTTCTGGAACTGAGACATCAAGCCAATACAGGTGAGATGGCCAGGCCCTGGTGACGGACAGGGCAAGAGGAGAGCCCCGGATGGAGGGGGAGGGGTGGCTTTGGTTTCGGCTGCACTAACTGAAGCACTGAAGGACCAACTTGGACCACGGAGTGCTGCTGATGGGCAGGACAACAACAGGGTCCAGACTGGAATATGCCACACGATTAATAAGTTCACTCAAAACTCTGATGCTTTTCTTCAAACTTAAGTAAGGAGTGTCGGAACTAACAGCTGCCTGGAAAGTTGAACTATGGTGGGTACTGTAATTTGAATCTCTTTCTTTCTTTCTTTCTTTCTTTCTTTCTTTCTTTCTTTCTTTCTTTCTTTCTTTCTTTCTTTCTTTCTTTCTTTCTTTCTTTCTTCTCTCTCTCTTCTCTCTCTCTCTCTCTCTCTCTCTCTCTCTCAGGATTGAACTCAGGGGTACTCTACCTCTAATCTACTTTCCCCCATCCTTAAAAAACAAATCTTTTTTTTTTCTTTCTTTCTTTCTTTTTTTTGCTAAGCTGCCCAGGTTGACCTTGAACTTGCAACCTCCTGCCTCAGCCTCCAGAGTACCTGGAATTATAGGTGTGTGCAACTGTGCCTGGTTTAGTTTGGATTGTGTATGTCTCCCAACGGCCACTGTGTTGAGGGCTTGGTGGCCAGCCTGTGGCTGTTTTGGGGAGGTGGTAGAACCTTTGGGAGGAGGGGTCTAGTGGAGGAAGTGAATATTGTGACCCTGGTCCTTCCTTTCTCTCCCCGCTTCTTAGCCACCACGAGCTGAGCAGCTTCCTCTGCCAGGTGCTCCTCTCTATGGTGTTCTGACACTTTTAAAACTGTGATCCAAAATAACCCTATCTATCTTCATCTTAAGTTGCTTTGTCTCAGGTATTTGTTACGGTAATGGCAATCTGACTAACGCCATGGGTCCTGTCACGGAGAGATGCTCAGTAGTACCACGGAAGGTCATTGAGATGCTGGCTTTGTGGGTATTGCATTCACTGATAACTTGTTTTCCTGAACGTCTAGGTACTCAGCAGGACTATAACTCTCTTTAAAATTAGGTGTGACTATGTAACTTGTGCTGGCCAATAAAATGTAAGAAGTGATGTGTGTCCCTTCTGGGTAGAGGCATTTAAATGCTGGTGTACACCTGTCCTGGTCTTGACTCACCGCTGCAATCCCAGGGCTCGTGCTGATGTGAATGGCGGAATCACCTGGAATGTTCAGCTGATGCATGAGCAGATGTCCAGCACTGCAGTGAACTTTATGTGAGTGAAGACGAAGCCCCGATTGTGCTTTGCTACTGCCTCTGGGGGCTTGTTACCCAGCATAACTGAATCTTTTCTGACTAATACAGGGGACTGTCTCTACCAGTTGCTAGTAGCTGGGTCATCTGGTCCATTGCTTTATCCATCCACATCTTGGTTTGTCTATATAAAGCATATAAAAACAGCAACCACAATAAAAATTATCCTGTATGGGAGGCTTGGAAGGCATAGGCACGGCAAAGGCACTACACAGATTAACTGGTAACTCTGAAGGCAACCCTGTGCAGAAGATATCATCCTCATTTTATAAATGTGGAAATTGAAGGGCAAAGAGGTCAAAAGAATTCCCCTTGGTCATACAGCTTATAAATGACAGGCAGGAACCAAAACCCAGGCAGACCAAGTCCCGAGCACTTTTTCTTAAGCATTTTCCTATACTGGCTCTCTGTTTGGATGCTTCATAAATCACAGTTCTCCTAGTATAGGCTTGAGAATGAATTTTCCAACTTATATTCAAGCACTTTTCATGGGAGGGAAAGGAAAAATATAGCTAGAATTTCTTTTGACATTTACCATATTGTATTACACTGCCCTTTCCACCCAAGAAGACTGTCAGGTTTAAGTGTGTCTAAAATGTTCTTCTCCATTTTTTGTTCTCTCCAAATTCTGGTTATTTCTAAAGTTTCAGATCAATTTTCTACTCATTTGGGTTACAAAAAAGGGAATTCCTTATTATTGGAAGAGGAGGTCAGAGACTATTTTTCTGAGGAGTTTCTCAAATACAAATTAGGTATAACAACACCAACCTTGCTGGCTTGTTATAGTAATAGTTTCTTAAATATTTTTTAGTCGTCAATGGATCTTTTATGTTATTTATATGTGTTGCTGAGAATCGAACCTAGGGCCTCACACATGCCAGGCAAGTGTTCTACCGCTGAGTCACATTTTTTTAAAGTCTGTAGACACAACGCTGTGTGATTATATATATATATATCTTCATAGCAATCTCAGGAGGAAGATATTACATGATGTCTATCACACAAATGAACAAACGGAGGGCCAGAGAATTTAAACACTTTTTCAGAAGTTACCAAACTGGAATGAAAGATGGAGGCTAGTTCAAGTTACAACTCCAAAGCCTGTTTTCTTATCTATTAAACTACAGTGCCTCCTTCCCATTTGGGGAATTAAAATGAATAGCAAGTTTACGATTTCCTTGGGATACAACCTGGCTCATAACAGTTGCTCATTAAATGGTAGCACTTATTTTCATGCCTTCACCGACACGTATTGAACTTCCACAACGCACTTGGTAGTGTTCTCCAAGAAATTCCGAAAGGCGTTCTTCAGGGAGCCTTGGAAACAGACACATAAGGAAATCGCTTCTTGTCCGTGCTGCTTTTAGAGACGTTTGTGAACTGCCTGCTGTGCCGAATCCTTCGAAAGCACTGAGCAGAGGGGATCCCCAGTCAGATGGAGGCGGGACATGCTGGTGGGTTCCCCAGACAGCCTTGGTTCTCCTGATAGCACCTTCTGTCTCACTTTGGCCACTGGGGATCTGGGCAGCTGGAAAGTGTCCTTTGTGTGATAGGAGCTGCTGGGGAGTGGAGATCGTTCATGATCACAACATTCCTCCCAAGGACCCTCAAGCTGGTGACCCCACGACTTGCCCCATGTCCAAAACTGGTTTAGGCACCAAGGGCTTTTAGTCTCTACACCAGGCTGCCCTTCGTTGTGACTGCAGGCGTGGGAGAGAAGCCAGATGACTAGTATTCCTTTACCGTGGTTGGATCTGCCTGGACTAATCTGTAGGTTCCATCTGGCCCTGAGGGGAGGAGGGAGAGTGCTCATCTTACCAGACGCACCCCCGTGAGATTTCTTAGGGGAAGGAGGCCTTTTCTGACCAAGTATCTCTGCTAGGTTTCTCCTTCCTCCTTCCCCTCATACTTCCAAAGTGGCTCTCCCGGATGCCTGCTGACTGAGGAGGGAACCGAGCCCCAGAGGAGTTAAGTGACATCTAGTGTTGGTCCATATTTTCTCTGAGTCCTTATGAGACCACTTCACAATTTTGCTGAGTAACAGCTTTCTAAGTCCCTTAATTAGGTGGTCATCTCTGCTTTCTGCTTGTCAAATGCTAGTTACTTGAGAAATGTATTCAATTTATTGATATGTCAATGTATTGATGTGTGAGCTAGTGTATATATGTGTTTGTGTGTGTGTGTGAGTGTGTGTGTGTACTCGCCCATCTCTCTGCTCAATCACCTCTCAACCAATATCTGGGGTATGTGCCGAGGAGACTGTACTCAGACTATTTTAAGTTTCTGAACTTAATGCTTAGCAACTTTAATAAACTTCATTCCTTTAGGTAGTAGGCTTAATATTTTAAGCATGGTTTTAATTACCAACCTCCTCATGTTTAAGGCAAAACCAGGGAAAGAGGGAAAACATCTAACCTATGAGCACTGCCAGCTATTCCACTCTCTCTGAGGACCAAGGCCAGAATTCCAGCACGTAGGAGAGAGGGCTCTCCCGATTCCTTTCTCAGGGCATGGACACAGTGCTTAAACCACTCTGGATTTCACTGGGCTTTCTTATTCCGGCACAGGCTGTACACATTTTTCTGTGGGCTTTCCCAGAAATGTCTTATGGAAGGGATTAGCTGTCAGTGCATTGAAAGTTCTGAAGGTGAGCGGCCCGACCCAGCCCACATAATGGAAGTGGAAAATTCCTGGTGGAGGGGAAAAAACATCAGGGAAGACACCATGTTTGGGACGAGAGCTGTGCTCTATAGCAGCCTCAAGAGACAGCTCTGCCTTCCTGGGCACTTCATTACATCCCATGTTGCTGTGTGCTCCAATTCTTTCATCTTTTCAAGCTTAAGACAATAAGCATATTGAGGACAGGGATCGTTGACACCAGAGTGAAGCAAGTGGTTGGTTTTACAGTATCATCTTAAAACATTATATTCATTGCTTTTCAAAAATGCACAGTATGTGAGGAAGAAGAATAATAAGTAAAATAAAGCAAGAGTTGTTTAGCTCAGGTGGAATCCTGTTGATACAAAACAAAACCAGTCTGTAATAGTGGGATGTTGTTTTTGTTTTGTTTTTTGTGATACTGGTGTAGCATCCAGGGACATTTTACCATGGAGCCATATCCCCAGCTCTTTATTTTATTTTTTTTTATTTTGAGAAAGTATCTTGCTAAGTTTCCAGGCTGGCCTGGAACTTGTGACATTCCTGCCTCAGCCTCCTGGGTTGCTGGGATTACAGGTGTGTGCCACTATGCCCAGCTGTATAGTTGAGTTTGAAAATTCAATGCAGAAGTTCCTTCTGATCCAGGTGGAAACATACATTCTGAGACCCTCAGTGGATGCCTGGAATTTGGATAGTGCCCATTTGTGTATATGCTATGGGCTTTTCTATATGTGCATAACTTATGTTACTTATGATAAAGTTTAATTTATAAATGAAGCACAGTAAGAGATTGATAACAATAACTAATAAAAACAATTACAATACACTGTAACAAATGTTACATAAATGTGGGTCTTTTACTCTTGGAAGAGTCAAGACAAATTTGATATTTTCAAAGCTTGATTGACCTCAGATAACTGAAACTATCTTGGAGCGGGTGCTGGTGGCTACTACAGAACAGGAAGATACAGAAGGAAATGAAAAGTCCTGCTGTCCTTACCCTAATACTGTCCTTCTCCGTAAAAACGATTAGTGTCAACATTATCTTGTGATTCCTTCTCTCATTTAAAAAATATATTTATGGTACGATTTTAGCAGCATCTAGAGAAGTCCCCCACCCCTTCCTGGATATTTTCTATGCTCTTTGCTATAATGCCTGATGACTCATCATCGTAGGTCCAAAAATTTCCACATACGTTTTTTATGCTTAAGCTATGTTTTTATTCAAGGATAGTCTAATTTAAAAATGCAAATGGCAAATCCTTCCTCCAATGGGAGCTTTATGCCCAAGCTAGAAGAACTGCTTCTAGAGTTAGACCACGTAGGATCCAAGCCACGTTCTACACTTTGCCGGCTCTAATTAACCTCTCTGCCTTCAATTTCTCCATCTGTAAAGTGGAGTAACAATAGTACTCACTTCTAGGGTTGTCCTGAGAAGTCAGTGAAAGAATATGTGACAAAGTACTGAGAAGCAATACGCAGCATTACATAGTAGGTCTTGAAAGTGTTGCTATTACACCTATCATGTATCCTTAATAACTACATGTAAATGGGTTTTAAAACAATGGCTCTTTTGAGTGCCTAATAAATGTTAGACATGGCCTGAGTGCTTCATGTACATGACTCATACAATATTCCATATAGCCCTAAGAAGCAGGTTCTAGTAAAAAAAAAAAAATCCATCTTATGGAGGATGAAACTCTAACGCATATATAACTTGTTCAAGGTCAAGCAACTAGGTCTCATGACTTTGAGTTTTGAGGGCATGTCTGTCTGGTATTTTTGCCAGGCCAGCTAAGACAGGGCAGTTTCAAGAGCAGAGCACAGAGAGAGATTTCTGTCAACCAGTGGGCTGACAAGCTAGGAGGGCCCACGGTGGGAGGAAAGACAGGGGAGAGGTGCAGAAAGGCACCACAGGCTCTGCCCACAATGTGATTTTGCCTCGGGCCAGCACAAGATCTGATTTCCTTTGTGGCCTCCCAGTTGCCTGGGGCAGGGAGTTGCTAGAAGCCACAAGATCTTAGTCTTAAAACCAGGTATTCCAGTTCTACCAGGAATTCCGGGATGTTGGCAGCTCTTATTAGTTCCTCAGCATGTTTCCAGTTCTGTAAAATGGGGATCATAAACCCTGACTCCTGGCCTCATTGAGGGGGTTGGGAGGCTCAAATGGGTCAGTGTGGGGCTGTTGAAGTGCTTGGTTAACTAAAAAGCATGGCGCTGAGATACCGGATATTGTTGTTGGCTTGGTCTGAACCTCTGAATTAAGCAGACGGGTGCGCTATAGAACTTCGATTTAGAGACAGCCCCAAACAAGTGCCTCCCTGGGGAAGAGTTGATGTGTCAGGAATCTTGGAATTGTCTATAATCAATTCAAGAACAGGTAAGGAGCCCGGGAACCTCGGGGATGAATGGTATTACTATTATCTAGGTTCATGATAGCAGGTTTGAGGAACACATCATAGTCAGCCCTCTCTCTTCTGTATTTGCATTTTTAGCAATTTGGACAAGTTGGGGGCTGGTGTGTTGGTATTTGTGCTGCTTTACGGTCTGGTCTGCTCAGGACCACATATCATACTGAGACACAAAACAGTGGTCGGCATCGCGGCCATTTCTTATGGATCCAATATCCTGCATCTAGGTTGTATTTCAGGCCAACTTTTAGTGAAGTGGATCAATGCTCGAAGCACATAATGTAACATGATTCTTCAAGAGTTTGATTAATTGTGTCACAGTCACAGCCTCAGTTCAGGTTCAACCTTTTAAAAGTTTTATTATGGTATAAAGTGATCAATCAGGAGGAGAGGAAAGACAAATGTTGGACATTCCTGAATCTCTCCCTCTTCTTGGTCAGCAAGGGTTCCTTTCCTTATCAGTGCAGCTGGACCATCATGGACAGATCAGGATTCATTAAGGTCCACAGTTGAGTAAATTTGAACCAACAAAGAGACACTCCAGTGCTCTGAGTGACAGGTAGGCTGTTCCAGTGTCGATCAACCTTGGTTGTACCTGGGAAGCCCTTGGGAAGATTTAAGAAGTTCCTTGTCCTGGGTCCCACTCATAAAGACTTGACTGTCACTGGTCTATGGTTAGGTCTGGGCATTTTCTGAAGATTTTAGTGTGTAGCTAAATGTAGCTGAATTGGGTCCACCCCAAATTTGCATGTTAAATTCTGCATCTTCCGTACCTCAGAATGTGACTTATTTGGAGATAGGAAATTTGAAGAAGTAATTAAACTAAAGTGAAGTCACTGAGATGGGCCCTAATCCAATATGACTGGTATTCCTATACAAAGAGGAAATCCTCCCACATAAAGACCACATGAGCTGGGTCCAACGGCACATGCCTATAATCCCAGCTACTGGGAAAGTTGAGGCAGGAGAATTGGTAAGTTTGATTGACTTTAGTTGGGAACTTAGGGAGAACCTGCCCCAAAATAAAAAGTTAAAAGGACTGGGGATGTAACTCAGGGGTAGAGTGCCCCCAAGTTCAATCCTCAATATCACAAAACAAACAAAACCATATTAAGTCACTGGAGGAAGACAGCCATCCAGAAGCCCAGGAGAAAGGCCTTCCTTAGAAGAAGCCTACCCTGCCAACACCATGATCTTGGACTTCCAATCACCAAAACTATAAATTTCTGATATTTGAACCACCCAGTCTGTGGTGCTTTGCTCGGCAGCCGGGGCTGTTGAACACACCTGTGATGAAAGTCACAGGAGATCAGAGTAGCCACTGGCAAAACCTTTGGGTGTGAGAAGTTTATTTGGGGTTCCTGTCCTCTGACTTCTGTTCCTTTCTTTTCACAACTCTCTTCTGGATCCCTTTCTGCTGGAATGTGCTCTCAAAGTAAGCTTCGACCCGTATTTATTTGAAAAGGACTTAGGGTTTTAGCTTCCCCAGAAATACCTGCGTTTTCACATAGGAGTCTTGCAGCTAGATTACTTCAGGTAATCGTAGAGCTGTTTGTACCCTACTGAGAAGGTGGCCAAGGTGCATTTGGGCCAGTGGCCCAATCATCATCACAGAGTAACAGTCCCTGCTGACCATGTGCTGAACACTGCTCTGTCTCTGTTTCCGTCTTCATTCATTGAAACCTCACAACATCCCTATGAGGCAGGTATGCTTAGGTGAGGAAACTGAGGAGCAAGAGGGTTGAGTACCATCTCCAAAATCTCACAGATGGTAAGCTAGGATATGAACCAATGAAGCCTGACTCCAGATACCACCCTGTTAACCATTTACCCCTCAAATTACCTCAATGGTCCCCACAAGGACAGAACAGAGCCTGTGAGTGTCCTTTGTTTTTTCAGCAGTAGCTATGAGAGAACTTTCCTCTAATTTTTTTCCTTTTAAAGTCCCTGAGGCAATGCCCTCTGTGAGAGATTTTATTGCTACTAAATATAGGCATCTCTTGGTGTGCTTAAGTCTCTTATATAAAAGTGTAGTATTTCCATATAACCTAGGCATATCTTCCCATATACTTTATTTTTTTATTTTTAGTTTTTAGTACCAGAATTGAGCCCAGGGGTGCTTAATCACTGAAGCACATCCTCAGTTCTTTTTAAAATTTTTAAATTTTAAGACAGGGTCTCACTAAGTTGCTGAGGTCGGCCTCAAAATTGTGATCCTCCTGCCTTAGCCTCCTGAACCACTGGAATTACAGATGTGTGACACCACTTCTAGCCTTGTGTACCTACAATCATCGGTAGATTACTTATAATACTCAATACAACATGAATGTAAATAGTTTTTATACGGTGTTGTTTAGGTGACAGTGATAAGGAAAAACTCTGTACATGTTTAGATGCAATTTTTTCCCCCCAAATATTTTCAGTCTGTGGCTGGTTGACTGCAGATGTGGAGCCCATTGATGTGGAGGGCCAACTATCCTGCCAACTATGAGAGGGTTACACTTCTGCCTCATCAACTTTGGACTTGGCCATGATACTTGTTTTGTCTGCCAATAGAGTATGAGAGGAAGTGATGTATGCTACTTCTGAACAGGAGCTTAAAAAGCCATCCTGTGGTTTCTCTTCTCCCTTCTAGCATGAGGATGTTTTGAAGCCAAGGGCTGCTCCCTGAGCCCAGTCTCAGAATATTACAAAGATAAAATGGAGGAGAAATGTAACCAACCTGCGAGTGAAAAATTTATCTTTGTTGAAAGCCACTGAGATGAAAGGGTTGCTTGTTATTGCATCATTACTTAGTAAAAACTGACTGATACGCTCTCTGGATATCAATAGATGTAACATGAAATGCCAGGAATACTGTAAGGGTAATAGCCTTAAATAATTAATAAGCATGTCCTTAAGTAACCAATAAACTGTATTATAGTTTATCCAAGCAATCTTTCAAAACAGCTTTCCATCTTCCACAAATACTCTCTGTGCATCTATCTAGTCCCATCTCAAAAGGCTAAGAAATCATAAGCCTTTGCCAACTCAGTACACCCAGAATTCGTTCAGCCCGATACTTGCAAAGAGAATCAGAAAGAAGGCTGGAAAAGCCTAAAAGCTGTTCTAGGTTCCAGGCCATTGGATAGAATGGGAGAGAAAAACCATGCATTTTCCTTTATAGATGGGAGTTAGAATGAGAGAACGCCTCCCTGTAGAATCTGTACTATTTTTTAGTTCCCAGCTGCTTGCTCTTCTCTCATAGAGTCTGTAAATTTATGGCCTGTGAGCTGATCATGGCATGTGGAAGACTTTTATTTGGTCCATGCCAAACAAAACACTGTTCTAAGTACAGGAGTTTGGATCAAGTGGATTGTGAAAAATTCAGAGTTTGAGATATTTTGCATTAAAAAAAAAAAATCAATATTTCTACCTTTACTTGAAGAATCGAAAGCCCTGGTTACCTGGGTTTGGGAATCAGCTCACTTCCCTTCCCCTTCCGTCTTCTCCCTCCTCTCTTTCCTATTTCTTCAATAGTAAGTCAAGGAGCTTTCTAGGAGCCCATTCTTTGCCACTCCAGGAGCATCACTCTCAGTCTTATTTTCAGAATTTGGAGTGACCCATTTAGTTCTCTGGGTCCCAAAGAGAGTTCCTCTGAGTGTCTCAGCAATGAAGACAGTCCTGAGAGTGAAGGGAAGTGAGGCTTCCCCCTGGGAATCTTGCCTATGTTTGTCCAGTGGATTTGACAGGACAGATTTGCATGCTTGTGTAGCTAGAAGGTCTTGGAGCAGCATAAGCCTCCTGCCCACTAGATAATTCTGTGGCTTAACAAACCACAACAGCTTTGATTACATGGAGAATACTAAGCAGTCAATGATTTGAAAATGATTTTACTGTTTTCTGTTATGGAAACTCACGTGGAGGGACATTATGGGACTGTTTTGAAATGTTCTTAGCCTTCTAAATGTACAAATCACTAGATATTTCAGCAATTCTACATTTTACAATATGGAGCCAACGAGACCCACGTGACACCTACCCTGGAGAGAGCCACTCACAGCCAGGCACATTCAAGGCTCCAGCCTGCCTCTGTCTTTTACTCCACCAAATTTGCTGCCACACTGACCTATTCATTGACTAAACCTTCCCCCCAAGCCTCACAGACTGTGAACCCAGGATGAGGGCTATGCAGACAGCCATACGGAGTGAGGACTGGGGACACACATTGCGGTTCCCGAACTCAGTAACAAAATCATCCCAGGGTTCTCAGGCCAGCATCCAGTCAACTGCAGCTTTCTCCTGCTTGCCTTCTAAGGAGATTAAGAACAGACATTTTATTTTGTTTCCGTTTTAGTTTATTTGAAGGCTTTTATGATGTCTTGGTTGAGTGGCTCTTGGGACTTCCAAATAAACATGCTGCTTTTAAAAATGGCAAGTTGTTTTTATTTATTTCTTCTAGGTGCCCAATGACCTCTGGGTATATTAGGCAGCTTTAAATTATAATTAAAATAATAACAGTGGTCCTAAAACAATAATAGATGTTGAATTATACAAACACCAAATTAGGATGTACAGAAAGTCAAGGAAGCCAGAGCAAGCATGGAATTTGAAAAGTTATCTTTGTGGCAACCGGACCGAAGGAAACGTCTCTCAAACAACAGCCTTGATATTATTATTCTTTTGCTTGGTTTTGCCTTCCTATAAGGCTACCAAATTTTGTGTGGTGGTGGTGTGTGTGTGTGTGTGTTTTCTGGGCTCGGGGTGTGTGGGAAGTATCCCGGCTTTTAGTTGACCTTGCTTTGATTTTATAAACGGGAGAAAATAATGAAACATGCTTGTCGCCTAAATATAGCCTAATATTTCAATGATCTCTTGACAATTTCTCATGTCCGTGGACACAGACAGGGGCACTCACATGGCGCTTCGCTGGATGCCAAATCCTCAGCGTGCTCCCGGGTCCCCCTCAGACGTGCATCTGCGTTTCTCCATCTGTCATCTTAGCTCATCTTCGTCTCCCAACTGTTCTTAAATTAAATGACTACATCTAATGGGAGATTTTCTCGTGAAAGCTTATGAGAATTTGCCCAAAGGCAAATTAAAACATTGCAATGTAATCACCAAACTCAACTCGCTGCCCAGGCTGCCCCAGTGCAGAGTTCATCCACCGCACCTCGGTGGAGGAAAGCAGTCAGGAAGGAGAGCCACTGGAGAGAAGATGGAATCCACCTGCTGATGGCCAGAGCAAGGAAGGGTGCCTTCTTCAGGTGCAGAGAGCAAGGTCTGATGTGCAAGGGCTCCAAAGAGCAGGGCAAAGAGAAATGGAGGGGGAAAGTGAAGGAATATAAGCATGGCAGAGGGCTTGGTCTCAGGCTGTGGCACATTCCTCATGAAAGAATGGACAGGGGTTTCTGCAATCATCCTGGGTCACTAGAGTTGATGATGGGACTTTTCAGCTTGGCTGGCCATTGCCCTCAATGCTCCACTGGTTGAAGGAGGCAGTAGCTTCAGCAATTCTAACGTGTATGGGTTTATCCTAAGGAGGAACCAGACAGACTCCCCAAGACAAAGATGTTCACTAAGCATTGCTCACAGTATTACCATCCTCCAATAGGGGGTTAAATAAATGATGGTACATCCGACACTGGAAGGCAAGGCCATCGTTGAAAAGGAGCATGGAAGTGTACAACTCACGAATGATATCGATGGTTGTGGATAGCATGTCTAATCTACCAATGACATAAAATAAGACCTTTAGGTGCACGTGTAGGTATACAAGATGTGATAGGAGGAAGTTCAGGTTAACAGTGTTGACTTCTGGGTGGTGGAATTTGGGATGATTATAACTTTCTTTATGCTTTCATAAACTGCTTGCATAAAGATACACACTTTCTTTATAACCAGAAAAAGAAAATCTGAAATCTAGATCCACTTTTGAAAGAGACAGAGAGCAGCTTTGGATAATGGTATGTGAGCTGATATGTTCTTTTCCTGCAGTTTCCAACACCCACTCCCCAAATGTTCCAAGGTACTGAATCCTGGAAAGAGGTCTGGCTGGGTCACCATGGGAAAAGGGAATTAGATGCCCTGGTGATGCTTTTTGTCCCCTGGCTGGGCAAGTCTTGTTTGACCATTCCCATTGGAACACTCAAAGTACTTCTTCAGAAGCCTTGTATCACCGTCATAAGGCAGAGGTGGGCAGGGAGTACGAAGCAGTTTCCTAATCTGGGAACCTGAAACATCAGAGGCTATTGGATTTGAGGGAGACCATGGTCCTGGTGAGACCAGTGTGTTGGTCTTCAATCCCTGTTCAGTGCTTCTACCACTAACCCGCAGAGAAGCGAGATGGAAAAGGTTTAACATAATCCTTTTAATAACTCAAGAAGTGGATATGAAATCTCTTGCACCTTTGTGCCTTGGGATGTTCAAGAGCTGGCTTCTAATCTGGTTCTGATGAAAGTGTTGCTAAGAGGAAATTTCTTTTTTTTTTTTTTTTAACTTATATGCTATGTCTCCATGTTTCTGCCTCCCCAGCAAGCCTGTGAAAAGCCAAGTCAAGAATAATTCTGAGTCAGTACGATGTCATGTGCAAGACCTAGTAGAGTAGTTTTCAATACATGTTTGTTGACTGGGTGAATGGTTCAAAAGTTGGAACCACAGCTGGGTTCAGTGGTGTATGCCTATAATCTCAGTGACTAGGGAGGCCTAGGTGGGAGGATGGCAAGTTCAAAGCCAGTCTGGGCATCTTAGCAAGACCCTGTTCTAAAATAAAAAAATAAAATACGATTGAAAGGGTCTAGGCATATGACCCGATAGAGGAGTGTCCCTGGGTTCAATATCCAGGACCACACATACACACACAAGTTTGAACCATTCCACCAATGGAAAACAGTCAAGATCGGCACTATGAAACCTAACATAAAGTGAATGATGTTCTTAATCTACAATATGCAACTTATTATTTGTTTAAAAATCAATTCACACTTTCTAGGATTATTAGACTGTGTGAAATAACAATAGTAATTGCTGACACTTGTACAATTACTTGGTGCCAAGCACTGTGCTGACTCCTTTAAATAAATTTTCTCCTTTGATCCTACAAACCTCCCTTGGAGGTAAATACTGCTGTCATTCCAGTTCTCTGGATGATGACCCATGGCTCAGGAGGAAGTTACCCAAGCACATAGAACATCAGTCTGGAATTCGCTTCCACATCAGTCTGGAATCCAATTCTACGCCTGTGCTCTTGACCTCAATCCTGGTTGAGAGTCTGGAGCAGATTTGAACGAAGAAGCAGGGTGGTTCTGTACCTGCTTATTTTCATTTGAACTTGAGTTTATTCTGAGTTAGCTTCCTGTAAATGCCCTTTCTACCAGCCCCTGTTCAGCAGATAAACCTGAAGGACGAAAGCTCAGGCTGCATGTTGTTACCCTGCTTTCTGGCAGTATCACTTTGCCCCTGGAGTATTAGCTTAAAGGTAGTACTTCCCTTTGTTTCTTAAATGTTCCTGTTTTTAAAACTTCCCTCTTCGTTTCCTCTTAACCAGCTGAGTGACAGAAACTCAATGCTGACCACTTCATTAGTCGATGACCTTGTCCCTCTGGCCTTCTGCCTGCTGGCTCTCCTGGGCAGGTTGCCTTACGTCATAAGTCCTTGTTAAAGGTCACGACCTTTGAGCCATCGACACTGGGTATGTTGTTTTAATATATATCTAGAGAAATCAGGCCTGTCGGATCACATTAGGTCCTATTTATGGACTGCACGCCAATACCCGCAGTGGAGACAAACCTTTGAAAAACAATCACGACTAGTTCCCAATGAGGACAGAGGGGATTATATTCCATCAGTGAGCCTTGTGAACTGCCTCCCCGCTCATTGGGAGGGCCACCTTCCTCCTATACAGAGAAAACCCTTATACATAGTAGTCTCATCAAGGAGCGAAGCTAAGAGGTGTGGAAGGTTGCCCAACCAGATGCGTTAACGGGAGCTTGGGGGCCGGACTGCACATGGCAGGTCATTGTACGGTGATAAAGGACAAAGGTAACAGCTACTGCTTATTGAGTGATTATCCTGTGGCAGGCACGAGACCCAGCTTTTGGCATGCATTAGCCCGTTTCTTATTCATAATCTCCCTATAAGTGTAGATACTCTTCTTATCACCATTTTATGGATAGAGAAACTGAGGTTCAGAAAGGCCCCACTAAGTATGGGGTTGGAATAGATCCCAAAGTTGCTCCTGACTCTTAGGCTGCCAGGATTCTGCCCTCATGCGAACTGTCCTCTTCTTTGAGGGGAGTTTTAGGTGGTGTTTAAGGAGGATCATATTGTCATTCCTTTCCTAAAGAAAAGCCCCCGAAAATCTCAACTTGACCCAACAGATGATTTGTTTAAAAACTGAGTCTGGGAATAGGCCAACTCTCCCCACCCCCCTTTTTCCTTTCTCCTCCAGGATTGATTTTAAGTTCATTCCCACATCCCGTGGGAGTCTGGTTGGACAGATCCCTTGATGGAGATTAGAAATAGCTCGCAAAGTCTATTTTTAAGGAAAATGTGATGTCAGAAGATGAGGCAGGAATGAACACCAAGAGACAAGAACATACACCAGGAAGTGCTCAGACACCAGAGTGGGAACAGCTGGCCAGGACAGGGCAGGTGGGTGGGGCCTTCTCACCTGGACAACGTATTCCTCTCACATTCACTGTTTTGCCCACAGGAAGCTCAGTCATGGAAGATAAATGCCACTGTCCTGCACCAAACTTGCTTTTCTAACTAGAGAAACAGGGCCTGACACGCACCCAGAGATGGCTGCTGGGCTCTTCCCGGGAACCTCAGGCATAATGTGGAGGTGTTTGGTGACACTTCCTTTGAAGGGTTTGGTTTTGTTTGGTGTCCTTGTCTGGCCGGTTAGTCTTTTTGACTGCGTTAACTCACCTGGTAGAGCATTTTCTTTCACTGAGAAACAAGAGAGCTGAAACTCACCTCTCTGATTCCGGCCAAGCTGGACACCATCCAGTTGCAAAGGCTAGACTCCTGGAGGCTGGAAATTACATCTTCCAAGCTAAGGAACAGAAGAAAGGAAAAGAACTGCATTGGGGAATATTCGTTGAACGTTTGAAAGCCGAGTGGCTAACGAGTGAGAGATCTTCCCAACTCCTCTCTGCTTATTTTTCTTGGATGAGATTTTTATCTGGGGCAAGGGTTTATTAAAGCCATCCCCCACGTCACGCGTGTCACAAGCTGATGACAGCTACCTGCATTCATCTGTGTGGCTAATGCTGTAGAAGAACACAGTCTTTAACTGGAAAAGGAGTTTTTAGGAATGCAGCTCAGGACAGCCAACCCCAAGATGGCATCTGATATGGATTAGAAATTATAAAACCCTCTAAGTTGAGCTGAAGAAATATTGGTGGAGGGATCAGGAAACAGGGAGGAAAACTGAGAGTGAAATCTACGCTGATTTAAAGTGACTGCAGCCTCCCACCGCTCCTCAGCCACGACATTTCTGCCTGTCCATCCCAGGGAGAGGATTCAAGCGGTGTTAACTACTGAGCGCTCGCATCACTTCCCAGTCCCCTTTCCCTGGGTAGCTGCGGTGAGTTGGCTGCCGAGATGTAGCCCTGAACCTATCCATCAAGTCTAAGGAAGAGAGAGTTAGAAAGGCAAACATTATCTGGAATCAATATCTTTACAAATCCAAAGGAAACCCCAGCTCCCGAAGGGTTAAGCCAGGGAAGGAAAAGCCATCAGGCTGTTTAGTGAGCTAATGTTTTTATTGATGGGGGAGGCCTTTAAGGCCCTAACAGGAAAAGTGGGGAAAGTGGCAGATTGTTTGGCTGGGAAGAAAGAAGGGAAAGAACATCATGCTCCGTGCTCTTTACTGCTCCCTACAGTCAAACCCTCTGCCATCCAATTGATGCAGAAGACATCCCGTCACCTGAACGATATTCAGCTCAAGGTGGTTTTCTGCTCTCCTATCCCCCGCTCTCCAAGTGGAATCCACATCTTCCCCTAACAACTTTGCTATAATGCACATCTCAGGCTAATGCCTGCACGGCAGAGCACATCTTAATTTAACAACTGTTTTATAAAGCACATCTCAAGCTCACATTCTTAGGATAATCCATATTTCACCCTAACTACCCTGGCATAACACTTCAATCTAATTCCCCCACTGTAAAGTACACTGCAATCTAACACCCTCATATAATGTACATCTCAGTCCATTATTTTGTATTTTGTAAGCCATATTTTGATATGTCTTTTCCATTAAGTCGCAGAACTGTCTGGAGACAAGGGCTATCCTTGCGCTGAAAGCTTCCATGGTTTTCACGCCATCCTTTGGTGACAGGCTGCTGATGGATATGCGTCTGAACTTTCACCTTCGCCATCTTGGGTTCAGCTCTGGCTTGTTTCTGTACTCTGAGTCTTAAGCATCCTGTTGGGAGCAGGGGTAACCAGAGAGCACTGCACAGTCCTGAAGGGCCTTCTCTTGTGCTAACCAGCAGGGCGGGCCACCTCAAAAGATCAGAGTCTACCTCAGGAAAGGGCTGTGGCAGGTCAATGTCAGGGTCAGGGGTCAGGGTGTAGCTGCTGGCTAATAGAGTGTAAGCTAACACTGTTGTCAAATTGCTGGGCTAAAAGACAATGGCGGCCTCCCGCTGAGGACCTTACCCTGGGGGAGGGGGCTATTGGCTTTATTGGAAACCTGCCAGTCTCAGAGGTGATGGAAGTGGCTGATCATAGCTAAAGACTGTTTGATTGTTGATGGAGAGCCAGTTCTGTGGTTGGTCCCCAACTGAAAGGCCTACAGAGCAGCTTATTGATGGCTGAGTTTTCCCACATATGATGGATTTCTCCTCCATTACACATGCAGCTGGATTACCATTCAGTTGTGGAGGTGGACAGCAGCGGCTCTTGGATATAGATTTTTCTGGAACCAAGACCACCAGAGACCATGTTGTCACAGACTTTTGGATTAGCACCAACCTCCTGTGACCAGTCCAATGGGCTGATTGGTTCTTGAAAGGAAATGAATCCAGAGTGAATTCTTAAGAGGTCCTTCAGGTCCAAGGGATTTGGGGGGAACATCAAAGAAGGCAATGATTATATTCTGGAAGAGATTGAGTACTCTGACTATCAAGATCCCAGCCTCAAAATTTCAAACTATCCCAAGCAGGAGGAAAAAAATTGGATTTCTTTATCTTTTGGTAGAATTTAACCAGGCTAGCGGTGCCAATCAATATTAGAAGAAAAGAAGGTTACCGAAGACTTTGAATTCCAAAATTTCCCTGTATGAATTCAAGACTGAGGAAAACAGGAGGTGAAAAATGAAGCACAGAAATGAAAACTGATCTTTATAAAAGGCATATGGATCATGGAGAATTACCAAGCAAATACAAACCCCCCAATGCCCCTGTTAAGACAGGCAGTCAGTGCCCAGAAACCATGAACGAGAGAAAAGTATAGAAACTGCAAAGTTGTTCCTGTCTTGTGTTATGCCCTGGGACATCCCAGAGAGAAACGGTAGTAATGGTACTTAAGTCTCTGGTGTGACAAAGTTAGTAAAGCATCTTGGGAGCAAAGGGAGGCCGTGATGTGAAGTTGCTTTCTCCTGGCGAAGGGTAGACTGAGGCTGGCATCCACCACCCTCCACTGCTTTGGGGGACAAGACAAGTGTGGCCTTGGCCATGTCAGTGTGGTATAATGGCAGGTGGTGGGGCTTAAGCTTGACTCTGGATTCCATGTTCACGTCTTCAATCCCCAGTTTCTTCTTTACCATCCACCCAGCTACCATGGGGATTAAGTCAGATGCAGAACTGTTAGTGGGGTGCTGGGCAAAGAGTCCACATTCAAACCCTTCTTCCTTAAATAGTGGCATCAGTTTTCTGATGATGGGTTTTAACAAATATGGGGTCTTGCATGATATAGTTTCTCTTTGGGAACCAATGAAGATAATCTTCTCTTTAGGTGGTTTAGGCAAACTCCACTTGACCAAAGAGATGACTGAGATCAGAGTTAGTGAACTATGGCCTGCAGACTGAATCTGGTCTACTTTCTACTTTTGTAAATAAAGTTTTATTGGAACACAGCTGCGCTTTTTCATTTACCTACTATTCGTGGCTCCTTTTGCATCACAACAGTGAGTTGAGTTGCTTCAACAGAGATGATATGACCCACAAGCCCTAAAATATTTACTATTTGCCCCTTGATAGAACATATTTACTAGCTCCTGACTTATGCCAGCAGAACACTCTCTCTTTTGTTTAAAGGTATCTTGTGAGGAAATACAACACGTGAAGCAGGTGCAAGGAACAGAGATCTCTCAGGGAACCAAACTTTCCCATTGGCACAAAACTTATTGGTAGGACTTCTGAAGCCACTCCCGTGGTTCCAGGGAGCTATCTGAGAATTATGACCTGGATCATCTCTGGATACTTCTTAAAAGTCCTAGAAATTCAGTGATCTCTTAAGAGATTATATAGATGGCATAGCAAATCTGCATATACCTGATGAATCCTGTTTAAAAAATTACTAGTAAGTGTGGGAAGTTGGGCAGGTTACTTAATTTCTGTATGATTCCATCTCCTAAAAATGAGGGTAAATTAGGCATAGTGGTACAAACCCATAATCCCAGCTACTCTGGAGGCTAAGGCAGGAGGATCACAAGTTCAAGGTCAGCCTGGGCCACTTAGCAAAACCTTGTCTCAAAATAAAATAAAAGGGTCTAAGAAGCTCAGTAGTAGAGCACCCCTGGGTTTAGTCATCACTTCTGCCCCAAGCCCCTAAATCCCAAAATGAAAAGAGGGTCATTGTATTTGCTTCACAATTTGCTATAAGGATTATATAGTTTATATTTACATATATATATATATATATATATACACATCTCACTTGATAGAAAACCTGGCTCATAGAGAGCACTGAGGAAATGTTAATAATTATTGATATTTTATTATTGGTATTTTATTTGAATTATATGATATTTAATTTTAATTATATGAATCAGCACAGATATTGATTATTGAATTTATTAACTGTGAATATCAATATTACTAACATTATTAACATTAATAATGTTAATAATATGACATTAATATAACATGTTAATATTAATACAGATATCAATAATCTTGTAATTATTGTTCTTAATATTTTGGGTCTTCATTTGTGCTCTAGAGATCATCTGCACATTGTCCCAAATATATCTAAACATTTCTCTGCTTCTGAGTTAAACGATTCTGTCAGTCACTCATTCGATGTGTATGTCGTGTGCCAAGCTGACAGCTAAGTGAGTGGAAGTCATTCTGTGCCCCCTGCACGGCAGGCCTTCTCTTTTCCAGCCCTGTTGGTGGGTCCCATTGGTGTTTGTCGTTCTACGTCTTAGATGGAGTTCGGAGTGATACTTCTATTCAAAACAATTCCCTACTCCTCCATCTCCAATGGTTCCACAATTCATTTTTCAACTAGCAGTTTGGTTTCAATGCCTACAAAGTAATTAGACCTTAAAGGCTCTTTACCAGGACTTTATCCTGTCAAAAATGCAAAAGAAACAAAAATTATTACTTGATATTTACCGACTGTCTTCCTTGTGGTAGGCTGATTCACAGGTGTAACCCGCCTTATCATTGAAGATGACAGTGGATCCAGGTACATTTGTCTCAGGAAAGTTGTTGGACAGTTCTAGAAGCCCAAGTTCTCAGATGCTGCCATGGGACATGTCCCTGCCAAATGGCAGATGCTGGGTCAAGAGGTTCCTAAGTTGTGTAAGTGCTTTTTCTATATCTCGATCTAGAATGGTAGCTTCCAAAGATGACCCTTACATGGTTTCTGGTTCCAAGCAGAGAGAACTTGTTGGGGAGTTACATTTTCTACCATTGTCAATGGAATGTCAGACTGAACAGAGCTATAGATGCCAGTGGATGAAGGCTTAGCGCCTCCTCTTTGACTTCATCTTTCCACCCTCATTAACTGGTTCGGGTCTCCCAGGCCAAGATGCAGAGCTTCCAGCCAGAGCGACAGGTAGAAAATATCATCCCTTGGCAGTTTAGATGGTCCTCCATACAGTTGGGGGCTACTCATCCAGGGGTCAAGTGTATGGGAAATTTTTTAGTTTTTAAATTTTTAAAAAATTATTTATTTATTTTTTACAGACTGCATTTTGATTCATTGTGCACAAATGAAGTACATCATTTCGTTTCTATGGTTGTACAAGTGTATGAGCTTTGAAGTAAGATAGCTGTGGGCTCAAGTTCTGCCCCTGCCCCTTACTGGAAAGTTTCCATATCACTCTCAGCTTCAGTTTCCTCATCAATAAATGAAAATAACAACTATCTCACATGCTATTTTGCATATCAAGTAAAACAAGTAAATGGTAGTGGCTATAATTTTCATTATATTATTAAAATAGAAAAGAATCAAAACATACAGCTTCTGTTTGGGGGCACCTTAAAGAATAGCATGATATAATATATAAAAAATGCAGGAAGCAAACTTGAAAAACATCTGTGCCTCTACATCCAAACAATATAAGTTAAAAGATAATTAAAAGCTAAGTGTATCAGAGTAACTCATGGATATGATTTGCTCTCATGATTTCATGTAACTAGACCGTAAACTCCTAGATGACAGAGGCTGTGTCCATTCGCCTTTGTATCTTCAGCATTTTCTGGCAAAGAACCTTGCACATTTCAATACTCAGTATGTATGTATCTGTTGAACCAAACTGAACTGATTTCTTGGTAAATTCAGTACATTTCTATGAAAAGCATCCCTGGCACAACTAATGTACGCACAGATGGGAGACATGAACACCACCCAAATCCATGAAGTATTGAAATAAACACACGGAAAACCAAGACAAAACAGAAACTCTTATACAGAAAGGGCAAATGCAATGGAATATTATTGGGCAATAAAAAAGAATGAAGAGATGCTATATTGAGGATGCCCCTGGAAAACATCAGGTTGAGTCACAAAAGACCACATGTCCAATGATTCCATTCTGAAATGCCCATGAGACAAATTTCATAGAGAGAAAGATTGGTGGTTAGCCAGGGCTGAGAGGTTTTGGAAGAGGGAAAGAGGATTTCTCTTTGGAGTGATGAAAATGTTTGAAAATTAAGTACAGTAATGGTTACATAACCCAGTGAATATAATAAAAAGCATGGAATTGTACACTTTCAGTGGGTAAATTGCTTGGAATGCAAATTATTTCTCAATAAATCTGTTAATATTAAGGAAGAACAGGCAAACACTTGAGATGCCTTTGGAATACTGGAAATAGAGAAGAATGCTTCAAGGTTGTTCAACAACATGCTTTAGGATCTAAAAATGTACTGAGTATAAAGTTTATAGACTTATTATAGAATGCATAAAATACAAAACTTATTTTTGTTTAAAAATGCATGTAAAATTGAGATGTATATACTCTATGAAAAGTGAAAAGGCGCCCAGACAAACCAGTCTGGGCGCGGGAACTCACGCAAGAGAATTTATTAGGCAGATGAGCAGTGTCTACCCTAAAGAGAGAGAGAACACAAGAGAGAGGGCATGGTGGCGGAGCTTCGCTTAAGTAGTTGCATTTCCCGGGCTAAGGACCATCGGGCCAATTGCTGAGCAGTGAAACTTCGCGGGTTAGGCACTAAGCCAATGGCTGCCGAGCACAAGCTGACAAGTGGACCAATGGCTGGCTAGGATCGCTGCCTGACAGCTGGGGTGCTGTCATGCCCCCTTGCCTTTCCCTGCAGGCGTGTCTTGTGCCCACTGCCCAGGAAGGAGCCCCACGTGGTGGTAGGGTGCGCTGGTTGTAGGCAGCCCGAGGCCCAAGGCAAGAGCCAGACTACAGGGCAAACCCAGCGCCCACCTGCTGCCTGCCACGGCTAGCGGGCACCTGGTGGATTCTCAGGGACAAAGCGTTGCGTCCACCCGCCCGTCAGCCCAGCGAGCACTACGCTCTGTACATGCTTTCCTGTGTGTAATCTAAAGACAGATGATCACTTGATTGAGGCGTTGTTATCTACAAACTACACCATTTTAAGTGTACTTTCATTTTTTTACAATAAAAAAACCAGAAAGATTTCATAGAAGGAATTGGAAGCCTATACATCAATATGTATATCCTAAGGGAATTAACAAGTGATTTAAATTTTCTACTTTAATGAAAACCTGCATTTTATAAAATTTCTTTAATGAATTGACATTATTTTGGAAAGAGGCAAGTGGTATTAAAATGTACAGCATAAGAAGAAGTGGAGAGGCACCAAGGTTGAAGTGACAGCTGGTTAACAGGGACAGGCATCTCAGAGGGGAATTGAAGGTGTTAATGACTGGAAATGGCTCCGGGATGGCAAAGAAATATCATGCGTAGAGAATGTCCAGGGGTCCAAGTAATAGGGAGCTCATGTGGGGCCTTAGGAGGGATGCAGGAGGCGAGTCACTTAGGGGCAAGTTGGAGGGAGGCCTTGAGGAAAGGTGGGAAAGAGTGAGTCTGATATCAGGATAGAGAGGTACCTCCTGTTCAGTGAGAAAAAATGTTGCAATTGATCAGTGATATCTGCCATGGGTATAAGAATGGAGAGTAATGGCATCCATGCCATGTATTGGCCACCCCTGGAGGGGCACTACTTCAAGGTAACCTGGTTTCATTCTGTAAGTCCCTTAAAAACCAAAATATATTTAGGCCTTACAAAGTAGACTTGGAGGTCTAATCTGAATTCCTGTAAATTCCCATGAACATATTCCAATCCTCACATAATCAGTTCACTTGATAACACTAGTCTTGTGGGGGTGGGGGAGGCCTGCCCCAAGAAGGGTAGACTTCCTACCCTAGAATGATACCAGTTGAGAGGCTGAAGAATGCACAAAGGGGAGAGGGGTAAAATGGAGACAGAAGGGGTGGGAACCTCAGCCTCTTGCAGCCCTGTTAGTTACTAGAAAGCCCCTCTGTAGGATGGGTGCTGCCCCCGAGACAAGCCTTTCCTCCCTCCAGCACAAGGTATTTTTAGTACATCCCGGGCACCAAATAACTGTTCGGATGTCAAACAACAAGTCAAAACTCTGGATATCACTCAACTCCAGTCAGTTGTAACAGCTGACAAATATAAAATATAACATAGACCCTGCTAGTCTTGCTCATCATTTTCTTCAATATGCATATTCAAGAATCTCATTCCATTCCTAGCTGTCAGAGATGGTGACAGTCGTGGGGGGTTTGCTAGCTTTATCAAGGGAGATTATTTTTTCAACTCAAATTATTTTCCATTGTAAATGTTTAAATCCATATTAAGTCCAGATTAATGCAGGAAGCAGCTTCAAAGGATATCGACTGGGGAAGAGAAATAATAATAAATGAAATGGTTAAGGATGGGTCCCATCCCAAGGCATATTTTCAGACTAGAAAAGAAAGTTGTTTGGATTTAAAAGATAGCTAAAGAAAATATGTTTCCCAGGAATTGCTGGATCTTTTCACAGACACCCAAACTTTGTACACAAACTAGGGCCTGTATCACTTTTTTTTTTTCCTTCCCGTGATTGGAATTAATAATGCAGATAAACCCTAAACAAATCAGGATTAGTGTTAACCGCATCTTGAGGTTTAGGATGCTATACGAAAATGAAAAGAGAGAGAGAAAAAAAATGGGTTGCTTGGAAAAAAAAAAAAAAATCTGCCTGGGCCCAGGGAGAGGAGGCACGTGAAGGGGCCGGGGGAGGGGAACAGAGTAATAGAGTGGAGGGAGGACCAGCTGAGCTGGGTAATCAAAGCCTTCTAATCGCTGCAGCTCTGGAGATGTGTTCAAAGGCTCTTTCCTGACCACAGGCTGAGCGAGGTCGCAAGGGAAATGCAGTTGCCGGGAAGGCGGAGGGGCGTCTGGGATCTCTGGATAGCTTTGCTATCAGGCTTTGTTAGGGGAGGTCAGCTGGATGGTCAGGTTTTAGCATCTCCTCAGGAAGCAGGTTCAACTTTCTGGTTGTTAGGGAGAGAACCCACCCCCTCCCCCACTTGCCAAGCCAGCCCAGGGAAGAAAATTTCAGGCCTGCATGTCTGTTCCCACCAGGAAAGTTTCTCCCAGAGCTCAGAACTCGGATGTAAGAATAATTTTTTTTTACTCTGAAGAGTTTTTTATTTTTTTTTTAATTTTTTTCCCAAGGTGCTGGGGGTTTGAACCCGGGTCCGTGTGCACGCTATGTGAGCGCTCTACAAGATGAGCTATTTGCTCACTTGAATACTTTTCTTTTTTAGACAAACAATTGTACATTGGGGTGAATTTTAAGGGTACCGTTTAGATTCTTTGATGTATCTGCACTGGGGTCATTGAAAATGGCCCTGACCCATTGAATCCAAATTGGGTTCCCTTCCTAAGGGCTGCAGATGAGGGAAACCGAGTCCCTTTCCTTTGGTCATCATTTTATGGACTTAATTTGGAGATCAAGACTGCTGAGGACCTTTAAATTCTCAAGATCCCCCACTCTTAAATCCTCCACTCAAACTCACATGATGAGTTATTTCGGCTGTCACTGGCGCTAGGGACAACTACTGCTTGAACGTCACCACCCCCCCAACTCCCATTTTGGCCCCAAATGACTCCATAATTGTCTTGCTTTCTCACTTCCCTTCCCTGTGCTGAGCTGAAGCCCACGCTGGGATCTGGAGCCCTTGTGACAGGGCCCCCTGTCGTGCCGGCTCTGCTGGCTTCTCTTTGGTGAACACACAGATCTGTTTTGTCCTCATCTTTCTGCTCTGAGGCTTTTCACAATTTTTGGAGTTTTGAGAGATCATGTCTCCCATCTGTTTCCTGTTCCGTTTTTTCAGCACTTCCTCTTCTGTCCCCTGCACTACTGACCAGGCGCACAGGGCGGCTAGAGGGTCACTCCCTGCCTGTGAAGGGACAGGAGTCTGTAGCATGTAGGTTTGCTCCTTGAGAGATGGGCGGCTCTGGGCTGGGCGCCTCTTGGGACGTAATTCTTGCACAACTTCTGTGGTCATTTGTGGTGACTGTGCAGTAGACTGCGGGCAGCAAAAGCAACCTAGGTTTTAGGAACTCTTGATAGTTACCATGGTAACTCAAGATGCGGGTAAACAGAAATGAGATGGGGGGAAAAGTATAAATTGAACACAAAATGTTCAACCTTCAGAAAACCTCATAACACTAATGATGGGTGAAGAACGGGGGAGATGGGTGTTGTGGGGATTTGTTTTTTTTTTTAAACAAAGCTGAGATTGCCGATGTGAATACATGAATTGAATTCCAGAATAAAAACAAAGCAGGATTTTTTTTTTTTTTTAAAGTCGGCACACAGAACTTAACGACCATTCCAAGCTATCCACAAATCCAAAACAGCATGCTGCTAAGGGTAAAACATTTTTACAGCTTTAGTTGTTAGTGGTCCACATAAAGAATGCTGTCCTACGTGAAACTGGGGGCACCTCCTAGACACCAGGACCTTTGTCGCCAAAGAGGAAGTTAAGTGGAAATACGGCCCTTCCAATGTGCATGTAAACAGAACTGCCAGTGGTGAAGAGGATGCCGGTGATATGATGAGATGCATATCATGACTCACACACGTTTTATTTTATTTTTTTAAATAGTTTTTAGATGTCAATGGACCTTTATTTTATTTATTTATCTGCGGTGCCAAGAACTGAACCTAGTGCCTCAGGCATGCTAGGCAAGTGCTCTACCCCTGAGCCACAACTCCAGCCCACACACACACTTTAGATTATGTCATTTTATAGAGTACATATGCATATACACACACACACACGTGTATAGATAATATCCACAAAAACATGTAGTTGACCCTCTCTATTTGTGGATTCCTCATCTGCAGATTCAACTAAATGCAGATTAAAAATATTTAGAAACAAACTTCATCTATACTGAACAAATACAGACCTTTTTCTTGTTGTTTTTCCCTGACAATGTAGTATAACAACTATTTACATAGCATTTACATTATATTGGGTGATACAAGTAATCAAGACGATTTAAAGTAGACAGGTGGATGTACCTAGGTTATATGCAAACACTATGCCTTTTTATTTATTTATTTTTGTTAGCAGGGACTGATCCCAGGGGCCCTTTACCACTGAGCTACATCCCCAGCCCTTTATGTTTTTTTATTCTGAGGCAGGTTCTCACTAAGTCGCCTAGAGCCTCACTAATTTGCAGAAGTTGATCTTGAACTTGCCATCTCCCTGTCTCAGCCTCCTGAGCCATGAACCCAGCTACTAAGACATTTTAAATGAGGGACTTGAGTATTCACAGCTTTTGGTATCTGGAGGGGGTCCTGGAATTAATCCCACTCTGATACCACATGCATGCGCACGTACACACACACACACACACGTTGAATATTCCTAATTCAAAAATCTGAACTCCAAAGTGCTTCAAAATTCAACTTTTTTGGGTGGCAGGGGGATACGAGGATTGAACCCAGGGCCTCACCCATGCTAGGGGGACACCCTACCACTGAACTACATCCCTCGCCCCAAAGCTTTCTGAGCACTCACATGATGCCATGGGTGGAAAATTCCACATCTGCTTTTCTGTGACAGTTGTAGTCAGAGTGCAGGGACACCAAAAATATTGTATAGAATTACCTTCAGGCTGTGTGTATGAGATATAAATGAACTATAAATCCCCAAGATCTCTCATTCCAAAATTGGAAAAATTCTGCAATCTGGAACACTTCTGGTGGTAAACATTTTGGATAAGGGATGCTCAACCTGTGTGTGTGTGAGAGAGAGACAAGCTTTCTCTCCTGCTAACGCAAAAATCAGGCTCATTATAAGAACTATCTAATAGGTAGGTAGGTAGTGCCAGTTTAACACAATGATTTGGAGTATTAAAACAAAACTAAATTTTTTTTAAAAAGATAATCATTAAAGACAATGGATGAGCTAGCAAGGCGTCTGAAATGGATTTTCAGAGAACTGCTACCATAAACCTATTAAGGATTTCAGGAGACATTCCGCAACAGGTAGGGCTTTTTTGAAGGAAGGCTTTGTTCCTGACCCTGCCTTCCATTCAGGGAGAAGTCCTGAGTGGGGTCACTAAAGTCCCAAAGGTGCTGGCCCTTCCAATTCCCTCTCCTCATTCAACAGATGGTGTAGATTAGCTCCAAGTTTGTTTAGGTCGAAGGCGACTGTTAAGTCCTGGGTTTTCCATGACAGTGGCTCTCTCCAGTGCCCTCTGCCAGGGTCCCAGCTTGCATCCACCCAGCTATCAGGCCGGACTTTTTCTTTTTGTGGGAACCGTGTTCTGTGCAGCTCACTCAGATGTCTGGGCCCGTCACAGGTTAGCTTTATTCTTTAGTGATGAGGAAAAAACTGTCCTGGGTGATTTAGGGATGTTTGGTCAAAAAATGGCCAGTTCACAATAGAGATTTTATCAGGAAAAGACAGTAATTATGCCACTTTCCTGCTCTCCCTTAAAAAAAAGTCAACTCACTGGTTCTGAGCAGTAGTTCATTGTTTCCCATTTTTACATAATTGAAACGAGAAAGTTCTTAAAGTTTGAAGAGTGGTAATTAAATTCTGAATTGGATGGGATATTTGTAATTTTGAATGCTTGAATTCTGAGAGGAAAAAACTGTGTAATGTTGTTGGCCAAATGACCCTAGTCATTAAGATTCCTACAGCATTATTTAGTTAGTTGGCTTTTTATAACACCATGAGGTTTGCTGGACGGCAGAGGAAGCCATCGGCCTCACAAGGAGAAGAAGCGTTTCAGGGAAGAGCCACTGACTGCTGAACGGGGGAGAAGCATCCCCTTAAATTTCTACCAACAATCTGCATTAGTTTTTCTGAACTCCTTGAGATCAAGGAACTGAGTGGGACCTGTTGAGGAAAATGAGCAGAAATGACTGTTTTTGTGAGGCCAATGGAAACCATATCCAGATCCAGGAAAAGAAAAGTGAGACAGGAAAGGGAGGGTCACATTTTTGAAGGAAATCATGCGGTATTTTGGTAATCCTTTGTTGATGAAAAAAAAATTAACAGCACATTAATTATGTCCTAAGAATGGGGCGTCACTGGTCTGCATCTTGGGTCTTTCCAAGGCTGAGCATTTTGTAGTAAATGTCCAAGCATTTTCTACTCTGTGAATTAGAAACTTGGACTCCCAGACACACACTGAACACTTCCACCCTGTTGACATCTGTCCCAAGCCCCAGTCCAGGAGATAGGACACCATTTTACAAGACAACCTGATAGTTTAGGATCTTTGTAAGACTGGTAGTGATCTGTCTCTTCAAAGTAATTAAACTGGATATGCCAAGAAAGTCTTCTCCCTCTCTTTCCTGACCTTTTTTCTCTGCTTCCTTCTTTCTCCTTCTAAAAACTTGTCATTAGTTACATAATAGGTGTTTCTTCCACAATAGTTCAAATGTTCATATTCAGGCATAAACCCAACACTGACCCTTCTTTGAAGCAGAATGAAGGAGATAGTTGCCACTCTCTCTGGAGGTACATGCTGGGTTAGACATGCATGGCCGTGGGAAGAAAAATGATCACACATTTTCTTCCTCCTTTTATCTCTGCCTGGGGGCAATGTCTTCTCGTGGACTCTGGTCTGGCCATGGGATTTTCTTTGGCCAATGGGACAATAGCAAATTTGTTGCAAGCCTAAACTGGTGAGGTGCTCAGTCACCGTGGCTTGTTCTCCTGCTGTGCTTTGAGACCCTGAGACCAAGTGAAGGATAAGAGAACCACCTCAGCTGACATTGAGCCTACTGTTGGCCATGACAGTGAGGCCATTCTTGTTTATCCAGCTCAGTCAAGCTGATGGAATAGAATTGTTCTGCTTCCCCACACAACTCTGAGAAGTGATTTATTGTTTTAAGTGGCTATGTTTTGGGGTGATTTGTTACGCAGCAAATTTACATAACAAACCATAATTAAAACTTATTCTTTTTCTCCTTTAAGCTTCTTTAAGCTTTAGGGATAGTCTTATTTAAATAGAAAGTACTGTTCACTTATCTGACTATTAAGTGTTACGCAATGACAATGAACCCTTCTGGTTGAGAATCTTAGCAAGTATTCCCGAGCAGCCTGGTGGTCATGTGCTAAGGTTGCTCATGAAAACAGGGTTTGTGGCCCTGTTTCATGGAAAGTGGTATTTCTCCTCCTAGCTGTCGTGAGGCAAGTCCTAAGGGGGAGACTCCAAACAGGGCTTGGTGATGTGGCTCTCATGCCCTTCCCTTCCCCACCCCTTAGTTACTTTCTCTTATCTCTGAGCCTGGTTAAAATCTTCTATCTGCATGTCCCTTGTCACTGCTATGGCCGACTCCCTCCTTAGTGACTTCTTTCAAGTTAGCATCCCTCTCATCAAGAATGTAAAAAAGAAAGGATATTAGCACTGCTATGCCCTTTTAAGTAAAATAGAGGTTTCTGTCACAGCATGCTTATTCTTTGGGGGAGAGGCTGTTGGGGGAAACTCTTCCAAACCATTCTTGGTTCTATTTCTATTGTGCTCTGTCTCCATTATTTTTGTGCCATTTCATTCCAAAAATGCTCACTGTGACTAAGGATCAGAATAGTTCTGACCTCCACCTACCATGCTCTATTTAAAAGTTCTCAGGGGACCCCCACACTCCACAAAGTTCCATCCTCTTGGTCAACCACTGAGGGACTTCCACAATTTGGCCTGACTCTGCTTCACCAAACAGGCCTGTTCTTATTCCATATGTGAACACACTGTGGCAACTGCTCTGAGCTAAATCTCCTTCACTGTTTGCTCTAGACCCTTCCATTTTTCCTACTTAGAGTAAGTAGGACACCTTTTTTCTTTAATTTTTATTTTTTGTGGTGCTGGGGATCAAACTCAGGGACTTGTGCTTGTGAGGCAAGCACTCTACCAACTGAGCTATCTCCTCAGCCCCATAACCTTGTGAGTTTAGGCCTAAGTAACTCTTCTCCCCCATAAAGGCTTCTCCAACCACTTTTCATGGAGTCATTTTACTTTTCTAAACTGAAAACCCTTAGCGTCTCGGGTTCTCAGGCACTAATTTTTTTTTTTAAAATCTCATTCTGCATGTATGGTCAGTGACCACCCTTATGTCTTTTAAGTCCTACAGACTTAACTGTGTGCTCCTTGGGGGAAGGGACTTGTCATATCCCCTGAAGTGCCAGGCAGAGTGATGAGTATAGGTTGGTGCTCAATATATGCTGGGCATGCAACCTTTGAGAGTGATATTTCTCAAGGTGTGCTTCATGAGCTCCTGTGTCAGTATGACTTGGGTGCTCGGTAAACACCATCCCCTGGGCTCTTCCTTGGGCCTAGTGAATTTGCCTTTCTGCTGGGAAGGCCTGGAACCGCATGGTAGACAAACTTCCTGGGGGACTCTTAGGATCATAACGATTTGAGAATCCTTCTTTTACTGCAGGTTCTCAAGTGGTTCAGTTGACCTCTTACTTCTTTGTGCAAAACCCAGGGATTCTGGACTTACTGAAACTTCTAGAATCCAGAGGCATGATCTTCAACTGGGAATAGGGATGGTGTGTTCCTGGAGAAGGGCTTGAAAAGGCAGATTTCAAATAATAATATGATTTATATCTGGAAACAGTCCCACATTGTTCTTATGGAACTGTTCCCAAGTATAAATCAAAGTACAATATACAAATTTACAACATGCAAACCACAATATGAACATGACAAAAATCTCAGATGGTACAATGTCAAAGAACTGCTGAAAAATGGGCCTCATTACTGTAAGATCATAATCTTTCCTGGACACCTCATGTCCATGGTAATGTGCAGCACACACTAGGTCCTCAATACATTTTTTTTAAAACTTGGTATAATTCTTATAAGTAACCGGAGTTTATACAAGAAGGCTGTGTATGCATAGTTCAATATATTTAAACATTATGGATGTATGAACTTAACTGATAATGAATCTGCTTTTTAAAGGCATCTGTACATGGTGCATTATGTGTGTGTGTGTAATTTTTAAACTATAACCTTCTAGCTCATATAAAGGATAAAATGCATATATTATATATTAAGTCTTGATGGGGATGGCAGAGTTAATTTGCTTTTTAAAAAGAAAATGTTTTAAAAAATAGCAGCTTTATTACCATAAATTTATCCTTTTAAAGTATACAATTCAGTGGATTTTAATATTTCATAGAGTTGTGCAACCATTATCTACTTTTAGAACATTTTCATCATTCCCAAAAGAAACTCTATACCTATTAACAGTAACTTCTTGTTCCTTCCTACACTCTTTCAGCCTCTGGCAACCACTAATCTACTTTCTGACTCTGTGTATTTGTCTATTCTTGACATTTCATATAAATGAACTCATCCAGCAAGGTCTTTGCTGTGCTGGCTTCTTTCACTTAGCACAATGAAACAAGGCTCATCCATGTTACAGCATGTACCAATGCTTTGTTGCTTTCTATGGCTGAGTAATATTCCTCTATAGGCATTATACTGTTTTGTTTATCATTTGTCATTTGATGGATATTTGGTTTGTTTCCATTTTGGGGCTATTATGAATAACAAAAAATGCTATGAACATTTGTGCACAAATTTCTGTGTGGACATTGGTTTTCATTTCTCTTTACACCCAGGAGTGGAGTCCTGGGTCTTATCAGAGCTCTATGATCAACTAAGGAGATATCTTTGACTTCTGTGACTTTGCTACTTCTGCTATTACCAGATGCTAATAATTATGAAGCATTTAGTCTGAGCCCTATATTAAATTCTTCACATGTATGGTCTCTTTTACCCCTCACAAATCCCCATTTCACAGAAGGGAAGATTGAGGCTTAGAGAGGTTAAGTAACTTAACAAAAGGCTCACAGATTGGAATTTAGGTCTAACTCCAGGCTCTGCTGCTCATAGTCGCCATTATTTCTGCTCTGAGAGCATCTCATTTCCACAAATAAACCTATTTGTTTTTAGATGAATTTAATTGGGAAACAATAAAGACATTCTTTTAAACTCAGAAATGATGAAAGAGTTGCCTCTGAAGGGTAGTGATTGTCTGTAAATTCAGTTCTACGTGTCCTTAGGAAACAGTTAGGCTACCCATGTTCCTGGTCTTATATCTCACGACTCAAGCACAGAGCGCAGATTCCAGGAACATGTGGTCTTCAGGTGTTTTCCATAGCTTTCCCTTCAGGATCTGGCAGTGATTGGTGGGCCGTGTTCTCCTGCACTCACGTCTTTGACACACAGATGGCTTTCTCTCATTCAGTGGGGACAACACAATTCTTTTTCCTGATTTAACCCTTAGCCCTCTCTACCTGGCTTAATTGAGTTCAACTATTCATAGTAAATATGTAGTCTGCCCAAGAGACAGTTGAGTCCAACAAGCATGAACTGAGCCAGATGCTGGGATCCACAGAAATGGTGGCTAGGGCATTCCACCACCTCCCCATGGCTCTTGCTACCCTGACAATCTAAATTGGGTAAGAAAAAAAAAAAAAAAAAAAAAAAAAAGAGCAGTAAAGTGGCTTAATGACAAAACAAGACTATACATTAGGTGTAAACTATGATCTACAGGCCAGATCCAGCCCACTATCTGTTTTTATAAATAAAGTTTTATTGGAACACAGCCATGCCTGTTCACTGACATTGTTTGTGGTGCTCCTGGGCTACAATAGTGGAGTTGGACTGTTGTAGAGACAGCATGGTCTGGAAAGCCTAAAATATTTAGGACCTTTACAGAGAAAGTCTGCTGACTCCTGAAAAGAGGTGATAAAATTCCAGAGCAAGTGGAAAGGACAAGCAGTGTTGACATTCAGTACAGTGTGTTTGCCATGTGCAGGGGTGGTTTGTTAAAGAGAGTGAGGCTTAATTTTAGTACTAGAAAGAGGTAGAACTTGTATGTGGAGATAGGAGAGATGAAAGATTCTAACAGTTTTAGCAGTATTCCGTATAAAGTAATATTCATTTAAAGATGGACTATGTAATAGAAATTGTATGTTAATAGTAACAATGATTGTATTTCCAAACACTTTCCCTTCCTTTCTGTTTTGCTACATTCTCGGGAGGTAGGCATGGTGGTGAATCACTCCGCTCTCACAATGAAGGTCAGCGAGGTTGGTTGAAGAGTCTTGCTGGAGGTTGAGAGCGGCAGGATGACGCTAGCAAAGTTCTGGCTTTTAAAGGGAGCTCACATGAGAACTCTGCAATTTGTGTCTGTGTGCAGCAGAGGAAACAATGAAAAAATTAAATCTAAATCATTTTATTAATTTTTATACCAATGTCCGTTTCCTGAATGTCCTTAAGTAATGCCAGGCGGAACATGCAGAAGAGTTTTGCTGTAAGGTTTTGTTTAAATCCTGCCTATCAAGTGCAACCCAAAGACATAGATGTGTTCATCATTCACCCTTCAGAGCTGAGCATGTTATATCTTTGAAGGACCAGTTTATTTCAAACCAAACTCAATGTAGCTGATGCTCCTTAGAAAGAGTTGGAATTTAAACCATCTACTTGCTGGATAGCCAATGTTTATTGAAACCTTACCATGGACCAAGAATCTCATTAACCATTTGTGTTTAATCCTTACTATGACCCTGGAGATAGGTATTTGTATTTCTGTTATAGAGATGAGGCAAATGAGTCCCAGGGGGTGAAGTCAACATGCTTGAGGTCAGCTAGCTATTAACTCTGGGAGTCTGGATTTGAACCCAGGTGTGGAGCTTCAGAACTTACATTCTTAGCCCCTGTGCCATTACATATTGCCACTCGTCAACGAGCATGGGGTTATGCAATTTCGAACCACACTCCAAAAGTCTGGAACCAAAGAATGCTGTATATAAACTGCAGAAAAAGCAACTTTACTGTCAACAACAAGGCTACTGTTAGTTTTAGAAGGTTGTGAGCACAGGCCCCCGCAAATCCTAATAGGTACTTAGTCTTGCAGATATCTTGGAGGGAAGACAGGAAGTGTGGGAGGAACGCAAGGCCCAAGCTGGAATTACGCCAGCCTGGAGGCAAAACATGACAACATCTGAGCAGAAAAATGGATCTAGGTTCATATTTGGGGACAAAGGTAGGAAGGGCTCAATTGCAGAATGGTTCAATGGTCCTCTAAGATGGGCTGCACATGGTTGCCTGAGCCTCTGGATTCTTAACATACCCCACTTTGCCCCACGTAGGCAACATGCAGCCTGTCGCACCCTGCCTGGCAGCCAGCCTAGAGCAAAGTGTATCTTTACTTTGGCATTTGCTTCCTTTTTAGAGTTATTGTGGAGACATTGGACATGGACAGAACAAAATGGCAGACTGAGGTCTATGAAGAAGGCAACTGGACCCAGCTGGAGGATGGAATGACCCCACCTCTCTCAGAATGGGTTAGCTCCCTTATTTTTAAGTCATAGAACTACACTTGAGTCTTTCTCCCCACCCCCATGACTGAAGTAAGAACCCAGCTATTGGATAGGGATATGCATTTCATTACCTTCTTCAGGCAACTCTTATAAACAGTCCCTTCTAGAAAAGAAGTTTTGAGAAGAAAAGAAATAAACAAAAAAAAATCCCAAACTACCTGAGATATCAAAGAAAATGAACTCATGGGTAAGTGAAAGCCATTCAAGAGAACCAGACAATTCCCAAAAATAACATGGATAGTAGAATCAGAGGAAATTATATTTTGCACTAAATTGAGGAATAATATAGAAGAGTATAGTACAATTCAGAATGCCTGGAATACATTAAGGTTGTGTGCCCAAAAATAGGCTTATATAATTTAATGAGCAAAAATATAAGTTTTAAAACCAGGAAGATAAACTAAGAAACAAGAATATTCCTGGAGGGTTTGGGATGGGCTTTAGAAAGCTGAGACTGACATTCTCCCCAAATTATGGGGAGTAGAGAGAATTATGTTGAACCTAAATGCATTATTCTCACTCCTGTGTAGCAAATTTTAAGGTTTTATCTCAACCTTGGACTCTGTTTGAGCTTCCTATTATAAAATGAAAATGGATATGTTGAAATGGCCAGAAACCCACATCTGGCATCTGTGTGACATGGACATGCATGGGGTTTCCTAGGTCCATGTTATGAACCTCCTGGTCTGTGGTCCCCCAAGAGGAAAAGGTCCACAGTTGAGTTCAGAGAAACAGAGATAAATCAGAAGGTGGGGCAGAAGAGTTGTAATGAGATTTTTCAGAATGATGGGTTAAGTATAAAGAACTTGAGGCCAGCAGGCATTTGGGTAATCTTTCTTGAGGATGTAAGGAAGTTATGGCAGAATAAAGCCACCGAGAGAGCAGTCGACCCAGTTAACCCAGTGAAGAGAAGAGCAATAGAGAATTGGGGCTGAACAAGAGCATTGGAACAAGCTCATCCGGTGTCGGGGTGAAGCATGGAGGTACTGCTTAGTTTCCTTTTTAGGGTTAATTTCCTGAGTGTTCCTCTGACTGGGGCAAAGTCAAGGAGGATGTTTTCTCTCTGAAACATTTGAAAAAGCTATTTTCAGCTGTTTTTAGGAAGGGAGGAGCAAGAGCATTCCTCTTTCAAACCACAAGAAACCTTCATGAATGTGGCCAGAAATTGAAAGAAAATTTGTTATTATGCGGCTTAAGTGACTCGGGCCTTTTCAGCATCACCTGAGGGCGTACTCTGGACAGGGAAAATCTTGATGAGATCAGAGTGCCACCCATCCGACCATAGGGCACCGGAAAGCTGTATATCGGAATGAAATTGACCCAACGACAACATGCATCATCCCTCATCATGGTTTCCACGTTGAAAAGACACCCCCCAATTAGATCAGCTTAATAAATAAGCCCCAAACGGTAACCACAGTCCTCTGCCCATTGGAAGAAACTTCAAGTAGCTGTTTTGTTCTCTGCCTTTTAAAGATCCTAATATGAGGGGTCCTGGTCCTGAGCCATTGTATGGTTAATGTTTTGTTGTTGTTTTTCGTGCTAGATTGGGGGGAAGAAAAACGGGTTTTGTAACTGTATTGGCCTTGAGACTTACCTGATAAACAACACTGAGTAATAAGATTGGAAATTCTCTTAAAATTTTTTGCACACTATTTGGTTACAGTCTCCATATGGCAGGAGAGCAAGGGCAGAAACCCTTCCATTCTGCACCCACCCCCCCTCCCCCCACCACCACATATTTAATCCATGCGCTTATGTCAAACTTAATTACGGGACTTTTGGCATAAAATAACAGTCCACATCCTCAGAGAGAAGAACTTAAGCAGTTAATATGTGCGATTGAGTGAAATTGCTTTGCCGAATGTTTATGAGTAACCCAAGACCAGTGAAATGTGCTGATATTTTAACCATTTCAGGGCTGAACTTGTGCCAAGAAGCTACAATATACGAGAAAGAAAGAAAAAAAACATTCTCCTGATCTGCCGCGTATCATATTTCCTGAAACTGAGCGCGTTGAGTAAGACAATTTTATGGCACTTTCACAAATAGGTTTGTGGAGAAAAACAATAAAGCCAGAACAATTATGGAACTTGTCACCATCTCAGGGAACTATGGGGATTCAGCCCAGGAGTAGGGACATTGAACCCAGGTCTGTTTCAGAAGAATTCTCTTGTATATCAGTGCTTCCTTACCAGAGGCAATCCTTTTAGCTTTGGGATTTTTTTTCCTACTCCCTGAAACCTTTCCAGACATTTCTCTTTTCCATTCATCCCCAGTCCAATGTGAATGGTTTTAAAATGCAGAGATTTCCAACCCTAACAGGCTGCAGTGCTTCCCACAGCCATCTCTAATGAATCCACTTCCACCCGTGTTCAAACTTTCTTTTCTCCAAATTGTTCACAATAAGTCTTGCCCCTTTTAGACCAGAGGAGCCTCTGAAAAGTCATCTTCCGAGTTTTCTTCCTTATCTCCTGTTCTTTCTCAAACCAGTGAGTTCTGGAGCTACTTTTGATTCATACTTTTTTTCATTACTTTTGTTTCAGAAAAACTTCCCTGGAGCCACCTGCCCCTTAAATGCCAGCCTTTGAACACTGCCATTTCGGAAGCTGCTTCCCACTTAAATGTCTCACTGAGCTCAATTTCTCTTCTCTTCACTTTGAGCTCAATTTCTCTTCTCTTCAGAACCAGTCCCTCTAAGGCTTTTGGGGTGTGTCCAGCACTTGCCCCGAGGACGACAGACCTTGTTGCAGCATCTCCACCCACAGAACGTTCTATGGACCGTTTCAGGATCTCCAGCTGCTTCCTGGGTTTTGGTGATGCTGCCCATTCATCTCACGTCACCCCTCTTTTCCTTTTAAAGTCCCTTTCTTGTGCCACTTCTCGACTCTGTGGAATGTCCGTATACCGTTTCATTTTGCCAACTCACATCTTCCCTTGCTGTTTCAAAATGCTCCTGGAAATTCATTCCTCTCCCTTATCTGCTATTCCAAACTTCACTCAGGTTACATTTTGTGCTTATTCTCAGAGCTACTGTTTAGTTCAGCACATTCGAATCCCATCCTTGAGAAAGCTGCAATGATGTTAAGTATGGTATTGACATTGGAGGATATTTGTGAACACCCCTGGCACAGTACGGGGTCCACAGAAGACATCCTATAAAAGGACACTAATTTGTTCACCAGTCTCTTCACTCTTTCCATGTACATTTACACACTGAATACATAAAACTCTTAGATGGTAACCATCCTTTGAATGACGTTAGGTGCTGGGGATTCAGATATGAGAGACCTGCATTTGCTAAAAGAGTCCCAGAGAAGTGGATGGTGCGCTCTGACACTTCCTTCATCCAAGCACTGCGTTGGGAGCGCCACACACAATGAGCCCCTGATCGAGAAGTAAGGTATCATTGCCTCCTTGTACTGTTTTGGCTGAAGATTACAAATATGGAGGTTTGAAAGTCATAGCCCTCCCTCCCCAACTCTTGTGGCCTTAGAGTGAAATATTTCAGGAAAGTGTAAAGGTTATACTGAATACGGTGGGAACTCATGGACTCGCGATAGCAGTGTACAATAGATATTCTTTGCCCACCGCTTCTTCATTCTTCCCGTCCTAGATTAAAGTTTTTTTTTTTTTTTAAATCAGAGGGGGCTTTTGCTGACCCATCCAAATTTAAATTAGGTCTCGGTCTCCCCGTTGTACATTCTCTGGTGTTTTGTGCTTTTCCTTTAGAGTGTTTATTATAATCGACAGTTAGGGATTTATGGTGAGATTATCCCTTTAATGTCTTTCTCCCTTGGGACACAGGAAGCTCCCCGAAGACAGGGACCATGTCCATTTCAGTCCATCTCTATGTCCAACCTTCAGCACAGTGCCTGCCACACTGTTGCATGATCAGCAAGGTCATGATATTTGCAGAAGTGCAGACTGTCCATAAATTATTTATTTTTATTTTGGAATCAGTTTTATAACTTTTTGAAGCCTCTTTTCCCTTACTAGTTATGTCTATATAGGTTATGACTGAAATATTTTGGAGGTTCCACTGGCCTGTTAGAGAGAAGGGGGACAGAAATATCTGACTGCTTTTGCTCCTAGGACAGCTTTCCTGGTGGGAATGGGGGAAGAAAATGCAGCACTAGAAAAGGTCAAATCTCAGATGAGTCTGAGAGGTTGGAGAAGCTGGACATGGGAAGAGAACTGACCTCGGCGTCTTCCTGTCTTTACTTCCTGTCTCCCCAGGAAGTGTCAGTCAGAGATTTTCAGGAAAGGGTGTTGTCATGGTAACCTGAGTTGGCTCCTCCCCTCCAGGCTGTACTGGGATGAGTGCCCTCATGTGCCCCCGCTGGTGGAAGAGGGCAGTCAGTCTGAGGTTTCAGATGCATCATGGAAAATCCAGAACAATCTGTGAGGACAGCAATGCAGCAAGGATTCGAGCCCAGAATGCAGTGAAGCCTGTTTCTGAGCTAATTAAAATTTAATCTGCTAAAGCCATTTTCTCGATAATTTGGGAACCCTCTCGACTTCAGCAAGTTACAAAGAGCGTCTAAAATAGAGGATGCTATATTTTTGCACTTTTATCTCTGTGTATTAGATTTTATATGAAAAAAAGGGAACTTTTAAAAAAGGGAGTCTAGATAGAGTAGCCATATAATTTATCATCCAAACTGGGACACTTTTGAGAGTGAAAAGAAAGGCTATTAATAATTACACTGGGACAACAGATGTAAACTGGGCTGTTCCCAGCAAACTGGGATGCATGGGGAGGGAAGCTGTAAGGTCAGGGACAGATCAAATGCACCCACTGGGCCGCAAGTCCCAGAAGGCCAGGGCTGTGCCTGTGTGACCCTTGTGTCTAGGACAGGGCTTGGTATACAGTAGATGCTGAAATAACTGAGAAAATCCACCGTTGTCCTGGGTATCCTTTCTGAACAGAGAGCAGGGAAGGCAGAGCAGACCCTGGCGTCTCCCCCACGGTCAGTAGGGAGAATGTGAAGGGGAATCTGTGCTCACAAGTAGGCAGGTACCCAAAGCATAAGCGTATGTGTAATCTGTGTTTACTCATCCTAACTGTTAGCAGTTAATTGCCATCTGTTGACAAACCCCGAGGGGAAATGTTAAGCAGTTCTTGACATTTGCATATGCATGCTCTGCTTACACATTTTATCAACTCTCATTTATGGGCCTCCATTTCCTCAAACCCATGCTACAGTGCCCCACCCATTTGACAACATATGCATACAGGGTGGCACTCTTCAGAATCTGACGGGCAAAAATGGCCTGCTCAGAATTCCATTTGGGGTCTGTCAGAGATGCTGGCTGCAGACTGGGACCTGCCCAGACTCTCCAGGCCACTCTAGTTCCCACCCCTCCTCCTCTTGCCTGCTGGGTCCTTCAGGAAGAGTGAAATGGTCCATTGACCCCTGAGGAGCAAAAGGGCATGTCCCAGCTTTTTTTTTTTAGAGGTTGTGGACTCTGAGTGACACTGGAGCCCAGGCTTCCAACAGCAAGGCCAGCTGCCTGGGAACAGGAGGGTGAGGCCAGGCTGTACCTCCTGGGCCATGTTTCACCTAGCCCTGGAGCTGACTGGACTCGCTGCCCTCCTTCCTCCTGCCCGCCGAGGGCTTCGTCTCCTTCCCATGTCTTGGGAGAGATCCGTCTCCTTTGACAGACTCAAGATTCCAAGCCGAACTTTCCCATGCCACCGTCCCTCAAAATAGCCCTCGCCGAGCTGTATTTATAGCCGTGTGAGACTCTAATGGGCCAATTTGTTTGAATTTCCACTGCTTTTGTGTTGAACTTACCCCTCACCCGTGGGCAGTCTCTTCAGGCCTTTATTGATGGGGTGTGTTAGGGTGGCGGGGGCCATGTTCAAGATGGTAGCTGTATAGAGAGCAGGGGCTGTTTTGCATATTTACTGTTCTTTAAAGCCTTTTTTTTTTTTTTTTTTTTTTTTTTTGAGAGAGAGAGAGAGAGACAGAGAAAGAGGTTTCTGTAAGTAGCCTGGACAATGAGAACAAGACCGGCTGTATGCCGAGCACGGGATCCCGGCCAAAACACATATCATTAGCTTGGACCAGCTATAAGCAAGGAAATGAGAAACATATGTTGGAGAGCAAGGTTAGGAGTGAAGGACTATGGGTCAATGACAGTCGCCCTAAAACTTTTCCCTTGTTCTTCAGCTGTGGCCTGGTGGTGTCAAATGTCATTTCGACTGCCTTGATTTCTCATGGTGGGGCTGCCTGTGTTTTTTCTGTCTTTTCCCTTATTCCTTCTGCTGTCTCCTGATGGGACTTTTTTGGGGGGGAGGGGGAAGAGGCAAAAAGACAACAGGCAGAGAAGGGTCTGCCCGTGCTAGTTTTTCCCAGTTCTGGGAAAATGACAGCCTTGTTTCCTGGGATGTTCTCTCAAACTCCTCACTTTCTCTGAAATAATAGTGTCTGTCTCTTGGTTTGGGATTTGGATTCTTTTTTTTTTTTTAAATTTTTGTTTTTTTGAGGGAAGAAAGGGGGAAGGCATTTAGAGTCGTTCTCGCTGTTTCTCTCTTAAATATAATTAGATGCGCCTCATTACCTCACACTGAAAGACTTTTGTACTTTTCTGAGCCCGGTCTCCTGAGATCTTCCATGGGCCGCGGCTTGTCGTATCCACTTGCATTTGATCATATTAGCAGTTCTTTTTCCCCTCGACACATTCGTCCTCTCTGCTTGCTCTCCCCGAAAGGTCTGGAGTTGATTTTTGCTAGTCTGAAGGCCACACCCAGGACTGAGTTTGGGCCTCGAGGTGATAAAGGGCCCTTCCCAGTTCCCCTCTTCTCCACCCGTTCGTTTTTCTTCAAGTTTTTCCTGGACAGTTTGCTAACAAGGCTCTGCTGTCTTTCACGCCGGGGTCAAGACCCCTGTTCTCTATAAAACCCAGATGAACAACTGTATCACATGAAACTCAGAGGCGTCCCTGGAGAGCGCGCTGTGGCTACTGTTCTGAAACTAACCACAGCAGCCCAGAAAATCCCCCAGACCCGGATGCCCAGGCTTGGCCAAAGTCATCAAATGGCACAGATAGACCCACCCGTGCCCAGTAAGAAGATGGCTTGGAAAGTGGGAGCACAGGACTATTGTGAGCCTGGTGGCAGAGAGGGTAAGGAAAACTCTCTCACATAAATCCTCCCTGACCTTCGTTCCTCTAAGATTTGGGAATGGTGTCCGGGTGGAAACCATTTCGAATAATTAAAACATTTGGGCCTTGTTTATTTTTTACTTCCTTCTTTGAGCCTTGTTCTGAAAATAAACATTGCTTTTAGTTTCCGGGATCCTAAAATTCTCAAGTGTGAGTGTCCTGAAGACCTTGGGTGGAGTTAGTGATTGACTGGAGGTTAGGGGGCCCTGTCTCCCCCAGGTGAGCCGGCCTTAGTGTGAGTGCGCATGCGCGCGCATGCATCTCTTTTCCAACCGCAGTCTCTGGGTAGCAGGTTTCTCTTCTCTGCGTGTAGACTAGCTTCTCTTGCTGATCTTCCTAAGTGCTTGGCAGATCAGAAGGTGTGTACGTGCTCATTTAACAAAAAAATATGGGGAAGGTAAGCGGAGCCAAGTTAAAAACTTGCAGGTAATGGGCGTTTAAGTCTTACATTGACAGAGGGGTGGGTCTTGGATAGGTGTCTAAAGGTCTTCCAACTCTCCCCACCCCCGGTCCCTCTCTTTAAGGGTACATGGGAGCTGGTGTTAGGTTGGAGCCCATGTGTTTTCTCTCTGCGTCCTCACTGTTTGGCTGCCTCTCAAATCTCAACACAGTCAAAACATGTTTCCAACCCACCATTTCCAGCCATCTCCGTTCTGGTAACCTTCCTGGCCCGGTCACAGTGACTTGCTGGGAACCTGCAATGCCTTCCAAAAGGCCTCACTCCTTCTCATGCCCCATTGCAGTCCAGTTGTCAACGAGCGAGTGGCTACCAGAATCCTTCCAAATCCCAAATCAGATTAAGCCCATTTCCCTGCTGGAAACCCAGCTGGCCCCTGTCTGCTTCTCCCACTTGATCTTGAGCCATCTCTCCTCCGTCCTTTCCATTCCAGCCATTCTAGCCTCCTCTTCCCACCAGTGGAGTGTGAATAACGGCAGGACCTTCTGCGGGTGGGAAAGTCAGTGCACACACACACGAGGCCCCCAGACCAGCATCCACCCATGCTAGGTGCTCCAGTGGAAATGCCACCAACAGTTAGCGGCTCTGAATTTCCCAAGGACTTTCCTGCTTCGAGGCCTTCCTAAAGACCACTATTAGCTCTCTTTTCCTCTCTGTATGGATGACTCTTTCTGACCCTGCAAGTTCAGGTTTAAATGTTAACCCTTTAGAGGGCTTCTTTCATCAGTCTGTTCAAATAAATTCCCAGCCCTTTGACCCCCATTGCCATCATTTTCTCCTATCCTATCCTATTTGTGTCCTTCATAGCACTTTTTCCAACTTGGGCTTACATATTATTTGTTCACCTGGAAGCTGGGCTAGCTTTATCTACCACAAGACGTATTTGCGGAATGAACGGACACATGAGAGAACTAAGCTCCTGACCTTCCTCCTCTCACATCAGAGCTGACCTCCCCCACCCCGCTTGCCTCCTATGTCACGCTCTTCTCTTTCAAATCCTGTATTTATTTATTCTCTCATCCTTTTGCCATCATTGACCCTGGTCTCTTGGTGATGACCTGTCTCTGCACCATCCAGGCCCTGCACCATCTCTCTCTGGCTACTTTCCTCTCTCCTCTCACTGCTTGGCTAGATTCTCCTTTGAGAGGCTCGGACTTTCATTTATATGTAAATGATAAATAATAGAATATGTAATGCCCAGAGCGAGTTCGATGACTAATAACTCCTCATCTGCCAAGTTAGAAGAGTTTGGGGATGAATTAACTCATCATCTACCATTAAGAGATCAATGTCTGTGCAATTACTCCAGGACTATCCAAGAACAGGTGTCTTACTGACCTACCTGAGAGACCGGAGTGATGTAGGAATTCAGGCGGAGGACACGTCAGGGTCCCCGCTTTTGGCCCTTGCCACCGCACATTTGCGTGCACGTTGTATTATGTTGGACCTGAGGAACACGAGCTCAGAAGGAATAACCTGACCTGTCCTCACCAATCTCTCACTTGCTCTCTTCCTCATAGCCAAGAACATAAGATGGAAAATGCCCTCGACTGAATTTTTTATTATTTATTGATTGATAGCCTATTTTTTTTTTCCTTAAGCCTCTATGCACTTTGCTAATTACTTCTCTGGAAATCATTTCGCTTTCCCATCCACCCGAATGCTGCCACCTTTGGGAAAGAATGTGGCAGGGTGATGGAATGCTGAGCATCAAGAAAAGTCTTCTCACTAGAGGGCTGGTCCGGCCCTGCCCTGCCACCTAATGCACGGTAGAGGTGATGATGTAATAACGAGGAAGGGCGTGAGCCTGGGCGAGAGCAATTCAAGCACCAAGATGACTGTCTTGATCTCTTCGTTTTTGGCCCCTCCTGGATTTGCACCATTGATGTGACTGAGTCACGGGAGCAAGTCCATCTCATCAGCACATTTGAGGCCCCTTGTCCCATAATGTGATCTGAAGGTAAAATCTAAGTATCCCAAGACTACAGTGTTCAATGATTTAGATTATTAGGAAAAGGCCCCCAAATTATTAATTCCTCCAAGCAGGAGAAAATAAAGATCTCTTCCATTATACACAATAGAGTCTCCACTAGTTTGTAGATGTTTGAATGGGTAACATTTGAATGGGTTTCGTTGAAATGAATTTTCTAGAATTTCATAGTGGGAACTTAAGGAACAAAAGAGAATGCCGATTTTCAAGGGGAAGGAGGAGAACTTTTTTAATGGGACATATGGCATCACATTGCACCTTCAACTTAGAGATGACCTTTATTTGAAAGCACGTAAAACATTATGGACTCAGTACTGTGAACCTCAAGAATACAGGTATCCTTTCTTTAACAATGGAAAGAATGGGTTCACAGATGTGATCTTCCCCTAAATACACTGAACGCTGGATTAGAGCCAACACTACTCAACCACCATGCCAGAGTTCCTGTGTTTCCACAGATCTCAGACTAGACCAAACTAATTTTTTGGTGTTAGACTTGAATCAAAGAGGCAGCCAAGTTCTATTTAACTCAACAAGTAAAGCAAATGTTGATTGAGTGTCTACTATGTTTAAAGAATAGGAAAAGCACGGGCCTTGTTCTCAAGGAATTTACAACTTCGTGGAGGAGACAGACATATAAACTAACTTTCATGTAAATCTCTATTAAATAAAGCATTAAGCAAGGAGTGTTGACAGTGAGTTACAGAGGCAGAAGGGGAGAAGGACCGCTTGGGGGAGGGGAGCCCTCGAGTCTCCAGCAGAAAGACCCATAAGTGGAATCAGGCTACTTTTCTGTAGGCAGGAGGCCACTCTCCTGATGGGTGGTGATGTCTTGGTTATTCCACGTGGAAATCTGCCTACCTGTAGCTCTTACTACGTGCTTCTAGCTTATATGCTCTGATGCAATGTAAAGGGGTTTAATCCTCTTCCCATTCATTACCAGCCTTAAAAATTTCAAGTCTGGGTAACATTTCTCTTCTCTTTCCCAGGGTCCCTATCCCCAAGGCTTCTTTCTTATCTTCTATTTCAGAGTAAGTGTGCCAATTTCTTTAACCATTCACCTGTGGCAGAATTCCCAAATCCTTTGCTCTCAGGGTACTCTTCTTTAGACACATTCCATTTTATTCATGCTCATCCTTCAATGACGTTGAAAATTCAACACGGCATTCTGGATATCTGTTGAGCAGTGTGTTGTTTTTTTCCCTTGTTACCCATTCACACATCTTCCTTTTTCTTTCTATCCATTCATCTAACCCATTGCTACCTAAACAAGTTTCTGTGATATGAGATGCTGTTGTAATTACCACAGAGGACTTAACAATGAAAGGCAAGTCTGGTGAGATAGTGGTTGGAAGAAACCATGTTCATATCCATACAACCAGAGGTGTGATTGGTATTTTTGGCCACCATGGGTCGCACAGCATTTATCAAGTTTATGGGCACCTGCACTTCTAGCACATTCTCTGAAAGCTTAGGCTTATGCAGATTGCTCTTGTTTGGTGGCTTGGTATTTAGTTTCGGAACCATAATGTAAGTACTTTGCATTGATTTCATCATTTCATATTGCAGTCCATCATTTCAGTTCATTAAGATTTTGGGGGTACCTAGACCTTCCTCTTCAAGTTCATCCATTAAGATTTTGGGGGAGCCTAGACCTTCTTCTTCAACTTCATGCCATTCCTTGTAGTTCAGGACCACTTAGAGTAAAACAAATAGTTTAACTGGAAACTGTGGGGCAAACTACACCCGAGTCGACTCCACCAAGCTCCATATGACTCACAGATCCTCATTTCTTTATCCTGACATCAAGGAGATCATGAACATTTTTGGCTAAATATGATATTGAAACCAAGATGCTGTGTAGCCCAAAGAATCTGACCAGTATTAATACTAAATGAGCACTTTAATAAAAAGTAGAACCGAGTAGCAGGGCTTATTTAACCCATCTTTGCAAGAGGGCTCAATCTGTTAACGTGGAAACTGGCAGCTTCAGAAGGTCCGGGCGGGAGGGTCTCCCTGTTCAACTCAGAGATGCTAAATCAGTGGATTAAGTCTCCAAACTGCCTCTGGGACTAGAGAGAATAACAGTGACCTTTATAAGCATCTTGGATTTCTGCTTTTTAAATGAAATACACTGGGTCCCATCAGTCTGTGGTTTGTCTGCTCTGGTTTTAGCCAACTCGAGGTGGGGTTGCGTCGCGATTGGTAGGCGCATCCTGCCCTTTGGGTGGGGGAGCCCACTGACCCCTGACCACAGCCTTGTCAGACAGACAGTGTCAGAGGCTGCCCAATTACCTAAGAGGACTGAGAAAAATCAAACAGAGGCTGGGTACGATGAGGGGGAAGAAACACACAGCAGGCCCAGCGTTAGTCTCACTGCTTGAATTACCACTATGTCAATAGAAGGTGATAAATCAAGGGAGATATTTACTGATTAAAATTACAGACTCCGACGGGAAACTGTATAAACAGATTGAAGAACAAAGCCTGGGCCGGGGACTGAGCCCAGCCGAATCCATCCAGGATCTGGCCCGTTGTTTCTGTTTCCAGCCAACTCTTGGGCCCAGGGGTCACCAAGAGAGCAAGTGTCTCCAAAGAAACTGAAACTCGCTAGACTCAGATCCAAATATTCATAGAGAAAATTTAAAGGCATTTTGGGATGGGATTCAGGAATTAGACCCATTCACAGAGGATCCTCTTATTTCACTCTCCTCCTGCTCCTCCTCCTTTTTTTTCCCTTTTGTTCTCGAGTCTGGTCTAGACTCACCAGAGGGATCCAGAGTGTCCCCTCTGCATCTGCTGACTGCCAGTGGAGGTCCTGAGTGGCAGAGGCTGAAGGGTGGGCACAGGAGTCATGAGTGGGCATGCAGCCCACCCTGAAGGAGAATGGGGTCTTGTCACAATTACCAATGGCTTCCTCTGCCATCCCACCTTGTCCTCTCTTCTGGCATGTCCACGTTGGTGCCCCTGGGTGAACGGGGGGCTTTGTGTGGCCCTCTTGGTCTCTCTGGTTGCATCACGTGAGCACAGTCACTCGGCTTCTTTGTATGGCATTCTTTTGAGGAAGAGAATTGCCTTTCAGGAATGACTGGCGGCATTTTGCACATGGCGGGGTTTTAGGAGCAGAGCTACAGCTATTTGCTGAGCCCTGTGAATTTTTTGGTCAGCTCTGCCTGGGGAAGTGGCCTCATCATCCTGGACCACTCTCACCTGATAAGGGGCAGCTTAATTGCATGCGTGATGGACAGGGGCAGCCCGAGGGGGCTGTGTGGCATCACCACTGGCTCCATGATCTAGGAGTGGTCTTGGGGTTCAAGTTTGCCGTCATCCTCTTGTGCCCCTGATGGTGTGATCATCCCTGAAATGTAGTGAGCAAACATGTTCCAGGACTCATAGGTTTTAATGCCTGGGAGGAGGGAGGCCATCTGTGTGACATCAGTAACTAACAGAGATGTTGGGGATGATTCCTGTCAGTGCCACTGTGCATGGTTGGGCAGTTGGTAAACTGTGTCAAGGCATCTGGCTGAGGGGGCAATCGTGGGCTGAAACCTGCCAGCCTGTGCCCTGACAAGGCTGGCGTCCCCCTGGAGGGACAGGTAACTTTTTCTTCACACTCAGGACAAGTTGTTTGTCCAAGTATGCGGCCCATAGACTTCGTCTACCTGGGGTGAGGAAACCTCTTCTAACTGTTCCTGTGGGGGAGACCATCTGCTCTTCAATGGCACCAAGTCACAGAACAGGCCGAACAAGACCCAGAGTCCCCTCTTCTTTTCCTTGGAGCTGGGAGGAAGGGTTGGTGGAGAAGAGCCCGATGGGACCCTTCTAAAGTCCCCACTTGGCCTTCTGAAAGGTGACAGTGGATAAGCCTGTGGTCACCTGGGATCCTCTTCTGTGCTCCTGTGTTTCTGCAACTGGGTCACTGTGAGGTGAGGTGAGTTGTGTCTTTTGTTTTTCCCTCTCCAAAGGGATGTGTCGTCCTTGTCTGAGCGAATAGTGAATTCCTTGTCTGGGGGTGTCATTGAATCCATCTCTTTCCATTAGCCTCCGGAGGTGGCGGAGTACCAGGGCAGATGCCACACAACGTCTTCAGTTCTGGAAAAGTCTGAGCTGCCCTTTTTATCTATGTATTTCTCTTAAAGGAAGTTACATTTATAGCTGCGGTGCTCGACTGCTCTGCCCGCTCCCAGCCTGCTCGAACATTGTCCAGTGTGCATGCTTATCTCCCAGCGGAAGCACGTTGTGGAGATGAGACATTCATTACGATTTCGTGAGCTGAGAAGGTAAAGTCGCCCCTGCAAGCTAAGGGGCGCTGTGATCCTCTTCTGCTCTGCTTGCCGAAAAATCTCTTTCTGCCCTGGAATAGTGGCCTGGAGCCCTTTAAATGAAAAACAGTTGTGAAACTGGCAGCAATTTAGGACTTTTGCCAGCACATGAATCTGCGAGCAGCAGGGCCTCAGGGATGTAGGCCATGCGTCTGCAAACAGGCCTGGTTTGTGTCCTGGACTTTGCCCACACCAGGCCTTTGGTCCAGGGCTTCTTGTCTCTCTCAGGGGAACGTGGGCTCTTTTTGGGTGTATCCTGACCTCCGGTCTGACTCAACTTCCGGCCTTGCTTGACTTCCTGGGGTCCTAGGGTTTGTCCCAGAACCAGGGTCTGGTTTTCTCAGTATTCTCAGGCCACCAATGGGAGCACCCAGGCACTGGCCGAAACTTCTAATTTCAGAGTGACCAGGAGGAGAATAGACAGTGATGCAGCCACCAAAGAGGTCTTTGCAGACAATGTGAATCCAAGCCTGGTAAACCAAACCCAAGTTTTATAGAAGACATTTTTTTTGTTAGTTTCAAGAGAAGACAGTGGAAATGTCTGACTATAAAATAGTGAGCTGAGGACCAGCCAGTAAAATCCCTTTTCTGTGTTTATGGCCTGGTTACTTCTAAGCCAGGAACCACTCTGTTACTTTCCAATGGGGCTTAGCTCAAATGGACTTCGCCAGAGAGCTGAGTGGAGGGTGAGTGTGCCTTGCAGGGAGGCTGAGAGTCAAAACCAGTTTTTTTTTTTTTCCCCTGAGAAAAGTTTTCCTGGTACATGTTCCCTTGCAATTCAGCCATCCAGTGTGGGATGCTTCTTGTGTAGTCCTCAAATATCCTAAAGTAGCCAGGTGTGGTAATGCATGCCTGTGATCCCAGGGCTCAAGAGGCTGAGGCAGGAGGATCGAGAGTTCAAAGCCAGCCTCAGCAACTTAGTGAGACCCTAAGCAACTTGGTGAGACCCTGTCTCAAAATAAAAAAAATATATATATAAAAAGGTCTGTGGATGTGGCTCAGTGGTTAAGCACCCCTGGGTTCAATCCCCAGTACACACCTTCCCTGTCCCCCACCCCCAATATATATGTTAAACTATTTGGCATCTTAAATTGAAAAGGGAAATCTACCTATAAGGATAAGGAGGACTGAGGAGTCAAGATTCATAAAATCACTTTTGGGAGAAAAAGAACACAAACTTTAAAGTATACTTGTTTTCTTAATCAATTTCAGTGATATTCAACAGGTGATCTTGACAAATGTTGATTGATGATCTCCTGTGTGTGGTGGCAGGAAACAGGTAGGTGAGTGTGGACGGACCAGTTCACTGAAGACATCGGATACAAGATTAAGGAATTTGTGAGGTCTCTTATAAACAGTGAAAGTTGTCCAGCAAGGGAGTGGCCTGAGCAGAGTTATATTTTAGACAGGCCATTTCCAAATGATCTTTCCAGATATTTCTTGACTATCTACTGTGTACTGGGTTGTTTTATTTCATTTTTTCACCTTCTAAATCCTCATAGAATTCTAAGAATTCGTGATTACAATTAACTAGACCTGTCCTCATCTTACTGATGGGCAATCTGAGGCTCAGGGAAGTTGAGACCTTTGCCCAAGTTCACATAGATTGCAAGTGGTAGAGCTAGGATTCAAACTCAAGTCTAACTGGCTCACAAGCCCCTGCCTTTAACTATTCTAGAGCAAACTCAGTGTAGACATTGTTTCATTGAGGGGTAAGCAAGTGTCCTGAAAAAACACTTTTGTATGGAAGGGGAAGACATCTGGATTTGAGATCGTGAGACTCAGAGGTTGGGGTTGCCAGATTTAGCAAATAAAAAGACAGGATGTCCAGTTAAGTTAGAAAAGTCTCCCGAATGAATTTTTGTAAAATTAAAAATAGCCGAATATAGGACACTTAAGACATCCTGACAAGATAAATAAGCTGCCAGGACAAAACCATCAGCGACAGGGCATGTCCTGTATCTGTAGGTTGCCCAGCTACTCCACCTCTCAAGAGCCCTGGGTCTGCCACACCATGGCGATATGACCTTGGGCAGACCCCTTTTTTAGCCCAGCCCTCCTAGATTGCAAGATGTGGACTGTGGAAAGCAATACCTTCACCTTTCAGTTATTATAGGATTAACTGAGATGATATAAAAATGCCCAAGAGACCGTGAGGCATCTAGTAGGTGCTCAATAAATGCTTCATGGGTGAACTACGCAATTTCCTTTTTTTTTTTTTTTTTTTTTTCAGAAAAAGCTTTTTTTTTTTTTTTTTTAAATTCAGAAGAACACTTAACTCCTATTGAGTATTTTATTCATCAAAGGACTTGGCCTTTTTCTTCATGAAAAGATATTTTTTAATGGGGGTCAGTTTTTGATGTTTTGTGTAGCCTGTATTTAAAAACACCAGCCATTTCCTCTGATGATTAAGTTGCTACATGAGGGGAAAAAAAAAAAAAATCAAAACAACAGGGCAAGAGAAACAATGCCCATTATATTATCTTCGAGCCTTTATTATGTAGGTACTAAATGTGAACTCAGAGGTCGTCACACTTGGAAAATATTTCCATCTGTAGAGCTCCGTTCTCCATTCTGCTGGTTCAATTAAGCCTGAGAATTTAAATTATCTCTCTAACTCTAAAAATATGTATAGAGACTTCTGAAAGTGGAAACTACTTCGGGGCTTAGAGGAAATTCTGTGGGAGTGAAGGCGCTCACCGCTCTCAGGCCAGCCAGCTGACCCTCCCGGACGGTGTGGAAAGACCATAGAAATCAAATCAAATCAAGTCAAAATAGACAGCCTTTCTCTCAAGAAGTGCATTTGGAGAAGACACCAAGGGACAGGCGAGTCGTGTGTGAAAAACACACGCTCAGTGGGAAACATATTTGTCTAAAAACATTACATTAAAAACTTCTTAGAGTGACAGCATTTCTTCCTTTCCTTCTTTCGCTTCCAGTTCATTCTTATCTGAATTCTGTCAGCTTTCAAACTGACATTTTCCGGTTCTGATCTTTTCTCAGATAGTCAAGTGGGATTTTTTTTTTTTTTTTTTTTTTTTTTTGCATTGGGTTGATGCAAACAGCCAACCAGCCTACAGAGAAACGTCAAGGACAGTATGGCGTCCTAATCTCTGACCCCGCTGCCCTCTCGTAAACCAGCTATTGACATTGAACTTACAAAAGCTGCAATGCTGAGATGAGATAATGTTTTGGAGGAAAAGAGAAAAGGGCTGAGCGGGGAGAGGCAGGGGCTGGGGGGGTCTTCGGAAGTAAATGTGTTCCTAGGCTGTGGGTCAAACTTCAGGCTTTTAAATTTCAGTGGTGCTTAAAGGATCCAGGAAGGAAAACAGGCCTCACCTTTTATTTATTTAATTTATTAAAAAGACGTTTCTTGGGGTGTTGGATATTGAACCCAGGACCTCATGCGTGCTAGGCAAGTGCTTCACCACTGAGCCACATCCCCAGCCTTAGACTTGATCTGTTAGACCAGAACCAGGGTAGGCGAGTCTCTTTGGATGAGAGCTATTCCTACTCTTTGGATGACCCTGGGAATGCAAGGTTGTGATGTTTTCATGACTCTTGGTGTAGAAAATGGTTGTATGGTCTCTATGTGGGAGCCACTGAGTTGCTTTTCACCTCTTTTGTGGTGGTGTGACAGAGTTGGACTTTAACAGGAATTTTTGGAATTTTTAACAGGAATATCTAAAGTGACTCTCTCCCATCATTTCAAAATGGGGAAGGCGAAGGAACATCTCCTGCTCTGTTTTGATCCCCTTCTTCTCTGGCTCCTGTTAACTTTACGTTCTGTTTACCTTCATGCCGGGACTCCCCCACCTGAAATTGTGCATTTGACTTGCTTCTTCCCTGGCTGGGAAAAGCGGTAAAGAGAGGAATCATTTTCTCACAAGAAGGGCACTATACTATTGGGAAGCCATCTGTCCTTATTTTCATATCACTTGGTCCTGTATGTTCTAGAATAAAGTCCTAGCATCTCTGAACATGTTTCCTCCATTTTGCTGCTGGTTGGAGATGTGGTTCAGTGACTGTGACTGAACAGAAGGACAGAAGGAAACTGGGGAGAGAAAAGCTTGGGTCCCCTAGGTGAGGCCTATTTGGGTTCACAATGAATCCCCAAACACCTGGTTTCTCTCTTCTTTCCTTATGGCTATTTACAGAAAGGACAGTGCCCAGATGCTTCCGAAAGGCAGTGTGTTTACTCTGCTTAACCAAAAAGAGAAAAGGTGTTTTCTAGAAGATTCTGGTTTCTTCGAGATCGAGCACAGGGGAGTCCAAACCTTTCCAGGCATGCCAAAGGCCAGTGAGTGGCTATGGGAATTCTAATCACATGATCATCATTTCAGAGGGCTGGACAGATGCTGCAGTCTCTGCTTCCTGTATGTTCATTGCTTGAGACACTTGAAATGAAGCCTGACAGCACTAACAAATGTACTACAGGGAATGAGCCTGCACTGGGCCCCAGGGAATGATCTAGAAGACTTAATAGGTCTTTTCCATCTTTAATTTCGATGGTTCTAAATATGCTGGCTGCTTATAAAGCAGCAGATTGATTTTCAGGCAGACTGGTTGGTTCTGAAAGCACTCAGTGGGGAGGATTAGGCTGCGTGTAGCCCTACCCCTTGACCCTTGCTTCGGTAGGTACCCGATTTCTGAGAGTGACTCGGCCTCCTCCCTGTGACAGACAGCAGATGAGTCAAGGGTTGTCCTGGGCTTCCTCCTTGAGCTTGCTAGCCGGGTTCTATGGTTCCTGTGCCCTGGGGACGCTCCCACCTGGGAAAGCGCACGGATGAGCCAGGAAGGTGGTGGGTGATGTCAGTGGGCTCTGAAGGGAGCCACACGTTCAGGGTCAGTGGTGAGGCTGCCCAGCTCAGTGCCTCTGGCTTCTTCATCAGATGAGGCAAGAGTCATGACCACAGCCAGCTGAGGGCCTGAGGTCGAGATCTCACCTTCAAGAAGGCACCTGTGACCTCCATGGAAGTCGCTGACCTTGTGCCATGGTGCTGTCCCTATTATACAGCTGGCAAATTCATTTTGGAGATGGCCGTTTGGGGAAAAACTTGCTGTTTTTCTTTTGGTAATTGTTCCCATTGGCTTCCCCCACCCCCACCCCCACCATGACGCAAAGAAACAATTAGAGGCAATAAAAATGACACGGGGACACTGCGAGACAGGGGACAGGCCCTAGGAGTTTCCAAGCTTTCTTTCAGCTCACACGTAGATTGCCTTTTTCTGGACAAGGGAAATAAGGACAGTCTCAGTTTTTCCATCCATAAAACAGGGATCTTAATTATTGCTTGCATCACAAAAAATGTTATAAGAACGAACTAAGGTTTTTACAGAGATCTGGAGATGAACTATTATATAAGTGCAAAGGAGCTTTCATATAGTTAAAAGTACATGATTATGTATCCATAAACATTGTCACCTGGCTCATGAAGTACTCTCTCTCTCTCTCTCGTTTTAGACTTAATATAAATATTCTCCAGCTTAAAAAAAAAAAAGAAGGGGACCCGGGTATCTGTCCACATTGCAGTCTCCATTCCCAGGGTGAAATACTCAGAAAAGCTACCTGTGGCTGCTAAAATGTGGGATCGGCAGCATGCTTTGAACAGTTGCATCCAGATTTAAGCCGCCAGTTCCCAGAGAATCAAACTCCAAGGTCACTCACCAAACCAGTACTTCGGGTTGAGAAGGGTTATGCGGGAGAGAGAGCAGTAGGGACCCGAGGAAGCGGAGGCCCCAGGAGATGAAGACCATGGGGAGAGGGGCTGGAGGGCTTTTCCCTTGTGAATCATCTGAATTTGAGTCACTGGCCAGACGAAGGGTGCCAGTGGACTGGAGCCCCGTTTTTAGTTTGCCAGCCCCTAAAAGAGAGCCAGGCCCGTGGAGGGGAGGCATCTTGCCTTCCTCATGGCTGTTTGGTGGCTCTGCCCAGCCTGCATGCTACAGTCAGAGGTGCGGGCTGGGCAGGACTCCTCCCACCAACGCAGTTGTATCAGGATTCTTCAAGCTTCATATGTAACCCCTCTTAAAAACCCGAAAATGAAACAAGACATATTTCCGAGGTTGTCAGCAGGTAGATCCACTGGTCTGTGGTAAGTAATCTCTCTGGGAAGAAGTTTTGGCTCTGATGTCTGTGTTGAACGTTCCGTGGCTCCCCCGGCTGCCCTGGCGCAGGCCAGTTTGCTGGGCGAGGAGGCGGTGATGATATTGCTTCTAACAACCAGACTGAAGCATAGCCTCAGGCTGTCTTGCAAAGCCCCCTCCAAACAGCCTCTAATTAATTTTTATCCTGCCATCCCAAAGAGTCCCGGGGGTCCAGCAACCCAACAACAAAAACCCTCATCAAGTCATTTGGAGGAAGCTTTGACGTAACACTTGCAGATTTTAGATCTCCAAAAGAGAAATCGCTGCAGAAAAATACTAAAGAAACCTCCTTCCTTTTAGTCCCTCCCACCCCACTTGATTCCTGTGCCCCCCTCCCCCCAGCTTCTCCTCTTTTCTTTCGCAGTGGCTGTAAATCAGATCTTTCTCTGACTCTCTCCCACCCACACCTCTTTCAGAGAGAACCCTGGAGCTATATATTTTTTGCTCCTGGAGGAGAGACCCAAATTCTCTGGGGCCTGGGGCCAGGTCCCTGTGAGGGGCTGCCCTGGGGATCCCAGAGGCTCTAGAAATGCAGGAAGGGGAGAAGCCTATGGCCTGTCTGGCTTGGAGCCTGGCAGAGCCAGGCCTCCTGTGCTGGGAGGACACTCTCCAGTAGACATAACTTCCTCGGAAGGTTCCGCAAAGAGGAATCTTACCCACAGAGCACATCAAAGGGGGCGGCCTCCTGGGCCTCCTTTTCTGTGGAAGCAGCCCTGTCGGTTGTCAGTGACAGGGGGTCCGTGAAGAATCCCCCCAAGCCCCCATTCCAGTTGTTCTCCTTCTTATTCCCAGGGGATTTGGAGAGGGTGCACCCTTCCCTGGCACTGGCACACCCGGCTGGCACACTCCCTGTCCTGGCTGCAGCTCCAGGCATCTTGCTCCCTGGGTTCAGGCCTCCCTTGATCTGCTCCCCAAACACCTCACCCCACCTTTCAGCGCCCTGGCAACCCCTCTGTGTCAATTCAGGCGGCTTCTCTTAGAATCTTGGAGTAGATTCCAATGTAGCAAGAGCGGCAGATTGAAATGATGCGTTTGGAGGTCCTGAAACCCAAACCACCCGGCGCCCGGGCTTCCTGGGATTTCAGGACAGAAAGATTGAGTGACTGCTCCCTTCCCGGGAACCCAGCAGAGGAGACTGATCCACTGCCAGCGGCGCGGGTGTTAAGTTCACAATTGCCGGGGGCCAAAGAAATTTGCTTGGGACCTGCTTGACTCCATACCTCCTGAGAAATGGGGTCATTGTTTCTAATGAACTTGAGCAGTCTGGCTCCTTTAAAAGAGTTAATCACAGAATCACAGGCCTAGAAAAGACTTCTTTGAGGGCTCTCTGAACCAGGTCCAAGGAGTGAGAGCTGATCCTATTTTTGAAGACGCCCCTGGAGCCCCACTCGAGTGACTAATGGCTGGTAATTGTCCTCTTTAATTCTAACCTCATGCGCTGGTGCTTTAAACAGCAGACTTCCGTTTGCACTGGCCTCAGAGAAGGTAGAGAGCGCTGCTCATCCTATGAACGGGGCCACTCATTTCCTCCTCCTGGGCTTTTTCCTGTCTCCTTGGATGGAAGTATAGCCCAGTGGTGGAGAGTTAATGTGGGGAGTTATACACAACCGGGGCTGAAGTTTGTATTTTGAAACTTAACTAACTATGCTACCAGGTCTCAGCTTCCCTGTGTGTGAAATTAGAAGAGTGAACAGCTGTTTTGAAGATGAGAGCAGATGATGGAGACCAAGTGCTTTGCGTCCATTCAGGATGTGGCCTGTGATGGATCCACAACTAAAAAAACAACCCCTGCAGAGGAGCTGGAGGCATAGGGAGGAATTCTTGCTCATTCTTCGTTAAGGCCAGGTGATATTGATGGCTGAGGCAGCAAGGAGCAGTGGAGAGAGAACTGGTCCAGGGGCCCTGGGACCCAGGTACTACAGGTGACTGCAATAGCCCAGCCCCATGACCCTCACTTGGTTATCAGTCAGCTTTTGCCACTATTACAAAATACCTGATGTGGGCTACTTATGAAGAAAAGGAGGTTTAGTTTGTTCACAGTTTGAGAGATTCAAGAGCAGGTGGCCTCAGTGGTTTGGCCTCAGATGAGGGCTTTGGGTGTTGGCACACCCAGAGCAAAGAGGACAGAAGGGACCGGGCTTGTTCCTTTCACAACAACCATCTCACAAGAACTACCAAGGGCTGCAGGAGAACAACTTCACACCTCCAATGACCTAAGGACCTTCTATGAGACTCCGCCTCTTAAAAGTCCCACCACCTCCCCATAGTGCCACCTTGGAGATCAAGGCTTCAATCACAGTGGGTCCTTGGGAGACACAACCTCCACCTAACCACAGCATTTGGGAAGGCACAGTCTCTGCAGGTCTCAGTTATCCAGTCTGTAGAACAATCTCCATCCTGTCCTCCTTGCAGAGAAACAGGGGACATGAGATGAAAGGAGAGATAAGCAGATAAGTGTGTACCTGAAGGTTGAAGACCAACTAACACCCTCTGACCCCAGGCACTGCCTACTGCACTGGCTCCCAGGAGCACCTTGGAATGGGGCTGGTATATTCTAAGAGTGAGGGCAAGGATGAGGTCACGTTCAGGTTTATTTTCTTACTGATTGTTTTACTGTTCAAATTTCCTTTGGCACTCTTTTCTGTTTTGTTCTGAAAGGGATAGTTCCTTACTGGGAGTCCTCTTCAATTGAGAGGCAGGACGATCATGGACAAAATGTTGGTCAGACCCAGAGTCTCTGGGGCCAGACCCCAGCTATGTTCTAATTCCTCTCTTTGGGAAGCTGTTTGCTCTGTCTCAGCATCCTCATCTGCACAATTGGGGATAATACAGTCCCCATACGATGAGGACTAAATGAACACACTCTGTGGGCTTTGAATGGTGCCCAGCCACACAGTGAACACTCAGTAAATATTGAGTATTATCATTACTGATCAACTTATCCTGGCCTCAGGCAGTGAGAATGCATGACCAAAAGATTTCTGATTCAGCTCTGAAAGATATCACTAAATCAAGATCCTGTTATCCAGTGGGTTTTCGTGCTTCTAGAGACCATGGCTGGGTGGAAGAAATAATTGATGTTACGGATTCTGCAGGGATGTTAATCTGCTCCAGATTTTACATCTGTTTTCAACCCATTTGTGAAATTATTGGGGTCTACAGACCCTTGATGGGAAACTTCTGTCTTATTGCTTTTTAATTACTAGCTCACCAGCACCTCCAAGCACAGCTTTTGGCTCTCTAAGTACAGAGACTTTGATTGTGGTTACCATCAAATGGAAGTCCACAAAGGAAAGAAAATGTGTGATGTAACTGAACCCAAACTGGATCTATGATTCTTTCTTGAGTGCTGTGCCTTCCATGTACACCATTGTGATCTTTCACATCCAATGGACCCTGCTCTGAGAGAACCTTGAGGAAACTTTCTCTCTGCCTCTATTCCCATAGGAGCTGCATAGATAAGGGTCACTTTGTTAAGAATTCCCATTTCTGGAGAAATGGAAGGTCAAAGTTGTGAACCTCAGTTAACAGTGAAAGTTGCCTTATTTCAAGTCATATGAAGAACACTCTTTAAGTATGGTGTTTACAGACTAGGGTTTGGAAGAACTTAAACTTAAAAACAAATAATAGCAAATATACCCTTCGATATGATCATCCACTGGATGACTTCATTGCAATTTGGTAGAAATTAAGGGTTGGACTCATAAGAGTTTAATTTTCAGGTCAGACAGAAGCATATTTCAAGTCTTCCAATACACCTACTCAACGAATTCCACCTTTTGTGCATCCTTGATTTATTTCTCTACTTCTGTACCATTGGGTTTGCAAAATTAATTTGCTGCATAGAATACCTTAAATCACTTTTCTACCAAACCATGGGTATGCTTGGGAGAGAAAGAGAGGAGGAACTCCCTGATTTTTCTTTCAAGGACTGATAAGGAAAAACCTGGTTGAAGGTATAGACAAAAATCAAAGTAATTTTACTATGTTATTATTTTCTTTTCTTAGGGAAAGATATACCTGTTTTAAAAAGTATGCAGAAGATATCGCAAAATTTAGTTGTTTCTTTGCTATTATATCCAGTTAAAGGGGGTAGAAAGAGGATGAGGAAATATAAATAAAAGGGAATTGGGAATGGTACGGGGTGCAGGAGAGAGTAAGAGACCATCTTATCAGCCTGGGAGGAAAGGGGAGGACATGGAAGGAATATTTTTGGGTAAGGCAGTTGCACTAACGGTGAGGAGAGGGAAGAGGATGTGGGAGTCACTAGTTACACTTTTTTTGTACATGTATGTTTTTGTATCTCCCTCATGACCCAACATACATACCTTGTACATGTTAGGTACTCAATAAATCAATGAAACAGAAACAAAGAGAATGTATAAAATATAGAAGCTTTGAAATGAATATTGACTTAGAAATGTATTTATCTAGGCTATGGTCTTACCATTATTATCAATTGCCATCTGTTTCCCTTGAAACACTGTGTGTGTGAGTGTTAAATGTTTCTACAGATCTTCATCTGCTTTAATCCCAGGCTTCAGAAGCTCTACCCCAAAATGAGATAAGTAGAGCTTCCTGCTTGGGGTGGTGGTTGGTGTGGGGGTGAGGGGATTATTCCTAAGATTATAATGGGAGTTAAGCAGTCCCTGTGGGCCTGGGATCCCCTGTGGACCTGGGTCCACAGCTTCCCAACCTAACTGGGGACCATGATAGAGCCTTCTGATGACATATCTGTAGATTATTGACAACAGCTTCAGTTTCCTCTTTGGGAAATATTTTCTGAATTGAGAAATGAAAACCTCAAGAGCTGAGAAAGAAAGAAGACATTCTTCTTCTTTTTTTTTCTTTTTTTCTTTCTTTTTTTCCTTTATCAACGCTCAACAGAAGCGTCAATCCTACAAGAAAAAAAGTGTTACCCTTGACCGATAGAATCAGACATTAGTAGAACATCTGAACTGGAATACCATGTAGCTTTTGAATGAAAACATTCCATATTTGGATGACTGGTCTGTACACCCTTATAATTACATTTAGCCCAAAGTAATGGATTGATATGTGTAGGTGGTCCTTAAAAAGTATCATTTACTGGAAAAAGGTTTAGAAAGGACGCTACCCCTCTATTTCAGTGGCATTTGAAATAACTGCAAGCGGTCACATGTCATGAACGACAGGCCCTGAGTGACATTCTTTGCATAAACAGGGAGTCAAGAACCTTGGGATGGTAGGTTTTCTGGAGGGCAATGGAGGAGGACACTGGCATTAGTATGGTGCCCCCTAGTGTTCCGTGATGGTAGCACGACTTGGAATCACACCAGCACCCTGGCCTAAGTAGGGCCTCCCCACAATCTTCTGATTGAAGGAGTTATGGCCCATCATAATTGTTTACGTCTTTAAAACCATCACGTTAAACGAAACCCTCTTCAACTTTAATGCATTTTTCCTGCACAATATCCATTTCCAACCCCTGCCGAATAGGATTGAGTCTTGACATTGTTTTTTCTTATAATGTGTGGCCTCCTGTCTAAGCATTTCAAAGATCAAGATGTATCAATTCATTACTGTGGTTGCAATGTCATAAACAATGGATAATGGCATCAATGGATGAATTGTTGGAGGAGGTGGGGATGGCTGTGCTCCTGGTCCAGGAGTCTGGCTGGCAGGAATTTGCTCCCAGCACATCAAGGAGAGAACGGCAGGCGAATGGGACGTGACGAGCGTCACTAGTGCTGTGCCTGTCATCGGGTGGAGTTTTCGTCTTGGAACCCAAGACTAGACTTCACAGCACATGATGCACACAGAGGAAGTAACTGGTGACACACGGGAACAAAAGGAGATGAGGAAAAGTCAACGCGACCGGCTAATTCCAGTTGCCAAGACCACCTCCCTGTTACTTATCTGGATATTTCAGAGAAGAGTGTTTTTGGGGATTCGAATCATATAGACTCCTATGAAATATGCCCCATGCCTTAATGTTGTATATTCAGGCTGCCACAGCCTGAGGGTTGAGAACAATAATTAAAACTGGTCTGTTAATTATCAGGAAAACATTCTTGACATAGAACACATGGGCTGGCAGTTGGTTCAAATCCCAGTGCTCTCCAGTGGCTGGTTAGGGCCCTGGCCTACCAGGTATAAAGGATTCTTCCTGTCAGTGTCAGTAAAGGGGAAGAAGATAAGTACCGGAGCCTACTCAATGTTCTAAGACTCAAGTCACCATATCACAAAGACTGCAATTCTTTTAATCACCCACACAGCAATGGTTATTTTCTTCCCTTCCATGTATTGTTATTTTTAAAGTTTCAACCCCCATAGCTGGAGATACCAGCTAACCCAAAAGAGAGCTTGGAACAGTTCTCTGGTCTTCATTGGTCTATTGAGAAACAAAGATCAGAAGTGCGTGCATGTGTGTGTGTGTGTGTGTGTGTGTGTGTGTGTGCGAGAGAGAGAGAGAGAGAGAGAGAGAGAGAGAGAGAGAGAGAGAGAGGGAGAGAATGGAAGCAAATGTAATTCTCTCATCTTGGACTTTTAGGCGACATCTCTATGACTATCTTTTGATCCAGACCTCTAGGTTTGGTTAGTGGTTACTCCTTCCCAACAGAAGCCTCCTTAATACTCCAGATGGGCAGGTGGGGGGTGAAGGCCATTGCTTATCATTGGAAAGGGCAGAGAGGAAGGGAGACCTTTGTTCAGAAGCAGAGGGAGGCAGGTCACCCTAATGCTACTGAACTGGATTCCTCCCTTCCATCTAATTCTTTGTTATCTTCAAACACTCCACAAGATCTCCTTTTTATAAAAATCAGTTCTGCCATCTCCAAACAAATTAGGAACATCACAAGCATGGGTAGGTTGTAATTTCAAATAAAAGAAAAAGATACCAAAAGGTTTAATTATCAGCTCAGAGACTCTCAACTTAATGAATCTTCTGTTTGACTATTGGGCTTGGGTGAGCATGTGTCGACATTCAGCCAGCACCTATCTGGAATCATCCATGAATAGATGGGAGCCACTGGGAACTGATGCCAAGGTTCAGCCACACCAGTGCATACTTGGGGAATGTTGCTAACACCTGATTAGAAAGATGAAGATGGTCCATGTAGGCAATGCGTAGTGTCCCTTAGAGTTTGGAGGAAATGGGGTGTATGTGAGCATCCAGGGTACAAAGCACAGAAAACCAGCCAAGGGGACTCCCACAGTGCGGAAAGAAATGCCCACACTTAATGCTTTCCTGGAATAAAAATGTGTAATTTAAATAAAGCTGTAGTGCCAAGAAGTCCCCAGTCCCTTATGCTCCTGTGGCACAATGGAGAGTCACTACCGCTATGTCTGCCAAAAGCTTCTTATTTCCAAGGAAGCCCGTTTTATAGAAACACATCAGAACATCTTCTTTTACCTTTTGACAAAATGAAACTGCATCCTTGGGAGTTTCCCACCCATTGCTCTCTTGGCTACTTCGCTCCAGTACTATTTCATTACTTATTGATTTTCCAACGCCTCTCTGCATGGCTGTAATTTACACAGGTCCTCACAGCCCTTAGCAATTCTTAACACCTCCAGGTAAGATCACTGAGTCCACCAGAGAGAGCCGGCCACTGGCTTCTCTGGAATGATGAAAAATTGGCAAATCTCATCGCTCAAGCAAATACCTGGGGGAAGCCACAGTGGATGTGAAGGAACATCACAAGTTGACACTACAGCAGGAGGACAGGCGAGGCTGACTGCAGTGGGGAAGCTGTCACGGGCCTGGTGTGGCACATGGCCACACAACCTTCGCTTTGGCAATGATGCTGCCAGTGCTTTGCATGTTGACAGCACTAAGGAAAAAAAAAAAAAAAAAAAAAAAAGTCTACGAAATCAGCCTAAAGCTGGATTTATTATGATCTTTCCAAAAACGAATTGCCAGCTTCTCAATGTGTGAAATGTTTGCCTCGGTAATAGAGGTTCCACTCAGAGAAAGATGGAAGTAAAAGAATGTGTCGGTGGAATGGAAAAAAATAGAAAAAAAGATAAATATCTTCAGGAGAGGTCTTGTTTGGGTGAAACACACCAGTGTTATAAAGAGGGCCAAGAAAAAAAAAAACATTTTTTTTTTCCCTGAAAGGACAGAATTTAGATTCATAGTCATAAATCACATTTCATTGGTAGATTTCTGAAGACTTACATCCAGACTATTACTTTGTTTTAAAAAGTTTATAATTATAAGATGGATTCCTTTTTTTGTGGGGCAGGGGAGAGAAGTGGGTACTAAGTTGTGGTCAGATAAAGGGTGGGAAATTCTAGGGGTCCCTGCTCCATAGGGTGACTGCAGGGAGCGACTGTGTATCTCAAAAGGTCGGAAGGATTTTGAATGGTTTTGCCATGAAGAAGTGATAAATTTTTGAGGAGACAGATATGTTGAGCCTGATTACACAATGTACTGAGACATTGCATGGTATTCCATGAATATGTACAACTTTTATGATTTAGGTATTGGTTTAAAAAATAAATTTAATCAAAAAAATTAAAACTGTTATTCAGCTATTTTATCAAATATTTCTAGAGAATATGTATGTATATGTGTACACACACACACACACACACACATATATATATTTGTTTTATCCATAACATCCCTCTATAAATTTTTCTTTTATATGGAGTTGTGGTGAGAATGTGATCAATAAATTCAGAGGAAAAACTGAATATTATTAAATAATCATAGGGAAAAGAATGTGATGCATTTTCATCGAAAGATAGGGTTGAATTCACTCTTTGCTTTTTAAAAACGGCATTGAATGAAGGATCCCTTGGAGGAGTGTATTTTACATTGGCCTTGTGGGGAAGCCATGGTCAGAAAAAAAACAACCTGATAAATGTCAGACTGTTCGTGCAGTATCATGTGGCTTACCTAACTCCGTGACCTGAAAACCATTTCTAGATGGTTCCAAAACAATCAACCTAACCAATCCACACAGTTATAGAATTTTTTTTTTTTTTTTTTTTTTTTTTTTTTTTTACTATCTAAGTGTGTTTAGGAAGTATCTGGGTCAACTATTTTTTAATTTGTTGAAATCAGTGAAAACAATCCGATCAAAAGGGTTTTATTTGGCATTGGAAGATTAAAAAGCAAACCCCAAATTCTTGGTGACAATTTGCCTTTTGACTATAACCCATGACATATATTACAATTACTTATCATCTGCCCTTCGCTGACTTGCCACCTGATTTTCCAGGAAGTGTGGTGGATGGCGTTCCCCCTGCTCTGCTCCTGTCTCCTACTTTTGGAACTTGCACTGGAGATTTCTTCACCAGGGAGGCAACACTCAGATGATTTGGTTTGAATGGGGCAGATCCTACTCCTGACTCTAGGTTGACCCAAACCTGGCCACATGGTCACTGTACCACCCTGTCCACAGTTAAGGACCCAAACTGGGAACAGGAGAACCAAAGCCAGGATTTTGGCTAAAACCCTTGGCCATGGGGCCCCTCTCCCCTCAGGAGCTTGTGCTGCTTGGGTGTGAGCTTGGAGCTGCCAGGGGCCATTATAAGAACCTGGAGGGCCTGGAAATGAGGCAGACATGGAGGCCAACAGAGCCAAGGTGGGGTGGGGAGAGTTGAGGAGAGAGCCAGATGTTATTGTTGGAGCTGTTGAATCCAGCTGAGCCTGAAGCCACCTACCCCAGGTATTTTAGTATATGTATAAATACATTCTCACTTTTACTTAAGCTAATGTGAATTTGGTTCTAGTTTGTTTCAACCCAGAGAGCCCTGACTCATGAGGGCCATTTTGTCTCTGAATGGTCTGAGTGTTTCAAATTGATTTCCTTTTGTTCTGAAATAAGTCTGGAATATTTAGGCAGGTTCACAGAATTAAAAGGAATTTAATGATTTTGTCGTCCACCTGAAAAGAAAATTCTGCTAAAACATCTAAGGCTTGACCCTGTAACTGACTTGGTATGAGAAACCTACTCCAAGAGAAAGAAAAGAGATGTGGAAAAAGAATCTTACAAATGAGAAAGGAGAGGAAGTGTTACTATTTTTGTTTGTTTCAGGTCGTACTGAATTATACGAAATCTCCTTAAGGATGGGAGGTGTGTCTCATCAGCATGTACAATATTAAGCAAAGATCTGGGTGCATAGCAGGCACTTGTTAGGCTAAACTTATTAGAAAGAATTGCTGTCAGGTATTAATGCTTATTATATATTAAAAAATGAAAGGTACTTATGGCATGCCATATTTCTGAGGAATTTATGCAATCTAAAAATGATCAGACTGTTCTCCTACGATTGACAAAATTCCCAGAAAACTCCCAGGTCATAAATCAGCAGGAAGAGTCTTCTTTTTCTGTGACTCATAGGATCACTGTCTACAAAAAGGCATTTGAACGCAAAGATCACTCTGAAGCTGCTGAGCCGACCATCATGCCTTACCTCAGACGATGTGAAAGAATACTACTCTTGTTAGAATTCACAGATGTGGCCAAAATCTGGGTTCGACCCAGGATTTCTTAGCCCTTGGAATTCTCTCGAATGAACATCATTAAAAGAATGCGTTCATTTGGAACCAACTATCTCTTAGGTATTTATTTCCTAACCATCTTTTTTTCTGACACTCACTGTTGGTCAAAATATGAAGCCAATCAAAAGCCACATGGAAGAGAAATCTGAAGCCCGAGAAGAAAATATGAACAGTACCCAGGGCAAATGGCTCAAAGAGTTTCTCTGCTAAGGCAGCCCAGCCATATGGCCAGTTTGGCCCAGAGTCAAAATAAAGGTCATAAAACCATCGCTATGGCAGGCGAAGATGTGCGGGCTCTGGAGGAGAATGATTGTACTGTGACGCTGAGAAGCAGGCCAGCCAGATGGTGCAGAGGGACCCAGACAGGAATTCCACAGCAGGAGGAAGGACCTCGGCCCGTTTTACCTTCCCAGACTCCTCTCTCCGCTGCCCTCTCTTCTGTCCACACTGGACTGCTTGTGGGTCTTCTTTCATGTAATGTGTTTTCACATCTCCGTGCCTTTGATGACACGGGTCCTTCTGTCTGGAATGGTCACCTTCTTCGCTCTCCTTCACCCCCATCAAAGTCCTGCGCGTCCCGCCCACTCTTCTGTGCTTTCATCCCCAGCCCTCCCGCACACTCTCAACTACTCGGGGTGCCATCAGCCTCCTACCCCCTCCCCTAGTTTCTTTTTTTTTGGCCTCCATGCCTTGACATAGCTTGTTTTCCTTTTTCTTCCCCCTCTTCTTCCCTCTGGATCTTCTCAACCTCATTTTGTAATCGTCTCCTCCTGAAAGCCTTCCCTCACCTCTCATTCCATCCAGAAGACCCTCCTCCATACTCCTCGAGCCTGCTGGGGCCTACTTCATCAGTGCCACTTCTCTGGCCAGCAGTCATTGAGTGACGGGCACTTGCATCTCTTCCGTGTGCCTGGAGTGACCTTGGGGCCCAAGACTATACACCCACTAACTTTGTATTCCTATCAGTGCCTGGTGCTCAGCAGGAAGGGTGCTTGGACAGACAGATGGCTGGCAGGAAGGAAGTGTGACCTAATCCTTCCAGGTCCTGCTCTCATTCACTTCCTCTGGAAAGTTCCAAGACCCATCCAGTCCCCTTGCAATTTACATATTTACATGATTCAAAAAAAAGAAAACCTCACAGTTCGATTTGCATTATTGAACTCTTTCCTTAGACAGAGTGGAAGCTTCTTTGAGGTCAGGATTCAAGGCTTCTTCATCTTTAAAGCTCTAAAGATACCTCATCCATAGTGGGTGCCTGTTTGTTCTTGTTCCATAAATATTGAAGGAAATTTACATGGTACTATGTGAAAGCTATTTAAACAAATCCTGAACTAGAGAGTGGAATCTTCTTAGCTTTGGATATTAAGTATACTTAATCTTCCATGCATGGTGGTGAACACCTGTAAATCCAGCAACTCAGGAGGCTGAGGTAGGAGGATTGCAAGTTTGAGGCCAGCCTCAGCAACTTAGTGAGACTCTGTCTCAAAATAAAAAAAATTAATAGGACTGGGGATGTAGCTTAGTGCTAAAGTGCTCCTGGGTCCAATCCCCAGTACCAAAAAAGCTGAAAAAAACAAAAACAAAAACAAAACAAAAGCAACCCCCCAAACAGTGCTGATTTGTGAAGACTTAGCTGCAGGATGGGAAGGGCGTAGGGCTGTTCTCAGCAGCAACGCTTGCTGACACCTGTGGCACTTATGGACCATAGGACACTGTGCTAGGCACCTATGAACGTCAAACCACTTTTCACTAGTGCTGGTTGGTACCTGAGTGTGATGTCCATTTGAGTCAGGGACAACATCTGTAACTCAGGAGGGAAGGAGGAGCCAGTGAGTTTCCGACTTGTAGAGAAAGACTGAGATTGGGTGGACTTGTTCCGACTCAGCAGAGTTTCATCAGTTTTTCTTTGCCCACACTTGAGTATTTTCAACTCAAATTATTTTAAAGTCCATGAACCTGTCTTTTTGCAACTTGAGTTGAAAATATTCCTCTCTGAATTTCAAGATGTTTTCAATAAATAAACAGCAAGTTTTTAGATGGGAAAGAAGGACAACTTGGTCCCCCCCCTCCCCCGCCGCCTATTGTGTGGTATCCTAATAGCAAGGGCCACCGTGGCCCAAAGGATGGGTGTGGATCCTGTAGTTATTTGAAGGTTGAATTAATTTTTCTTCTCCTTTTTTGCTCCTGGGGAATGAACCCAGGGGTGGCTTACCACTGAGCTACATCCCCAGACCCTTTTAAAATTTTCCATTTTGAGACAGATCCTCACCAAGTTGCTGAGGTTGGCTGAGGTTGGCCTTGAGCTTGATCGTCCTACCTCAGCCTCAGAAGTGGTTGGGATTACAGGTGTGCATCCCCGCACCTGGCACTGCTTCCCTCACTTTGAAGAGGTTGACAGCACTGTAAAAGAAGGTAGGCAACTGGCACGGTCAGACCGTTAGTAAATGGAGGAGTTAGGGTTAGAATCCAGGTTTGTTTGAATCTGTATTAACCATTGACTTAAAGGGGAGCCTGGTCTTACTGCTATGCAAATGCTTTATGACTTCAGAAAAGAGATTTCTTCCTGGGCTGCAGTGTTTATCATCATAGGGGAAGAATTAATACATGCAATAATGAATCTGGGCCTGGCAGAGAGTCTAAGACTGGAGGTGACTCTGATCTATGGTCCAGACCATTCTTTTGACTTGAGGGCTATTCAATCCCAAAATATAGGCATACAATGTGATTTCAGAGGCCTCTCGAGAAAGGGTGCATCTGACCCACCTTGTGATCTCACAGGGTTGTTACCAGGAATAACTAATAAAAAAGCCTAGGACGTGTCCAAGTGCCACAGTGACAGATGTGACTACACATAAATTAGTCTTGCAGAAAGCTACTTGCCTGGGGTCATCATAAATTTCTGATGGTGTAACACAAGACTGATTGTATTTACTTTTGCTCTCTGTCGGGTGGAGGAGTATGATAGGCCAGTAAAACGATTTAGTTGGCTGGTAAATTATCTGCAAGATTGATTAGGAATAGGAAGTGAGCAATTGGCAAATTGTCAATGCACAGAAAAGAATCCCCAATAATGAGGCCCACAGATTAAGTTAATTTAACACAGGGGTACCATTTGCGAAAGATGTTGTTTCATTGAACTCTTGTGATATTATTTGGACTGAACGACTGTGTCTGTGTGTGTGTGTGTGCGTGTGTGTGTGTGTGTGTGTGTGATGCAGACAGGTAACATGGTGCTCATGGTGGCTCTCAATTCAAGATTAGGAAAGCAGTAAAGACAATACACAGGGGACAGCAGTTCTTACTGCTCATCATTCTGAAAGAGATCATTTTGTGGAAATTAGAAAGAAAACATCAGCCATGTAATAAATTACTCTGAGTAGCCCAAGAATTGGAAGCTGGCTGCTATTGTTCCCTCTTCTCATAAATGATGTGCCTAGATTAGACCATCACTCTAACATGATTATGTATGCAAATGATGCAGACAGTTATACAATTTACAATTTGGCTGAAATTGTTAAAGAACTGGCAAATGGACTTTGACAAATTGCAATTTGAGATTTTAAAAATGAACTTTTATCGCCGAGCAAGGCAACAACTGATGCTCAGCTGTGCTTATGTAAATTCCTCAAGCAACCTACAATAGAGATGCGGCGGATGCACGCTCCACCACGTTTTTAAAACAAGCATCAACTCTTCACCCTGGTTGGGAAATGGATTACTCAAACATCGCTCTGGTTGAATCAAATATTGGATTAATAGGGAATTACCATATATGCCACACATGGATTACTAATTTTAAAATAATTAGACTACAACAAAATACATTTAATTTAATATTTCTTTGATGAGTCAGAGGGCACTTCAAGATCTTGCTGTGCCCCAGGTCATCATTATGAACCACTATTGATACGGGGAGAGGCTTGGGAGGTAGTTAATGAAGAGATCTGGTCAACAGAACACAGGAAAACAGGGAGTCTGCTGTTTTTAGACATTTATGTCAGGGTGTTTCCCTTTCAATTTTGATTTCTTCATATCCCGAGGGATGCTTAGAGTTCACTGTCCTTTCTTGTCCAGGCCAGAGCTTGGTTACGTCATAGGAGGATATCTTGAGGTTTTTCCATTCACTGATTCTTACTGGCAGCTGTAGTTCTCTCCTTTATTATCATATATTGAGTACTTTAAAAATTAAATGTATTTCCCACAATTCTCCTTCCTACCTTTCTCTTGCTGCCGTACACATGGCTGCTATCTCAAGGTACATGTGGCAAGCTTTCTGCAACCACAGGCTCTGCATCTGTGAGCTCAAGCAACCACAGATTTTAAAAATGTGTGTGTTTATATATTTAGTGTCTGTACTGAGCATGCACAGACTTTCCTCTTGTCATTATTCCATAAACAATACAGTATAACAAGTATTTGCACAGCATTTACATTATACTAGTCATCCTAAGTCATGATTTCAAGTATGCAGGAAGATATTAAAATTATACAGGAAGATATACAGGAAGTTATTTAGAGTGTACAGGAAAAAAAGTTATATTCAACTAGTACACTATTTTATATGAGAGGTTTAAATATCCTCAGATTTTGGTATCTGCAGGGTTGGGGCCTAGAACCAATCCCCGGTAGATCCCGAAAAAGGATGTAAAAACACAATGCTTAAAATGTATCTATTTGCACAGAATTGTAAAAAGAGAATTAGACATGGTCTATTTTTTCCTGGGTTCTATTTCCTCAAATATGTTGGTGTTTATATACAGAGAAAGGTTGAGAACAATCAAGAAACTTAAACCTAAAGGAGAGCCAGTAAGGCTCACAGGTTCAGTGCTTAGCCAACATGATTGACAGGTTTAGGGCTTCCTAACCAAGTAAATAGGACCAATTTCAAGTTTACTCTTCTGTTACTGCTCTTTTTTTGAAGTATAAGTTATTCACTTTCCTCTTAAATTACAGGGCACAAAATTAGACTGTAGTAGGGTGTTTACCAGCAGAGGGTATAATGAGAAGGTTACTTGTGGTTTCAACATTTTGTATTTCTTGCCAGAAATATTTCTAACAGTGACTAGTTAGTTCATTTGGTTAGCAAATAAGTAATAATGAAGCCAAAAGAGTGAGTTCAGTACCCTTGTGGTCCAGTTGGCTACACTGGTTTCAAAACTACTGACTGGATATCAAAGTTTGACGCCAATATGAATCAGCCATCTTGAAGATAAAAGTGACTCGTTACAGAGGCAAAGCCAGTGGCTGGCAAATGATAATTGGGAAAACAGTTTCAACATCAGTAAATACCAAAAGTCATGCAAATTGAAACAGGGTACCATTTAGTTTATTAAGTTAGTTTGGAAAACAGGAGAGAAGAGGTTAAGGAAAGGAGACAGTGGACAGGAGACAAAAAGAGAGAACCCAATTCTGGCACGGGGAGGTGAAACAGCCACTCAAGCACGCAGGTAGGAGTGTCAATTGGGACAACCTTTTGGAAACCAATTTGGCAATAAAAGAAGCAAAGGCATGGCCGTGCCCTTTGTCTCAATAGCTCTACTGGGAGGAATGTGTCCTCTGCCACGGCAGAGATGCGTTTTATGTCATCGGTGGCGTGGACGTGCGACAGAAGCCGCTGAGGGCAAACTGGGTGATTCTAGCTTTGAGAAGAAGGGGAGGGAGGAGTGGAGGTAGGAAGGACAGTAGAATGAATCAGACATTATGGCCCACTGTGCATCTATGATCACAAGACCGGTGTGACACTACACCATGTACTCCAGAAGAATGAGAAGCTAGACTCCATTTATGTGTCAGAACCCATTCTACTGTCATGTATAACTACCGAGAACAACAACAACCTAAAACCTCTGGTAGAGAAAAAGAGTTTTATTTGCCCAAAGATGTTCATAACAATATACCAAGGCTATCCAACAGTCTGACTACCAACAGAAGAATTTCCACCCAAATCAATTTCCATTCTGGATGGTGCCTAATTAGTCAATTGATTAATCACATTAATGTGATTGGATTCTTCATGGTTTTCTACACTTTAAAAAATTTAGAAAAATGTACATGTTGATTTTTATCATCAGAAAAAATAAAGTTTAACAAGGCAATTTAAATGAAATGGAACATGTTTATATGACAGTGGTGACATAAGTGGGACTCAATTTTAAAAAATGTAATATGCTTGTTTATAGGCAAAGCTTGCCTAGAAAACAGAATGGAAGTACTGTCGTGCTCAAGGTCCTACACAGGTGCTATGACTGCATGGCGGGCTTATCGGCACCTAAATGGTAGTTTTTTTGTACTTACTTCAAATTGTGTATTACTTTCATAGTCAGAAATAATGGAAATAATTAAGAAGGAAAATGTTATTTTACAAAAAGAAATCTGGATAAGAGCATGTAGATAAAAGGATAAAACTCTTCAGCCAACACTTTCCCAACCAATGGAATGCCAAAGTATCAATAACCCACCTAGAAGGTTAATATCTTTATATTGGAGTTTACCATGAAATTACCTTTTTCGTTGTAAGCAAATTGGTCAGATATTTCCCATATGGTTCAACTGAGTATATGAGAAAACTGTCTAAACTATCTACCTATAAATTACCAGATCACATAATTTTATTTTTACTTTTTTATGATTTTTTCGATTTAAAAATTTTTTTTAGTTGTAGATGGAAATGTCTTTATTTTATTTTTCTGTGGTGCTGAGAATTGAACCCAGTGCCTCACACATGCTAGGCAAGCACTCCACCACTGAGCCACAACCCCAGCCCCTTATTTTTATGTTGACTATTAATGTTGCTCAGAAAAAGTCCAGAATTTTCTGAAGTATCAATTCTCAAACATTTTTGGTCTTGGGGCCTTAGTGTTTGTACTCTGAAAAACCATGAAATATGCCAAAGAACTTTTGTTGGTCTGGTTTATATCTATTAAGAGATTGAATTGGAGAAATTAAAAAAATATATTTTTTAGTACTAGTAAAAATAAAACAATCCATTACATATTAATATAATAAACTTCAATGAAAATAATGATATCTCCCAAAACAAAATAATTTAGTGAGAACAGTGACACTGTCTTAGTCTATGTGTACTGCTGTAACAGAATACCAGAGACTGGGTGATTTATAAAAAAAAAAAAAAAATAGAAATTTATTTTGTGTAATTCTGAAGGCTGAGAGTTCTAAGATCCAGATGGTGATTGGTCTGGTGTCTTGTGTGGGTCTAAGGTGATGTCTTGAATGCTACACCCTTCAGTTGCGGGGAAGGCTCTGCCTTCATAGGGCAGAAGAACAGAATAGAGCTGTGACCCCACTCCCATAGCCTCATTTGTGATGCTGGGATTGAACCCAGGGCCTGGCACATTCTCGGCACCTGCTCTACCATGGAGTCATGCCCCTGGCCCCAATGAGCCCTGTCAGTAGGCACTGACCAATTGATTGAGGGCAGAGTCCTCATCACCTGACCTCTCCCATTAGGCCCCAACTCCCAACTCTGCGGTCTTGGGATTGAGTTTCAACATGCGTTCAGGAGGGGACAAGCACTCAGAGCATACCAAGCATCATTTCACATTTTTCTGTCTCTGTCTGATTTAATAATAAGACAGCTAGGTTTTCAGATCTCCTTCTGCATTCAATCTGTTGCAGTATTATATGTCATGTGCTCTCTGAAAAGCTCCACTGTACGTTGTAAAGGAATGAAGTAAAAAAGCTGAACAATCTCTATTAATATGTAAAATTTTTGGACCTTGGATACCATAGAAAATCCAGGGGTTCCCTAGAGCACACTTTGAGAAATCACTGCTCTAGAGCAACAGGTACATTTCCAGACTTGTGGTTCCCTTAAAAACTATGCATGTTCTCTCTTCTGTAAGAAATGAGCATGCACACATATGTGTACACCCATACCAACAAGTTTATAAATAACTTGAGGGGTTTACTAACACCCTAAAGTCTGTGGATACCCAGATTAAGGACATTCAGGCTGGAAGGAAGGTAAGAAATATTTTGGCCATATTTGCATTTTGAAGTAACCAGGTTAAGACCTTGTTTAGTTAAGGTGCTTGATAGATGCTGTGAAATATAAAAATATATATTCTAGATAGATGCTGTGAAATATAGAAATATAAATTCTAGCAAAAATAGAGAAATATCTAAAATTACCAAAATGCTGAATGAAATTAAATGGTAAATAGCTGTTGGATCTGGTTAGCTCTGCTCTAACACTGACAGAGTAGGGGGAAGGAATGAGCACTAACGCCAGCTTTCACTTCTCCCCCCCTCAAACTTATCTTTGCCAAAGAACATAACTGGCTGCAATTCAAAGACATGTTGAAAAAAAATATAAATATATATTTTGGGGATAAAAAAATCCATTAAATTTTTTGATTGCATTGAGTTGCTTATCAAGGGTGTGTGAATAATGCCAGGAAAAGATACTTTTCTAAAAATCAATAAGTTGAAAGTGCTGTTTTAGGGTTGCTATAGTTGTTGGTTGTGTTTCAGAGTTATTCCTATTGACCTGAATTCAAAAACAAGGTATTGATTTATAAAGTACCTTCAGTAAATAAATGCACATTCTTTCAGCTAACCCTAATAACCTGTAGCATACGGAACAAGGTTTCAGCTCAGCTCAGTAGAGCCTAGCTTGGGGTGTCACAATTAATCCTTTCTAAGAACCACGAGGCTACCTCTATGTGGCTGAACAAACAGAAAGCAGAGAAGAAACCCATGGAAAGAGGAAAGAGGTAGGAACATTTTAGCTTCCTTTTCCAAATATCATTTTGGTTCCTGAGCAGTTGGGAGGCATAGACAACAAGACCAAGCCCGCAAATGAATGAATGATGACGGCTAAATTCTTATGTTATGCCTCTACTTAGCTGTCCTCTTGAGATTGATAAATAGATATTAGCAGAAAGATTTCTCTTTGCTTGACTGTTGGGTTCATTCTAGAGAAAGAGAGGAGGAAGCCCACAGCCCTGGCTTTATATTCAAAGTCCACATCAGGGCAGTGCTGTGAATTGGTTCTGGTCTGTCTCACCCTGCTATTATTTATCAGTCACAAATGTTGGTTGATGGGGACCAGATTGCATTGAAAAAAATTTTTTTCTTTGAAATAATTTTCTACCAATTGCAGCTAAGTTGCCTCTCTGAGGAAGGGGAAACAACCTTGTGAGAGCAAACTTGAGCCAAGTGTGGTAGGGTTTCTAGGTGCTGAGTTTTCTGGACTTTTCTTTCTTTCTTTCTTTTTTTTTTTTTTGCTGGAAAAAGCTTTCTTTTCATTTGGTCCAAGGTTTGGGAGGGTCTCCATGGTGGTTAAAAAGCTGCCTAGTGGTTAGAGGGAGAGGCTCAAGCCAAAGCCCTGATGTCAGGACATGCAGAGGAGCCCCATCTAAGGCCACTGCTCTCCGGCCTTTTCTTGAAGTCAATGCCCAGTAACATTGAGGAGTGGGCATTAAATGGTTATATACCCTTGTTATCAGTTAAGAGAAATTTATGCTTTTTTTCTTTTTTTAAAGCAAAATGTAAGGACAACATAGCAATGAGTAGAAATCAAAGAGGGAACTCTGCCTGTGTGAGTGATGGAGGCAGCGTGCTCCACACCAGGGAGAAAACTCGCTGGAGACTCCTGATGGGCATCCAGAGAGCGGCACCTGGCAAAAGCCTATGCACTCACATTTAAATCCCAAAGGAACTCTTTTCTTTTACAATTGAGTTTTCTAATATTTCGGTCATAATAATTTTATTTCAATAGAGTCAACAGCACCCCAAGTGTGCTTTCTTGGGGTGGTGCGATTCTCCAGTAGGTGCTACAGGGAAGTGTGTTGTGAACCAGGAGCCTTGGGGAGGGGTTGGTGGGAGGGGGGCAGCAATGGGCAGGGGCTCTGGGCCTCACACCTGGCTTCTATCAGGACAGTCCTATTTGATCTGTTTCTATATATTGAGGCTACGGGTAAGATTTTATTAGGGAAAGAATTCTGCTGCTAAAAACAAAGACAATGAAAGGTTGAAAGTCACCAGTCTTGCAGAACTATGTTTAGACTAAAATGGACTCTGAATTCATAATCCTCCTGTATGAATTCTGCAGGTGACTTCTCTCTCTCTTTCTTTCTCCTTTTAAAGTTTCAAGTTATCCTTATTATAGAAGTTAGGCTCATTATAGAAAAAGTATAGAGAAAACAGATAAGCAGAAAGAAAATAAAACCACCAGTCATTCCCTAATCCTGAGATTACCATTGTAAACCTTTGATGACCATTCCAAAAGACTGTTATTTCTATGCATAAATAAATATATGTATATCCTTTTTTCTCTTCCTTTTAAATGAAAATGAGATCAGAAAATCTACCTGTTGTTTTGTCACTTGAATTTTCTTTGTATGTTATATGAGGAACATCTTTCCATGCCAAGGAATGTACCTTTACATCATACTTTTTAAAGGCTGCCTGGGAGGCTGGCGAATAGACTTTATCCATTTCTATCATGCATATAGTTTATCCAGAGCCCTGTGTAAGGTGTTTGTTTTGCTCTGATAAACAAGCCTACTGTGAGGGTCCTAGACAGTTAGACATAGCAGAAATGGTACGCTATGGCATTCTGGTAGAGTGCTGCCAAGTGACAGGTATGTGGCAATATGGAACCTCTCCTATCAGCAGCTGCTCGGTCCCCCACTCCTGTGCCTGTCAGACAGGGCTCTGAGCTGCCTCCAGTGTTTACCCTGATATGCTATAAAAATGGTCTTTTCTTGTGACTCCCCACTGTAAAATTCTTGTAGAGTATTCATGTAGAGCAGGCGTTACAAATATCCCCTTGGCAGCCAGGTCAGCGGACCTTGAATCGCAAAGACACCTTCTACCAGCTGGATTGGGTCAGTGACTTTGTTTTTATGCGCCTTAATTTCCTCATTTCTTAAGTGGAGGAAAAGATCATATCTACTTCATAGTTATTATGTTGTTTAAATAAGTTAATACATGTAAACACTTAGAACAATGTCAGGCACCCCGGAAGTAATAAAAGCGTTAATTATTACTATCCTTGTACTTTTTGACCATTTCAAAGCCGGGATGTTTTTCGGTCTGAGAGGTGGAACATAGACTTTGAAGTCCTGCAGTTCCCAGTCTGTCTGTCTGTCTAGGATGGGGTGGAGTTCCCCAAACGGTGTGATGACGGAGGGATTCTTCTGCCTTCAAGATGGGCCCGAGAGATCAGAACCCCGGGCCTGAAAGCACACAGCCTTCAATTATTCCAACATGATGAACAAAAAGAATCAGTTGTGTGCTCAGGACTTGGGAAAGGTTGGGAAGCCCAGTCCTGAGCTGTGTGCCTTCTTGAGATTTCTCTTTAAGACACCTGGCTCCCACAAATTTTACTTCCCCCTCTCTTCTCTCCCTCAAATCTAACACCAATTACTTTGCAAACAATCACACCTAACCAGACTCCAGGCTTGACCTACATGTGCAGGGAGAAAGAGATCAGTTTTCCATGGTAGTTTTCTTAGGTGACTTCAATAGCATATTGCAATATAATATGATAATTACCACTTTTTAGAGACAGAAAAACAAGTTAATAATGTGCACCTACATATCATGTGACTCTTGTTTTCTAATACTTCATGAGTCCCTGTAGTTTGGGGACACTCCAGAGGTAAATATGTGATATTGGAATTGCATACTGCTAAAACCTGAAAGTATATCTAAAACATTGACGTTTTTGTGAGAAACCATTTTTCTGTCTTTCTTTGGAGTTGCTATTTCTCCTCATCTTTAGGTTTTGAAGTTTATAGTCTTTCCTTTATGGGCCTGGGTCCTATTTTTGCTCTGGTTGAGTGCAGATACATGTATCAAATTCTGGAGGAAAATCCGCTGTCTTCTCAGCTTTCAGAAGATGGCTCTTCTATGCCTTCCATAAGCTCCTGTAGTCTTTGTTCTTTGGTCCAATCTGTAAGCCATCTGTACCCTTTATTATTAAGAACATATTTACTGAGATTTCACAACTGTTTAATAGATATGTATCTTATTACATGTTTGATACACCTCATTAAACATATGACTCAATTGGTATTTATTTAACATTCAGTAAACACAGACCCCTCCGCCTGGATGGGGGCATGGTTAGGGGCAGGACCCCAGCTCGGTATCATATCCCCTTTGTCCTGTAGGAACTGCTCCTGTGCTGCCTAAGGCTTCATCTTTAACCCTTCAACACTCCAGCTCAGATGGGTCGGGCGAAGGATCAAAGTTGGGCTTGAAGTTGCAACTGTTACTTATAGCTCGGGCTGCCACTGGGGCTACCAGGCTGGAAGCTGTCCATCTTCTCCTCCTACCATCTCAGTGCTAAGTGAGGAGTGCGGGACATTCTGCCTTCTCAGACCTACCCAGGCATTTGTGATGTTTTTCAGTGACTTAGCGGGTGGCCTTCAATGCAATTCAATACAAAGGAGGAGAAGTCCAAAAAACTCCCAGATGCTCTCCCAGGCCAAAATGGATGCACCAGAGTCCTGTAAAACAACCTAGATGCATATCAGGATGCTCTTGGAGTCTGTCACTCTGCTTTGCCCTTGGACTTGTCCAACCTTCAAGACCCTTTGGCTCAGGCCCAGACCTATGTGCACCTATCCCAGCTCTTGGAGCTTGCTTCTCATGTGCTAAGGATCCCTTTATTGTTTCCAGAAAATAATGATATACCTGAGTACCAAAGCTAGCACACACAAGGCCTTTCTTTAAATGGAAATTTTCTGGCATGAATTTCTCATCCCTGCTGGCTTCACTTTCTCCTGAAGCAGTTCAGCGCTTCAGAGAAACATCACTTCATTCAAATGTTTCAGTCTTTTTAATTTTTTTCCCCCTCCAGGATCCACAGAGGAGGAAATCCAAAGAACTCACAGCAACTCCTCTGTGAGAAAAGTTTTCCTTTAAGAAGGCCACAGGCTCCGCCAAGCAACTGATCACAGTCTGTGGAAGTGAAGCGTTTTCTGTTGAGGGGGCAGGAGGCAATTTAGTTCTTAGTTCTTTGCCATAAATAACGGATTAAAAAGCTTAGCCGATGCTATAAATTAAAAATGTGAAACTAATTAGACCAGTCCCATAAAAGCGAAACAATCAATTCATATCCCAAGTATGTGATGTGACAGCATCTACCGGGTATGACAGCTCAAGAGAAGCAGAGGAGACCCAGGAATCCTACCCAAAGCTGTCCTCCAGCCCAGAACCACAGGCCCACTCCTGTGTGGCCAGGCAAAGCAGCAGTAGCTCTGCTGTGTTCTCTACCCATTTTTCATGACAACAGGTCCATCCCTTCTCCACCCCTTCCATGCAGGCCCATTCCTCAAAGGCAAGGCTTGCCCATACCAGCAAGCACAGCTGCACTTTTGCCAATTCAAACCAGATGGGTCTGGAAGGCAGCTGCTGCCAAGGCTATAATTCAACCGGGAATTCCTAAATGTTTCAACCAGCCATTTAATAATGTTCTAGCTGTAGTTTTCTCCCTGTTCTAAATATATGAGTGAGGCCAACTTGCTTGGACCCTGCAGTTTCAGAAGAGTTCTTTGGATTGCTCAATGGATTGTTTCCTTCTGTTTTACACGAACTCAGACTCCACATATCATAAGCCGCCTGTGGTTTCTCCACCCCCAGCTTGTCCTCTCCCTGGTGTGGTGGAATGAATCACTGTTCACAATTCTTCATGCCTGCTGGGTCTGAGAATTATACGTCCACAGCTTTTGTCTTGTGATTTTGTGGTTCTTCCCATTAGAGGGGCAGAGTGTTCCCTCATTGCATTGGCGTGTGGCTCAGCTGCGTGACTTGGCTTGGTTAATGCAGCGTATGTGTGTACGTGTGAGTTTGCTGGTTCTAGACTGCGACCTCAAGAAGCATAGCGTCTTTCTGTATGTACTTTTATTCTTGTACAGTGACTGTTCTGAGAAGGACAGTTGACTTGAACCTATCTTGCAACCTGGAGTCTTGCTCATCTGATCCCAGCTGAGTACAACAGAGCCAAAGTAGGTCTAAAGACACACAGGGGAAAGGAAATGCTTGCTGTTTTAAGATGTGTAGTTTAGGTTTGTTAAATAGCATTACTGTAGCAATGGCCAACTGATGCACTTGCCATCTCAATTATCTTTCCCAAACGGCTATGGAATTGTTAGTCCCTTTCTGTGTGGTTTCTGGCAGTTTTGGGGACAAATCCTAACTCTTTACCATGTTATTCAAGGTCCCTACCAACCCATCTCTAGCTTATGGGTCAGTTTCTCCCCCAAAACATCCCCAACTGAATTGATTTCCCTTCTGTGGGTTTCCAGAGCACTCTGGTGATCTACTGCTTCAGAACTTCTCATACTGGATATGCCTAGTATGATACCTGCCTCCCTCAAAAGACTGGAGTCCAGAGTCAAGAGTCTGTTCATCTTTGGAGTCTCAGCACCAGACTTCGATAAACAGACTGAATGTACCTAGTCATGATTATGGCCTGCCCCAGTTTGACAGGAAACACTTATAGACCGTTGAACCACCACAGGCTCTAATATTATCTGAGTGCTTTCAAAAAAGCGTGCCAATTCCCGAGTTTCCTAGTTTGGGAGGCTTGGTTTACACAATGACCTAAGTTTCAGTAGGAGACAGAGGTGCAAATATCAGTGAAGGTCATAAAAATATGTTGGGAAGCCAGGCCACAGCCCACTCAAGTTCTCCCCCGGGATTTCAGCCTGATCCTTGCTCTAATGTTGACCCATGGCCACTGCCCAAATAGAGGGAGCAGAAATCAGGCTGGAGCTTGATGTTCCCCGTTGATTTGGTCACAGTTTTGCCCGTAATAATGTTGCTGTTTTCCCCTGTGCTGTGACTGTTGTAGACGAGTCAGAAGGAGCAGGCTGTAACCCTCCGGTGGATCAATGGTATCGATCCTCAAGGCTCCGTGTCATTTCCAGGGGATTTGCTAAAGAAGCTACTTATGTTCCTTTTTCATTTTCACCAACTCATTACCAGCTGCTGCGGCCTTCAAGCGTCGCGGCAACACCTGGAGGAGTGGGACATGACCGTCGGATTTGAGTGCAGACACCTTCCTTCGAAATTAAACACAGGACAACGTGCGACTCACCCAAACCTGAGCTGAATGAGGAAGTCAGGTCACACTGGCCCACAGGGGTTTGGTATTTTTTGTTTTGTTTTAAAAAGGGCAGCCTGGCCCTACACTAAGCAATTGATCCCCTGGCTTAACTTTTAAATTAAGACCATTGTAAATTTGGGAACTTGAGAAGACATAGAGAGGACACCCATAATACTTTGCAAATGTCAAGTGCCTCTCGATGTTGGTTACTTTTCAAAGGTAGCTAGGTTACAATGTACCCTGGTAATGAAAAAACCCCCGTCAGGCCCACTCCACGGGGTTTCAGTCAATATACATAATATTATTGGGCTTTGCAAGGATTAAAGGTTGTTTCTCTCACAGTCTCACAATAGGGCTATTTTTTTCCTTCTTCTGAAGGCATAAAAGAAGTCTCCCTGTTTACAGAGGAGCCCAGGACATTTTGGGGCCCCAAAGATGGTCCAGACTTCCCATTGCATACTCCCCCCTGCTGGTGGCTTTGTGGCCAACCTTAAGGAAAAAAAAATCTAATTCTTTTAACCTACGAATGACAGGACTTAAAAAAAAAAATGATTAGTGTTTTATATTGTCCAAAAGCCATTTCTAGAGTGCAAAAATTTATGATTACTTCCAGATTTATTCTGAGAGAGAAAGCTTTCATGTCAGGCTATCCTTCCCCACCAGCCTGGATGGTCTGTGGACTATTCCATATTTAGCGTAGTTATGGAACTACTCATCTTGAGGAATAGAATTCCCAGATTGCAGCAAAATATGTGGTGTGACCTCATCCAGATTTATACATGTCAGGAGGCTAGAGATAGCATGCCAGAAATTCTGTAGTGTGTCATAACCATACCTAAGCAGGAAAGGGAATACTTGGTAGCTTTGGTACATAATTAAAAGCAATTTTAATTTTAAAATCTCATGGCAGAGATGTGGTGATTTGGATGAGGAAATATGGGATTATGGAGAATAATCTTTAGCTGCTGAAGAGATGACCCAACAAATTCTTTTCCACATTTCTATGGTGCACAGAGCTTTCTCAGAACTGGTTTGATTTTTATAAGAAAAAATGATAGGAAATACCTGTGAAGGTTACCACTTTGAGGTGTATAATTCAGTGGCATTAAGTACATTCACAACTTTGTGCTACTATCACTGTCTAATTCCAGTGTTCTTATGACCCCAAACAGAAACCTCATGCCAATTAGGGGAGTCACTGTCCATTTCCTTCCCTCCCTCCTCCTCACCCCAGCTCCTCAAACCACATCTGCCATTTTGCATTTATGGATTTGCCTAGTCAGGAGATTTCATGTACATGTGGCGATTTGTGTCTGGCTTCATTCACTTAACACAATGTCTTCAAGGTTCATTCACGTCGTAGCATGAATTGCTTTTTATGACTGCCTCTGCACTGGCCTTGATCAGGAATGTAGGTTGGTGAGAGCTGAAGATGGCTTCCTCCAGGTGGTAGGGTCCCAGGAAAATAGACAAGATTTCTTTTGGAAAATAAGTTTTGGGGAAAGCTAGGCAAAGTGTAAGTCAATTAAGAAAAACAAAAAACAACGTTTTGTTTTCCACTGACAAATAAATGGTAGAAATGCTAGGTTAAAGTTGAATAGCTCTTGGTATATAGGCCTTCGTGGAGCCTGTAATATACCAGAATGTGTGCTAAACCTCCAAAAGGCCAGGCAGAGTATGCAGTATTTTCTAAAGGTGTTTGACCATGGGATCCTTTAGTGCTGCTGTGTTCATTTAGTAGCTTTTGTGTTACATGAAGACATCCAATCGAGAGGGCTAGTGGGAACTCAAATGTATGTTCCTTGCCCTCTGCTTGCCAAGCCTAGTCTGTGGGGTTATGGTCACTGAGGTTACAATTCTATTTATTTATTTATTTATTTATTTATTTTTGAGAGTTTTTCTGGCAAGATTGTTTTCAATTTCTCAGTCTTCACATGAATGCTCTGCAGAATGTTGTGGTGGAGCTCTGGGGGTGGATGTGTGTGTGTGTGTGTGTGTGTGTGTGTGTGTGTGTGTGTGTGGTAGAGGACAGGGAGGACAGGGAGGTGTGCTCAGGGGACTGTAGTGCTCTAGGCAACTGTAGGAATATCCTTTTGGGGCAAACTCTGGACCTAGGGAAGAGCTCTGTCACAGGGGCAAGGGAACCCAAGGGCTGACCTCTAGGGTACTGCATCAGGGAATTCATTAGGGATGAAGAGTTTTGGAAAGCATAGCAGAGCCCTATTGCAATAGAGCTACCATATTTGAATTTCTGCACTTGACTTGCTTCTGAACTCCCTAGAATATCTAGCTTGAGTATGGGCTTTCCTCCTTGGTCAGGGGTTAAGGCTTGGCAAGTTCAGGATAAAGTTTTGGGAAACCAGAGACGGGAAGGAGCTGATGAATTTCAAAAGATGCAATAATACTGCTAAGGCCCAAGAACTGAGTCATCAGTAGGATGGTGAGGTTAGGAGCCCTCAGGGAGAACTTGAATTGTATATTGAACTGGACACACCTATTAACTCTCATCTTGCTGCTTTCCCTGTTCAGAGGTCAGTGATATTCAAAATGAACAGAACATCAGAGCTCTAAGGGATTATGAGATTTTTTTTTCTGAATCAACTCAGGATGATTAAATTATTTTTATATTGTCTTAGTTTTGATTTTATATTCAGATTCTCTGAAAACTGTTACTCCATTTGGGATGCTCCTAAGAGGAAAATTTGGCTAATTATAACATCCCAATCTATGGCCATAATCATAATGGCAAACAGGGTTTACTAAATAAACATCCTTCTAGAGTTACAAAATTGGTAGCATATTATGATTGCTATAAATAAAAGCAATTCTATATGTCTGGTTGCTGTGTCATGCTTTGTTTTATATATATATATATATATATATATATATATATGATGTTTTTATTATGTGTGTATGTATATATGTGTATATATATATATGTATATGATTTTTTTTTTTTTGCTTAGAAAATTTAAGTGTGCCCAATTGTAGAAAATTGGGAAAAGACAAATAGAAAATAAAAAATATTGTGAGATTTCTAAGCATAGTTACAATTTTGGTGTATATATTTTAAATACCTTTATGTATAAGTATATATTTTATTTTTATAGATTATTTACATGAGTATACATTTAATTTTAATTTTTTTTTTTTTTTTTTTTGGTAATAGAGACTGAATTCAGAGGCACTGAGTCACATACCTAGCCCTAAATTTTGTATTTTGAAATACGGTCTTGCTAAGTTGCTTAGGTCCTCATTAAGTTGCTGAGGCTGCCCTCCAACTTGTGATCCTCCTGCCTTAGCCTCCCATGTCACTGGGATTACAGGCATGCACCACTGAGCCCAGCCATTTTATTTTTAAAAGATGTATATCTTTACATTTAAAAATAAAGTTGAGATTTCCTTTCTATATTATTGTGTAACTTGTTTTAAAAATTTGCTTATCAATGTATTATATGTATTTTTCCTGTCTTTAAATATCACTTCAAAACATGAAGTTCGCACAGTAAATTATTATATGAAGTTACCACATTTTATTTAGTATGTTTTCTATTGTTGGATATTTAGATTATTTAAAAAATTTCTCCATTAACCATAACTCAATGATAAAGTTTATCTTTTAAACATCTCTTGTTTTTCAGAAGCTTCTTACCTCTTTTTCTTGTACTTTTGTAACACTATGAACCCTGAAGTAATCACTATTGGTTATAATTATTTCCCAAAGATGAATAAGAAGTTTATTAGGTGTGAATACTCTCTCCTCACATCGAGTCATATACCAAGATCAATAAGGCAAAATTACATATATAAAGTGCTTGGATTTACCACTTTTTCTTATATAAAAAGATTTGTTTTCACTGATGACATAATTATCTATGTAGACAGTACAAAAGAACCAGCAAAAAACTTACTAGAACTAATAAGTGATTGCAGCAAGGTTGCAGGATACAAGGGTATTATACAAGAGTCAATCACTTTCCTATATACCAGTAATGAACAACTTGAATTTGAAATTAAAAACACAATACCATTTACATTAGCACCACCAAAAATGAAGTATATAGGTAGAAATCTAACAAAATATGTACAGGAACTATATGAGAAAACTTAGATGAAAAAAATCAAAGAAGATCTAAATAAATGGAGAGATATTCCATCTTCATGGATAGGAAGATTCAGTATTGTTAGGATGTCAGTTCTTCCCCAATTGATTTATAGATTCAATGAAATCTCAATCAAAATTCCAGCAATATATTTTGTGGTTATTGGAAAACTTATTGCAAGATTTATATAGAGATACAAAGGACCCTGAATAGTCAACATAATATTAAAAGAGAAGAACAAAGTTGGAGGATGGAAACGACCTGACTTTAAAAGACTTACTATAAAGCTAGAGTAATCAAGACGGTGTGCTACTGATAAAAAGGTTGACAAATGGAAAGGTGAAACAGAGCAGAGAGCACAACAACAGATCCACATTAAATATAGTCAACTGATCTTTGACAAAGGAACAAAGGCACTATGGTGGAGAAAATGTCTTTAAAAAAATAGTGATAGAATGATTGGACATTCAATGAAAATATGAATCCAGACATGAACCTCATGCCCTTCACAACAACTCAAAATGTATCATAGTCCTAAATGTAAAAAACAAATTATAAAATTCTTAGAAGATAACATAGGAGAAAATCTAGATGACCTTGGGTTTGGTGATGACTCTTCAGATTTAACATGAAAGTCATGTTCCATAAGAAAAAGAATTGATAAGATGAACTTGATTAAAATTTAAAAAATCTTATCTGTGAAAGACACTGTCAAGAGGATGAAAAGACAAGTCACAAACTGGGAGAAGATATTGCAAAAGATAAAACAGATAAAGATTTGTTCAAAAATATATAAAGGACTCTTAAAACTTGGCCAAAAAAAGCAAGCAATCTAATTAAGAAATGTACCAAGGATCTTAATGGACACCTAACCAAAGAAGATATGCAGATGGCAAAGTAGTATATGAGAAGATGTTTCACATCATATGTTATTAGGGAAACACAAATTAAAACATCAGTGAGTTTCCACTACACACCTATGTGAGTGGCCAAAATCCAGAACACCTTCAACAATCAAATGAAATTTTGGTGAGGATGTGGGCAATAGGAGTAATCATTCACTTCTGGTAGGAACACAAAATGGCCAGCCATTTGGGAAGGAAGACAGTTGGCCAGTTTCTTAAAAAACTAACTCTATTCTTCCATACAACCCAGCAGTCATACTCTTGGTTGTTTACTCAAATGAGTAGAAAACATGTTTACATGAAACCCACACCCAGATGTAGAAGTTTTATTCATAATTGCCAAAAATTTGCCAGCAAACAAGATGTCTTTCAGTAGGTAAATGGATAAACCGTGGTACATCCAGATAATGGAATATTATTCAGTGCTGAAAATGAACTTTGAAATCATGAAAAGACATGGGTGAACCTTAAATGCACGTGATTAAGTCAAAGAAGTCAATCTGAGTGGTTATATGTTGTATGATTCCAATTATATGACATTCTGGAAAAGAAAAAAACTAAGACAGAAAAGATCAGTGGTTCTTAGGCATTAGAGGGGAGGGAGAGATGAAGAGACAGAATGTAGATGATTTATAGGTCAGTGAAACTACTGTATACAAAACTATAACAGTAGATACATGTCATTATAAATTTGTTTAAACACATGGAATATACAATACCAAGAGTGAACCCTAATGTAAATTAAAGTCCTTGGGTGATATTGATATGTTAAGATTGGTTCATTGATTGTAAGAAATGTACACACTCTGGCATGGGATGGTGATAATGGGGGAAGCTATGGACATGTGGGGATAGAGGGCATATGGGAATTCTCTATCACATGCTCAATTTTGCTCTGAACCTAAAGCTGGTCTAAAAAATTAAGTCTACTTTAAAAGGTAGATTTAGCCACCACAGTATATACACAAAATAGCCTGAAGATTTTCTTGTTCAAACAAGTCACACTGTGAGGACCTCTTCTCTGTGTGGTTTCATTAATATGCTTGCTGAGGAACTTTCTGAGGACCACTTTGGAGAGCAGATGGAGCTCTCCTAATAGGACACCCCAAATCAAACAAGCAAATGTTCCCCAAGTGTCATTTCCAAGCACCTGCTGCCATCTTTCTTGGTGTGGCCTGTGAAGGAAGAGAGCTTTTGCAGAAACCTGGACAAAATTCGAGAGGCTATACCCACCACCTAGAATTGCCAAAAACAGGTCTCCCATTTTCTTTTGAATGTAGGTCTATGAGTGGAAGTCCGAATGTTTGTTTCAACCACATGGACAAAAATAATGGCATAACAGAGAGTTAGCACAAACTAAAAGAGGGGAGTAGCTTCACATGTATGCAGATAGCCTTCTAGGATCTTCTGCTTGTAAAGTCTGAAGGTGGAGGTAGATAAATCGTGGAATACTCTAATTTGGAGATTTTTCTTCTTTAAGCTTAAACTGCCCCTTTTCTTACGTGTTAATCATCTGACTATTACCTTCAGGGTCTCACTCTATCCCTGTGCCACCCTCACCTTCACTGTGACCATTTTTATTTTAATGACCTTGAACTTCTATCTAAATAGTTTCAACCTCATCCTTAGAGGCAACATCCATGAAATCATGAGCTTATGCACTGGTTATAGGTATTTGAACATAAAGTTAAAACTGAGCCATTACTAGTGTACAGCCAGACATCATCTTTCACATGCCATGGATATGCATCACCCACTCAAGAAAGTATTGGTTTTAGGAAAATTCTTTATGGACAAAATGACTGTCCACAATAGAGAGTAAACATTTGAGGCTTGTTTTTCTGAACAGCCTCATAGGCTATGAGTGAAGCCAAATTTTAAAAGATTTGAGTAGATATCTGTAGGTCGGAACCACAACAAACTGTCCCGTTAGTTCGAGGATTTTACTAGGACTCCCTGATGTCAGGACCCGTTATGTTCTGCATGGTAGGCTTTCAGCATGGGTTGAATGTTGACTCGTGGGTTCTTGTTCTGACCCAAGATGGCATTATTTGTTTCTGGATCCTTAACCCAACATCCAATTTGACTACCTGTATTTACAGTCTCTTTCCACTCCTTTTGGAAGTCCTGAGAGAAGTAGACAGCACTCACCCCACACAATCACCTCTGCCCCTAAGCCCCTGAGCAGTCCACCACCTGAGCTGGATCCTTCTTAGGAGCAAGTTGTGCTTGTCCCCAAAACTTTTTATGGAAATTATTCTCGTTAGTGAAATTCATGGCTTAATGAAATAAGACATGACCGGCGGATACCTGAGTGCAGAAAGAGACGTTTCTGTGACAGCTACACCAATTCTGTGGGCACAGGTGACTCACTAAATGTTTCCATGCAAGCAGGATAACTATAACTGAAGGATTCTGTACGCCAGTGGTTTCTGGAATACACTTTGCCTCAAAGAAACAGCGACTGGTAACCATGGACTAGCCATGTGATGGTGGTTCATGCTGAAAGATGGTGTGGAACCCTAAGTAGACTACTCAAAGGACCGACTTTGTCCTTCACCATCTGGTGAAGTGAGAGTATGTATGCTGTTTTAAGTTAAAATGCTTGAAGTTCAGCTTTTTTTAAAAAAGTGCCCCAACTTCAGTGAACTTGTAAAGTTAATCAACCAACCACTGACCCATTACAGGCTTTCTGTGGGCACATGTAATATGCTGTTTTCACTGCTGGGACTGAAATATTAGCTGGACGTGTCTTGGACTTGGACTGTCTCATGAGATGTGAGCTCCCTGAGGACAGAGCCACTATGCTGGGGACACAGAGCACAAGACCGTGCAGCTTCTTCAGTTCTTAGAACTGAACCACAGTGTCTTAGTTTTGCATTTACTTGAATTCCTTCAGGTTGACTGCACTTTCTACTTTGATCCTCATTTTTCTTGATTGCCAAGCAACTCAGAGTGTTTGGGATGAAGAAATGCCTTTCATTAGCGATTCTTTCTTCTGGGATTGGCTGGTCAGCGTGAGGCAGAGGAGGGGACTTCTGGCAGTCTGGGCATGACTGAGGTATGGCTCAGCCAATTAAGTACTTCATACCAGAATATTCCACGAATGCTATAGGATAGTGAAGTAATTCATCACCTATATTTAAAGTTGGATTTACTGATATTTTATGGTATTAGATATTATTCCTATTAACATTTTATGCTGAAATTACAGAATGATTCGTGAGTACTGAATTTTTGATTGCTTTTACACTTGCTGGGACACTATTAAACTTGATTTACGTTAATAGCACTGTAAGAAGATATTAACAATGAAATTTCCAAAAGCACTTAGCATCTCATAATTGGAGTTAAATGACAAAAAAAATGAGGAGATAATAAAGTAAAGAGAGAAAAGGAGAGAGAAAGTTTTGACAATATCCTTTTTAACCTGTGGTTCTTAATAAGATTTTTGCAAGGATTGTTTTAGGTTAGGAAAGAATCAAATCTCCTATCAGGAGAGATGACGCTGATTTATTAAAGGGGTTTTATAATACAGAATAAAGACTGAGCTCCAGGTAGAAAGTATAGAATTTACTGCTTCTAGGAGAGAAAATTTTCTGTCTTCCAGAGTAAGAAGGAAGCTTCAATTACTGCCTGTCCTTCCATGGTGACTAGAAGATATGCTAACATTTTTAAATAAAAATAATCGATTTAGGTGTGTCACTGGGTTACAGAGAGGTAGCCATAGCACATCAAAGCAAAAACAGTAACAATTATTTAGACAAATTTTAGTAAGCACTCTTTACACATAGGCAGGCTCTGTGCTGTGAAATATACGTGTATATATCTCACTTAATCTTCACAATATCCACATTAGTTACTCTTTTTTTTTTTTTTTTGCAGTGCTGGGGATTGAACCCAGGGCCTTTGTGCTTGTGAGACAAGTACTCTACCAACTGAGCTATATCCCCAGCCCTGCATTATTTATTCTTATTACCTCTAGTTTGCAGCTAAAGAAAGTGAGAATCAGAGAAGTCAGTGACAGACAAGAAGTAGCATCAGGATTTGAACTTAGGTAGTCTGGCTCCTGGAAAGATCCCTAGCCGCCACATTCTTTTGGGTCCAACAACTAAGTTATAGGCAGTCTGGTTAATGTCAGAGTCACATTATATATGACTTTCATGGGCCCTGTGTGCTTTTGCCTAAAAAGACCTCTTCCTTCCTAAGAAAATGATTAAGACATATTTTATAACTATTAGTATAAAGGTGAATATGAATGTTAATAGCAATGTTACTATTATGTGTTGAAATATTTTCTTTGACCTTAAAGTTTCTTTTAAAAAATGAGTTTAAAAAAATTAAAACACTTTCCTGGGCCCTAGGTATGAAGTCTATAGTCCCTACTGGAGAATTCAGTCCTGGTTAGCATGATGAGCAAAGCCAAAGCTAGAGTCTGATTTTCTATTACAACAGAATCCAGAAAACCATGAATGGAAATAACACAAGAAAAGAAACCAGGGGGTTTCTGTCTCCTTGTATTTCTGGAGGACAACATGGTCTGGATATACAGTCTGAAATGGTCTTAGATATACAGTCTTCCCTAGATACCAGCAAGGACTTTGTTCTGGAACCTCCTCGGATATGAAAATCTGAGGATGCTCAAGTTGCTTATGCATAATGGTGTAGTTCTTTGAGTATAACTTACATGTATCCTTCTGTAGACTTTAAATCATCCCTAGATTATTTCTAATACCTAATTCACTGTGAAAGCTATATAAAGAGTAGTGACACTGTGTTGTTTAGGGAACAATGACCAAAAGTCTATACCCATTCAGTATAGATGCAGTTTTTCTGGGGGGAGGGTATTTTTGATCTATGGTTGGTTGAATCCATGGATGTAGAACCCTTCGATATAGAAGGCTGACTGTACTTCTAAATCTTTAGTTAACAAACAAACAAACTTGAATCCTTAGCAGATAATACTGCCTACAGACTGACAGAATATTAGATATGGTGAGTGTTGCCAGAGACAAGATCTGCTGCTCAATTAGGATTTCAACTTGGTTGCTGTTTGGGAAACGATTCCTTGAACGTGCGGGAGAAGCCCAATCGTACCACCCACCCTCATCACTCACAGTGACAAACTGGGGTTTCTGTCTTAAACAGAAGTGAGATTCATTCATTCAATTCTTTTCCCAAGCCAGTGGTGCTTTCCTTGACCCATTTTCTTGGGAGCTGAAAAAACCCAAAAACTAGAGGTCACTCTCAGAAGGTACCAAGTCCCAAGCTTTGGCCCAGACTTGAATATATTTTGAGTAAAAATAATGAGGGAAAAATCCATTTTTAGTTCTCAATTTGCTTCTCAATTCCCTTCCTGGATATAGGAGAAGTCCAAATGTGTATAACCACAATACCATTAGGGTTGATATCTGTTTTGCTTTATGATAAAAGTAATCTCAAATTAGTGATGGTTGAACTGAGTCATTTGCATGAAGGTCTCTCAGTGGTAGGTGTAACAATCTGAATGAGACTTATGTGTAGACATATCTAAATTTACCCTTTTCTAAAGACATAGTTTAAAGAGGAAAAGAAATGTACACTTTTATTAAGGAAGGAAAGAGCTCCAGGAACCTAGGGTAAAATATTTTCCTTGTTATTTCTGAACTCATTGAAAATCATATGAAGTTACTGACTTACTTCTTTAGTCTTTCCAACAAGAGAACGGATAGCCACGCATTTAGCATTTATAGAGTTCATTTGGAAATTGGGCATTATTTATCTTAAAAATGATTGAGAATGTGAATCTGGAATTCTGTTAAGATCATAGCTCACAAAAGCACAAAATAAAAACGGATTGGTAATGGGTAAGCAAATGACAGATGATTGAATGGATAGATACATGAATAGATTAATGAATAGATAGAAAAACAGATAGATGGATAATACAGATGAAAGAATTAAGAGAGACACAAATGGATAGACAAGTAGATGACAGATAATAGAAAGATATTCATAGATCAATACATGGTTTGAAAATGGATAGTGAGATGTACATGGATGAATAGATGACTGCGAAGCAGAATAAATAGTTGATATATAAATGAATATAGCTAGATGAATGGACAGATAGATGCTAGAGATTGATGCATGTGAGAGTAAATTTGGAATGAAATTGTAGATAGATGAAAGGGTGCAACAATATCCTGATTGTACCCAACCGCAGTAGAATACCAATGAAGATAATGGCATTTCTCTTCATGGAGATCTTAAAACAGTGTATTTTGGGGGCACATGCACTGGAGGCAGGAAATCAGTTGGTCTTGAGAGCCCTGAAGCTTCAAGATAAATGCTTCAAAGATAAGAAAATATACATAGGCGTGCCATGATCCTGAATTCTCCATAATACTCAATTCTAGCCCATCTGGCCTCTGACACCCCAGAGAACAAGATGTAGATGCAGAGATGGAGGATGAAAGTGACTTCCCTGGGCAGCCTCTCTGCATTCTTCATAGTGCACACACAACACCCTTTTGGCCTCTTTATTTCTGATATTCATATACACCTTCACTGGTAGACCTACTTGGGAAAGCCAGGTGCTGTAATTAATCCATGTCACAGGAAGATGTAGTATCGGCAGAATTTATGAGTGGGTTGGAGCTGCTGTGATGAGTAGCGGCACCTCAGCCTGTGTGATATAAATTCCTTTGTTAATTGGATTGCTGGAGCTAATCAGAAGCCAGAAAGGGAATAAAAAAAAAAAAAAAAAAAAAAAAAAAAATCACTGTTCCTGCTGCCGCTGCTGCTGGCGGCTGATAAAGCGGACAGCTCCTTTCAGGCCAGGGGGTGTTGGAATTGAATCCTCATGTGGAGGTCTTACTCTAGATGGCTATCTCGAAGGTGACACATCCCTTCTGTCACTAGGCCAGGAAGAGATAGATAGGGCAATGGGAGAGATGGTAGAGGGATCCCAAAGAGATTTTTATTACCCAATTGTAAAAACAGGGCGAGTAGGGAGAGATGGAAGGAGCAGAGGCCAAGGTGGGGAAGGTGCTCACCACCCAATGGCCAAGAGGACTGGAAGGTTTTTCTAATGAGAGGTATCGCTCCCTGGGCCCCGTGAGCATGCCCAATGCCACTTTGGACTCTGAGGCCTCTTCTCCACAGATAAGAAGAGCTTGCAGGAGAAAGCCATCCATAGCTTGTCACTTAGCTTATCACACTCTTGTTCCCACTTCCCTGAAGACAGAAGGCCAAAGGGAGGATGCATATCCCATTCGGTACTTGTGTAAATGCATTGTGCAGAGCTCAGGTGACCGGCTCATGCCAAGGGAAGGTAAGGGAGAAGACCAGGTGTGAAATCTTTCACCCTGGCAGAAAACCAGCAGGGCAGAGCCCCTGACAGGGACATTCCATCTGTGCCCACTTGCTACACATTTTGGATGGGGTCGGGACAGAGCAAGTGTGCGTTCATCCTCCACACCTTTCCCATGAGGATCAATGGTTCCTTCCAGTTGAACGCAAGCATTGCCGCTGACCAGGACACTGGGTAGAGACCTCTACGTTGCTTAAGTCTCCACCACTTCTCTGCAGGGGAGAGTGGGTCGTACATTTAGTTTCACGGAGCTGAGTGCCCTGCAGTTCTTATTAAATTCGACTTTTTCTCTCCTGTATTCTTTTTTCCCTGTGATGACCACTTCTTTGCCCCTATTCCTTCCGAAGTCCTCTACATATGCTCAAAGCCCTGCCTCGGAGGTAAATCCTTAGCTTCGATGAGTAGGCGGCAAGCCCCTCTAGCACACAACAAAGACTCTATTTTTTTTTTTTCCTATCTTTTGGGCGACACGATAAAAAATAACCCTGTATTTATGCAAATTGCAAAGTAGCGTGTGATAATGAAAACAAAACAGCGCTGGCCCGCAGCCAAGACATGGCGCTGACGGGGGCTCCCGACCATTTGGCTCTTGATTCTTCGGGGAAAGCAGCTGTAGAGAAATGAGAATACAGAACACCCTCCTCACGCGCGCACACCCTCGGCCGCACGCATTCCGGCACCCGTCGCCTCGGAGCCAGCCCAACTTGGGGATCCAAAGGCGGTTCTGCTTCCGAGCGCCGAGGAGCACGGCAGCGTCGTCCCCCACGAGTCTCCCTGCCCCTGGCTCCTGATCCCCTTTCAGGAATTTACAAACATTTTCCCCAGATCAATATCCGTATTGATTATTCATTGTGAGTGAGTCGTGTGTCTTTGGTGATCCAGCTTGCAGAGGTAGCAGCCAAAGGCTGCTGCAGGGGAAAAAAAAATAACAGAAGGCGACAGGGACCCAGCTCTGGCTGGGTCTGCGGCTGTCGGCAACGTGGAAAGAAGAGGAGGAGAGAAGAGGACTTGGAAAGGAAGGAATGGGCAAGAGTGGAAGAGGAAGAGGGCGCAACAGCAAGAAAAATGAAACCAGGGCTGGACGTCTGGTCCTGGGGATCTCGATGGCTTGGAGGAAACCCCCATCTTGGGTCTGCTGTGACGCACAGATGGCAGTGGACGTCCTCGGCTCTGGGAGTGAAAAGTGACTCACAGTTTTGGTATCTCCTACGTAAGAGCTTTGGGGGGATTCCTTGGCTTGCTGACAGGCAAGGAAGAACGCAGCAGCAGGGAGGTAAAGCCCGATTCCTTCCAACTGCCTTGCGGAGGATGTGCAGTCAGTCCTTGGGTTTGACTTGAACAGCTTGCTGCTCTCCGATGGCACGCAGAGGGAGAATAATTAAAAAGGCCAGCATCACTTACTAAGTGAGTAAACACAAAGCCGTTCCAAACGTGCTCTCCAGCTAATGAGAAGCTGTAATTTCTTATACTTCAAGGCAAAACAAGACAGTGATGTGGCTCAGTGGAGTGTGTGTTCGCGTGGATATGGGGGTGGGAGGTGGTGGCTGGTGATGGAGATAAATCGACTAATTGTTGGCAATGTTTAAAAAAGGGATTACTGGAAAAGACAGTGAAATGATGACAGGAAAACATCTTGGACCACAGCCAAAAAAAAAAAAAAAAAAAAAAAAAATAGAGGCAAATCAAGTCTGCAGCTCCGGGAAAACACCCATGGCTCCGGTGGGAGGCTCCGACAGGGATTGCCTGGAGTTCCCCAGCCGAATATGGAATATAGTGCAGACACCAAAGGACGGGACCCAGGACCACCAGAGTGTCCCGAGGAAGGAGCCATGGCATGCTGGGTTACATGGTTATGTGATACATTGAGGAAAAAACCCCAAACCCAAAACAAACCAAAACAACACAATAAAAACCAACCTGTCCTTTCCTTCTAATTGGAGACTTCTGCTTGCTCAAAATTGCTTCAGTTTATTAAAAGCAACCCCTCAGTGTGCCTTCTGATGCTAGGAGCTGCTGATTCTGTTTGTTTCCAGGAAGCTGCCGCAGTGTTACAGAAATGTACTGGAGGAAGGAGGTTGAGGAAATTCAGTTTTCCATTGGCTGGGCTTTTGGCAAACATGCCAGGTGATCATCTTTGCCATTTGGACTGCCATGTGGGAACTAGTTGGGGATGCCTCTTCTGTTGTCACCCAGCCGTGGCTTGGTGAGTCCAAAACCAACCATGAATAGGACTCTTTTAAATAGTGTTCAAACACACATGACAAAGTGAGGACCCCAAGGAATAAAATGAGCTGGATTTTCCTTCTTTCTGGGTGTTCGGTTAATTAAGCTGTATGGTTCTCTTTCCCATGAGTGGAGTTGAGCGTTTGTGTTTTTTTTTTTTTTTTTTTTTTTTTTTTAGGATTTCTGGAACTGGAAGGTCAAATAGATAAGATATCCTCCTTCTAAATTTTTTTTTTTTTTAATCTTCATGTTGCTTCCTTATTTTGAACTCCCCAATGCATTCCAAGTTTCCCAAGCAGGAGAAACACATCCTGCAGAAATGAGACTTGGAGACCCAAAGGAGGTGGAATTAAGCCAGTTGTGGACGATTCAGGTACCTTATGGTGCATGTCCTCAGCATTCACGGAGACCTGTGCCAGCAGCGTTTGTGTGTGCGTGCGTGGGCATCATGTGGAGCGTGTGCGGCTCTGTGTCTGCGTGTCTCTCTGAGAGGGAGGGAAAGAGTGAAGACGGAGGAGGCTGAATGTTTGGGTTTTTATGTAATTCATGCAGAGCATGTTCGGTGCTGCCAGGCAGACAGCCACCCATCCCTGGACTCTGCGGCTCTGGAGGGCCTGTACGGACCTGATCTGAATGTTAAATGCGGGAGACGAAATTAGCATACTAACCAAGGACGTCAACCCCTCCTCACAATCAGTAAATGGCTGTCTCCTCTCTCTAAAGCCAGCACAGCCATGCACGCCAGCCACTTAACTATGTCCTCTGCCAGGTCCTTTTTTGTGTTTGTTTTTTTGTTTTTGTTTTTTGATGAAAGACTGGAAATTCATTAATGAGGAGGGAAGGAAGGGCTTCAAGGGGTTGTAATGAAAACAAATGATCCTCTTTAAACCTCATGACGGCCAATGCTGGGGCGGGGGTGGCGGGCGTTGCTTTCTGCTCTGGGGCTGGAGAATAGGAAATTCCACAGACAACAGGCCACTTGACGGGAGCCAAAGAACACTGCTTGGAATACTTCTATGTGGCACAGCCCGCCATGACCAGTGTGTCTGTGTTAATAAATCTAGACCGAGCTTTATTTTCCTAACACTGAAAGAGAAGTGTGGTCTACCAGATGTCTTTCCATTCAGGTGCAGGTTATCAGAGTTTCTTGACCTTATGAGGGTAGGAAGAGCATTCTGGAATCTTTTGGTTAATGGCCTCTTGTTTTTGAACTGATACAGAATTTTTCCTTTGGACTATGCGTTAGGCCTTCTGTAAATGCAGTGGTTGCTTTTGTTTTAATCTCTGTCATATAAGAAAGCACACAAAAGAAAAAGATTTGACTTCTACTTCTGTGGAGCCCTGGACTAAAGTTAACAGAATGCTAAGAATTGATAATCAGACTCTCCTCCCCAAGTATTAGGGCTGGTGAAAGTTTACTTCCTTCTTTATTTGAACTGCTTGAACTTCCAGAAACAAACTCCTTTCCTTTAATTGTGCTTTATTGGTTTGGGTTGAAACTAGGGGTTATATACTCTGAAATCTCCAGGGTCCTGTGGGCACCAGCTTGAGGAGGCAATAAGGAGGAGTGGGGCTTGGGGTGACTGGGGGGAATGTCCACCTGGTGTGTGTGTGGGAGCCCTGCTGGTATTGTCTGACCTTCTGAGGTTCCCAGAGGTGATAGACACTGGCATGCTTAAATATAAAACAGAGCAATTTAAAAGCAATCTATGGGTAAAATAAAATACATTTCCAAAGATAGTCCTGGTCTACAGCATGGCAGTTTGTAGTCTTCATTTTAGTCTAAAATATCCAGCACAGGTATTTTTATTAGGTATTTATTGAAAAATGTAGGTACTGCCAATGACTGACAAATATCCTGGAAGAGTGTGTTTCTTCGGAGTAGGAGGGAAAGACATTTAAAACAATGAAGGGGTGGGGAGTGGATTTCTGTATAGACTGCCTGCCCCGGTAGCAGGATGGTGGAACATCAGCTTCCTCTAAGGTAGTGACCTCCACCAGGATTTATTTCCAAAGGGTCATAACTGGAAAGATTAAATATCTATAAAGAAATGAGGTTAGCCTATTTTTTTTCATGGATCTCTCCATCCGTTTTTAAAATGAGTAGAAATTAGGGCTACTTTAACTTTCTTCTTTTTGATTAAAAAATGCCTTCTTCTGTATCCACAGAACTCTCCCTCTCAAGTGGGTAAGAAAACTTAAAAAGAGATAGAGATCCCCAGAAGAGAGAGATCCACCTGCAGTTTGGAAGAAAGTTTTTCCCTGGTGCCTGAAGTCACTGCAACAGAAAAAGACACTCTGGCAAAAGGCAAAGGGCAGCAAGAAGGCCCCTCTTCTCACACGACGACGTCTCACAACCATCCCGGGCTTTCCAGTTTCCAAGGTGTTCTTCACACGTATCATCCTGTTTAATTCTCACTCTGGCCAGTGATACTGGCGAGACAGATAGTATTTGGCTTATTTTACAGACGAGAATACTCAGGCTCCCAGGGAGAACTTGCCTAAGGTTAAAAGCTAGAGAGAGACAGTCCTGGGTGAACCAGGTTTTAATCTGATTCCACTTAATTATTCCCCCTATGCCATCATGAAAGATGTCCTCTTCAGAACTCCTGGCCCAGAGCTTCCTTGGCCCTCCCTCTGACCCCCTCCCTCCCTCACTAGGAGGTTTTTATCAGGTGGTCCATGTCATATGTGCCACGTGCAATTTGCAAAGGCCCCTCAAATCCTATCAGCAGTTAAGAACTGCTGCTGGGTTATGAGTGGCAATTGGAAAAATCCCCCCTTAGCTTCTTGCTCCCCTCATTTGCTTCTATCTCCTTCCTTCCTTGGAGAGTCAAGTTTATCCAAAAGCAGGTCTGTGTTTACTACTTTGCCACTTTTGCATCTTTACCCAAGGCAACCTGTTTCCTCTCCTACCAGTGGCCCGTGAAATGGTGCTTTTCTTCCCTGCATCATTGAATTCTGGTGACCACTCCTTCCTCTCTGAAACTTCCCCTCTGTTGTATCTGGCACCACTGTCTTCTTCCTTCATTTCTGGTTACTTCCCTTCATGTTGCATCTCAGACCTGTGTTCCTTTAAAAAATTTTTTTTTCGTCATACTTTAAATATTAGTGTTCCCAAACAGGGTTCCTGTGGCTTTCTGTTTTTAGTTGTACCACACTGCTTTTTGCAGTGTAAACCATTGGCTTCAATGGCATCCCTAAATCAATCATCAGATTACTATCTCCAACCTAAACCACTCTCCTGAACTCAACCGCAGGTATCTGGCTACCTGCTTTTGCCTCCTTGGGATGGGTCCGTGGAACTTTTTACTGTCTTCCTTCTTCTCTCTTAGTTTATTTCCTTAGTAGCTCTTCCAGCAGCTTGATTGCTCTCTTCCTCCTCTCACATGCCTGTCCCTCCATGCATTCTCTGTGTTACTCTAACTGGTCCACAGAGATTGCAAATGTGGTGACTCTGCTGGCCCTTGTGAGGTCCTCAAGAGAGCTGCACCTTCACACGAGGCCTGCAAAGCTCCTCTGGCTCCAGGCCTTGTCTCTCCCCTGCCATTTCTCTTGGGACTCTTCCATCTTGCACTCTGTGTCCCATGCTGTGGGATGCCCACAACTCTCTCATGCCTATGTAGATCCTGGTTCCTGGAACGGTCAATTCTACTTGCTTCACTGGCTAGTTCCTCTCCACCTTCGGGACTGTTTTGGCAAGAAGCTTACCCTCCCCCTTCAAGCCTCCACTGGGTTTTGTGCTGCCCCCAGCCCCCTACCCCTGGTTCCCTCTTCCATGACTTTTATCTCACTTTTACAATAACTGAGTTCTCTAGTTGGATCACGAGATGCTTAGAGGCAAACTGCTGCCTTTTATCTTTTGTTCCCAGCACGGAGTGCAGGTCCTGATATAAATTGGATGTTTAATACATTAATATTACTCTTTTTATTCTGAGTATCATAACTACTATTTTTTCAGCTGTAAGATTACAAGGTCTCCCAAATAATCAAGGTAAAGAAAATATAACGACCGTTTTCCATAGAGAAAACAGGATTTCCTATAGTGCAGTTCTCACCTACATCAGTTTTTGACTTCTGTCTGGAGAGAGACAAGTGTGAGGGTGGTCTTTAGGTGTCTGCTGATGCGGTAGAAACTTTAGAGTTAATTAGAAGCTCTGGCTAAAGCTGGACTTCCTTTGCGGAGTTCCCGGGAGGAAACAAAAATTAACGGTTCAAGGTTCCTATTAGAAAAATGGCTTGTTTCCCTTAGGTTAGGCCTCAGGGAGTTTGTGCCTCTCTCTGCCAATTCTAACATGTTTCCACTTCCTTTAGACCGGGTACATTTGCCACCTTAAGATGGGTCATACTGAAATGATGGAGACTCTTGGGGTCTCTGCATATCTTCCAGCAGCAGGAGATCCTGGGGCTCAGTACCCAGCAGATTAGAACAGTGAGAAAAATCTGCTCATCGTAGAACAAGGAATAGGTGTGGTTTGTAAGTTCTCATCTTCAATAAAGCAGAAAATGGCACAGGATCAGTCATGCTAGACCTCCCTGGAAGGCCCAAGAAAAGTCTGGAGCCATTATTAGAAATTCCTAACCTTGGAAATATTATCCTTTGCAGTAGTTATGTTCTACAGAGTCACCCCAGACATTGAATTATGAATACCGAGCCACTGCTTCTAAGAGAGCCAGAGGGTTAGTTTCCTGTGAACCTAGTGACACTTTCAACTGATCAATACATAGCCTTGTGTGTTTCTGGTTAAGAACATCTTATTAAATATATATTGTTACTTCATTAACATTGAACTCACAGTCAACAGTACCCTCGGACAAGCCTGAATGAAGCTTACGTAATGCACGTGTTTTCTTTGTCAGGCACATCACAGCCTTCTTGTCTTTGGGGACACTAGATAGCCATATGCTTAGGGAGGGGCATTTTAAACAGTGAAATCACCAACACAGAGCACATAATGTGAAAAACGTGGTCCTGTGGAAAGAACACTTGTTTACAGAATGAGAAATGCAATAAGAAAGCAGAGTGTGGCCTTATTCGACCTCAGCTGGGAATGTTGGGTGACTCAGACTTTTCACCTCTCCGCACATGTCCATGAATAACCACGAGTGTGGCAAGCACTGATTCGAAGTCACAGCTTAACTTCAGGGAGCAGGCAAATTCACAAACACAGGATCTGTGAATCATGAGCACTGAGTCTACCACCAGAAATATATTGATCAAACAGTAGAGCTTTTGCTTATTTCCAAATAGAATACAATGTCCTTGCTCAGGGGCCAATTCTGACTTTGAAGCCCACTTTAATTTGTAAAGAACTTGTACTTTCTGGTGAAGGATCCTCTTTACTTAGAAGTCTTCATGTAACTGGCGCTCAATAGAAGTCTGATATTGCGGGTGGGGTGGTGTTTTTTTTTTTTTTCTTAAAAAAAAAAAAAAAACAAAAAAACAAAAAAACAAAAAACTGGTTTGCTGTGATGAGATGCAAAGACTGGGAGATCAATTGGACTCCACTGGAAACCGGGAGAATCCTCCCAGTGCCTATGATTCAAAGGTGGACTCAGCATACACAGGACTTGTGTTAAGCATCTGCCAGACACAGAGGAGATCCTTGATTGTCTTACAAAGTTATTCTTCTGAGCTAAATCTTGCTTTGAGTCACATCTTCACTTAAATTTCATGTTGCAAGTAGCTGCTCTGAGATTCATTTGTGCTCTTTTCTTTATTGATTCCCATCGTGTTGCAAAGAATGGATGCAGAACTAAAACCTGACACGACCCTTTTGTACAAACCAAAGGCATGCTTCACGTGGGTCTCAGAAGTCAGGAAAGGGGGTAGGTTGGGAATGTGGAGTGGACACAGAGGGGAAGCATGACAGGAATCAGACACTGAGGGTTCTAGAAACACGCTTGGAGACTTAATGCGTCTGCACAGAAGTGTAATCAGTTCAGTTCCAGTGGGACCGAAATCTCTACTCTGTTGTTTATTAGCGTTACAACCCTAACAAAGTTAGGCAACCTCTGCGAAAACTGTCCCCTCTTCTGTGAAATGGACCATGGTAGTATCAACTTCTTGGAAAGACTGTAAGGATCAAAGCAGATAATGATGTCAAATGCATACATAATGTATATTTAAGTCCAGGAGAAAATTCTACGAAAATGGAATTATTAAGTTGGTAATTATTGCTTTTGTTAAATTTTTCCACGTTCCTAACTAGCCATCTGACTTTGGAGTCATGCATATTTATGAAAAGATGGGACACTGAAAGTGAAAAGATCTGCTCTAGGCAGCTTCCTAATTTTATAGAGGAAAAGTCAGCTGTGCAGGATCTGGCCTGTGCAGCATCACATAGCTAGTCAGGGCAGGATCAAAAGGAAAGCCAAAGTCCTGTGCATCTAGATTTTCCTTCCAGATCCTTCCACAACTATTAACTGTCTACCACCCCCACCCCCGTCCTAGTAGCCTGGCAATCGTCACACTGTGGGTTACTCTCTACTTTGGCAGAAAGTCTTGTTGTTAGGAGCATCAGCCAATTAGAACTTTGCAGAGTGGGATCCACGGAGTACGACTTCTTCATATTTCCTGGCTCTACGTATAAATAGCTATGAACCAATATTTTTCACAGTATATTAATGCCAGACAAAGCCAGAGGATCACAAAGGCCACAGATGGAATGCTTTTTTGAAAAGGGATCAATTATTTCTGCAGTTCTCTGTGGCAATTTGTAAGACGTTCCCTTGGAAAAGCCCATAGGGAAATGCTACTGGATATATAAGCCCCAAAGCTTATAAGTGATCACACAGTAATAGGACAAGAGACGATGCTGGACAAACTGGATGAGGCTGGTGACTTTCTACCAAGCCAGTCTCACTGAGTGGAAGAGTACAGACTTAGAGTGCACTGTCCAAATGGTGTGTGTGTCTGTGCCGGGTGGTGAGACGGGACAGTCCTGGGAAAGTCCTTGTAAGAAGTGGGTGGTGCCATGGGGTGATGGAGAAGTGGGTGGTGCCATGGGGTGATGGAGAAGTGGGTGGTGCCATGGGGTGATGGGCCACGTAGCATCAGGCAGGAACTTCAGTCCAGAAGGACAGAGGCACTAGCAAGAACACTCCTGAGATGCAGAATGAGTCCTGCTGGCAAAGTGGAGGTCAGAGTCTGGGGTGTGGGTCAAGTGAGGGAGCCAAGTACTCTGAAGGGCGACAGAAGCACCAGAGTTGGAGCCGATGTCACAGCTCAGACTGGACCCATGTCTGCTCAGGTGAATTGGGCTATACAAGCAGGTATCAAGACCTGGAAGTGATTAGGCAGGTCTGGTGGGATTGGTGAGCCCTCACCTATTTCATCACAGGGACTAAATCTCTGCTGCAAAAAACTCACGCTTGAGCAAACCACAGTACTTCTCAGAGGGTACTATGTGGCCTGGGAGGTGACAGGCAGGTCTTCCTGCTCCTCTAGGCTGTGTCCTACTCCTTCTCAATTCCTCACCCATTCTTTCTTTTTCTTTTCTTTTTTTTTTTTTTTTGTGGTGCTGGGGATTGAACCCAGGGCCTTGTGCTTGCAAGGCAAGCACACTACCAACTGAGCTATATCCCCAGCCCCCTCACCCATTCTTGTCCTCCTCCTACTCAGACCCAACTGAACAGATGACCCATGAATGCTGACAGAAGATGTAACTTGATCAGAATATCTGCCTTGTGAAAGATCTGTCACTGTATTTAATCTGCCAAGGTAATAGGTTTAAGAGAAGCACAGCTGAAACAGCTGACCCACTAAGTTATTATATTTGCATTTTATATTGAACATGCCCATAATATTCTCTTTGGTAGATGGAACTGACATTCCTGTATGATGGTAAATACTAAATCGTGAATAGTTTTCTTCAGGGTTTTGCTTCAGTGATTTCAGCACCCTATCTGCATAGAAAAACATTGCAACAAATACACACCAACATCCGACATAATGTGCTTCTTGGTATGGTCTGTTTGGATTTACACAATATCTTACTTATCCAGAATGCAACTATTCAACAATGACCTCACTTATCTGGAATAAGCAATAAAAATGATAACAATAGTAGTAAAAGCCCTCTAACAATCCAGAAAAGTTGTCACTGAAGTGACATCATGGAGGTTCAGAAACTGCAGAGAACACCTCACAGTTTCATTCCCTGTTGGATAGAGGCTCCTTTTAAGTAATGGGTTTGACTGTTTGGTGGCTGGCCAGAAACTCTGGATAGGTAGTTGCCCTGTAGAAGCTGCTCTCTCTCGATAGAAAGGGTTACTAGGGCAGGATTCGGGCTCTTCCATCTTTGTTAGTATGGGATACTCATGAAAGCTACGTGGGGTGTGTTGGCCCCTGTGGGGAATGGGAAGTGGCAGGGTTTTTTCAATACAAGGGGATGCTCCAGGATCTGCAGTCCTTTGTGGTTCCTGGAGACTCCCCCTTATTCGGTTGCCACTTCTTTAGAGAATCTATGAGAATATCTGAATTGGAAAGTGGAGGGCAAGTGTCAAGGGAGCCCAAAGAATTCCGGGAAACGTTGCTTGTCATACCAACTGAGCTGAAAATCTAATAGCAGCATCCTTGGGGATTTCTCCACCCCCAAGCATGGCTGGGGAGCAGCAGGAAGAGCTGCTGGGAGTATTTTTGAGTGGCAGATGAAGGAACGTTCTAGACAAGTATTCATTCTGAGAAGAGGGTTGGGCACATAGGCACATTCAAGAAGAATGACATGGTAATCAAAGAGGTCCCCAGAAGTAAAGGGTCCTGATTGATACCAGATCCTGCTGGCAGTACTCACTGATCACTGGGGTCTGGCTTCCTCCTCATGGCCAGGTATTTGGAGGAATGAGGCTTTGCCAGCAATGGGCTCCTGAGTCATAAGGCTTGACCTCCCCGTGTAGATGTGGAACTGTGGGCACAGGGCTCAGTACAGGAAGTCTAAGGATAAAAGGATTAGGACCCAGGCCAACTGGATCCCTAAGCAGCCGATTGGGTAACTTAGACACCTGTTGAACCCTGAGGAACTGGGTGGGCTGGCTTTTGATGATACTCTTGTGGAAGAGGAGTCTTTCCCAGCTGACTAGATCTCTTGATGAATCTTGATGAATCAGTACTGACTGTTAGTGTTGTCCTATTTATTTAAAAAAAATGAGGGAGCCATAGCAACACACTTTCCTTCTAAATGCTCACATCTGAATATAAATCTATTCTTTAGGTATGAAATTTTAAAAATAAACAACAATTTGAGGTCTATTTTTTCACTCCTAAAACTTGCAACTGACTTCAGTTTCTAGATAATTAAATTTTATAAGAACTAGTAATTCTAATAGGGTCCCTTCCTTCTTGATTGAGAAATGGGAGGCTTTAGAAGCTTTGCAATACAATATTAAGTGTCTTTTTAGAGGGGAAGATGTATTCTTTTATACTCCTTGGTATATGTGCACATTTGTCTAAAGTTTTTCAGGCACTAATTCTCAGTGTGTGGGTGCATGTGTGTGTAAGATATGTCTATGTGCATATACATGTATGTGTATACGTGTCTGTATATATATGTGTTTGTGTTTGTGTGTATGTGTATACATGTATCCTGTGTATGAAATAGGTCTCAGTGTATATGTGCATGTGTATATATAGTGTATGCATTGCACCTCTGTGTATATGTGCATGTATGCACACATGGGTATGCATGTATACTGTGTATATACTAAGTCTGTGTACATTTGTGCTGTGTGCAGTATGTGCATATGTGTTGTAGGTGTAAGGAGGCTACAGAGGCATCTTCCCTGCAGGCTAAGTAAGCAGTCGAATGCCCCATCCACTTTTATGGCCCACACAAGTGAGATCAAAGATGGTGCCTTCCATCTTTATATTAGATGAAGTTTTTACTTTTGTAAAATTGAAAACCATGTTTTTAGTCCAAAAGACTGAGTAGGATGATACTTTGAAGATAATTCTAGTCATTTAAATTTAAGGTCCTGAAAAAAAGTCCAGTCTATGGTCCAAATCTATTCTCTGGCCCACAGCCCAAAGCATTTTTATTATATTGAGAATTGGATACAATCTCATTCACTTTAAGCTTTTGTTATTCAGTATTTTGTTCTTTGGAGATAAGCTAACAAGTGTCAATGGATGTGTTGGCCTCAATAACATGTCTCCTTTCCTTGAATGATCTATTTCAGTTGCATTATTGCCATTTAAAAATGGCCTGGTGCTTGTGGTTACACTTTCAGTGAATGTGTAAGGGATGCTGTTTCCCCTACCTGATTTTGCCTCCACAGTGAGTGACCTGTTTGGAGAAGAAGTCCTTAAGTTATTTTCTTTGAAACCATTTACAAAAAGAGAACATGGAAAGAATTATCTGCGTACTGTGTTCTTGCATGGAGATTGTCCAATTACACTGTGATTTAAGTTTTGAATGAATGAAAATTCAACTGTGGCCTTTTCAATAAATAGTACTGACACGAAAATAAGACAAGACAAGAAATCTATCCAAAAAATGGGTAAAAGTCTTGAACAGGTGTAGCACTAAAAAAGGAATCCAAATGGCCAATCAGCGCTCAGATTCTAACCGGAATGAGAGAATTCTCCCAGGCCCACCAACTTGGCAAATATCACAGTCTATCAATAGCAGCCTTGGCTTGGGTGTGACAGAGGCACTGGAACTTCATGCATTGCTTGCGTGATTTGGCTCATGCTTCACTTTGTCTATTTTTAAAGCAGAAGGTGCTTTTTGAATAATTTTGAAGCCAGCTCTGTGCTTTTCTTTCCATTCAATAAAAATTAGTGTACTTTTCCCACGGGTCTGGGATATTATTATCGTTCCTTCATCAGCAGTGATGTGCTAGTTGAATACAAATACACAGGAAAACCCAACACAGCTACACATCAAGATACAATGTACCATTGTATGTGGTTGGTGCTCAAGAATCACTAAGTCAACACAAGCATGTCTGTCATATAACAAAATATTTCTGAAATAAAATATGAATATAAATTATAATACATTCTAGCTGTCCAGTTATTTTGGTTTGTGGGTTTACTTTTTTATTTTTTGGCACTAGGGATTGAACCCAGGGATGCTTAAACACTGAGCCACATCCCCAGTCCATTTTTTATATTTTATTTTGAGACAGGTTCTCATTAAGTTGCTTAGGGCCTTGCTAAGTTGCTGAGGCTGGCTTTGAACTTGTGATCCTCCTGCCTCAGCCTTCTGAGTTGCTGGAATTATAGGCGTGCACCACTGTGTCCGGCTTGTGGGTTCATTTTTTATTGTAAAATTTATATAACAAAAATTTTCATTTAACCATTTCTTTTTCATTTTAACCATTTTAAAGTATATGATTCAGTGGCATTATACATCCAAATGCTGTACAACTATGTGTTCTGTTTCAACACTTGTTTTAAGGTCTTTGTTGGAATAAACTTTTATATTTCAAATTTCTTCTTCTTCATTCCAATCTCCTCCAGTCCAGCTCCTCCTTCTTCCTGCATTTTGCCTTTTGGTCTTTGCCAGCTCATGCCTCCTTCACAGTCTGAGTCATGTGTATTAGCACATGTGTGGGAGAACAGATATTTCTACATCAACAAGACTTCCTGTCCTTCTGCAGTCTGGCTTTGGTTTGTCCAACCCTGGAAGCTGCGACATAAACCCTGAATGGTTAAACCTAAAACAAAACAAATCTACTAGGAAATCATGGACTCTTGCTTTCAAGATCCTCTGGGACCTATCGCACATCATCTAAAGTACTAAAGATGACCATCCCAGTCTTAGTGAAAGTACTCATGATATTAATTCACCGCGTGGGTGGAATTTCTAACTTGGTCTCTCCTGTCAAACAGTGAAGACTTAAGGTGTGGATCATGTCATGCTGCCTATGTGACAACACGGTAGTGATGATGAGGATGACAACAGCTAACACTAAGCCCTTTGACACCAAGCAGGGCTTGACGTCATGTGTATTACTTATCTCATCATCACAGTGACCTTTAACAATAGTAGCCAACTCATACGTGAGCAAACAGAAGCTGGGAGAAGCAAATGACCAAGTGTCCAAGGTTAGGACACTTGGCGCTGTACAGGGCAACCCCAGAGCCTCACTCTTAAAACCACACCGACCTGTGTTTAAGAACAGAACCCAATAGGATGCTGTACCCCTGCATCCTCCTGGGGGAGAGATCCCTTCGAGGGAAGATGGCCAGCAGCAGGAGAGCAGTTAAGAGTAAAATATACCCACACCCCGCCTCTACTTCTCTGGGAGTCACTGAAATGGGGGAGGGAGCTTGGAGAACTACTGTCCAGTAACAAGTGCTAAAAGAAAGAAATTTGGAAAAGAAAACCTATGGCAGTTCAGCTAGGAGGAGATTATTTTTAGCTGGTGGGTGGATAAGAGTTGAGTATATAATGTAAAGCCATCAAAAGTTTGTAGCATAAAAAGAACATCATGGAAGTCATGCTTTCAGGAAAATAAAATTGCCTTGATGAGTCTGATGGATTGGTAAGGGACAAAGATTTAAGGTGCAAAGGCCAGCTGAGAGGTGTCTATAGGTGGGGAGGGCTGGAGCTAGGGTACTGGCCCCAGAAACAGAGAGGCTGGGAAAGACGCTGGAGAGGAAGCTGGTCAGGGCGATGAATGTAAAAGTCAACCTAATTGCAAGACTCCATCCTGCATGACTGACAGAATGAGGGGGTCTCATTAAGAGAAAAGGGAAAGCTGGAAGGAGAAGAGGGCATGGGGCTGGGAGTATGGGCACAGAATGTGAAGCTCTGGCAAATTTAAGGTACATTGGGAATTTAAAGAGGGAAGTCAGAGCTGCGTGCGACCTAGAGTTCGTGCCGAGCGTGGAGAGTTAAAGTCGTGAAAGTTGATGAGAGGTGAAGGCAGAGAAGGCAGAGCCTAAGCAAGAGTAAGGAAGACACAATTTGGGGAACATTTCTATTTAGAGGCAATAAGGAGAGACATCAGAAAAAGTAAGGTCGGTAGGCAGGAGGAGAGCTTAGAGCAGTATACCTAGAAGCCAAGCGGGGAGGAAATCTGGAGAATGAGGGACTTGATGGGTAGGATTTGATGGGCCATGGAAGATGAGACCCAAGGGGAGGCCCTGGGTTTGGCAGTAGAGACTCGCAAGGAAGCAGCCTTCCCAGAGCAGGGTCATGAGGACAGGGCAGCAGGGCTTGGTCGGAAGCAGGGGAGGTAGCAAGCCCAGAAACGTCTGTCAAGCAGTGTGATGATGAGGACAGGAGAGATCCTTGAGAGCGCAATGGGTAGGGGATCCGGGAAAGTTCAGCTTCAGGTGGAGGAACCGATGGGTGTGAACCAAGGGGAAGATCCGGTGAAGCAGGGGAAGGTGTGTGAGAGAGAATGGAGCCATCCACCCGCCTGGAGCAGGCTGGGGAGGCAGCTGAGGGTCTAGAGAGAGGGGAGCGTGTGGGGAGGAGGACCTTCCCTTCTCCAGCACGCACAGGACGGAGTGGGCAAGGAGAGCCACAGACACCGGGGAGAAGAGGAGCATGGAGGGACCCTGAGGCAGGTCACCTCTGGACATGGCAGGAGTGTGGCAGTGTAGGAGCTTATACAATAAACACAGTAGGAAATGTGGCAGGGAAGTAAGAGTAAACAGAAAGCAGAACGTACTGAGGAGGAGCGAGCCATCTGAGGTGGGACGAGGTACGCACAGGGCGAGTCCCAGGTTAGTTCTACAGCTTTCTTTGTGCTGGACTAGGTAGGCGGGGGGCAGATACGTAGAAGCAAAGAGTGGAATTAACTCGGGTTTGAGAATTAGAATATGAGGCCAAAAGGGGGCCAAGGAGTGGTCAAGGTCACTAAAGGACTGGTTAGGAAGGCAAAAGGACTGAAAGATAATTGATTAGCCTGGTGGCCCTGGAGGTGTCCTTTTCAGATGCCCCTTTAAGATGACCTGCTCTGGAAGCATAGCTCCCTGACCACCCCTGCTGTCTTGTGCCTTTGGAGTCACAGTATCTGCTCAGTTCGTGATGCTCCAGTCAATGACCGAGCCAGTGCTCCCCCAGCCCCCATCCTGGGACTCCTCCACCAGGCAACGTCTGCTTAGGCACTGCTCTTTGGCTTGGCTGAGGTTCTTCTTTGAAGTGCATGTAGTCTGAGGCTCTCACTATCCAGTCCTTCCTTCCTGACCTCCTTCACAGGTGTTGGAAGGGCCTGGCATTTGAAGATGCTCCCTTCTACCCCTGTTCCCTCTCCTTTTGGATTTCATAGGTGTTTCTTCTAATAAATCTCTTGATGTCTAATTCTGTTTTGGCTTCTGCTTTGCAGGAAGTCTTGAAGGGACATATTTGGTATTGCTAGCCTTAATTGGAGGATCTAGAGACCGAAAGGTGTAGGCAATCAGGTAGACTACAAACAGGTAAGCCTAACGTTCACATAGTTCTTCTTTGAAATAGATTCACAGGAAGCAAAATTAATGCAGAAAATCCCCTGGACCCTTCACCTAGCAATCTCCAATGGTAACATGTTCCATTAGAGATTGCAGCACAAGGTTAAAACCAAGAAGTCGACATTGATATAATATTGTTAACAAGTTTATATGATGTCATGCAATCCATTTCTCATTATGTCTCTGTCCACCTCATAGATATATTGAGATCAACTTCTTTACAAATAGCGACTTAACAGTTCTTTTTCAAGTCTGCTAGCTTTATAAGCACAATGTTTGTAAGATGTTTAAATAAAGCTTCAGGTGGAGGAACAAATAAAAAATAGATGTCCACTGAGAAGTGAACTTTCCATCCATCCATCCATCCATCCACCCTTGCTCAGCTTTTCCTAGGTGTCGGTAACTACACACTGAGTCTATTGCACTGAAACGTTGATATAAAAATGGTTGCAGCTGCCATTTCTCTGTTTGGGCTCAGATGCATTAAGGGACTGGGATGCACAGTTGTTTGAGGGGCAAAAGACATCCAGATCTGTCCTGTGACCATTTCGATATTGGCAATAATTCAACTGATAGCTACCTTATGTTCAACGGCCAGGATCCTGCCTTTTTATGAGTCATTGTAAAGTGCCAAGTGCATTGACATATACTTCATAAATGCTAAATAATAACAAGTCAGTGAACCTAGAAGTATTGGATTCAGTATTCGAGACATTAAATCCAAGATATGCTGTTCTAGAAGCAAGGCAAACAAATAAATCAACCCCAAATCAAATAAAGCCCACATCCATCCCCAGCCAGCAGTAGGGGTTGTCTGGATGTTCTTTATGGGTGAGTGGTTCGCTCATGAAGGGGCACTTGTTAGTATTTTACCTGACAGATCACACACAATGCCTTGCCTGGGATTTGGGAGAAGAGTTTTATATCCAATCCATAGCAGACAACAGTGACACTATATTCTTAAGGCTCCATTTCCCTTTATTTGATGCTAGAAAATCATATCAGCTGAAGCTCTGGAGAAGAGCAATAGTCACCCCACTGAGCAATTAGACCTATCCTGGTGGAGAGTCTCTGTAGGCAGTACTGGGAGACACTGGTTTTTTATTTCAAAGTCTGGATTTAGTTTTCCTCTAAGACATAAGTCTCTTTAGGGGTCTCTGTGATTCCTTGAGAGCTTGGGCCCACAACCTAGAAAGGCCAAAATACTCACATAATCCTGTACTGGCATCGGAAATGGACTACTGTACAGTTTGCATGGTTTTCTGATCTCAGTCTAGAGTTCTGGCCATGGTGTGGTGCTGTCTGCCTTGGGACCTCTGGGCCTGCTTCCCTCTCTCTAGGAGTCTGCCATCTTGGTTCTACATATTTACCAAACATTATCTACTGGAACTCACACCTTTTACTGTGATCCTTGGGGACACAGCCCAACCCTCCAGACCCAGAGACTGACAGCAGATTGCAAGATAGGAGGTGACAGATGGACTTGGTCACATTTGGAATATCATCTAGGAGGAGGCATCCTCCTTCAGTGGTTATTTTCAAAAGAATTATCCCCTTGCTCAATGGTAGCCACAGGGAGGAGAGCCAAGAAGTCTGTAGCAGATACCCAGATCCGGCAAAAGAAGTGGAGAGTAGAGTCCTGTGCTAAAGGGTATGCCAAGGATCAGAGGCAAAACAGTCTTGGATGCTGATCTTGTTATTTCTTCTACACACATGATGAGTTCAAAGAGTTTTCGTCTTGAGCAGACCCTGCTCATCCTATCTATGACACCAGTGGAGCTGAAGTCACTGCCAATGGTTAGGTTGCAGGTTTCTCAAACATTACTTCACATCCCAATCACCTGGGATTAAGAAGGAAGATTTCTGCTCTTCAATCTCAGAGATTCCAACCCAGTAGACTGGGGCTGAGAACTGGGGAATTACATTTTTAGCCAGCACTGCAGTGGTGGAGGGATTTGGAAATCATTCTTTACATCAGTGTTTTTCAACCTTTGCAAGGCCAAAGAATCAGACATTTCAGGAAAATCTCTTCAAAATAATTCAGTCCAAATTTCTCATTTTACCAAAGAAGAAACTGAGAGGTCACATAACACTCTCATGGTCACTCAGCTACTTAGAAGCAGAAAGTTAGGACTAGCGGCAACATATAGTGCCTCTTGTATCAGTATGCTGTTTCCTGTGGTGAATTTCCTCTCTTTTACATCTATTTATGAGCTGTACATAAGTGGAAACTATAACTCATTTGAATTATAATCTAATGGTATTATAATATGAGCTAAATGACAATTACAATAATTTTTATATCCCTTGAAACAACTGGTAAGAATTTCAGGGTTGCTAAAAGAAACATTTGAAAAATGAGTCCAGAGAGGAGCTGGACCTACCTTGTCCAAGTCTGGTGAAGCAGATGAGTAGGGACTTCCAGAAGTCTTCCAAACAGGCACCGTGTCTGGGTTTGCCAAACGAGTGCCTACAATAAAGCCAAAGTAAAGAGTTGTAAAAATGTGTGTGACTTTTTTCATTCATTAAGAGAACAGCAAGTGTTCTTCCCAAGCTGTGCCAGAATCAACCCAGATTTGGAGTGTCCTGATATTGTCATCGTCTTCAGACCCATCACTCACTTTACGCTGCATGGGCATTGTTAGGTTTAGCCAAAAAAGTTCTCCTTTGCCCAAATTCCAACTGTATTAGCTCAGAGACTCAAATGAATTGTTAGAAGACTCCTCTGATATGGGCCTTGAGGTTTTGAGAACTTGCCACTCATTTGCTGTTTTGATTCTTCTTTTTAAATACAACAGTGAAAAACAGGTCACCATGTCAAATACGTGAAGCTAGGGAAGGCAAGAATAGTGACATCTCTTCGTGATTTAATAGGTTGCAATCATTGATTGGTTGATTCATTGATTCATTCATTTATTCAAGAAATATTTATGAGTTACATATATGTTTTGAGACAGGTTCTATGTTGCGCCAGCTGGCCTGGAACTCGAGATCCTTCTACCTCAGCCTCCCAAACAGCTGGGATTACAGGCATGTACCAACAAGCCTGGACAAATTACATATTGTGTGCATGTATGAATGTGTAACAGTGAATCCCAAGATCATGTATACTTTTAATGCATCAACAGAAAAAGAAAAAAATTTCCCCTAATTATCTTAAAAAAAAAAATGATTTATGAAAACCTATGTGCCGGGTAGTTGTTCTACTAGAAAGAGGTTAAATCTTACCCAGATGAAGCCGGGAAAGAAGGAAGATAGCATTACAGGTTCCTCTACTCATTTTGTAGAAAGGTCAAGTTCTAATAGCTTTACAGGGAGGCATTAGAGCACTCAGCTGGGAGTCAGGAGACCTGCGTCAAGTTTTGGGTGAGCTTGGACTAGAGGTAGATTTCTCAGCCTCAATACTATTAAGATTTTGGGTCAAATGATTCTCTATTGTGAGTGTGAGCACTGCCCTGTGCTTTGTGGGATATTTAGTTGCTTCCTGGTCTTTCCCCACCCATTACAACAACCCAGTGCGTCTCCAGATATTGTCAAATGCCCCCGGGAGGCAGAACAGTCCCTGGTGGAGCACCACCTGATTATAGTGATATCGTTCTATTTTTGAGCACCTCTTAGGGGCATGGTGGCAGGGTTCATAGGCATTATCACAGTCACTCTTGACACACCATCTTTTCGAAGGAAGCACTATTATTTACATTCTATACACAGTAAAACCGCGGCCAGTGACATTCAGGAAACCATCCAATATCACACAACTGGCAAGTATTGGAGACCTGAACCCAGGATTATTTGATTTCAAAGTTCATGGTCATTGTTGCCAACTTTTTTCTTTCGCTATGAAATATTTAAAACCTCAGAAAAACACAGAGCATAATTTAACAAACACCGAAATACTTAGCACCCCAAATGCAAAGATGCTAATATTCTCGTCCAATTCACTTTACATCTATTTTGGGTCCAATGAAATGTTGTAAATACAGAAAAATCTCCTTGTTGTACTTTCTTGATCTTGTCTTTCTTCCCCCAAATCACCATTCCACTGAAGCTGATACCATGTTCTCCCAGGGGAAGATTCTAGACTTTTCTTACATATATATAAATATATTCATGAGCGCTCTTAAAGAGTGTACACAAAGGCACACATTCTTTTTGCAAATTACTTTCTTTAATCACCACAAAGTTTTTGAGTTTTTTTTCTAGGTTAGAACTACAGTTTTTTTTTTTTTTTTTTCAGTGCTGGGGATTGAACCCAGGGCCTTGTGCTTGCGAGGCAAGCACTCTACCAACTGAGCTATCTCCCCAGCCCAGAACTACAGTTTTGATCCTTGTTTCAATTGCTATATTATAACAGATGGACCACAGCGTATTCAATCATTCACCCTTTGTTGGACATGAAGGCTGTTACCCATTTTTGACTATTCCAGGCAGCATTCTTGGGAACATGGTTCTTTGTGCGTGTGAACATTTCTCCGGGACATACAGCTAGATGTGGGATTCCTGGCTTTCAGAACATGCACATCCTCCACTTTATTAGATATTGCCAAACTGCTCTCCGAAATGATTGTACGAAATTGCACTTCCTCCAACACACTATGAGACTGCTCATTTCTTCACATCCCTGCCAGTGCTTGGTATTTTCAAACTTTATAATGTTTGCCAGTCTGATTGGGGTGAAATAGCATATAATTATTGTTTCAAAAGCCTGTGTTCTTAACCACTACTCTTACTGTCTGTACTTCTTGAAATTTCATTTATGTAAAATGGAGAAAATACCTTTTTCTATTTCTTGGAGTAGTAATAAATTCTCTGGGTGTAATGTGTGAATGCATTTTGTAAATATGAAGTGCCACTTTTGTACATTGCTGGTGGTGGGAGAGAAAATGTGTACCGTTTCTATAGCAAGCAATTTGATGAAATCTATCAAAATTTCAAACACGCGTGTTTTCTTTGAACTTAAAAAATAATTTCAAAATTATAGAAAATTTGCAAAAACAGTGAAAAGAATTGCCATACACCCTGATTGTCTAAGTGTTATTTTATCACATTTGCATTGTGATTCTCAATCTTTCTCCTTCACCTCTCTCTCCAACCTCTCTTTCTATGTATTTATATACATATATATGTATATGTGCACATGTTATTTTCCCCATGACTTTTCCTCTGAACATTTTCTAAAAGCAAACACATTGTTATATAAGCACAGAGAAGTTGCCCACACCAGCACATTAACATGAACGTAATACTATCGTCTACAAACCTTATCCAAATTTTGTCCACTGTCCCATTAATGTCTATCATGATAAAAGAAAACACTCGTCCTTTTTCCAGGATCCAATCCAATCATTCATTCATTGCACATATGTCATGTCTCTAATCTCTTTTATTATGAAATAAATAACTTTTCAGGTTTTTTTTTTTTTTTTTTTTTTTTTTTTTTTTTTTTGTGTCTTTTAGGACCTTGCTTTTTTTTGAAGAGCCCTGACCAGTTACTTGGTAGAACATCCCTCATTTTTACTTTGTCTAATGTCCTCGCAATCAGATTCAGGGGGTGCATTTTGGGCAAAAATACGACAACAGTTGATGTGTCCTTGACACATTGTGTGTCCTGTGACTGGTGATGCTATTTTGATCACTTGGTTTTGGTAGGTTTACCAGGTTTCTATTTTTCCTTCTGTAATTAGTAAGTTTCTTTTGGGGAGATATTTTGAGACTATGGAAATATCCTTTTTATGTCAGTATGCAATGTATTACTATCATTATTGATTTTGTTGCACAACTTTTTCCATGCTTCAGTGGGAACTCCTTTAAGATGGCTTCTATTTCTTTTGACCTATTTCCTTTTTTCTTTGAACACTTCCTTACTTTCTGGCACAATAAGACATTCCAGGTTCATCTTGTGCCTTTCTAGCTCTTGTCCCAGAACTACTCATTTTCTAAGGATCTCTGGTTCCTTTAAATGGAAAATGGTATTTAGGAACCAAGATCAGTATGCTAGGTATGCTTTTTGTTATTGGTACACCTAAGTTTTAACCTAGAAATTTCTCCCTCGACAGTTACACTCACACATCTGTTAAGAGAATTATGTGCAAAGTTAGGAATTGAAATATTAAATACAAAAGCAAAAGATTAGACCTAACCTATGAATCCATCAATAGGGGACTAGTTAAATAAATTATTTAAACCCATATGATGAATACTAAGCAGCCACAAAAGAATGATTTCAAAAGTATAATAAGCTAAAAATAAAAAAATATAACTATATATCTTGTATGTTGCTATTTATGATCTACTGAAATGGTGGAAATATATATATGTGTGTGTGTATATATATATACACACATACATACATGTGTGTGTGTATATATATATATATACACACACACACACACACACATATATACACACACATGTATATGTGCTTATTGACAAATGTATGAAATATCTCTGGAAAAATGCACAAGAAACCAAAAATATTATTTGCGGGAAGAATTGGGCAGTTTGGGGAACAGAGGGAAGAATGCTTTAACCATAAACATTTTTAGACCTCTTAAATTTGGAACCCTATAAACTATAAAAAGTAAAATGTCAAAAAGCATAAAATCAAAATAAAGTACCATTTTGTTCTAAGGTATTCATTGCTAACTGAAGGGTCAGGAGAAACCTGTTTGCTGGGATAACTGGCTACTTGAAAGTGTAATTGCGATTTGGTTCCTATATTAGTCTTTTCTGTTACTATAACAAAATACTTGCGATCGGGTACTTTTAAAGAAAACAGGTTCGGTTATCTCACAGTTCTGGAGGTTTAAAGGCTGGGCTCTGGCGAGGACCTCTTGGTAGATGGAATCATGGTGGAAGCACAGGTGAGAGGAAGAGATCACATGCAAGGACAGGAAGCCTTGTCTTTGTTTGGTAACAACTTACTCCCATATAATTAATTGAGATCCCATGAGAACAAGCATGACTTAATTCTTTCCAAGGACAATGACCCTGATCACCCAATGACCTCGCACTAGTCCCCACTTCTTTTTTATTTTTGTTTTTTGTGGTGCTAGGAATCGAACCCATGGCCTTGTGCTTGTAAGGCAAGCACTTTACAGACTGAGCTATCTCCCCAGCCCCTAGGCCTCACTTCTTAAAGGTGCCATACCACCTCTCAACATCGCCATACTGGGGACTAAGACACCCATGCATGAACCTTTGGGAGACAAACCACATCCAGACCCAAATAATCACTATCCCTTTGTATAACTGCAAACACTCTAGCATCTCTTTTTTTTTTTTTTTTTTGGCTTAATTGCTAAACTATAGGCATAATAATATCATTATCCTGTAAGCCAGAGACAGTGCAGCTGAGCCAGGAGTAAGGAATGAAGCAGTCTGAAGATACAAAGTGGCAGACCATTGTGACTGTTAAAAATGCCACATTTTCACACTGACATGGATTTAGTAAATATTTTTAAAAGAAAAAAAATGGATGGATGGATGGTTGGATGGATAGATGGGAGAAGAATTATGTTTAATCACTGAATATCAGGGGGAAAAAAAAAAACCCTTCGAAGCACAGAAATAAATTTCAAAAGTAGTCTTAACACAGATGATGTTTAACACATTTTGTTATTTAAAGCTTCATGTGTGAACTGACCTCAGCTCCACTCCAGTGAGGCAGCACAGCCTGGCACTGAGACCATGTGTTTTGGAGTCTAGGAACTTATGTTACATTTGGGTTCTGCCAAACTGGCCACATGATCCGGGGCAAGTTATTTAACTCCTCTATGCCTCAATTTCCTCTCCTGTAAAAGAGGACTTCAAGTAGCATTGTGAGGGTTTCCAAGTAAAGTTACTTAGAATGTTGCTGACACATCTCAATCAATCGATAAATACAAGCTATAATTCTTATCACCATCAGATTCTAGAGTAAGAAGGGTCTTCAGAGCTCATGTGACCCACGTTTCATATTTTCCAGATGACGAAAGAGATAAAAATCATCCCTGAAGAGATGAAATGACTGCTCAAGTTGGAACCATCAACCAGAAGCAGATTTGACCCCAGACCAGAGGTGTCCAGGTTGCTTGCTGTGGTAGATTGTTAACAGGCACAATTTTCTAGCTCCTCCCTCAAGGAAGAGTCTATATCCCCTCTCACTCAGTATGTGGAAATGATGTTGTATGGAACTGGAGCCTTTACTTCAAGGGGTCTTGTAGCATTTACTCTCTGTGAAAAAGCTTGGACTAGCCTATGGGAAGAGGACAGGCCATGTGGAGCTGAGCTGAGCGGCTCCAGTGGAGGCCATCCTAGATGGACCAGTTGGTCTGGTAGATCACCCAGTCCCAGTGAAGCCACCCACAGATCACAGAAATCACCTGAGTTCCAACAGGATCTTCCTGTCCTACCTGTCTATCCATCCCAGCCAACCTATAGAATGATGAGCTAAATAATAAAACCTTGCTATTTTAAGTCACAGATTTCAGAGTTGTTTGTTACACAGCAAAAGCTAACCGATAGCAAACCCAATGAGACCTCTTTTCCATGAGACCACATTTATGAATCATCTCTAGATGATCATCTCTAGAAAGTCTTGGGTGAGTAATTCTCCACCTAGATGGACTTTCTTTCCCCACCTATGAGTAGCATGATCCCCCTGCCTCTGCCTAGGACACTACTGGGGATAGAAAGATTTATGTCCTCCAGAGTCCCAGACCATCATCTTCTTCCATCATTCTTCTGCTATAGCAAGAGAGATGGGTACAGGGCACTGGGTGCTGGAGCGCTTGTGTCCCACCTCTTTCTCCCCAGACTCTGGACCCCTGCTATGGGTGACACAGATCACACAGTCAGTAAATCATTTCCTATAGGATCAAGAAGGCAGGTTCTATTGTGAATTGAGCTGCTAGATTGTGGAACCAACCTAGATGCCCTTCAACAGATGAATGGATAAAGAAACTGTGGTATATACACACAATGGAATATTATTCAGCCATAAAGAATAATAATATTATGGCACTTGCAGATAATTGGATGGGCCTGGAGAATATTATGCTAAGTGAAATAAGCCAATCCCAAAAAAGCAAAGGCTGAATGTTCTCCCTGATAAGTGGATGGTGATATATAATTGGGGGGGGGATTGTGGGGAAAGAGAAGACTGGAGGAACTTTAGATTACATAGAGGGAAATGGGGGGGGGATGAAAAATGGTGGACTGAGACAGATATCACTACCCTATGTATATGTATGTTTACATGAATGGTATGAATCTACATCGTGCACAACCATCGAAACGAAAAGATGTGTACAATGAATCAAAATGCAGTCTGTAAAAATATAAAAAAACAAAAAATTAAAACATTGTAAAGTTTAACTTCATGAAAAAACAAAACAAAACAAACAAACACACACACACAAAACAAGAAGGCAGGTGCTTCCCTGGCAGTGGTGGGAAGGTGCTGTGAGGCAGGTTCACATCCTGTACTTGAGGCCAGGGGTGAGTCACAGAATCCCTGTCCTCTGTCTCTCCCTCATTTCCCCTTTTACTCCCAAGTCTCCTCTCCCCACATGGCTTCGAGGAATCCTGTCCATTTCCAGAAATAAACGAAGGGTTTCTTGGTTCCCCCTAAATTTCATGCCTCCATCCTCTATTCATTCCTCTTCCCTTCAAATTTGGGGGATCTGTTCATTTTCTTCTTTTATATTTTCCTCCGAATTTTCCTCTCACAGATGATTCCAGACATGCCAGGCACCTGTCAAAAGTCCCTGGATTCTCTCGGCTAGAATCTTGGGATGTCCTGGCACCTCCTTTTACTAGAAGGCCATGGACACATGGGCAAAGGAACAACCTGACTTCAGAGACAAGGGTAGAGTCTGCTGGGGCCCAGAAACCTGCAGAACGGCAGTCAGGGGAAGCGGCACCTACGTGAGGAGACATTAGGGTTGGGACAGGAGGTGTCACCCAAAAGCTCCTGTTAACACAGGATTGTTCAGAGGAGCAATGAGTCAATTATGAGTCCATCCTAACCAGTCCATCCTAGTTGGGATGGACTGACTTGGTGGTAACAGTAGGCAGGTGGGGCAAGACTGGAGGAGGGGGGTCACCAGGAGTCTGCCCTGGAAGTCTTCCTTGTGGCCCCTGCCTCTCCCTCTGCTTCCTGAGTCTGCCACGAGGTGAGCTGCTTTCCTCCTCTGGGCCCTTTCCCCCTGATGCGCTGCCTCACCCTGGGCCCAGAGCAATGGAGTCAGCATCTACAGACTGGAGTCCCAGGCAAACTTCTTCTCCTCTAAGTTATTCTTGCCAGGTATTTTGGTCACAGCGATGAGAAAGCTGACTAAAATAGAAGGTGAGCTAGGGTCCCTTCTCCCTGGGGCTACTCGCCTCCCAGCCTCACTTCTTGTTGGACATGGGTTTCAGAACTCCACCATCCCTGAACCCCAAAATGTTTCATGTGAACGTCACGTTTCCTCACAGACTCTTGGAATAAGCCAAGGTGGGCTGACCACTGCGTGGTTTGGAGGAAAGCCGTTTCAGCCATCTCCACTGGCCCGTGGGGTATTCGGTACTTTTGAGAGGTATTTTACCAGAGGGATGAGGAAATTTGTGTCATCACCTGGAAACTCTGGCCTGTGACCTCATCAGCCCCTCTGGAATTTCCCTGGTCACTTTTCTGTCTGATGGATATCATCCGCTTAGAATGTTCTGGGCATTTGCATCACAATGGCTGTGGTGTCCTAGGCTAGCATTGTGGCTGGCAATGGAGGAAGGTGGTTTAAGGTTCTATTCAGGATGGGGCGTTATGGGTTGCTGGGCAAAGTACAAAGGGTCCTGGAGAGGAAGGCAAGAGTTCCCAGGACACTAATGAAAATGGGAACAGCTGCTGGGCGTGGGTGTCAGACGAGCCACTTCATCTTCCAGCAGGAGTTTGCCAAACCTGACCGCTTTCTCAGTCGCTCACAGAGACTGCAGGAGTCCTGGCGATCCAGCAGCCGACTCTGGAAACAAACCACTTACTCTACGGCAATGGGACCGATGTTTTCGGGGGGCGGGGGGAAGATCTAGCTGCTCTATCATTTATCAAACTGTGGCAGGGCCCTGATTACAGATGCAAATGTAACCTTTAGGCCTCAGAGCAAAGAGAGTGCTCCCGGCCGCACCCAGTAGGCGGTTCAGGCTGAGTTCTTTTCTGATTTCCAGTGCTTTTATAAACCCATCAGGGCAAATTTTGCATTATTTTTTTTTGGGGGGGGGGGTGCAGAACTCTCACAAGTTTTAAAGAATGACTATACATTATAGTCCAGGATCCAAGAAACAAGCAGACAGCTGGGAGGTGCCGAGCATCTGGAGAGGTACCATCCCCCAGCATCCTCACCATCCCCTGTGAAGGACTGATAAGCATCAACACATCCCCATTTCACAGAAGCAAAGACAGACTCCCTAGGGCTTAAGGGGCTCTGCCATGATTATGTGGCTGTTGAGAGGCAGATAGGAGATTCAAACCCAGATATCTTGACTCCAGTTCTGGTAAACTACTTCCAGAGCACCCCTGTGGTCAAGGACATGGAAAAGCAAAAGAAAAACCATGACTTGGGGTTGTTTATGTTTCTGTGAGGACCACGGGCGTATGGCGTCACTGAACAGGGGAGTGATATCTACGGCAGAAATTGACTGGGAATAGAGAGAGGAAAGAAGAAAGAAAAGGAGGTTCTCATCCATCCTTCTACTCGATTGAGCAAATGCTTTATTTAATTACCTTTTTCCCTTTGACTGCTGTGAAATATCCAGTCCCTTTGTGACTCCATCTTGGGTCCAGGACACAGGGTCTTGGTGGTGGTGGGGCCTCTTCTATAAACAAGAAATAGCTAGCTTCCTCAAGACCACCCCCAACGCCACCAGGCAGCTAGGTTTCTGTGGTTTGACTGGGATTGGGACAAATGGAATTCGGCAGAGTGGTCGCTGGTGCTGACTAACCGGGCCAGTATTTGTCTGGCATTCCAGCCATAAGGATGGAACATTCACTAAACCTTGGGGCACTTTTTCCACCAGGAGGTGGGTTCTTTGCAACAGGAGGTCTTTTTTCCTTTGAGCCCTGACTATCTGCCATGAAAGCTTTGCCTCCTGCAACCCTCTGCCGCCAAAGCCCCCATCAATGCGCTGGGTCTCATGCGACATCCCTGAGGAGCTGCAAGGCTAGACCCCTGGGAGAGAACTCTGCTTACCGCACAAGGTCCTGAGAGACTCACTGCTTCCACGCATGCCTACAGCAGTAAGCAAACCTCCAGGCAGTGAACTGTCCTCTCATTTTATTTTCCCCCAATTTTATTTTTAACCAAAGGAGAAGTCATTAAAAACCACAAGGACAGGTATTTAGTTTTTCTGTGTCTGAAGTCCCCTCATGACCCCCTGAGTGTGTCCGTCGTACAGAGTGGACAGGGATATTAATGCTGTTACCGACCAGTGGAGGTCAGTGGGTCTGGTTTACTAGACACCTCCAGCTCCATCTCTTGATGGGTGGAAAGTCAAGAAGAAACACAGAACAGGAAGTGCACAGAGCTTTTTCATTCCACAATGAGTGAGTGGAATCCTGTTTTTCCGAGACTTGGATTTGTCAGGAAGGGTGGTGGTCTGCGTTGCTCCTGGTGCATGGCTGGCTTTGCTGGAGCATGGGCGTCCCTTATGGAGGAAGGGGATCTTGGGATGGCAGAGCTCTGGGGGAGAAGCTTAAGGATGTGCCACATTATTTCCCTGTCCAACTCTATGTAAGTATAAAGAACAGGACTGAACACAAGTACCCCATGTGGGGCAGGGGAGGCGGAGGGGGGTGCAGTTGTCAGTTACCCAGCTAGAGGCACTTCCCATCCGGCCCACAGGAGACTGACATTTCGACAGACTGGTTCTCAGCCACGGGCACGGCGCAGGGCGCAGGCACGGCTCTGAATGCCTCTGGCATCTGTTTTGTGGAGCCTCGTGCCCACATACTGGGACTGCTTGTTTTCATCCAATAGCAATTAGCACCGTGGTAAATGCCTTGTGCTCTGTGCTAATTCAGAAGAATAAGCATGTCGCACTCTGCCAAGAATTACAGCTAATCACAGAGGGCTCTGGGCCACACCTGCCCTTTCATCAGACTTTTGTTTTAAAACGAGGGGTTGGTGCAACTCTGAACACTGACTGCATTCTCCCCTTGCTGATGGATAACCATGGAGACCCAGGGGAGGCCTGGAGGGGCACTGGTTGCTCTCACTGAATGCAAGCTTCCTGCCAAGGGGGACAGCAAGAAGCAGGCAGCCAAGCTGCTACTCAGTGGGGCACCTGTGAAATGGGTGGGCCCGGGAAATTGCCCCCAATGTTCAGAGACCCGGCTTATTGCACAGCCCACCGCTGGAGACCAGAAGGCACGGGGACACAGGGATGGGAATAAAGACCGGGACTGACCCTGCTTTTGGGGTGCAAGTTCTCTGGTGATTGTCTCCTTCTAGCTTCACCCTCTAGCCTGGCGCCTGCTGGTATTCTAGGAAAGCACCCTTGGTTCTAATTTGGTATTTATCAGGTGCTTTAGGCTTTATTTATTTATTTTTAAAAATTTAAGTCTGGCTGATTAAGGTATCATTTACATTCAGGAAAAGCTTCCCCTTTGAAGTGTGTGGCTGAAGTCTTTGGACAAATGGGAACAGCCATATTGCCACCACCACAGCCCAGGTCCAGAGCAGCTGTACTATCTAAAACTCCTTCAGGTTCTTTTCTTGTAGATGCCCTTTCACTGTCCTAGCCCAGGTGACAAGGGATCTGATTTTTGTCATTATAATTCTGCTTTTCCTAGAATGCCATAGAGGTGGGATCTGTAAGTACTTTTTGTTGGTGTCTCTTAAAGAGATCTATCCAGGATCTCTCTCAGAGAGATCTAACTGAGCATCAGCAGTTAGTTCCTTTTAATTGCTAAGTGGTATTCCTTGGTAGGGATGTGCCACGTTCATTTCCCAGCAGATGGACTTCTGAATTGTTTCCACCTTTAGCTATTAGGAATAATACTGCTTTGAGCATTCATGTGCAAATCTCGTGTGGGCATATATTTTTAGTTCTCTTGCATTGATCCCTAGCAGCGGGACTGCTTGGTCCTTGCTCATGTTGGGAAGCTCTATAAGAAACTGGCCAAATACTTGCCAAAATGGATGCGTCATTTTGCAGTGCCATCAGCATATACAAGTCACAGTGGCTCCACTTCCTTAAACATTTCAGTTATTCTAAGTATTGAGAAGCATCTCATAGTTATTAGTTTGCATTTTCCTAATGACAAATGATGTAGAGGTGGTTTTCACTTTATAATTAATTTTAAAAAATTAATTATTTTAATGTGGTCCAGATTCTTGTTGAAGACAGTTTTCACACAACTTATTTTTCTAGGTATTTGTCAAATCCCTCCTATGTGCCTAGAAGTGCGGAGCCCAGGAAAGTCAAAACAGCAGCAATCTGGGAGGTGCCTAGAGAAACGCAACTGCTCTTGGCAAAGTTTCCTCCACATGGAGTTCATCTGAGGGACTGAGTTTTGCAGCCCTTGTAGTTCAGGGTCAAACCCACAGCAGTTCCTTCGATAGCCATTCTATGGTTAATGGAGGCAGGGTGGAGGCTTGTGCTCCAAGAGGACATGGCTCAAGGGTGTGGATGAGTGGTGGGAGATGTCAAAACCTGAGGACCAATCTGTCACTTGGGAACAGCTTCTGTGCAGTGGAGGGCATTCAGGCTGCATAGAGGTTAAGTGGTCCCTAGCAGACTGCTCTTGAGAACCAGGTGAACAGGTTGTCAAACGCACATGCCCAGGACCAGAGGAGGGTTTCCCTTGAAACTCAAGCTTCAGGGTTTCATTTGCATGGTGCCCTTTGAGGGCTGGGAGGTATTGGGAGTTACAGAATATTCTAGATGGAGAGGGGAGGAAGCCGGGTTGTAATCAGGACACTCCAGGAGATTTCAGAAGCAAGGGGCCTGGGTTTTGGCAACTGGTATGGTTTCTTGATTTATTTTAAAAAATACCAAGCATGAGATTTTTTTCTCTTACTGTTGTTGGCGATTTTGTTTTGTTACGTTTTTCGTTAAGAAGTTCTCCCCAAACCTGGACCTGCTCCTGCTGGCCTTCACCCCAGACATTGGGATTTAATTTGTCTGGGGTGTAGCCCTGGCATTGGCATTTGGTAGAGCTTGGCACCGAGTGGAATGTGCCCCAGGGTTGGGCCGTGGTTATGGAGTGTCCACTAATGACCACGTGTGGTCTAGGAGCCATGAATCTGACCACCTGTGAGTCCTTGTTTTCTGCATCAACCCTTGAAATGGACCCTTTGAGCTTCCTTCCAAGCCACTCTTGTTGTTTTTAGTCTCTCCCTATTTCAGGGTGTCCCACAGCTTTGCTGACCCCTGTGCCCTAGGTCCCCTGTGCCACCCTGGGGTAGGTCATACCCTGCTCACTCCCCTCAGCGGCCTCTCTGGGCCTTCCAGCTCTCACCCAGACCACTCGCTCATGGGGGCAGCAGGGCCAGAGGGCAAGAGCTCAGGGCAGATGCCTGAGTCTACACCAGAGCAGCCTGACTTTTGAGTCAGAGAGAACTGGATCAGAATCTCATCTTTGCCACCAACCATCTTTGTGACCTTAACAAGTCACTTAGTTTCCCTGGGCCTCAGTTTCTTCATCTGTAAAATGGGAAGGACAACCAGAAGAGCCGAGTTGCTTTCAAAAGAAGAGACCATGAGATGACTGAAAGTCCTCTGGTAAGCACTTGATCAGGGAGGGGCTCCCATCTGGCTGATTCAGACCTTGCAGTGGCCATTTTCTCATCCCTTGCTTCTCTTCTCAGATGCTGAGTTCTCAGAGGAAGAAACAAGGTTTTGCATTTCCCCTTGGTCTCTACCGAGGGGGGTTCTCAGACAACAGCAGCATCATCATCCATAAAACTAATAATGGCCAACATTCACTGATGTTTGTTTTACAGACAAGCAACTCGTACGCAGAGAAGATGAGCAACCAGCCAAAGTCACACAGCCAGGGGGACAACATTCAGTCATAATGACATTTTTGCCAATTTAATGCAAAAATGAGAAAAAAATAAAACAAAAAGGGAAAGCCCCTCATGTTTATTTAAAGACTGGTTTTTAATGTGATTATAGCCTTTCTATTTGAAGAGGGGTATTCAATGCCCTTTCCTTAAGGCATGGTAGTGAAAGTAGACTGCAGAAAATATTTTACAATATTTTATATTGCAAAATAAAATATTGGGTATCCTGTATTTGCTTCTCCTTTTTTTTTTTTTTTTTTTTTTTTTTTTGTGAAATGTTAATGGTCCAGTGTGAGGCCTGGACTCCAAAAAACAGCTGTGTATAAAATAATGCTCATTCTGTTTGTTAAATCAATAAATATGACACTTGATATCATCTCCTGATGTGAACATGTTGCTAATGAAAGTAAGAAAAGTCCTTAGCTTCTAATTTATCTTTTTTCACCAATATTTATTGAGCATCTAATTTGTGCTCAGCACTGAGCTGGAGTCTAAGGACATAAAACAGAAAAACAATCATTGTCTTTGATGAGCTGAAAGTCATTCCTGCAGTTACTTTAGGAGAAGTGAAAAGAAACATATTTACTGGAAACATCAATTGATATATCAACAGAAATATCATCATTATTAGCATGTAACCAAAATATTCCATCAACATCAGCATTTGTTACAGGTGTCTCTTGACCCCTGGCGGAAAAGTACCACTAGACAATTTCTTTGCTCTGTATCACTCTGTTGCCCTCTAAACCAATATAAGTGAATAGGTTAAACTGATAAGAGGGCTGGAACTCGCATTTGGTAATATTCCTGGGGTTCATCTCTATCAGAGGATGCACAGAAAGCAGAAGGATTTCTAACAAAGAAAAAATAAAACATAGATATCAGGGCCAATGGACTAGTTGAAAATATTTATTAAAATATGAAGAATATGAATGATCCACATACCTACTATCTCAATTGCCCTTGATGGATATGAAAATAAAAACAAATTTAGCATGTGGTTAGCAAATTCAACTTAAAAACAGGAAGTCATAAGATGAAAATGAATTCTCTCTGCTCTCAGTAGGTCATCTCCACAGTATCTGTTCAGAACACTTTTCCATGCATATGTTATCAAAATTTATATATAAAATACACTTAATTCAATATACATAATCCATCCACAGCTCACTCTCTTCCCCTCTCTGTCTCTTTTTACTCAAAATATTCATCCTAAAGTATTCTTCTCTGCACTTGGTATTTTTCACTTGAGAATATAAACTGCCCATGCTTCTATACCAGTTTACTGAAATTTGTACACTTCTATTTAAAGGTCATGTAGTGCACCACCCTTGGATACACTATTCTTTTAAAATCCAGTCCTCTCTTTGCAGATGTTTTCATAAATTTAAATATAATGCTTAAGTAATTATCTCGGTGTATGTGTGCACATAGTTACAAAGTCCTATAGGCGGAATACTGGATACAAAATATGTGCATTTAAATTTTTTATAGTTATTGCCAAACTGTCCTCTAAAACTTGCATTCTTTACATTCTTACAAAGCATGATGGGATAATCCCTTGCCAGGAATTTAAATTCCCAAACTTTTGCATTTTTGCCAGTAGATGTTGCCTTTTGAATATCACATTGATGTTCTGCATTTCTTATTTTTGTGTTGGGTTGTTTGTATACAGCCAAATTTATCAGTTTTCTCTTTTGTGGCTTCTGGTCTTTCTGTTTGTTTTAAAAAGTGTGTCCCTTTCAAGATCCCAAGTTCACCTGCATTCTTTCCCATAACTTTTAGGCTTTTGCTCCTTTAAAGTCTTGGATCCATCTGGAATTTATTTGGGTTTACCGATGCCACTTGATTTTCTTTCCAGATGTTCAGCCAGGTGTTTCATACTGTTCATTAAGTAATCCATCTCTTCTTTACTAAGTTGATCTTTATTTCATGCTTAGGTTTATTTCTGGATTCTATTTTGATTATATTTCTTTAGCAGTACCAAATTGCTTCAATTATTGCTGCTGCTTGATCTGTTTTGATAAGCTGATAGGGACAATCTACTCTTCCTACCCCCCTCCCTGAAATTTCCTAGGGATGATATATTTATATCATAAGAATTACCAGTATGACTTTCTTAATTTTCTTCACCAAAAGAGAATGGCTGTAATGGAATGTTTGTTGTGTACTTTTATTTGAGGCTCTTTATTGGTTTAAAGAACTTCCTGATGTCTAGGATGCTAAGAATTTTTATTCTGAACAAGAATTTATTTAACTGAATCATTTTTCTCTATATCATACGGTGTGTTCCTTTCATCGGAGAACATGATAGATCATATTACCCATCTTCTGAATTTAAATCATTTTTGCACTCCTGAAATTAACTCGTCTTCATTAATACGCATTTCTATATTTCATCTACTGCTGATTTCAATTTGCTTGTTTCGTTTGTTCATTTACAACTCTTGCAGCTGGGTTCATAAATGAGGTTGTTTCTTCACTATATTTTCTTATTTTGTTCCTGCCAGATTTGGGGATCCGATTAGCCTCACAAGATAAACTGGGCAATATTTTTCTTTTTCTATTCTCTGAATAGATCATTAGGAATTTTTCAGTTCCTTATATTTTAGTAAAAATTTGTAAACCCTTCCAAATTTATTATCTTCTGTAGTGGGAGATTTGATTATATATTTTTAAACTGCTAATATTTTCAGTTCTTCTGGAGAACAATGTACTTCACATTTTTCTAGGTTTTCTATGAATTTCTTCTATGTCTCAAATTTGTCGGCATAAAATAATGACTACTACAAATTTTAATTTTTCTGTACTTAAATCCTTTATTCATCCCTAATCTGTTTTCTTAAATTCTTCCTTCCTTCCTTCCTTCCTTCCTTCCTTTCTTCTTCCTCTTCCTCTTCATTTTTTGTTATCAATATTTCTATATAAAGATTTTTATATTTTCCTAGTGTTTTTAACGACCAATTTTTTGTCATATTGATCACCACTGGTTTTGATTGTAGAGCTATTATTTTAGACATGAACCTTACTTTTAAAAACATATATTAACTGTATATTTTTATAACAAAAACTAAAAGATATATAGCATTTCTATCATCATCCTGAGCACTGTAGAATACTTTACCTTTGAAATCTTCCCTTCTCCAGCTTGACATTGTTGCCTACCATTTTAATTTTAAAACACAAAATTGTTTTAAAAAGTTAGCAGTCAGTTAAATTTATTGACATTTTACTTTATCTTTTTTTCTTACTGCTTTTTGAATCCTCTCTGGGTTCTATTAATAGTTCTCTTAAAACTCTGAGGATGTTAAACACCCAATCTATACTTAACTATAAAGAATTTTAGTTTCCTCTTGGTCTTAAAAAGTAGTTTAACTGGGTATTAAAGTGTATGTTGACAGTTAATTTTTTTCAGAACTCTGATCACCTGTCTCCAGAAACTACTGGGGCTGAGACGTTTCAAGTTCATCTAATTTTTCTCTCTTCTAAAAATAACCTTCCTGTCTACTAGCTTTACAGTTTTTGGTGGTTTCTTTATTATGTGTCTGTTGTGGAATTATTATTTAGCCTCTATAGAGTGCCTTGATATAAGAAATTAAAAATTTAATTATATAAAATTTGCCATTGTTCCCTTCTTTTCCCGAACTTATTAAGCATATGTGGAGTCTCAAAATCTATTTTTAGAGATCATTAGCTATAGGCATTGTGTGTATCGAATTCAGAGGTCATTTTGACAATGACTTTTTAATTTTTTGTTTTTCAAGATTGGTAATTATTTTTTCCATACTCAAAACTTTTTTGCTTTATTTGTATCTACTTCCAGATAATAGTTTGAATTCAGCTTTAAAAAGTATTCTTTTTAGTTTTAATGGATGTCACTGCTAGTAATTTTTGAACATCTTAAACACACTAACTCAAATTGTTTGTCAGACTCTTTCAGAATAGCAATAGAACTTCATCTATAGAACATCCATGTTCTAACTGTAGATTTCATTCACTCTCTTTGTTGACTTTGGATTTCTTCATGTGGTTTAGAATTTTGGTCCACAGCCTCATTTTATTTTGTTTTACTTGATTTTATTTTTTTAAGTATGTATTTTTAGTTGTCGATGGATCTTTATTTTATTTATTTATATGTGATGCCGAGAATTGAGTCCAGTGCCTCACACATGCCAGGCAAGCGCTCTGCAACTGAGCCACAACCCCAGCCCCACAGACTTATTTTAAACATAAGGTTTTTTTGTTTTTTTTTTTTCTCTCTGTCTCTGGATGGAGAGTCTGGCAGTCCACGGCTTTAGTCTCAGTCATTATCTGTTTCAAGTCCAAGTTCAGCTGTGTATTAAACTACCTTTGCTGATAGTTTATTACATATCAGAGCAGAAGGGGGTGAGTGAATGTGCAAATTTACCATGCTCTGGCGCCTTGGTAGGAATCTGTACTTATATCTGAAAGTTTCAGGTGACAATGGTTGGTGGGCGCTCAGGAGCAAGTTCACATGGTCATCTCTCACTGGGAATTTGTGTGTTTGTTTCTAAAGTTAGAAACTCTGTTATGGTTTGGATGTGAGGTGTTCTCCAAAAGCTCACGTGTGAGACAATGCAGGAAGGTTCAGAGGACCAATGATTGGTTGTGAGAGTCTTAACCCAATCAGGGAATTAATCCCTGAGGGGATTAATTGAAATGGTAGGATGTGGCTGGAGGAGATTGGAATTGGGGCGTGGCTTTGGGGTATATATTTTGTATCTGGAGAGTGAAGACTCTCTCTCTGCTTCCTGGTAATGTGAGCTGCTCCCCTCTGCCACTTTCTCCCACCATGATATTCTGCCTCACCTTGAGTTCCAAGGAATAGAAGCAGGCCTTCTATGGACTAAGTCCTCTGAATCTGTGAGGCCTCAAAAAAACCCTCCTTCTCTATAATTGTGCTGGTCAGATCATTCAGTCACAGCAGCAAAAAAGCTGACTAAAACAAACTCCAATTTGTTAAACTTCCCATTCACGAGTGAAACTTTCCCTCTACGCTTTTGCCCAGCACTATAGTGAGACTTTGGAGTCTTTTATCTATAGGCAACATTGCTCCACACCTAATTCTGGAGTTACTGACAACAGTAAGGGTGGGGACAGGGCAGGAATGATGTTGGGGACTTCTTAGATGATAAAGCTTCCAGGCCATATTTTTTAGTTCTTTTTTTTACATAAAAGATTGTGTAATATATATTCTCTAATCCAGTTGTTTGTGCTGTTTGATTTAGGAAGCCAGACATTGGAGAGGGTAATTGATTTCCCATATTGCATTTCTTACAGTATTATTACTTACACGGTGCAGTTCTGCCTAATATGGAAATCAATAAAATGCAAGGAAATTATACCTTCTGTATTTCTTTGGTTCTTTTTTTATTGCACATTTTCTCCTCTTTTTTTTTTTTGGCATATATTTAAGGTGTGTAACATGAGGTTTTGATATACTTGTTCAGAGTAAAATGGTTTCTTTGGTTCTCAAATGTGAAGTCATCTTAATATCTCTGTTGTGGTCATTCCCATAGATTTTCAAAAGTAGAAAACCCTTTCATACACTCACAAGGGAATCATGTAAGGCAAGTGTCAAATTTTCCATGAACGTAGGAAATCTTTGTTCACTTGAGGGGAAAGGATGTTTTGGGGGATGGCTCAAATGCTCCATCAGATGGAATTAATCAAGGCTACTCAGAAGTCCAGAAGTCCTTAGGATTATCTTCTGCCATTTTCCCTCCTACTTTATACATAAAGTTTAGGACCAATTTCTGTTGATTAGAACGGGTCAAAAATGTACCCATAAGCTTCTCAATGGAGGGATTCTACAGAAGCTGAGAAATCAGGTAAATTACAGAGTTGTGTTTTTGGTATTCTGAATTGCTTTTGTTAAAAACCTTGCTTCGTTCCCTCAGATAAATGCTTATGCCTCACACCTTTTTGATTTTTCTCGAAAGGACTTGCTAAGGTCTTGACAAACACTTGCTAAGTTGATTTATAAAACGCGGTTGGCACAATCTCAGCATTTTAATCGTGACAAATTTCAAGGCTGACAAACTGCATGTTGATGTCCTTGTTTTCTATCTAATGAAAATATTTAATTTTCAGAATGAACTGAAAGTCACCCCAGCTTTACTTAATACCAACCTTGCCCAGGATGACAAATCATTCTCAAGGGCAGCACTGTGACTCTGGAGTCCCATACCAAGGCCAGAGCTCTAGCTTTTAGCTTCTATTTGTTTTTCTTACCGGGGACAGGAAATTTTTATTAAAATCTGAAAGTACCAATGTGTTTTCCTTGGGGTCCGCTGTTTAAAGAGGAGAATAACTCCCCAAATTGTAGGATGAATTAAATTTTTATGACTTTGTAGTGAGAGCATTTCTGTCTATAGGTCACCAAAACACTTAATAAAAGCTGGGGGAGCAGTCGCTGATAATTTCCTGATTTACTCTTTTCAAATTCATCTGCCTTATTTACTGTGGAAAGAAAGATACATTTTTCAATTTTGTGTTGCCAAGGGAGACATTCGTGGGCATGTTAATCTATTTCATTAATTTGGTGAATGATCATTTGGACCCAAGGAAGAAGTTTCTCAAACTGAATAATTATGAAAATGTGATCTTTATATTCTTCTCAGTTAAAATGAGGTTTTTGTGGGTGGTGGTTCTGGGAATCTCCTGTTAAGCCACTTTATCATTAGCATGTTATGATTATAGTTGGAGACAGTCAAAATAGCCAGCCAATCCCAGCTTGCTTGTCTTGGGCAGTGTTCATGACCAAGGAGGAGAGTTGTCCTCTGAAGATAACATCAAGGAATTTCCACTTCCCTTCTCTCTTACCATCTTCCTTAGTGGGAGACAATCCACAGTTCTCAGTTAATACAACTTCCTTTGCTGTCCTAACCTCCCTGTTGATGCATTCCAATGGAAATCTCCACAAATTAAGATGTGAGTCATCTTATCTTACAGACTTTTTTTCACCTTAGAGTCAATTCATTTTTGTATGAATTTTAATCTAGAAGATTCCAATGAACCAGCCAATGGTATTGGTTTCTCCCTCTAAGGAGTTTTCAGAAAACTGAGAACCATATCGTGATTAGGTTTTGGTCACTGGACACCCAAATGATGCATATATCTGCCATAAACAAGCCTGCTGGGTGTTTTACTCTCCTGAGGGCCAGCACTACACAAAGTTGCTAGTATACTTTTTGCTACACTTGTCATGGTCTTATGTGGTGTAGGAAAGGCAACCACGTCTTTTCATGCATGTACTTTTAGATTTTTCTCAACAATGGTATGATTCCTATACTTAGAAGCTTGGCAGGCACTGGAAACTCTCTTTCAAGCAGAACGGGTTCCAGACATTTGGACAGAGAGGCTGCAGCTTGCAGGAGGCTGCATGAAATACTAACCATGGTCCTCTAAGAACAGAGTTCTTCATCTGACCCAAAGGTGCAATCACCAGTTCCACACATCAGAGACTGCAATAAATTAAAAAGTACCTAAGATGCACTTGAAATCTACTGATAGTAACTCTGCATATTAGAAAGTTTCATGGGAAACAGACACAGCCCAGTGGAATGGAAGAGGAAACCCATAAATAAACCCATTTATATGGTCAACTAAATTTCAACAAGGGTGCCAAGAATATAGACAGGGAACAAATTGTCTCCTCCTTAAACGGTGTGGGGAAAATCAGATATCCATACACCAAAGAATGAAATGGCACCCTTGTGTTATACCATCCACTATGATCATTCCCAAAGGGATTAAAGACTTCAACTTAAGACCTGAAATCATAAAAGTTCTAGAAGAAACCATAGGCAATGCTTTTTTAAAAAATATGCCACACATCTACACACAGCACACAGACCAAAGAAAAAAACTTTTTAAAGCAAAAAAATAAATAAGCAGAACTATAACAAAATTAATGGCAAAAGAAACAACCAATGAAATGGAAAGGCAGCCTGTGTAAGGAGAGGAAATATTTGTGACCATCTTCCTGATAAAGGGTAAATATCTAACACACATAAGGAGCTAATGCAACTGAATAGCAAAGAAATCCCCAATAACACAATAAAAAATTGGCAAAGGACTTGAATAGATAGTTTTTCAAACAAGATACACAAATGGCTAATGGGCACGTGAAAAGGTGCTGGGTGCATTGCTACGTTGCTGAGGCTGGCTTGAACTTGAGATCCTCCTGCCTCAGCCTCCCAAGCCCATGTGATTGCAGGCAGGCACCACCACGCCCAGTTCATTTGTCTAGTTACTTGCTTGGAAATTTGAGAAACTTCTCCCTTGTACTTTTTCTCTATTTCAGTTGCATTTTACCCCAGCACCATGGTGACATCTCCCAGGTCTAGCAGTACCTACCGCTTTGGTAAAACCAGAGCACTGATTTCCACCCTACGTCCTTTGCTCATGACTTGCATATTCTGCTAAAAATCTAAACACAATTTCTTATGCCTTCTAGGTTAAATTTGGTAAGCAGACTATAGCTTAAGGTTAGTATTTCTCTACAAGTCAGCCATTAATTTTTTTCTCTAATTCTCTTATTTATTTTAGGGAATCCTGTTGGTAACTCTGTTAGAAAAACATTTTATTTGTGGGTTCTCTGCTCTCTGTCTGTTGGGTTCCTTTGGACTGTTCTCCATATCAATTACATTTTCTCTTAATTTCTTGGTCTTTTTTTCCCTCTCTGTGCTCACCACTATTAATTGAAGCGTTTTCTTTACATTGGAGTTTCATTTTAGCGAATCACATTTTAGTCTTTTATTCTGTGAGTTCCAGCATGGTGTTGATCTAGTCTTCAATTTCTTATTTCAACTTTGTGGTCTCCCTCGTTTTTTTTTTTTTGTTTTGTTTTTTTTGTTTTTTTGTTTTTTTTTTTTAATCACTTATCTCCATTAAAAACACAGCATCATGTCCTCTGACTGTGTGATATTGTTACATAGGTTTTCCTCTAGATTAAGTCCTTCATTTCTTCTTGTCATGCTCAGCTTCACTCATTCAATATTGACTTAATGATTTAATTTGATATTGATTTAATTAATTTATCATGTGCCAGGAACTGTCCTTTATGCTAATGAAAGACCTGTCAGGGAAACCAAGCTCCTGACCTCAGAGATCTACGTCCCAGATGATAAACAGTAAAAGGTCAAGCTCTTCTTGTAAACAAGGCCCAGATAGTGAATGTTATGGGATCGTGGACCGTATGGTTTCTGTCTCAACTACTCAGCTACTTTACCATTGTCACGCAGAAGTGGCCACAGACAGGGTGAATTCCTAAGTGTTGCTGTGCTCCAATAAAACTTTGCTAGCACCTGGTCTGGGGCAAGTATTTTCAGATGTGATTTCCACCCTCTCTTTGGCATTGCTTGCTGAGGTCATTCCATGAGGGTAAAGACAGGAGGCTGATGAGGAGCCTGCAATGAGAAAGACCCGTGGGTGGCCAACAGGTGCTGAGCCCCCACCCCTCACTCACAGGTATCTCAAGACCAGGGGGAAGGTGGCCTTTTGGCCACTTCTGGCCCTGATTCTTTTCTGACTGTCGGTGGGCAAGGGGCTTACAGATGGGACTCCCATACAAGTTTCTTCTTGCAACTCTCTAGGCCTACTCCTGGGATGACTTACCAATTAATGGAGGCCCAGAGAATGAGAGAATATGGGTAGCCATCAAGAGAGCTCCCTAAGAGAAAGAGTCCAGAGGCACATTGTAACAATACATGCTGACTTAGTATTTCCTCTATGGCCTGTTTCTTTTAGGCACCAGGTAAACTTAAAGCATCTGTCAGTTTATTTTCCTGGACCACTAAAATTCTTTTAAAATGCATTTTAAAATTTTTTATTAAGAAATAGTTTTTATTAATTGTAGAAAAAAGAGAAGAAAATAAAAAAAGATGCTGAATTCCTCCTCCCTCGTGAAATAACCAATGTTAACATTGTGAGGGATATTCCTCCAATAGTTTTATGTAAATAAAAATTGATGTCAATTATTAAATGTTATTATATAAGAAAATATTAAAATGGACTCATACTGAATGTATAGCATACTGCAGTCATCAATAAGTATACATGTCATGAATAACACGTAAGAGAAATGGAATGCTTTTAAATTGCTCTGTTTTGTAGGCTGCTTTTTGTATTTCCTAATATATTATGAAACATTTTTCAAGTCTCTAAACAGTCTGCATTTGTTGCATACTATTCCACTGTGTGAATGTGCCATATTTATTGAAAGAAATCTCTCATTCTTGGGAATTTACTTTGCTACTATTTTTTTCAGGAGTATAAACACCACTGAAATGAATATCCTTTGCCCTAAATATAGGCATATATTCTTTTTTCCCAAGTATACCCTTTGTATCATAATTCCTTATAAATAGACTGTACCTTGTCTGGCCATTCGTTTGATTTTTGTGTTGAAGATGGTTGCAACATGAGAAATTCTGGTTCCTTTTGCTAGTTTGGGTTGGGTGGGAGGCGATAGAGGACTCAACCCTGGATTAGGAGTAGGATATTGATGCTCTGTGATACAGTACCCACAAGGAGATGAGACCCGTAAAGCTACTTGAGGAGATTAAGGAACCCAGTAGAGGGTAATTGTGAGAGCAGAAATCCGGTTGTGACCATTACTACCTAACACCAGGAGAGCTCCAATAGACCATTAAATGCTAAAAATTTGCCTGAAAAAAAAACCCAAAGGATGTCACCAGCTGACAAAGGGCACAAAATTCATAGTGTGGGTTGACATTTAGCCCTTAACACACCATGACAGCATCGGGCTCCGTGGGGCGTGTCAGAACAGGGGATGCGACAGAACGCTCCTCTTGCCGTCTGTGGCTCTGCCTTATGCAATAATATTAGAGAAACCTTGGCATGATGACCAGAAAATGCATATTTTTTGACATATGACGCCTGGGCTGGTCAAGTCCATCAGGGAAATCCATATGGAGATGGATGAAGCTTTCACATCTTATTCCTATTCACGTTTCTTGTGTAAGCCCCCTGTTATTTCCCTGAGAATCTAGGATGCAGCAGACTCTGGGGAAATAAGTATGGTAAAGTTGGCAGGTAGAAGGGGTTTTTGGCTGTTGTTTTTCAAACATATTGCACATATTTTTACATTATTAAAAACACATGCTCACGCAGAGTCCCATTCTCCCAGAAGCCTCTTCGGCTGACTTGTGTCAAGCCAGTGATTTATAGGATTGTTTGCATATATTATATTTTAAAACACATATTGCTTTTGTAAAAATGTGTATTTATTATACATTTTGGAATTCATAATATGTGCCGGAAAAGCTGCCTTCGCCTGCCTGGATCTGAGGCCATGTGTCATGAAAACACATTTCTGGGAGGGACAAATGCTTTAGAAGGAGCCAAATGACTGTTCTCTTTGTAGCTCCCATGATCACACTCTTGTTCTCTGTCTCTGTCTTTCTCTTTCTCTCTCTCACACACACACACACACACATCCCCTTTCTCCCTCCTTCTGTGTCTCACACCCATACAAATAGACAATAAAAGCAGTAATGGAACAACAGCCCCAGAAGAATGCTCTGTTAGGAACAAATCTGATTTTTAAAGCTACACACACACACACACACACACACACACACACACACACACACACACACATCAGGCAAAGCAACTTCCTGAAAAGCAGCAATTCAGAACTCTATAGAATGGGCTACCAAAAGTGAGGGAAGAGTTCCATGAACCTCTGCACAGAATGCTCTTCAAATTCCCCAGGTTGTGACCCTGAGTCCATGAGGCGGACATAAAATCACACTGTGCTGTCAGTATGGGGGGGGGGGGGGACGCCCAAACCCCAAGCTTTGGTGCGGCTACGCAGGTTGGCGTGCAGGCATGTGTGCCTACCGGGCTCACACCAACCCAGGAAAGCGGATGTTCACATTCACCATGAGCCCTATTTCAAGCAGATTTGCTGTTCTTCTTGTCTGCTCCCTCTCGACGTGTCCCCGAACATTCCACGGAGCATCTGGGCTGGCAGAGATGGACTGCCCAGTGCCCCCATTAAGGCTCTGACCCTGCACATTTGCTCTCAGACTTTCAATCTCAGTGGGGAGCCAAGGAGAAGGAGGAGTGATCTGTTTTTTTTTATCACTGTGGCTGTTACCATCTCCTGCCTGCCACCCCAGGGAGAGAAAGCGGGGGAGAAAAGGCAGCCCTGGGGGCTGGGGTGGAGAGGCAGGAAGGAGAGCATCTTGGGCCACGTGTGGTGGTGCATACCTGTAATCCCAGTGTCTTGGGAGGCTAAGGCAGGAGCATCACAAGTTCAAGGCCAGCCTCAGCAACTTAGCGAGACCTTGTTTCAAAATAATAAATAAACACACACACACACACACACACACACACACACACACACACACACACACATAAATACGTACATACATAGAGCTGGGGATGTGGCTCAGTGATTAAGCACTTCTAGGTTCAATCCCTGTCCTGTTAGCATAAAAAGGAAACACGAGCCCAGGTACTGAGACCTTGCTGATGCATAATGACGAAACATGGGGACAAATGCCTGGACCTGCTTCTGCACTGAGAGCTGAAGGTGCTTTTCCTCACAGAAAATGGGAACCAGCTTGGAAAACAAAAAGGCACCGAGTCCAGGCTGCGCGGCTTGGTTGTGTTTAAGCTGCTGGCCAGATGTGCCTATTTAGCTACTCCGCCGGCTGTCTGCAGCAAGATGGATTTCTTCAGCATTCATGTTATCAAACCCTTGTACTTTGTCACCCACTAACTCAGTTTCCCTTGCAGATGTCTTGGACGGCCTCATCTGAGCCTCTGTAGCAGCTGCTGCCTCCACTGTTCACAAAAGGCAGAGCCAAGAGCCAAGATTATGTCTTCAGTGTATTACAGGCACATGCAGTGCGTATATCTTCAGTAAATAACCGGCCGTTTTCACATGGATTATTTAGAATTTCTGATGAAACTGCAGAAATGTCAGTGCGGGGTGTAAGTCACCAATCAGAGAGCAGCTCTGCGACCCCTCTCTTCTTCAGCCCGACTGCTATTATCTTCAAGGGGGAAAAAATCCTCCTTGTCTCTTGTTATACCTTTTTTATGATCTAGGATGCTGGTAATAACGACTTTGTGTTACATAAAACAGATACATTAATGTCACTAAGTCCCAAAAGTACTGAATCAAGCCTACCCCTTCAAAAAGGAAGCACACAGTGAATGAACTCAAGGCGAGGGCTGAATAGTGCTCCTCTCCCAAGATGGGAGAGAGGTGCCTGGTTGCTGGCCAGGTCTTCCTTGAAGCGGAATATTTAAAGGGCCACGTGGCGGGGAGGAAGATACCAGTGTCTGGCGGAACTCTCCTCCAGAGGGGCGTGGATCTGCATGTGGTTTGAGTTGGTGATTTAAAGCTCCCCAGACCCTGTTATACAGGTGTGTTCTCATTCTGGCTCTTCAGAGTAAAGGGGGAGAAGGAGGCCTATGGTTCCCCATCAGCGAGCACTCCATTCTTTTGGTGGGAATGTAAGTGGGTGATTCAAAGCAACATCTTCAGGGGAACCCAGCTGTTTGTTTTCAATGCAGAGGAAAGCCCACCCAGTTTCACATCTTGTGTGACATGCCCCAGATATTTGTCTCCAGTGGGGCAGGGTTGGGCCAGATAAAGCACTTCTCAATGGCCCAGAGGTGTTGCTCTCTTAGGGACAGTGAGGTTTCAGGATGGGTAGCTAGGTCCCCAGGCAAGAGCCATGGTCACTCTTTCCTGCATTTCCCCTCAAAGCCGGGGCACCAGACTCAGTCCTGATGTTGTTGGAGGCAAAAGAGACAACCAGTGGGAACAAAGACCTTGCTGAATGCATTCAGATGTGGACACTCACCAGGCATAAAGGAGAGAGCCTGATAAGGAGGGACTTTGCAGAAAGACTGGCCAGGCTCCCTGGGTCACATTATTCAGGATGCTCTGGTATGCCCCTTCCTGTGGTTCAGGACTGCTGTGGAAGGTGGTTTCTGAGCATTGATTACAGGATGACGATTATAAAGTCAAAGCCATAGGTATTAATTACAGTATAAATAAACACACGCGCATCCATACGTGGATAGAATCAGCTCTCCATATCTGCAAGTTCTGCCTTTGTGAATTCCACCAATCATGGATCAAAGATATTTGAAATATAAAATTACCAAAAAACAAAAAAATTAAATCCAACAATAAAAATAATACCAATTAAAAATACAGAAGAACAACTATTTCCATAGCATTTACATTGTGTTATGGACTATAAGTAGTCTAATATAAAGTATACAGAAGGATGGGCCTAGGACATTATTTTCCATAAGGGACTTGAGTATGCACAGATTTTTGAGTCTGTGGAGGATCCTGGAACCAACCCCTGCAGAGATCAAGGGTTGACACTATATAACTAAGAATAAGCTCATTTCTGTAAAGCACAAGGGTTTGACCTGCATTTACTGCATGCCCACCCTATGAGCCCAAACAGACTCTGAGCCTGCCCTCATGGAGATTACAGTTTGGGGAGGCCCCTAACCAGACAATGGAGTGGGTATAAAAGCATAGTGCTTAGCACCATGGTGACCTGGCAGGAGACTGGAGCTCCTCTGAGCAGCTAGGAAATGGGGTGATGCTAAGAAAGGGCAGATGAGATGGCATGAAGCAGGTGAGGGGGCACTCCAGGCAGAGGGAAGGCCTTGCACAAAGGCCCTGCAGTGGTACCCTTGGAGGCAAGAGAAGGACACTGTGGGACTTCATAGCACCTACGCGTATTCCAATTTTGAAACCTAACTCACAGGCTTAGGAAAGGAGTTCAGCTAGTCCTGGGTTTGGAGCATAGGACTAATGTTACCCATCACCATGAAGGTGGAGGAACCAGCCTGGGGCCTCCCAGACCCACCAGTCTCTTGATCTTTCTTCTCAAATTCCCAGATAACCCTGAGACTTAGCTTTATGCTTGGGAGTTGAGCAGAGTTAAGGAACCTGGGTTAGTGGAATAAATTCCTCTTCAAAGCAAACCTGGGCGGAGTGTGGGTGAGCAAACAGGAAACCCAGAATGTGGGAGAAAAGAGGGGAAAAAACATGGCATGTGGGAAGAGCACCTGAAGAACCTTCTGACATGTATAGCAGCCTAACAGAGTTTAGAAACCCGTAGAAAGATGATCCCGTCAATCAAGTTGACCTTGCCCACCACTACTCACTCAGATCAATCAAACTCCACAAGAAAATGGGTCATCCCATTCTTCTGATGGTGACCAAGGCTTATGCTCCCCAACCCTCAAAGCCAACACCAGCTCTGTGCCTATCTACCTAGATCTGCCTTTACCTCATCTGATGCTATAGAAGGTCTAGAGCACAGCTTGGCTCAAGACTCCCATCAAAAGGCAGACAAGACCCTGCAGGCTGGAGCTTGAGACATACCACAAAAGGGGGTCAGGTTCCCTGATACAGGGTGGAAGAGTTTGGGAAGCTGCCAGTGAAAGAAAGCTCCAAGAATTTTCTGGAAGTTGTGCTTCCTCCTGAATGAAGGTTTATTGGCTCCTCGCTGGCCATGAGATTATTGCCCCAGGCCTCCAGAGATAAGTGTGAGGGATCATGTAAATCCTGCATTCTGGCAGAAAGAGAAAAACACTAATTTTTACATTAGTGTCATTTCAACATGGAGCCGTTCAGGACAGCATCTGCTCACCACTGATTAGGAAGCCTGAATGCGGGTGGCATCTGCTCATCTCACCTCTCTAATGGACAGAAATGAGAAGAGTTCTGGATACCTGGTGAGCAGGTGTATTGACCTTGGTGAAATAGCCAGGTGCCTTTAACTCTTAGAGTTCTGGAACCACAACCTTCATGATCCATCATGGCCATTTCAAGAAAGCTTGATAGGATTTTGTGAAAATGCGTTTGATCACTCTGCGTGAGAGATCTATAGGACCCTGCTGAGCATCTCTGGGCCTGGCTCTGGAGCTGGTTCGGAGCATGCCACATATTCTGAGACAAAGTTTTGGGTGCTGGTCGTTTGTCAAGCTTTTTGCTTTTATATTTGATAATGTTTTATCTACATTTGTAAAAAAGGTATTGATAGATGCTCTGGACCTCCTCTCTAGGTAAGCCAAGGACAGGTCTAGCACCAAAGGAATTAAGTACTGACATAAGGGGAGTCCTGAGATGCTGTTGAAGTCCCATGTTTAAATTAATCATGTTAACTCACCTTACAGACAGTGGTACAGATTGGGAAGAAAGCTTAAAAACAAAAATAAAACCAGTGCAAACATTGCCCATGGCCATTTGTAAAAGCTGGAAGGGGAAGACAATTTATTCTGAATAAGAGAAAGTAGAACAGGGCAGGGTGTTTACTATAGATGTGATTACTAGACATTACTGAGTATAGAACAGGGTGTGAATTTTGGGTACAGACATTTCTTGAGGGAGATGGAAAAGATGTCTCAGACCTCTTACGAGATTCGGAGCCTGCAAAGAAGTTCCAGCCGCACTTCTCCAGGGGGATGGGTCACTGCAGTGTCTGTGGTTTTAATTTCTAGCCCAAATCTAGAACCTTTAACCTTTGTAAGTTACAGATCTGCTGGGCTTCTGTTTAATAGAAAACTTCTAGGAGGCTAAAATAAAAACTCAGAATATTTAGATTCTGGAGAGAACAGAGCAATAATTTAAAAAGGGATCTTCTTTTATAACTATTATTTCCCTTCATGTCTTAAGCTAAGACTTTCCTGCAGGGTGTGGGAGGAGTTACCTGGCTCTTGTTTTGGTGAAAATGCCTTCCACTAAGTGCTTGTGTGTGTCCATATGGGCCACAAATAAAAAAGGGATGGGGTACCTGCTGGGTCCCCGAGCCTGAGGTCATGGGTGAGGCTGGCCACTTAAGCCAACATGGGTTTCATTCCAGGGCATATGGATCATCATTGTTCTGTGCATGGGTGGAAGGTAGAAGATATTCCTTGGGCTAGAAGCAGGGACTTTGGAGTTTTTCAATAGGGGACCTAAGTTTTAGAAAAGGAAGACAGTGTTTTGAGTTTTGAAAGAAGCCGAATTCAACACAGCTGGGATTCAGAAATGAAGTCCACCACTGACACAAGAACCCCAGAGAAAGATGATCCAACCAGTTTTGGAAAACATGGGGAGAGGCATCATTTTGTGCCTAAAGATAGAAATAGCCTTAAACCCCAGCTAGTGTGCATGTGTTGTAGACAAACCTACAGAGAGGAAGAACACAACTTTGAGGTGAGGACCAGGATCACAGGTAGGTTTGATAAACCATTGCAGGCCAGACTCTTTACAGATATACTTGGGCAATGCCAGGAGTCACAGCTGATGGATTCGGGAAACAGGCTATGAAAGAGACTGGATCCCTCAACCCCTGGAAACGACCTCATCAAACCCTTTTTTAAGTATCCAACACCAATAAGGTCAAGATGGACTGATTTTTCAGGAGAACTAGGGGTTTATACTGGAATTTCTGAGGAAGGGGATCATGAATTTAAATGAAAGTCAGGAATGACTATTAAAAAAGTCCTGTTTTCTTAGTGCCTATAATGTCCCTACAGTTTGATTAACTATATTCTATTCTACTCTATTTTTTGCTATTGGTGCATGAAGGTGATAGTGAGAAGATTCCCCAAGGACTCGGGAGTGAAGGAAATAAATTAAATGAGCCTTGATTTTAAAGTTTCAACTCTGTGGGGAGAGTCACCCCCGAAGAACAGACTAATGTCTGGGCCAGCACAACTGTGACTTTCATGTAATGAAACAATGTGTCCATCAAAAACAGTGTTGGTCAGTCACAGCAGCAGAGAGCAAGGTGGCTCATGGAGACCAATGTGAAAATGCCTAGTTAGGGCCATTCATGGGAGTTGGACAGAATGGGAGTTTTATTGGCAAAGTTGATGCAATATAGATTCAGTAAGCATTGGCCAACAGACTTCCAGGATTTGTGGCCATTGGCAAGATAATCCGTTATAATTTATTTCAACTGTTTTACTTTGAACAGATTCAATGCACACTAGAAAACCTTCGTATTATTTTCTGGCTTTCTAAGTACATATACCTATAAGAATAAAGCTCAGTATTAAAACTGTAAAATCCAGCTTCTGGAACAGTTATTTCTCACGGTCAATTAATATGTTTACAGTTTCATTATGACTTGGGCTCCCGTCTACCTTTATTTTAATGGCAGGAGTTGTGTTGGGGTATTTATTACAATGGGATTTTTTTTAATGTAAATGTGTATATCGCCCTTATTTTATTTCACAAGTTTGGCTAAGGGAGTTCTTAACCTGAGAGGAGGAGGACCCATTCTTGGAATATGGGTGTCCTCAGGTATTCCTAGCCTAGAAGGTAGAGAATGACATCCTGGAATGTCATAAAACCAGCCAGGTGGCAGATGCTGTACCACCAGCCTCAAGGCCTCTCCCCAGGTAGACAGACCCTCTTTCTCAGGACCTACACTTGTGTTTACATCCTCACAAATACATACTTATGTTTTCTACCGGCAACATCGAGGATCCTTAAAACTAGATAGTGGGGGCTGGGCAATAGGCTTTTAGTGGAGACCATACAAGGAGAAGGGCCTCAGTATGTCGTATTGAGAGGTGTGGGACCCAGGGACCAACACAGAACCGCCCCCACCCCCCCAGCCACCATGAAAGGCAGACACAAGCTCCAGTGAGATTCCTTGTGGATGGATACTCATCTCAGCACCCATGGTCATCCTATTCTGGAATGTCTAACTCTCAGTTGTCCAGAGATTAAGCCAGCTCAGGGAAAGTTCACAATCTTTCCTGCTCCCTCTTCCTGTGTTGCTTTCTGGCTATTTAGCACATTAGCTAATTAGTGGTTGAGGAAGTGATACACTCTATATGTCTGGGTATTTGTTGGCTTAGAGGAAGTAGCTCAAGAAAAGTGTGGATTTTTTTGTAGGTTTAATCTGTGTACTTATGAAGCCTTTCTCATTGGCCTCATAAGGTCTGGCTCTACCATTAGGTTTCATTTGCCAAACTTCTGCAACCTTTTCTGCATAGTGTTTGAAATTCTCTCTGAGGAATCTGCAACATTCTTAGGGATGCCCGGTTTCCATTTCCAGAAGGAGGTCACAACATTCTGGATATTAGCAAATCCTGTTGCTCTTTGGTTAATGGTGGGGACAGGTGTGCTGTGAAGGAATTGACCAGGGGTTACCGAGAGCCAGTGAGGAGCTGGCCTGGATTAGATAGGGCCCTGACTGACAAGGCAGCAGCTGCCTTTCACCCCTTGCCCAGCCTGGGAGGCAAGGGGTTGTCGGGATGGAGGACATGCACCAACAAGAGGTGGGTAGGGAGAAGGAGGCAGAACCCAAACTGGACTCTGCCCAACAGGGACTTACAGCCAGAAGGAACTTTTTCCAGCCATGGCATGGGATAGCTGCCCACGGCTCTTTCCCCACCTCCACTTGGCCTGGCAGCAGGAATGGCACCCCAGCCACCCTGAACAGGGTCATATGGTTCAGCCACCGTTCATACATCATCCTCAGAGAGGTTCACGGTTCCTGCCCTTTCGTGACGATCCCCCGGTGTATGTGTGTGTCTCAAGTCATAGTACCCTGACCTTTGGGCATTCTGTTTGGAAATAACTCAGGCAATTGGTTCGTATTACTGGCTAAATGCTTATGAAATTTCACTTTAAGAGACATAACTGAAAAAACATAAAAACGTCCAAACTCTCCCATTTAAAAACATCACTACAAGCTGAGACCTTGTATGATAATGTGTAAGTGCTATGTTACAACTGAATTATGAAGATTGCGGAAATAAAGTCTGGGAAGAAAGGATGAGAGAACTTTAATGGGACTTCCATACTCTCGCGTGGGAAATTAACACTAAGCTGTGGTGTTTCTAGGTCTCGCTCGGAAAATACACCCAAGCACGGGCAGTACTGTCCTAATGTGGGCATAATAATATGAGCACAATTAGAAAATGACTCTCTCTTAGCATGTTCAAGATGGACTTGTACATTAGGAAGCCTAATAAATTTACCAGACAACAATTCTGTTAATTGTTTCCTTATTGCTTTCCACTCCTCTATCTTCCAGTCCCTTATTCAGAGAGATACGGAAATACAATTCATCCCCTGATCATTTATCAGTTACCCATGATAATTTCATATGAATGATTCCCGCTAAATAATGATCTGACTTGGGATTCTTTTTTGACCTCACCAGGGTGTAGAAGAGTACCTGGTCACTGCCACTGAGCCACTAAATTACAGGAGACGTTATTATAAAATAGGCTTTGTGTGAGATGACTTTGTCCAACTATAGGCTAATGTTAGTGTTCTGAGCACATTTACGAAAGGTGAGGCCATGATGTTCAGTAGGCTACATGTATTAAACACATTTTCTTCTTCTGATATGTTCATTGGGATATAACCCATTGTAAGTCAAGGGGTATCTTACAGTGGATCTTGGTTATGGGCAGATTCTTTGTGTTGATATTCCCGGACAAAATACTACCAACAGAGATACTAAGGGTAATCATGATAATAAACACTTACTCAGCACCTATCATGGGCATTTACAATCCAAAGCACTTTGTATGTATGATCTCATTTACTTTTATAATAGGCACATGAAACAGGAATAAGTATTACACATTTTTTAAGACATGCAAGTGGAGGTTAAGAAAGATTTACTAATTGCTCAAGGTCACTGAGAGAGTAAGGGGTACAGTCAGGATGCAAATCTAGGTCTCAAAGCCCACAGGTTTGATGAAGAGCCTACTGGTATTCCTGGTGGTATAGGTATCAACATAAGGCACACCTGTGTCAGGAGACACCATAATTCCCCAGGCAATGGTGACCTCCTCTTCTTACATGGACACAGTAAGGGGTATGCTCAAAGTATGTAAGCCCACTACAAGTATATAACCTCTACTTTTGCCTTATTTAGAATGTGTCTTGAATAAGTAGAATATGATAAACTATTAAAAGTGGAAGCAAGCCAGCTCCTTCGATCTGGAACCTGCTTGCTTCAGCATGGAGGAGTCAAACAGGACAGACGCAGCTCTCAGAACTAGTGGATTTTTAATTTTCAGAGAGAAACAAGATGCATATAGGGCGAATGTCCATGGTCTTTGGAGTTGGGCCAGTCAGCTTCAAATCTTGTTCTTTTATCATGTGACCTTGGGCAAGTTACAGAACCTCTCTGAGCTTCCCTTCTTCCCTCTGAAAAGCATCTGTGTGAAAATGACCTTATCTTGTTGACAGCAGAAATGAGCTAGCACTTAGCACAGAGCCCGGCACGTGGTGAAAACGTAGTTAATATTGGACTGGTTTTATTTATGTTGTTTTCTACTTTGATCAACAATTTTAAGAGAGCCTGCTGTTGATTGTTAGAGGGTAATTAGGTAGAAAGCTCACAGAGTATATTTTAGATTCCTGGGCCTTAGCAAGTAATTGAAATGGCCACTGTGATGCTCTTAGCGGCCAAGGCCAATGGATAGAGGCTGGGCTAAGCAATATCAGTGGACAAGTTTCTACTGAGAATCACGGATAGGATGGGGCAGGAAAAGGAGAGACAGTAAGTGGAAGAGAGACTAACTTTCACTAAGTACCTATCATATGTCAGTTATATAGCAGAGATTAGTTTAGTTTTGTTATTTTATAATAATGCCTGAAATAAGACAAGGTCTCTACTTTCCAACTTCTAATATGGCTGGGAAATTTTCACTTTTTTAAATAAAACAAAATCCCACTTTTAAAATACATGTATAGAAATGAAAATTATGTATTTTTGAAATCTCAATGTCTGTGCACATAGGGAGAGCGACAAAGAGATAAAGAAAAGGAGGCATTTTTATGTAAAAAAAACTCTTAAAGTGACTCATTTTCTCTCCAAATATAAATTATGATTATTATTATTTTACAGTTCAGTATCCCTTAGCTAGCCCCGAGGGTCACATACAGCATCTGGACCCATATACTACTGTCCTTAGACAATCTGGTGTGATCTATGCATTTGAAATATATGTTCCTTAATTTGTTATTACAACCAGAAAATGAAATAAGTTACAGTATCAGAGCACTGCTGTTCAGTCCCTGGAAGAGGAAAAGTGTTTTCTGGGGACATTCTGTTTGGAGTTCATAAGAGGGTGAAGTAAACTAACAAAAGAATCCCCATCCCCAGCTGCCTCCTGACTAGGCAGTTCTACCTCGAACATCAAAGCCGCTGCATTAAAATTTAATTTGAATTTAAAATCCCTGACAGGGACCAACACTGGGGAAGCAGGGGTTAACCACCGAGATAATGAGGCCACCGCTGCCACCGCTGATTCTGTTGACAGTATTGTATCACCTAATGAATGTGGCACTATAAATCTTGATGAGGGGCAGGCTAGCGTCTCAGGAAAGGTAATGATAATGAGGAGGGGCAAGAGCCCATGCTGCAGATGAAGAAGAAGACCAAGAAGATGGCCCAGCCCAGGAGGAGCGGGCTGAGACCTGGGCTCGGAAAGGGCCGACCCTTGGCCCTATTCGCGCAGGATGTCCTATACTCTAGCATGCCCGTTATAGGGCCCACTATGTCTGAAGGAAGTCAAGGAAGGGGAGGAAAAGCAGGCTGTGCTTCCCAGTCAGCTCTCCCTGAGTCAGACTGTGACAACTGCCAAAAACCAACTGGGGTCATCGCAACATCCTGCTTCTCTATTAATCTCTTTCTGTCTGTCTGTCTCTCAGCAGGAAGACAACAGATTGTGCAAATATTAATTATCCATGGCATCATCCAAAGTCCTGGCCTTATTTTGACTGTCATTGGTTCTATCATGAGAGGTTCTGCCTTTCTTCATTTGAATTTGGGGCCATTCGTTCGCTGTTGTCCCTTCTCAAGTATGTCTCAATGGTTATGCGGTAAGACAAAGGACCCCTTGAAATGCCCCCAGGAAAAACAGACTCCAGGAGGCCACTATGGGAACCAGGTTTGATGCATTCCAAATAGCACATGGCCTAAGGGCTGTCCCCTCTGGACTTTATCTGGAAGATGTGGAGGGAGAGGGGTGTTGCCACGGTCATGGCCGCTGGTGCCACAGATGACAGAATGCACGGGTTCTAAAAACCAAGAGTTCTCTTTGGGTTTGCAGACCAATGGTCGAGGCTTTACCAGCTCAGGAAGGCGTGACATTGGGAAGAGTCCAACACACTTGTGCTGGAGCAGAAGATGGCTGTTAGGTGAGGTGTCAGCATCAGATAAGGTGGGCCTGCCCTGCCCTGGGCTGTGGCAGGCTGGCAGGCCTACCTCTAATCAAGAAATAGATTTCTGTTAGAAAAAACCCTGGACATGTATATCCAGAGGTTGTCACCACATGTCCTGTGGATGCTATGCAAATTTTCCTCCAGTTGAGATTAGTTTAGATAGACTTTGAGGTCTTAGTGTGGGCATCTTAAAGTGGTTCAGAGAGACAGAGAAAAATCATCCCCAACTCTCACCTTTGGGCAGAGGCAGAGATGAACCCAGGACACCAGATAAGGACACTGCATATACCATCAGGCTCAAAAGAGTCCATACACTCCACGGACTTCCCTGGGTCCTCTGCAATGTACACACCAGTCACACATGGGGGCACCTTCTTCCGGTCCAGTTGGTGTTGATGAGAAAATTCAAAATTCTCCTTTATCAACAAAGGGAGAATTGAGACTAAAGGGGCAGAAAGATGAAAATCTCCAAGATTTCTATTAGCAGGAGAAAGCTCTTTTCTTTCCCCTCTCCTTTCTTTGTCTTTCCTTTCTTCCCTCTCTCTCGTTTCTCCCCTTTTCCTTTCTCATTCCTCTTTATCTTTTCCCTCTCCTCTTTCTCTTCCTCTCCTCTCTCTCATCCTCCCCTTTCCCTTTCTTTCTCCTCTCTCGTTCTCATTTTTAAATCTATTCGATTGGCTTGCCTGGGAACCTTACAGAAACTTCTCTCAAGAGCAGCCTATTGAGCCACGCTCTCAAATTGCCCCCAGAGCCCACTGGATATTCCTTCAGATGTCTAACAAGCGTTGAACACAACTGAGGTTTAGAGAGACACAGAAATCAATACCGCGGCTTCCACCAGTCACGCTGAGGGATTAGCTGTCCCAAGGAAAAGCACAGACAGTTGAATGAGAGAATCATGACTCCGAATACCCTAACAGGTTTATGAACTAGACAGCAGCCTCTGGCCCTGATCACCTCCAGTTGGCTTGGAGAAAAAGGAGGCTGCAAAAACATTCACTTAGCTTTTTCCCCTTCTGTATTAATGAGGTCAAGCGCTGGACCTCAGGGGGTCAGCAGTGGTACTCGGAGGATCGACTGTGGAGGCCAGCGGGCAGGGATGACCATGGAGCCGTGGCACTCAGAGGCTCAGAGGACCTCCTGGACTTGGAGGAGTGTCCACATCCCACAGGACAAAGCCAGTAGGGAGGGTAGGTCTGGAAGCAATATAGAAAAACAACAGTGCTGAGCGCTCTTTGCCTGGAACTGTGATGGGGCGTTTATACTTTAAAAATCATGGATGGAAGAGGTCAACAGAGCTTGCCAACAGATTAAAGGGAATCCTCCAAATGGACAGAATTCTGAAGGCCCAAAAAGCAATTGGAGACAGTTTAGTAGCTTTTCCACCTCAAGTTCCTGCCTCCTTTAGTTCCCATTCTAGGGGCCGACCCTCTGAACTGAGATGGACATCCCAAATACCTGGTCAGGAGGGACATTTAAAACCAGGTGGAGCCAAAGGTCTAAATGACATCGGTTTCAATAAAAGGAGAAAGTGTCACTTTAGAACTGGACCCACAGGTTTGAGTGAAGTGAAGAATTAAAGCTATTATCTGTATAATTCAAACCAAAAACCTACCTTTCTCTGAATTTATAGGACAATTTAGGCCCTAGCTGAATAATTCAGAAAAAGATAATCACCTCAATTATTCAGATGGCCATCTCCTCCCCTCGCACATTCCATCTCTAACTCAGATGTGGAAAGTCACTGCAATTAAGTCTCTTAACCAAGCCGCCCTCAGAGGGCCACCAATTTGGAGGACAAATGTGGTGTCTCCAAAACAGGGTTAGTGGAAACTGACCACAATGAGCAACTCAAACGCCAGACACCTATCTGCCTCTGTCCCTGGTGTACCCCCACCTGAGGAGGTCAAAAACCCTCCACCCAGATGTCCAGGTCATCTCCCCAAGGCATGCATCCCCAGGGTGCCTGTCCTGCCCTGAGCCCAGGGTGGATGCCACTGATACCAGGACAGAGCATCCTCCTCTGAGTCTCCGTCTCAATGCGCCTGCAGAAGCACCTCACTTCTGGGCTGTGTCTGGGCGGCGGAAGAAGACTCAAAATCTGTGCATCTGAGGCTGGTGAGCTGTTGGCCGGCTGAACCGGGCTGATGAACAGTCTGTGAGACACCTGACCGAATTGGCAGGGGTTATGGGCACAGCGGTGCTTTCTCCGGGAGACTCCAGGACAATGGTGGGCTCACATTGGTGGGCTCGGCTTTCCTATGCTTTTCTATTAGCATGGCTACTGTGCATCACGTGGTCCCTGCCCGTCCCCGGGCACTGGCGCTCACCTGGCTTATGTGCACAGGTGCAGGGCGCCCGGATGCTGAGCAGGCTGCTGGTGGGTTCGGCTTTCCTTTGTGCGAACATTCATCTGCCCGGCCCCCTCCCCCACCTCTCCCCGCATATTAACCTAAAATATGAGCGCATGCTCCAGTCCTGCCTGCGCTGGCTGCTCGGCCGCCGCAGCCTCCCTGCCCCCTTCCTCCAGCCTCTTATCTAAAGCAGCGTGTCACTGCAATTTTATGGTCAACATTACAGACTCAAGCCCTCCTTTGAACCAATCGCACTGCACTGAATATGTTAAGGGAATCCAGGCTTTCTGCAAGGAGCCTGCTTCCTGAGCCGTACCGCCTGACCTCTCCAGAGCAGCCTCCATAAATCTGCCTCACCTGATGGGAGATGGGCTTTTTAGGATCTCTCAGGGTGCTTTGAGGTAGCACTTCTATGAACTCCTTGCCACAATAAATAATGCTACCTGCAATATGTCTTTGGGAGTGTGTCAGCAGCGGCTGTCCTGCCATGAATTTTTATTCTTGTGCCGTCGGGAAGATAGATTCCAGATTCGGCATTTCCCCGCACTTAGTGTCAGATCTCTTTACCCCCTTGCCCCGGCAGAATGACAGAGACCACAAATAAAATTAAAAAAAAAAAAAATTAAAGTAAAAGCAGCCTAGGAAAAATGGCCCAAGACCAGAGCGAAAGAGCCAGGCACGCCTCATAACAGTGAGCCAGCTGCCAATTTGATGGTGGTGGTGAGGAGGGAGGAGGCGATCGGTAAGCAGGGCAATTCTGCAGTCCTCAGAAGGAAGCAATTGGCCAGGGGTGGCTGGAGAAAGGGGTTTTCTACCAGGTAAAGTTGTTGAATAAGAGGAAAGGCCAAGTTTGGGTCAATAATCCATTACAAAGGAGAGCAGCAGAAATCTGTTTTCAAACATCAGTTAGGTGGTCATTGCCCTGGGCAGATTCTAGGCAATTGGTCCATGAATAGACGACAATGGATTCGGAAATAGCCCAGAGATGACATCCAAGGTTGAGGCGTTGTGTTCTGGAAGCTAAAGATGGGGAAGAAAGAGACTACTGTAGTTTAGGAATAGTAATCAGTTTCTTCCCAAATTTCACTGGCTTGCACGTCTCCGCTGAGCAAGAAATGAAAGCCGGTGGAGTCGTGTGTTTTCCTAGTTATCATCTCTGCAACTTGAGATCCACCCGGCAGTGCTGAAGCCAACATCCACCACTGCGATGCCCAAGAATTTCCGCTTCTTTGAAATGCCCCAAGTCCCAGGAAGTTTCTGCATTAATAACTTGCCAGCCATATCCATTACGGTGGGAGAGAGTGCCGGAAAGGAAGAAAGGAAAGGTGGCTTTGATATGTTAACACCACACGATGGTAGATGATTTCATTTTATATGCTGCTTCCTCTTTGGAGAGAGTAAAATTCAGCATCCTGGCAGGAACAATGCCTGGGCCCAGTTTCTGTGTGCACTGAGATCCACACAATCCCAGGTTGATAACTGAAACTGCAACTTCAGCAGACTTCTAAATCAGAGTCTGTGACCAGCAAAGCAATCACCTGGGGATCTCACCATGCAGATGCTGGCCTAGGGTGTGGCCTGGGATGCTGTGTTTCTCACGAGTTCCCAGGTAGTGCTGATACTGCTGGGGCTACTGAACCGAATGTTAAGGAATTAGGTTTTTAGATTCTACCATGTTTAGTACTGTTCTCTTCTAAAGTACATATGTGAACTCCAAGCCCAAGAGAAACCCAGTCTGTTCCTCTGGTCCTACATATTGTGTCCTCCGTTTCCTCTCTCTGACTCTCTCTCTCCCTCTCTATACACCTCCCCACATATATATAAAATATGAATAAAAATAGCAAAACTATTGCAAAAATTGGTAGTTTCAACATTTGCATATAGCACATTAAAACTTTAAATGTTCCCAAATGTATAATGTTATTAGAAGGTCATGATTAGAGTCTATACTTGGGATTCTTTGGGAGTGGACCATCTGGACTAACTGACCCTCTGGTTTGGGAGGGACAGGCTGCCAGGCCCTGCCCAAAGGGAATTAGGTTGTTTATGCAGAACATCATCCTTGAGTGTTGGCCTCCTAAAGAATGTCCTACTCAAGTCAATTGTCATTTCTAGCCTCCTGGGGCAGTGGAGCCTACTTCTGAGCTTGGATGTTCCTGAGACAAGGGTGTGAAGTTAGATGAAGATGAATGGAGGCCTTCCCTGAAGAAGCTACCAGTGGTCAGCTATGGGTCCTTCATAAGCAGGACCATAGGTTCATCTGACTCCCATCAGTTTGTCTCCAACACAACAAGAACAGCAAGACCACAACATGGGCAACCTAAAGTGGAGGTGACCAACAAGATCACTGATAAATGCACTTTTTAGTGACAAATTTGAGTTCCTTGTGGATTCAGACAGTCTTTGGAGTAAGAAGTGCAGAAGTTTCTCACATATCCAGACATGTTGAAATAAAGTAGCAAAGAATATAGCAGTCCCTGTCAGTCAAGTCGTCTGAGGACAAACATCGCACACATGATCACTCATTTGTAAACTGGGCTTTCTGCCTGCTGAATACCTTTCAAAAACAGAAGCTCTCTCCTAATTGCCTGGGCTGACCTATATTTAGAAACCTGAAATGTGCTGGTGTAGTGGAGGAGCCAGAAAAATGTTGGAGTTAATCACTAAATCAATTCAGGCTGACCCCATGAGGACAGTGAGCACCGAAGGTTGTTGGTCAAGGAGCATTTGGAGGCTGGACTTAAAAGAACTCTCCAGTTTCCCTGAAACTGGAAAAACAACTTCTTTCTGCAAAAACATATTCTCAGAAGAGAATCTGGTTTGTTTTAGGACAGCCCTTTGAATCTCTCCTGCCAGTAGCCAGGTCAAGGTTAACTCTGTTTTGTTTTGGTGTTCTCTCTTGGGCTCTCCGTGACATCCAATAACCATGGGTACCACAGATGGAGAAATGAGCCATATGCTGATTCTCAAGAGAAACAGCAGCAAGGTCTTCTGTTCTCAGCCTTGGCCATCTTTCTTCTTAAGACAGCTTTTTGATTTCTTTGTATTCTGACTTGTTAAAATTCATACTTTAAATTTTTTTCTTTTTCTTTCTTTTTTTTTTTTTACCCACAGTGTGATTAGGATAATTTCCTAAAAGTTCAGAGTTTGAAAAATTGGGAGGACAGCACAAAGAGCATTAGGTATTATTTTCAGTTCAAATGAATTGTGGGGTGACATTTGGAAATGGGCACCAGGTACCTTGAAGATTAGCAATTACCTTTACAGAAATACAGAATAGAAAGTTCAGGAAACCCTTGGATTTTATAGAAGCAGCACTCATCTCCAAATTTGCCACCTTGAAACCTGGTGATGTGGCTTTGTATACTGAAGGAATAAACAACTAAATGGGGGAAAATGTACCCAGAATTGTTGGAGAGAGTTACTGATCATTTGATTCCTGTGGAAAAAGTGTGTCAGGTAGATGAGTAATGGAAAAATCCGGTATATTTTTTGAAATTTAGGTTGAGATGTTTAGTTAATTTTAAAGCTAAATTAAGCTATCCAAACTGTACACACATTTATTTTCAGTTCTTATAATGAATTTTGCCTTTACTTGAGGAAGTAATGGGACAGAAAATAATACATACATTTATCACCAACTATTTATTGAGTATTACAGACTCATTTTTTTAAAGATGATATTTAAGTATGAGATACCTTGACCTTCAGGAAGGTTGTATTTTAATTGCCAAGATGCGACTAAGTTACTAAAACAACCGAAGTATCCAATCATGGGACATGACAAGACCCAGACCACATAATCAAGAGTTCAGAGATGCAGAGCATTGCTAAGTGATTTAAAACCCAAGGAAGTCTTCTCAACATAAGGGTTTGTGCAGGAAAGAAGGAAGGGGCTTCTGAGGAAGCGGAGCCATCTGTGTTTTCTCAGGGCTGCAGGGAGACTGGTCCAAAGCAGCACCCACCTGGGAAAAGGAGGGAGTCAAGTCTGAGGGTCTGGGGAAGGGTGAGTTAGAATGGAGTCTACACCTCATCAGCAGCAAACCAAGATGCTACAAGTCAGTTCTGAGTGGAGGAGTATTACCATGGGAACTTCAAGCATGTGGTCCTGGGAACCTGGTAGATAATGCACCCTAAAAGAAGGAGTCAGGCTCTTTGAACTTAATTCAGTAGGACTGAACAGAGGGACAAGATAATTGAGTATAGCAACATCCTTCTGCCCCTGTCCCCAGTGGGTCTGAGACCTGTATGGATCGAGAAGCTATGAGGGTGTGGAGGGTGGACAAAACTCATTGAGGGTCGTTTTGTTAAAATTCTATGAAATTTGGAGCACATGAACAGCCTACTTTGGTATTCTAACTATAGAGGCAACAGCAAAACCACTTGAGCGGGTAGTGGGATGGTGGAATGGGGACTTTCTACTCTGGTGGGGGGAAGATTTTATTAATGCTATTATTGACACATGATGATAATAAAGAGCAACCATTTTTGGTTGGTTTTCCTTATTTTTTACAATTCCTCTGATATGCATTTCTTTACTCTCTGCATTTGGGGTGACTGCTCCCACTGTCTCCCCACATAGGGAACCAAAGAGACAAAGACTGGCAGCATCTTGAGACATTTTTGTTTGTCATAGCTGGGAAGGAGGTGATGCTGCTGGCATCCAGTGGGTAGAGGTCAGGGACACTGCTAAATATCCTACAATGTATAGGACAGCTCTCAAAGAATCAACCAGGACAAAGAATCAAACAGCCCAGAATGTCAAGAGTACTGCAGAGAAACTCTGATGCAAAGACGCTTATGGAGGCATTACTTCCGAAGAGCAAAATTTTAGAAATCATCTTCATTTCCAAGAAAAATGATTAAATAAATTATAGAATATCCATATGTCCATGGGATGTGCTTTGCAGTCATGTTTTCCAATGTAATTTAATGATACAGGTAATTTTGCCCAGGATAATATTAAGTGAAAAAAAAAATCAATACTATACATACCATGGGGTCCCAGTTTTGTAACAACAAAAATGTATACATATACCATCAACCCAAGAAAGTCACCAGAGTGGAAGAAGTCGCCAAAATGCCAACACTGGTTACCTCTGGATGGTAGGCTGTCAATATTTATGAATTAATGTTCTCATATAAACATATGGAACCAATCTAGGTGCCCTTCAACAAATGAATAGATAAATTGCTGTACATATACACAATGGAATATTACTCAATCTTAAAGAAGAATGAAATTATGGATTATGGATGGAGTTGGAGAATATCATGCTAAGCAAAACAAGCCAATCCCACAAAACCGAAGACTGAATGTTTTCTCTGATATGTGGATGCTAATTCACAATAAGGGCAGGAGGGGTGTTAGGGAAGAATACAGTTACTTTAGGTAGAGGGGCGTGAAGGGAGGAGAGGGGATATGGGGACAGGAAGGATAGTAGAATGAAATGGACATATGACTGCATGACCAAAGTGATTCTACAACACGTACAATCGGAAAAAGGAGAAACTGTACCCCGTTTATGTATGATATATCAGAGTGTATAAATGCATTCTGTTATGTGTAACTAGTTAGAACAAATAAAAAATATAAATAATATATAAGTGTTTTTTTTTTTTTTTTTTTTAAACACTTCAGTGGTTTGAAGCAGGCCAAACTTAAGATGAAATACAATTGGACGATGAGACTTGGGTACGGGTTCAAAGCCTTTATTGTCAAAGGCAAGAGGAAGATAGTTTTGCTTTTGACCAACTAATGAGTAAAGGGCATGAGCCAATCGAAGCTCAAAATCAAACAGAAGAGGCCTGACGGGATAAAGAGAGACTGCCAATGGAGGACGCCTTCGCGAAACGCCGAGCCAGCAGAAGCCTCCCCAGAGTCCTCTGCGGCGCCGGTTTGCTGCACATGGTCCTGCATGACACGGTGTCGGGAGATGATGAGGCCCTGCAGTGGATCCAGATGGGACCAACCAGGATGGCGAGGGTGTGGGGACTGTGCTGTGTGGCGCAGGGTGAAGAAGCCAGAGATGTTTAGTGTGATGAGAAAAACGCTTAAGAGGGACATGAGCGCTGTCTTCATGGGGGGGGGGGGGGGATGTCACATGGGGAGGGACAAACATGCTCTGCATGTGCCCAGACCACGGGGATAGCAGCAGTCACAGATGAGAACTGATGATGCATCTTCTTTCACAACATTTCCAGAGAGAGAGAGAGAGAGAGAGAGAGAGAGAGAGGAGAGAGAGGATATTTTTCTACATCAAAGTTGTCCCAACTTCGGTGGTTAACTTTGAGAGTCAAACAGCCCCTCTCACTGACTTGATGCAGCATGTCAGGTGTTGCAGAGAGGACAGAACAGGGGTCCGGGCTGTGGCTATTACTGTCGTGAGGTGGAGCGGCGGCTGATGGCGGGCCGATGTTCCCGAGCGGGCCAGGAACGGCGCCTCAACTTGACCCTCACAGTCACTCTGGGAGGAAGCTCCCATCCTGTGCTCACCCCGTTTTCCAGATGAGGAAATGCAGACTCAGGAACATTCAGGAGCGTGCCCCAGGTCGAGAGCTAGCATATCAGATTCTAGAACGCTAACCACAGTAAGATTCGTCATCATCACAAGGGCCGTGGGAGCGACGCTTACAGAGTACTCGCCATGCCTCGGATGAAATGCAAAGTGTGACTCCTCTTCTGTCCCCATCTTACAGATAAGATTTGGAGATCCTTGCCCCAAACCAGAATTGTGTCAAATTCTGTAGCTAACAAGAGTATGTGTATATATTTATATATTATATGTAATATAGATATATTATTTATTTATTTATTTATTTTGCGTTACTGGGGATTGAACCCAGGGCCTTGTGCTTGCGAGGCAAGCACTCTACCAACTGAGCTATCTCCGGAGCCAGCCCAACAACAGCCCATTTATCATTATCATCAGTGTCAGAGCTTCAGCTGCGAACACCTATATGGTACCGACTATCTGTGGAAAGCACAGTTCAAAACGCTGTACCATCAACTCTTTGATACGCCCAAGGGGAAGCGTAGATATGGAGAGGCTGATCTTGTGCAAGGTCATGCAGTCTTGAGCCACCGAGCTGGGCTGTGAAGACCAGTACTTCAGAATCTGTAATGGCATTAGTAGCAGCGGAACTAATAGTCCCCAATGTCTATTATGATTTTCACCACCATAATAATGGCACAGTTACGTGACCCATACCATATTGTGTCAGGCAAACACAATAGCCCTAAGAGGTATGGTGGTGGTTAATCTGATGTGTCAGTGTGGAGAGTACTTTGGATGAGATTAACATTTAATTTGGTGAAGTCCAGGTAAGCAGATTGTCCTCCGTAAAGTAGGTGGGCCTCATCCAATCAGTCGAAAGACTGGATAAAATGAAAAAGACCCACCTCACTGAGCAAGAGGGAATTTTCCATTAGACTGCCCTTGGTTTTCATTTGCACCATTGGCCTTCCTGGGTCTCAAGCCCGCCAGCTCACACTGTAGAATTTGGGCATGTCAGCCTGTATAATCACATAAGCCGATTCTTTATAATAAATCTCCTTTCTCTCCACACATCCTGTTGGCTCTGTTTCTCTGGAGAAATCTGACTAATATAGGCAGGTGTGATTTTCATCCCCATTTTAAACATGAGAAAACTGAGACCCAGAGATATTCAGTGACTTGCTCACCATCATACAGGCAATAAATGGCAGAGTTAATAGAGAGGCCAACTCCTGGCTATAACATCTACATGTCCGCATGACGTCCTCTGGAACTCTTTGCTTTCTCAGTTGCTGCACATTTTTTTATAGTTTAGGTGACATGAAGTCAGGGGACTTAAAGAAGTAACCTCTCAAGGTAGGAGAAGTCAGCAGTTGGAGACAAAGAATGATCTCTCTGGGCTCCTCCTGCTACCAAATGGGCATCGCTCCTTCCCCTAGATAGTCAGTCCCCACCACTGTGGGACATTTCTCAATGTTTGACAGATCCAAGGCAAGCAGGGACATACCTTTCCTCCTCCTGGCATTTGTTCAATTTGATTAATAAAGGATGTACTGGGCACGTGAACTTTCCCACAAGTTAGAGGCAAACCTCTTGCCACCCCTACCCTCTACCCTCATTAGATAATTTGTTTCAAAGTAATTCAACTACATGAATCTTCTTTCCTGCTTTTCTCACCTGGTGAAAATGCATAAGCACATGCATTATGATTTATTTAAAGGTCTGACATCTTACCCTATTTCAGCAATTTTTTTTTTTTTTTTTTGTTGCTGGGAATTGAACCCAGGGACACTTTACCACTGAGCCATATCCTCAGCACTTTTTATGTATATTTTGAGACAGTTTTCAGTAAGTTGCTTAGGGCCTTGCTAAATTGCTAAGGCTGACCTCGAACTTGCAATCCTCCTGCCTCAGCCTCCTGAATCGCCGGGACTCCAGACATGCAGCACTGCGCACTGCTGATTTCAGAAATTCTGCTGGCAAAGTTCCTACCTTTCAGTTTGTGAAACATTTCACTGATGGGAAAACCTTCTGGCTACTCACAGTTTAATTTCGCTTTTGCTAGAGTTCTGCAAATACCAGAACATCGAAAGTATGTTCTTTTTTGGTGGTGCATCTTTCACAGAATTTCCAAACAGAAAGTCAACAAAGATAAAAAACGGCACAAAAACATGCCATGGGACCAGGTACTGAAAAAAAAAAAAAAAAAAAAAAAAAAGAGAGAGAGAGAGAGAAGGCATTGAAACAGACCCAAACAGAAACACAATAGTTTTATTATATGAGACTTCAGCAGCAAAGAAAACAAGAAAAAAACCAAGGTTAGCAAAAGAGGGAAGGAAAGCAAGATGCCTTCCAAACGCAGAGCGCCTAAGGAAATGGGGTTTTCTGTGTGCGCATCAGCATATGCTCAAAGGATATTTCCCTGTGAGGGTGTCATTGGCCACTCACTTCCTGTTTACAGTTCTATGTAAGAGTAGCTTTTAAATCCATTTGCAGTCCCCTTGGGAGTTGCAAGGAGGAAGGTGTTGCTGCTAAAAAAGAAGCTCAGCCTCAAAGTCAAGGGCACGGGAGACACAGCCGGATGCAGCATCCACAGCCCTGCCTGCTCCAGCCTCCCCTGACCTCCCAGTGAGGCCCACGAGGGCAGGTCCACTGTGAGAGACTCTTGGAGGGGGACAGCTCCTCTTTTGTCAGCATTTTATTGCAAAAGACTGTGGATGTCGAGAGGAAAACGAATCCAGAAGCTTCTGGTCCAACCCAAACCTGAGGTGTTGAATTAAAGAGAACAGGTCTCTGGCCCCAGGGCAAAAGCCCATTGCAAGACTCTTTCTTGCAGTATGAAGCTGAGGTGAGTGAATGTCACTGAAGAAAACCAGTGTGAATGGGGAGAAAAGGCAGGGTCTCAAGTGACAAAATATGAAGGTGTGGGGACACCGGGCTTTGCTTACAGGCATAGGCTGCCTCCCTTTCTTGTCATTCCAGAGCCCCTCCATTTTTGCCTCTCTACGTTCACTCCCAACCCCCAGCCCCAACACCCCTGAAGGTTCACTTTGAAAGTCATCACTTCCTTTGCGTCTTCCCTGTTGCCCCAACCTATAATGACCCGTTCTTTCATGGTTCCAGTAACCTCTACCACGCAACCCAGTACTCTCAAGAAGATGCTACTTGGTATTCTTTCCCAATATCTCATGCGTAGGGGTGCCAGTATTACTCCACATGCCCTCAGAGAAGGACCCTGCCTCACTGCACTGCATCTGGTACTTTGGTGACTTCAAGACGTTCTTGCTGATAAACTGTTAACTTTGTACCATCTCCAGGTCACTTGGGAACAGTGGCTCTGCTTACGCCTCTATATCCAGGCTGCATTCCTTACCAGTCAGCACAAACCCTTAAATTATCATTTCTCATCAACATTATGATATGGGGAGAAAGGGATTGCCATTGCTCAGGGTTCTTGCTTGCGTCTTGGACTGAGAGATGGAAATGTTTGCAAGGGTGACCTGACCAATTTTGGCCTCAGGCTTGTGGCCCTTTCGTGAGAGGACATTTAGCTCAAGTGAGAATCTTGGATACAGGCAGAGGAACAGTGGGACTAACTGGGTCTCTTCTTAATAAACTGGAGATGTGAGAGGACAGGCCCAGGGTGATGGGAGGAGGTGCTGCTGAGTTTCACTCCTCAGTTGTGTGCTGGAGAATGACGATTATGATTGCGGGGTGCAGATCTGGAAATTGCACCTAACCACAGTGTTGAGGGGGGTGGAATCTGGAGGTTCAGTAAGTCCCCAGGTGAGATTTCCAGGTTTCAGTGTTGCTTTTGCTTTAAACAGAAGTGGGGGAGGAGGGTGCTGTTCTGGTATCAGAACGAATCCTGCTTCCTCTCCACTTGCACCTGTTCATGTTACCTGGCAGAGTCGACGCATTGCTGAGCGCCCCCCTCCCCAAGTTTATTTATTGTGGCTATTTTACCAGCTATTGGCTCAACACACTCCACTCAAATATTCATCATTTAGCTCTCTGGGTAAATCGTATTTAATCAGCACAGGAGAGAAAATAGCATAATTATAGATGCCGGATGCCATTACACTCAGAAGAAATTAAACCCCGTCTCAAACCGACCAGCGGTTGCTGTGATCGCATCACCACTGGGGTTATGGAGAGGTTAGTGGCCATTCGGGGCCAGTGGTACCTTGTAGGATGCCTGACCCAGATGAGCCGTAAGCAGACCCCCTCATGCACACACACATTCGCCGCATCAAAAACTCATCAAACGGCAGCCAGTAAATTAATCTTTTATTGTTCTAAGAATGTGATAAATGAGAGGGTAATAAAGCAAGGTTCATGCATGAGATACAGGGGTGGTAAATAAATGGGCCCAGAGAATTCCAGTCCTAAAAGCTGATAGGGGGAATTCCCATTTCCCATCCTTTCCAGAGAGCACTTTCTGCCAGTAACTTGACTGATATTGACAATTAAGGAAAGGGAGGAAGGAGATCTTTACAACGAAGCAAAAGCATCCATTGGGAGTCTGGGAGTCCTTACAGGGAATCCTACTATCTATGGAGAGTGTAAAGGAGCGGGCCGACCAGAAACACTCGTTAGTCCACGCAGACTTGACTGGTTTCACATGCAAAAGTTTCCACATCAGTAAGACCAACCAGGTGTCTTGCTTAGGGAAATGGGAAGGGGGAAAGTTGCAGAAAACTCAATATAAGTATAATAGCAGAGCCCTACCTGCTTTCTGCCTGCTGAACCGGGCTCCTGGGAAGCGCTGGAATCTTGGGGTCAGTTTCCTTCTAGCGTTTGGGGCCTGGCCTCTTCCCACACACATCCAGGGCTATCTAGACTTGTCCAGGTTATGGAATAAGAATCACCTTCAATCTCACCACAGAACTTCTCTCCCCTGGACCTACACCCCTGGCCAGCTGCCCTATCCACTGTGGAGCACTGTTTGTAAAAATTCAAAAATGTCCAAAGATGCAATTACGCTTTACTTATTACTGTTGGGTGACTGTTTTTGCTGTTTTTTTCTTTATTCCTTTTTCTTTTGGCTAATAATGCTTCTGAGGTTTGGATAAGTAACTAAGAGGAAGGAGCTCTCCTTCTGGTCCATCCTGCTGCCGACAATTAAGAAACCTCAAAGTAATTTTTGAAAATGTCAGCGTCTCATTTAGCAAAAGGATAAATAATAAATGAAGCGTAATCACTGTCCTGTGCTGGTGGTACAGCTTCGCGGTGTCATTAGTAAACTAACGGTATAATATCTTTGTGTCACAGTTTAATTATATCTTGTAATTAGTTTCAGCAATGGATTGCATGGAGTCAGGCCCCCTGAGCTAAACAAAAGGTAATAGAACTTTAGGCGCCCTTGCATAAATCAATTATGAAAGTGTCCTGCGTTATTTGAAGCTTGTTTGCTGTAATTTTATGCACAAAGCTGAACCGGTCCTTCTTGCCCGTGGAGGGCATTCACCCCACCCAGGGCTTGCGCGCAGCTGAGCCTGCGATGGGGCCAGCTCAGCAGTAAACGCCAGGGAAGGGGCAGGAGCTGAAGGGGACAGGAGCTGCAGAGGGCGGGGGCAGGGGACGCAGAGGACGGGGCAGGCAATAGACGCACTATGTGCCAGAGAGCAGGGAATCAAATGGGAAAAGATGTGAGGGCCCGGGAGAATGAATCTTTATGCTTCCCCGAACAAAGATGAGAAGGTTAAGAGCATCAAAAGCCACGCAAGGCTGATGAATGTGGGCAGGCGGACACGATCCACGTCCCTTTATCGCTCCTCCTTTCAACATCCCTGCTCTCCCCACGCGGCTGGAATTGGAACCAGCACAGGTTACTTGGCAATAGGGAATGGGGAAGGAGAATCCACATCTTTAATTGGGTCTAATTCGGGTCCTACAGAGCTCAGAAACTGTAAAGGGCTTCTGAGCGGTGTCGAGGGCTAGCTGTGGTCACCAGGCCCAGATGGGAGAGTCACGGAGTCCTGCTGGGGGAAGCTAAGAAGAAACTCAGGGGCGGGGGGTTGGTTAAGTCCAAATGCCACCAATACGTGTGATCGTCTCTTTTTTGATCAAACTGTAAGGCATGGCGGAGAGTGGGGGTGGGGTCCACATTCAAAGTCCTCATCAAGTCGTCTTTGAAAGTAAGTCTAGTGCCACGCTGGCCTTTCTGTTTATACAACAATTTACAGGTTTAAACGAAACCCCGCTTGAAAAAGCAGACTGAATCTTCCTATTGTGAGCACTTCAGCAAATTTAACAAAAGAAAGAGCCCAGGCGAGGAAGAGAGAGAGAGAGGAGAGAGAGAGAGTGGGGGGGAAAAAAAGTCCAGTCCTCAGACTGGTGTGCTGCAATCTGGCTGGTTGCTATGGTGACGTGATGGCTTGTTCACATGGCAACATACCTTAGGTCCACTATTAAAATGATGAGAGTGAACTCGGTTGCATTAAGGAGAGTGTGCTGTATGCTAAAGCGGGTCTTTATCTCCAGAGAGCGCTGGACAGAGACTAGCGTCCAGTACAAATGAGGGAGTAAAGGAGGAGGAGGAAAAGGTTGGAGGTCTGGGGAAAAATCGCAGGGATACAATAAGCGTGAAAAGAAAGATCCTCAGCCCTGTATCTCAATCGAGGGCCTGAGATTCAGAACATGGACAATGAGTTTTGTTTGCTATGGGATTCACCATCCAAATCGGCCTCTCAGGCTAATGACCCCTTATTTAAAAACATATTCCAAATGAACCTGCTATAGCTGGGCTCTAGAAAACATCCATGGTAAACTAAACCCAACCCATGAGCTGTCGCTGTAATGAATAGCAGAGCGACCGCCACTTAAATAAAATACTCTAATAACGACAAGGGTGGTAAATTACACAGCATTTATTTATTGAATATAAAAGTCCATTGACAGCCGCAGATCCACATCATATCACATTAGAGCTGGTGGGAGCATTTCCTTTGGAAATCTGGTTTCACGTTTCCTTTAACACAGTGACAATTTTTCCTCCTACTGACGTCCAGAGTGTGGTGATAATTCTGCAGATATTATCCCGACAACCCTCCCTACCTACCCGTGCTGTGCTTCTTTCTGCCGTTCAGCAAGCACTGCTGAGGCACACGTAAGAGACAGCCAGGAATTACAGGGCTATATAATCCCACTGCGGGCTCCGGGTGATATCGTAAACCGTCTGTGGGATGCCTGAGCCCCGACGTTTCCCCTCCCCCGCTGGTCCTGCCCTCTTCCCGCTCCTCTGTGGCTGGCTGTGCTTTATTTGAAAATCTCATTACCATAAAGTGAAGGGAAGCCTTTACAAGTCACAGACGTCTCCTGGCTTGGACGTGTGGCAGGAGATGAGCTGGACATCGTCATGGTATTGACGACAGTTGCCCCCAAATCTGTGTCAACCACAGGTGGACATCTATCTTGCGCCCATGTTTTAGATGCACGGGAACCAACAGGCAGACCTGCACCCTTGGGACTCCTGTCCTGGCACAGAAGAGGGCCATGAAGCTCTGAGACCAGCAGGAGGGGCTGAGGACCAGGACAGAGAGCAAAGCCAAACACCACTGTAAATTGCCTTCTCTCCACTCCCAACCCCGCATTTCCCCCAAGTGTGAAGCCATAGAGCATTGCTCTCTGATCATTTCTGGAGTTCCATAATAAGCTCTGGCTTCCTTATGAGTCTGTATTATCAAACCCAGTTTGGGGGAGGCAGGATAGTTCAGAGGTTAAGGCCCTGAACTTTGCAGTGGAGACTTGTTTTGTCCTTGGCTAACTGGGTGAGCCTCAGTGTTCTGATCTGAAAAGTGGGGGCATGGCAGCCCCTTACCTCCTTGGATTGTTGGTAGAATTAAATGAGGTAATAGTTGTCAATGCCTATACTCAATTCAGGGCATATACATCTTATTAATTATCATTGTTTCCTGTGGACCCAGCTAGTCTGTGGCAAGCAAAGCTATTTCCCTTGCACTTTCAGCAATAGAGAAAAGCATAATCTCCAGACAACAAGCTCTTGAATAAGAGGTCAATTTTTTTTAAACCTGTTTTGTAAGAGTCCAGGGCAAGACAGCTTGGATATATTTATTCTAGAACCTTCTATCCTGGATGCCACCAGAGAGGCAGGCTAGGCACGTAGCTCGCCTTGCCTTCTTCTGCTAGATGTGTTTCCTTTTGTTTTATATTTTGACTACTGAGCAAATACCAGCTTTGTCCCTCTCCCCCAAATGGTGGGCAAGCCTCTCCTTCTTAAGCCTGGTAGACTGTATGTGGAGGGAAAAAAGAGAGGGAAAGAAAGAAAGAGGGAAACCTTCTGGTATCTATCAACTTGCCATGACAGCTGCACTCTTGTTCCCTCCCGAGGACCGAAATAACTACAAAGTGTACGAAATCGTTAAGCACATAAAAATCCCGGAGGTAGAGGCTGAGAATAAAACTCGTGATTTCCCAACCAAAAGGCATCAAAGCCCAGCCCTCACAGTTCATTTGCTCCCCTCCACTCGATCTGACTCTGCTCAGTGAGCAGGCAGCATTAGCCCTCCACACAGCTCGGAGAGACTGGGCAAGGCTGGGCTCCTGCCCAGCCTGGTCTGCAGAAGAAAGACATGGGGCATGTGGGAGCCCAGATGTGGGGGAAATCAGCCAGAAAACGCTGAAAAGAGAGAAGGCATTGGAATCCTCACGACTATTCTTTTTTTGCAGCTTATGATATACTTTTCACACATTTAATGGCCAGGCAGCTTGCTTTAAAGAAACTTTCCCATTTAAATGTGCCATAACAGAATAATAAGGTTATGTGGCACATCTTGACGTAAGGTCCCATCAGGTAGAATGGAGCTAGGAAGACGCTGCCTTGACATATCGAAATCTAAATATGAAGTTTTAAGAGAAGGCAGCTGGGCTGCTGTTGCCTCGTGGTGAGAGCAGGGATATTTCTTTCTGTGTGTACAGAGTTGCTCTTGCTTCCAACCTTCTCCACCAGCCCTTGATTTGGGATTTTTTTTTTTTTTTTTCAGAAAAAACCACAACATAAAATAATGTCCTCTACACGTGTGCTAAGAGCTGTGCTGGGGATCCAGCCACACGGCACCTGCAACCCAGGCCATTAGAAAGCAGGTCTTCATGCTCATTCATTCTCTATGTACTGAACTCCTATTTATAGTACCTCATAAAGAGCATTTTGAAGCACTAAGAAGTAGGAAAAATAATTTCTACTTTTAAGGAATTTATAATTACGTTGGAAAATAAGACATGCATAGGTGAAAAGTAAGCTATTTAAGAGATCAGCCCCAAATGGTAAACAGGTTATCAAATCACAGCCCACAGCCTGTGGGTCAAAACTGGACTGCCACTTGTTTTTGCAAATAAAGTTTTATTGGAGCACTGCCATGCTCTTTTCTCATATACAGTCTGTGGATGCCTTCTTCCTACAACAATGGACCTTGAGTAGTGGAAAGAAAGATCATGAGAGCCTGCTTAAAATATTTGCTATTTTGCTCTTTACCAAAAGAGCTTTGCTGATTTCTAGTCTAGATGTTCTAGATTCAGAAGGAGAATGGTCATCGTGGCTGGGGTTGACCATGTGAGGATGATGGAAAGGATGGTCCCTCAGTAGGACCTAGAGAGACCTGGTAGCCATTAGAGGAAGGGACAGGGCATTCTTGGTGGGGGAAGCAGCACGGGCAGGGGTGCAGAGGAAGAGGCATGAAGAGTCATTTATTGAAATTCTAAACCTGCCACCTCAGAACATGACTAGATTTGGAGACAGGGTCTTTAAAGACCTGATTACATTAAAAAACAGTCCAATGTGACTGGTATCCTCAAAAAGAGAGGAAACAGGGATACCCAAAGAGACATCCATGGATTTGCACATACAGAGGAAAGAGTATGTGAGGACACATGCAAGGTGGCCATCTGCAAGCCATGCCGACATTGCCTTAGGAAAACCTAAACCTACTGACACATCGATCTTGGTCACCTAGATTCTGGAACCATAGGGAAACAGATTTCTATTGTTTAAGTCACGCAATCTGTGATATTTTGTTATGGCAACCCCAGTAAAATAATACAGAAGACAACCTTTTTTAAAATTTTGAACCACCAAGATGTCGAGGTTACTGGTTACCAGAGCACAACCTGACTCATTCTGACCAATACATTAGGATCCTTTAGGGAGGGTAGTAGAAATGAGCTGGCTGAAGTGATGACATTTGAGAATTGAATGACAAACAAGTTCTGGCTTTGGAGGGTCAAGAAGAAGATTCAAGGCAGATAAAACAGCTAGCATAAAGTCCTAGGTTAGGTTGGGATGGGGAAGATGAGGTGGAGTGCAGACTCAAGTCAGATCGTGTAGGGGTCAAAGGTTAGGTTAAGGCATCTAGACTCAATTTTATAAGTTTTGGGGTCACATTACATGTTTTTAGAAAAGGAAGTGAGAAGATCCAATTGAGTTTGTTTTGTTTTTAAAATCACTCAAATTGTGTGTGGAGAATGAGCTATGGGAGCAAAGAATTATGGAGACTTGGCAGTAGTATAGCCAAAAGAGCTGATGGCACCTCAGATTGGGCTACAGAAACACAGGTGGGTTGGGGTATTTTGATTTCATCAGCTTCTTCCTTGGATAACTATAAATGTTTGAGTTGCAAGCATATTGACAATTTCATACTTCTATTTACAGTGTTGACTGTAAGAAGATGCCAGAATTGGGGCAGAAGAAAGAATAAGCTCAGCTTTATAGGAATATCATGGGTGGAGGAAATTTGATGGTAGTTTCCATAAAGGAAACTGAACAAGTAAAGTGGGGTCAGGAGCTTTCTCGTGGCCTACGGAGAAAGAGAGAATGCAACAATGCAAGTGGGAGGAAGGAAACTGTCAACTGATTTCAGGATGGGGATGACATCAGCCCCTGCTCTCAATTTTATATGCAGAGGGAAGGCCGTTGGTAGAGTGTGAGGCTTCCGAGGTCTATAAATCAGGGAGGCCTTACCTGACCTCTGTGGTTTTGGATCTTTGGCAGGAAGTACAGAATTCACAGATACCTATGAGGACTAGAAGGGTAAAGTTAGAGTTTGCAGGCTCTGGGTATAGAACCCTGGCTTGAGAAAACAATCTTGAACCCTGTAGTTCTCAGCACCAGTTTTGTGTCAGCCTAGAGTGCTTCCAGTTATCTCAAAGGACACAATATTTTCTCTCCTACTCCTTGTTTAGTACTGGGGATTGAACCAGGGATGCTTAACCACTAAGACACATCCCTAGATCTTTTATAAATGTTTTATTTATTTATTTTTTTAATTTGAGACAGGGTCTTGCTAAGTTGTTTAGGACCTTGCTAACTTGCTGAGGCTGGCTTTGAACTTGTGATCCTCAGCCTTCTGAGCCTCTGGGGTTAGAGGTGTGAACCACTTTGCCTTGCTTACCCTCTTTTTGATCACTTTTATTCCAAGTATTAAAATCAGAAAAGTACAAAGTTGAACCATTAAAAACCTTATATTTGTATAATGTTTTTAGAATTTGAAAAGGTCTCATGTGATTCTTTGTCCACCTGTCTGGCTGCTGGGTGGACAATGGAGGTGAGGGAAGAATCCAGGGGGCTCAAGAATAGGCCAAGCAAGATACAATGTGGTAGCTCAGGATAGTAACAGGAGAATAGGGAGAAGTGGATGGTTCATTTGACACCAATTCCTCTAAACTAGTTAATTTATAAGTTTAGCAAACATTTATCGGGATCAACTGTGGTACAGAAACAGCATGAGGTTCTGGGTGCTCTGAAGTGTTGTTTATTAGGATTACTTAAAGTTTGGTGTGAGCAATGCTGAGATAAATGGGTAAAGAAATAACTATGGCACAATAAGATAATGGCTTTAACTAAAATATGAACTAGATCTGGGGGTGAGTCTGGTAATTCTGCCTGGGGAATCTAGAGAAGCCTTCTATAAGGGAGGGACATCTGAGCTCGGACTGGGAAGACAAGAAGGGATTTTCCTGGAAATTAAAGTCAGGGGGGATATGCCAGGCAGAGGGAACAACCAGACAGACTCCATGCGTCCCAAGAATTAGGGAACTTTCTTCAATACTACAAATGCCCAGGGCAGAGGGTGCTGAAGAGTTGACATCAGATCACATTGTGAAAGCCTCATGTGATTACACTAAGCTGGCATTTGATTCTCAAGACCATGGAGGAACCAGAGGAGGTGTGAGGAGATGGATGGTCGTTTTACAGATGGGGAGACAGAGGGTGAGGGGACAAGTGACATGGCCATACCCTCAAGATCTGAAGTGTTGACAAAATTCAAAATATCGGGCCTGTATAATGTGATCATTCTTTGTAAGAAGACTTTTTCTTTAATGACACTTTTTTTTATTTCCTAATGTGAACAAATCATAGAGATAATATTTCATATCATATGGAAAGGCCATTCAAAACTTTGGAAATCTGGAAGGAATCTAAAAGGCAGACCAGTGGACACTGAATCACATATGAAAATCCTTAAAGACTAATAATGGGCTAATGTCCAATAGTCAGCAAGTTCACAAATCCATTCTGAACTGACAGTCTCATTCTCAGTGCAATGTGGGGGTGTGCAAAAAATGGTGAGTTTTAAAACCGAAGTCATAAAGGAACAAAGTCCTGATACACGCTACAAGATGAGGAACCTGGAAAATATGCTGAGTGAGAGAAACCAGTTGAAAGAGACCATATCTTGATTCTATTTATATGAAATGTCTAGATTAGGCAAATCTATAGAAACAGAAGGTCTATTAAGATTATCAGGGACTAGGGGGAGAGGAGAATGGGGGATGACCACTAACAAGTATGGGGTTTCATTTTGGGGTAACAAAAATATTCTCAATTTAAACCATGGTGATAGTTGCACAACTCTATGAATATATTAAATACTCGTGAATCACATACTTTAGCTGGGTGAATTTTATGGTATGTGAATTTTATCTTAATAAAGGTATTAACGAAAACTAAAATGACAGCTCATCTGGGTCTTTGCATATTAATTAACATATTAAAAACCGAACACCAACAGACTTTGGAGACAATGCAACTGATTCTTTGGTACAACACATCAAATTACATTTTGACATCTTAAATATTTCCAACACATATTTAGGTTCTAAAGAGCTCCAGTGCTCTTAAATATTCATAGGTAAAAGGGAAGTCCTACTCCTGAGAAAAATCTTATCTCACTAGGGATGGGTTAAAAGGATTTGTCTAAATAATGCAAAACAGAACATTTGGCAAGAAAGAAGCCTGGACAAAATGTGGTCTTCTGCAATTGGCTTATTCACTTGACAGTATTTTCAAGGTTCTTCCAAGCTGTAGTGTGCATCAGGACTTCACTCCTTTACTGGGGTCTTAATGCTCAAAAGATTCTTGGTTTTCAATTGTTGATAGAGTCATGTTTTAATAAGACTTTGGCTCACTTGTTCTTCGGCTCTGTGTATTCCCTATGGTCCTCTCATTAGTTGGAACAGGGAGAAGCAATTTATGACTTGTAGCTGGTTTTAAGACCCATAGACTGGTTTCTACTGCCAATCTCCCCTTACCACTACAGTGCCTGCTGTTCACTGTGTGAATTGCTGCATGAAACCAGGTCTGGTGACATATTCTCTAGATACTCTCACCCCTCCAAGAGTCAGTGCTCAAACAGCCTTCTTTCATTTGCCACACCAAATTCCCCAGGAGGAGACTTGGGCCCACCATTTTGAAAACACTGATGATTCCATTTTTGGATCAACCCAGGCTTCATATCTCTTCACCAGTGATAGTCATTTTTACTACCATGCTTCCTTCCAAAGGCAGGAACTGGAAGAGGAATGAATGATGCTCTGAAGAGAACCTAGGCCGGACTCCCCCTTTCTGAAGACCCCAAAGAGAACAGCAAGATTCAGAGAATGTCTTGCCATGGACTTTATGTCAAGCTTAGATATTACAGATGTTGAGTTGTCCTGAATAAAATCTTCATGATTGATTTACTAGTACAATCTTACATACTTTCCATGTGTAGTTCAACTGAATTCTGCACACTGTGGACTGTTTGCTTTCTGTCATTTGCCCTGGGGGACTCTTAGGATCTAATGCTCTTGCCAGCATGGAATGCCCCAGTCCTCCGCAGATTTATAAAATCCTAGAAAATGGACTGTGCAGGGACAGGGTGCGCATAGACCTAGCATTTAACTTCTTTTACTAGTCATCAACCCTTCAGCTCAGAATGAGAGAGGGACACTGGCCAGAATGCAGAGCCAGTTTTACCATTTTCATATGCTCGTTCTCTCGCTTTTTTTTTTTTTTTATTTTTAAAGGAAGAGTGCCTTAGGGTCTTTTTTAACAATGGTATCTTAATGAATTATTTAAAAAAGAAAATAGAGCTGCAGGTCTGTCTGTAGTGCATATTATTGTCATCTGAGATAATAAGTACCAGATCTTTGATGGGGAGTACAGAAGAACAGAATGAGAGAGGTAGTAGTTGCATTTGGCAACCCATTTTAAAGGTCCCTCTTACATAGCTACTGGTGAAAACAGGTAAATCTGGTCAAATACAGGAAGCAATATTTCCTGTATTTGGTCAGTAAAACATCACCTCTTAAAACCATGCTTCACAAAACATTAATAATAGTTATCATTTTTAGGAGTCTGCAATATGTATTACAGATTTGGCATGGATTACCTCAATCTTGACAAATTTTGGTAAGGTCCTTAATTATTCTTATGCCTGTGGGGAAAAGGAGATTCTGAGAAATCCTATAACTTGCCCAAGACCACGTGGCTAGAAATGTCTGAAGATGGGGTAAGAACCCAGACCTGTCTGGATCCAGAGTGCCACTATTCCACCTTGCCTCCCAGTGAAAGATCCAGGTTAGCTGCATCCAGGGGGAGGTGGAAATAAGAGGAAAGTTGTAACGGAATTAAAAATAAGTGCTCAGAAGTATAAAACTGGGGTGATTGCTGCAATATCTATTCCTTATGAAAATATTCCATTTGTTCCTTTATTGAAACAGACTAATAAGGGATCGGCTGAAAGCAAACATGAACTGGCAGATACTTCATCTTTTTGATCTATGCAAAACCCATCCCAAGTGGACGGTACAAATCCGCGCTGCTTTTCCCTTCTCCTCCTCCTCAGCGAATTAGCACACCCATGGACTTCTTTGTCCTCCTGATATTTGTGGAGTTACATTAGGTCCTTGTTCTCCTCCAGGATGTTTGTAACAGGTGCATTCTGACTTTGCTTTGCACACAGGCAAGTGTGGAGCTAAAATCCAACCTTTGCAAAGGGCAGAAGAGTAGGTTTTTGCTCCTCTGTTTTGTTTTCTAAATTTAAGCGTGATGAACTAGATTCACCTCTGATGTTTCATTGTGGATTCCACAATTCATCAAGCTTTTAGTAAGGGGTTGTGCTTCACATGGGGAGATTTCAAGGATTTTAGGTAGAGGGGGTGGTGTTGATGAAATATCTTCCTACCCTTTCCACCCTCTTGCTTGTGTGGACTATATTTTCAAGTTTTACTCAGTGATGGAGTTGTTTCTTAGCATCTTGTGCGCTTAGCCATTTAATTAAAGCAATCCATATTGAATTCACGTCCAGATGCCTTGACCGGCAGAGCCAGATCCTCATTGGCATGCCAGCTGCTCAAAGGGGAACACGGCCCCTTGCATACTAATCAGGAGAGGAGGTAGTGATTCATCAGCCCAGGATACTGCTCCAGCATCTACAAGCACTTATGACATGTAATTGGTGGTGCATAAGCAAGCCAGGCCACATTAAAAACCCTACAGATAGTCAGAGATAAAAATTAATGACTTTTGCTTTGTGTAATCCTGCATGCATTGGTGGGAAAGGGAGGGGGGTTGGGATTAATGGGCAAATCTAAGTAGGCACCAAGGAACAAAGGCTTTCCCGGCCTTGTTTACATATCGAACAATAAAAAACACAAGTGACAAGTTATGGGAAAGGCGAGTGTGAATTTTCGGCACGAGTGAGTTGAAAGACTGCTTGCAGTTTATTATGGATTCCAAATTTCCATATTCATTATTCCAAAACAAACGTCCTCAGTGGGCTCTTCCGGGACTGGCTGGAGCAGTTGTTATTATTCATCTTTCACTGGGACTGAGGTCGTCATGATTAGGACTGGGCCATGCTCACTCTTCGTGGCCCCAGCTACGCAGGGACACAATGCAAACCTTTGACAAGCCCAGAGGAATGTAACAGGGATCAAGTAGGGTCATCCTAAGCAGCCTCTCCAAGAGCAGAAGGAGCCCAAACTTAGGGTTAGATGAAGGGAGGGTGAGGAGAGACCCTTAAGCCACCTACTGATGGGCAATGGAAATGCCCTGGGTGGCCAAGGGAGAACATGATGACCAGGAAGGAAGGGACAAAAGCAGAAGCAGTGAGTTAACTGGTTTTCATAATTAACCTGGACCAGTTAACTGACCTAGTTATTAGGATGACATCTGTCAAGCTCTGGTTAACATAAATATACAAATGTATGGGGAAGGGTAGTACATGTTCGTTAGCGGATAATGAAAAATTGAGGCAACAACTCCTGTATGTGTTGGAAGATAGTCCACTGCACTGAGCATCACATGGGGAATGTGACAGGGACAAATGCCAGTGTACTGTAGTCAGGAACTGCCTTGGTGGCACAGATGACCAGAGGACCAGGCTGGATTTTGAAAATAGGCCTGGATAGGGAACAGCTTGCATGCTCATTGATGGATCGGATGTGGACAGGCTTAGCTGAATGATCACTGAATAGGGGGAGGCAAGGACCTGCTGGTGCAAGAAGCCAGTGGAGAATGGGTCATTATTCAATGTTTAACGATTGTGGTTTAGTGAAGGGGAAGGAAATAGCTAGAAGACAGGCTTACGATGGTGGCTTCCTCCATAGTCTGGCTTTATCTCTTCTGAAAGGAAGAGTGGCTTCAAGTCCATGCTGGCGCTCCCCTCCACTTCCCTGCCACTTTGGTCTCGTTCTGATGGCTCCCTGTGTTTTTGTTTTTCTTGCACGTCACAAAACATCAGTATCCTTAAAGGAAGAGCCATGGGCATCAAGAGCAGAAAATGTCTGAGAGAGATAATTGGAGAGAATGTGTTTGGCTTCCCCTAGTGAGGCACGAGCAGTGCTTTGAGTTGAGCCATCCCTGGCCTTTTGCCTGGAGTTCTTTGTTCTTCTGTCCTCTTAGAACAAGATTCACTATCTGTTCTGTACTAAGGGTACATTCACTTGCTCTCATGAGTATCATTCCACCCACAGAATTTGGTTAAGATATAACTCTTTTATATCAGTGGTGAGGATACCCAGAAGCCTTGGTACTTTCTGTAGAAGATCATGTCTCTTGATATAGAATATTACAAAACACTTAGGCAAATTCCATTACAGTGACCCAAAACTTGAACACTGTGGAGGGATGTTGAAATTTAAGAAGATGAAAAGGTGAATTTTATATCATGGCATTTCTGTTCAATAATTTGTATCTGAGATTTGGGGAAAGATTACCATAACTAAACTCTTGATCTGCAGTGCGTGCCCTTGATCTGGAAGAGGAAGCCAGAGTCACGTGGGAACAGAGAAGGTGACTCAAAGATTATAAGTACTGCATCACATATAGGAAGAAATAAGGCAGAAGGAAGCAACGACATCTCCTGAGGTTCCTTGCCCGTGCTTGACTTTGTGCCTTGTGTAAGTGGCTAAGGATGATGTGCATTCCAAAGAGCCTGAGCTGACCACAACACATATCGATTCTCTCTTGCTGGAGGATCATTCTCAAGGAAGGGCTGGCTGGAGGTATTTCTAGTATTCTGAGAAACTTGACTACATAATAAGATGAGATAAAAAAAACTGGAATTGGAGAAGCTGGACCTATTAAATAAATCATCAGGGAATAGAGATTATACATGGGGAATTACACACAGGGAGAGGGAAATTATAAAACTGATGCTTTGTTTACGGACGGAGGAAGAGGAAAGAACCCAAGCTGTTTATGAGCAATTAAATCACTTAGATAACAATGCAGAGTCCCAAGCTGCCCTTCTTCCTGAACGGGGAGGCTGATCCAGGAAGTGTGGCTTGACTTTCCCATCAGCAGAAGGTCCAGAGTACCAACTGTCATGGAATATTGTGTATCTTCCCAGGAACACGAGTCTCTGGCCAAACAACCACCTTTAAAAGTAAAACTTATTTTCTTTTTGCCACTTTCAACATCATTCACCAAACAGGCCATTTTTGATGTCGTCTCAAGACTCCTACCTGGTTTGGAGGAGAAATTAAATCCTTTTGCTGGTGCTTGAGAATATCAATGCCACTGAATATAAATGCTTATTTCATCCTAAAACTGATCAAAAGCACAAATAAAATGATGATCTAATAGTATTAATAAATTTTTAGCACTCTCTTCCCATGAAGAGCTCACCAAGCCACTGAGGTTCTCAATGAAGGGTATGTGTTATGCCACAAGAAGGAGGTAAGGGTGTTGCGGATTTCCAAGGGGAAAACAGAGCATAGGGAAAGCCAGTCGAGAGGAAGGGCGACTGACTTCGACCCTCCATCTTGTGAGCTGAAGTTTCTGCTGCACATGCAGGTGGAAATTCTTAGCAGATGCAGTCTCAAAGAGGTCAAGTCTGAAAGTGCTGATTGAGAACAGAGGATGTACACAGAGGAGAACTGGGAGATCAGAGAGAGAAGAGGAGGGACCACCTTACCTTGTTAAGGTGGAAGGAGAAGCAGGAGACAGAGAAGTCAGCCCCAAGGGCAAGAGAATCAGGAGAAGAGTCTCCAAAGCCGGAGAAGGAGAGGGTTTTAAGAAAGCAGAGGAGGCCATGGAGGGTTGTGGGCTCCAGCTATGCCTCTCTGCTGAGAATAAGCTGCACAGGATAAGTAGGGAGAAGAGGCTGTTGAATTTGTTGACTGGTGGGAGGGCTGTTTTCATGGAGGTAGGGACAGAGGACGGCCTGCAGGGGGTCAAGGAGGGAAGGGATGGCAAGGGCTTAAGGGCAGTAAGAGGAGGAAACTCATTAACTACTTTAATGCCCAGGACAAAAAGAATAACAAACTTACAGGCAAGAATAAAATGCAGTTTTGCCTCCAGGAGAGCACTTCAGTCCTGGAAAGTTAAGGAAGTGGGACCCGGCACCTTCCCTGTGGTCAGCTTCCTGTCCCCTGCAGCCCCTGAGGTTGGTAGAGCTGCCATTGTTCAGCCTGCTCCTCAAAGAACCTGCAGAGTGGCCACTCGGCCGCTCTCCTTTGTGCTTGGAGAGATTAGAATCAAGGAGCCGCAGGCTGAAGAGGCTCCAGGACAGAAATGGGACAAGTGGAAGGCTTCCAGGCTGCCAAGTTTGAAACCAGCCCCACCCCCTCCCGTCCTGTGATCTCCCATTCAATTGGGTAAGGGGATCTCTTTTCCTCCCTTTCTTTTCTCTTTCCCTTTTGGAAGATGAATGCTTTCTGAATCTGCTTGACATAATAACTTTCTTTGTTCTACCCTAATGTGGATGACTTGTTTTGTTCTTGAGTTTGCCCCACTTCTCACCAAGGAGGGGAAATCCACCAAAAACACTCAACAACTCAGCAGCTCTATTCCCAACAAAATTCCAAATATTTAAAGGTAAACTGAATTAGTGAATAAGGAACTAATGATTCTGTGACAAACCCAGTTTTAAACATCCCAAGGGTGAGTAATTTTCAGGAAAACAAAACAAAAGAAATATGAGTTTCATTTCCTTAGGTTAACAAAGTAAATTTTAGCCAGAAAGGGATGCCAATCTGTTGTAATGATAACGGTGGTAATATTAATATTTAGCAAGTGTTATTTGCTAGATCTTGTGTTTTTTCCCCCCAGATAACAAAGAAATCAAAGAAACAAATGACAGATTTCTTTTTCCTATGATTTCAAGTTTTCTAGAAATTTTACAGTTCTGAATTCAACAAACACTGGAGTGGATTGGAGATTAAAAGATAAACTGATAAAAAAGAAAAACAACATTTAGTAAAAGGACTTGTCTGTCTTTCACTCTATGTAACTTTTCAGAATTTGTCTAATGTTACCAGAAGCCAAGTTTTGGCTGAAGACAATTTTTTCCACTTAATTGGTGTATTTAAGGTACTGATGTAATCACCTGTCACTCTCTAAAGTGATCAATAAACTCAAATGAAATTCTGACAGCTATTTTTATTGTTGGTTGCCAATGAAGACTTGGGATGGGAGTATTGATGACATTTGTCCTAATTTCATATATTCACTCTAATGTTCCTAAATATACCAAAGCTTTTGCTGTGTGATTCACTCAGCAGCTGGCCTGGCCATCATGGAGATTTTGCAACTGTCTTGAAATGTCTGGGCCACATGTCTATCAACTGCACATCACAGATTCCTTTTCTTCTAATTCAGTGCTGTTTTGCCTCTAGCCATCTGCAGCCATGCATGTGTCCTAAGTTGCTTTAACAGCTGGAGATGGCTCTATATGGATCCATACCCATCCTGCCATAGGTACTGTGGAGCCCACTCATGTGCATTCAGAGGGGAAGTCAGAGGTCACATGGAAGGTGGTGGAAAGCGGGGAAATCACTCTAAGCACCTGTAAGGTGCGAGGGGCTAGGCGAAGGCACTGTGTGGTAATGATCTCTCTTTGCTGTCTTAACAATTCTTTTTTTTTAATTTGTTCTTTTTAGTTACACATGACAGTAGAGTATATTTTGACATATTTATACAAACACGGAGTACATCTTATTCTAATTAGGTTCCCAGTTTTGGGGTTGTACATGATGTGGAGATTCACTGTGGTGTATTTATAGATGTACGTAGGAAAGTTAAGTCAGATTCATTCTACTGTCCTTCTTATTCCTGTCCTCACTCCCTTCTCTTTGTTTCCCCTTTGTTTAATCTACTGAATTTCTATTCTTCCCTCTCCCCTTTGTTGTGTGTTAGCATCCAAATATCAGAGAAAACATTTCGTCTTTGGTTTTTTGAGATTAGCTTATTTTGCTTAGCATAATGGTCTTCGGATTCATCCATTCACTAACAAATGTCATAAAGTCATTCTTTTTTATGGCTTAGTAATAGTCCATTGTGTATATATACCACATTTTCTTCATTCATTCATCTTTTGAAGGACACCTAGGTTGGATCCATACCTTAGCTATTGTGAACTGAGCTGCTATAAATATTGACGTGACCGTGTCACTATAATATTTTGATCTCTACAATAAGACTACAGGACAGGGCTGGGTTTGTGGCTCAGTGGTAGAGCACTTGCCTAACATGTGTGAGGAACTGAGTTTGATTCTCAGTACCTCATAGAAAAATAAATAAAAGATATTGTGTCCATCCACAGCTAAAAATATTTTTAAAACAACTACAGAACACTAAAGAAAGAATAAGACCATAGAAGATAGAAAGATCTCCCATGTCCTTGGATAGGAAGAATTGATATTATCAAAATGGCCATATTATCAAAAGTACTATGCAGATTTAATGCAATTCCTATTAAAATTCCAATGACATTCTTCATAGAAATAAAAATTAATCTTGAAATTCATTTTGAAAAGTGAGCCCAGAATAGCCAAAGCAATCCTTCAGCATGTGGCTCCTTGATTCTAATCTCTCCAAAGCGAAGCAGGAGGCATCACAATACCAGACCTTAAAGTACACTACAGAGCTATAATAACAAAATACAGCATGGTACTGGTACCAAAACAGGCATGAAGACCAATGGAACAGAATAGAAGACACATTGACACACCCACATAAATATAGTTACCTGATGCTACATGAAGGTGCCAAAAACATACTGGAGGAAAGATAGCCTCTTCAACAAATGGTACTGGGAAAACTGGAAATCCATATGTAGCAGAATGAAATTAAACCCCTGTCTCTCACCCTACACAAAACTCAACTCAAAAGTGGATCAAAGACCTAGGCATTAGACCAGAGACCCTACATCTATTAGAAGAAAAGCAGGCCCAACTCTCCATCATGTCGGCTTAGGAACTGACTTCCTCAATAAGACTCCTAAAGCTCAAGAAATAAAATCAAGAATCAATAAATGGGATGATATCAAACTAAAAAACTTCACAGCAAAGGAAACAAAAGCATAAAGAGAGCCTAGAGAATAGGAGAAAATCTTTGCCACCTGCACCTCAGATCGAGCATTAATCTCCAGAATACAAAAAGAACTCAAAAAAACTTAGCACCAAACAAAAGAAAACAAACAACCCCAAATACCCCAGTCAATAAATGGGCAAAGGAACTGAACAGACACTTCACAGAAGAAGAAATACGAATGGTCAACAAATATGTGAAAAAATGTTCATCGTCTCTAGCAATTAGAGAAATGCAAATTAAAACTACTCTGATATTTCATCTTACTCTAGTCAGAATGGTAACAATCAGGAATACAAGTAACAATAAATGTTGGCAAGGATGTGGGTAAAGAGGTACACTTATCCATTGTTTGTGGGACTGCAAACTGGTGCAACCACTCTGGAAAGCAGTATGGAGATTCCTCAGAAAACTTGGAATGGAACCACCATTTGACCCAGCTATCCCACTCTGGATATATAACTGAGGCTTAAAATCAGCATATTACACTGGCTTAACAATTCTGAGTCCATATCTCCCTGTTACTAATGAAGAATCTATTCTCCACCATCCTGGCAACTGATCGCCTTTACCCTTAAAGATCATCAGTCCTTATCAAATTTACAACACCCACAATTTCAAATTCCTTTCTCACCACCCCCTCTCACTCAAAAACAAACCAACCAAACAACAACAACAAAAAAATCCCAATCTCCACTGTCCATCACAGGAACCTTCTCAAGATGATCCATGGTTCACAATTTTCCCTAAAAGTCAATACCATCACAGTTTACATCTCTATTTGTCTCAGTTTACCTGCAAGTCCAAGGCTCCAAACCACCCACGTTTTCCCAGATGCTTGTCCTCCATGGCTGAGTTCCTAATCTGACCCAATTCTCCATCCATCCCTATGCTCCCTAAATCCTTATACCACGTGCTCTGGAACTCATGATCATTAGCACTCAAGTCCCCTGTCACCTACACCTCTCTGCTTTACCAACATTCTCTGCAGTTCCCTTAAGTGGGGACCTTTTTTCCTTTCACCTCCCATATATTGTAGTCAGGATGGTGATAAGGGTCCTCATCACTGCTTCCAGGCTACTTTTCTTATCTCCTCCCAAGCCTCCTTTGAGACACATGTCATCACACGGTGCCACCCAATGCCCCTCCTCATTGCTGTCATTGAACACCATGCATAGTACATCTGCTGATTCACTGAACCTCTTTATGCCATGGTCATTGTCCCCCTCACTGCCCATCATTATTCTTGATGACCTTAACATCCACATAGATGACCCATCTAACACACCAGCCTCCGCTGCTTGACCCCCTCGCTTCTAAGGATCTTTTCCCTACACTTCTACCTCACTGCTGCCGTGTCCTGCCTTGGACTCCATCATTACCAGTGTCATCACTTCTAAAATTCTCTATTCGAAGCCTTCCCTTATTTTTAACCTTGTTTTCCAGGTCACTTTTTCTAGTATTCCAACTCCTTTATCTCCTTTGGGGCTCCTAACCTCCTTTGTATGTCCATCCCTGCCTCATGTTTTACTTCCCTTCTTGTCCTGTTTAAATTCCCAGGTGCCCAACTAAAATCCCCCTCTTGCATACTCCCAACCTCTTTGTGACCCTCTTTCCTTCCAGTGGTCTTGTTTATCAAAACCCTAGTTCTTCTTAAAACCAAATAATCTCCCCGCTGCCTGGTCTTTAGCAGCAACTGGGCAGTAGCAGAACATGAGGAAACAATGGAGCTGAGCTGACTGGCTTCACTTTAAATGGAAGACCACAAATATGCTGTGGATCCCCTGCCCTGCCCAGTAACCCCAGCTGAACTTTGGTGGGCAGTTCACCTACCCACTCTCCAAGATCGTGGCTTCCTACCCTAATCTTTCTCCTTGAACCTTCAATACCTCCTTCTCCATCCCAATTTTCAACTTGCTTATTCCACCAAGAAAATAGAAACGATAAGAATAAACTTCCTCATTTTTATTTTTTAACACCAAATCTATGAATTTTACATCTCCATCTATGATGGTTTGGATATTGGATATGTCCCTATAAATTCAAGAGTCAGAGGCTTGGTGCTCTGGGCGGTAATGTTGGTGTGGGGTGACCTTCAGGAGGTGGCTCTACTGGGAGGTCCTAGGGGTGGGCCCTCAGAAAAGATTTCTCATGGGACACTAGTTTTCTTGAGATGGTGCTATAAAACTTGGTCCTGGTCCTGCTCCTTCCTTCTGCTTTCTGGTTGGAGATGTGACCACCTGTCTTCACATGTGCTCCCTCCATGTCTATCTGCCATGAGGTAAAGTACCCCAGGAGCTCTGCTGGATCCTACTCCACGTTGCCTGAAACTTCAGCCTTCAAAACTATGACCTGAGTAAACCTTTTTACTTTATAAGGTAGCCTGTCTCAGATGTTTTTTTATGATAACAAAAATCTGACTAATACACTGTCCTTTGCTCTAAGTCCAACATTAGATGGGCAAAAGACTCAAGCCTCTGTTTCAGCTCAGTGTTCCTGCTTGCGCTGTCAATCCAAGCCCTTCTCCTCCACTTACCACTCACCACGTCCCCCTCCCATTTGATCATTTTTGGCATACAAATATATGATAAGGTATCCCTTCCTTAATAAGAACTCCTCTTAGACTCCATGTGCCCCTACAAATACCACTTCCCTTTACTCTTTCTCTTTATTGCAAGTATCCTAAAAAGAGTGCTCTCTTGTTTCCATTCCTCACCTCCTATTCTCTTTAGATTTTATATCCTAACATGCCACCAACAGTCTTCTTGCCAATTTTCTTGTCAATTCTCTATCCTCATTTTATGAAATAGTCTCAGTAATACCAGCAGGGCTGGCCACATCGTCTCCTTTGCAACACTTCTTATACATGGCTTCTGGGATGCCCCACTGCTTTAGTCAACTTTTTTGCTACTGTGACTGAAGAACCAGACCATCACAACTGTAGAGGAGGAAAAGTTAATAGAGGGCTCACGGTTTTAATGGTCTTACTCCACGGATGGCCGGCTTCATTGCTCAGGGCTTGAGGTGAGGCAGAACATCATGGCGGAAGAGTGTGGCAGAGGAAAGCAGCTCATATCACCAGGAAGCAGAGAAAAAGAGAGACTCCACTCTCCAGATACAAAATATATACCCCAAAGCCACCACCCCAATGAACCACTCCCTCCAACCACACTCCACCTGCCTACAGTTACCGCTCAGTTAATTCCATAAGGGATTGATTCACCGATTGGGTTAAGACTTTGACAACCCAATCACTTCTCTGAAACTTCCTGCATTGTCCCACATGTGAGCTTTTAGGGGACACCTCACATCCAAACCATAACACCCACCTTCCTGTCTTCTAGCTTTTTCATCAGTTCCTCCTAAGTCTCCTTTGTTAGTTCTCCCTTCTCTTCATTATCTGTAAACAACGACCATCACAGAGACCAGTCATCAAGCTTATCGTATTCTCTGCCTGCCACTCTCTGGGTCTCATTCAAGCTCAGAGCTTTAAATATGTCTACATGCTGATCATTCCCCAAGTCAGACCTTCGGTCTCAGTTTCTCCCTTCAGCTCCAGGCTCATGTCCCTCAGTGCCTGCTCAGTCTCTCTGCTTAGATGTCAAACTTGCCATGTCCAAACCAGAAACCTGGATTCTCTTTGCAAACCACTCTCCTTCCTCCTCCTGGGAAAAGGAAGTCATGCATTATTCCTCTCTATCCAGGTCTTTAATTCCTTAGCAGCTTCTGGTGGCTCTCATGTCACAGTTCACCCAGAATCTGATGTAATTGCCTCCTACCACCCCCACCAAATCTGTTCTCTTCCATTTTAATCCCATGACAGTTATTTTTCCACAGAGGAGCTAGATGAACTTTAAAAGTTCATCTCTCCAAGCTCAAAATGCAGCATGGCCAACATAAAACCAAACTCGTTGCTCTGGCCCCATCCTTCCCCTTCCATCTACTGGCTTCCCTGCTTCCTGATTCAGTCCAGTTGTCCGGGGCCTTACAGATGACCCACAAACGCTCTAGTCTAGTACTGGCCTTCGGCCTCTAGACTTCCTGCTTTCTCCTGGAACTGCCTTCCCCAGGTCTTCCAAGATCCCCTCGTTGACGTTATTCAGATCTCTGTCTTGACGTTGCCTTCTCTCTCAGTCCTTCCCTGATTACCCTAGGAATTCCCACCTCCGCATTTCTCTTACATTGGATAACTTGTCTTCCTGGTGCTCACCTCTCTCTGTCATGAGGTCATATGTTAGTTTGTTCTACTCATTCCCGTCTCTGTGTTGGACGTGTGTCCCTGTGTTCCCAGGTCCCAGAACAACACATCCTGTGGTTGGTGCTCAAGGAATACTTCTGGGATGAAAGAATGAGTGGTTGAATAACATTGGGATCCTCCCAGTTCTCCTGAGAGGGCCTGTTAGAGATTTTTGTAGGACTTGGTTCCCTTGACCTTGATTGGATGTGGTCACTGTGGCGGATGACAACTGTATTTCTGAAGTGACTTTTCCTTCCATCTTTTCTGTCAACTCCCACATCCACATTTCAGGTCCTCATTTTTTCTTTAGCATAAGGTCTCTTAACCCCTCAAATTAGTCTATCAGTCTACGAGGCCTACAACAAGGCTATAGTATCCCAAATCAAATTAGATTCAAGCATATAAACTTGCCAATATGTGACTGTTTGATCTCAAATCAGCAATTTCATATGGCTCAACCCAATGCATGTTTCTGCCTCTATAATTTTGCCTAAGCCGTTTTAATGCCTGATTGTCTTTCTGGGCCATCCAACTTATTCTTCAGAGCCATTGTTAAGTCCTACCTCTTCCAAAGGAGCCCTAGAATGAATCGTTTGTCTTCTACATTTCCATGGCTTGTTGCAACTTTTTCTTTTTCTTTTTTTCTCCATTCTCGTCTGCCTTCCGAGGACGTTGTGTGTGCCTGTCTCTCTCTTCCCCCACTTATGTCCTCCAGTTGACAGTGAATGAACTGGAGGGTGGGATCTTGTCTAGAGCTTAATTGTCCCAAGCCTATGACTCTATATTCTACTATCTAACAGTGGGAGACATAGGTTTTAGAAAGCTCATTTCTTGTTCTTCTTTAGAACTATTTCTTAAGCAAAATCTATATTTTTCAACTAGATGTTCTGCCATCACACCAAGAGTTTGAGAGAAAAATTCACTGGGGTGGGCAGGCTGCTTATCCACCTCTCGTGAGATAAATCAACTTGGCAACCAGGAAGAGGAAGTGCGTGACACTGGCCCGTGTGACATCTTGCAGACACGGCTTGACCTCTTGGGCTTATGACTTGGGACATTCCAAAGCTAAAGTCTCTCTGGAGCCTCAGCAGTTTCTTCATTTGCTGGAAACAATAGGTGAAAAAAGAAGCCACTTCTACTTCAGCTGATGGGGACAATGACAAAAACGATAATGGCATTTATATGACTCAGCACTGCTTGACAAAATAGGCGAATTACTTGTAAAGTCAGCAGTCAGGGCTTTCAGAGAGTCACCTCTAGGCTGAAAAGCAGAGCCTCATTTGCATAAAGGAAGCTCAGAGCACCTGACCCAGAGGTAGGCAAACAAAGAACTGTGGGTTCACGAGAAGAAGGAAGCATAACTTGCAGCAGGGCAGGGAGATGAAGCTTAGCTGCAAAGAAGGACTTCCTGAGAGAAGAGTCTTGGGAAGAGACCAGGTGCTCAGGTGGTCATCAAATTTGTTCACAAGAATTCCAACAGCATGTCTTTCTAGCTGGCACTGAGTGATGGGCATCTCTTGAGGCAACTGGCACAAGCTCTGCAAGACTGGGGACAAGAGAGAGCCCTACCACAAGAAGTGGAAATGAAGCTGGGAAGCCCTGCTGCCAACACTAAGGTGGGCCCCCGCCCCCGTCTGAGGGCTTCGAGGCTGGATGTGGGGAACTTCTCCTGAGGTTCTGAGTGTTGACCTTGCAAAGCAAGGATCACTGATGTTGTCTACAGTGCGTCCAATAATGAGCTGGTCTGCACCAAGACCCTGGTGAAGAGCGGCATCGCGCTCACTGGCAGCTCCCCATACCCACAGTGGTACAAGTCCCACTACCCACTGCCCTGGGCCAGAAGTAGCGGGCCATGCTGACTCCTGAGGAGGAAGGAGTCTTAAACCAAAAGCGATCAAAGAAAATTCAAAAGAAACAGGATGAAAGGAAGAAGAATGCTAAGAGCACTCTCCTGGAGGAGCGTTCCAGAAGGCAGGCTCCTTGCCTGCAATGCATGAAGACCAGGACAGTGTGGCCCAGCAGATGGCTATGTGCTAGGAGGCAAGGAGTAGGAGTTCTGTCTGAGGACAAGCAAAGCCCGGAGAGGCGGACGAGTCCTCCTCCCTTCTGTCTTAGCTCATGTGATAAAGGTGTTTAATGCTCTGGAAAAAAAAAAAAGAGTTCCAACAGCGTGATGGTATTGGTGTCTGAAGAAAATGCAGAGTCTGGGGGTGCAGCCACGTATGCATGAACGCTCAGGATGTACGAGGGAGGGCGGGGAAATGATGGGGTGCAGATGATCCTCTTCATAAGTGAAGCTGGACAACTGCGGAGGCCGTGCTAAGTAGAGCGATCCCTCTGACCACACATCAGAATGTATTCCAAAGTGGACAGAGGGCTACCCCAAAACACGAACCCACCAGCCCTCCAGGAAAGCACAGGTGAATTCTTGAATGCAGAGACATGATCTCTAACTTGAATCAATATTCAGAAGTAACAGAAGATTGATCAATTTGATTATGTGAACATTAAGAAGAAGTTTGCATAGAAAAAAAAATGCCATAAGTGAAATCCAAAGACACATGAGGAATGAGAGAAAAATAATGGGAATAGTATCACTGATAAAAGACTAACGTCTATGATATTCAGGGCTTTTCTCTCTCTCTTTCTCTCTCTCTCTCTTTCTCCCTCCCTCCCTCCCTCTCTTTACAGGGCTTCTTAAATTGAGGAGGGCATGGACAAATGATTCTAAAAAGATATAACAAATAATATTTAAATACAGGAAAAATGTTCCATTTCAGTCACAGTAAGTGACACATAAATAAAAACTCCACTCAAACAGTTTGCTAGCTCCTCAAATGATTATATATAGTGTTATCATATGACCTAGTAATGCTAAGTATGCATGCAAGAGAAATAAAAACATCTTTTCGTATAAAATCTTACCTGCAGATGTTTATCGTCTCACTATCCATAATAGGCAAATGGCAGAAACAACCCAGATTTCCATTAATAGATGAATGGATAAACAACATGCGGTATGTTCATACAATGGAATATTACTTGTTCATAAAAAGGAATGAAGTTCTGATACATGTCATAACATGGAATAGCCTTGCAAACAAAATGTTAAGTAAAAGAAGCCAGTTCCTAGAGATCACATATCATATGATTCTACTTACATGAAATGTTCCAAGCACGTAAATCTACAGACAGGAAGAGTCAATTAATGCTGGCTTAGGGCTTAGAGTCCTGGGGAGTTAGGAAGTACAGGTAAAAGATACTGAGTTTCTAAACTTACTTGTCCTGGAGTTTGCAGATACCTGTGGATATACTGAAATCCACTTAATTTTACACTTCAAATGGGTAAACTCTATCTAAATAAAGAATTTTTAAAAACTACCTTGAAGTATTATTTGTCACCTCTCAGACTTAATATATTCTGCTGGTGTGGCCAAAGGGAGCCAGTGTTCTCAGACCTTGTCAGAAGGAATGAAAATCGGTACGGCAGTTAAGAGGTGGGATTTCACAATGTCCAGCAAAACTACCTATTTACACACCAGTGACCCAACAATCCCACTTTTAGGAATTTGTCCCCAGGTTATTTCCCCTGAAAATCCTTGCTCAACAGTATATGTGAAAATGCATACACACAAAGTGATGTATGGAAACACTGTTCACAATGGCAGGATAAGGCTAACAATTTAAGTGTCCACAAAGAGAAGAATGGTTGGATAAACTGGGACAATCACACAAGTACGACGGTTTGTCCAAAATAGAATAGGGAACAGCTCTCTGAGCTGATGTGGAGTATTTTCCAGGATGTATTGTTAAGGGGAAAAAAAAATCAGAGTGCTATTCTGAAGAAGAACTAAATTATACATGTATCTACTCATTTTAGCAAAAAGAAACATTGGGAAGAAAAGCATAAATGATGAGTTGGTTACTTGTTTTTGTGTGTGTAGTATTTTTTTTTCTACCTGGGATTGAACTCAGGAGCACTCCACCACTGAGTCACATCGCCAGCCCCATTTTGTATTTTATTTAGAGACAGGGTCTCACTGAGTTGCTTAGCACCTTGATTTTGCTGAGGCTGGCTTTGAACTCGTGATCTTCCTATCTCAGCCTCCTGAGCTGCAGAGATTACAGGCGTGCGCCACTGTGCCTGGCTTAGGGATTGGTTACTTGTCAGAGATGGATGGGGATGGGGTGGGAGGGTTGGGAGGGGAAATGACTCTGAATTGTTTTGGATTGTTCAATTATATTAATGATTTACATACTAAAACCAGATCTATAAGGATGGGAGAACGCCCTTAACAGAAACGAATGAACCAGAGTGTATTTCGAATGAACAACATAAGATGCTACCTGGGGTTGGGCGGCGAGGCACAATCCCAAGTGACTTGTGAATTCAGGGTTTCGACTACGTATCCTTAAAGACAGCATGATGTGTAAGGATATAGAGAAGGCTAGTTAGTTTCTCATGGTGGTATGCATGAGCAATCAAAAATGACGTTCTGTTTTCTAGGATTGAGCGAGTGAATGAATATATTGATAAAAATGAGAACTAGATGTCTTACTAATGGAGAATTAGTTTTTTTTCCCTCCCCAAATACACAAAAAAGGGGAAGTCTACAATGTAATAGGGTTGGAATTAAAAGCATGGAAGGTTTAAATGTATCCATATTTGTGGTTTAAATATCTATTTAAACATCCGCCTACTATCTCTGGCCCCTATTGATTGAGAGGACCTTGAAATAATGGCATTCCCATAGTTTTGATGCTGGGTGGGCTTTAAAATCCACCTCTTCACTGAAAAGGTCCAGGACTCCTTAGAGAAGTGGCTGACTCCAGGGCAGGTAAGGGACAACATGAGCAGGAACATCCTGCTCCAGAAATAAGAAAGTGCTTAAAAAAATAAAGAGAATGTATGAGAAGGACTAAAAGGTCTCCCACCATCCAATTCTGAGACAATTCAAGTGTCAAAAATAATGACACTAAAGATTGTAACCCATTGAATATTCCAGAAGAATCCATGAATTCATACCGATATAAATGAACAAGTAAGTGCCTCATTAAATGGGGAAAAGCAAAAGCTCTTCCCTGCAGTAGAACTGAACTAATAAGTATAGGATGATGGAATCAGAAAATCATTTGGCAAATATCACAGTAATAACGGATCCAAGTGAGAACTGACTGTCCAGGGGAGGGAAAAAGTTGGATGAAAAGCAGGATATTTTTACATAGTCTCCAACATCTCCTCCCAAGTTCATATTAATCACAAAGGGAAAAACAGCAACCTGCGAGCAGAGAAACCTGGCACACACCACCTTAGCCAAGTAATCAAAGATAACATCGCTAATAATGGCACCGACCCAACATCATTTCCCTGGAACTCGATGCACGGAGGAAGACACGACATCACTTCTGGGGTGTTTCTGCCCCAAATTCATCACCTGGATCTAATCACAAGGAAACATCAGACAAACCCAAATTGAGTAACCTTCTACAAAATAAATGGTCTGTACCTTTCAAAAATGTCAAGGTTAAAGAAAGAAAAAGAACAGGTAAAGATAAAGAATGAAGAATTGTTCTACTTTAAAAGAAACCACAGAGATGTGACAACCGAAGGCAGCATGTGTCTCTGGATAAAGTATATGACTGGAAGAAGAGAGAAAATTTGAATCTGGATTGTGGATTAATTGATGGTACGATAAAAATGTTCAATCTTCTGATTTAGATAATTGTACAGTGATTATATAAAACAATATGCTTGTTCTTATATTTAGGGATCAAGAGGTACAATGTCAGCTATTTTCACATGATTGATACAAATTCTACATATACAAATATACACATGTATACACATACACGTATATATGCACATATCTACATGTGTATATATATATATACACATGTGTATATGTAGTATGGAAAGAGAAACAGATAAAAAGGGAGAAAGAGAAAAAGGAAGAGAGGAGAGCGGGAAAGGTAAGACAGGAGGAGGGAGGGAGAGACTGAGAGTGGGGATAGGAGAGAGAAGGGGAGGTGTATAACGCAAATGGACCAAGTATAGACAGAAGGGAGGCTGGATGAAGACGATAGCAGAGCTCTTCATACTGTTTGCTTTTATCATAAGTTTGAAAATAAAAAACAAAGAAAATGCTGCTCACAGGTCTCTGAGAACAAGATGGTGATCGCCTCTATTTTAACACTTATGCAGAGGCCTGGGGGCTATGGAGATAAGCTGGGTCCCTTGGGCCTTTGTTTTCCAAGCTGGATCAGATTTTGCCAATACCCTATCCTGTTTGTGGACCTACTCAGTCCCACTTATAGCTTAAAGGGTGTGAATATGATCCATATGGAAAAAATTCTGCTCTCAGTTAACAGCATTTTTTAATGGTCCCGGATTTAAGTTGCTGTTGTTCTTCTTTTTTAAAAAATATTATCCATTTAGACCCAGCCTCAAATATGACGTGAACCTGTGAGGGAGAAGTCCTGAAAGCTGTTCTGCCATATCCCAGGGTGTCTCCAGCTGATGCCTGCTGCCTTCGGGGCACGGTGGGCCACAGCCTCAACTACAGCTGGGATCTGGAACATCCTGGCTCTGACTTCTCCTTGGAGTCTCTTCTCAGCTCTGAATCGTTTGTTGGGAGTGGCTCCCGGGTCAGGATAAGGGAGCTATTCCTCTGCCCGATACTGCTCTCATCCTGAGGTTCTTTTCCTGAAGGCTCAGGGACCTGTGCCCCACCATCAGTGCCCCTCCCAGCTGGGTGGGCTGTGAGACCCTTGGCTGAACCCACCCTGCCTTGGCACTGCAGTCAGATGCTCAGAGCCGGTATGATGTGCCAATGGAGGCACCTTCTGCCAGCCTTTCGGAACTTTCCCAGCCCTCAGGGAAACGTCTGTCTCTCCCAGGCCACCGACAACAGGTCTTTGAAAACCTCACACTCCTGTAACGCTCTGGATTCTTCTGCCATCTGTCTCCTTGACATGATTGGATGCATAGGCCCCGTTTGCCCAGGAAGCTCTGGAGAAGACAGACAAACTTCTGCCTACTCAGCCCAGCACTGTGACAGCTGAGGTGAAGAGAACCCTCTGATTGGATGAAAGAGCTATGGAATGGATCACCCTCAGCTATCATGCCCTTTGACACTGAGGACAGGGTGGCACAGTCCTTGCCAAAGAGACTGTGACCTTGAAATGCCAGGGCAGAAATAGCAGCCTCTTCTCCCAGACCATGGAGTTAACTAGTCACCACTGCTGTAATTGTTTTTGTTATTTTACTTAAAAATGACACTGAACATTTCAACAGATCATCACGATCATCCTTCTGAAACTCAGAATGGTTAAAAACCAGCCCAGGTGCCCATAGCTGCTGGCTGCAAGAACCTGGATTCAAATCTAGATCCCTGTGATACCACACCACAGGGAGGAGAGACAGTCGAATGAATGTTTACTTTTTGAAATGACTACCAAATCCAAATTTACCAGGTAAGTACCCAATCCACATCATCCCAGACAAGTTTTCCCACCTGATTCAACTTCCTGACACAGAACTCACAACTGAAATAATTCCTTTCACTTGGTACAACTGCAGCCCCGAGGGAACCACTAGGTCGTCTTGACTTTGTTCCCTTGCCCTCCCAGGCCTGGATGCCTAGAACTAGGAATTTCTGTAATCCAAAATGGCACCCACAGCTCTGCTGCAGGGCCACTCCAGGCACATCAGTGTATCAGGGTCTGCTCTCTGGTTGAACTGGGGATTCGTGACCTCACTGGCCCATGAGTGTTTCTGTGCATGCCCCGTCCTCTCACCAGCTACTAGGTGAAGCAGGTCTCAGAGAGAGAAAAAGTCATTGGTATTGGCAAGTGCCTGAGCCTCACCTTGGAGCTATCAGTTGTGTTTAAGCATGACTGCCGCGGTAACGCATGGGCTCTGAGAACTATGCTCTCTATTTATCTGTTACAGTAGTTAATTTCATCTGTTTTGCAGAAATATTTACTAAGGGTGAGTGATGGAGGCAGGCAGCTGTGGCTGCCTCTGCTGTAACCATACGGTCTATTTACAACCAGGGCTCTGTGGTGCAGATAGCCCAAAGAGGATTAAATTATACTTTGTAGATTAAAGTCCCGAACACTATAAAACTCATAAGCCTTTGTATGCTAAGCAAGAACTTTGACTCCCATTGGGCCTTAAGCTGATGTTCTGCACACATAGAAAGAGTGAAAACTTTTGATATTTAAGTATTTTCTAAAAAGCTGGCAGAATATCAAGCTTGTTCCTTAGGAAGTCGACTGGATAAGGGGGGTGGAAAGCAACTTCACAAACCCCAGGTCACCAGGGTGACCTGCTTCGCTCTCACCATAAACAAGCCTTCTCCATCTCTGTTTACTCATCTCCTTGAACTTGGGCAGGCCGACCTCCTGAAAGAAAACAGTCCCCAGCCTCCCAAAGCCGCTGTTTGTGTTCTTCTGGTCACCAAGTCACACCCCACGGAATTACATCCCAAGCACTCCGCTGCTCCAAGCTTTCTTAAAGTTGGTTAGAAACAAGGTCCCAAGGAAAAGCCTCATTGTCCCCGTCTTCTGTGGGACGGGGAGAAGCTTAGTCTTTCTGCAATGGGTTGTTAATCGCCTCTCTAGCAAGGGTCCTTCACCCTCGGGGTGCATCGTTTGCCCCCTCCCTGCCCCCAGCCTCCATCCTCTTCAGACCCTGAAAGAATTCGTTCAATTTAGCTTTCTCATTGATCTTTAAAGTTTCACTCTCAGTCACTTTCCACTTGAAGCTGTGTTTGAAGTTTCCACAGGCATTTCTACTGATGGGTTTCACCCGGAGAGCTTTGTCGTCGACTTTGAGAGTCTGGCGTTCACAGGATGGACTGATCTTCACAGGTGTCACTTTCTGCACACAGCAATTAGCCACACAAGCCAAATTGGCACAAGCAACATGCTCGTACCCTCTTTGCAGTGAACCTTGGTGCTCATTTGGGAGACTCTGGTGGGACCTGGTTACAGATGGGAAATTTCCCTTGTGGATGACCAGCCCTCACCAAGGAAGGTGGAAAGGCAAAGCCAGAGACCCAGAAAAATTTAGTTATTGGAGGTCCAGTGGTTTCTCATTCACTGGGGACAAAGCTTAGGAGTTTATGTAGGGGACCTGATTCCTTCTTGTGGCATTTCAGTGCATTGATGTGATGGGAGATCAATGCTTTTATTAAAATACAGTGTGAAAATAAACTTTTAACAGAATCTACAGCAAGAACAGGGATAGTTCTGTTATCCTGTCTGGGGGCACACAAGATCTTACACGACTCCTCTTCCCTTTCGAGATGTCTATAACAAGTCAAAGTATGGTGGATTCCCAAGGACTCATTTTTCAGACCTTTCCACCTGGAGAGCCCCTGAGGGGATCAGTGCTTCAATGCCTTTGTTCTTCTCCAGCAAAGGCACAGAAAACTTTCAAATCTGGAAAGGGTGCAGGACAGGGGCTCCCCATCACCTCCAATGTCCCTAAATGCAGTCCTCCCTCCCCAAATGCCAGGGTCCTCTTACTGGAATCCTGATACCTCTTGGGAATCTAACTGATGGGAGGAGGAAGTACCTCTAGCCAAACACACAATCACCCCATCAAACAGGGTTGGTGAGATCCTGTTTAGGGCTTTCCCGTTGCTGGGGTTGTTAGCGGCGTGTTAATAAAGGTGACTGTGCTCTATCTTTCACCCACAGGATCTGGTTTAATTTTCACAGTCATTGTGAGAGATAAAGACTACAGATGTTATCAAGGAAGCGTGGGTGGAAAGCTAGTTTATCTTCCTCCTCCTTTCCATCTCTCCCTCCATTTCTTCCTCTCTCCCTCTCTCTCCTTCTCTGCCTTTTACCCTCCTTTCCTTCTTATTCCATTGCCTTTCCTCTTGCTTCTTTCCTTCTCCTCTCTTCGTTCTTCTCCTGTCCTCACATTTCACTGGATCCTTGAGAACTCAGGCCTGGTATCCATGGCTTCTGCCTTCCTGTTTATTTCAGAAGCCAAGTCGCCTTTCCCCACACAGAGAATTCTCATTTCTTTCAAGTGGGATGGTTAGAGGGGGAGGCTGAGTCTCCATCAGCCTCCACTCCAATTATAATGGACCTCCAGCACGCTGCACTGAAGCCACATCTGATTTATGCAAACCCTTTCCCCTGATGATTACCTTCTCCATTCTGGACACGAATATCTGCTCTCTCTGGGTGAGGGAGCAGCCTGATTATAGCTTCATTAGGAAATGGTGCCGCTCGTTCTTGCAGTCTAATTGTTTGACAGGGTTTGGGATACGGACATGTGAATCGCTGACGGTGTGCGTGGCCCACCTTTTATCACAGCGAAATCCTCACTGTCAAAGCAAATGGTTGATTTTATGTCATTAAAAGAATCGTAATTGCAGCCTTAAGTCTTTCCTGGGTTCTCTCAAGAAGAGTACACGGGACTTTCTGACACCTCGTTGACACCCCGCACAACTCTGGGCGTGAAGAAGGCAGCTGTTCCAAATCCAGGGAACCAAGGCTTAACCAAGAGAGGTGGACCTGGGTGGGATTTCTCAGGCTTCTCAGAGAAGCTCCCCTTTGGTCTTCGTTTCTCCCGTGCCCCCAAACCATCACCGGAGGGCTGCAGGGCTCTGGAGAGCTGGAGACAGCCCTGGTCTATGGCTTGTGGCCTCTGGTGCTCCCTTTCAAGGGTGGTTGGCTGATGAGCAGTTTTGAGTTTTCAAGCCAAGGAAAGTCTCTGGAGAATAATCCTTCGGAGGCAACTGGTGTGTGTGGAGGGAAGTTTGTGCTCTCCTGGGGCCTGGGCTGTGCTTCCTGGAAAGCACTTCACACTGGCCAACCATGGATCTCTCAAGAGAACACACAGCCCAGCGCATCAGGATCCAAACCCGTTTGCTGGTCCAACCAGTGACCTGAAAAATAGAGGTGTCAGCCTCAGATGACCTTCCCCATGCAGGAAAGGGAAGTGACACTGGTGGCATTCAGTGTTAACTGTCCGGGAATGCATAAGGATGGCAAGTTAAACAGTAATCACCAGGTAACCATCTCAGACAGATAGAAAGAGAGGGGTAAAAACCCAAGAGTAGCTATCTTTAAAGAGAACAAGCAGATCTGAGTAATCCAATTTAGGGGAGATAAGAGCCTGCTGCTAGTACTGTCCTTTAACTGGACAAACGCCTTCGTTCAAGTGTCAACCCCAATCCGGAAGAGGTCACCGCACTGGGCCTGCTGCCTAATATACTCCTGAATTGGCTGAGTGGCTTTCCGAACAAACACACTGGTCCAACAGAATTGATTTTCAACAGGCCGTATTGGTCCCTAACGTAATTATCCAGCAGTGAGTCAGTTCACGGCAGCCCTTGCATTTAAACGCCTCTGGTCAGGCCAGGAGAGGGTAGGGCCACGCTGAGGTGCCTTCTCCAAACACCACTTGGGAACCCTCCCCTCCTCCCACTCCTGGCCACTTCCCTTTCTCCTTCCTAAATAATTTAAAGCACAGTGGGGACTTGGTGCAGCTCCGTCCTCAGTGGCACCTTGCCCCTGTTTACGAGGCGCTGCGAAGGCCCCGGGTCACGTGCAGATGAATACCAAGTCCTGGCGGTTTGATAGGTGAATTCAATTTACAACAAAGAATCAAATGGAATCCTTTAAAAATGCTTCATGGTTTAACCTCTTCCTTTCTCTGAAGGCTTTTTGGCAGCCTGGTTCCAGTTACATCTGTGGGAATAGCCAGTCAGGAGCAGGTCCGGGGAGGTGACCTCTCAGCAGAGCACGTTCCCTTCAAAGACTCACATCATTTGGTCAAGGTCTTAGCTGGCCAAATAGAGCACGACATTTGACCTTCCACCTGATCACTACAAAGTCTACACCCCAGTGGGTCCCCTGTGCTGGGAGGCCTGTTATGAGGATGTGATAACCTTGATACAGTTTCTAGGATATCCTAATGATATCTGGATGCAGGAACCCACAGACCACCATTTTCTTTTCCACCCATCCTTTCCTCATCCCTTGAGAAATACACACTTCTCCCAGGCTGCAGAATGAGACTGAAGGCCTTATACACAACCTTTTACTTTACACCTGTAGCCCATGGGGAGGGCAGGACTGGGGTCCAGGGCATCCTTGTGTTCCTAGTACTTGGTATCTTGTGTTGTTGAAAAAACAGCATCTATTTGTGGAGCTGGGTTAAAGTGCTTTGTAATGACAAAAGGGCCACAAATAGCTGTGTGAACCGGGGCAATAGTTTAACCTCTCTGTGCCTGTATTTGTCCATCTGTGACATAGGGTTAAATATGGCGCCTGAAGCATGAGGTTGTTAGAAGGATAAACTGAGTTCTGGAGCCATGCCTGGCACACATGAAGTGTTAACAAGAGTCGTGATCAGCCACTTACAGGACAGGACGAGGGGCATCAACAGACTCAGCCTTCCTGAATCTTTTCATCCTCTGGGACTTCATGTGCTATGAAATCCAGAGCTCCCTAATTGACTGGAAGTGCTACGCAGTGTGTCTTCCCTCAGCTGGCTTGGTTCAGGGCCAGCGTACCCCACCTGAGTCTCTGCCTGAGCTATGCTGCTTTCCCAGGAGCCGGGCAGTCTTGGAGCAGGGCACTGAGGAGCCACACCTGCCTGCTGACCCACTCCAGGGGGAATCTGCAGAGTTGTGGCAAGGAGGTCGTGGTGGCAGTGGCCGTCAGGGAAATTGATCCTCTAAGTTCTCAGGAAATGCTGTTCAATCACAGCTGACCTGCCAGGAAGCTGTGCTCAGAACTAGTCTACAGGAGACAAGAAAATATTCTCATTTGCTTCAAACCCTACCACCGCCCATGGGCTCGTCTTCCCAAAGGTTTGTACTGAACTCCTCTGATCAGAGAGGAACCGTGGGGACCAAAGCTCCAACCGGCATCTGTTTACTCACTTCCTTGGCTCACACCGGTGTCCAGGTTGGCTCCAAGGGCGGCGCTGCAGTGAGCTTGCACTGGGGCATTTCAGGGGTGCCCAAGCTAACACCTAAATATTGTCAGTAATAATGAGGCTAATGTGCCAGACACTATTGGAAGTGCTCTCCTTATATTAGTTCATTTAATCTGACATGTAATATCACTGACATTTCAGCTGAGGAAATGGAAGAGCAGCGAGGTCATAGGTCACGGCTGAGATCAGACAATTAGGACCTTGAGCCAGTTTGTGGCTGCTTACCCCTCCTGTCCCACTACAGTTGGGAACAATGAACAGAGAAGCTGCACTTTACAAAATAACATTAAAGCTGCTAGTACAGACCCAAGTGGCAAGGGGGAAAAAAAGAAAAGAGAAAGGAGAGAAAGAAGAAGAAAGAGGAAGAAAAGAAGTTGGAGATAAAGGACAGGAGGAAACCTCAAAAAGAGTATTTAATATTATTATTTTTATCAAATAGTGTTCCCTGATCATGACGGATAGCATTTAAGAATAACACAAAATATGCCAGGCATTATGCTATATGAAGACCTTGGCATTCAGTTATTTCATTTAATATTCATCACTAAACAATTGATGTTGCTGAGAATCTCCTTAGAGAAGGACATTGAGGCTCAGAGAGGTTGTAACTGAGGAAGTCCAAGGCCAAAATCTAACTAGAATAGGTCTGGGAGATTTAGCAAATAAAAGCATAGGACACCCAGTTCAATTTAAATTTCAAAGAAACTCCAAATCATCGGGGACATACTTGTGCTAAACCAACAAATAATTTTGGACATTCTTATACTAAGAAAATTACTGGTTCATCTGAAATTCAAACTGATCTGGGCGTTGCGTATTTTATCTGGCAACCCTAAACAGAAGCATTATTTAGGCTGTCTCTAGTCTTCATAGTTTTAAGCTGGCATGAACTTTTCATTTAAAGCTGAAAGTATATTTATCTCTTCAGATTTTCAGGGCATCTGTAGAGATGCCAACAGGATCCGAATTCTTGACTGGTTTCCAGTGCAAATTTCAAGTGCCTGAGTAGAATCTCAGGGGTGCCCAATGGCCAGGGTGCCCACTCTGTGCTGGGGGAATATTTTCCCCAGGGGCCCTTATTTCATGGGGTATCCTTTTCCAGAGCTTTGTCATCTGCAGACTTCCACCCTGCCTTCTGGACAAGTATCCAACCGTGTCCCCAGGACAGCACCTGCTTACAATCAAGCCTTTTCTGTCCCAAACAGGATGCCATTACGTCCCCCTGCTTCAAGAGTGCACAGCTGCCTGGCAGAGAAAGACAGAGTCCACATCCACCTTTGCTCCTGCCCATCCTTCCCCTAAAGTACTCCTGAATAGGGTCAGGTTCCGGCTGTATTTTTCAGTCTCTAATTAGCAGATTCCAATTCATCACCCTCAGTATCTCCTGGCATCAGCCCGGAGATTCCCTCCTCTCGCCTGGCGAATCGGTCTTCATTTAAAACCCTCTCTCTTAGCCCTAAATGGAAATCAATTCTGCAAGTTTAGCAAATAGTTAATTACTCCACAAAGAGGATTGATTGGCCTTTGATCACCAGAAAGCTCTGCAGTGCTATTAGTCTCTTTCATCTGTGATTAAACCACAGAGAGAAAGAAACAAAAACTAAATTAGGCTTCTCCTGTTATCCTACAAATATTTAATGACGGGCTAATCTCCTAGAGGTGTGTTCAGGGGATATGCGTTCCATCAGGAGCCGGCTTCCATTCAACCTTGAACCCAGATTCCATCTTTGTGGAGAGTGCGGCAAAGAACTTGACAGAGGAAAAGAGCTAGGCTCAAAGAAGCGCTTTGTAGGACACACTCTTGTCTGCCTTTTCTTCTTCCTCCTTCTTATGTATGTTTTAATGCAGATAAAGATTTCCCTAGTGGACTCCTGACATGAATAATAATAATAAAAGGAAATCGGGCTTAAAAAATTCCTTTTGGGTTTTTCTAACTTTCCATACCCTGTCCCAATGATTTGTGGATGCCAAGGAGCCCTTTCCCAAGTGATGGACTCCTTCAGCAAGGGCGGAAAAGGCATATGCCATGGAGGTGTCTGTCATTACCTCTTCCCCCAAATGGTGCCAATAGCAGAGCAAGAGCTGGGTCATCTGCTCCCTCCAATACTCTACATCATGTGCATAACCAATTGAACCTTAGAAAAGGCACTTTCTATATATTTGATGCAATAGTCCCAGAAAGCCTGTAAAGAAACTGAGGCACAGCCAGGCAGGGTGGTGCATGCCCCTAATCCCAGCAGCTTGGGAGGCTGAGGCAGGAGGATCACAAGTTCAAAGCCAGCTTCAGCAACCTAGCAAGGTTCTGAGCAACTTAGGGAGACCCTGTCTCAAAATAAAGAATGAAACAGGCTGGGGGTGTGGCTCAGTGGTTGAGCACCCCTGGGTTCAAAAAAAAAAAAAAAATAAGAAGAAACTGAGGCACAGAGGGAGAAAAGAGAAAGGAGATTGAACTTGGACAGAACTGAGTTCAAGTGCTCCCTCTGCTTAATATCTGGGTGACCCTGTGCAAGTCAACAGCTCAGACTTTGTACCAAGCAGGTGAAAACACCTACTTTACCAGGCTGCTGAGCTGATCCCCTGCAAGGGATCACAAAAGCGCCAACACGTAGTAGGACCACTAGGTATGGGGTCCGCACCCTCCCTTTCTCTTGCTCAAGGTGATGCGGCTTGAAAGGGGAGGAGCGTGGCTCCGCTGCCCTTCCGGAGGCCTGTTCCTCCTGCCTCGACTGCCCCCGCCCCTCCAGCATCCTCCGACCCCACAGTCTGCTTGGAATCCATCCTCAGGGACCCGGTGCCGAAATAACATCAAGGCTCCAGAATCAAAGACGCGATCAGAGCCAGGCATTAATGCAGCTAAGGAATCAACCAATTTGTAGTTGGTGGGGCCCTTTCTGAGGGTGGGATCCCCCCTACGACCAACAGGATAAGCCCGTCTGGCCCCTAGAAACGAAATGCAAATCAACTCTGATTATTTTTCAATCTGGTGCTCAGGCCTGACGCAGACAGCTGGTCTGCACTCTGTGTCGCCCTCATTTGTTCTTCTCACAGTCTCATGTGCAGCCCTGCGGGTCATTCTGGGGTTTTCCTCTTCATAATTTTATCAGACAAATGCTGCTAATTGGACTGACCCCGAGCAAGATGGCGATGTTGCAGTCGGTTATCCATATCACAGGTGCACCTTTCTCCCCGGCTTGTCTCCACAGCCCAGGCAGGACCCCTGCCTGCAGTGACACTTCCCTTGTTCGACAGGCTAGGGACCCATGGACTCAGCACCAGATGACCCAGTGGGAGTCCCGGCTCTGACATTTACAAGCCCCGCGACCTCCGACAACATGAGGGCGTTACGAACAAGTTTAATTAACACTTGTTGAGAAACTTCGTGTGTCGAGGACTGAACTGGCGTTTCTGAGAGGACTAAGTAGACTCGTTATAGGAAAGTATTTTTAGCCTTGATTATTATTGTCATTAGGTTTTGTTAGGTCCCCTGCTGTCCGCTCAGCACTCACCCTACACAGGAAGGCTCCTGGCTGCCAACACCTGTGATTCCCACCTGAGGGCCCTTCTTTTCTGGCCAGGGGGGTCCTCCAGATCTGGGCTGAGATGTGCGCAGGAGCATCGGGGCGGGAAGCAGCTGTCCAGCAGGGAGGGGCTGGGCCTCCTCGTCCCTCAGGCCGGGTGACTCTGTGTGCTCTACACTGTCCTCCAGAGGTGGCCAGTGGGGTTAAGTTCAGCTTTCCATGGTGCAGATGTGCTTGACAACACACACGAATGTCTTATCATCCCCCCACCCCCTTCTTTCCCTTCCTCTCCCCTCACTAGTGTTTCCTGGTATCACCTCCCACATAGATGGTTCTCAAATTTTTGTCTCTGTTTTATTTGTCGGAAAATTCAAATGAAGACAAAGGTCATAATAATGATAATAATGATGGAGGGCAGAGAAGCACAGAGGTGTACACAAGAGAGCTCGTAAGACTATCATGGACGAATCACCTCAAAGTTTTGTCAGAAAGCCAGAATGTTTGATCTAGAAGGTCACTTTTTCCCCAAATCCTAAAAGGATGAGAGGATGACAGATTCCCCTTAGACCAGCAGACCCAAGTGTGGAATCGGGTCTGACCTAGTAGGCACTTTCCACTACTTCAAGATTTGAACCATGGCTTGCTCTGTGTGCTGATTGCTTGTGGATTCTTCATCCACATTTTCTCTCTCTCGAGCTCCTCACCTTGATTCCAGTGTAATGGCCTCCAGATGATCACCCTCTCCCATTCTCCAATGTCTCACTCATTACTCACTGCTCACAGAAGGGTGAAAATTCTGGACTCACCCATATGGCTTCACCCTGCTTCATCTGTGTGCTTCCCCCTATCCTGACACTTTACTCCCGTGAGCATCTTGCTGTCCCTTGAAGCACCCTAACACCACCAAGCCCCACCCTAGTCTCTCCCCAGCCACAGTGTGCTTCGTGGCCAATTCTTATTTACCCATCAGGTGTCCTGTTCTGAGGACAGCTGTGTTAGACAGCTGCTGAAAGGGCTTGCAGTGATGTCTACTTTCTGGTATTCATGGTTTCCTGCATTTTCCTCCCCTTGCAGGTGGGCTAGGCCTAGTGACTCACTTTTAATGAAAAGAATATGGCAAAAGCAATGGGTGTCCCTTTCAGGATTAGGATACAAAAATCCGTGACGCCACCCCTCCTCCAGTCCTTGCTCTGATGACCCACACTATCCTTGTGTGAGCTGCACAGAGGATGGAGCTAGCTCCATCACTAGGAGATAGGGCAGCCTCTGCCAGGAGCCCACAAGGAACATCCTGGTAAGTGAGATTGGAAGCAGATCCTTCTTCAGCTCTGCCTTGAGATAACAGCAGCTTTGATTGACCCTGTGAATGCAGTCTTATGAGGGACCCAGAGGCATCCAGCTAAACTGTGCATGGATTTGACCTCTAGAAGCTAAGGTGGTGAATACTGTTCTAAGCTACCAGATTTGGGGATAATTTGTTATACAGCATCGAGCAACTAGCACAGATTTTATTTTCTCATTATATGTGGTCATTCCAAGGAGTTAGAGACAGTGTAGGCTTTAAGGAATAATTGTAGAAAAGACATCAAATGAGAAACAATTCTGTAAGCTATGGGAGCAGTAAAAGTCTAGCACCTAGCACCCTGGGTTCTGATCTCACCTGCTGGGATTTGAATTCTGGATCCATCACTTGTCATCTAGATGCCTTTGACCAGTTATGTGCCCCTGGGCTTTGTTCCTTCGTGAGCAAAATGAAGGCAATAATAAGAGTCATCTTATAAATGGGCTGTAAGGATTAAACAAGATGACATCTGTAAATTTCTCAAAACATAACCTGGTATCTGGTAAACACTTAATAAATGCTATCTACTTTTGCTGTTATGAGGATAAGAGGGGGTAGAATATAAACTTTGGAACTTGAAGATCTTGCTGTCAGCTTAGGGGCGTGCCACAGTTCACAGAGACAGACAACATGAAGTAATCGACAATTAGATGCTAAATCAGCACTTGATAAATTGAAGGAGTTTAGAGGTAAGGAAAAAAAAAGGCTGGACTCTCCTGGAATGTTTCATGGTGAAATTTTAAGCATGAAAGAGTGAGTAGTAGACCCCAAGTAGGCACAAAAAGAAGGAGTGGGGAGTCCTGGCATGAGCTAACAACCAGAGGTGGAGCCAATAGGTAAAGAGCAGGGCCAGAGACTTGGAGGGACGGAGGATGAGACCGGAGAGGATGGACAGAGGAGAGGGCAAACATTTGCACATCAAGGGCGAGTCTCAGACTCTGCTCCGTAGGATGGGGGCAAACTGGAGACTGCTCAGTGCTTGTCAAAAGTGCTGAGAACAAGAAGGGGTTGGGAAGGGAGAACATGGAAGCTGGAGTCCCATATTCTTTAGCTAAAGTGGACCCCAGAGGCTGCCTGGCTAGGTACCATGCACCCAGGGACTCTGGGAAAGGAAGGTCCCCTCTGGGGACGGAGGAACCACCACCGCTTGGCTTGTGATGGCACCACATGTCCAGAGCTGCAGCCTTTCGGGAGGAAGCAGAGGTGTCTGAGAGAGGTTCCCTTCACCCACAGCCTTGGAGGCCCTGAGGCATGAGTGTTTGCAAGTTGGTGCATGTTTAAGGTCAAGGGAACATTGATTTCCACCCTGAGTTGTGGTGGAAGCTGCTAATTTGATAAGACAGAGCATTAAAGATTCAGTGTATATGGATATTGATCATGGGGTAGGTCTTGTTAGATGATATTTTTTTAAAAAATGATCAAACAACTATTGGTGGGAAACTAAGTAAGAATTTCCCATCTGAACCTACCTCCTTTGAGGGTCTGTAAAGCTGAGTGAGACATTAGGTAGTGATAGAGTGCACCGCTCAGAAGATGGACAGACGTTGGCCTGCATCCTGGGTATACCACTCATTAGTTGTGTGGCCTTGGGAGAGTGATTGAGCTTCTCTGTGCCCCAGGTTTCTGGCAGGCCTGGAGATAGTTCATATCTGCACAGTGAGACAGGCGTGAGAATGGAGCCAGGCAGAGCGGATGGTAATGACACTAACAGCAGGGGCTGATGCTCGGCATGTTCCATGTGCTGGGAACTCTTCTTGCTTTAAAGGTTGGACTGATTAAATCTTCATAGTCATCCAATGAGGAAACTGAGGCACAGAAGCTTGCTGAAAGTTACATGGTGGAGGGCAAGGATTGGAAGCTGGGTGGTCTGTGTCCAGAGCTGACTCTGTTAACTCCTGTGAAGACAGTCTTAATGCCTGTTCGGCAGTGTCTAATACGTGGGTGCTAAATATTTGATGAATAACTGATAGCTGCATGTGTTGGTGGCACTCCAAGAAGTCCATGTTCTCTCCTTGAGGGCTGTTGGAATCACAGCTGTGATTTCCTGATGGAACAGTTCAGGTGGCAATGTGAAAGAAGGTAAAGCAGGGTCATGAGCCACCCATCCCAGGCCATTCCCCCAAATGACTGGGTGAGGGAGGAAAGAAGAGAAGGGGAGACATAACAGAAAAGACAAAACACAAGTACACGGACTCTGAAAAAAACTCAACTTGCCTGCAATCTTTTTTTAAAAAATATCTTTAGTTGTTGATGGACCTTTATTTTATTTATTTATATGCAGTGCTGAGGATCGAACCCAGTGCCTCATACATGCTAGTCAAGTGCTCTACACTGAGCCACAACCCTGGCCCCTTTACCTGCAATCTTGTCTCTCCCTCTGCCTCCATGCTTGTGACCAACCTGAATCAGCATGTTGATTCCCTTCCTGAGCATCCTCAGAGGAGGATGTACCCCAGAGGGACTTAGGAGGCAACCTTTATTTTTCATATCCTCATGGCTGGTGGGGGTAGCCTCCTGGACAACTGGTTCCAACATCATTTGGAAGAGCTGGCAGTCCATAACTGTTTGGAGTCCCACTCTGGGCCACATGCCTCCTTGCCTCTCCGGCTCCTGCAGGACCTCTGTTCCCCATTCCACTCCCCACCTAAGGAAGATGTGCGTCCAAGAAGAAGAATGGGAAGAAGCTCAGGTCTCTGAGAGCTGCCATGCTTTGTCAGAGTTTGCAAATGGGACTCTGTATCTGCCACAGTTTCCTACTATTACCTCATTCAGAATCTCCCTGTCCTGAGGCACTGAGGTCAGGCTGGCTGCCTGGAGGTTTGGCCAGCCATGGGATGGCCCAGGAACAGAGACAGGAGGCCAGAGGAATAGTCGAGAGCATCTCTATCTAATTCACACCTTGGCACCAGCTCACAGGGGCTGGCACATCTAATTTACAGCAGGAGTGTGTAATGGGTGTCAGGCTCACCAGACCCACACATCGCACTCCTCCAAGTGCTCAGAAGGACTGCTGAATATCCTGCAAATGAGTCACAAAGAAACATCCAGAACCACTGATGAATTCATCTAATATTTCAGTGCCTGATGTAAGACCAGGCAGGGCAAATAGGGCACTGACCACCAGCCAGTGGTACTGCTGGGTGTGTAGGCGGGAAGCCTTACTTACTTCCTGGAGGTGAAAATGAACAATAACCTTATTCTAACGTGAAACTGGAGGGGGCAGACAGGCGATCTGAATCCAGGAATCTAAAATAGCAAAAGAATGGCCAGATAAAATTCCTGACAGCTCTGTATCTCTTTAAGTATAATACTGAATTTATAAATCAGTGAGAACTATTCAAGTAAGATATAAAGACATGAAACAGTTTTTGGTGAATATGTTGTGGTTGATTAAAAAAAAAAAAATGATCACAATGCTTTGTAACTCATTTCATCAAGAGGTGAAGTCTATTTCTCCACTACTGGGATCCGGGCTGGCCTTGTGTCTTTCTTTGACCAGTACAGTGCCGGATGAGTAATGGCAGGAATTCTGGTGGCTGGGGTTTCAAAGACCTTGAAACGTCCACTCTCAGTCCTGAAACCCCAAGATCGCAAGGTGAAAAAGTCTGAGATAGGTTATGGGAGGATAAAGTCACACAAAACAGAACCCAGACACCCAGCTGACAGTCCGCCAACCCCCCAGCCCATGTAACCAATCAGAAAAGAATCTTGACCGAGATTAGCTGAGCTTCATCCAGGTCAGCAGATCTGCCCAGATGAGCCAGACCAAACTGTAGACCCACAGAATCAGAAGTTAAATAAATGGTTATTGTTTTAATATATAAAGTACCAGGGTGGTTTGTTATGCAGCAGCAGCTGACTGTGACATATTTCAAACATTTCTCCAAACTCTACTGACTTGCTTAGCTGACAGGCTTTCAGTACTGTAAGATCTATGAAGTCAGATTAGTGCACTTTCCCTCATGTTATCTCCATCAACTAACCATGTGTGTAGTACAGAGTAGGTTCTCAGTAAGGACTAGTTGAGTAAAAGATAATGTGAAATAGATTCATCTTGATGGTACCTCAATTTTTTTTTTTCTAAATGAGACAGGGAATGATGATAAATACAAAGAAAGAAATAAAATATAAATGAAAAAACTGAATTAGACTGTGTCTTAATTATCCAATATTCTTAAGTAATGGAGCATGGATTGATGAATTTTAAAGCAACCACAGATTCCTTCTATCTGCCCTTAAACAAATATGTGTTTAGTACATAATGTGCACTATGCAAGATGCCCACCCCCAGGGTACAGTGGATAAACAAGATGGATAACAACCCTGGCCTCATGGAGCTGTAAAAATTTACACCATTAATTCTGTATAACCCAGAATTTGTTCCATTTTAGAACTGTGGGCAGAAATGACAAGCAAATTTATGGGTACACACATCCACAGCAGATGCCATCTCGTCCTGGAACAGGGTGTTTTCTTTCCTATGATTTGATTTTTATTGGTATCTTGACTTTTTTCCTATTCGTAAATTTTATAATTCATTTGGCTAGTCAATAAATACTGAGAGCTCTGTCTGGTGGTAGTTGGTACATATAGGATAAACGAGACCCAAGCACTTTCTGGCCTCATAGAGTCTTTAGTCTGCTCAGGGAGACAGACATTAGATGTGTAATCACTTTAAAATGCAAATGAGCTGGGTATCCCCAAACCAAAGGCACAGGGTACTGTCACAGAGCAGTCTGACCTGGTCTGGGTGGCAGGTGGCCCAGGAGCTCTTTGGCGTAAGCAAGCACCTCAGCTAGAGGGTCTTCACAACTACAGCTGGAGAGTTTCAGGACATTCTAGTTCTGATGGATTTAAGGTTTGAAACTGAACTTCAAGGTGCTGATGAACTTGAACTGTTGACTAAGCACTCTGGGTCTGTGCCACTTGTCCTCCCCCTTCCTCATCTAGCTGTTAAGGTTCGGTGGCCACCTTTCCATTCGTGAGTGCTACAGATGATGCCTAGACCTTGGGACCAGAGTTCCTGCATTGTCCTTTACACACGGGCCAGTGGCTGACACCTCTCCGCCATCCTTCCACCTGTAGGGCGAGCACATGTGCCTCCTCCACCCGTCCCCGTCCTCTCTTGTCATCCACACTCCTTCCCCCCAGCCCCCCAGGGCATTGGGGTTGCCGTGTGGTGTGGTGCCTCTCTCACAGGCATGTGGTGAAGATCCCTGAGACGATGTCTGTGAAGAGCCACATGTTCCAAGAAGAGACCCTCTCCAGAAGGAACGTGAGGGGTGGTAATTATTGCTGCACCTCTGTGGAGAGGCTGCGGGTGCTTGGCATGGTGCCACCCCCTTATCAGGAGACAGCTGCTGCCTGGCCGTGTGTGCAATTGAAATCAGACTTTCCTGCCACACAGATGGATCCCTCCAGCCTGCAGCCGGCACTGCCTGCTCATCTGCCCAGGCTGGGCTGAGCGAGGGTACAGATGAGGGCTCGTGCCCACACCTCTGAGCTATCAGTCAATGTTTATTCATTCAACAAATATTTATTGAGTGTCTACGGTGAGCCAGACGTGAGTCTAGACATTGCCGGGACACGAACGCTTATGATGGAGGAGAGAAGCCATTTATGAAACACTAGCTACGGGGCTCAGCACCAAGCCAAAGAATATCTCATCAATCCCTTTACAGATGAAGGAACTGCTGTTCAGTGACAGGGAGTTAGTAAATGGCGGATCTGAGACTTGGTTCAATGTCAGCCCAATTCCAAACACCATGCTCTTTCCAGGACATGATTCTCCTTCAGGAACTTAACAAAGATGCCCAAGATCTCCACCTCCACAGAGACTGATAGCTTTAAAAAACAGGCACAGAGCCATGTCAGCCCTCTGGCCCCCGGCTCACTATAAAAGTCATATTCTTCTCCTTCCAACCTTGGAGTCACCTTCTTAAACAATGTCTTTTCTCAGTATAATGCTTGATTTCCAGGAGCAGGTAGGAGAAAGAATATTCCAGGCAAAGGAACATGTACATGTACATGCCAATTCATGGAAATAAGAGAGCTTTAGCTAAATGGGGGTGGGCCCGGGCATCCTTGCTGAAAAGGAAGGGGTCCAGGAAAGAGAAAGGAGAAAAGTACAAGAGTGCTGGGGACAGGCATAGCTGATGGTGGCAAGATGGGATTGAATCAGACATCCAGCTGAAGAGGTAGGAAGGAAAGTGGTGCTTTCTGGGTAGGTAGGAGGTTAGGCGTGAGCACATTTAAATTGGATAAATGAAAGTGATGACCACTGATGTACTTCAGGAGTAGAGAAAAGGTTTGACAGCTCTGCTGGGAAATGAGATATGCTGTTGGCAAGTTGTTTGCTGAAATGCTATTTAAACTAGCAAAACACTGAGCCTGAAATAGGAGGATTCCAAGTTCAAGGCCAGCCTCAGCAACATCACAAGGTCCTAAACAGCTTAGTGGGACCATGTCTCAAAATAAAAGATAAAAAGGGCTGGGATGTGGCTCAGGGGTTAAGTGCCCCTGGGTTCAATCCCTAGTACCAAAAAATAAAATGGCAAAAAATTGGAAACAACCTGAGTTTCCAGCAATAGGGGAGTGCTTAAGAAATTTCCAAGACAGTTTCTGCGTGGGATATCAGGCAGCCATTAGTAATGACCATTGTGAAGATTTGAATGAAAAATGGCTCATGGTATGATCCAGTGGGGAAGAAAAGGACTATGGAAAAGAAGATCCACTGTGTTAAATTCTAAGTGGAAAGAGTGACAAAAACAGATGGGTAGAAGGAGAAAGCTACTGATCTTGAAGACTATTCTGTGATGGAAAAGAAAGCCCAGGGAGAAATGGTTGTAAACGGCAAACCACAAATCCCTGAATTACTTGGTACTGTTGGCAAAATTGTATGTAAGTGCATGTGCGTGTGCATGTGTGCACGCTGCACGCATAAATTCTTCTTGGCCTGAGTTGAGGACTCCAAGATTTCATTATTTCTCAGAAGGAGCTGTGATCAAGTCAAGATGACAGAGGACAGCTCAGACGACCACACCCCCTACTCTCTTCTGTTTCGGTTTGGGATCTTACAGTTTTCTGAGATAGTTGAAAAGTATTCTCATTTCATGTCCACCTTCCAGCGTTTTGAGGACCCAGTGTGGGAGCTCATGAGATAAAGGATTTGCACGTGAGGTCCATGCCTTTCCTGTGTACGTGACCGTACAAACATGTGTGCACACTTTTCTCACACTGTGAGCAGTCTTTATCCAGTCCCCTAGGTCCCAAGGAGCTCACCAGGGGACTCTGGAATGAAGCAAAGGAACCTTTTACTAAAGGACTTTTTCAGCGACTTCACATGGATTTGCAAAAATATTAAATTCCCTTGCACTGAATGGTGATTGGGGGGACTGAGCTCCATGGCTTTGGAGCCAAGTCTGAGATACACAGACAGAAGGGATCCCATGAGACCATTGAACTGAGATGGCTAACTGCCCAGAAGACCACATGCCCTTAAATCAAGCTGGCACATCCCGTGGTGTGGAGCAGAAAGAACAGAGTGCAATAAAGACGAGAAAAATAGCCACTTAGAAAAACAAATGTTTCATAGCCTTTGAATAATTTAAAACAATGGTACATTTGATTGGGTCACGTGTTCAAGCCAGTTCATTTGGACATTAAAATATTCTGGTGCTTTTCTGATCCAGCTTATGTTCCTTCACTTACCAGGGCTTACTGAGCACCTCCCTCCACCTGGCCTCTTCTTTTTATCAAAGGTCATGTGTCTATGGAGGTGGCAAGGATGAAATTACAGTCTCTGGACAGTCCACCCAGGGTCTGAATACCTCGACTACAGGGCACATTTGATGAATCTACTGAGCCTCCTTTCCCTCATCGTAGCAGGGCAGCATCCCCTACCATGCGGGTTGCATGAGAACTCTGTGAGAAAGAATACATACTGAATATATCATCGGGGACATGATAGGTATGCTAGTGGCTATACATGGAGGCAATACTCAAAGAAGGTCATCACAACACATCCCCATCCTACAACACAGATTGGATAGAACAAAGGAGCTAATGGACTATAGGAATGTCCAAAAATTTTTTTAAAAACCCTAAAAAATGTTATAGAAATATCCTTATTATGAGTAAGTTCCTAGCCTGGGTCTTTCCTTGAGTAGGTGTGGAGATATCTGGTGTCCCAAAGGTCACAGGCTTTCCATTTTACTTATGGCCTTTTCTCGTCTCCAAACTGCATGTGAGTTCTGCGACTGAGGTTAGCATTTTTGTAGGCTCTAGCTAAGTCCTGGGTGAGCTTTGCTATGCTAAGGGTCAACATATCCCCAGACAGAACAGTATTTTAATTCAACAGCATTCAGTAGTTATTAAACTATGATAAATGCTAAAGTGAGAAAGATTACACTTAGACATAGAAGTGTCACTTGAATCACTTAAAAATATTATAATGTATAGCTAATTGCACCTTGACTGTAATATCCAGTGCTGGGAAAACACTTCAGATCCTTAAGTTAGGTACCACTTAAATACCTATTTTGATATGTAATGGATAATATTCTTGAGTGCAAAGGTTGCTAAAGGACCCACTGTTCATTGAATAGCTATTATGTGCTGGGCAGCTAGTCCATATTAATTAATTCAGTCCTCAAGACAATTAATTCCCTGAGACAATTATTAGTACTCCCATTTTATTAATAAAGAAATTGAAATTCATAGATGTCAAGTAACTTGCCTAAGATCACACAGCTGATAAATGGCAGAGCTGAGATTCAGACCTGGGAACACCATCTCCGGAATCCACTGTCATAGACATACACAATGTGAACCTGGTATTTTCCTACTTCTTTGGGCTTCAGTGTTCCCACCTATAAATTAGTGACAGTAATTATACTGAGTTTTTGTGAAGATTAAATGAGATGGTTTATGAAAAGCTTAGAAAAGAACTCAATAAGAGGACGTATTATTACACACGGTAACTGTTCTCTTCTTAGATTATCATTCTAGCACGCTTACGGTAATGACTCTTGGACTGGGATTACTTTGGAGAGGAATACTCCTTACTCCCCAACATGGATTTAATATAGTTGAGGCAACATGGTACCTAAGTCCAGGCAGCAGGGATGGCTACAAAACTGACAGTGTAATGGAAAGTAAAAACAGGGTGTTTCTGTTAAAAAAAAAAAAAATTATTAAGGATTTCAAGATGGCAACAGCAAAGCATTAAACCAATGGCAGGGCTTTGAAGTCCTGGAATCTGCTCTTGCGCACAAGTTGTATGTTTCCGCAGCCAGCCCAGGTGGAGGGCATCAAGGCTACCTGAGATATTTACACGGTCTGGGGCCTTAGGCAGAGTGGTGGTTCTTTTTGAGAGTGTTTGTCTGTCTGTCTGTCTCTCTCCCTCTCTCAGGTTTCTCACTAACAAATGGAGACCATGCCTGTCTCATGGGTTACAAGGAGAACCGAATGAATGGTGGATCAAAGAGTCTGGCTAATTCATAAAACCCGGTGCCTGTGGGTCTCACTCCTGACCATGAGCACAGACACCTGTGATGTGCACATCTCGCTGTTCTTGCCCCTTAAGATTGGGATTCAGAAGTGCCTGTCTGTGCATCTGTATTAATAACAAGTTCAAGGTGATTCTGATGAACAGCTAGGAACAAGAAGCCCTGCTCTACCAAGCAAAGGGTGTTATTTAGCAAAGGGTGTTATTTAGCAGAAGAACATTCAACTTGATTACTCAGAATTAAGATGGCCTTGTCTTTGTTTTGGGATTACAGTCAAGGCACATCTGAAGGGCCAAGTCCTTAGAAGCCCACCCTATGAAATGGTTTCAGCTTATCAGTTGGTCAGTTCATTGGTGATATGGCTCTGGGACACACAAAAGAGTCCTTTTATACCACTAGACAAGGAGTTGAAAGTCTTCCCACTGAGCTCTGCACCTCCCACCTGCAACCTTCGGCTTCTGGTTGCCACGTAACCAGAAGAGACCAGCGCCAGTGAGAACGGATGTACAACAGCAGCCTTTCTTTGGAAATACTTCAAATCCAGGCAGAAAACTGATGGCATGGTGATAGCTTTCAAGCCACCTGGCACACGTCACTATAACTTGGCTGCATTTGTACCTGGGTGTCTGTCTCAGAGAACGACAGAACGGCCACGTTTGACAAGGCACACGTGTCCTCTCACCAAAGCCGTTTGACTTTTTAAGAAACAGATTGTGTTCTGCCTGAGTGGGAGCATTAATTAAGATTCTATTATATGGGAAGGTAGGTTGGGGGTAGTTCAGAGCTGCAGGGCAGTGATGACAAAGCAGAGCTGGTGCCTGTGTGCAGCCATTAACAGGGTGTTAATTGGGTGGTACATGAACATAAATAGGAAGCTGGAGGTGCCGGGAGTGGCTAGCTGGTGTACAGGAAAGCCTTCACGCCAACCCCACAATACGATACAGGCTCAATGCAAATTTCCTGGCTATGATTTCTCCCAATACACATGTATGCTGGGGCCACTGGTGTGATTCCCATGCTATTATGCCAACTGGAAGACACTTTTACCCCAGAGCAGCCATGCACAGGGCACGACCCTGGTCCAATCAGGGCACGATCTTAGAATGTAAATGGAGGCGCCAGCTTCCTTTCTCTTGGTATGTGAATGTGACTGCTTTAAAACTCAACCCATATGTGCCTCCGGGTTACAGGAAGGTCTCAGTCATTCTCTTGCTCATTGCTCAGTCTTCTCAGACTTAGGAGGTCCTTCCTATTTTCTGGACAGCAGATGCTTGGTGGCTGCCTATCCAGAGCTGCAAGACGCTTGGGGGTGAAGAGTCTTTTCAGATATTGCTCTGCTTATTGGAAGCTTTCTGGGAAGCCAAGCTCTTTGATCTTGGCACGCTGATGCAAAACTGCAGGATGTTACACCTGCAAGAATCCTTCAGGTCAGTCATTGTAACTCTCAACTATAAGGAGGCTAAAACCAAGGCAGAGAGGTTGAAGGGGCTGCCCTGGGTCCCGCGTGAGAAGGGCTGCAAGCAGGACAGGAGGCTCCCTCCCGCAACAGCAACCAGGGCGCAGCGTGCGTTCTGCAGCCCTTCGTTATCCACCTTGGTTTGTTACTGCAAACACGAGCCAGGCCCACAGCAGCGGCTTCTCCCGAACACTAGTTATCCTTTATCATGTTTCCTTTAAATATGGTTTCTTCATCCTCATGTGGAGCCCGTTCTCCGTACGTTGCTCCAGTTCCTGGATTATTGCTGCCTGGTTCGGGGCTCTGAAGTCAATGTCGCCAGCAAATAGTTCAAAGCCTCTCTCACTGATCGAGATGCCCTTTCCCTCCCATTCAAGGTCTCAGCCCAGCCCCTCTGGGCGAGCAGTTAAGATTGTCAGTGGCTACGAGCCCCCTTCCTGCACCTCTTCACTCTTTTTCAAGCCTAAACATCAGTGCTGCGTTCACATGCACATGTCACGCGAATTTTTCTACTCTTTCCACTTCCAACATAGCTTCTATTTCCAAGGAGTCAAAGGGCTTTTCAGAGTCCATAAAAGTCTATGTACACAATGGCATTTTTCACTCAGCAGTCTTCCCTGGGACTTTTTCATTACCTGCAGGTGATCCTGAGTTGAGAAATGACTTCTAAATCCTGCCTACTCTTGTGGCTGATTAAAGTCCAGAAGTCCCTGTAGTCTGCCTACCAGTACTTTTGTGAAGATTTTGCATAACTACTGAAAACAGTTTAAAAGATCATGTCTGTGATCTATTAAACAAGATTCTTTTTCAAAGGGTGATAAAGGGCTTAAAAAGAACACATGAAACAGAAATGGCTGGGTTCTGCTTATTATCTGTTAGAAATGATAAGAATAACACATTTACTAGTCATTACAGAAGTCATTTGTCAGGAAGCACTTGCCAGAAAACATATTTGAAGTCACCAAAATTCAAATAAAGAATTAATGGGTAAATAATTTATACTCAAGTAATTATTTGCAAGACTTTATTTAAACTAGAATTTAGTAAAAGGAATTCAAAGGTTTTATTCCTTGCATCACATAATAAAGGGATTGTTTAATTAGAATGACAACTTTCTCCTCTAGGTAAAAGGAAAGAGAAATGTAAATTCAGAGATGATTCTCTTTAACCACAGAGAATGATCACGGGCCAAAATGGTTCAGAGGAAGGATGGCACTTTGGATAATTCCAGTGACAAAGAACCGAAAAGCAGAATTTCCAGAGGAATCAAAGTCATGGGTTTTGGAGCATCTCTTCAATAGTCACAGCACAAAACAAAAACAGTAATGAAGCCCTCAAAAAAGCTCACACCCATCCATAACACACACAAACCCAGTGACACCTACTTCTGAAACATACACCCTCACACTCAGACACCTTTACACACCTCTTCCTGGCTAAAATAAACAACAGTGCCAATCCCACCCCAATGACAAAACACATCCCAGATGCTGTCAAATTGCTTTCACAGAGTTTAATGAGTTGAGCATCCAGAGACAGACTCTTAGTTGTCGCTGGTTCCTGAGGCTCCTAACTTCTCCAGTGTGAAGAATTATAGGCACTCGGGCCTGGGGACTTAAACTTGTGCAACTGAGAGTTTTCCAAAGTCTCCAAGTCCATTTTCTCTAATTTAAGAGACAGCGATTGTCAGACTGCTTCTCAGCTTCCGTTTGTCACCAGTTGGGTGGCTGTTCACTCCATGGCCTTTTGACTTAACCATATTGGCTCTTAGGAAGCACAGTGCTTGGATCAGGAATTTTTGGTGAGATGGACTAGATAGAGACCAGCTACTTTCTACCTCCCTTGACTTAGGAGCCATGAACACACAGTTGGAGATGGCCTTGGCAGCGTGACTCATGTTGGGCAACGTGGAAGAGCCTCTTAGCGTTGTCCTGTCCAAGAGAAGATTCCTTCAGGGGTGATCCCTAGAGACTTAGGGGACTAGTATGTGGAAATGACATGGAGTCCCCTTCAAGTCCTGCCAGACAGAAAGCCAAGCCACTGCCAGCCAAGCTGGAAGGCTCATGGCAAATGAAAGCAAAAAGGGCACAGGTTCTGTTAAGGACCGGCGCACAAAATATCTGCGTTCAAAGAACAAAATGAGACAGTACATGATAAAATTCTCCTTCTGTGCCTCAGGCCATGGCCTCTGAATCCTTCTTTGGTTAAGAAATTTACAAAGAGAGCTTCACAAACCCCCTTCTCTGTCATTACTACGATACGCCATTTCCCTATACAATACAATAAAGTATTGCTGAAAATTTTGAGTTAACCCTTCTGACTACCTGAGGTTTTTTAAACTGTGGATACAAATGACTTACAACAGCTACTGAAGGAAGTTCAGCTGTGGAAACTAACTCCGATTGCACAGGAGATTGGTGGGCTCTGCAGAATCAAAGCTACACTGTGCATGTGCTTTTGGATGGCATGTGGCATGTGCAGGAGAAACCTGCAGAGAGTGGATGGGCCGGGTCCTGTAGCAGGGTCTGGTCCAGCAGAATCTCCCCTGACTGCAAGAGCAAGGAAAGGCATAAGCGGGAAGACGAGGCAGCCAGCAACGCGATAAACTGTGAAGTCCGAGAGGGTGGGCAGGTGATTTATTAAAGAATGGCAGATTTGGAATTTTTAGTACAATCATCCTTTGGTATCTGCTGGGGATTAGTTCTAGGACTTCCCCAAGGACCCCGAAATCCACAGATGCTCCAGTACCTGATGTAAAATGGTGTAGTAGTTCCATATAACCTAGGCATGTCTTCCTATATACTTAAGACCATCTCTAGATTGTTTATAATCCATAACACAATAGAAATGCTCAGTAAATAATAGTTACGCTGCATTGTTTGGGGGATAATGACCAGGAAAAAGGTCTACACATGTTCAGTAGAGATGTAATTTTTTTCTGAATATTTTCAATTTGTGGTTAAAATCCAAGATTGTGGAACCCATGGTTATAGTCTACGGGTACAGAGGAGGGTCAGCATACACATACACACGCATGCATGTACATAATCATATAGTATATGAAATTATGTCTTTAAAAAATTTTGTTATGGAAAATAACAAACCTCCAAATAGCCATCTGTCCGCTTCAACAGTGATCAATTCATGGCCAGTCTTGTTTCACACCCCTCCCCCTCTCCTACCTTATTATTTTGAAACAAATCTCAGACATATTTCATCAGTAACCATCAGCTCTAAAAGATAATGGTACATTTCAAATATTTAACTGTAATACCATTGTCCCACCTAAAAAGCCTTCCTTGACATCATCAAAGGTCTGGTCTGTGTCCTCACTTCCCTAATCGTCCTGGAAACTTTACTTCACCAAAGTTTAAACTAGGATCCAGTTAGGCCCACGCAGTACAACTGGTTGAAAGATCTTTTATGTCTTGTGAATCAACGAGTTTCCATTTCCATCTCTTTTTGTCTTTGGAAGCTTTTCATGGTTGTTAAAGAAACCGGGTCATGAGTCCCACACTGTCTCACAAGTCTGGATTTTGCCTAGTGGTGTTTGCGTGCTCCACGGTCCCCTCATCTCTGCTAAATTGGTGACTAGACCCAGAACCTGGATCAGATTCACTTCTTGGGCAAGACTGTGTCATAGGTGCTGGCCTGTGTCTCTTTCAGGAGGCTTACCACCTCTTGGGATCTCTCTTTCTGATCTGAACAGTCATTGACAGTCATTATTTAGATCCATTCATCCTTTAAAGATTATAAAATAGGTGTCTTTTAATCCTATCTTACCTTTCTTCTCTTCCTCCTTATCTTTGGTTATTATTACTATTTTAAAACAAAGCTGGAATTGTTTCTGTAGAGGTGAAATTCCCCTCATTTGGCCAAGAGTTTTTAGATTTTGTTTGTTTTGTTTGTTATAAACTCATGGATTTAAACACATTTGGTCTTGCGTTTCAGTCTATGGAACTTCTTGGTGGTTATTATTCTTATTGGTTATTATATTGTGTTCTCTTTGGTTAGCGGGCACTTCAAGTTGACCCATGAATCTCTGCTTTCAGGTGTGACAAAATGTTCCACCCTATCTTATATATTTCCTTCTCCAGAATTGAAATCAACTGTCCTCCAAGAAGTCCTGAGTTCTTTTAGGAGAGAGGTAGGATTTAGAGACCCCAATCAGGCTGCCAGGATGGATCACTGCTCACGGGTTAATCATTTGCAGGTTGTTTCAGTGAACAGAGCAAGAAAACACACTCACACTTCATAATCTGTAAAATTACACAAAATATATAGGCATCTACTTAAGACAAATTACATTTTCAGTTCAGATGGATACTTCCCATTCGAATTCAGAATCATAAGTTTTTATTTAACTTCATTTATCTTTCAGTGGTATTGCCTTTGCCCTGGCTGAAATCTTCAATTCTTAATTACACTAAATACTGAATACTTATGTGCGTTATCCCATGCTGGACACCCAATAGTCCCAGAGTAAAAAAAAAAAAAAAAAAAAAAAAAAATCAGTGATATCATAACTGAAAATAGCTATTTTTTGCAGTTCTTGATGTTCTTGATATCTATCAAATTAGTATGTTTTGAAATAACAGATGAGTCCCTCTCTGCAGTCATGCCAACTTCTGGATACAGAGTTGGGCACTGATTTCATTTTAAGAATGGCTTTTTGCATTTTATTTTTGGGCACTGATTTCATTTTAAGAATGGCTTTTTGCATTTTATTTTTGTTTTATATTTATGTAGACATTCATACACTTACTGAACAAAATAAGTCCATTCAAACATGCCCAACCCCTGACAATTGTCACTGTCTTTTTCATCTTCCTTCTCACTATAGGAAATGTACAAAAGTTATGGTTTATTCATGTTTTGATTTCTTTTTAAAAATGTAGGCATCTGCCTTTTTATTTTATATATTGAAAAATTTTCAATTTTATATTTAATGTTTTGGATAGAATCACTGAGTGTCCTATGCTATTGCTGGATATAATGACTGAAAGTATTGTTTTTTTTTTAATTGGCACATTATAATAATTATAGTGGGATTCATTGTGACATATTCATATATGCACATAACATAATTTGGTTAATTTCATTTCATAGTACCTTCCCATTCCTTCCTCTCCTCTCTACCCCTGATCCCCTCTTTCAATTGTACTGGTCTACTTTCTAATTTCATGAGATCTTCCCCACCTTTTTCTATCTAGTTTTCACATATGAGAGAACACATATGACTTGACTTTCTGAGTATGGCTTCTTTCATTTAGCATGATGTTCTCTAGTTCCATCCATTTTCCTGCAAATGATATCATTTTGGTCTTCTTTACAGGAGGGTAAAACTCCATTGTGTATCTATACCACATTTTCTTTATCCATTCATCTGTTGACAGACACCAAGACTTGTCTCAAAGTGCTGTTTTAAATCCTAGAGCAGTTCAAGTTTAATAAGGTCATTTCTGACTTGTAATTCTTTAACATTGTAGAAAACTCTGGGAAAATTGTTTTAGGTCCTGCACCACTTTCTTTCCTTGACCTTCAATCAGTTCTTCCGTAGAATTTTTCAGCTACGTCAGCAAGACTTTCACCACCTAGTTGCTGGACTTTGATTCGTTTTACTTTCGTGGAAGGAAGGAAACCTCTTGAAATGATTTCTTAATTCTTCTATAAAAACAGGTCCATTTGGGACTCTTTAATGTCTGTTGTGTGAGACGGAGCACTGGGCTTCTTTTACTGCTGGTTGGAGACAATGTTGAAAACTTAATTTATGGCGTTTATAATGGCAGCAATTGTACGAGGCAATTCGCACTTTCCAGAAAATGTGGCTGAGAAGCTGATGGAATGTGGAGGTTTGTGGAGGAGGATGTACCTCCTCCATGTCTGGATGTATCAAATGGAAGACACGAGGGATTGCCCAGAGGATATGGAACTTAATTCAATGTTCTACTCAGTAACTGACTTTCCTTCCTTCATAATGACAAACCTGTTCTGAGTTGAGTTGTTCCATGATCTAAGATAGCTTATTAAGCTGCTAATATATGGGGGTAAGAAGGTCTGATTATAGCCCTTTGATGCCCTTTGATTTGCAGAATAGTAGAGTGATCCCACTTTTCAGGAACATTTCCACTACCACCTTGACTTTTGATTACTGCAATAGTGTCCTAAGTGGTCTCCCTGCTTTAACCTTGTTCCTCTGCCCAAATTTGTCCTTCATATAATGGCTAGAGCAGGAAAATTGGACACACCATATTGAGACTCATCATAAAGCCATAATGATTAAGATGGTGTGATACTCAGACCGCCACGGAAAAGAACTGAGAGGCCAGACGATCCTTACACACTCAGATGTGGGCTTTATGGCACAGCTGGCAGTAGCCAATGGGAAAAGAGGAAAACGGGGGTCTCACGAATACCTTTCCATCTCAACAGCTGTTTGTAAACATTTTAAATAGACACAAAGGATTACCTTGTATGAATGTGCCATTCCCACACTATCATTTATTAACCAATCTCCTGTTCATCAACAGTGAAGTTGTTCTTCCCAACTTTTATGATTATAAACAGTGCTGCACTGGAGACTTTTGTACCTAAAATATTGGACACATTCTTATTATTTCTTTGAGATCCATTCTTTGGATGAAGATTCTTATGGCTGAAGATATTCAAAGGGATTGAATATCTTGGAAAATCCTAAATTCTAAATTCTTTTCTGAAAGATCTTGTATTCCTACAGCAGCATTTGAAAGAGTTGACATGCTTCCTTGGACAAATGGAATATCATTACTTTAAAATATTTTTGCATTGAGTGAGGGAGGAAGGGAAACTCATAATTTCCTTAATTTGCATTTAATTGATTACATTAAGTTGAATACCTATCCCCCCAAATGATTGATCCTTTAAAGTTTTTCTTTTGTAAAATGTTTGACCTTGTACAAGTTACCAAATTGCTCTTTCTCCTACCACTCTCATCCAGCAGGTATGCCATTTTGAAATTACTGCCTCTCAATGATTGCGTACCTTGTTCCACTGCTCTGGTACTTTCAAATGTTTCCTGCTATCCACTGATTAGGATAAAAATCTCTAACCAGAGCATGACGTGCACCAAACCAACCCCCAGCATCCTTGTCCACCCTCCCCTCCCCATGTGAACCCTCCTCCTTGATCCCACAGGCTTGCTCCCTGGCCCTTCTCTATGTCATGGATCCTCCCTACATTCTGGGCTCTCTTCACTTGCTTAGTCTATTTCCCTTTATGCCTGGCTCAAGTGCATCATCTTCCTTAAGTCTCCCTGGGAGAACATCACTTCTGACCTTAGGAGATACTTACTGTAGTACCTCTCTCTGCTTCACGTCATCTCCTTTTCAAAACATTTTTGTTCAGGGACACATGTCCTAGCTGAAGAGCAGAACTCTCAGGGAGGAGGACAACACACCTTGGAGCTCTTTGATGCCAGTGTCTCTTGGGGAACATAATATGTGGATGATTTCCACCATCCTGTGAGCAAGGCCCTGTCTGTGGCAAGTTGGGGAGATGAATTTTTATCCTTCATACCTGCCTAACCCCAGTATGATTTTTACTGAATTTTCAGATGGTTATTGATAATATTTGATTTCTTAGTCATGGAAGAGTAGAGCGAGTAGGTGCAAGGAGAGGCAATAGCAAAGTCTGCTGTAGTTGTTGAAATGACCTTCTTGGTTCATTCTGGAATGCTTTGTCTTTCTGCCTCTCTCGGTCCACAACCCCAAACTCAGCACAGGCTGGGGCTGGTGGATACTAGACAAGGGAGAGTTGGCATGCAGAGTAGGGAGAATAAAGTCAAGTTCCATCCCTGCCTTTGGCAGGCCATGTTCCCACAGGCAGACCCCCTAAGTCTCTTCATCTGCTCGTAGTTATTTCCTAGGATTATTAAGAGAATTAAGTAATATAATGTGTATAGAGCCACAGAGCCACAACTCAATACGTGAAGTTATTATTAATAAGTCAAAAGGAATATTACTGAAGTCAGAGGGTGGGTCAGCATGAGCAAACAGAAAGCCCTGCATGTCCAGGGTGATAAGAGACCAAGGGCTGGGCTCTTAGGTGGGAGAGTTGCTAAAGCACTTCTTCTCAGCAGGGCTCTGAACCCAGTGCCGTGTTGGGGTGAACCGTAGTGTAGAAAGAGCTGTGTGCACAATGCTACCTTTTGCCTGGAGGGAGCACTCAGGGCTAGAAACAAGAGCTTGGAGTTTTGAAGCCTGAGCCACAGTAACTGTGAACTTTCTGGAGAAACTCAGGAATGACAGCTATATGAATTGATTCTTCAGTGAGAAACAGAGAGAGGAAACAAGAATTATGAAGAGTGACCATGCAAAAATGAAAACAAACAAACAAACAAAAATAACAATATTGGATATATGAGAAAAGGGGAATTTAAGGGTAATGGTCTGATATAGAAGGAAGAGTGGCATTATATATTAAAAAGCACCATTTTAAAAAGACATATTCAAAAAAACTGTATGCACCATGCAACATAACACCTAACATATAAAGGCAAAACTATTAAAAGATAGATGCATTTTAACTAAAATAAGAGTTGGAAATATCCATACACATATCTGAGTTCCATGTATCTAGGAGACAATAAAATGAGTAAAGACAGTGGGAATTTAATATTTAAAAAATTTGGTAGAATAAAAAAATTGCTTAAGTTAACATTATCTAAGGAATGTGTGAAGGTACCAAGGCCAGAAGATGAAACCAGTGGTATCAATATTGAGAAAAATAGGTGAAATCATCTCTGTGCTGATATGTTTGAATACCGAGAAAACCCCAGAGACTCTAATGAAACCCTAGTCAAATAAATGAGACGATTTAGTAAAGATAGTAAAGATAAATATGCAAAAATCAATAGATTCACTTTCAGCTAGCACTAAGAACCCAGAAATGAGAGCAAGGAAAAAATGTCATAGCAGTTGGGGGAAAGAAACTATAAAAATATTTAGAGACAAATTTAACATCAAAGGGAGCCGGGCCTGGATGGCATATTCCTGTGGTAGCTGCATGGTTCCCAGTGAGCTCTGAATTTCCCCCTCTTCTAGGTTCTTCTTTCCAGTCCTACATACACTACCCTCCTTCTGTCCTGGTTGCTGCTTCTTGCATTCGCTATTCTAATATTCCTTAGAGTCTTCTTTTAACCCTTCCAGGAGTTAACCACCTTTTACTAGTTAATAAGTCTTACATAAATTTTCCCTGTATAAATTACTGGTGTGGTTTCTGTCTCTGACCAGACCCTGGTTAATGCAGATCTATGTCAAAACAAAACAAAACAAAACAAAACAAAACCCATAAAATTTTACCAAAAGATCCCAAACAAGAAGTAAGCAAGTAGATATTTTCTAAGACAGGAGGACTTAATACTACAAAAATATCCATTCTGCTCAGAATGTAATGTAATTCTAATTCCAATACATTTTCTTTCTTTCTTTTCTTTTTTTTTTTTTGAAGTAGTTAAAAATATCTTAAGTTCTAATGGGAGGGTAATTACAAGAGAACCACCAAAAAAAGCATGAAAAATAAGAATTATGATGGGGGATATGACTTGCCAAATATAAAGTCGTAGTAATCAAATCTAAGTGGTATTGGCAGAGAGACAGACAAAAGAGATCAGTAGAACAGAATGGAAAAATCCAGCAAAAAATCTGAGGACACATTAGAATCTCATATATGATAAAAGACAGAATTTCATTTCAGAGGGCAGAAGATAGTTTATTTAACAAATTGTACTGGCACAAATGGCTAGCCATCTAGAACTGGGCTGGCAAGCTTCTTCTGTAAAGAATCAGATAGTAAATATTTTAGGCTTTGGAGCCCTATTGTCTCTGTCAACAATATGCAACTCTGCCATTATAATGTGAGAACAGTCATGGACACCTCATCAGTAGATGCATATGGCTGTGTTCTATTAAAACTTTATTTACAAATATGGGTAGCTGGCCTGTGGGTCACAGACTAGCAAGTCTTGGTTTGGAGGTAAATAAAATTAGCTTTCTTCCCTTATCTCTCACCAAATATAAAAATCAATTTTGAATGGAGTAAAGAATTAAATGTAAAATATAAACCACGTAAACTTCTAGGAAGAAAAATTCAGGTGGACCAGGATATGATCATATCAAGAAGGGCATCCATCTTTTAATCAAGTCTGGAAACTCAGAAGTTGTAAAAGAAAATTGGACATATTTGACTATATAAAAATGTAAAACTTTTATATGGCAAAAACATACCATAAAGATAAACAATAGTTTTAAGAGAAACGTTGGTCCCACAGATGACTGATAGCTCTTCTCTACAAAAGGCTCTTACCAATTGGCAAGAAAAAGACAAACAATCCCATTGAAAGATGGACAAAGGGTATAGATTTTAGTTTAAGTGAAATTGGAGGCTTTCAGGTTTTGAGCAAAAGAATAATATGGGTTATGCTTTAAGGAGGCTCAGGCTGCTGTGTGGCTGTGGATTGTCGGGGGCAGGGAATCATGGACCCGAGGAGGTCAGCCAGGATGTTTCTGCAGAGCCCCCTGCAAGGCTTAATAGGTGTTCAGTAAATCCGGGCTGACTGTTGATGAACACGACCTTGCCAAGCACACCATGGCATCCGGGTCAAGCATCCCTGGTCCTTTAGTTGTGGTTCAGAATGTTGTACAAGACTTCTCACGTCCTTGGTATCAACAAATGCGTGTCTCTGGTCATGTACAGCCTGGCTGGAGTAAGTCCTGGGAGCTCCGGCTGCCATGGGTTTGTCTAGTGTTCCTCTCAGCTCTGGTTATGGGAAGGGGAGGCAAGAAGATAGGTTGCAGGTTGGAGAAACTGGAGGCTGTTTGGCCTAATGAGGCAGGGTGGGGAGGAGGGGCGACAATGACAACCCGAGGAGGGGACAGAATATGCTCCTGCAGCCCCCGGTAGGAAGGAGGAAGGGGGAGTGCCCAAAGAGTCCCCACTCTGCCCTTGAGATTTAGGGCTCTAAAGACTTGTCTGCCGTTCACCTGTCCATCTGTAAAGTCAAGAGCAGCCAAATGCTAAGTAGCCAGAGTGAAGCAGCCTGCCTCTCCTCAGTTAGCAAGTGGGTTTCAGAATTCTGTCCACCTACCCCGCAGCAGGAGCAGCAGCTGCAGGGACGGCAAGGAGGAGCATCCTTGCCTCCCCATGCAAGGTTTAGGGGGCCGGGGGCACGAAGCTGCACAGCAGCACTGGGCTGGAGCTGGTAAGGCAGGCTCTGTGGCTCTGTGCAGGGCCTCTGCTTTTTCAAGTGTAAAATGAAAAACATCCTGGACAGGAGGAATCTCTAGAGAAAAATGAAAGAACGCACACAGAGCTGCGAGGGGGAGAGGCGGCGAAGCTGACATTTGCTGCAAAGGGAAGAGAATAGCGTGGTCGCAGAGGGACCCGGCACCGGCAACAGAGCTCTGCGCTGCTCATGTGTGTGGAGGCCTCTCTGTTGCCTGGAATTCCTGGTGGAGCAGGCAAAGGGAGGTGGATCAGAAAGAAGCGGGAGGTGGGGGCTGGCAGGCTTAGCTCTCCTGTGACTCTATCCCTGGCAGAGGCGTCTGGGCAAGTTGAGATTGTTCTATTCTCCATGACTGAGCCTGTGTCTGGTTTCCCAGGGAGATGGGCACAATGGGCCCCACTTGCCATTGCTCTTTAACAAAACAGCAGTGTGCAGCACACATTTCCACACACAGGGTGGCCTGCATGCCTTCCAGGGGGCATCTGCCACATAGTAGGCACGTAGGAAATACTGGATCTCTGCATCGTCTTTGTACTGACTCAGTGCCTCCCAAACAGTATGCTCCACACAGACACTTGGAAAACCTGTTTGAACACTCCATCATCCAAAGCAGGGGTGACAACCAGGTAAATTCATTCACTGCCATGATCACGTCACATCCTCTAGGACAAGGACTGGCAAGCTGTAGTCTGAGGGCCAAAGACAGTCTGCAGCCTGTTTTTGTAAATAAAGATTTATTGGAACACAGTCTCAACCACTTACTCACACGTAGACTAAGGGTTGCTTTTGAACTGCAACATGGGAAGACTTGAGGAGTCACATGGAGATCAGATGTCTGGTGTGGAAAGTCTCAATTATACATTATCCTTTATAGGACCATTCGGCAGTCACTGTTCTAGGTGACTACCTGGATTTAGTAGGTCTGGGGTGGGGTCTAAGGAGCTTCCTGGTACCACTGATGCAAACAAGGTGCTAGGTATTCTTTCTCCCAAAGCAAAAGGAGATGAGATAATCAATACCAAGCTCCAACCACAAACAAGGCCTACCCATGGGGTCTCTCTCACTAAATCAAAACTAGCAGCAGCAGACACCAAAGGACGGGAATACCCCACTCAGTTTGTGGCAGACAAAAAGCTAGAGGATGCAGCAATGGACCTTGGTTGCCTTTGACCTCCAGCATTCATCCATGGCTCCCCCTATGGTGCCATATTTGGTATATTTCTTTTTCCTGCACATGGTTTAGGTAGGACTGACTCCAGATATATAGCACATGATCTAGGCCAACATCCATCAGAACAGAGTAACTTCCCTGGGTCACCATGATTGGTTTAGGCATGTGAGTCAGCAGTTTCCCTGGGACTTCTGCAGGGGTTTCTGTGGGAAGAATATTTTTTCTTTCCTACGTCGTCTGTAGTGAGAAGGATCTGGGCTGCTGGAACAAATCTCACAACCTTGAGGAGACTCCTTATGGAAAAGGAACCAGTATGGAGGAGATGACTCCAAGCCACAGGGAAGAGAAGAAACCTAGTGACCTGGTTTAAGTATTTAATCAAATTCCACACTTGACCTGAATACCTGGCCACCTGTTTTCCAATTATCTAAACCCACACATTCACTTTGCTCCTGCCATTTGATATTGGGGATTGTGCTTTGCAAGATTAAAAAAAAAAAATCATCCTGATGGGAAAAGTTATGAAAGTTACAGAAACTTTCCATCTGACTATAGCTAGCAGCTGATCCACATGCAGACTGATGTGCATGGAGGCTTTTCTCGAGACTCCTGCATGTTTGAGCACATTTTGGCACATCACAGAAGGAGCATGGAGAGACAGCTGTCCATCTTGGAGCCGGGGTGCCTGCTGCCCTGGCCATCTCTAAGTTTGCCACTGCTTACTGACCTGGAAGCCCCTAACTCTCTACCCACAACAAGCTCATGTCATAATATTTCCTGTTTTGTCCTGGAAAAGGGCTCAGGAATCAAATCAAGACCTTGAATCAATTGAGCGAAGAAGTGTTGGAGAATTTAGCAAAGGGTAGGTCATTCTGGGCAAAGCTACACCAGGTAATGTTTTCTTTTGTGATATTCCATGCTCTTTTGGTATCTTCTCAACCCCAAATTAACCAATGTGCATTCATTCATTTTCTCTCCCTCTCTCCTTTCTCTTCTTCCACTTCCTCCTCCTCCCCCTCTTCTTTTCCTCCTCCTCCTCCTTGTTCAATCTTCTATTTCTTCTCTCTCTTTACCTTCTTATCAAAACAGCTTTCACCCAGTAAACAGGCTAGAAAAGATCTTACTAGACACTCATAGTAATCAGATAAACCTGCTTTTGAATTGGATAGATCTGGATTTGAATTCCAGGCTCACTACTTACTGGGTGTGTGGATAGGGATAAGAAATTTAAACTTTTTGAATCTTGACTTGCTTATTTTAGAAATATGTACCTTGTTGAGTTATCATAGGGAAATGAGATGAAGTATATAGTGGTTAGCTGTAAGACTATCACTAATGAATAAAACTAATACCATGGTCAAAATGTTAGTATCATCTCAGCCTCTCAGAGGTATTTGTGCTGCCACAGGGATCAATCCGCTCTACTGTCAGAGTTTCAGTGTCAACCACAGATCTGTTCCTAGGTTTTAGTTTGGTAGGTGGCCACTTTATGAAGGTGCTCAGGACCTTTGCACAGTCCTTAGACCTTGAGAATTAGAAACATGGGCCATATGTGTGGAAGTCAAAAGAACAATTCCAGAGATTGAGAGCAGTCATTAGGTGACACTCAGATCTTAAAACTCTAGTCCTTGGAGGTCATTATCATCACTGGATTTTGATGGATGACCCGGGATTGGTTTAGGATGGGATGTCCATAAACCACCCCCATTGAGGCTTTCCTTCTATTTGGTCAAAGGTAGCGTCATCCAGTATGTCTGTCAACGATCTTCATCACTGGACCATCAGCTGGGATGCTCCAAATCCATCTTCTGGCAACAGTGGCTTGGAGAAGGACCCCAGAGCAGAGAGAAGCATTTCTTTTACTCCAAGAGCAGTTTTCTAGGACTTTTCCTTAGCTGAAAACAGAGGAAGCTGCGGGTGGCTGGCACATCCGGGCACTCCCATTCCATGCGACAACACAGGACATGATAGAGTAGGAGCCATGTTTCTTTTGAATACTAATGATCCAAGGGATACGTATCATCTGAACTTCAGGACAAAGGTCCTGAAGTTAAGATTCATCAACAGTGTGGTCCCCAGCAGATTAGTGCCCAATTCTTATCATCCTCCATTTTGAAAATTTTGCATTTCATTTCTGCTTTGGGAATCCCACAAGTCCAGAGTAATATGGATTAACAATTCGCAAAAACAACAAATCATGTTCTTCTTGGGGGAAAAATCAGACATTGGACTTCCAACAAGGGGAGATGGGGAAGACTTCAGGGTGATACATTATCTTGACAAAGAAAAACCCACTCAGTGTTTTTGCTTCTCAAGTGGGAGAATTATTTAAAGGATATTTTCATAACTTTGAGATTCTACAATTAATTTCTATGAAACTCATGGCCAATTATCATCTTTTCAATGATTTTTTTTTCTCTATCCTTCCCCCCAAGAGTCTTGACAAATTTCTTTCTTTCAATTAACCAAAAAAAAAAAAAAAAAAAAAAAAAGGAAAAGTAAAAGAAATTGAACAGATATGTCTCATGGGGGCTGGCAGTACTTTCAAGATCTGGTAATAATTTATTCAGGTTCATTTATAGTAATAAAATACATCTTTACATACAAGTTGCACAGAAACACACAGCAGACGCTCATTCATCTTCCATGTGATGTGTGTGGTTCCTTGTTGGAACATACAGGAAACTTTCCTATATCAGAGATCACTGATGACAGCCCTATATTCTGTGTAAAGGTCATCTCCCAGCAGAAGAATAGCTCACCTAGTTAAAGGGATACCAATTTTTAAGCGCTCTGCCAAGCCGAAGACGGAGTGAGTGAGTGAGAGGAGGAGATGTCAGATTTCAAATGCAGGGCACGCTCATGGCGTGCTCAGATGCTGAGCTGGTAGGAGGGGGAAGAAACCTCTATTTAGAGATGATTGGAAAAAATCAGTACTACACGGCGCACTTGAGAAGGAATGGGGGAGGCTGTCCTTTCCTCTCTCCAGTTGTGACAAAATGGCCACCATGGAAACAGGAAGCAATGGCAGATGTCGACAGCGGGGCCTCTCCCGTGCCCGAAGAGGTGTGTGCATCCAGGCCTGCAGTGGGCTCCCTGGGCTAGGGGGCTTCACCCTGTCAGGGTGAAGAAACAGGATGCATTTTAAAGGAAGGGACGGTCTACAAGGAAAATGACCAGAGAAAAGCAAAAGTTAAGGGTTGAAAAGAAAAGGCACCAGGAAATTATGTGACCTGCCCCTTCCCCAAGACAGAATTTGCCATATTTTACCCACCTTAAACTATATAGCCATGCCAGCTTAAGAAACCCCAAATATCCTAGTATCTGCAAATGTCATCAGCTGCTTTTGAAATCGCCTCTTTAAAAATGGCCCTGTGACTACCACACTTAAGGGGACAGGGGACCAGAGGCACCTGCAGGGTTAACCCTAAGCACACCTGCTAGACAGGGAGAGGGGTCTCTTCCCTCCCTAGTCTCCTCACTCTCAGGTGGCTCCTGGGCTCCCTTCCTTGTGTAACTGAGGTCTTTCTTGCTGTTCTGGTTGTACTAGTCACCAAATCTGGCCTGACCTCCCTATCTGATAGCCTCTGTGACAACCAGCCTATCTGAGAAGCCAATCTGGGTAAGCGTGCTTTCCCTCCTTGAGGACCCAGTTACCTTTAGTTAGGCCTTTTTCCTCACAAGGCAGATGCCAAAAGCAAAGAGAGTGAAGCAGCAGGAATTTCAGACACTGTGTACAGCTCCCCCGGGGTACCTCTGGGGCTGGAGCCTTTACATACATCCCTGTGACAGAGAAATGGTCTGCACAGACCATGACCACCGCATCTTAGGGGTTTCATCTGTCTGTGTGCATGTGCGTGTTTGGTCTCCTTCTCTCCTCGCCACTCTCCAAACCACACTCTCACAGATGCACATCCCCGCACACAAAGATGCACGTAAATGTGCTGTACACAAGCCCGATACTTGCAGGTACACTCAGAGCAACGACGTGGACTTTTTATCCCCAGTCCCTTATGGGCTTCCCAGGATCCTCCAAAACAGGCCCTGGCAAACTACGGTTCATGAGCTGAAACAAGCTCACTACCTGTTTTATAAATAAAGTTTTATTGAACACAGGTCCGTTCATTTGTGTATTTTCTGTGGCTGTTTTTGTACTATAACAGGATGTATGATGACAGTCAGTTCATAAAGTCCAAAATCTTCACTCCCTGACCTTTTAAGAAAATGTTCGCTGAATTCTGCTATATTTCTGTGTCTGGAAAATATGTCTGTTTTAATTGCCAAAGGGCTCTCCCCTCTTTTTAAAAGTGATTTATAAAAATCCACTTCTTAAAACCACATAATTAGAAGGCATATTTTAAATGGTCGGTCCTACCTGTGGCTTACTATCTGATTCTCTTATGGAATACCTATGGATGTCCCATCTCGGTCTTGGCACTTCCAGTAAAGGGAACTCAGAGTTGCTCACTGGGAGGCCTGCTCAGCTCTGCTGGAAAGCTCTCTCTCTCTCTCTCTCTTTTTAATCTGGAGTCAAAAGTCTGATTTGCTATAATACCTTTCTCTGATTCTTAGGAGAAGAGAAAAAGTTTTCAGGAGAAGAGGACAGTCCTGTTTAGAAAATAATGGAGACAATTGGCATGTCTCACCAACGAGTCCTGCCTTTTCTAGATTAAAGAAATCCCTAGTCCCTCCACCTCTTTCCTGGGTGGTGTGGAGTCAGGCCCCCTGCCTCCTCTAGCTTATCTTGGTAGCCAGAGAACTGTGAGGACATTATCCCAACTCCCTGGACAGGGTACCTCAAGTGGACACTTGTTCCTGGTCACCACAGTTTTGATAGGTCACCAGAGATGTGCTAGGGGTGTTTGGTGGGGAGGTGTGTTGGGGGGGCTTCCAGAGGGTAGACAGTGGATGTTGGTCACTTTCTCTGAAGCAACTGTGCAGAACAGCACCACCATCCAATCCGCCCCAACCCCCTGCAGATGGTCAGATCAGGCCTCTGCACTGGTGGCTGGGGCCTAGCACGGATTCCCCAGGAAAGCTCCTTCTGGAGAATGGTATATCTTGAATTAGCCACTCAACAAATCATAAAACGGGATTGTCAGATTCATTATGGGAAAAGCTGTGCTGAAAATAATGCCTTAAGTATGTGTTATGGCTGCTGGGATACAACTGGTATTAGTGGCTTAAGGGGCTCAGGAAACTTCCAGGAGACCACAACAAAGGAACAGCCAGCATCCTGAGAACAATGGAGGATGGACCCTACCCCTTACATGGATGAAAGGAGACCTTTCTTATTTAAAAATTTGCTACACTAAACACCCTGTCTCTCCCTAGCACACCAAGGAGGAGGTTTTAAAAAAGTCATTAAAACAAACCCCCCCACCACCACCAAAGAGGGCTCAATGAGGTCTCATTCCATGGTAATGAGCTACAATTTAACACGATCATTATTTTTGGCATAAAGGCTCCAGAATAGTGTCACATGCCCAGAAGCTATTTTTTTTCTTTTCTTTTTTCTTTTTTTACCAGCTAATTCCAGAAATAAGAAGCTGCCATGAGAGACAGTGAATCAGGCCTTGTAGAAGTACTTTAGGAAGAAATGTTACCACTGACTGACCCAGACAGGGAGCAGAGTCCACATAAGGCCCCCAGCACCTGGAAGTGCCCTGGGCTTTTGCCACAGCACTGTCCCCCTGACCAGGACTGCTAAGGGTTTTGCAGTGACTGTCCAGAGATTGAGTAAGACCTTGGGGTCAGTGTTAGATGGACTCTGGACCTGAGGCCTTGCTGTCCCATTTGTGCCCAAACCATATGTCTTGGGGAAATTTTACTTAAGTTCCTCATGCCTTGGTTTGGCTCACCTGTGAAATGGAACCAATACTCGTACCTGCTACTAGTTAGGAACAAAATGAAACAGGATATAGGAAACAGGGACTCCAGCACGCCAAAGAGAAGAAAGAATCCCTGGGACAACGGGAGTGGACATCGGAGGAACAGATAGGCTCTAGGCTAAGATCACCAGGCCCCAATGGTAGTGGCTGGAAAGCTCCTGGACTTTCATGAGAAAATGCGATTGGGGGGAGAGCTAATCTATCTTAATATACTGAGAGCTGATATATACATATATAAAATAGGAGAGTTTATGAATATGTTCATAATTACTAAATAGACAACTAAGAAAAGCAAAAATAGAAATACTGAAACAACTGTGCCAAAAAGGAAAAGAAATGATAACACACTACAAGACTCGACTCGGCTAAATATTGACCTAAGATCACCATGGAGGACAGGAATTTCAAGTGGCTTTTTGAAGGGGGGTTTTAAAAAGAGAGCAAGGCCCTCATTTTCTATAACTGGAAGTCAACAGGTATAGCCTAGTATTGAAAATCCAGAAATAGCAATAAAAGCATGATATTCAGAGATATAGAGGTAAAGTCTGAGGAATCAGTTATAACAATTTTAAGAATTTATTTCTGGGGAGTAGGAAATGGGTGAGGGACTTTGGGGAGAGATTGTATATTTCTGTAATAAAGATGATACTACCACTTGAATAAAACTATGTGGATAAACAACTTTGATACAAGTAAATTAAAAAATTTAAAATTCACATTGATAATTGCTTTCACCACCAGTTTCTATTTTGGCTTTCTGTTGAAAGAATAGGCTGAAGATGATTCTGGAAGCATCTTTTTAACAGAAGGAGACACATAGCAAATGTGTGGAGAGTTGATAAACCCTGCGACTGGTGGCTTTGCATCTGTGAGGTTCATGCCACAGCATGAGCCAGGTGTCAGTCTGGGTGGTCTGTAACAAATTCCCATAAGGACCTCACTGCTATTTCCAGATTTATCTACATGGATGCATTCTCCAACACGTTTCAAACCATTGGCTCATGGATCCCACGTTTCACCAAATTTTGGTCTCTCACAGAGTCTCTGCATAACTATATCAAACTCCCAAGTTCATTGGGTTAATTGGTCACAAAAAGTGTATTGGAATACAGATAACTGGGAGCATAAAGGCTATTTGTGATAATTCGTATATATATATATTTTTAATAGCAGAAAAATTATATTTTGCTTTTAATGTCCTTTTCATGATCCTTTTGTATTTTTAAAAAATATATTTTATGGCATGGTTTTCTCCCCCTCCTCTAATTTAAACTCAACAGTTCCTTGATCAAATCAACAGGTCACTTGTCAATATATTCTTGTCCGTGAGCTCCTCCACCATCACTGATAGCATCTCATCATCCTGAAGCGGCAGTGCCTGGCCCTCGCTCTTTCTCTGTGCACACTTCACCTTCAGCAATCCCAATCACGCCAGTTCCTTTGAGATCAAAGCTATGACCGCAAATGGAAAGCGGAGATGAACATGAACCTCAAGGATTTGGGGCCATTCACAACTCTAAAGTCACCCGAGATGAAATCCAGTTTCTACTGGAAGTATGTATGCGTTCAATGTGATGTGAACCTCTCCTCGGATACGTTGTGCTGCTTTTCAGCTCTAATCACATTGAGTCAACTAGGGGAAAGGGGGACCCTGTCGAGAATACAGTGACCCCTACAGAAAAACACATTGTCGTGGAAGCCACCAGAACACCCAGTGAGTCAAAGAACTATGGTAAAAGAAAGTGCTAGTAAATGCTGAATTGTTAATTGAGAGCAAGACTTCTTTAGTAATTTTTCATCTTTGTCACCAACCCTACTGATGTCATATTTCATATTTTTGAAATGATGTGCTTTTTTTTGATACCAGGTATTAAACCCTGGGGTGCTTAACCATTAAGCAACATCCCCAGTGCATTTTATTTTATTTTATTTTGAGACAGGGTCTCAGTGAGTTGCTTAGGGCCTTGCTCAGTTGCTGGAGCTGGCCTCGGACTTGCAATTCTCCTGCCTCAGCCTCCCGTACTGCTGGAATTAAAGGCATGTACCACTGAACCTGTTAAAACAATGTTCTGCTTGAACAGAGATAGAAGGAAAGAGATGTACTTGTAATGGTACAGAAAACCCTGCTGACAGTATAAAAACTGGCATGGTAAATAGGTTTTATATTAATGGAGGCTTTCTAATGGTCTCAAAGGAAACCAGACTTTGTATCCTTTAGATAACATTTCCAGAGTACTTCTATGAGCCGATCGTTGACTCTAAGATCTCACTCACATTCTTATGTTAACTGCTTATTCACCCATTTGACAGATAAGTCAACCAAGGCCCAGAAAAATAAAGGAATTTTCCTTGGGTTTCTTTTTTCACTCTTTTGTTTTTTATTTATTTATTTTTTATTATTTTGATTCATTGTACACAAATGGGGTACAGCTTTCATTTCTCTGGTTGTACATGAAGTAGAGTCACACTGTTTGTGTAATCATACTTGTGCAGAGGATAATGATATTTGTCTCATTCTATTATCTTTGCTTCCCCTTGCACCCTCCCCACCCCTCATTTTCCTCTCTACAATTCATCCTTCCTCCATTCTTGCCTCCCCTTCCCCACCCCCCATTATGTATCATCATTCACTTATCAAAGACATCAAACCAAAGACCTTTGGTTTTTTGGAATTGGCTTATTTCACTAAGTATGATATTCTCCAACTCCATCCATTTACCTGCAAATGCCATAATTTTATTCTTCTTCATGACTGAATAATATTCCATTGTGTACATATACCACAGTTTCTTTTGTCTTGGGACTTAAAGCTAATGGTTGGTGGAGTCAGGACTCAAACCCAGAGCTGATCCCAAAGACCATGTTCTTCCTCACTAGGACATGGTCCTCAACCAGAAGTGACTTTATCCTACAGAGGGCACTTGGCGATGTCTGGAGACATTTTTGGTTGTCACGTCTGAGCATATGGGAGTTACTGACATGTGTCAGGTAGAGGCCAGGGATGCTGCTAAACCTCCTGCAATACACAGGACATCCCCCAAATGGAGAATCATCAGGCCCTAAACCCAAGAGGTACAAGGTAGAAAAACCTCACACTATGCTATACTTGTTTTTCTTTAATAAATTCTGAATTAATTGGCCATGCCTTATCCCTAGTGCCTAGAACAGTGCCTGGTGCATAGTAGGTGGTTAAAACTCTTATAATTATTACCCAATGGATTATTTTCCTAAAGTTATTGGAGCTCTTAGAGGGCTCCATAGAGGATACCCTAAGCTTTCATGAGCGATTATGTGACTAATACTAAATAAGGCCTGTGTACTTGAACTTCACTGCAGGTGCACCAAACATCAGCCTTGATGTCTAAAAATCTCTATAAACAGTACAAAAGTCCTACTGATAAACCTAGTTATCCACCTTAAGTGCAAAAATATAAGACAACTACCAATTTATTCCCCTACACATCGGTGGTCCCAGGGGACTTTGTTAACTATGCTCATCTGCACCTCGGGAAGAGTTATACTTTTAACAAGGTTTAGAAGAAAACAATGCTTACTAAAAAGTTCTTGGGGTTTTTCCTTTGTAATTCCATAACCATCTCCCTACTTGGAATAAATGGGACAGGGCCTTAGAGGAGCTCAGTCATTCTATTGAAGGTGGAAGGAAGCGGCTCAGGGCCTCAGTGGAAGACAGGCTGAGAGACACGAGCTCCCCTTTAGCTTCCCAGTGGTTGTCTTTCTCCAGTCCCGTGTGGGAATGGATGATGGGTGTGGGCTCATGGGAAGTCAAGCCTGCGGCCACTGAAGACAGATTCCTTTGTGGATGTTTTCCATGATGCGAGTGTGGTGTGCGGAATCAAAGACAAGGGGAAGGCTGTGTCTCACCTTCCTGAGACAAACTGCAAATTGATGGTTTTCAAAGAAGAACTGAAATGTTTACCGTTCAACTAGAAGATTCATTCATTCCTCTAACACACACCGAGGGTCTGGTACACCCTGGGTATGTGGATGAGCTGCAGTTTCCAGACTTATTGGTAGTTAGGGGTGGACACATGGAAGGAGTTCTTACCTATGGCAGGTGAGTGGAAAAGAAGCGAGCCACGTAGGTCTCTACGTAGACCTTGATTCTGAAGATGGTGGCAATGCCCAGTGAAGGAACCTGATCAGCAACCTAGCAAGCAAGAAATTGGCTCCTTTGCTCTTTTGTCTGCTCTACCATTGGTCTGCTTGGTGACAGACTACTTAGATGGTAAATAATTCACGGAAGTCTATGCTGTCATGGAGTTTTTGTTCTAGACAGACAATAAACACCAAAGGCAATCAGGGAGGTTCTCTCTGAGAAAGTGACAGTTATAATTCACAATGAGACCTGAATGGAATGGAGAGTCAATCAACAAAAAACCTGGGGTGGGGCGAGTCCAGCAATTGGAAAACTAAAGACAAAGGCAGAAATTAACTTGTGTGTCCAAAGAATAAAGTAAGCGTAACATGCTGCGGTACAGTGACTTAGCCAAGTGGGTACTGGGTGCTGCTAGGATGAGGCTGGGGAGTGGGAAGAAGGGAGGGATCTGGAGCCAGCTCTAGGTGTGCTACAAAGCCAGCAGTGTCTGAAACCTGGCACAGGTGTGTGTATGTGGAAGGAGGAGAGAGAAAGAACTGTTGACTTGCATGTGGAAGATGGCCTGGGCTATGGTATAGGAAGCAGATCTCGGGAGCCAATAACAGAGTCATAATACAAATCATATCTCAATAATAACCCTGAATGTTAATGGCCTGAACTCATCAAAAAAGACATAGACTGGCAGATTGGATTAAAAAGAAAGATCCAACCATTTGCTGCCTGCAAGAGACTCATCTCATAGAAAGAGATACCCATAGACTAAAGGTGAAAGGATGGGAAAAAACATACCATGCACATGGACACAGCAAAAAAGCCAGAGTATCCAACCTCATATTAGATAATGTGGACTTCAAGCCAAAGTTAGTCAGAGGGATAAAGAAGGACATTTCATACGGCTTAAGGGAAGCATAAATCAGGAAGACATAAAAATCATAAATATCTATGCCCCAAACAGTGGCTCATCCATATACGTCAAACAAATCCTTCTCAATTCCAGAAATCAAAGAGACCACAACACAATAATACTAGGCGATTTTAACACACCTCTCTCACCACTGGACAGATCCTCCAAACAAAAATTGAACAAAGAAACCATAGATCTCAATAACACAATCAATAATTTAGACTTAATGGACATTTATAGAAAATACCATCCAACAAAGAGCAAATACACTTTCTTCTCAGCAACACATGGATCCTTCTCTAAGAGAGAAGACATCCTTGCAGTGGTTCAGTGAGCAATGATGGTGACTTGGACCAGGATCATCAGTCACAGTGGGGATGGGAGAAAGGGCAGGATTCCGGATGTGTTAGGAGATTAAAACCAACAGGGCTGACTGATAGATTGGAAATGGAGGCGGATGGAGTTTTTAGTCTTGAGAGAATGGGCAATGGTGGTGTTTACTGAGTTGGGAAAGACTGGGGAAGAAGTATTCGGGGAGACACCAAAAGGCTTGTTGGACAAGTAGTAAAGTTAAGCTGCCTACTCCAGGCTGAGGGGACAGCCTGGGGTTCAGGGGACATCATTTGGGGATATCATATTTAGCAAATAGGATTTGAAGTCATAGGCCCCAGAAGTATCTTCCTAGGGAAAATAAATGGAGAGTGAAGTGAAGGGGGTCTTTGGGAAAAGTAGGGTTGATCCAGCAAAAATGGTGATCTTTCTCTTCCGACGTCTAAATAGCATTTCCAGGGCAGTCAGGAAGACTGACAGTCCGTAATTCCGACTGGCATCATGCAGCCCCTTTGGTGGGGTGCAGGTGCTGGCACTGGCCTGGGTTGGCCCACAAGAGCTGGCGTTACTTTTTCAGGAGTTGTATATTCGGGTCATTAAATACAGCTGTTGAGGGTGCCGCAATGGGGACATCTCTATCACAGCAATGCACATATCCTCCAAATCAGGGTCTTTAAAAAATTTGAGAGCCTGTTTGTCAGCAAGCCACAGATCCCTAACCATTTTGGGGATTCAGACTTGCAGGAGGAATCACGTGGGGTCCCCAGAACTGTCTGTGCACAACAACAGGACCTTATTCCTCTGGGAGCTGGCTGGCTGGGAGCATCATTTGCAGTATAGAGTGGCACCATCCCACCAGCTGGGAACTCCCACAACATGCAGCCTTGATCCAGCCCAGCTCCTTAATGGTCACCAGTCAGGGCAAGTGGCAGTGGGTCTTCAGCAGCCCTGGGAAAACAAGGGGGAGCCTGGGAACGGAGTCTATAGCTCTTTGTGGAATCGATTTTTAGATAGGCAGGAGACTATTGTTTCTCTTAACAATACACATGCACACACACACACACACATACACACACACACACATGCACACACACACCTCAAGGATTTAAAGACTAGTGCAGAAGTAGCAACACTCAACTGGATTCCTAGCCCAGGGCAGGAAGGCAGAGGACACTCCAGGATCAGGGATGCCTGTGCATCTTGCCCCATGCTTCAGAATACAGAGCACCCCACTGACCTCTGGAAAGGCAGCAAGTTTGGTCTTTATAACTCTTCTCTTTTTCTTCCTCAGTGTTGGCACTGTCTTCACCACACCCAGATCAGTGACTCTGAGATGCGTTTTCATGAAGGTGCAAATGGGTTGATTAGTTTATTCAGGAGTATCGACCTGCTGCGGGCACTGGAGCATGGAGCATGAGCAGTCTCCTGCACGCTCCAGTGGGCCGTGCTTACCGTGACCGTCTCCACCAGGAATTGAGTGCTGCTTTGCCTCCGAGCTGGGGGCTTGAGCCATGTGTCATCCTGGCCTCTCCCTAATGAGGATTTTCAGGACATGGAGCTGTCTGGACCTAACTGGGCCATCAGAAAGTGCATAGAGGGACATTGCAGGGACAGCAGTAGGCACATCCAGGGGGGCTGGCCTAGAGAGGGGACCAAATGGAAATATGACTGTGCACAGCAGGGCTGCAGGTGCACACACCCAGGCGCCCGACACATGCAAAACCCACCACAGCCTTTCCACGTGACGCTTTCTTTTAGACATGAATTCACATAATCAGGAAGTATTGTCTGTAAGGAATCATAAAAGTCATCAAATCCAAAGCTTTGTATTTTCAGATGAGGAAACCGAGGCACACAGAGGTGAAATGATTTGCTTCAGGCCACACAATTCATCAGAGCAGATCCGAGTTCTGCCTTCCTTTGCTGATGCAGTTCCCATCTGCAAGCTTCCCCATAAGGAAGCTCCCAACTCTCAGTTCTCAAATCGCAGCCTCAGTGAATGTGTGTTTGTGTGCATTCACACATGTGGGTGCATGTGTGTGCAGTGTGTGTGTGTGTGTATAGAGCTGTTGGCATATGACAGTAGTTGCGGGGATATTCTCTCCTTGCTTCATGTTTTCACATCTCCCACAAGACAGGAATTAAAAGGCAGGAAGAGCTGAGCAGTTCCCTCAGGCAAGTGGATCTGTGGAAAAGCAAAGATCCAGCAGCTTGGTCTCTGAGGGGTCAGTGGGACTTCCTTCTCTCAGAAGCATCCAGGGTTACATTTTCATCTTCAACCTGTTTCAGTCCTGCATAATCTATAATAATGTAATTCCAAATTCATTTCAGCAATTGCAAGATAGAATGAGACTCTCTCAGCTCCTCTTGAACATCTGATCTGCCAAACCTATAAGGAGTTTTAGTGGAAAGTTCACTAATAGGAAAAGCAGTTGCTCATGTCCTCAGGGAGGGGCCAAGTTCTTTTGAGTTGGTGGCTTGTGGTTATTTTTCGTTATTGTTCTTTAAAAAGGGATAAGACTGCAGAGTTGGAGGCTCACCTTTGCTCTTGTGTTTAATTGCTGCAAAGCCATTTATTACCTTGCTTTCTTCCCCAGAGGGGACATTATCCTTTATAGCAACCGGGGCCTCGCTAAGTTTGGCTCATCTAACTGCCCCCGAAATGAGCCCCATCACCTCTGGGTAATTCCAGGTCAGCTCCATCGCCACGTCTGTCTGGCTGCAGTTCAGGAAGGCCCTTTTGAAAGAAAGAAGGGATGGAACTGAGATTTTTTTTTTTCCTTCTTTGAATTTTGCATAAAACCCCCTCTCTGGCCACATAATGAGAAAACATCCATCATCCGTCTTTCCTGGGAATGTCGGAGGCCATCCCGAGTCGGCTCGTGGTCCTGTTCATCTGTATACAGGCAGGCAGGGCTTGTGAAATTGCTTTTCCCTCAGAAAAATACGTTCGTTTCCACTTTCCTCGGATGGCTCTCACAAATGAAAGTGCTTTGTCATTTTTAATGCCCGGTGCTCCCTTTTTCCTTCTGCCTCCAGCCACAATCCAGACGATAAAACCCACAGGTATTTGGTTTTATTTTTTTTAAATACCCTTAAAGCCCAGAGGACTGCTGGAATCTGCCAGCATCTCCCTGAAGGTTCTCCTGGTGTTTTACACAATGCAGAGATGGCTGCAAGGACCGTTTCTCTGTTCCCTGGGCCTTGTGCAACATTTGGGTAGACAGACACACAGACATAGAGAGACTATGGAGTAGGAGATCTCTTGCTTTAAATGGAAGGTGCAAATCCCTGCTGGACACCTCTGAGTGTCAAGGGAATTAACAGAGGTGGCTGTGCTTTGTCAATGGGAAAGTGCACTAAAGACTCAAAGTTATTATTATTATTTTTAAAATGTCTCCAGCCTACGATTTGTCATAGACACCTATCATTCTGCTTAGATAATTGGGTAATTGTTCCTCATGCCGGAGGGAACAAAAGTCTGCCTTTGAAATGTGTGTGCGCCTGTGCGGGGGCTGATGCACACAGAGCCCTGTTATAACAGGGCTTTGACTCCACGGAGATTTGCAGATGCCAAACGACTAACAATATCCTCCCCTGAAAAACTGCATCAAGCTTTTAACGGGCAAGTTATTTGGATAATCTGATTGCGCCATAAGAAAAGTGGTCCTTTCTAGAATATGCATACAGGGGCCAGAGTAGGATCCGAGGTGGCTTTACACTTTGGATTTGTAGCCCAGAAGTTCCTTCACAATAGAATCCCTGCAAAGTGTAATCAGTTCCCACCTATCTACCTTTACCCTAGAATGGGTTATTTTCAGTTCTTTGCAATCTTTATTGAAAGACATATTAATTTTAATTATTTCTGTCTTTTCATAATCATATCATCTCCTCATGCAGTAACAGAACCAAAATAACTTGATTATTTAAAGAGAACCCTTGTATCCGTAGGTAAACACAAACAACTGCATGATGATGGAGAATCTTGCTTCTAGGATTATCTGTGGGGAAGGACTATTTTTCTCTTGCTGGCATTACTGTACCATTCTCCATGGACTGATCCTTTTGAAAGTTACATAAAAGATGAATTAAAAAGAAGAAGAGAAAAAGTTGCTCAAATGTTGTAGCAATGTCAGAATGCTATAAAAAAGTTTCTGAACTCTTGTGTTTCAGTCTTTAACTTGTGGAGGGCTTCCAAATCTCCAACAAATAGCTTATAGGTCAGGAATGGCCCGCAGAGCACACTTTGAGTAGCGCTGACGTAGAGGCAACTGCCTTACTCTCTTGTGGTTATTCAATTTCCAACTATACAACTTTTCACCACTTAAACTTGCTAAGAGTTCGTAAATCTGACACTTCAATGGTTTTATTTAAGTAGGGAGGAGTTTTAACACAAAACCTCTAAACAAAGTAATCAAGGGCTAACTAAGATGGAGGGCAATTAATTCCAATATGACTCACAAAGGCATTGTCCAAGAATCACTCAGGAGCTTACCCCAAGGTATCACAGAGGGAGGGAAAGGCTCAGGGTTGGCTGAAGTAGGAAAAAAAAAAAACATGAAAGTGATTCTTTGCTTATATTCCACGAGATAGCAGATTAAAGGGATAAAGAGATAGCTAAAACCAGGCTGGGCCAAAGAATAGAAAATCAGCCCAGGCTGTGAGCAGAGAGGATACAACCCAAGCATATATGAGTGTGTGTGTGTGTGTGTGTGTGGGGGGGGGTTGTATAGTCCACCTGGTGGGCAGGCTGATTGGCGCTGAGTAAGGAAGGGTGGAAAAAGGTTGAGGGAGCATTTTCAGAAAAGGGGTCCAATTTATATCGGTTGCTGTAATTGGTGTGTTTGTGGAGAGCAGGAGGAAGGGGGCAGTGGGCACGTGATGGAGTGAAACACGAGGGCTGCAATTCCCCTGCCTGATGAGTTGGAGAGAAATTGTTAGTAACCAAGACGGTCCCGCAGGGGTTCATTAAGTGACTGGCCCTCCACGATATCCTGTCATTCCCAACCCGGATGCATCAACATTAGCCAGCTTTGCAGTGTGCAATTGTGTGTCTGCCGGGGTGCACGGAGGATCGGGAACGTCTGCTTGCTGGGTGTGTGTGTGTGTGTGTGTGTATTTGTGCCATTTCTTAGGGATACAGTTCAGTTTTCCATGGGAATTAGAATCATGAAGGCCACATGCAATTAAAAACAAAATGGCAAAAAGCAAAAGGTGCTTTCTTACTGGAAACACAAATTTGCTTTGACACTTAAAAAGTACCGTGGAGCTGAACAATAGGAAAACCAAGAAAGGATGTGAACTGGGCGGGCGGGAGGTAGCTGGAGAACTCAAAGGCAGGCAGTGTGAACACGGCCAAATGGGGACTTCTTAACCCGCCTCTCAAAGGGAGAGCCAGCAGCATTTGTCTCTAGACTGTGAGGCCTGTCAGCCCCTGGGAAGGGGAGCCCGGGACTCAGGCTAAAGGGGAGAGAGAGCAAGGTGGGGAGGGTGAACCAGCCACATGAGCAGATTGCCAAAATGTCTCAGCCTTGGTGGCATTTGAGTCACTGTTGCTTTGGCTTTGGATGTTTCCTTCCAGGAAAGGATGGAAGAAAAACTCTTGCAAGGAGTTTTAAGGTTAGGAGTCTCTTTGGGAATCTCACAAATCCAGAACTTAAAAAAGCATTAAAAAGAAAAAAAAAAGTTTCCTGCCCCACTGGGAACTGTAAGGATTCAGTCTGCTAAGTGCTGGGCCTGTCAAGGGCAGCCAAGAAGCCAGCTGCAAGGGCTGGGGAAAAACCTACACCATTGGAAGGGTCCCCAAACCCCTGCCCTCCAGCTGGAGGCTGGACCAGGCCAGCCCTTGGCCTCTGGGCAGAGGATCCCCCTTTGGCCATAGAGGAGGACTTGACTTCAACCTGCATCCTGTGGTTTGTAATGGTTTCCTAGCTAGCAATCCAAATGGAAGACCTGCAAGAAAGGCATCCATCCCTTCATCCCTCCCTGTTCTCTAAAAGGCACGTGTGCTGTATCTGCCATAAAGGAGATCTCTGAGGATCTCCTGGGATCACCCTTGGCTTGAGGTGCAGGCTGTGGGTCTGAATCCTCCATCATTAGCAAACTGTAAGTAGAGGGAGCCACAGAGAAACTACTATATCACCTTACAGAGGTACATCGCCCTACCAAGGTGTATCCCAGCTCATGAAGACAGGCAGAGCTTTCTGCAATGACTGCTGTTGACAAGACACCATCCACTGAGCACATGTCCTCTCACCTGAACCATCGTAACAGGCATGCAAGACTGTGAGGCAGGTGTCATTATTATCCCCGTTTTACCCAGGAGTCTAAGTCTTTGCATCCTGGAGGTCCCGCTGAGCCCTGGGTGCACAGCCACACTCTCAGTCACTCACTCTACTGCTCCTCCAAGTCCTGTTACATTTTCCAGGTCCTGTTACATTTGCCCAGGTGCAAGGCCGGCCCTAAGCACTTTACATACATTATCTAATTATCTCATTTGGTCCACAGAGCCACAAATCAAGGTGAGCTGCCTGCCCACCTCCTAGCACTTATAAGCTTGCTGTTCCCACGGAGTTGCATCATCCTCAGACCATGTGAAATGGTCCAGGGTGGCAGAGAAATCACTTCTGGGCATGAGTGTGGCCATTACCGATGGCTGTGATGGGCCCTGGGGCTGTTATTTTTCAAGTCTGATATGAGCATTCAGATAACTGGGGAGGGAACCTTTTAACCCTCGTCATTACCCACCATCCTCACTGTTCTCAGCATCGGTGGCCAATGCCAGACAGGAAATAAGGAGAGGCTTTCGGGTAATGTTCATTTTGCAACAAAGAGAAGGTAAATGGAAACTTCCGGAATGTTTTTTTTTTTGTAACATTCAGGAGCCAGAATTGAAATGAATGTCTATGTTTCCATTCAAATAGTCTTGTTTTTCCATTTCTACCCAAAGGATGATTCTCAGCTGTACTACTTTATATAGCTAAAAATCCTGCATGGTTTAAATAAAAAAAAAAAAAAAGACCAGGGTCTTCTTCAAACAGAACCCTGTTCTAATGAGGGGATTTTGGAGTTGTTTATGCAGCACGTTGCTTTATCTGTATAAAGCCAAGAATCTCTCCAGGTACTTTCAGTGGATTGATCTCATCAAGCCGCAGATTTATTAAAAAGAAATATAGATAGAGGGAAACAGGCCACTGTAATTATACATTAGTATTTTTTTAAAGAAATAAAAACTGACTCCAAGTTTTTTAGTCATTGAAATGGGCCCTGCACATCATGCATGTGATGTAATGACAGCTTTAGACGAGGGATGCTTTTGATGCATTATTAACCATAAAAAAAGACATTAAATACCAGGCTTGAATGCCATGGGGATGCATATTTCACTAGGAATTATTTTTCAATGTATGCTTAAAGTTTATTTTGGTAAACAGATGACTGCAGGCTGTCAGAGCTGCCGTAAGATTTATGTTCATTTGGAATCTTCTTCGAAGGAGAGGAAATGTCTGGGACCTGCGGAACACCCACAGCAAAATGTAAATCTCTTCTTGGCTCCAGGGAAGGTTGGAGAATGAGTGCCACATGAACAATTCCCCCTAGGAATGTCATTTCCAAGAGGCATCCGGAGGAGATGCCCTTGGAGGCACACACCATGAGGAGGGATGAGGGGACACACATTCTACCGTCTCGGGGAGGAGCTGGCAGAGCAGAAACATCTGGACTGCGAAGCTGGCCTCAGGATGCCCCGTCAGAGGCCTTGTTGAACATTAGCTGCAAGGTGTGCCCGGGATGAACCCCTCCGCCTCAGAGTCTGCCCCATTTCTTACACAACTGGTGTGTCTCAGAGATTCTGGTTTTGGATATGGAACTTACTGACCAGGTGGGTGCTCTGGTCCTTGGTAAATGATGGAGTCATCACTGTCTCCATGTATAAAGCCCTTCCTTGGGTCTCTGCAGCTGTCACAGAGTTGCAGTCGAGGAAGGATCAACTGATACCTTGCCGGATCCAAGACAATTTTAGATGATCACAGAAAATAGTGTCTACCTTTAGGGCCTGCTCCTGCTTTCCGACTATTTGATACTGAAGAAATCTTATCCTCAAAACACTTCCAATTTGGCAGATTCTGATAGCTTCATCTGGCTGCTCTGGGCTCATTCATTGATATGTACAGAAAGCAGTACATTCTGTTTAACATTTGTTACATAGATACCTAACCACAGATACAGGGCCAGATGGGCACACCTAACCCATATGCATGTTAAAATACTTTCCTGCTCACATCTTGCCTGTACCTGAAAAACCCCAAGTGCCCAGCAGATGTTATTGCAACGCTCAGACTGGAGGGTGGTCTTTATCAGGTCAACAATCCATGATTTGCACTAACAGGATATTAGTGGCATGAAGAACGCTTGCAAAAATAGCAGAGAACGGCTTGGGAATGTATTTTCTTTTTGCAGCCTTATCTTCTTGAGCTTTTGTTGAGACTGGTTTATATTCTCTGGCGACATTCCAGTTCCTAAAATGGCATCAAATTAGCCTATGCATTTGTGTCTCAGTTTGTTTAGAGTAATAATTAATTGGGTCAGGGTTTTGGTAATACCTCCTCCAAGAGTGGCTGATTCTGTAGTAGCAGCCCCCATCGAGGAAGGATAATGTCCTGCAGCGATTATTTAGGGATATTTAGAGAAATTTTTGGTTGTTTTAACTCGGGGGTGCTACAGACATCCAGTGGGCAGAGACCAGGGATGCTGCTAAATATCCTAAAATGCACAGGATAACCTTCTACCACAAAGACTGTCCTTGCCCCAGTGTCAGTTGTACAGGGGTTAGAAGCCTCATTCTGATGGTGGCCTTGTGCAAGGGTGGCCATTACATTTCATGACTAGAAACAGTTGGGATTATAGTTCAGCCGTGTATCATCCAAAATAGATTGCATTTGAATGAGAAAGGAGTCTGAATACTGGTTTTCCACTGAACAGTGAATCTTGTGTCCTTTGTTAAATGGCCAATTGTATAATGGTGTGGTCACCCCGCTGATGCCCACAGAGCTTGCCAGTGGTGCCAGCATGGGTGCTTCTCCGCGTCCTGTGGTTGAAGATGGAGGCGCATCCAGTTCAGTGATCTGTCAGAGGTTACAGCAGGGCTGGCAGCATTGGGAAAAGACCACTGACCATCTCACCTTTAGTCTCTCACCTGTCAATCTGGAGTTAGACGCGGAGACTGCACCAAAGACACACACTCCCTCCCTCCCTTCCTCTCCTGTATATAGAGATATAGCAAAATGCAGGTTAAGTTGCCTTTAATCTTTAATTCATACACAAGGACGTGCTGCACAGAGTGAAATAAAGAGTAAACTCCAGAGGCAGCAAGTTCTGTAGGTTTGGCCAGATCTTCCTTTTCAAAGACAGACAGCCTGGGGAATCACAAGGATGGCCTTCTATTGCCCTCTTAGATTCTTTTTATGGTGAAATGCTCGCTTTTATCAATTCCTACCCCAACCTCTGATTCCCACGGGCTGGGGGGAAGCAAAGGGCAGAGGAGGGACTGCACCCACCCTTGCTTGTGATGGACACAGGAGACTTGGGCCCCTGGGAGGTGGGGCAGACTGGGAGTGGGAAGATGGTTGGAGGTCATGAGTGGGTGGCGGAGCAGCCCTGGTGGCAGAAGCCTGGGGAGTTGCTTTTTCCACTTGGGTGGAGGGATTTGGCGTGAGACCTAAATGAATGGCTGTCCATTCCAAGCCCCCATAGGCATTTTGAAATTAAGTGATATCAGAGCAGATACAGGGAAAGAGAAGTCTATTGTTGTGTCCATCATAAAAAAAGATGCATAGAGAAAATGATCTTAAAGCAGACTTGACCAGAGAGGGTGAACGCAGGCGGAAGAAATCGAGCAAGACAAGGCCAAGTTCCTGACCCGGTCTTAGGATCTGAAGCCAACGGGGCAACAGAAAAAAGGATTTGGGCACCAAGAACTCTAACTGGCAGCAGCTGCAGCTGCTACTGCTTCCTCTTTGACACATTCACCCTTGCTTGTCATCCCCAGTGCTGTCCTGCCAAGAAATGAGGGTAACTGGGAATCCCAGCATCTGGAATTGCTGTGGCCCAATGTGCAGTAGCAAGTACTGTCCAGAAGCCTCTGGGCTGGGAACACTCTTCTGGGAACAAAAGGAGCCCAGCAGATCAGGACTTTGGAAATCTGGTTCCCAACCAGCTGAACTTGGACCTTTTAAGCTTAAAGTCAAGGCAGCTGTGGCTTTGACATCTCCCTTGGGCAGCTCAGAGGGTCAGGCCTTTGGTCCAGATGCTGCTGAGTGTTGGTGTCTGAAGAAATGCTCTGCCCCTACCCAGAAGGGAAACAGCCTGGCCTCGCATGGGGTCCATGTGACATCCAATTGGTCCCGAGGGAGAGGACCACAAACTGCATCAAATCCCAGCAGAGAAAACCAGAGTTGTCCTCATCTGCCAGACTAGATCAAACTTTATAGACACCAGCTCTAGAGATTGCAAAAAAAAAAAAAAAAAAGCTTGGCTCTCTCCTCATTCATTTCCACATGGCTTTGTGCAAGAGATTCCTACTGTTAGCAGCTCTTTCTCTGTATTCAGGGCAGGGATTCATTCATTTGGTCAGGGCTAGCCACGGTGAAATCAAAGTGTTAATTCATCCACTGGCTGAGTATGTCACCCAAAATGAGTAGCTTACTTGTTATAAAGCCAACTAGCAGTGCCTTTTGGTCTGTAGCTCCAAGCTACGCATTGTAGACCACAAGAAAGAAGAACATGCCCTGCTCTTTGAAAGCTATCATCCCCTGGAGACCCCAATGATGTATCCATGGAGAAGACGTGCATGGCTGAGTCATCAACCCTGGATATGCCCAGAGACAAGAAAAAGTAGTTACATTTGGTCTGGGAACAGGCATGCTCTGATGAAGTAATAAGAAATCTTTCTAAGATGGAGCATACCTGGCCTCTCATTTTAAGAAGTATCTTGCTGACTGTAGCCACAGCACAAGTGGGTGCTGCCTCATCTCCTGCACTTAAGTATGATTTGAAGGGACAAGAGTTGGTGGGCAGAGAAAGGACCCAACGAGATAGACTGCATCTGCTGCTGGCTACGGAACCACTGAGCAGGAAAAATCCCAGTGGCCTCTGGACACTAGGATGTGCTATTCACAAGTGTGATTCCATCTCATTACCAGAATAACCCAGGGGGTACATTTTTGATGATGTGTAAACCAAAGCACAAAGAGTTTAAGTGACTTGCCTGGCTCACCGTGGCAGCCCCGGAAGTAGAACTCACTAAAAGTAAAGTGTCATGCTCTACATTTCTATCTGTCCACCACCCCGACATAGCACAGAGCTCTGATACCTCCGATGGATGTGGGTGCTGCCTTTGATAGAGCCATCGGGGCACTGAGGACTTCTGAGTGCATCATTGACGGCCCCTATCTGAACATCTATCATAATGGTGGGATGCTCACCACTGGTGGATAGACCACAGCCAGAAACAGCTTAGGTCCCTGGACTCCGATGTATTGATCCTAGCAGCTACTGTAGAAGAGTGAGAATTTTAAAGTCAGTCCTGAGATACAGAATCTGCAGAGAAGAGGAATGGGCACAAGTCAGGCTGACTTCAGAAATGCTGGCATCAGTTTCTGTCTAGAAATGTCTCAGTCCTTGGTTGGAAATTTCCTCAGTTTTCTGAGTTATTTTACCCTGGGCTTAAGGGGCATTAGCAATTAAATTTAATTGAAGATTGGTGCATCATTGTTAAAATTTTTATCAGAGACTGGCATTTGCCCCCTGAAAGATGTGCATAAATTATTCCCAGAAGTGTGATTTTTTTTTAAAAAAAAAAGTATTGTTGGACGAAAATCTTTATCTGTGGGAATACATGTCTAAAATTTTAATGTCCATCAAATGGAAATATATGATTCTACCTATTAAAGTTCTATCTATAATTTTTTATTTTTTTCCAGGACCACATTAAATGAAATAAGACAGTCTACAGCAAAAATATCATGGGTGGGACCCACAAGTATGTCTGTGTGTGTGTGTGTATATGTGTGCCCTTGTTTTACATGATGTTTCAAAAAAATCTAAATTAACTGTGAGCATATAAAACTCAAGTGACAGTATAAAAAAATGCAGATTGATGGCTTCTCATGGAGAAAAAGTGGATTATTTCAAACCAGAGCAAACATTGGACTGAAGGTAAAGACAGGCCACTCCCTTCACACGGGACAAGGGCTGGATGGCATGGTCCTCAGCGTTCTCACCTGGGTCTGCATCATGAATGTCCATGGCGGGCCTGACCCCTAAACCATCTGAACCCTCCATCTGTACCACAGTAGGTGACCTCACCTGTTGAAATCAGTCTGTCCTTGGTTTCTTTGTTGATGGATTTAGTTTCTATTGTGGTTCAGTTTAAAGGAAGAACAAATGAAACCCTCCAAGGTAGGCCTAAGCGGGCAGCTTCCAAAGACTTTGTAACAGAAATAAACGTCAGAAAATGTGCTTATCCTCCGAAACGCCACACACTGGCTCACGCTGTCCCCATTACACCAGGACGGCCACAGCAGAAGGGACACACTCTCTCAGTTTCTCAGGGTCCCATCTTCCTTCTGCTTTCCTTCTTCCTACCGCAGACATTTCCCTCCCTCCAACGTGCGCAGCTGCGGAAGACAGCGCCCCTGATCCCATTCCATCCTGGCCTCATGCTTTGCCTCAGGGCAAGGTCTGTAGTGTTAAGACTGGCAATGGTCTGCGAGAAGAGGCCGATGAACCCCTGGGGCTGCTATTAGTATCGGACTTTAGACACATTACAAGCTAAGTAGGCTTTTGTGGGCTGGCTGGGAGACACAGATCACCATGCAGAATCCTGTTGCTAAGGGAAAATTTAGCCCAAGTTCCAAACAATGCGCCTCAAATGAACTTGGGCAACATCATAGCCCATTAGTAAATTTGGTGCTTCTAAATTCTGGAAGCTAATTGGGCTCCCCATTTGGAACTTCTGTTTCCTTTGGGCAAGACCTGTATCACCTCTCTGTGCTTCTCTAAGGATAAGCCATAGCAGAGGTGCATTTATGGATCTTAAGAGGAGCATTCAACCCATCGACTCTTAGCGGAGGGCCCACTCTGTGCAAGTATTGAGGAAAGGAGAGGAAAACGCTGCTAGGCAGGAGTTCACAGCTCAGCATGTGCACTGAGCACAGGGCAGGAGAAAGGTGGACGAAGGGCATGCTGTGTGATTCTAATGACAGCAGAGAAGACCATGCAGATTCAGAAAACGGCAGGACTCAAGATAGTCTCATGAAGCAAGTGGTTTGAAATGAAGGCAAAATATAGGTAATATTTCAAGAAGTCCTTCCCATCAGTGAATGGGATTCCCCGGGCATTCCAGACAGAGAAAAGTACCTGAGAGACAGCCTGGGAGTGATGAATTTCAGAGGGTATGCAGGTGACAGGGAAACTGGTTTGGGGAGAATGTGGCCTATTCATCAAGGAGTGATGGAAAATTAAGCTGGAGGAGCTGAGTTGGGACCATGTTGGAGAAGATCCTGGGGACAATGGAGGGTGTTCTACTTAGGCATCTCAGGACCAGAGCGTGGATGGATGGAAGGACACTGAGACCGGATGTGGATGCCCTGTTAAGAAGCAGCTGCAATTGGCAAAAGGTAACGAGTATCTTCACAGGGAGGGAGGCAGCATTGCAAAGGCCAAAAAAGCTTACATTAGACAGTGTCTGTGGTTTGGAGAAATCTCAAGAACTCTCTTGCATATTGGTATTGATGTTAATTCTTCTGTTATTTATCTCACAATATTATCCTGAGATAACCATCCATCCATCTATCCATCCATCCAGTGAACAAGATTTGCATGTGTAGGAGTATTTTTCATATTAACATTGGATTTGGAAGTTTCTCCACACAGAAGCAACTGGCCAAAGACAAGGGAAATGGAATACTCCAGGATGATCCATCTAAGTAAAACACTGTCTGTATTATAAATGATGTTTTCACACTGTGTTCATTTGCTCGTTAGCATGAAAGAATTAAAAAAAAAAAAAAAGACACAGCAGTCAAATGTTCTGTGGCTCTACTGGGGAGTCCCAACACTTGTTCAAATTGTCAAAGGCTCCACTAAGTCCTGGAGTTCAAAACAACAACAAAAACCTGTTTGGCCTTTCATAGTTCAAACTCTGACCACAGATCATTTTTACGAATAATATCTACTAACTTTCCAAGCAATGTATTTCAAAGAGTATTGTTACAAAGTATTATATAAATATAAGGTCTAGAATTTGGTGCAGTTGCTTGGTCACTTCCCACTTTCACCTATTACCTCAAAAGTAAATAAAAGGGACCATAACTCAGGGTGCAACCCACACAGAAATTGCTTCTTTTTCTTTCTTTCTTTTTTTGGTACTGGGGATATTGAACCCTGGGGTGCTTACCCACTGAGCCACATCCCCAGCTATCATCAACCACCAGTTCATGCATCCGGGACTAAATCAGCACCTACTATACACCTAGTACTGTGTGTGGCATTAGCCATGCAATTGTACTAAGAGAGGTATATGTCCCTAGCGTAAGGGACTAAATTCACAGTTGAGTCAGTAACACATAATCTTTTGCTACAAATTGTGCCAAATGTGCTGCTCTGTCTCCTACCCTCACTTTCCCTGTGATTTTCCAAATTATATATACATAAAGCAGTTTTATTATAGGAAAATTTCCAAAGTTCCTCATTAAAAGGGGGGTAATTAAGAGGTAGGATTCTAAAAAACTACTTTTCTCTATGAACTGGCAGTTCTGAGAACAGACTAGTTGGGCAGGGAGTTAAACAAGAACGAGCTCAAATAAGACAAGTTGGGGACTCTTTGGATTTTACTCCTCTCTGGACTCCTTGCTCTTCCACAGAGACCACCACTTCCCTGGTCAACTCTGGAGGTCTGGCTCCTGCGGAGTTCACAGCTAACTCCTGGGCATTCACTCTCTGAGAGCATCAGATATTTCTCTTTCAGTTTTTTTTTTTTTTTTTTTTTTTTTTTTGCAGTTCTGGGGATTGAACCCAGGGCCTTGTGCTTATGAGGCAAGCACTCTACCAACTGAGCTATATCCCCAGCCCCTCAGTTTTTTTTTAAATGATTCCTGACGTTCTAAAATTATCTAGCAAGAGGGGCACAGTAATTGGTGCTTTCCAATTGTATATTTAAAATAACAACAAAAATTGGCTCTGTATTGCAAATCCGTAGAAGCAGACTTTGCTGATAAGGGATTAAGAGAATTTTTAGTCTGTGTGCCTAGATGTTTGGTAAGCTTTCTATAGAGTGATAAAAGTGGAAGTTCAGCTCTTAAACTATCCCGTTAAAAACTGTATCTTACGTGCAGTGTAATTCTGCAATCATTAAGCCCTAAATGGGTATTAAGCCTGATGCAAAGTAATGAAATAGACTGCGGAAGCACACGCTATGGATTCTTCAATCTGGGGAGAAAAAGGCTGATTCATTTGTTTCCAGGGCCAGGCAAAGACAAAAGACCTCTTCCCAAATGGAGCTGCCTCCTCCCTGAGCCAAGCATTCCCCTCTGCTGTTTCTCAGGGTGGAAAGTATTATTAATGTCAGCACCACCAGCACTTGTAAAAGATTCATGGACCATTTCCGCCCCTTTCTGAATTCCCCTGTCTGTGCTGTGGCGGCCCAGTGTTCCTTCATCTCACTGTTGGGCAGTCTGTGACACGAGCTGCAGACTCTGTCATGACCCCATCTCCCATCATGGAGTGACAGAGACTCAGAGGTGGGAGGGGCTAGGCTGGGTGCAGCTCAGGGGTAGGGCTCTCGCCTCGCAGTGGGAGGCCCGGGGTTCCCTTCCAGGGCTGCAACAAGAAAGGAAAACTCCCGAAGCTCAAATAAGAACGGTGACTTGCTGCAAATCACGTGCTGGAACGAGGCCAGAATTCTCTTAGGTTCTTTTATTCTGTTGTCTTTTTTCTTCTCTTCCTTTACATTTTTGAAAATATCTGTGGAGTCCTTTTTCGGGGACCAGAGTGTGAGGCTGGACAAAGTCCCACAAGATGAGGAAGGACAGATTCTGAGGAGTCTGTCCATCCCAAAGGGAGTGGGAATCCTGAGGACTGAATGTAGAAGGAACGAGGAGACACAGAGATGACTGTGAGGACACCTGGGGTGGTAACTGTCACATGTGAGACCTTGATGTCAGATTAGCAGACCCAAGTTTGAAGAGCAGGAGGAAATGAGCATCCATTTTCCAGTGGGGAAGCCCATCTCATCCGAGTACCCAAGGTTACTAGCAGTTGTACGACGTGTTGATGCCAGGTCCCCACGGGATACTCTGAGGGAAAGCCACCACCTTTGTGGCATTTTGGCCCCAAATGCATAATCTCCATCTACTGATGGGAAAACATGAGGCACCGCTGAACAGAGGGACAGTACTTATCAACAGTGCCCAGGTTGTGAAAGACAAGGGAAGACTAAGGAACTGTCACAGGTGGGTAGAGACCAAGGACACGTGCTGACAAAACGTGACATGTGAACATGGACTAGATCCTGCAACAGAAAAAGGGTGAGCCCCACCCCAAATAAAGAAACCTTATAAAATCTGAAGTTTGTTATTAGCGTTATATCCATGAATGATGTTACTACTATTAGACCCATTTAGAAGATTAATTCCTTGATTTTGATAATTGTACTATGGTAATCTAAGAGGACATCATCAGGGGAAGCTGGGTGAAGAGTATGTGGAAACAGAGCCATTTTTCCAAATTTTCTGGTGTCTAAAACAATTTCAAAATAATTTTTGAAGAACAAAAAAAGAAAAGGCTGCAGAGACAGGGAAAGGAAAGAGAGATATGGGATAAAGATGTCATATGGCAGCTGACCATTCCCTCTGGAACCTTCTAAATCCTAAAGGATGGTCTGAGGCCATGGGGAATTTGCCGTTTCCCTCTTGGTGTTATCTGAACTTGCATGTTATCATAAGCATAACACATGAGTTAAATAAACTTCTGAGAATAAGTTGCTGGGTGTGGAAGGGGTTGGGGGGATGGCTCTTTTCCTCAGCAGTAGCAGCTGGAGGCCAGGGAGCAGGGAGTGCTTGCTGTCAAGTGTCCAGCAGGCTGGGGTGAGGCTGCCATGCCAAAGCCTGCACTCAGAGAGGTGCACCTGGCCTGGACACTGGAACAAGCCATTCCACTGTCACAGGAAGAGATAGGAAGTGGGTGCCCAGGTGAAGATAGTGGGGAAGAGGGATCTTTGTCTTGGGAGTTGGCTCCCTGGTGTGCATATGTTTCTGACCATGACATGGGTTCTTGGAAATGTCCTCTTCATTTGTAAATGCATCGCTGCAGAGTATGTATGTGAGAGAAAAAGAGACATGTCAGAATCCCAAGGAAAACAGCTCAGCCCTGCATTTCATTATGTATACAAAGCCTGTGCACATTAGTGGTGAATCTGCAGCAGGGGTGGGAATGTGGTTTAGTTGGTATTTCCAAATGCAAAACAGGTCTCCTTCTCCCTCTGTTTGCTTGTCACTATTTTCCAACAGAATGAAAATACCAGCATTTAAGACGTTGCCAGAAACGTGGTTGGCAAAACATTGAGCTCCTTTTGTATAGAAAAAGATCTTTTCTTCCAGTGGGTACTTTTCCACGTTCTCCCTGATTCCCGTGGTAATGATAGTGACATCTGGCTCCAGATCTGTGGATGTGGTAGAAAAAGCCACCTCCAGATTCCAGATCCTAAAATCTCAGGGAAGATTAACATGGACGTCAAACTGACGTTACCAATTTAAGGGATTTAAACACTCAGCTTTAGGGTAAACAAAACCCAGTGGCAAAGGTTTTGGACAACTTCAGCGACATTCGACAATGCAACCCAGATGTCAGGAAATGCAAACCTCGTAGACGTATGCTTCCCACTGAATCCTTCATGAGAAAGAAGGGAGTGGGTCGGACTGGCTAATGAAGGAAAGAACTAATAATTATTGAGTGACTTTTATGGGGCGGATAGTATGCCAAGTGCTTTTATACACTGTCTCACTTAACATTTGTAACGAGGCAACCATTATTTATAGGTAAGGACATGAGGCCCAGAAATCTGTAATTTGCTCAGGTAACCCCGTTGATAAATGGCCAAGTCAGCATTTAACTCATGTGGATGTGACTTTAAAACCTTTGCTCTTTAAAAGTCCACATGGACTTTTGAATGTAACACTCCCATGCTTAAAATCTTCCAAGTTCTCACACTATCACTAGGTCAGCTCATATCTTAGCTCAGCCTTCAGTGACATGGTGGCACCCCTTTCTGGTCTAGGGTTCTGCCACCTTAAGAATGAGTTACCCAAGCCTGGGACTCTCTCACAAATGCACATGGTTTCCTTGGTCTCCTCCACCTGCCAGCATGAGCTTTATGCTATATGATCCTGTCCGCAACAAATCTGCCCGTAACTCCTCGCATGTGAAAGACTTGATAGCCTGGGCCTCTGCTAATATTCTATGTTGATGCTTAATACCTGCTTGCCAAATGAACGAATGCATGAAAGACCAAGAAAGAGCAGGAAAATGTTTCAAATACTTGAATTAATATTTTTTAACATTTAAATAACATTCTATGAATGTGCTATGAGTGTTACCCTTCACTATAAGTAATTCACTAAAGAAGGATTCCTAAAGATCCATAGTAGATAATATTTAATAGTTTTATTTTTACAGGGCCTCAGCCAGGGCAATATAGACCCCCTACCCTCCCAGCCCAGGGCACATTTGGAGATGTCTGGAGATAGGTTGGTTGTCACTACTGGCAGGGGTGGGAGAGAATGTGCTGCTCTCATCAAATAGGTAGATACCCAGGAGGCTGTGAAAAATCCTAGATGCTCAGAACAGTCCCCCCACAACAAAGAATGCCAGTGGTGCCCAGGCCGAGATGCCCTGTTTTGTTTTAGTGGTCTGTGCTTGAAAGCAAACAAACTATGTATTGTTTCTTTTTCTGCACTAATTCAGATTTTTGGCAGCCAGGCTGGTTTGCATTGCCTCAATTTGTCTAAATTAGCAAAGAATGTTAAGAGTTTTCCTGAGGATTTGTTTCTGGAAAAGTCAAGAACACTCTGGATGCCTTCGCCGGTCTGCTCAGTAGCGATGTTTTTACACTTTCAGCAACTATCAACTGGTTGTCTGCGACTCAAATTACATAATGAATCCAGCACATAAATTATTTATCCAGATTTAATTCCAGCAACTGTTATCTTTGTATTTTTTCCTCTGCCAGCTAATCTGGCTCACTGCATTGGAATTTTGGTCATGCCCATTCCCGTTCTGCACTAAATTATCTCCATAACGTAGTATAAACAGAACAAGCTTGTGTGTGATATGCTTAACTGTTAATTTACCTAATTAAACTAATTCAATTAAATCATTTACATCTTTTTGGTAACACGCCAGTTGATACCACGGCAGAAGTGGGATGTGTTAGAAGATGATTGTTCAGCAAATGAATGGAAAAAAGAAATAATGGACCACAAAATGAGACAACAATCCAAATCTCTTGGCTTGAAAATTAAATGATACTGAGGAAAGGGGAAAAAAAAAATGCTGCTCTCACAGGGTGCTGTGATTAGCTATTTTTCTTAAATCAATTTTCTCTAGAAATTGGTATTTTAACATAGCGATCGTAATTTATTGTGTAAGAGATATTTTAAACACTACTTATATGTTGGAGTATTTGGTATGTTTAAATAACGTGTGTTCGTTCCTACATCAGGATACAATTAGTGAAATCTTTTGCGGTGCTAGTAAGACATGAACCAAGTAGATTCTTTGAAGGAATCTGCAAAATAATTTTGCTAAATTACACAAATATCCTTAGAATAGATACATACTTCATTTACAGTCATCATCTAAACATCCCTGTCACGGTGATAAAAGCAGAAAAGTAAATTTAAAACATTTTTCTGCCCATAAAAAATCAGCAGGAGAAAAAACCCCAAGCAACTGTAGGCAGGAGGGACTGGGTAAACTATCATCTGTGTGTCTGCTGTACATGGTCCCTTTGGCTGATAAAGGGTTTTCACCTGTATGTGGGGTGGTTGGAAGAATTTGGTCTTCTACCTGAAACACATGCATCCAGGGCAAAGCTTGTGACAATAATCTGCCTTGACTTATCCTGTGTACTTGAAGCCCCAGGTTTCAGAGAACTTGAGAAAAACCCGGAGGGAAGCCAACTCGAGCAAGCTTCTAACCCCCCAGCCAAGCCCACATGATTCCAGTGTTGGTCACAGACACAAAGACACCTTCCCTGCGTTCCCACATTAGAGGGTACATTTCCTGTACCTTGCTGCAGGGGAGAACAGGCAATATAGTTTATCTTTGGAGTGTTCTTACTTCCTACCCATTTCTCTTTTAAATCCAAGCATCTTTTTTTTTCCTCCATTCAGGAAGCCCAAGGAAATAATTCGTGAAAATAAAACATATTAAGATGTTTTATCTTCTCCTTGGGAGAGCAGATCTGTAGATACTTGTGTCTGTTTGAACTTCAGATAGGGCAAATTTGTCTTCTACCAACGGCAACGACTCTAGCACATCCTAAATTTTCTGACAACTGGGATCTAGAGTTGGCAAGCCAATGTCGGATACTACTCTTCTTCCCACCACTCATGCTAAACAGGTCCTCTTTAGGAAACGCCAGTTCCCGCGGTCACCAAATCCATTCCTCTCACTCCTCAGGTACGCTGACAAGGCACAAGAGCATATCACAGATAATAAAAGTGAGGAGACTTTTCCCCAAGTTGATGTCACCTTCCTGCCCAGTGCAACTTTCCCTTTTAACTTCACAATTGGTCGGTGGCCTCATGACCCTTCCTGGCACCTGGGCTTAGAGGTGAGCCTACTGCCTTATGAATCGACTTGAATCTCCAAAGCATACCCACAATTCCTCTCCAATACCCATTCACAGTACTTCCTCTACCCTTCCTATTGAATTCTGCAGTCCTACCCCTAACTGCCACCTTCGCTGTCTTTCCCAGTCTCCAGTGAATGTGATGGATTGGAAAGAAATCTGACAGACAGATATTCGCCCTGGTCATCTGCTAAGGTTGCCATAACAAAGTAGCACAGACCAGTTGTCCTAAGCAATGGAAATTCACTCCTTCCTAGTTCTACAGGCTGGAAGCCTGAGACCAAGGTATTGGCGGGGTGGGTTTCTTTGGAGGCCCCTCTCTTTAGTTTACACATGGCTTCTTGGCTCTGTCTTTCCATGGTCTTCTCACCCAGTGTCTGGGTCCTAATTTCCTCTTCTTAGAAAAACACCAGTCAGACTGGATCAGGATCCACTTGATGGCCTCGTTTTAATGTCAATACCTCATTAAAGGTTCTGCTACCCAAACAGTCACATTTTGAGACACTGAGGGTTAGAATGTCTACTCAGAAATTTTGGGGAGGGGCATATTATAGTCCATAATATTTCCCATCGTTATTCAAGAGTTGTTAGGAAAAATAATTCAGATTGCCTGCAACTCTGCTGAGTACCAGCCAGTCAAGATGTTACAGAGAGATGAACTTTTCCTTTCTGTTCCCATAGTGTTGACGCCCTGACTGTGACTGACGATGTCATTCTACTTCTTCCTTTGCATCTGCCCTTCTCTCCACCTCCTTCACTCACTGCCGGGCTGGATGATGGCTAGTCTAGGTGATCTTGGTGAGCTCACACACTCGTTACTGATTTTTTTGGTTTAGGTCTGGTCATGTGACCCAAAGGATAGACAGGCTAGGAAAAGGTCTGCTATTCAGAGACCTAAGCATAGATATTTGCTTTCTGCCTCTGGGCATAGTAGGTCTCCTGGTAACACCTGGAATTTGCACATGCTGCGGTGGCAAGGGCATGAGAAGCAAGGACAGGCCAGCACTGGGTAGTGCCATTGGGACAGACGGAAAACATCTAAGTCCTTGCCAACATCAATGAGCCACCAAATCCACCAATCTGAGAGCCCAGCCTACCACTAACATGTTGTTAGGTGAGACCCAGCTGTTTCTTATTATTTAAGTCAGTTTGAAACAGATTTTTGTTTTCATTTTCTTTTTTTAACCATGTTCACCACAAAACCATCCTAAGCAGTCAAAGGGCTTCGGACCACTTGCTCATTACCCAGAAGTCATGCTTGGTGCCTCTGTTGCCTTGTTTGTGAAACAGAGGTGATAACACCTGCCCTGAAGTATTACTGTACAACTCAAGTGACACAAGTCACAGCAAGTGCTCAGCACGGTACCTCGAAAGCAAGGGTTCTGTAAACAGGCTAGATTTTCCTTACCTCTTACTAGCTTTCACTCTTCCAGGGGCTTCTGGTAGCTCAGACATGGCCCTGCTTGTACCTTCTACATATATGTTCGTAAGCAGAGTAGCACAATGGTTCAATATTGTTGTAAACAGAATTACTGTGAAATTCACTCAGGCAGCTTACCATGTCAAGAAGTTCTGCAACCCAGCTCATTTGTAAAATAAGAACTAAAATGAACTCGACCTAAACATAACCATCTCTTTTCTTTAGCAAAACAGTTTATGTTATTCTACAGGAAGCTCCCTGTCCTGAAGTTGTTCACCAGGCTCACTGGCTGATCTAGAGCTTTCCTAAACAGGACACATTTGCATGGTGGTCTCAACTGGGGTCAAAGGCCACCAGCAGGAGTTTGTCCATCCCTAATTTGCTCTGCTTGGTTCTTTCACTGCCTCTTCTCTTCCTGCCTCACATCAGGAGCTCCATACAGTGCTTTCTACTAGCACTTATTGAACAAATGCTTTGCTGTAAGGATCATTGTAACAAAGTTTGGGGAGGGACTGGAGACAGGAGAAAAGACAGGGAGAAGCGGAAGAAGTATAATCCTGGGAACTGCACGGTGGGGTATTTGCCCTCTCACATTCCACTCTGCTCAGGATGCATGCCGAGGCTGGGGCCACTGGGGGGCGCCCAGATGGCCCAGCCTGGACAGAACGTTTGCACATAGATATGTATGCACCTTGCACAGCTAGCAATGTACTACTTACTTAATGTGTACCCCAAGCTTTATAATTCCACTGAATTACCATAATTCTAAGGGCACAAAGCCCATTTTATAGATGAAAACACTGAAGATCCCAGAGGAAAAGTGTTATGCTCAAGGGGAGTAGAAAAGCCCAAACTCAAAAGGCAGTCCATGTTTTCATGTTGGGGAGTCAAAGGACTCGAGGGCTGAAGCTTATTCGGAGTAGGCTGCAGAACTTCCAGGCATGGCACATAGGTCATCCTCATGGATTGCTCCCGAGCCTGGTCAACAAAATAAGCTCTAGAGGATGAGGTGGAATCACCACTCCAGGGTCCCGTGAAAGTCACAGAGACCTGGCACAGTAAGCACATAGGAAGGATTAGCCTATGAGAACCAGCTCTGTCTTTCTCTTGAGATCATTGCAAAAATCAGAAGGGCCAAATCTACCAAAGCACTTTGAATAGCATCAGCAATCTCTAGCAGCATATTAAGGGACCACTTCTTATTCTTCCTAGCATACAGTAGGTGCTCAATTAACGAGAAATCAGCAAAAGCAAAACACAACTTACTTCCTTTTGTTAATTAAAAATACAGTTTCTGTTTCTCCTTTGTTTACCGTGATCTTTCTTCCCTGTTTCTTCCTTTCATTGCCCCCATCTCCTTGATCCCAGCCAGTCCTGAGCAAGCCTGCCCTGGGTCCTGACTGGCCACACCTCAGTGGGTACTAAATGACTAGTCCCAGCTGGTGTGCTTGTGGCCTCCCACAGCCCTGGGCAGCCTGGGTGTGATGGCCAGAGCTCACTGGTGACAAATGGACTCTCTTTGCCTCTGACCTGGTGGGGCCAATTAATCACCGGGAGGCGCTCTTTCTGCATATATATGGCCAAGAGCAGTTCTGACCTTCCATTAGAGGCAGGGAGACCGGCTTTAGGAGGGATTGTTTGTTGGCTTGCTTGCTTGTCTTTGGGAACTAGAGAGACAAGAAACAGGGTGTGGCAATGTTGGAGAGAGACTCAAGTTGCAAAACAAAGACCCCCAACTACAATGGAGTTAGAAACGTGACAGTCGGTGGCTGTCCTGTCTGGCCCTGGGAAATCATGTTAGTGGAGATCAGTAAAGAACTCAGGTCAGAATATGAAAAATGTTCTCATCGAAAAAGAGCCTAAAATACCCACGAACATGTTCTGGGAGAAAGAAAGAGCTACTCATGTGTATTTATACCACAAGGAAATAGGAGTACGTGGGATGTTTGCGTGAATAAAAACTGTGGCTGTATTGCATGAGCTACATCTAAACCAATTCACTATTAAGAGGTGCTCACTATTCTGTTTTTATTACATAACATAGATGCAAGGGAGTCGCAGAGTACTCAGAAGATACACCTTGAGCATTCTGCATTCTCAGAAAGCACCAGAATCCGATGAGTGAAACCTCAGACAAGCCCAAGGCAGCGCTTTGCCTTCCCCAGCTCCGCCCACATGCATAAAGATGTCAGCGTGTTGATTATTCTGATTAGACTTTTAGTGTAATTTACGGGGTCCAGCCATCGAGCCTGGGTGTCTGGCCTGCACTAGCTGCCCTGACGATGCCATTTTTAAAATGTCAGCGTGGCCGTGATTCATGGCTGACGCTAGTGACATTGCTGCTGACCTGAAAGAGTTAGGCAGCAATATTTAATTAAAGAAGGGAGAGAGAGTCAGAGAGATGGAGAGAGGGACAGAAGAGGAGCCTAAGGGAAGTCGAGGGCAAAATCTAAAAGAACTAAATTCGTCTCTGGCAAGAGGGGCATCTCAAGACAGGGAGGAGGAGCAGCAAGTCCAACGTTCTTCACTCATTCATAGTGCACTGTGTCCACCTGTCATTTGTGAGTGGTAAGGTCATTCTTAATGACCGAGATGATCACTCAGATCCCAGTCACCATCATTCCAAGGGCTCCCAATCCCTCCCTCTGCTAGGATTCCCTGGGAGGAGGAGCTGCCAGTCATCCTGGTTTCCGTCCTTGCTCTGTGGGGAGGGCCTGTTTGTCCTCAGACTCCCAACCAGCAGCGGCACCTGGGCTCCAGCTACCTGCAGCAACTCCGATGACCCCTTCCCAGCTTGCAAAAGGCCCTGTTCAGTTCCACACTCCTAGCACCAAGCTGCAGGACAAGTTTCAGGGTGGAGTGGACACTGTGGAAGGAGGGCTTCACATGTGGGGGATCCCAGTCCAGCTCCTAGCTGCAGCCACAGAAGCTGCTTACCAGTTTTGAGAAGGAGGGTACTTCCCCGGGCTTTGTGAGGTCAGATGCTTAAGTGGGAGAAAAAGTATCCCTTGATACTCTCCCTTTCTCTTCCTTTCTGCCCCACTTCTCTCCCTCTCACACGCGTAGACAAACACACCTTATTTGGGAGGCCTAACAAGCCCGGCCCTTTTCTAGAAGTGGAAGGACAGAATTTCTCATTACTGATAAGGTCACAGTCGGCTGAGGTCTGAGACCTAGAGCCAGCCTTTGTCCAGGTCTGCAGGAGTCAGGCTATTGTCTTCTAGGTCCCCCTTCCCCAGTGACCCCAGGGTCGGGGGCACACATGCCAGCCTTGAACTCTCCGTCTGTCTCTCCCACCATATTAATTACTATTCCCTTTGGTCAGGCCAAGCAAACAGCCTGGACTGCATTAGTGCTAATTGAGAAGAGTGAGCTCTCCATTCTGGCAGCCTCTACGGGGCCCGCAACATTCAGGCCAGGAAGGGGCCCTGACAATCTCATTATGGCAGAAAAAAACACCTCCCCACACTCCTTCCTGGTAGGGTGAACGTAAAGGCGCCCTCCCTCTGGTCCCCAACACTTCCATTCCGAACGCATCTGCTCCCTGTGACCAGGAAAGACAGTGTGGGTCAGCCAGACACATGGGGCAGGGGACTAGCTAGTTTTCCTTAAGCCAAGGGGAGTTAGCAGAGAAAATGCGGGGTCATGTCCATTTCTAACTCCATCTGTTGCCTTTTTCCTGCCTCACCGTCATAAATAAATTAATAGTCAGAGATGGAATAAGTGTGGATCCCTCCATGTCATTACCTCTTAAACCCACCACACTCTCCATTTATACCCACAAGGTTACTAGCAGCTCATGACTGGAATCCAATGCTCTGGATTCCAGAAGGGCTCTAGGCCCTTCCACAAGGACCTGCAGACAGTGATTAGCCGTGCTATCTCCTGGTTCACGTCCTCCTGGCCATTCTCACTGTGTCATCTGTGCTAGGAGCACTGCAGTGACCTACAGGCTGACCCCAGGCCCATCTGCTCCCAGTCACTCTGCACACAGGCAGGGTGACATTCTAAAGGACATGTGAGTAGCCACTGATCTGGTTTATGAAACACCTAGCTGAGTCCTCCATCTATGGAAGAATACTCTTGCCTGGGTTTCCTGGCCCTCTGCAAACTGGCCAGTAGGAAAAGGAAGACCTTGCGACTCCAGAGGAGACAGTCTGAAATAAGTTCTGGGAAAGTCGAGCCAACAGGAGAGCCAGCTTCTTCCCTGCCCACAGAGGATACCTGCTGCCCCCCTCTATCCATTGGTAATAAAGACCTTCGGATGGAAAAAAAAAAAAAAAAAAAAGAAGTCTCCAGATTCGAAGTGTTTATAACTAATTAAAATTGGAAGATCAAACAGAAAATGCCAGAGCCGCCATTTGGGAACTCTGGTCTCCCCGCCAGGGACACAGAGCATGCTGTTTGCCACTCCCTGGGTACACTAGCACCCATGTGCCTGCATGCCTGGCTGTGGCTCTGCCTCCCCTGGCTGTGTCATCGCTAAGAGCCTTTCTGTCCACTGTTCAGCACCCACCACCCTGGCTCAGCATTGCCAGGTGCACAGGGATGCCCAGTACAAGGGGAACGTCAATGAACAACAACCAGGTTTTAAGTAAAAGCATGTCCTAAATGTTGCATGGAACATACTTACACTAGAAATTGTTGTTTACCTGGGTGTTAAGTTTATTTCACCTGTTAAATCTGGCAGACTTCCCTTGCCTACACGTACCCACCCTGACTTCTTTTTGGGCACTGCTGTAGGTGCTAAGGAGTCAGTAGGAGACAAAATGGATTTATAAAATCTCCGCACAAAGAGCTTCTGCTCTGCAGTAGAATACAGTTTGCTTTTTTTTTTTTTTTTGTTCCAACCTCATTTTGGTTCAAGAGTTAGAACAGAAGTTAGTAAACGCTGAGTTTGAGTTCTGGCTCTAAAGACTGTCTGTGGGGTGTCACTGTCCCCATCTCTAAAATGGGGCAATAGGGCCTTGGCTGCAGGTTGTGGTGACCATGTGAGTTGACAGATGAAGTATTGCCTGGCATGACATAGGTGGCTTGTGGTCCTGTTCCTAAATTCTCTCCATTTCTATGACCCCCTATTCCCCAAACTCCCTCACAACATGATGTCCTAATCACCTTTATATTTCCAGTGCCCAGCACATTGTTGGCACCTAGTGGTGACATAATGGCCAGGTTAGTGTGTCCCTGTCAGGCCTTCTCTTGAATGTGATCAGGCATGAATTTTGACTGCTTCCACACAAGCAAAGAGAGATGGAAATTTGAAGTAAGTTTCCCAATAAAGAAGGCCAAACTTAAGTGCAAAGAAAATGTACCTTTCTTCTTAGCCCCAATTATACAATTTCCATATTAATCCCAAGTGAATATTAGTATTCAATTCACTCCACTTTTCCCTGATTGAGCGGAGGTAGCTTTATTTCTAGGGATACTCTTAAAAATAAAGCACTCTGATTATTTGTAGGATTATTTGTAGGAGTCTGACCTTTTTAAAAAACATGTTTCCTAATTATAAAACGTAATATTATACATATATTCCATAAATGTTCCATTTTTAATATACCTAATTATTTATTGGTAGACATTTAGTTAATCCCAATTTTGTTTGTTTTCACATACAGTTCCAAAATTTATTTCCTTTGGAGAGAAAATTCTAGAAGTTTGGTCGGAGGGATGCAGTTTAATTATAATATTTGAAGAATATAAAGCCTATGACCTTTGAGAATTCTTACAACTAAGTAAGGAAATGTGGATGGTCTTGAGGCAACTGGGGTCCCCTAATGGTGTCAATGGAGGTGACTTTCCAGGTGGAAAGAAGCAATGAGGCCTTGTGACTCTAATCTCATCCACCACTTGGCTGGGGTTTGACCTCCATGAAGGCAAGTTTCCTCCCACTGAGTGCTTGGCTACCCAGCCCTGAGCAGTGGGTGGGTCTCCAGCACTAGTGAAGTTCATCTTTATGATCAAAATTTATCTCCACTAGGTTTGGATGAGGATCCTACTCTAAATGCAAGAAAACAAATCTTTAAACTCTTAGATTTCTGATCCCTTTTTAAAAATAAATTGTCATGTGGGATAACAAATGCATAGTTTATATGCCATTATTCTCTAGTCCTTTGCCTGTGGATGACAGTCCTTCTGTTTATGGATCTTGGCCTTGGCCTCTGGGTTCTCATCGTAGCCAGGTAGGTGGCCCCCATTAGTTGACTATAGTTAGCACAAAACTCTGTAGTCTATTCCATAGATTGGATATAGAAATGCACAATATAAAACAAATCAATTGGCACTAGACTACTTTAACAAGCGATAAGGGTCCCAGAGCCCAAGCCACTTCCATTTCTTCTGAGATGTCTCTTGAGAGTCCTACCCGATGGCCAATGATCCAGTTGATCCGTTCAGATCCCTAGCAATCTTGTACCCTCTTATTCACATCATAAGGGAGGGTTTCTCACATACTAGGGCTCTCGTTTGCCCACCTCATTCCTCTTACCATGTGATTCCTGTGTACTGAGTTGATGTGGAAACAAGGAGTCAAAATGTGGGGCCCACCCCTGCATGGCAATATCAGCAACAGCAACGGAGAAGCAAAAACATAGATACTAAGGTCATTTTGGACAGAATCATTCTTTCGGATTTTTCCACCTCAGACTACAAGAAGCTACAAGAGCTTTGGACACTTAGGTTTTATTGAAGTCATTTTCAGGGTTTTTCCCTAGCTGCCCTGACACAGAGAGGGTCAGGAATCATCTGATTAAAAATGCAAGGACTGAGGGCATAGCTCAGTGGTAGAGCACTTGCCTAGCACGTGCAAGGCCCTGGGTTCAATCCCCAGGATTGCGCGCGCGCGCACACACACACACACACTCCTTTTGCACTCAATGAGATGGAGTCCTGCTGAGACCAATACCAGGCCAACCCACAGGAAATGGTGGCCCTCCACGGTCCTTAGAGGCCTGCTGCATCCCTTGGCTTCTCTCCTGGGTGATGGAAGGGGCAGGCAGCCCAAGGCCCTCTGTGGAACAGAGCTTGTAGCAGGTCAGGGCCCGCTGCCACAGAGCTGCCACTGGGTATTACCATCATTTCAGACAGCAGCACATCCCCTGCAAAGAGAGATTTCAAACCCCACAAGTTCAGCCCTCCATCCCCTTGTTCTCCCAACCTTATAAAAATAGAAAGAACACATGTTCCCATTAGTCACTTGCTTGAGGGTTGCTGAGGGGTATATTCAAGCAGCCTGTACACTGGAACCAAATTTGAATATCATTTGCATCTTCCAGGTAGACACCGGCTACTGCATCAAAAACACGCGCACAGCACCCCCGGCCTCTCCTCCTCAGCAAGGCACTGAGTGAGGCGGAGGGATGACATTCCCTAGGAAGGAGGCCTCTCGTTTGTATGTTTTCAAATCCACTTGATAAGGCCCCTCCTGGCGGCTGAGGCCCATCCCAGCTGGAGAGGCATTCTGAGAGGCTTTTAATTAAACTTCTGCTTGCCAAGAGTGGTTTGCATATGCACAGGAGAGACTTGCTCCTGGGGGAGCCATAAAGACAGCCAGTCACCGCCTTTGCCTCTGTGCCCTTCATGCTCTGAGGTTATGGGGCAGAAGCGCAGCCTGCGCTGCCAACCCCCTTGGAAGGGTCTGGGAGGGGGTGAGCCATGCAATGGGATGGGGCCTACTTTCCTTGCTGGGTGACCCCTGGTTTCATGGCCACCCATGTGACTTCCAGGGTAAGAACCAGAGCAAAAAGAAGGGACGAAGCTGAGCTGAGCTTATGTCACAGGAAAGCAAGAGAGAAAAAGCTGGCAAAAGCCTTCAGACCCTACAGGTGGCTTTGTTATTGACCTGTGCTTCCCTTTGGGGAGGGGAGTGGCCCCCAGAGCAGGAGGTGACCTCGGTGCCTCCGACCTGCCTTGACCCGACCTTTGTAACTCTATCAGGATGCGTGGTCAGTAGTTATCAACTGTCAATAAACCGCCCCAACACACACTTTAATTCAGAATACAGGGAGGCCCATCTATTTGCTGATCGATCTCAGACTTGCAAGTTGACAAAATGCAGAGTCCCTTGTCTTCTTATCATGATATTGAAAATATGTGCTGTGACAAATTGAAGGATCTACACCTTTCCATGCCCCGCTCCTGGGGCCCTCAGTAAACACAGGACGATTGATGGAGACAAAAGGTGAACAGGAGGCCTGTGGTGTTCCTCTAAAGAAATCAAGTCCACCGAGCCACATGCTAGAGGAAGAATTAGTCCCTATAAGTTTCCCTACTCAAATCCTACAGAACAGCTTGGAGCAAGCCTGCCCCAATTACCTGGTTCATTTAAAAACAATCTGCACCTGCTTGAATAATTCAGTCAAAACCAGACTTTGGGGACTCAGTGATCTATTTTAATAGATATTTGTAGTCATCAGATTCCCCATCCCCCACCTCTTTCTCCCTGACCTTGTGCTGGGTTGATATGTCTATTGTTTTGAAGTACCTTTCATTTCTTTCTTTCTTTTTTTTTCCAGAAACAATTCTCTGGTTTTGGAGGTGACACAATGGGCTGATCTTCCCATGCAGAGAATAGGGAGAGCAGGATCAGTTTCTGTTTCCCCAGTTGCTGGGGCAATGGCAGAGGTCAGTCAGGTCAGAGACTCCAGCAGTCCTTCTGGATGAGGTGACCTCTCAGACTGGCAGCACAAGCAGTCTGGCTGACGCTTTTTAGTCAATTGCCAGTCTGGTTATTTTATTCTAAGTTGTGGACAAGAATCCCACCTACCCCTAGAGTTGAGGGCTGGATGAGATGGGTGAAGACTTCTGAAATGCTCAGAAAAGTCCCTGCCAGGGAGTTAGACAGGGCTCCATGCATAATAATTAGAGATATTACTTATGTTATTATCTTCATAGAAACATCCTTATTATATTAAATCAAATGGCCACAAGGCACAATTATCGGGTCCCCGTGTGTGTAGGTAGAATCTCTCTTTTCCTACATCACATGATCGTGAAGCGTTGGTAGAAAGGAGGCAGAACTGGGCTTCTTGGGCTGGTATTCTTGACATTTTGCACGGGATGTTATGGAATTGTCCCATGTACTGTGGTGCCTGTGTCCTCCACCCATTAAATCCAGTAGCACTTTTTTTCCTACAAATTTTTGACAACCCAAGACTTGTCAAATGTTCCCTTGAAGGGCAGGAGTGCTCTCAGGTGAGAACCACGGAGACCAAGCCACAATCGTGAGTCATCTTCCCAGTCCCTGGCGCTCCTGCGCCACTGCAGATTCTCTGCTCTGCTTAAGTTCTCCCCAACGAGGGCCTGGGTCTCACAGGTACTTACTAACTGGACACTCCAGCCTCCTTTGGAACCTGCCATCAGTCTGCTCCTGACTTGTAGCGATATCTGCAACTGGAATCTGGCTGCCCTGTGGACCTAAGGGGCACCTCCCAGCTGAGGTTGTGCCATGGTGCTTTTACCTGCTGATGCTCCCGGAGCGGGTGACGAGGCCCCACGTGTCCTGGAGTACTGGGAGGTGGCTACCCACGGCAGCTGCTACCATGGCTCCCAGGGCCCTACGTGTTGTGAATTCTGCTGCCACCAGCTCACCAGGACCCTCCCTTGCCCTGGCTGCACTGTGTTCTCTGTGACTTAGGGTGCAGGGAAGCCAGAGGACATCCTGGCAGAAGAGAGGGATGGCTTCCTCTGTGTTTGTTTCTATGCTCTGGTAGACGCTAAAATGATCCCATCTTTTATCTGGAGCTGGCGCAGAGCTTCACTGAAGACGTGTCTTTGGATTCATCTAAGAGGAGGCTGGTCCAAAGGACACATGCAAAGGATACTGACTCTTCTGAGTTCCAAAGTGTGCCTTTTTTCCCTCCATGGATGTCTTTTGATTGAGTCAAGGGGTCCTACATCTCTTAGATTGAAGCTTCCTCCGTCTTTGGGTCAAACAGGTTCTAAGGAGGCCTGGAGCCCTGGGGGCCATGCCTCACCCCCGCAGGGACCTCTGCTGCATAAGGATCACCTGACTTTCTGCAAAGAGTAGAAACTAGGCTGTGGTGTGATACCTTATTTTGCAGATGAAAAAACTTAGGGCCTGCAGATTAAATGGTTCAAGGTTACACAACTAACCAGCAACAAAGCCAAGAACAAGATGCTCAGCTCCCTTGCCGGTTGCAGTCTTCAACCTGCAGATGACAAGAAATATTGCTGAAATTAATAAACTTCCTTTAGGAAAGTGGTTTTGAACATCGGTGTGTTTTTTTTTTAAACCTGACTTTGGAATGAGGTGTTTTCATATGTGAATGTGGTAGAAAATTGTAGCTTATCCCTTCAACTGCCAAAGCACAGTTTTAAAATATTTTAATGAAAATATTTCTAAAATATATCTAAGAAGAGTCTGTGAAATATTTATGCCTTATCACATCAATGTATGCATTTTGTGCCATATTTTTTTTCTTTTTTAATTTTTCCGCCTCTTATTTTTGAGTTTTTAAACTTGGTTCTCGATACTCAAAACTACTATGTATACTTCCTGCGTAAATGAAATGGGAACTCTTAGTCAAAAGAAAGTCATTCCGCACTTTTTCCTAGGTGTGCTCTCTTTGCCATTTTCCTTAGAGCATTTGGGTCCTTTAATTTTTCAAGACATGTGCAGACCAAAGTGGTTCTTGAAAATTCTTCTGTCATCTTTCTTAAAATTATGGCACTTTCTTAAACCAATGAACGCTAAATAAAACTGAAAACAAGAGCCATGTTCTCGTTCAATATCAACCTTCACCTTTTTATTTGGCTTCCTTTTCTTGAGCTGGATGTTCTCCTAGAGTTTGATTTGAAAGACAAGTGATTCTCTGATTGCCCTGTACCTAAGAAATGACAAACGCCGGGCCATCAATTTTATGTCTAGGGCAGGGGACTGTCAAAAGTGTGTTTGCCTAATTCTGTGGTTACAGTTTATCACTCTTTCCCATGCCTGCAACTCCCAGCTCCAGAAAATTCCGGCTCATCAAGAAAAAGTGTAGAATAAGGCTCGATGACATTATCACAAAGTCAGATTAACAACAAACAGGAGAAAACAAAAATTGGCTTTTTCCTGGGAACGCTGTGTCCCTGCAGAAGGGTGGATGCTGATAATGTGGTCACGGGATAAGTCCATCAATCATGAGAAACTCACAATGGCTCAAATCCACTCTCGGCCATTGGAACGACAGTGAAAAAATCATGAAAGAAGAGGATGTGAAACAAACTACCAAATGGACAGAAGATAAAAGACACAAGCCTCTCCGTGTATTTTAAGTTCTAGTGGACTCACGATGTTCCATGTTGACAGGAAAAAAAATAATACATATCAAATGCAAATCACATCATCTATCTTAGTATCACCTCTGGGCTGTACAAAATTCGGGAATTAAAGACATTCCTGGGTCTTAAAGGAGAAAAATAATCATTTCATTTTATTCATGAGAACCCTGGATTATCATGATACTATTGGTATAGAATTTTCAGAACCTCAAATTCTTTGCATATTTTCAGCTTCGTCTTGAAAATTCGACAGTAACATGTACGGTCATTTCCCCTCCAACAGCATCTTGAATCCCAGTTCATGGAAACTTCCTGTTGATGGGTGGTGGCGTTTTGCACTGGAGTGGAAATCAGTCACAGAACAGCAAAGAAGTGGCAGCCAGGACCAGAGACAAAGGTGATAGAGGTTCAGAGCACAGAGGGCCATGGATTTGATGTGCTGATTTGCTGAGGAGTGGGGAACCTGTGAGCCTGAGAGTGACAGGGAGGGCGGGGAGGGGACTTGGACAAGGACGAGCTCTGTCTCATCATCATAGAAGGCAGCCTCTGCGGTATCGTCCTCCTCTCAAAAGGAAATTAAAAGAATCCAGCTTTTTCTTGCCTGGAAAACTCTCCACGGGCCTAGCATCAGCAACATGGGCGGGGTGGGGAATCCACTGACTTTGTTACTTGCCAGAAAGTTAGCAGATTGGGTCAGCAGAAGGGTGCTGCTGACCGGGCACCTTACTTCAACGCTGCCCGATGATTAAGGCCAGTTTGGAATATTAAAAGAGCCACTTGGGAGATGAATTAGTGACTCTATGTCTCATCTCATTTTGTTACCTTTGAGCTCAGAGTGATATTGTGACTGATCTTCATCGAGGGCCGGGGACTATTCAGGGATCACAGGACAGGATCCTCAGGTCCAGATGATTTGGACCTTTATTCATGCCAGAGTGCTACTCTGTGCAGAATGCCCCTGTGCACGCGGGAGACCGTGGAGTCACTTCCTGATGCTACATTATTCCAATCCCTGTGTGATGTACAGAAAACAACCTGCAATTATACAATTAGACTGAATGTACACTTTCCCCGTTCGGGTTTATTTTTGTCACCAGTCACATTGCTTACTGGAAAATGAAGGCTGTTAGTCTATGTGGCTCATCCTTCCTTCCCCCTATCAAGACATTTTGCTGATCTGCTTTGATTTCTTTTTAGCAGCCTGCTGATTCTTCCCTTTAAGGATGCTCCTTGGAGTTTGAGGGACTCAGAGGTGTGTGGTTTGCTGAAATTGGACTTACGTGGCATATTTATCTTGCAAAGCTGAGGCATGTGTAAAGAGGCCCCTGGCAGCTGATAGTCAGTGGAGCAGGAGGCAGAGAGGAAAACCAAAGAGGAAGCTTCAGAAGGGGCGTGGGGTTGAGGTAGAGGAGCAAGGATGGGGGTTAGTGTCGAGCCAAAGTGCATGGCACTGATGGGAATCGTCCACAATTTGGAGGGAAAACCACACTGTGTTTACTGAACTGCCAAACTGCCTGGCAGCAACCCGTCTGACCATCCAGCGAGTTTCCCAGAAGCACAAATCAGAAAGTCAATAAGACACCACCAGTTTCCAAATTCGATCTCATTGCACAGAAACTGAAAGTCTCAACAATCAATAACGTGTTACTGAATGACAATCAGCATTCAGCATAGCAACCCCTGGACAAGCACGTGTGTTGGGAGGTGTCTGAGTCAACGCCTGAGCTCCAAAAATTTTCAATGGGACGAGGTCATAAATCTGGCTGAGGAAAGACAAAAACAAGAGCGGAAGATCTGCTTTTAAAAATATGGACCCGCTGGGCATCAACGAACCATTCCTGATTCTCCAGGTCTGCCATGGAAAATCTCCAGCAGTTCTGAGTTGGTGTCAATTTCCTTGACTTCATTTCTGACCAACTGGGAGTTGAATTTCCAAGTTGGAAAAAGCTACTGTTGATTCATAGTTGTGCTCACCTCTACCTTAATAATGGTCCTGAGGAGATCCAGGAGGCTAATTCCAACTCACTAACCACTGTTTTGGAAATGGATGAACATTTTCAGGACCTCAGGGAACCATGAAGGCCAGCCTTTCAAATGATTTTGAAAAAATTCATGAGCCTCTCAAAATCTGTTTAGCTGAACAAATTGCCACAGCTCCCAGGTGTGTAGACACACCACTCTGCTCCCCTCATCTTCTGCCCCTTCCCCTTTATTGCTCTCATATTAGTAGATTAAAAGATCAGAAGTGCCAGCTTTTAGCAAATAGATTCATCTTTAGTCACAAACAGATTTCCATGAGAATGAATGCAAAGTTATTAGAGGAGAGAGATAAGTACATTACATGTATTTTAAGCTTGCTGTCTGATTTCTGTCAGGCATGCCCTGATTTCTTTTAAGCACTGGGAACACGTTCATTTTCCAGGTTTATATGGGGGCTCTTACATATCTAGAGTGCCATTTAGAGGATTACTAATTTACTAAATGGTACCCCGGTGCCCTGAAAGAGTTAATTCTCTTCCAAGAGATAAGCAATTTATTTTCTATTTAGCAGCAGGATAAGGCCCACTGCTTACAAATGACTGTGAGCCCCTTACAGAGAGGGAGAGAGGTACTATATAAATACAGGGAATGATAATTATTGTAATATAATGTCAAACCATGGCATTTTTTTTGTGTATACCCTTTCCTAACCTTTGTCTAAAGAGACCAGATCAACATCATGAACACCCCGTCACTTTGGCATTTATGTTGGAACACTAGCTGCCAAGAGAAGTGCCCGATTGTGGTTAGAAAAAAGTCCACCAAACTAACTGATCCATCAACAGATGTTTCCCTAACTCCATAACTAAACAGAAAGCTCAGCTCAGAAACTGCCTCCTAGAGCTTCCAATTTGGCTGGGGTAATAATGGTTTCCAAGTAAACCCCCAACCTGCGGTAATGACGCACAACAACAGAAAGCTCATGGAAGCCCTGCCCAGGGGAGGGGGAAGCAGCCACACGATCAAGTAGCTGTCACTGGCCATCCCACAATGGGACTCCAGTCCCACATTGGGAGTCCATGACAAAGCAGGTCTTCACCTTGATTCAAATTTCAGCTCTGCCCATTATTAGCTGTGCAATTTTCACCAAGTTATTTAATCTGAGTCCCTGTGTCTTGAAGAGACTCTGACTTGAGATGTGAGGATTAAACAAAGTTTGCAAGAACACTTTTGCTGCCCAAATGCAAATGTAAGTCTCCCTAAAATGTGCATTTAAAAAAAAATAATGAGAATAATGAATGGCAATTTTTTTTTTTTTTTTTTTTTTTTTTTGTACGTGGAAACTTTCCCGACTGCCTGAGCCTTGGGACTCACTTCTAACAGGACTCCGGGTCTACCTCTCACTGAGGGTAGGGCAGAAATGACAGTTCTGAGGGGACAGTCCTGAGGAAACTTAAGGAGGGAGAGTGGCTGTGTTTTAAAGATGGAAGGAAAAGACACGTGGGTGAGCTGCGACAGATCCCTCCAAAGAAGGTGTTACGGTTTGGATGTGAGGTGTCCCCAAAAGCTCACATGTGAGACAATGCAGGAAGGTGCAGAGGAGAAATGATTGGATTGTAAAAGTCTTAACCCAATCAGTGAATTAATTGCTCATGGAATTAATTGAAGTGGTAGGGTATGGCTGGGTGAGGTGGGAATTGGGGTGTGTCTATGGGGTATATATTTTGTATCTGGAGAGTGGAGTCTCTCTGCTTCCTGATGATGTGAGTTGCTTCCCTCTGCACCCTCTCCCGCCATGATGTCCTGCCTCATCTTGAGCCCTGAGGAATGGAGCTGGCCTTCTATGAACTAAGACCTCTGAAACCGTGAGCCCTCAAATACACCTTTCCTCCTTTGTAACTGTGCTGATCAGATCATTTAGTCACAGCAGCAAAATAGCTGACTAAAAGAGAAGGGGAGGGGAAGGGAGAGAATGTGAGCGGGAGAGGACACAGGGTACCTCTCCAAGGCTGCTGTAATGAAGTACCACCCACAGTGGGTCCCATGACAACATGGGGATTCTTAGATCTGAAGATTGACTTGAGGTGACAAGGAGACATACAGAGGGGAAGAGACAAAATTTCCAAGCAGATGGAGCCGTTCCAATGTTTGGTGACCCACCTGCAAAGATTTGAAGCTCACTTAGGGAGACAGTGTCCCCCTGCCTGAGAAGTTACTCATGATGTCTGACTGGAATCACCTGCTAAGGGAAGCCAACTTTCCACAGTCAGGGGCCTTGCGACTCTGGGGCATCCATTCATCCTCTCATTCTCTGCTAGTCCATCTTTCAGTCTGTCTTACTCCTTCCCTCTTCTCTCTTTTCCTCCCTCTGTGGATATGCAGAGTAACTATTGGGAAACATCTACCAAAAATTCCACCATGTATTTGGGGAATTAAAAAAAGAGAAAGCCATTCTTTGGCTACATAAACATCACACATTCTCACACCACTGCCATCTGTCATCCTAAATTTGATTTTATATCATAAAATATAAAACACTCAAGAATTTTAAAATAATGATTTCTAGTATGGATGACTTTGTCAAGCAGCATGAAGTGAACAAGTTGGTAATACACACGATATACACATGTATCTGAACTCTGGGTGGGTCTTCTAAAGTAAACTTGCTTAGTAAAGTAAAATTTTCTGCACCTATACTTCATATGCAAAAGAGCTCACTGGAATCCCCTGACATCATTGTCGTAAATAATTTTCTCTCCACCTTAGCCAATGAGCTTGGAGATCTTTATAGTTTTTTCCTCTTAGAGTTAATGTCACTCACCACTTTTTAAGCACCAGGTTAGATCGTTCTCACAGAGGAGAGGGATGGATTTGTGGGACTCCATTCAAATATATGACATACAGAGTAGTCAAAAGTCATGCCCCTTCTAAAACTAAACTCAGTATGATATCTTTGTAAAAGAGGGCTATTTGAAAGTAGGATTTTACGTGAGTAGATTTGTATGGTGGCCTCTGTAAGAACTATGAGATCCTTTGGTGTGTGTCAGAGAGGAACTGATGGGGATACAACCGAGTGACACTCTTCACGCTCTCAAGTGGAGTGTCCAGACAGCACCCATAAAACACACATCATACACACTTATTATGTCTGTGCCCCCTCACCTATGTTCACCTCTTATAGAAATCTTTTCATACATATGTCTAGCTGGTCTTCCATATCCATGGGTTCTGTAGATGTGCATTCAATGAACTGCAGATGAAAAACTTTTTTAAAAAATTGCATCTTTACTGAACAAGAACAGACATTTTTCTTGTCATTAATTCCTAAAACAATAAAGCCTGACAACTATTTACATAGTATTTACATTATGCTAGTTATTATAATTTGAGATTATCTAAAGTATATGGGAATATGTGCATAGGTTATATGCAAATAATACACCATTTGATATAAGGGACTTGAACATCTGAGAGTTTGGTATCTGCAGGGAGTCCTGGAACTAATCCTCTGGGTATAACAAGGACAACTTTGTAATGAATATAATTTATATATGTGCATATGTATATGTAGTGTGTATATATATATATATACACATATATAATTTTCTCTCTCTGTTTATGTACATATATAATTCTGTGTGCATGTATTCCATGGTTTTTCCAGTTTTATTGACTAAAATAGCTCTCCCTTACTCTAAGGCCTGCCAAGATAGTCCCCTGATTTTTTTCTATAGGTACTGTTATGGTTTGCTTATGAAGTGCCCCCCCCCCCCCATTACAACTCATGTTAGACAATATAGCAACAGTCAGAGGTGAAATGATTGGACTAGGAGACTTCTAATCTAAATGGTGGATTCATCTATTTGATGGATTAATAATTTAAGTGGGTGACAGGGCAGCACCTGGGCAGATAGGGTATGGATGGAGAAAGTAAGTCACTGGGGATGTGCTTGGGAATTACCTTTTGTTGCTGGCTCCCTCCTCTTCCTGCCCTGACCCTTGCCTTGGACCTAGAGCAACAGAGCCTGCCATCCATGGACTGAGCCTCTGCCACATTGAGCCAAAATAAACTTTTCTTCCTCTATGTTGTTCTCATGGATACTTGGATCACAACTATGAAAAGCTGACTAAGGAGGTGCATTCATTCAATTTGAAGAGATGTTGTAACTATAACATCGAGGAGAGATCACTGGCTGAGGTCTATACTTGTTATCAAGTAAGAGACTACCCAAGTGGAACCCTTTGAGAAGCCCTGAAAAGATGCTGCTTCCTCCACTCTTACTCTACCCAAGTCCTAAGATGCCTGAAATTCGCAATCACATAGTATGTCAGGGTCACCGTCCCTTGGATTTTACCATCTCCAGGCACAGTAGCCCAACTTCCAACTTCAGACTCTTGTGTTTCAGTGAGAGCTTGGACCTCTGAAGCTGCTGCACATCATGTATTTGTGGAGGAAATTAACACACCTGGGAACAGGTGTCTATTAATGAATAGCAGGAGTCAGTGTATAAATACCCCAGCTCTCTTTTCTCTTGGGTGGGACAACTGTGAGGCCTATTTTATACACTCCTCCCTGAATTTTGCTCATGGAATCACTTCCCAGTTGCTCACCAGGGCAACTTGCTTGCTAATCTGCTGCTAATCAGCATCCTCCTCTCTCCTCCTTTGCTTCCCTAAACTTCTCACAGTACCTGGGATCACTTTATAAATAAATGACTTCTACTTGAATGTTTGTCTCAGTGTCTGTTTCTGAGAGAAAGAAAATGAATACGCATAGTTGTTCATTTGGTATAGCAATAATACTGCTATTAAAATGTGAAACGTCAGATTTGAGGGGAAGAAGGTGAGATGAATTTGGAACAAAGATTTTTCCTGCTCCAATATCCTTACAAAAGGAATACAAAGTAGTGGGAAAAAACCCAGGAAAATATGGTACATCAATAATGGTCAAAGAACATGGTAAAAACCTCAATCACAAACTTCAAAAAGCACTAGCTGGGTAAAGGTAGGAAAATAATTTTGGTAGGCCACACAACACTGCTTTATATTGTACCCTGAACCCCAGGATGGGTAGGAAGGAGTAAAGAAAATACTTAGGATTTCCCCAAATACCTCATAGGTTGGAGAGAAGCAAACTGAAGGAGTGCCTAGTCATCTTGGGTTGGGTCATGTTATGGTTTGGATCTTAAATGTTCCCCAAAGACTCAAGTGCTAAAAGTCTGATCGCCAGACTATGGGGATGTGGTCAAACTTTTAGGAGGCGGGGCCTAATGGAAGGAAGTTAGGTCATCAGGGATATGTCCTTGAAGGAAATACTGGGATCCTGGCCCCTCCTCTCTCTCTCCTTTTGCTTCCTGGCTACCATGAGATGAGCAGCCTCCTACACCACAAGCTCCTTGCTGTGGTGTTCTGCATTGCCACACACTGAAAAACTGTGGACTGCAACCTCGGTAACTGAGTCAAAACAAACTTTTTCCCCTTTTAAGTTGTTGTCTCAGGTACTCTGTCATAGTGATGCACACACTGGTCAGAAAAGTAATTTCAAGACTAGAAGCCCTCTACCTAGCACTGTGAGATTTTTCTAGTGTTGTTAGAGGCAGGAAAACTCCCTGGGCTCAATTGTTTGGAGGGAGAGCTCCAGGGTAATAAGTTCCATTTCCAAGTAGGTGTAATTAACCCTGATGAAGGACATCTACAACATCTCAAGAGAAGGACCAAAATCTCTGGTTATCCAGGACAGCAGGCTATCACAACATTTCTCTCCCAAAGGATTTGGAGTATATAAAATAGGCAGGACACATTAAATTTTGCTAAGAGGGAAAACAGGTCTCAGATTAAGCAGGAAGTTGGTCAAGAATTTGTCCAACATCTACTAACTCAACGAGAAGATTTGCACGGAGTTCCATATGTTAAACAAGAACAAGACAAATGCATAAATAACAACATGAATGGAATTCCATCTTCATTAATGGCAAACGAATCCTTTAGGACTTAAACCCTTTACTGCTAACAATTTCATATACCAGATCAAACAGCAAAAACACCTTATATGCTTTGAGAAGCTATTGTGAGATCAAAGAGCTGGTCAAACTGAAGAAATTGCCAGAATATTGGGGGAAAAAAACCCAACAACTTTAATCCCAGGCACTTGCCATTGAGGATATTTGCCAAGTCAGCAGATTTGGATTTTGGCTTTCACAGCCTTGCTGTGTAAGGGAACAGATATTATTGCCTAAAACCCACCCAAGGTGATGAATCTAGAAAGAAACTTCCCTACATTAAGCCAGGATCCCAAAAGGTTGCTCATTAAGGATGAGAAAAAGAACATAAAAATAGAATGAAGTATGCAAGGGAAAGATGAAACACCTTTTTTGAAGAAAATACAACCCATGGAAAATCAAATTTCTTTTTGAGTATTTCATGCTATCATTAAATATGACATGAAATAGGTGCTAAATGGCAAGCTATTAAAATAACACTTATGCAAAAATAAAAGACTGGGGAGCTTAGGACACTAATTGAGGATTGATCAAAACATCATTATAAAACTAATAAATAAGTTATCACAGGAAACGGAATAAACATGACTGAAAATAGAATTACTGACACAGTGGAAAAACTTGAGAGAATCTTAGTGATGAAAGAAAAGAGAAATAATAAAACTTTTAAAAAAGAAAAATAATAATGTCCCTGGATCAGAGAATTCAACAGATGGGAAAAACTCTGATATATAAGAGGGAAAAAAATTGTCTTAAAAGAGGAACACACACACTCACCCCTAAGGGTATAGTGTATTCTAAGAAAAGAAAAAACTGATATAAACTGGGAGATATGTAGAATATCCTGGTTTCTGAGTTTAAAGGATAAAACAAACAGTCTTTAATTATTCAAGGGGAATAATCAAGTTTTCTATATTCAGAAAATTTGGATGAGTGTCTGTTTTCTCAATAGCCTTTAATCTCAAAAACACCAAATCAATATTTACAATGTTTCAAAGAAAAAAAATGTTGCTGCATAGCATATAATATTCACTGAAGTTGACATTTAAATGTAATTACAACAGTGAGAGATTCTCAAATGTAGAATATGGTACCATCTACCAATCAAACAAAACAGTACAATGGTGTGATTAAAGGATGTTACTCAGAGTCTAGAGTCAATAAACAAGGGTCTACACAATTCCAAGGAAAAGAATGAACGGCTCTCCAAGTTTTATACCCAGATAAACTATCCTGTTATTTATTCATTTATTTTTGTTTATTGTCATTTCCTTTTTAATCCTTTCTGATTGCACCTTAGATATAAAGGCAATAAATATTCTCAGATATGCAAGAAGTTAAAATACATTATTCAAAAACTTTCTAAAATTCTACTTATAGATAGTAGAATAGTGGTAACTAGAGTTTAGGAAGAGGATGGGGAGAGAGAATACAAGGAGGTTGGGTAACAGCTGGCAAAATGTGAGAGACGGAGAAATAAGTCCTAATGTCTTATAGCACAACAACATGACTATATTTCATAACAATTTATTATATATTTTATAAAGAACTAGAAGAGAGGTGTTCAAAGCTTCTCAGCAACAAGACATGATAAATGTTTAAGAAGAGTTAAGTACTAATGTCCTGATTCGATCATGATATGTTGTATACATGCATAGAATTATCATACTGTACCCCATATTTATAATTATTATGTGTCAGTTAAAATAATAAACAGAAAAATTCTACTTAAAGATAAAGTCATCCTACTAAAAGATCAACCAAAAATACAAAAATAAGAAAACAGGGAACTTGGATCTAAAATTCTTGAGCACTGAATCATTATTTTAAAATATAACTAAAAATATGAAAAAATTTGCCATTTGTAGTTTCAGAACAAGATGATACATGTTAGAAACCACGACAAAATAAAACAATAACCAAGAAATATTAGGAGAAAGAGAAAGGACTTTGAGCACTGTGCTAATTCTCTCAATTTTTAGGCAGGGTCTTAGTCTATATGGTTTAATACTGAAACACGAAGTTAAACAAAAATCAATCTAGACAATTTTTTTTTCCCTAATCTTTCATCTTAATCATAGGTTGATTGTTTAAAAACCACCTTCTGATGAAAAAAAAAAAAAGAGAAACCTTTCTTTTGAGGATCAGAAATTCCTTCAATTTCATCTTTATTAATTTTCTGTTAAACTCGAATCTAACAAAGTTTAGTACCATTAAATTCAACACTGTTGATCTTTGTCATACAAACTCTCTTTTAAAAAACAGACAAGTAAAAATCGTATATATTCAAGCTACACAACCTGATGATTTGCTTTTTGTAGATGTTACGTACTCATTACCAAAATCAAATGAGATTACTACCCTCAGTTACCATCTGCATGTATGTGTGTTTCTTTTTGTGTGTATGTATATGGCTGAGGACACCCCAAATCTGCCCTCTTATCCGATTTCACATAAATAATACAATACTAGTCACTATAATCACCATAATCCCTTTTGAAATCTCAGTTTCTTTGGGCCTCCCTTTTCTCTGTCTCTGTTGCTTACCTTCTCTCATTTCTTTCATATGGACATGATAAACAAATGCTTTGGAAAATGTTGACCAAATCTAAAGATGATTATTTTTGGAGGGTGAAAGTTTCAGTGAAATTTTGCTTTCTTCTTTGTACTTTACCATTTTTAATGTTATACAGTGAACAAGTGTCATTAAAAAAAAAAAAAAAAAAAAACAAGCCACAATTCTATTCTAATAGCCTGTTGTGGATGTGTTTGTGATTTTTTTTAGAGGAACGAAAACTCCTGAGCCCAGAGTGAGAATTTGAGGCAGAGAACAAAGGGGAAGAAAATGATAATAAAAGCATCACAATTTTTATTCAGTTTTCATAATTTTGCCTGTGGTATCAAATTCAATGAACCACCATTCAACTTCACCACATTTTTTTTTTTTTTTTTGCATTCTACCATTTTCTTTAGAAGATCTAGCCTCTGAGGAAGTAGATGCTCCTTTTCTTTTAATGGTGCCAGATCTCTGACTCTCAGAGTCTAATCCTCAAGGTTTTCTGAGCATGTCAAAGGAGGCTTCACCAATGCCCGCACGCATTTGCAGATTAACAGCTTCTGCCATTAGTGAATTGAAAATTCCTTCTCTCATCCCTCTTACAGTGGGAGTCTTTTTCTCTTAATAGTACGATGATTCCCATTTCTCCATTTTCCTTATTAATGCACACTATAAAGCAGTTCTATTTTTCTTAGCTGCTTTAGCCTTCTGTTGGGGTTTCCTGGGTCTTAAGTGGAATGGCTTATCTATGGGAACAAAGACTCTGCCTTCCTCAGTGGGAAAACAGAGCTTTACTGCAGGAACCAGATGCTGGGAGGCAGAGTACTTGTGCCCTCCCTGCTCTGTCCATGGTCGTACCATGCTCAGTAGGTCACAGAGGAAGTTCTAGAGTAACCACGTTGCCCCAGTGGTGATAGGAGACCAGGAGAGAGTGTGCTCCTTCTGACTCCAAAACAGCAGACTTCTGATCAGAATGTGACCCACAATTCCAGCCTGTACTACTAGGGATGCAGTTGACCTGGTAAGGCCAGACACATCACAGAATGCTTTTAGAACAGAGGACAACTACGCAATTCCTTTGGACTACTTGCTACCTGAATTCAGGTGGCTGTTAGTGGCACCAAGTAAGGAAAGAGTTTTTTCTTCCTAGTATTTTGCAAAGTCTGTGACTTCTCTGGTATTCTGTACTGAATGGCATCTATTAACTGCAGTAAAAACTCTTTTCATACTGATCGGCATCCCTATTTCTTATGACAAAATGTTTTCAAGCATTTTCTAAGTTATTATTTTTGGATATTACTCTTTGGATAAGATGTTTGACTCTTTAAAGTATTTCTCCATTGACTAAGAAAGGAGGCTAGACAGAAGATGCATTGGTTTTTTTACCATAAAAGCATTAAGTTCATAACTTGACAACAAAACTAAATTCTGAAGAAAATTACAATTACAGCAATGACAATACACCCATATGCATTCTGATCATATTTTAGAAGAGAATTGTTCCATATGACAAATCCAACCCTTCATTCCAAGAACCCAGCTCTCTGCTTGAAAAATATCAAAGCTTTCATTGAAGTTGCCATGGGGCAACTCAGAATCATTTGGAGAGATGGGGGCTGCTCTGCTGTATTTGACTTTCAAAACACTGTAAGTAGAAAGAGCTTGACACTCCACAAAGAACTCCAGAGTTTTGGCAATAAACACACATGGGAATCAGGGTTAGTGCGAGAGGTAGAAAAAGGAGACTAAAGATTACAAAATTCAGTCACATTTCAAAATTTTCTGCTACAATAATCCACTTTATGTAGAATTAATGTGGCTGATTGAACGTTTGTGCTGTAATTTACTTATAATTAACATTTTATGGTGAACAGATTTCACCGTCTCCTTCATGCTGTGAACTCTAAGCCATAGGTCAAAAATAGAGATGAAACAGATAAGCACACGATACTCTCGCTGAAATATTAATGAGATTTTAATTTACTGCTTTAAAATACATCTTTCATCAAAATCTATATATAAAGTAACTATTTTAATTTTTTAATCACATTATAAATATAATGAAGTCTTCTAACTGGTGAAAGACTTAAAAATCTGATATTCACAAACAATCCTAAATGCTAATCGCTTCTCTGACTTGCTCAGGTGCCAGAAAAATACTGGATCACAAAGAAGTAGCCGTTGAAGACAAGAAAGCCAAGAATCTCTTCTTAGCTAGTGTGTTTCAATTTCTTCCCAATGCTGAAAGCAGTTCCTACCTCAAACTAAGTCCTGGTGAAGCCCAGAAGTCAGGTGGCACTCCTTTTGCTACATTTATGTACCTTCAGGGATGTTTTGAGATTAGGCTTCAACTTCGAATGGGGTGAGGACTTGGGCAAGGAACTTCCATTCAATTCTGAAGTTACCACAAGCCCCCTCCCTTCCTACCCGTGGCTTTCTCTTCTACTAATGCACTGGACCCAGGCCCTGCTGATTCAATCTTTGAGAGTTGGCCTGACTTTGGTCCACTTTGCCGCATGTTTCCATCATATCCTGTCCTTTGGCTGGATTTAGCATGATTGTGTGTGTGTGTGTGTGTGTGTGTGTGTGTGTTTGTGTCTTTCCTGTCGATGTGTAAACTCTGAGAGCATAGTATCACATTTGTGTTATCACTGGCTAGTTGTAGTTGGTGGCATAGATGTTTGCCGATAGAATGATTGATTTGCTGGGTTGGCAGTCGGCCCTCTGAACTGAAATCCAGGGTGGATGGTTATTTCCATAAAGTCTTCCCCTGGTTGTTTGCCTCATTCCCCCAAAGAGAGGTGGAGTACATGGTTCCACCTACTTCAGACTGAGCCAGCGTGGGACTGCTGTGTCCAACTACACATAGTGGAAGTAACTCTGTGACAGTCTGGGCTCTGCTTTTGAGAGGACAGCAGGTCCCTCTACCCTTGACCTTTGTTCTGAAGGACGTTGGTTCCACTACACATTTTGAAGTCATTCAAGATAGTCGCCCAAAGAATCTGCTTCTGAAGGTAGAGGAACCCTAGCCACCCTCAGCAGTTCTAGCCATCTCAGTCCAGGTGCCAGACATGCACGTGAAGGACCTATCTTGGACATCCTGGACGGAACAGCCCAGATTCCATGTGGAAGTGTCTCTTGGCCAAATTGCCCCATGTGGATAACACTATCATCTGAGCCACTCAGAAGGGCCCTTGGCATTGCGGAGCAGGCATGAGGAATCCCCAACGTGCCCCATTCAGATACTTAACCCACAGACCCCATGAGCATCATGACATCATCATCATTTAACACCACTGTATTTTGGGGTGATTTGTAAGGCAACAATAGGAAACTGGAACATCCTAAGAGGCAGACTATGCCTTTGCTTTCATCTCAAGTACTAATTACTTTTTATTCTAGAAAGAAAATCTAGACAAAAATCATGTTCCCTCTGAAACTCTTTTATAGATGATATGAATTTGGTGGTTTCTTTCATCATCAACAGGCTTCATAAAACTACCAGGAATTCTGAACCTGCTGCCAATCCCCGGGGAATAAATATCTCATGAGGGTTTTCACTTAGGAAATGATATTTCTTTGAATTCCCTAACACAGTAATGGAACTATTAGATCTACAAACTTTAGCAGTGTCTCCAGAAATTTTACTCAGCCAGATTTCTCAGATGAATTGTTGACACTTGTCTCAATTCTCCTTCTATTTAGTCTTCATCCTATTCTGAGCCTTCACAATTATTTTCTAGTTAGAAGGCCATTTCCTACCCCTCCCCAAATGGTAAATGTAGCAAAGGAGGAGACTAAAATCACCAAAGAAAAGAACAATCTGGTTTGCGTACATTACATATTATCCTTTTGGTTAAAAATCTTTTAAAGTTTTATGCAAATATTCAAGAGTTTTCCATCATTTATGCAATGTTGGGAGAGCTAGGATATTAGAGCATTAGGCACTTAAAAAAAAAAAAAAAAGACTCCAGACAACTGGGCCTTGATTTATCTTTTCCAAGGTCAGATGGCAAGACTCAAGAACTTGCATGCTCAGGAAAAGGCAGTCTTTCCATGACTTACAAAAGGAAGTTGTCATTATAAACTGCAATATGACTGTTTTTTTAAATCATTTTAACCACCATGGCATTGTTTCATGTCTACCAGAGATGGGGTAAGCTCAGAAAATTAGACTGTGGCCCTCTGATAGGAACAAAGATCGAGGCAGGTCTGGTTTTTGTATCAGTCACTTGCATTTGGGACAAAGGTGAATGCATTTAGTCCATTCACTAATGGTACCTCTGATCTCAGAACTCTAAACCCTTCCCAGGAACTCTGCACTCATATTCAAAGCATTTGAGGAAAGAGGAAGATATCTTTGGAGAATGGAGATGATAATTCATCCAATTCATTAGCCGGTCATAGGAACAGGCGAATCAAGGGGTGGAAAACAAAGACCCCATAATAAAGGAACACATGGGGATGGTTCTGGGTTCTTGCCATTCTGCACGTGATTTTGTTGCCCATATCAACTCAAGAACATTCCATGGATGTAAAGGGGACACAAGGTGAGACCTGGGATGTCCACGACGAAGGTAGCAAAACCTCACGGTTCAATGGAGGCATTCACCCCTTTTACTTTCCAACAAGCTCCAACCCAGTCAAAGGACTTATTAGAATTTCAAACGAAAAGCTGAATACTTTGAGCATTGTAAATCAGCTACAAACAGCTTTTAAAACTGTGTCAGGAGAAAATTTACTTGTAATTTTCTTCCTTTGTATTTTTTAATATGGTTCCCGCCCCTCAAAGGGTTGTTGGTTAAGAAGCAGGTAGCAGTTTATTTTCATGGAGGGAACCGGTTTGATTTGGGGAGGATCTGGGAGTGGCCCAGTTGGTGAAATCCTTTAACCAGGGTTGGTGAGGGCTTTGAGCACTGTACCCACTTGTGGTATAAGCCCTACACCCAGGTGTTTCTTGACAAAACACATTGCATTGTTTATTTTTTGTTCTTCAGATTTCTTAGAACCAGAAGTAGAAATATCACTTACCTGGCAAAACTGCTTTTCAGACTCTTCCAGCCCTGGAAACCAGGCTTGCTGTCAAGCTCCTGGCAGGAACAGGGGGATGAGGGGCCTCCCTCTAACGGGGTCAGTGCCTGGCAGAGTTCTTCCCAAGAGTTAGTAGTCCTTTGCCTCCTTAGCTAGGATGTCCGCCATCTTCTATAGGGTCATTTTCCTGAGAACCCGACAGGGTCATGAGACGGGGATGTTTTATACATGTTTCTGATTTCACTTTTCAAGTCCCTGGAAAGGAAAGAAAAGAAAGAGCTTTCTCAATGTGTCAAATTCATGAAGTGGCTGGAGACTGAGATTAATCTGCTAATGGAAGAGATTCCCTCTTCCTTCCACTCTTCCTTCCTTTTCTTCTTTGTTTCTTCCTTCTTCCTTTCTTATCTTTTCCTGTAGCACAGGAAAGCCTGTGTGGCTGCACAACACCTTCCATACTACACAAAGTAAAAAAGATGAAGACAAACAAGGTGTCACAGGGGCTACATCAACAGGAAGCCATCCACAATAACCAGAGCTCTTTGGCCAATGCTGTTCTCTCCAGAGACGGCCAAGGTGCAGGAAAACATGTCCAGATGGACAAGACCACAGTCAGCTATGGTGGAAAATAGGTGACACTCAGAATCACAAGCTTCTATCTTTTCTGTTTCGGTTTTAGAGAGTAGCTGCCCCAATGTCAAAATGAAAATTACAACCTCAAAATTAATAAAGAGCTGCTCAGGTCTGGGGAATAGGATCCAGATGTCATTCTACCTTCTATCTAGATGGAGAGATTTAATCAAGCTGCATTTAGCTATTTATTTATTTAAAAAGAATTATGGAGCTCTGACGATTGAAAACCATATGCATCCACTTTAAGTACTGGTAATTCTCTGCCTTGCCTCCCTTTTGGATATTGTAATTGCATTCCAGACAAAATACTTGATTGGCCAGTGGGCAGACTGTCCCATAACTCATAACTCCCCTCAGCATGGTGCCAAGGAAGATCCTGGGCTCTAGGATATGAAGGACTTGAGGTAACATCCAGGTAAAAGAAAGGCCTCCAATTGCTTTAGGTTAGAAATGGTGAGGACGCCACAGGCACAGGGTGGCTAGAAGTTGTGTTTCTGAGAGGACTGGAGGACCCACGCTCTTCCTTTCCTTCACCCTCCTCTGCTAACCAGTGTCCCCTGTTTTCTTCCAGTTTTGGAGAACATTTATTGAGGAAACTGACAGTTTTCTCTCACAGGGTAGTATCTCCCTAGAAACCACTCTGGTGGGCCAAGAGTTATTGAAAGGGCACCACCCTGGGCAATACTGAGGTTCAGTCCTGCTTCCACGGACAGTCCCTGGCTTTGATTGTGTTATGTGAGGTGGGATGGCTGTGTATTACTAGAAGATGACCCTGGAGAACTTATAAAGCCCTCTGAACCCCACTCAGTTGACCACAGAGCAAGAGTGTCCACCTTGATACCTCAACAAGAGAATTCGAGGGAAGTCCTACCACACAGTGGAGCTCAGCATGGACACATGAGTCTTCTGACCCCTAGCTTTGAACTTCTCTGGCCCTCCTCCTTTCTATCTGACGCCCTTGGGCTTCCTGTTCATACTCCAGGTCACCTCTCACTGCTCCTTTACCTCAACTTCTAAAAAAAAAAATTTAAATGATATCTTTCCTTTTTAGAGAGTCTACAGAGTGGGAGAATATCTTTGCCACTCATACTTCAGATAGAGCACTAAATCCAGAATCTATAAAGAACTCAAAAAACTCTACACCAAGAATACAAATAACCCAATCAACAAATGGGCTAAGGATATATACAGACACTTCACAGAAGAAGATGTACAATCAACAAACATATGAAAAAATGTTCACCATCTTTAGTAATAAGAGAAATACAAATCAAAACTACACTGAGATTCCATCTCACCCCAATTAGAATGGCGATTATCAAGAATACAAGCAACAATAGGTGCTGGAGAGGATGTGGGGAAAAAGGTACACTCATACATTGCTGGTGGGGCTGCAAATTAGTACAGCCACTCTGGAAAGCAGTGTGGAGATTCCTTAGAAAACTTGGAATGGACCCACCATTCGACCCAGCTATCCCACTCCTCGGCCTATACCCAAAGGACTTAAAATCAGCATACTACAGAGATACAGCCACATCAATGTTCATAGCTGCTCAATTCACAATAGCCAGATTGTGGAACCAACCTAGATGTCCTTCAATTGATGAATGGATAAAGAAACTGTGGTGTATATATATATATATATATATATATATATATATATATATACAATGGAATACTACTCAGCTATAAAGAATAATAAAATTATGGCATTTGTAGGCAAATGGATGAAATTGGAGAATATCATGCTAAGTGAAATAAGCCAATCTCAAAAAACCAAAGGAAGAATGATCTCGCTGATAAGCGGATGATGACACATAATGGGGGGGTAGGAGGGGGGCAAGAATGGAGGAAGGAGGGACTGTGTAGAGGGAAAAGAAGGGTGGGAGGGGTGGCGGGGGAAGGAAAAAATAACAGAATGAATCAAACATCATTACCCTATGTAAATGTATGATTACGCAAATGGTATGCTGTTACTCCATGTACAAACAAAAACAACATGTATCCTATTTGTTTACAATAAAAATAAATTAAAATAAATAATAATAATAATATCTTTCCTTCTTGGTAAAAACACTTAAGATGACTTCACTGGCCTGTTCTACAAACTCTACTTTCGCCAGTTTTCAATAACGAAGGAAACAATATAACTGAAACATGTCCATGGGCTTCATATTTGTAGCAAGTGAAACCTGCCCACAACATGGAGACTAAATTATCTGCCTCTCTGATGTTCTTATAGACTTGGACACCAAACTAGCTTGCCTAACTACCCGAGCTGATCAAACTTGTCCCACTCCTTTGGCACTCTCTTCTCTTTCTCTCACACCTATTTGCCCTGTTGAAGGGGGGGAAAGATGACAGAATGGACACATATTTGAGACACACCAAGTAATTCCTATAAACAAGACTAACAAAAACACAAAAATTTACATCTTAAATATGGAAAAGTTCATGGAGTTGCTGGATGCATTGAGCTGCTATTTTTTTTTTCAAATTAAACTTTTCATTTTGAGATCGTTATTGATTCACCTGGATTTGAAGAAGTAATACAGACAGAACCCAGGTACACTTTACCTGATTTCCTCTAAAGATAACACTTCCAAAACTATAGGAATACTATAGTATTCCAACCAGGATTCTGGGGACATGGCTTCCTGGCTGCAGAGTAAGACCAATAATCCCCGCTGAGAAGCCAGCAGGCTTCTAGTCTAGTGGCAAAAGGGCAGAGCAGTGGCCTTAGCTGGCTGGAGCATGAGGGCCAAGAATGGACCTCTGCAAAGAGCGCAGCATGCCAGCCAGGGCCTAAGGCGTGGAGGACCTGAGGCACAGAGGACCCCAGCACAGTGAGCCAGCGCCCAGGCAAACCAGGGTGTGCAGACTCATTGTGACAAGGTGGCCATGCCCAGGCCTGGTGCCAATGCCTGCTCCACATAGCACTGCAGCTCAGGACCTCCTGAGCATCCACCATCCCCCCGCCTCAACCTCTTGCTTCCCAACCAGCGAGGGAAAATGGAAGGGAGTCAGACCCAGATGGAATTGCAGGATGAACCAATAGCATTGGTACTTTTCTAAACGCTGATCAGTATAGATTTGGACCAATAGCATTGACCCTCGCGCTATGTAAACTCCTGGACTAGCACACTCAGGTGGCGGCCCTTCTTGGGTCTGCTCTCACCCTACAGGGGTTCTGCTTCTATTCACACTTGCATAAATCCTATGCTTACACCCACTCATCCTCATCTATGAGTTTCATTTTTTTTTTTTTTTTTAATTCAGGTAACAGGAACCCAGAGGGAAGAAATTGTCAATGAGCTGCTGGAGTCTGCTGCAAAACCAGAGAGCATAAGCTAGCATTAGAGCAGCAACACGTTTCTCAGACCCCACCTGCCAGCAGAAGAGGAGGAGAAACTCTGGTGTCGCTGGCATCCATCGGTGTCATCAGGAGGCCAACCCACTCTATAATCATCACCATGTCTCTGATGACTTTTTTTTAGCCATTCCTCTCCTCCATTTCTACTCTGTCCTCCTTTATCCTTGGCCACTACTAATCTGTTCTTCCTATATGTAATTTTGTTAATTCATGAATGTCAGGTAACTAGAATCACAGAGCTTGTAACCTTTGGGGACTGACTTTTTCACAGCATAATTCCCTGGTGATTCATCCAAGTTGTTGCATGTATCAACAGTTGGTTCTTTTTTATTGGTGAGTAGTGTTCCATGTGACGGATGTCCTCATCCATTGGAGGACATTTTGATCGTAACAGCTCTTGGCTTAGCAAATACAGCTGTTCTAAGTATTCATGTAGAGGTTTTTGTGTGAATGTCAGTTTTAATTTCTTTGGTATAATCATTCAGGAGTGCAACTGTTGGGTTCTGTATTGATAATTCCTGACTTATGGTGGTTCAACTTGTGATATTTTTCAAATTTAAAATGGCGCAAAAACAAAGCAATACATGTTCGGTAGAAAGTATATTTTGAAATTTGACCTTTTCTTGGGCTAGTGATGTGGTACTATATCCTCCTGTGATGCTGGGAAGTGGCAATGAGACACAGCTGCTAGTCAGCCATAAGTCACAAGAGTGAACAACTGATTGTCTATTGTGGTGCTAGGCTATGATGTTCTGAAGATTAAGCGTATTAGATTCATTTTCAACTTAGAATGGGTTTGCTCGGATCTAATCCAAGTGTAAGTTGAGGATCATCTGTAATTGCATTTTTTTTTCTTTTTTAAAACTCCTGAACTACTTTGTAAAGTAGCTGCATCATTTTACATTCCCACCAGCAATATATGAATAATTTATTTTCTCTATATTCTTGCTAGCATTAGGAGTTATTGCTATTTTTTAATTTTCCCCATTCTAATTGGTTTGCATTGATAGTTCATTATGGATTCAATTTATATTTACCAAATAGCTAATATGTAGAACAGCTTTCCTTGTGCTTATCTGACATTTGTATATGGTCTTTGGTGAAATGTCTCTTTGTGCCATTTGCCCTTTTTCTACTTGAATTTGTCTTTGTATTATTGAGCTGTAAGAGTTCTTTATGTAGTCTAGATACTAGTCCTTTGCTGGATATATGGTTTGCAAATTTTTGCTTCGAGTCTGGAGCTTGGCCTTTTGTCTTCCTATTAAGGCTTATTTTGGAGAGAAGTTTTTAATTGTGCTGAAGTCTGATTTATCAAGTTTTCTTTTTATGGATCATGCTTTGAGTGTTTGTCAAAGAAACCCTGGCCTAGCCCTGGATCCTGAAAATTTCCTCTTACATTTTTCCTAAGTTTTATAGTTCTGGGTTTTGCATTATTCACTTGGAGTTCATTCTTGTACACAGTGTAAACTTAGGTCAAGTTCCATTTTTGTTTGCCCGTGGCTGCCCGATTGTACCAGCAACATTTGCTGAAGGGCTCTCTTTCCTCTATTGAATTGCTTTTATACCTTTGTCAAAAATCATTTGGAAATATTTATGTGAGTCTATTTCTGGGCTCTCTATTCTTCTTCATTGATCTGTGTGACAATACCACACAGTGTTGATTACCCTGGCTGTATAAGAAGTCTTCAGATCAGGTAGATTGATTTCCTCCCACTCTGTTCTTCTTTTTCAAAATTGTAGTTATTCTAGTTCCTTTGTCTTTCCATGTAAGTTTTTGAATAATTTTGCCTACATTTACAAAAAAAATCTTGCTGGTATTTTGATAGGAATTATGTGAAGCTTCTGTAGCAATATGAGGAGAATTGACATCTTTCCTATGTCGTGTCTTCCAATTCATCCGTGAAATATGTCTCTGCATTTATTTAGATCTTAGACTCCTTTCCTCGACATCTAGAAGTTTTCAGTATACAAGTCCTGTATGCATGTTGGAAGATTTATACCCAAGCATTTTTTTTAAAGATATTACAAATTGCCTTGCACTTTAAATTTCAATTTTCATGTGTTCCTTGCCAGCACATAGAAACACGATTGATTTTCGTATGTTTATCGTGTGTTCTGTGACTTTGCTGAACTCATTTATCCATTCCAGAAGGTTTTATTACTATTATTTCTGTAGGATGCCGGGGATTTTCCATGTTGACAACTGTGTGTTCTGCAAATAAGGATAAGCTTATTTCCTCCTTTCAATGTATGATTATCTTTTGTCCTAATGGCACTGACCAGAACTTCCAGCTCTACGTGGAATCAATGGTAGAAGTGGACACCCCTGCTTCGTTCCTGATCTTTAAGGGAAAACCCTCAGTCTTTTGCCACGAAGTATGTTTGCTAACAGTTTCTGTGGATGCGCTTTACAAAGCTGAGGAAGTTCCTCTTTATTTATATTTTCCTGAGAGTTTTTATCGTGAATGGGCACTGAATTTTGTCAAAAGATTTTTCTGCATTCATGGATATGACCATGCAATTCTTCTTTTTTTAGCCTGTTCACATGGTGGATTATACTGATCGATTTTAAAATATTTAACCAGCCTTGAAACCTTGGTGTAAGCTCTGCTTGGCCATGTTCTATACTTCTTTTTTGTGTACGATGAATTCTATTTGCTAACATTTTGTTACGAACTTCTGCATCCATGTTCATCAAGTATGGGTGTGTAATTTTCCTTCTCTCATTCCATGTTAGCCTGGTTTTGATATCAGGATATTAATTTCACAAAATGAATTAGGAAATGCTTCCTTTCTGTATAAATCTGAAATTGTGTAGATCTGGTGTTAATTCTTCAGACATGTGTTAGGACTCTCCAGTAAGATCCTTGGGTCACTGTGATTCTCCAGCACCCCTTCCAGATCTTGCTTTCCCAGCTCCTCCCACAGCTGGGCCAAGTTTGATCCCCATAATAGAGTCTTAATTCCAGAAAACAGTGACCCATGTATCCGTGGTGGCTATATCCCAAGACCCCCAGGAGAAGCCTAAAACCTCATGCAGCACTGAATTCTGTGCATATGCTTTGTTTTCTCTACATAGACACGTGTGATAAAGTTTAATTTATAAATTAGGCCACAATAACTGATAACAAAATGAAATAATAGTAATGATATACTGTGCTCATAGCCTCTGCCTGTTTCTATTCTGATACCTTAAATGATTTGCCATCAAACTGGTTGGAATAATAGTTAACATTTGCTGAATACCTAAACCACACCAAGCACTTTTCATTTGTCAGTTTATGTAAACAATCCCAAGAAGATTACAAGATCACCCAATTTTACAGGAAAGGAAACTGAAGCACAGAGAAGTTAAGCAAGCTGGGAAGAGTCACACAGCACAGATCAGAAGCAAGAAAGAACCCAAACTGAGCCACACTGCTTGAACTCTCCTGAAGGGCTTTCTCATGCCATCAAATTTCACTTTCTGAAGAACAGAGTGCGTGGTGCTGATGAAAGAAAACACACAGTCTCTCATCATTTCCGGCACGTTGTGTGCTTTTCCTTTTGTTTGTTTTCTCTTTACACCTACCTGCTTTTGCCTCTTTTCCATTTTTCTTCTCCTCTCTGCCTGTCGAGGATTTTCTCTCTGGACTCTTCCCATCATCTCAAACCCCCTCCAGACCTCGCTGTTCATGACCAGTGTGTCTCCTAGACCCGGCCCCCACGTGAGTAGAGCACAGGAGCAAGGGAAGCCCCATTGGGGGACTTCGCATCTGCTGAACGGAAGTGGTGTCCGTCACTAAAAGCAAGCGCCAAGCGCCACGCACCTGCTGGAACCTGGAGGAAATGGCGCTTGGTCAGCTCTGTCACCTTTCTTGTTCCGGCTTGCTTTCTTCTTGTCCTTGTTCTTCTTCTTCCTTCTCTCCTTTTTTTTTTTTTTTTTTTTTTTTTTTTTTTTTGGCTCACTTTGGGGTCAGTTCATTCATTTATGCATTAAAATCTCTCTCATGCCTTAAGGAACAGTATTACTGCTTTAAGACACTGTGGATGTCAAAGCGAACATTTAGAGGGCTGCAGACCCCATCCATCCCATGCGGAGTGCATGCATGTGATTTTTTTCCCCTAAGTGCCTTTGCTTAGTAAAAGCCACCAAATATCACTAAGAATTATTACTAATTTTTTAAACAGTCCTGAAGAATTAAAGAGGTGAGTGAGGAGAGAAAAAGAGGCTGAATAAGAGGTAAAGAGAGAGAAACAGAGAGAGAGAGAGGGAGAGAGAGAGAGAGAGAGAGAGAGGGAGAGAGAGAGAGAGAGAGAGAGAGAGAGAGAGAGAGGTTAAGCTCAAAGGCAGAGAGAGCGAAATGGACCAGATTATACAAAATTAAAAAGCAAACACGGACAGACAATTTGTGCCGAGTGATTGCAAGCAATTACAGTCCGGCTTTTCTGGAGGGAAGATGGGGGGAGGGGGTTATTTCAGCTTAAAAGGAGACTTTATTCATTCCTGATCAGCTTCTCCTACTATTCTCTCTTTTATTCTTGGATATCAATTTAAAAAAAAAAAAAAAAAGTCAGCTTTCAGATGTTACATGCTCACCCCTACCAATCCACCCCTGGGCAGACAGTGAGAATTTAAGCTTCCAATCGGTTCTTTCTATAGCCCTGAAAACCAATTTGTTCATAAAGAATAAAATAAGGAGGGGGAGGGGGCAAACACAAGAGCATGTGTTTCTTTTAGAGGAGAGCTTCAATTTTACTATAATTGTCTAAAGACGGAGCTGCTTTGATCTGAAGAATTATTATTGTGCCTCAAATGCCGGCTGCTAATGTCACAGCTGTGCTGGGGCTCGGTCACGCCAAGGGGCTTGGGGTTCAACTTAGTCCCAGACCTGCCTCTGGTCTCCTCTCTGCTTCTCTTTCCTTTGTCCAAATGGAAAAGTTCATTTTCCTGGTCCATCCCTGACCCCTGAAGGCCACTGCTCAAAAGATTTTGTTCTGGGCTCCTTGCAAGGCGGGGACGCGTGGAGGGGACACATTTGGGCCATGGTGGCTCTCTGCTGTCGGCAGCTCCCCAGCTCCGGCCAGAGCAGGACAGAAATGCTGCTGGTACTTGGGAGGAGCACAGAACCAGCCCCTGGGTGTGTGTGACCTCCATGCACTGAGGTGACTCTATCCTAAGCCGCGGTGAAGCTCAGGAGCTGAATTAAACAATTTGCTTTCAGAGGGAAAATGGCTAAAATCTGCATCTAGGGCCGCGCTCTTGGGGGCCTGTGTTCTCCCTCCTGTGGCTGAAGGATGGCGCCCTCCCTGCCAGCCTCTTCCCCTGCACCCAGCCCCAGGCTGCCTGTGCCCCTGGCTCCCACCTGGGAAGCCACCTGGCTTCTCCTCCAGGTTGAGCCCCAAAAGCCTCCTTGCCAGCTGCCTCTGCTTCCCCATTGCCAAGGCAGCATCCACGCCTGCGGGCTTGGCACGCGCAGCTCTGCAGATGCACTGCCCACACTCACGGCCACCCTGCCCAGTCCTGCCCACCCCTCCCCGTGCACAACTCATGCTGTTCCAGAAGCTGCCAATGTGGTCTCACCTCTGGGCTTGGCTCTTGCCCCTCCGCTCCCTGGAGAGCAACTTCCCTCTTTTCCTCCCTTCCCCAGGTTCTTCTCTCCCTGCCTGGCTCTGCTTCCAGGCAAAGGACAGAGGAGATGGTAAGAGAGTTACTCCAAATGGACTGTGACACAGTGTCAGGGGCAGAGACCTGCACAGTGCCATTGTAGTCTGGGAATTCATGGGGATGAGGAGAGGGACAGACTGAGAGGGACAGGTGCCACTCCCGCCCCTCTCCCCAGCCCCTAAGTCAGTGTTTCTCAGACTAGATGAATGCACAGGACCCTTTGAAAGAAAGGGTGGTAAAACACGAGATGCCTGTCACTCTTGAGGCCCGAAGATTGCACTGTGAAAAACACTGTCAAGAGAAACTAACAAACCCAGCAACGTGACAACGTTAACTTGATTACAGCTCCACAGAGCTCTAGACCCACGTTCCCCACAAAACTCATGCTTTCAACCTCAAGCAGCCCTGATTCAAAAAAATCTCCCCCCAAAGAGCTTCATTAGCTGTGCAAGCTCGACCCAGTTACTAAACAACTCTGTGCCTGTTTCCCCATCCATGAAATGAAGAAAAATAAAAGTTCTTGCCTTGAAAGGTCATTGGGGGGCCAAAATGAGGGAATGCATGTGCCAAGTACCTAAAAGGTGCCAGGCACATGCTCCGTTCTCCATCAGCAACAACTTTTATCGAACTACCTCCTATCGGTACCTGTCTTACTGCTGGAACACCAGGGACTTAATCTGAATAGTGACCCCATTCCCTCTTCAGCTGTAGGAGGTCTGGTATCACAGGGCTTCCAGAGAGTGGTGGGGAGCATGCTCAGGAGACGGGGCTCTGGCCAGGCCTGGGTTGCAACCCCAGGGAAAGGGCTCAGAGCAAAGCCTGGGCATTGAGCAAGGGGAGGTGAAGTGGTTTCCCAGGTGACGTGGGCAGGACCTGACAGGCACAGAAGCCCTGACCAGATGCCTCAAGGATGGGGGAAAGGGAGGCAGGCTTCCCTGTGGAGCTTTATGGGGGAAGAGTGACTGCAGAGAAGGACAGAGGTGTCTTTCGCTCTAAAGAGTCTGGCCAAAGGGGACTGAATGACCTTTGTCCCTTGTGAAGAGGTCACGGGAGTGCATGGGCTTCATCAGGAGCTGGGCGAGGAGGGGGAGAAGGAAGGAGCCTTAGAGCAACGGGACAGGAGAGACTGAAGCGGTGAGGTTTCTCCAGGACACCAGCCCGCCCGCCCGCCTGCCTGTCTTCGGTGGCTCCTTCCATGAAGCGCCCAGTAACGTGGGTTAGTGAGAAGCCCCGCCTAGTAGGACTCTAGACCATGATTCTTGACCCTCGAGCTCCTGCTCTCCTTCTCTGCAGGGAAAAGGGTTTGAACAGACACCAAAAGAATTTATAAAAAAGAATAAAATTTAAGTAACAAGGAAATATTTAGGGGAAAGTGTATTGATGGGCACAATTTACTTTGAAATACCATTAGAAAACTAAAAGCGGGGTTTAGGGGTAAACAGAAGAGGAGGTGAATGGGGTGTGATGGTCCCGTTGCGCTCCCTTCTTAACAGCTGGATGTGGGTGGTGAGCCTATGGGTATGCGCTGCACTGCGCTTCTTCAACTTTTCTGTGCATATGAAAAGTTTCATGATAAAAAACAGGGAAAACAATTAGGTAGCTGGATCCAAGATAATCAACCCATGTCCTACGGCCCCCAAGACAAGTTGTCCCCAAAGAACAGGTGGCAGATGGGGGAGGAGTGCTCTCCTGTCCTCCTCCCCTCCCTTTCTGCTCCTTAGTGCTGTCCCCATGACTTTCTGGGGCTGGACAACCTGCTAGGAAAATTCCTTATAAAGAGTCAAGCTATGAACCTGTCCTGTGGAATCTGGATTTTCATCTGCTCTTTCCAAAAGACTGGTGTAGGTCTTGCACATCCAAAGAAATGAACCTACAAGAGCAGAATACTGGGAAGAAACTTGAGGGGGTGGGTCGTCAGAATTAGGCTCAGTTGCGAGGGTCAGTCAGGCCCACACAACCGGGACTTCAACTAGGCGGAAGCTCATTCAAGTAAGGAGGACAGGAGCTCTAGGCTCCAAACGAGTATGAAAGAAGGGAGAAAGTACTTAAAGGGCAGCTTCTCTCGAAGGTGGAGAGAATGTCTGGCCTTATCAACTGCCTCCCAGGAATGGTCTCCATTTTGGTCTGAGCACGTAGTGAGGAGGGGAAGGAAATGAGAAGTTATGTGGAGGTGCCTTCGGGTGTAATCAGCACCATCGGAGACAAGACGTGGGCTTCTCTAGGATCAAAGTTCTGGTGAGGTCCTTATCATTAGAGGTCACCGTTCAGGTGCGTGAGGACACAGAGCCAGGCTCCCGCCATCCAGCCCCTCTGCCTCAATCGGAAGGGCAGACGGTGCCTGAGAGCCCTGGAGTCCAGGCAGGTGTCTTGCCCGGAGGATACAGCTGAGAGTGGACTGCAGTGAGGCACCAGGGGAACCCTGGGCCAAGAGGGGCTGACCAAGGATCCTGGAGTGGTTAAGGACCCTCTGAGGAAGGTGGGCAAGGGTGTAGAGGGCAGGGGGCAGATGACCAAAGGCAGGAGTCCAGCTTGGGGCAGAACACCCGGATACACGCTGCAGGCTCAGGCCTATCCAAGGTTAGAAGATGAGTTCTCAGAATTCTCAAAGGATTTTAAATTAATCCAGTGTCACTGTCTTCTTGAGCAGAGATTCTTAAAGTTGACTGTGCATTAAAATTCCCTGGTGCTGATCACAACATGCCGTAGACCCCAGTTTCAACCTCCAAGACCTAACAGAACTGGCTCTCAAGATGCAGCCAAGTTGGACAGTCACTATTGTAGAGCCATGGTATCCATCACCTTGCGAGAAGGTTCTTTTCAGGAGGTCGAGGAGGGGCCCTAGGACTCCTCATTTGAATACATGCCCCAGTGACGCCGTCTTTGGAGCAGACTCCAAGCGGCAAGTTTGATTTGCATTTCTCCTCCTGATAACGTGCATTTCCGCTAGAGTCCTGGGGGCTTCCATACACTGTCCACTTCCGCAGAGCTGTTTAGTCCCTGTAACACGACTGATAGGTTTGGGTATGAGGTGTGCCCCCCACACACCTCATGCAGGATGCAGAAATATCCAGAGGTGAAATGATTCGATTTTTGAGACCCATAACCTAATCAGTTCATCCTACTTTGAATGACTGACTGGGTGGTAATTGGAGGCAGGTGGGGTGAGGCTGGAGGAGGTGGGTCTCTGGGGGTGTACCCTAGACCCCTTTCTCTTTCATTCCCTGCTTTCTGCCCTGAGCTGAGCAGTTTCCCTTTTCTGTGCCCTGGCCTCACTTTGGCCTCGGAGCAATGGAGTTGGCCATAGACTGACACCTCTGAAACCATGAGCCCAGAATAAACTCTTCCTCCTCTAAGTCGTCCTTGTCAGGTATTTGGGTCCCAGCGACACCCTCCCTGAAGGGACTCCAGGCGGGCTTCCTGCGGGTTGGTTTGCATCTGCTCAGGTTTAATGTGTGGTCCACTCAGTGGATGATCTAGAACGGTCCACACTGAGCAAAGCCAAGAGCATATTGCTGGTGTTCCATACAACTCTTATCAATCATGATAATTAGTGTTTGGTGCTAATGAATAACCAGCCACTAATAGTAATAACGACATCCAGGAAACAGTGATAGTCCTCCGTGGCACAATCTTCTCTGCTCCCCCGCCCCCACCCCCGCTCCAAATTACAGTTCTAAATGAGCTTCCTGCATCCTGTTGTGACAGGTACAGCCTCACATGCATTTGCTAAATAAGACAGCTCTATGGAGCGAAATTCCACTTCCAACAGATATATTTTCAGGGTGGCACTCAGGAAATTAAATGTGAAAGTATCATTAACATGGAAGTTGTGAGTTTAATTCCCTACACGGGGTGCTGACAAACTGAGATTGTTTATCTATTTCTCATCATGGTGACGTTTCCTGTGGGATCTGGCGACTTTCTTAGAATTCAGAGTCTGTTGCCTCCTTCTTTGGATGGACATGTTACTCTTGGTTTCTAGTCTCAAAGTCCTAATTTCCTCCGAAGCCAAAGAAACTAGTGTGAGTATATGACTAAGAACAACAGGACTCGATAGCGTGGTCTGTGACCGCTGAGGATGGAACTCAGGGCTGATTCGGGATGTGAATATATATATATTTTTTTAATGGTAGTTTCCTTAAAAATTTTTCCTTAGAGGAAGTAATGTAACACTTAAGGTCTAATGACACCTATTAAGGAATTCATTAAAGGAAAGCTGGTAACAAGATATGTTGTCATAGTCAACAATTAATGGCGATTGCTCTTTGGAAGTGTTACAGTGTGGCTTTTGCTTTTGGAGCTATTTTCACAAAATGGTGAGGAACAGGGATGCGCCTCTCTGGGGGCCAGTTTTGACCACTGAGGTCCTTGCACTCTGCAGTGATGGGCTGAGGGTGGATATTCACATCCTGCATCTGTTAGTGTGGGCAGGAGAGACCTCTGCTCTGTGGATCTGTTCTTTCTAAACCTCTTTTGTCCTCAGGTCTACCCCTTTCTAGAGGTCCATCTGACTTGAGTGATGGTAGGCAAATGAGAGTTCAGGGGACCCTTTATGGGTCATAATACCCTTGGGGACTAACTCTAGGGGAAAAGATTTTATGAGGGATCTCCCTGGTAGGACTTAGAAGGGAGACTGCAGTATCTCTGTTCCATCCCTGGAGAAGGGGAAGATGGCATTGCCTGTATGTTTGGGGTAAGTCTTAGCCTGGAAAATACTGAAGTATTCAGGCATCTGAGACAATCTAACAACTTCAACTCATGAACTAGTCTGCTCCATGGTGATAGGCCACCCACCACCGTCTGCTTCTGACAATGTGGTGCTCAGTTGGTTCAGGGTGCTAAGCACTGGAGAACAACCTCTTGCTTCTCTACTTCAGGTACTCATTTCTGAGACTGGCTCAGATGTTACCTCTGTAGAGTATGATTCCTCCTGACAGTCTTCTGATTTTAACTTAGAGACCAACTCAATGTTGGAGCCAAAATAGACTTAAACCAACTTCTAGCCCAATTTCCTTATTTTACAGAAAGGAAAACATCCAGAGATTACCGGAGGTCCCGTAGCCAACTAGAATACAAGTCCAGGTTTTCTGGTTCTTATTTCAGGAATCACTTTTTCAGATCTCTCTCTTTAAAATGGCACATCTAAAGATGCAGATACAGCTCTTGGGTTATTTTCCCTCTAGTGGCACAATATGAAGGAGTACTTAGATGGTTTGGTAGAATTAGAACCCAGTCCTTGTGGCCTGTTGCCCAATGGTGGATTTTAATGGAACCACAAAGTTTGACCACCATGATAAGGCATATTTTCTACTTGGACCAGTGACAGAATCAGTCTATTGAGTGTGGACCCCAAATTTCTCCTAACTTCAACATTCTCATAACTGCCCTCTAGACCTGCTCTCCACCCTCCATCTTTCCCTACTCTATTCTGCATCCTAGAAGACTGACTCTACAGAATGGATCACCAGGATCCACTTGTCCCATTGGGGTTTGACCAATGGGAAGAAGGCCCAGAAGGAGGCTGGAGGTCAGGGGACTGGCTGCTCTGGCCCTTTTCCTGCCTCCTCACGGTGTTGGCAGTGTCTGCCTCCTTCCACCTATGTCTATAAGTCCTGAGAGACCACTCTCTCCCTCAACCGTGGGTCTCACCAGGTACCAGAAAAATCTGAAGTGCTTCAACCTCACTTGTCAGTTCCCTTCACCTTTTCACCTGTGCAAATGGTCCCATTGTTAACCTTTCTTCACTGAATGAACACACTGAGTGTGCTGGGTTTCCTCTGCCAGGACCCTGCTGAGAATAGGAGCCAGATAACCATAATCTACACCAGCTGCCTGGTGGACCACGTCACTTCCATTTGAATTGGGACCAGGTGAAAATATGGTAGGAGATACGTGGCAGCCAGCAGCAGTTGCCAAGATCTTCTGGACACACGAGAGTCTCCTGGCTTACTTTAGCCCTCTCATTCAGATTAAGCGAGTCCCCAGTAAAACTACATGGTTCCAGTTCCAGTATCACCCATTGATTTATTCTGTAGAATCAGGCAGGTCTCTGCTTCCACCTCTCAAAATTGGCCATACGATTCTGTTCTCTTGCACACCTGCTAAAAATAAAGTGTTGCTACCTGCCATATCCAAACTCTACCATTTCATGGTAAATACTAAAACAAACACCAGTTGAACTGGTTTCCCCATCTGTTTCTTTAACAAATGGAGCTTAAGCCCATAGGGAAACTGTGTGGGTCAGGAAAATATCAAATGAACACTTCTGAATCAAAACAAATGTTTCTGAAGATCTCAAGATATTCCAAACATTGCACTCCCCTGGCCAGGCTTCCTCCCCTCCGATGCCTGCAGAAGATCCTGATGACAGCATTATTTGCCTGAATTGGATTTGTTTCTGTGCCCAGAAACAACCCAAGGAACCTGGAATAGGAAACGGCTACCGGGTCCTTACACGTCTCTCCAGGACATTGGCTGAGACCAGACAAAAAGGAAACAGGAGTTGGGAACCACGTGGAGGGAGCAAAGGGAATCATTCTTGGGGATCTGCTTTGTTGTTCTTCTTTTACTGTTAAAAAATACCCAGGGCAAAGGGCAGTGGCTTGCATTCTGACATAAACCCCTCCAGGTAGAGCAGGAAGAGAGGGACGAACTCCTTCCCAGGACCCTGATCTGCCTCCATCCCAGTGGGCAGCTTCCTCACCCACCCTGGAACTGACTATGTACACCTCAGGTTTTGCTCTATTCTATTTTGCACATCACTGGGGCCTAGCAAAGTGCCTGGCATGTAGTAGACACTCAGCAAACACTTCTTGGTTGACTGAGTGAGTGAATTTGTGAATCTGTGCGTGAATCAGAAATGAATTAGTGAATGGAAGAATCAAAATGGAGAGCACCGTCTCTTAAGTTTATAAATCCTTTCTCTCAGAATGGGGGCCTATGTGGAAAATTCTCACCACAGGAACAATCTATATGATGAGGTCACTGGTCTGTTCTCAGGCATTCACTGACTGATTCTTCAGGCTCCCCATCCTGTCTGTCTGTCTGTCTCTCTCTGTGCACCTCCCCTGCTTTCTGCTCCTTCAGGCTATTTTCTATCTCCTATTGCTATTGCCTCAGTTTTGTTGTTGCGGAGGACATAGTGTTTAATAATCAAAGAGTAAAATTTTTGAGCATTAACAGGGAGTGCTGGTCATAATAAAATTTATGTAATTCAAAACATTAATTTATTCACTAATACATTAACTTTACCATATTGGCAAACTTGCAATTTTATTTAAAACTTACTTTCCAGAAATAAAATTCTACTAAATGAACACATATCTATATCCATTAAAGCAAAAAATATAAAAACATTTTATTATGTTAAATCTCTTATCTGAATATGAAACAATACCATTAGCAGAATAATGGTGACTTTTATATATTCATCTATTTTAATTTTTTTCAGCCATATCTATTTCTAATAGTACTATGCAATGGTATTTTCCTAAAGAATGTATTTTTGACAGGGATTTATTTTTTAATCCTTTTGTTTGATAAAATGGCATGCACTCTTCTTTGAAGTTGAATTTTAAAGGTTTTTGAAGTTTTACATACAGGAAAGTATCAAAGTTGTGTTTTATTAATAAAACATTAGCATTCTCAATGAAATCTTACTATAGATCTTAATTTTAATTGAGAAAATACTTTCTCTAAAGTTATTAGGGATGTCTTATAAATTCGAAGCAAATTCTACTGGAATATATTCCAATTCTCTTTTCACATTAAAATATGTAAATACTTTAGCTCAAATATTTTCTCAAATATCATCTTTTTACCTCCTGAATGCTTATCTTGGGCAATATGTTTTCAGGGGAAAATTCTTCAAGTGACTTGTCTCTACAATTCCAAATCCTACATCCTTCATTTTCATTCCAACCAGCAAGAATGTAACTTTATCCGAATAAAAATGAAAATACCAATCAAAATATCCCAGTGGTCAAGATATTCCAAAAGCAATTGTAATTTTGAAGATTAAATTTTGCTGAATTTCTGAGCTCTCAACCTTTATTTTTTGGTTTGTTTTTGTTTGTGTTGTAGGAATAAATTTCATTGTTTTTTGGTTTGCCAGTTTTATTTTCAATAATTGCAGTTGGTTCAACACTTTAAAGTTTTTGTTACACTCTTCTTTGGAGATTTTGATTAAAGATATTCAAATGATGTAGAATAAAATACAACCAAAATGTCAAATCTGTTTACAAAAGAAGTTCAATGCCACTGTGAGACATGTAGGATGATTTAAAAAGTAATTCTTCAAAGGTGCAAAATCTTTTAAGACCCCACTGATGGTAAATGGAAGAGAACAGAGTACAGAATGTCATGATTTTATATATATATATATATATATATATATATATATATATATATGTATTCAACATCGACTTGATTGCAAAAATTTTGTGGTTTGATTATTCTAACAGGATATATAAAAATATTTGTAAATTTAAACCATTTTTGAGGGGAGGGTACCGGGGATTGAACTCAGGGGTACTCAACCACTGAGCCACAACCCCAGCTCTATTTTGTATTTTTTTTTTTTTTTTTTTAAGAGACAGGGTTTCCCTGAACTGCTTAACACCTCCCTTTTGCTGAGGCTGACTTTGAATTCAAGATCCTCCTGTCTCAACCTCCAGAGTCACTGGATTTCAGGCATGCGCCACGGTTGCAGTTTGTGTTTTAATTGATCTAACACTGCTGTTTAGTGGGAGGAATTTAGAAATTATGTGAACTCCAAAACAAGCCCCACACTTATTTCTGCCCCTATACATTTCTCAATTTTGTAATGATACTGTTTTTAGCACAGAGCCAAGCAATGTGCATTATCAACACAATCACTAATAATTTTATCTTCAGTGTTAAGCTAAAACATGCATTTAAAAATGAATCTTACATTAGTAAAACAATAAGGTCAGTCGTTTCAATATTGGAAGGAACTTTTGAAAACTATTTCAATTTCTTGAATTGGAAGTAAAAAAATAAACCAGTTGTTTGAATTAGCTGGCATTCTTTCTGAAACCTGTTGTAGCAGCAACAGAATAACTATTCTTTTTTTTTTTTTTTTTTTTTTTTTGGCGGTGCTGGGGATTGAACCCAGGGCCTTGTGCTTGCAATGCAAGCACTCTACCGACTAGCTATCCCCCAGCCCAGAATAACTATTCTTTGAACTGTTTGCAGTTTTTCTCCTGATAAAAGTACCAACATGTGAACTATAAATGTCTTGCTTGTGCATAAAACAACATGGAATTTAGGAAAAAAATGAATGAAATTCAGAAAAAAAATTCTGAGTCATTCAATACAACTGAAAAATCACTTTTTAGAGGGATCTGTAAACCTGGTATCTGCAGGATTTCTATGAATTCATCTATGGGAGAGTCTTCTTAACATAATTACTGCTTTTTTTTTTTTTTTTTTTTTCTTTTACATTTTTTTTCTTCTGGGGCTGGGGATTGAACTCAGGGCCTTGTTCATGCTAAGCACACACTCTACCACTGAGCTACGCTCCGCCCCGGCATTTGAGAGTAGATGCTGATGTTTGTTAGCAAATTTTGTCTTTTATTTCTTTAGGCAATCCTTTGCCCCAGTGGGTAGGTAGCACTGATAAACATCTTGAGTTCCATGTTCGTTGACTTAAGTCAGGGAAATTCAGTAATTATTCCTTAAATGTGAGTTTCTGGTTTTGGGATTTCATTATTGCCCAAAGGTTTTATTTTGAAATAAAAATGTTAGCAGAGAGTAAAATAAATCATTGTGGATTTGAATTGTATAATAAGCGACAAAGCTGGTATCACCAGGGCATTTAGACCAGTCTGCATTTGATGGCAGGGCAGCCCAGCCTGTGGGGCAGCTGCAGTCCTGTATGACCCACATTCCCCCATCACGTACCCTAGATGTTCCACAGTTCCCTTGGGCCCTGCCTGTGGGCATCTTCATGGCATGTTGTGCCCCATGGGCCCCAGTACTGGCCACTGCATAGATAGGAGGGGCAGCGGCCACAGCTCCCTGTCACCTGAGAATTTTACTCATCCTATGCTTCACCAGCAAGCACCTGCATTCTGCCCTTGACAAGGTCAAGGATGTCAGTTTCCTTGCCTGTAGACCGGTGTGGCACGGGGGAGAGGTGCCATCTTGGTAGACTTCACCATCAGTTAAAAGGAGAACTCTGTTCACTGAACCCAGCTGCCTAAGACCTCAGCAGGAGCCGACAGAACAAAACAGAGGTCTATCAGCCCCTTTTGGCATATTTTAATGTAACCGTAAATAATGAAACTTTCTTAAAAATCACAATAAAAATAACCCAGGGTAGATACGAAGCTGGTGACTGTGCTGAGACAAGAGGCATATCCTGGGACTCCCCTGGGCAAACTGGGACATACTGATACCATGTGTATTTGGAGTCTTGGGTTTTCTTTTCCACTCAAGCAAATTTCCAAATGTTCTTATTCTTTTTCATGTGTTTTTCTGTGTGCCCATCCCTAAAACTCCTAGCTCTTTCACAAAACAGAGGAGAGGTACAAACACTTGGCAGGGTGTGGATATGAGACGAACGTGAATGTCATCATGACCCTGGCCACAGACCCCACTCCAGGTAAAATCCAAACTCCCTCACTTGCTTTTAAAAGGCTGCATGGCCTGCTCGGGGCCTGCCCCACATCTGCCCTTCCTTCCTTATGAAGGAGATGAACTTGAAGATGGAAACCATCAGTAAAGGATGCTGATTCAGAAAAATAAAGGAGTCCTGGGGAGCTGAGGACTGGGGAGCCACCCAAACAATTAACTTCCCACCCTCAGACCTGCTAGAATGCAATTCTTGATTTCCACAAACACCTGTTTGCAAAGCTACCACTTTCTACTCTGCCCGTGACCCCAAATTCCTGCTCTGCGTCTCAAAACTCATCCCTCTTATCCTCTGTGCATGCTGTTCCTTGGCTTGAGATGCTTTTCCAGCCTTGACGGGCAGCCATTTCTGCCTATCTGCCAGAAGGAGCCAGGTCACCACCTCCAGAAGCCACGTCACTCCCAGAGCATCTCATGCTGGTCCTCAGTGACCTGCCTGCCTGACTTCCTCAGCCTGTGAGCCACCTGAGGGAGGGGACAGAATGTCTGCCCTTGTTTTACTATCAAGCGCCACCATATACACCTAATATGGAATGGATGAATGAGTGAGTGAGTGAGTCCATGTGGAAATTCACTCAAGGTGAGTCTCCTGGAGGCCTGCGCAAGGACAACTGGTTGGCCTCTGCAGGTGGAGGGCAGAAAATGGGAGCTACACATTCTACATCCATTCTACATCCTGATGGTCAGGTCCATCATCCTTTTATTCATCTTCAGGGACCTGAGAGCACCCGAGGACATGCCTGTTAGTAACCCCAGTTTATAGCTGGGCAAATGGAGGCACAGAGGTTAAAAGCCCCAGGTCAGCCCGGGGTCTGGTGATGGGCCTGTGATTGGCAATCAAGGCAGTCCCTGTGCACCCGATGTGTGTTCTGTCTGAGCGCTGCTACATTCAAAGACTCCTCCCTTCCCTCTTTCTTTTTCTTTTTCAGTAGAATCCAAAAAATCCTCTCTCCAGATTAAGTCATCCTGGCTTCAAATATCTAAAGCAGCTATTTTTTTTTCCCTTCAGCATTTGAAATGTTTTTAAGGGTTTATTTCAAACACCCTTTTCTTTGAACTGATTGTTCAGAACTTTCATTCCACTTTGTCAGTGTTTTTTGTAGTTGGCTCTGATTTCTAAAAGGTTTTTATTTCTTCTCTATTAGTGGCCACCACCTGCTTACTGTTTGGATGGATTTTGCTTTATTTTCTTTGCTTTCATCTATTGAAATGGGTGAGAGGGACCTTAGGTAATGAACCTTGTTTCCAGTTTTCCCCCTCACCTCCCCTATTTTTAACTCTCCTGTCGCTGCTGAGGATGAGAGAAAGGATGGGAAATTCTCAGGGTGTTGATAAGTCTGTGGGGGTCACTCTGTCTTTCTCCCCAGGCATGAGGAAGGCCTGGGTAAGCGGAGGAGAAAGGACACGTCCTTGCATGTCGGGATGTCGTGGTGGTCTCAGCATGGCAGAGCTCTGTGGCCTCCTAAATTTTCTTCCAGGCTGGGAATGAAAAGAAGATGCCTTTCTCCAAATCGTAAGGTTTCCCAGAAGCTCTATCAGGGGACACAGATATTAATGGCTGTCGCTTGGTTTCCGCCTTGATGGACACTAACTTGTCCCATTTTTGGCTCCTCTGCACACACTGGCCCTTATGGGATCAGCCTTATGTATAAATATATAAATATTTTACTAGTTCATCCTGCCCTCAGGGTATCAAGCTTAATGAACTAAACATCCTCCATTACTCATCCAGCAGAACGTTATTTACTTCAAGTGAGAGGGTAAGTGGCCAGTTGCAAGGACAAGTTAAGGACTATTTGCAACTCTTCCCTGAGCCATATCCCCTCAAATCTTGAAGAACAAAGTCTGAAATCCAGGACTTGTGCCAGCCTTTCACCCCATCCTTTCCTTTCCCCTACCAAAGTACAGATGCCAACTTCTTAGTCATTTTGACTACCTATGCTCTAAGGCATACCGCCCACATCTGGCCAGCCCCAGAAGTGCAGGGCTGTGGGCAATTTCTGCAGAAGGAGGGAGAAAAAGGTCTGAAGCCTGTTTCCCATGATGACCCCACGGCCAATCAATCAGGTCCATTGCAAGAGCATTTGAGCGACTTGAGAAGACGGAGTTGAAGTGGGCACAATATCAGAGAACTTTGACATCCCTGAATATCCTCTGTAAATAATATCTATCACTCAGCTTAGAGGTAGAAGAGCTGCTCAGAGCAAGTGCATGCAAGCAGAGAAATGAAGGAAAGGGAAAAAGTGAGGACCAGTGCTGGAGGGTAGGAGGTGACCTGGGGATGCAGGGGGAGGGCTTTGCGCAGCAGTGACCACATGGAGCAGGGTATCCCATTCTCTGGCACCCCTGCTTCCATGCCCACAGCCACAGGCACAAGCAAGGCTTGAAAGGTGACACCTTGCTTGCTCCTCAGTGGGGACAGTGATGTCCGAAACATCCCGACACCACTGAAATCTAAGAGGACCGTGGGGAGCTGGTGTCCCACACAGAAAATACGGCTACAGCACACAACGGGTAAGATGCCTTCTGCCCTTTGTCTCCCCTCTTGCAGGGCGATCCGGGTCTCACCCCTCCCCACTGGAGCGGCCCAGCCCCTCCCGCCGCGGTCCAGGCTTTCTGAAGCATCTCATGTTTGGCCAGAGGTCTTGGGAAGCCTCTCCCAGGCTGTGCAGGGCTTCAGCCCCACACTAATTAGTAATGCAATCCCGCAAAGAGTGAAGCCGCCTGCCACCTCCCCTCACTCATAGTGATTTATGTTCAATTTGTACAAATGGAGAAAATGAGATTTCAAATTTCAATGCCATTTCTGCAATGAGGTGATTAAAAGAGAGAGAGGTATCGCCTTCCACTGTATAGAATATTGATCCCAGTGCTATTTTCCTTTGCAATAACCATTAGCTCAGTATTATTTGCAAACCTCTAATGTGAACCTGGAGATGTAATTTACATTTGTGCCTCACTTATTTGCTTTAACAAAACAACACAAAAGCTTTGGGTCTTTCAATCTATCCATATTGTCAATAAAATTAGCAGCTTGAAGGGAAAAATTATATTCAAAACCATAACTTCCCATTAACTACTGCAATACACAACTGGATGTTGCAAAAGAGGGCGCTTCATGGTTAAGCCCCTTCTTATTCTTTCTTCCTTCCCGCCCCACCCCCAGCCCTCCCTCCTCCATGGGGTTAAGATTCAATGAGAAAATTCAAAAGTGAAGCATCCGTAGCACTTCCAAATGGAGATGGGCTGGGGAGCTGGGGGCTGGCCTAGGGTGTCTAAGGCCTGATCCCCAGGGGGAAGGGTGTCTCCAGTGCCAAGTGCTGGCACATGCCTGGCTCAGCCCACACTGCCAGGACAAATGCATACACAGTGCCACGTGTGGGGTTGGCCACTGACCCTCCCAGACTCTTCCCCAAGAGAAGGGGGAGCTGGGGCAGGGACTGGAGGGGGTGAAAGAAAAGATGAGGAGGAGGAGGAGGAGGAGGAGGTAATCAAGAAATAAAAGCGCAGGGCTGTGTTCCTGCAATTCAAGTGGCAGTTCGTCAGCCTCTGACTCTTAACAAATAGGCCACGCAGCTCCGCTTTCTCATTTCTTGTCTCTGCAAATCCGTCAGCTGCCTACCACTGCCTACCAGACCCTGGAAGATGAGAACAAGAAAAAAGGGAGGGGGGGGGCGAGCTAATGACCCATAATTGCCATGATGGTGGGAGAGGGGCCAGGCAGCTGTTTTACATTCCTGGTATGTATAGTATGCAAATATCGACAAAGGCTCGACACAGTTTCACTATTGTGGATCCGGAGGGTAACCAAATTAGCCTTTGGCAGCCATGGTAATTGGGAGGTGCTGTTCCCATTAGGAGTCCTGCAAATTATGAAGAAAAATGGACCGAGGGCTTTGTCACAAATAATAATACCAAGAAGAAAAGAGCAGGCGGCTGTCTTTTCTTTCCTCCCCCCACTCCCCACCCTCTGCCTTTATTTTTTTTTTTTTTAATTTCTGCATTGTGTTGTTAATACCTCACCATTTAGTAATAAGAAAACAGTCTGAAATCCCCGCTAGAAGGTGCATGGACTTGACGGCAAGAATGTCCAGTTTGCAGGGGGTGCTGGGAGAGGGGCTCCTTTTCCGAGTCAGAGTTCTGTGTCTGCAGGTAAGAAAGGTGCAGCTGCCCTGCGCCCCGTGCTGGAGTCCAGAGCCCTGGGCGGCGAGAGAAGCTTGGAAACTTCTATCAGGGCACTGCTCTTTCCAAGGAGGATCCTCTCCTACTCCAATGAACACCTCCTGGGAGATGGCTGGGCCCTGTCTTTTGTCTCACTCCCTAATAGTCCCCTAATAGTCTGAAGTTCTGCGTGACTGTCATCTCTTCCCAATTCAGACACCAGCTTGAAAACCTCCAGTCAGGATGCATTAAGCCCCAAACTCAAGCAGAAAGGGTTTGGAGACTTTCGCCCTCGGCATTCTCTAGAGATGGCCTAATTCCATGTCCCAGGGAACTAGGTGCCTGCTGACCAGATGGGCCACTGGATATCAGATGATGCTGGGATGAGCCCGGCCCTTTGTGTGGCACGGGTGAGTGAAGGGGAATGGTCAGCTCAGGGCCAAGTGTACCTCAGATGAAAGCCACAGTGTCACAGGGGTGACATATAATGGTATTTCAAAAGCTACAGTGTGTATGTGCAGGAGGAGTAAGGGGCCTACAGTTTCAAAAGCGGTCTCTCCTTTAAAACAATGAGCTTCCAATTTCCCTTGTTTTAGCATCTGTTCATTCTGTCAGAGGAATACTTTCAATGAAAAAGGGCCTCTCTGGAAAAGCAATGTCTTTCATTTATGTACCTCCAGTTGCATGGGAACATCTCACGCATTGCTTTACATTTTATTTTGACTTTCTATTTCACAAAAAAAAAAAAAATGTACAATGTGAAAACAGAGAAAGGAATAGGAACCATCCACTTGGATAACTGGAAAGACATAGCCATATATATACACGACTTTAAAACCATACAGCATTTCCCATAAGGTACCAAAAAAAAAAAAAAAATGGAATTTTCATAAGGTTTGAAGTATCCTCAGAGACACAGCTACAAAAGGATCCCACCAATTTTGTCCTCCAAAGGGGAAAGAAAGAATGGACGGCGAGTTGCATACATTTGGAAAGTTAACAAAAAAACATGAGGAAGAATCACAAAAGATCAGGTCATAGCAAAGTCAAGAGGAGGGTTGAAAGCTGGGTGGGAAGAAGGATGAGTTGCTTGCACAACGTCCCTGCAGATGGGACCGTGGGTTCTCAAGATGGGGCAAGTGGGGAAGGAGTCAACCAAGATCCCCTTTCCTTGCCCTTCTGTAACATCCGAACCGCCATTGCTTGCTAGTTTTCAATGAAGACCACGCAAGTGTTAGGGACAATCCTGGTTTCAAGTCTGGGAAGAAAAGCTCAGGCAGGGGAGAAAAACAAAGCCACAGCAACAAAAATTCCCACTCTCTACTAAGTACAGAGACTGTTTACAAAGAAAATTCACTGGTGAAACGCCTTTCTGCTTTGCGAACGTGCCTAGGAGTCTGTTCTAGGTCTGCCCCTGGACATGGCCAACAAGCTCTGGTGGTGTCCCGGTCCCATTTCTTTCTTCCCTCCTCAGAGCTCCAATGATACGAAATGTCTTCCCATGTCTGGAACCTAATGTGCTCTCCGTCCTCTCTTTCTTTTGCACAGACTCCTCTCTGGATGCTCCTGCACTGCCCTAAGCACCTGTGTGTACACATGACTGGCCACGTGCGCCTCTCCAGTTAGCTCGTCTTTACTCTCTCTCATGTCTTTGCTTAGATGCTACTTCCTGCCTGCAGCCTTCCATCCTTCTCTGACCCCACGTGTGGGAAAGGACCCTCCTACACACTCTCAAAGTACCCAGTGCCACCACTTCTTACAGAGTTCTCAGGGGCCTGATCTTACCCAAGGCTGTGAGCACTAAGAACGCAGGAACCACCCGCTCTTCTGTTTACCACCATGTCTCGCATCCCTACCACAGTGCCTGGCACAAGGCAGCTGAGCCATAAGCATGCCTTGAATGAATGCCATCCGGTTATAAGAACCTGAGCTGATGGCCTACTGTGTAACTTGGTAACACTGTCTTTGCATTGGGGAATTCTGCTTGCGGGGAAAGTCTGTCAATTCCACAATATAAAGGTAGATGAGTGTGTATTCCAAATGCCAAATTCATAAGATGCTACTTTATGGATTTTGTGAGGCAGTTTCCTGAACCTTCCTTACTTCCTGCTGTATCTTAGAGTCTGTGTTTTGTTCTTTTTCCCCCTCCTGTTCAGGAATGGAATTTGTTTTTAATCTTCAAATATGCAAAAAATCCATCCTTCGACACGCTGGTCTGCCAGGACCTCGGGCTTTACTGAACCACAACTCAGAACAAGACAACTTTGACTCTTGCAAGAAATTCACAGACACTGAGGCAAATTCCTTCCACTGTAAGCTCCATTCAATTCAGTCTACCGAGTATTTATATCTTAGGTACATACGTTTAAGGGCCTAAAACCTGCTTGGAAAAAAAAAAAAAAATAAGGCTTATGAAATGACATCAATAGCAGAAATAAAATGATGGGAAATGGTACTAGAGATTGGTGTTTGGTAGAAGAATAGCATTCCTTGAGCTGAAATAGCTTGCTATTTAGAAATAGCAAGGGTCTGACCTTGAGGAAATGGGAAGAGACTGAATAGGGACATGGCTAGATAGAGTAGAGGATTCTTGAGTTGAGGTTTATAAAAAATAAGTTTGTAAAGAAGCATATTGGTGAGATCCTTGAATATCAAATGAAGAACTGAGTTAATGGTGGACAATTTGGGTGTGGCACTGCAGGGTACAGTCACTCAAATATCTTCTGGACCAATCACAGGAGAATTTTTATTAATGTCATGTTTCCATGTGATTATACTTAGTTTCCTCTTATGTAAACTCTGGGCTCAGCCATATGACTTGCTTTGGCTAATGGGGGCCATTAGCAAATCTGATACATGCACTAATTTCAAAAGTACTCATTCATTGGAGTTTGTCTGCTCTGGCTACTTGCTGGGGGCCCTCTGCCACCATGTGAACAAAGCCTAGGTCAGCCTCCTTGAAGGTGAGAATCCACTTGGAGCAAGGTCTAGCTGTCTTAGCTGACCCTCCCAGGGCCCCAACAGAAATACACCATCCCACCTAAGCCCAGCCCCAGTATCCACCTACAGAATATCAAGCAAATAAATGATTTTTGTTTTACACTTCTATTTTGGGGAGTGATTCATTACCTAGCAATAATAATCCTCTGACCTTCCTCACCCCTGCTCCAGTTAGCTCAGGTGCACCTCTCAGGGTGATTCACCGTAGAGCAAGACTAGCCCATGGAGATAACAGAGAAGGTATCACCTTTGCCACAGAGAGAGGAAAAGCATCGGCTGCTTTCTGCAATCCCATCAGTACAAGAGGCATTGAAGATGGGGGTGTGTTTTAACTCTACTGAGAGGAAGACTCACTGATTAACTTGATCAGTGAATGATACAGGTGGTTGCCTTTATTTTAGGGATGCATGGGATGCCCAGAAAATAAACGTGTACGACAGGAGGGACAAAGACCAGCAAAAGTGGCCTGCTGGTCTAGATGTCATCTTTGCTTTTATTTTCATCACCTCATCACTACTGAACTTGACCTCTGATGTATGCTCAGCTGTGAGAATGCCAAGACAGAGCAGTGACTAAGAGTTTTTTTCCCAGAATCAAATGCCATCTTAACTACCTACTCGTTGATGACCCTGGGTGACCTACTGAACCTCAGTTTTCTTGTTTATAAAATGGAAATAATAATAGCTCCCCTTTCATATGGCTGCTGTGACGATTAAATAACATCATACAAAATGTTCAGCACAGCATCCGTCAAAGAGCAAACACTTTAATAGTTATCGTCATCATCATTATTTGTATTTTTAATCGTTTTTGAGTCTTTTACTCTCGCTTAAGTTTCCGAGTAACTCATTTGCATTATCGAGAAAGATTTCAGCATTTGAATATCAATACTTTCTCTGATATCTAAAATATATTAATTAGGGAAAATGACTTCTTGATCCCAGCATTTAAATCAGTGAGTGAGAAAAGACAGTTCCATACTTTCCTGATGTTTGGGATTCTAATGTATTCCTGATGAAAATCTATATGCACATTCAACTATATCTGATCTTTATTTCTATCCCATCTGGCTAGCAAGTTCTCATTAAGATATGATTTAAGAACTGAAAGTTCATTAAAAAGATCATTTTATGACAAAGTGAGATGAGCAACGTAGAAATGATTCCATATCTTCTCTAGATATCCCATTTAGGGCTTTTTTTTTTTTTTTTTTTTTTTCCAAGTGAATCCAGCATAATTTATAAAAGCACTGAGATTTGCCTTTCAAAGGTCTGGAATAATTCAGCAATTAACATTACACACCCTTGTTACTGGACGTTCTCCATTCAAACTGCAACAAATATAACTGCTAGAAATTTTCTTCCACAACTTTCTTACTTCAAGCAGCATTATCTTAGAAATCTTTCTTCTAAATTCAGTTCTAAGGGAAAATAGTCACCATAATTTCCAGTTTCAAAATAGTCTTCCTTGGATTTTTGTAAGAATAGAATTATAAGGACAAAAGCAGTAACATCATTTTATAAAAAGGATAAGCATTCTGACTCAGAATGCTTAAAATATTTTTTTCAGATAATTTTTTTCAATGGAATAAAACAAAGCTCACAATAATTACAACATTATTAGCATTCTTTCAATAGCAGGGAAATCAGTCACTGAAACCTTGTGTTCTATAGTGTCAAAATTTGTCTGAACTGCACTTCAATAAAATCACAAAATGATAACTGTGTCTCCACTCACACTATTTAAAGATGAAACACATATTAACTGGAAAAACATGAGATGCACCATCTATATAATTGTTACAGATTTCTGTTGTAGAACCAGTTCTCATAAAATACCACTGCAGTTATTCAAACACTGATGGAGAGTATCTTAAAGCCTCTGCATTTCACACCTTAAAGTTACCTTAATGGAAATTCTATCAGCAGGCATGCTAACAATTTTATCAAGAATCCTCTGAAGCTCATGATGGAGGAATAACATCTGTCCCCTTGTCTACTGAGAAATCCAGTGTTAAGAATCGGCATATTAATCCTGGTACTTCCATTAACATATTTTCTAAAGGTAGGAAGTTTTTTATATGTATATATTTTTTACACTGCAGATTTATAAAGTTTTCCTCAATTCCTGCTATAACACTTTTTAAGTACAGCAAAACAATGTTCTCATTGTTCACAGTGGTGAAAATTTTATTTTGGTTTAAGCAATGTGGAAATTAGCTTCTAAAATCAGAACTAAATCAGTATGTTACATAATTCCACATTTCATGGACATAAGCTCCACTTAACAAATCACCTTGTGTTAAAAAGAGACAAAATTAAAAAAAAATCACTCTGGGTGACCGTTGATATTTCTATGAATTAATACATAAGGTCAGATTTCTCACTGCAGCTAATATTTATTTTGTTACTCTGTTGAGTGCAGTTTTTACATGTGGTTATCATGTTCCTATAAAGTGAATACATTTTGGGCAAAAACTCATTAAAATATTCTTGTTTATCCTGCTTTTTTATCCTAATGGCATTTTTTCAGTCAGAATAATGCTAAGCTCTGCTGTCATAACAAATAAACCCGAAGTCTCAATGGCTTGACATATCAAGTCCTTGTGATATCTGATATATTCAGTTGTCTTTGGCCTTGAAGCTAAGTCATATGGAATGTGGCCTCTGAAATTATTGTATCAGGAGAAGAGAGATGGAAAAGGCACCTGGATTTTATATGTTTCAGTCTGGAAGTCATCCATGTCACTTTCTCTTTCCCCTATTGACTAGAAATAATTACATGGCTCTAACTCAACTGCAGGGGTGCCTCAAAGATGTAAGGGAGCACATGGGGAGTCCTGGTAATCTAATGCAGATACTAAGACAAAAATGAATGATTAAGTGATTTTGAACACCCTCATTTTCAAACTATAGGCAAGTGACTGGTGCCAAAGCATTCAGGAACCCATAGCATCCTTACCAAGTCATATAACAGTCCCTTTTCACTGTGTACATTGTTACAAGGCTAGCACTGAGTCCCATTAACAGGAAAAGTAGCACAGGTATACACAACATGTATGATATGTGTTCTTACAGAAGGGTTGTGAGTATAGTTTTAGGTATGTGTGCTTCTAGATGATGGAATGGACTAGAATGAAATGTGTTTGATCTAACTCAGTGGTTATCAACTGGAGACAAAATTGCATTTGGCAGTGTCTGAGACATTTTTGATTGTCACAGCTGGAGGTGAGGGGAGTGGGCTTGCTACCGGTATCTAGTAGGTTAAGGTCAGGGATGCTGCAAACATCCTGGAATGCATAAAACAGTCTCCCACAATCATGAATTATCTGACCCAAATTGTCCATGGTGCGGGGTTGAGAAACTCTGGTATACCAGATGGTCCAGCAAATACTAATTGCCCATTGTGCTCATTGGGGGCTTTTGAAAGGCAGCCAGAGTCAAATGATTGTTTTCAGCACTTCAACTGATTTGGCTGCTTTGATGATGGTATATCTAACTTTAATCTCTCTCATATGTAACTTATCCAACTAGCTATCAATGATAGTTAGCCGAATGTCCAGCTAGCTGCATATACAAAACCTGTTAAAATGAATTTTATTGCTATCTTCTGCTTCTGACACCAATCTTCTTCCCACCTTCTCTAATGGCAGAACTTCTTCCCATTCAGGGACCCAAGGACATAAGGACCTACTCTGAACCCCACCTGCAATCTTACATGCCACCCAATTCTGGAGATTTATAGTTCCAACATGTCTCTGGAATCTGATCCCACTCTCCATCTCCCTGTTCTGCTGTAACTGTAACTCACACAAAATAATAAGGTGTTGACTCTTGTTCCTCCAGTTGCCTAACGCGACACCAGTCCTTGTCCACCCTGCTCCAGCTTCTGCATTGCCCCAGGGAAGAATCTGGAATCAGATAATACCTGAGTCTGAGACCCAGGTTTCCTCCAGGGCATGTGGGATGGACCCAAACCTCTGAAAGCCACAAATGTAAAATGGAATTCAAAGTCCCTCCCTTATAACATGGTTGTGAGGAGTCTAAGATATTAATAGAGAGGTTCCCCAGAAGGATTCCTGGTGCTCAATGTGTTCCACCAGTATTTGTTGTCACTATATCACTTTAAAAGTTCCCTTTAACCTAAGCTACTTCAGGGTGTAAGAATTAAGTTTTTATCATTGAATGCCTGTAACGGTTTATGCATTGGGTGTCCCCCCAAAAGCTCATGTGTGAAATAATGCAAGAAAGTGTAGAGGTAAAGTGATAGGGTTATGAGAGTCTTACCCTAATCAGCACATTAATCCCCGATGGTGACCAAAGGGTGGTGACTGTAGGCAGGTAGGGTGTGGCTAGAGGAGATGGTCACTGGCTGCATGCCCTTGGGATTTATGTACTTCACCTGTGGTGAGGGGAGCTGCCTGTCTCTTTCTGCTGCTTGGTGGCCATATCCTGAGCAGCTTTCTTCTACCTCACTCTTCACCATAATGTCCTGCCTCACCTTGAGCCCCGAGGAATCAAGTCCAGCCACCTAGGGACTGAGACCTCTGAAGCTGTGAGCCCTAAATAAACTTTCCTCTTCTCAAATTTGTTCTTGTCAGGTCTTTTAGCCACAGCAGTGAAAAAGCTAACTAAAATGATGCCTTACACCTTGCATATTCTGCTCCTAGACAACTCTAGGCAAACTGTAGGTTCCATTTGGTCACCAACCATGGAAGTATTGTTTCTCACTGTATCCCCTATGCCTGGACAACATAAGTGAGTAACAAATGCATGTTAAATAAGAAAATAATATAATCAAAAGTATTAAATAAATACATAATAAATAAATATAAAAGGAACAAATATGTCTATGTTTAAAGTCAGAAGTATTTTTCCATTTTTTTAAAGACTTCCCACTCTAGTACATTCTTTTTCTAACCATATTCACTTCTCTGCCCAGAACTTATCCTTCCCCTCTGCTCTGTTCTAACTTTCAGGCTGTCTTGAATTCCCTATTATTTGATAGCTGTTATTGTAGTCAGTTTCTAATAGACTGTAAATTCCTTTCTTGCCAGGATCTTATCAGGTTCACCGTCATCAATGTTGCCCCTACCCCGAACACTCTCATCTATGCACACAGACTCAGGCACTTCAAGTGGAGTGACAGATTTTTCTCATTATTTTGTTTTCCAGAAACTTCCACGACTACATGCTCAACCAGTCACTCCATTTGTACACACAGTCTTCTAAGTTCTATTACGCAATACAATAAAGGAAAGATTCACGTCACAGAAAAACAGCATTCCAACTTCCAAGACGATAAGAGGAAACCAAGACTTCATAAACCAAAGGAATGAGATCTGCAACTCAGAATAGCTGGAATGGGTCAGATTGAACAGCTGTCTCAGGCAGGGTTGGCAATTTAATTAGGATGGGATGGTCCATTGCACTGTGGATGAACAGGCTCATGTGATCCTCTGCCCTGGTCACACAGCTCATCAGCCCTAACCTTTTAGGGTCAACGAAGGCCCTTCCAGAGTTCTTCCCCAGGCAAATTCCTAGCTATTGAGAAGATGATGGACTCAAACACCATTGTTCCTGGGTGCATGGTAGCCTCTTGAGCAGACCTACATGTAGCTGGCCCTTGCCCAACTGTGAGTTTTCTGATCTGAGTTCATCATTGCCCATGTTATCTGACACTCAGTCACTAGACCTCAGGGTGACTAAAAGGGAGGATGAAAAACCTAGTTGATGAAAGTTGTGTCAAGTGCACCCTAGACTCAAGTATCCACCTGGCTTCTGAAATTGCCTTGCTTCCTGCCCAGAATCCCCTATTTCCTTTTTTACTTCAGACTTGTCTCCTGGAAACCTCTAGACCTGCCACACTACCCTTGGTCTGCACACCTTCCTCCCAGCCTCCCTTAGGGCCTCTTTAAACTAGCAGCCAAAAATGTCACTTCCCGGTAGGGGTAGTTGGCAGACCGGCAAGTGTACTTAAACTTTGTGTCTGATCAAGTCATGTGTATTGAATCTGAAACCAGTTAGTCAATTCGTTCAGGTCCCTAAGTGGCGATTTGTGGTAATGTCTACATCAATATGAACGGAGCGGTTTGCTAGCTGGTTTACGTAAAGCAAATGGCTACAGGAAAGAGAGGCAGCCTCCAGCGTTCTCTCTGCTGCTGCTGATAGGACTGGAAAAGAAAGAACAGAGAATAGAAACAAGGATGGGCATCTTCCTTGTGAACAGGTAGGTGAGATCCATCTTCTAGGTGGAATCGACTTGCCTTCTCCTTCCACTCCTCATTTCCTCCCTGTTTTTTGGGCTGATACTTACACAGAGAATCTTATAAACTTACACTGGATCTTTACACCCCCAAATCTAGGGCCAAACTGTTTCTATGAGGGAACCTGGGGTGCTAAGAGAAGCTCTGCTTGGAGACTCACAGGAATGACTGAAACCATAAAAAGGGGCTGCTGAGTGCCACCTCTCACCATTTCTTTTTAGTATAAACAGTTTCTGCATTTGCCTAGGCAGGGGAGGAAACCATGGAGAAATTTATTTAGTGTGTGCCTGCATATTGGCTGTATCTCTTTGCTTACTACAGAGTACATTGTTTCTAATAATTGTGATGGATTGATACTTATGACTACTGACAGAATTCCTTTAGCATGCTAAAATATTACCTTTTATTCCTTGATCTAATGCATAACCTGATATTTCAGTCAGTTTTCAAATGTAATAAACAAACCTGAAAAGCAAATATCCCACAAGAAAAGCAAGGTGCTCTGTATCCAAAGTGGATCCGCTTTTAAATCGGTGTCCTCTGCCAGCCAAGTGAACCATTTAGCAGGCTTGTTCTTTGGCTCGGGGGCAGTCAAGCCTTCTAGGAACTGAATACAAAGGGAAGAAACTGGTGCATATAAAATACACTAAAATCTGTCTATTTCAGCTTTGGCTGAAATAGAACAGCTGAAAGCCACCTTGTTCTGGTCTGCTAAGCTAGCCTGGAAATCACAGAATTCCTGGCTCAACCCTGAAAAGCATTTCCTTGGATCTCACTTCTGTCTTCAATCACTGGTAAGAGATTTGGTCCTTGGAAGTGGTGAGTTTTGCCCTTAAAGTTCCCACCTCAACACATTGGTACATGAGATTCCTCTGGAAATATGTTAAGGCTTAGATGCTTACAACCATCACCCTTCCCAGAAACCATTGCAAGGACCCTGGCAAGAAGCACATTTGATATGGCAAAGACATGCTGAAGGGCTTAGCCACCACTTGGCTGAATGCAGACCAAACACTGAATTTCCTTCCCCTCTTCAAAGCACATCTCTGAAACAAGCAGCTTTAAATTGCAGGTTGCATGAATTTTTATTTCATTTTTGTTTCCTTGCATTTTAATTTGCATTCTTTCCCATTGTTGGTTACATCACTTTTCATCATGGTTGTGCTGTGGAAATGGAGAACACGATTTATGGAGCCTTAACATAAATATGATGCTAGACAGAAAGAGAGCGACATATTAGTTTAGAATTTGCAGACCCTCACACACGCAGTGCACATGGCTGATTTATGAAACTGAGATAGCCTGTAAATCCTAAAATAAGGCTCCGCATCCATAAACCCCCCAAGAGCAAGACACAGAGCCCACTCGGCACAGCCTTTGCTCATAAGTCCCCAGGCCGGAAAACAAAGACACACCGAGAGCTCAGCCTTTTGCTTTTCTTAGAAACATTTTTTTTTTTTTTTTTTAAATAAACTCTACTTCAAAGTAGGGAGATTCTCTCTCCCATTATTGAGGGACAGGAAAGGGGATTGGTTGGTCGTTGTCCTCTTTGCTCCCAGAGCCAATCCTTTTTGGCCTCCATTCCATTCCCTATGCCAGGGGCCATCCTTTACAAATAGCAGTGCCCTTGCCAGGTGGCTTCTGGTTGGGACTGGCAAATGCGAGGCACTGGCAGGAGGCCAGAGGGTGGGAAGGAGGGAGAAGCCAGGTATTTCTCCCCACTGCTGTCTCCTGCGCCTCCTGCTTGGGCGATTCCACTGGAAGCTGCTGCTTCTCCTCCATGACTCCAGCTTCTGTTAGACAGCTCTCCTGAGAGTCTAGCTCACCAGGTAGCCTGGCCTCCAAGTGCTAGACCATCTCCTCCTCCTCTCGTTCTTCCACGTTGGAGATGGTAATAGCTTCCTACCATTTCTCCTCTCTAGATTGTCCCCTCATGTTCTTCCAGAGCCTCTGAAACTAGCCCCTCTGGTAATTTCCCACATAAATGACATGGATTCTCATTTCCTGGCCAAGATCTGGCAAAGCCAAGGAGAAGCCTGGTAGCTCTACCACCATCTCCAACTGATCTGACCAGGATGCCGACCGAGAGTGAAATACAAATCTGCTTCCAGCTTTGTCTACTCCTGGGTCACTCAAAGGTCATCTGACAAATTCCCTGCAACATTTACTACACGATACCTTTATTTTTTCTTCCTTTGGAGAAAGACAGACTCAGTTGTAGATCTCAAGAAATACTGCTTGAAACTCTCTGGGAGATGCGGCAATTGCTTCAGAAGGAGTCGGACTGAATATTTGCAAGTGCACCAAAGGACATGGTTAGGAAAGGTGGGACTTTTAATAGTGCTGGGGAAAGGAGGGCAATTACAAGGATTATAAGGCCTTATAAAACATATGGCTCCTTTAGAAAACAAAAAATGAAATAGATCCAGAGCTTAAATTGCTTATCCTAATTTAACTTCAAAATCCCAGCCTGAGGACTCTTCGAACTCCAGCCTAATCACCCTGCCAACCCAGTTATGGAGAACTTGACATCTTGGTGGGGTAGACTTTTACTGCTTCTCTGTAAACTAAGAATGCCCACATGGTTACAAATTATAACAATATTAAGAATGCAGTGGCTTGTATTTTTCAATGCTTTGTATAAATATTGTGATTTTTTTCCCCTCATGCATGGTGCCTCCTAAATGCTTTGATCGCTTTTTAAAAACAGAAGTGGTGACTATTCTACCAGTGTTCACTCAATTTTGAAGACCATAAATAAAAGGTAAAAACTGCAAGTGTGCAAAATAACCACCTTCACGTTTACCATGCAGAGGGAGTTTGGAATAGCGTTGGCCTTTGGTAGGAAGATTTTGGCTGGGGGGATAGGGGAAATGTCTAGAATGCTGGACTTGCTTAGCCTCATGTTATACTTTTGGTTTCCTGAGGATGCACAATGTGCTTATGTAAAAATTAACTTGTAAGCTTTGTACTCAAGATCTCTGCTTTTTACTGTGTATGAATGGGTCAATGAAAAAGTAAAAATAATCATTGCCCAAAAGACCTGGAACACTGACCTTTGAAGAAGAAGGAAAAAAAAGGGAGGGGGGGGTGGATTCATTTATCGAAGAATGATGGCTACAGCTCTTTTAAAAAGATGCATTGATCGTGTTGATCAGGGAGGGCCTCAGGTAGGCCTCAGGTACGAAGAGTGTGAGGGACATTCTCATGCACCAAGACTACTGAGGAGTGTGCTAGAGAGTAACACCTGCTGGATGGGGTGCATAAAGCAGGATTGGGTAAGGAAGAAGTTGCCCTGTCCTGCACAGAAAACCAAGGCCTCATCTAAGGGGGAGTTCTGGAACTGGGAGGCAGGCTGTCTCTGGGAAAGGGCGCAACTACTAGGTAGAGAACCCTGTTGAAAACATCTAGTGTCTACCATTTCCAACAGCTGGCTTAAGGAATGCCTTGGTTCTGATGTGGGGGATGGAACTCAATGATTCTAGAAGATTCCACTTCAGGGGGAGGTGAGAAATAAAGAACAGGTGGCACTTGCACCCCCAATATCATCCAACCCCCCCAAAATGTGTGAGCTATGTGTTTATGAGACCTAAAGTTGGGGTTGGAGTCATGGGCAAAACGCTAGAACTGGCTTATTGAAATAAGCATCTCAGTTGGCATTCCAGGTATCTAGGATACCAAGCCTAAAAATACTGTGTAGCTAAAGAGCACCGAATGGCCTGAGAACTGGGAGGCACTGGGAGGCACCAAGAGGAACCTTCCCATACTTCATAGCACAACCTCCTCTGTTGGGTCACAGCCAAAATACACAATTGGCATTGCAGACTCCTCCACCCAAGGGACATTCCCTGGAGTGCTTCCATGCCAAAAAGGGAGGCATCCTTAGGCAGGCTGCAGACGAGTCTGCACGAGGGGGCATGATTAATAAGTGCGTTTGAATTTGGGAAGTTGGTGACAAGCTGCCACTTTGCATTTGGCGGTTCTTTTTCTGAACAGGTGGCAACTGACTGACAGGCATTCTCTGAAGTGGAGGAGGACATCTGTGTTTTTCACACTGTGGAATATTGGATCGTTCCGAGTCACACATTTGGGAAAACAGCTGAACTGCCTTCCAGTTCTTCATGTTATGGTACAAATATCCACCTGATGCACAAACATGAGAGAAGCACAGCTTTAGGCTAGAACTGAGGAAAGCAAACCTGAAGACGTCCAGATATGAACTTTATGGATGGAGACTGAAGATGTTCTAAGAGGATATCTTGGCAGTTAAAAGAAGAACACACATAAACAGAGAAAATGTACAACTCTCACAAAATCAAGTTGACAATGTTTTGTGGTTTGGTAAACACACACACACACATATACACACACATACACACAAACCCCATATAATTTGAGCCTCTGGAATAGATCTGTTTTCAGCATGACAAAACCCCACCCAGATGAATCAAAGGAAAAGCTATTCCAGCCATCATAGAAGAAATCATATCATATAGGAGTTCCCTAATTCTGGATCAGTTAACCAGCAGCCTCCCCCGACCCCCTTTGAAATGTGAGTGCTTCTGATTTACGGGTAACCATCAATAATGAAAGCCATCGCTGGATTGAAACTGACAATCAGATCAGGCATCTAAATTAAACAGGAATATGAGTCTCTGTCCAAGGATCCATTACACTGAAAGAATTCCACTAAAGACACCACGACATTTATTGAGAACACGTCAGAGCAGGACTCAAACTGTGAACAAAATGGAAAATGTCTCAAAGAGCTCTCAAAATTAATTAGAAAAATTAGAAGAACCCCGAAAGGAAAGCTGCTGTGTGGAGAAGACAGGTGCTCAGAGGGTCAGCCTGTTTCCATGATCGGAAGCCACGGCTGGCATGAGAGGACACACTTAACATTTCTCCCTGAAAGAGGGCACCAGGAAGCCACCGGCACCTCTGGGAGGGACTCTGGGAGGAAAAGGCTTGATTGCTGTTATACAGGATTTTCTTTAAAACTAAGAGCCCTATGTTTATTTTGATAAACTCTGCCTCCCATGGTCATCAGATTTTCTGTTTTTTTTTTTGTTTGTTTGTTTGTTTGTTTGTTTCTCCCAGAAGGCAAACACACTAAAAAGTGATTGAAGACAGAGCTTCAGAAATCACTGATGGGGCCCAAAAGGGCAACAGGTCAAGAAACCTGTGGTTGGTCCATTTTGAATATACATGGGAACTTCTAAAAGGCCATTAAGGAAAGCAGCTTGGACATGTACATTGTGACCCCTCCTTGATTTTCCTTGACGGTCTTGGATTCTGTGCCAGTAAGACTCACCAGGCAGCATTAAGATGAAGACCTGGGAACATCTACTGATTAAAGGCACTGAGAAACCCAGAAGGCCCACCATCACTAAATTCCTTTTCCCAGAGGTCCTCACACTGTCTCGTACCTAATAGACCTAGTCGACCAAGGCTCAGAGATGGGCCCCTGGGCCAAGGCAATCATAGATACGGGGATAGTAGCCCATGAAATGACCTGACCATTCAGATCCATGCTTCTGGGGAATGTGGACCTTAGACCTGTTAAGGGCTCAAAAGCAGACACCAAGAGTCACAAAGGAAGAGAGTCCACCTCTGAGGTAGGAGAAGCCACGGGGTACTGAACCCTTAAGTCCAGAGTCAAGGAGAGTAGGGATTTGGTGCCAACAGATAGAAATGGGAGCAGAGACAAAGATCAGTGGGTCTCTTGGATGCTCAGGTTTGGACCCAGGGTTTTTTCTAATGTAGGAGCAATGGATTTTAGTGACTGAAGGAGCGAGAAGATGAACCAGGTCACTCTGTGAGATGAGGAGTCTGATAATCCATTACTGTCACTGAATCCCCCCAGTTGATGTTCCAGTTCTTCCTGTAGCCCAGCTATGTGCCTTTGAGACTCCTCTTATTTCCTTGGGTATTGTGAAAATAGACTCCACTAACTGAGGTGCACTCAGACCATCCTGGTAACCTGAAAGCACTTCCCTGATAGGTGAGCATCATCCTTCCAACCATGACAGGGAGCCCTGTTCACAGTGTGCCCACTGCTACATCATGTGGCCTCAGGATGGGATGATCAATCCACTGTGCTGTGTTTACTCAGAACAATTGGTCCCTTTCCAGATTTCTCAAGGGATGTTCTGATGAGAGGTAGATGACACATCCCTAAAATGGGAGTTGGCATCCACGTCACAGCCCCTGCGGCCTGGGAACATCTACAATTTTGTCTGTGAGGTGTTTGTAGCCATGGTGATGAGCTCCGGGCACTCGTTCGTATGTCCATACTTAGCTGTTTACGTGCATCACAGTCCAGGGTTTATAGGTCGTGTTCACTTAGGTAAATAGCATCAGTGGCCCAGGATAAATCTGCAGTACCTTTGCTTCTGAGAATGTCTGTGGTGCTGAGCCTGTTGATAACTATGGGCCTCCTTTCGCTTTAACTGTTCATACACACACAGGATCTGCCTAAGGAATGTCACATGGCTTAATGTGAGACCTAGCTGCAAAAGCAGTTGACTGCACACGTCTGCTCTTGGTGGTGGTGGCTTCACAGTGGCACCTATTGCACAAGATTGACAGCTGCACATCGGCTCTCTTCCCGTCCCTAACCTGGCTCCCGCAGCTTTCGATTACCAATGTGTCAGTTACAGACAACGTTATGATTTAACTGGATGCACCATTTCCTGAGTGGGGGATGGGGGAAAGGAACAAGGACTTCGCCCTTGAAGAGCAAAGATATTGAATGCATATCCACACAAAAACACATTGTCAAAGAAAGATGGGGACACTTCCTCCATGGGGGGAAAATGTCATCCACTGAATTGGCCCAATTTTAGGTGAAAGTCAATGGACACACGATTGGCAGTTTCTTGGAGCATTTTCGACACTTCTTCCCAAAGTAAAATAAGAAATCCCCAAAGAATAAACTGGGGTTGTGCTCCTCCGAGGCGGAAATGAGGGGGAGAGTTGTTTATTTTCTCGTTTTCAAAAATCTTGTTCTACTCTAGAAATTGATGTATATTTTAAAAACAAAAACACAACACCAAAAGGTGTGGGGGTACGAATAGGAAAATACGCTTATTGTTTGAGTCAGTGACAGGATTAATAAAAGTCTGATGGATAAACAGAAATGGAGAAATTGCTACAGTTTTCTCATAGTCCACGTTCCAATCATTTCTCCCCTCCTGCTTCCCCTCACCATCTTTTAAATATTCTCTTCACCACCCCAGCCTACTTCTCCTGCATTGGGAAGAAAGTATCATTTGTAACTTTAGTGTTTTCATTTACTGTATGATTTTAAACTGTGGCAAGACGATAAAGCAAAGGAGAAAAGCAACAAGTGAACTCAAATCCAAGAATTCCTACCAGTTTTTTTGAAAAGTGGGCAAAACCAAGGTCACATCTTAGCCCCTGATTCTTCTCCAACTGCTGTTTTCTTTTGATGTGCTCCTGCATCAAAGACTACCTAGGCTTCCAAGTCAGTTTCTCCATTTTTCTAGAACCAACCAAATACTGAGTGTGTGCAAAAACATGGTAGCTTAATAAAAAAATAAAAAAGCCAGATAATTATCAGAGGGAAGGAGGAGGAGGAAGGAAAGAGAAGGAAAATAAAGAGAGATGACACAAGGGAACTGGGCCAAATGAAGACAAAGCAACGCACTTAACCCACCTGGAGAGCGAATCGGACCAGCAAGGCGCTCTCAGCCAATCGCCTGGGTCTGCGGCGGGGAGGAGAGTCGGCATGGGTTCATTTGGCCGAGGAGTGTGGTTCATAAACCTTACGGTGCAGCTATGAAAGCTATCAGGATCTTCCCACGTTTCCTGTCATTCCGTGGAGATTGGCTGCTGGAGTGTTGGGTGGGGGGAGAGGTGGGGAGCGGAGGTGGAGGGGGAAGAGGGTGGTTGGGTGGTTGGAGGGGAAACTGGCTCGATGGGAAGCGGAATTTATTTTAAGTGCATATACAAAATGAAACGAGGGGGTGGAAAAACCAGTGTATTCCTTTTAGGTCATGTGAGGGAGCCACTGGCAAAGATAATAATATAGGAGGGGAAAGAGAGGGAAAGAGAGAGGAAAAGACAGAGAGAGAGAGAGAGAGAGAGAGAGAGAGAGAAAGAGAGAGAGAGAGGAAGAGAGAGAGGGAGGCAAGAGGCTTTCTATTATTCGGAATACTGGTAAAGCACACTGAGGCAGCTGGAAGATTAAATTAAGTATTATATCTGCTGACCCTATTGCCATGGTTACCGGACAGCGGAAAATATTAATCAACCCAAGCCTTTTCAGATGAATGTGCTTGAAGAAATACAATAAATATAAATATATATGTATATCCTCCCTGCTCTGCAGTCTAAATGCAGAATGGCAGCAGTACACCACCTGATAGTAGAGATAAACAAATGGAAAAAAGGCCTGGCCTCTTCCAGGGAGGCGGCTGACATCACTCACGGGAGGAGGGTGCCCTGGTGGGCTGACCACTTGCTCCCTTTCTCTCTAACTGGTTTCTTCCTGTTACCTCCTTCAGCGGTGAACTATCCTGCCCACCCTGAATGCAAAGTCAAGGGGCTCTTGGTCTCCTTATCCCAAGCAAACCTGTCCATGAACTACCCACCCGTCACCCTCATGCCAGGATTAAAGCTGATGCACAGTGAAGGGGGAAAAAATGGGCACAGAAATAAAAAGCAGAAGCCTAACAGGCCAGGATAAGAATTCTCCCAGCAGCAGACACTGTGAGACTTTCACTCCTGCTTTGAGGAAAATGTTGCTGTTCCCAGGACAGGAAGGTTGAGGCCCTGTGGGGCAGGACCCAGGAGCTTGGGCACATGAACGCTAGTGGGCTCGCTGGAGCAGGACCTTTCCTCCTGGTGCAGGAGGACTGGTACTGTGTCCCTCCGGGAGCAGCACCCGCTGGATGACACGTGGGGGTGGTAGAGACAACGCAGAGACTCGGGAATTCCCACTACAACAGGCGGAATCAGGGAGGAAGGGCCTGGATGCTCATCTCATTCAAACCTAGTGATTTTACAGACCAAGACAACAGAAACCCAGAGAGGAAGGAGGATTTGTTTAAGCTCCCGAGCTGTATTTGTTGTAGACAAATACAGAGGGTCTCCTAAGCCTCGGGGCCTAGTCTGATCTGAGGTGCCAAGATTTTTAACAACAAGTTTTTGTATCGTTTCATGAAATGCTACTGGTTCGAAACTCCCATGGTGCCACCTGGCCTGGACCTGGTACCTAGAGCTGCCTAAGAAACCCAGTGGATAAGCTCCTCCCCATTTTCCCACCTCACCGCCACCCTCTACCTCCCACACCTTTCGAACTCCATCTCCTCTAAATAAGTAACACAGTATGGAGAAAAGAGGTTTTGGCTTCCAGATTTCCTTCCCTTGATGGATCCTCACATTCTTAGGTGAACACAGAGTGCCGATGAAATGCTCTGAAGTTCAGCGCAGATCTGCTAATAGAACGTCCATGTGTCTTAGCCAAAACAATCTCAGGCTATGAGACCAAAGCAGGTCTCCGAGGCAGGCCTGGCTCAGACGCCCCCTTGCCAGGAGCCACAGGGGTTCAGATGGCTTTTCTCTTAGTTAAGCCTTCACCACATGTAGCCCTGACCGAGACGAATCAGGCTTCTCCTTCTGCTTAGGTGCAATTTTACACAGTAGGTGACATTAACTCAGTAGCTAAGTCCCCATGTGCAGCCACGGCAACCACAGGGTCCCAGCAGATGACAGGAGACAGCAGGTTGTATGATCCTGTAAATTATTTCCCCATAGTAACGGCAGGATTACACACTTTAATATGCATACGGCCTGAGAGAGCCCTCTTCCTGGCTGAACCAAGGCGATAATGTGTATTTTGCGTCTAGAAATCCATTCTAAACTGTGCAGCGTGTAATAGACAGCATTACCTAAAGGGCTCCAACACGACCCTCCTCATCTGGCTCCTTCACGGACTTACAAGTGCCAGGCCGCTCCCTTCGAGGAAGCCTCCCTTTGTCTCTAGGTTCTCTGGTTTTGTACAGATATTCTAGCGATGTGTTCAGTACCCATTCCAATTTTAGTGAGTATGTTCTGCCTACCACTATTTTTTCTTTAATTTTCTTTAGATGGGCACAACCTGACTCAGGCAGGTGTTTTATTTCTGATGGAGGAGAAGAGTGAAACCATTATCAGGAAAGAGGAGGGGGAAATTCAATAGAAAATCAAGGTGGTTTGCAGGAGCCAGTTGGACTGTGTTTACTAGATACACACAGATCCTGAGTTTAAGCACCAAATTCCTTCAACTTCAGTACAAGATGCCTCCCACCCCACAGTGACTTCTGTAAGAACTGGTTAAGCCAGAAGTGGACACAGAGAGAGGGTACTGGATTCTGTGTCAGAGAAAGCATGAAATTCAGCTCTATAGCTTTTTACTTGGGTGATGACAGAGAACATTTTAACCTGTCTTTTCCTCAGCCACTTCATCAATAAAATAAAATAATTATAATGAGCTTGCAAACTTTTTTGTGGGTTTGAGTTGAATTAGTACCCAGACATAAATAGATGTTCAGTAAAAGTTAGGCCCAAGGCAAGGAGGCAAAGGCAGACCTTTGGAAAATGCTTAAGGTTGGTAATTTGGCACTGATATAAAATGACTTCCCCTAAATGCCCATGGACCCTATTAGCAAACCAAACCCATTACAGTCTGCCCAGCACTCCAAGAACACTAATCAAGGCTCATAAAGGGATGAGTGGATTTATTCTACCTCTAGCATGTGGCATTATTTTTCCTAGGCCTCCACTTCCTCTGTGAAAGGCCCCCAGTGAAGCATGAAGGTTGAGGGTCAGCATGTGCTTTGGAGCCAATGCCTGACTTTTAGGGAAAGAAGTCAGATTGGACACTGGGGACCGTGCTTTGCTCCTCATTCTACATGATTCTGTCAATTTTTTCCCCACAGTCATGACAAGATTATACACCTTAATATGCATACAGTCTTTAAAAAAAAAAAAAAGGAAAAGCAGTAAACAAAGAAGAGGAGGAAGGCAAGGAGGAGATGGGCTCCAGGGTAAAAGCTTTTCAGCCACCACCATGGACTCCTCCACACCGTGAAGGTGCTTCGCGCACGGAGGTGCTGCTCCTTAGGACTGCCTCGACACACCCGCGTCAGGTGGAGCAGAGCCCAGGAGCAAGGTTTCCATTTTCTCACACAGAACCAGCTAAGGGAAATAGCACAGGCTGAACTTTGGACAGCACTGAATCAGGCCGGGTTCATTCTCCCTCAGCCAACAAGGCTTCAAAAGCAGCAAAACAAGAGAGAGAACAGCACACACTGGAAATACACACAGACGTGATGGGCCATCATCATGCAGACATGAATGAAAACCCTGGCTTAGTGAGACGCAGACCTTAAATGGCAAAAATAGAAGCGGCGGGTCTGTCCTCCTTGTGTGTCTTTGACAATTCTGCCAAAATTAGAACTGTGCCGGGGGTCTGTGACGTATTTTGAACAGATCTCAGGAAAAAGATATCCCCGTACCAAGCCTACAAAGGCTCAAATATTAACACTCCAGGCAACTTTTAGACTCTTTCACGGACAGAGAAACCCAGTGGCAATGGATCAGATCATCCCAGATGGGGTTTCATGGAGAAATGTGTGTGCACACAGTTGATGATGATTAGATGTTTTCAAGGTCTTGCATCCATGGGCCTTGTGGGAACAAGTTGGTTGCAATGGTGGCTGCTGAACAGAACATTTTCATATCTGGGCTCTGTCAATCCTGCTCCTTATTTTTAAAGCATCCTTCTTCTTCCCCTGCCTGAAGAACCTGTACATATGCAGTAAACCACATGGCCAGCCAGCCAGTGCTCATCTCTTCTTGGCTGTGCCTCCTCCCCGCTCTGGTTCAAGCCCAGCTGCCATGACCAGCAGTGCTAATCCACCAGCCAGAGCCTTCAGCGCTTCCTAGCCTGTGTGGAATGAATTCACACCCAGCCATGACCACCCCTCCACTTCATTTCTTACCATTCCCACCTGGGCCAATTTTACCTTCTTCCCTGTCTCAAAAATGCCCAGCCTGCTCCTTTGCATGAGTTGCTCCTGTCACCTCTTCAGAGCAGATGTCCCTGATCAACAGACCTGTACTCATTATCTGGTCACTTACTATCATATGACCCTATTTTAATTTTTCTTGTAATATGTCTCATTATCTGATGCTTTTCATAGTTGTTGGCTCATCTGTTCTACTGCACTGGAGTATAAGGTCCCCAATGGGAGGGACCTTGTCTGCCTCTTTCAACCAATGTGTCCCCGGCACCTAGATAGTAAGTGCTGAATAAACACTCCACCACTAAGCCCAGCATAACTCATCACCTGCTATTCATTCTGTTTCCCCATAGCAATTCTCATGGACCATAAGTCTAATCATATCACATTCTAATTGTCTATCTAAGGCCTCAACGAAACCCATGAAATCTGCCAACAAGGGAATATAGTTTGTTCACTTTGGGCTATGTATTTCAAGTTAGAAATATCACCCAGGCTCACCACGTACTGATGTGCAGATAACGTACTGGAAAACTCCAAAGGGAGCCCCATGATGTGCATGAATTGTGACCCAGGAAGTTATGCAATGTCCAACCCTAACCACCACACATGGCACAGCTCAGATTTCTCTTTATCACAGAGAAAAATCAGGAAGGCTTCATATTTACCTTCAACTCTTCCTCTAGGAAGAAATCCAGAGTTCCACATACTCGCCCTGGCCAACTTCTCTCTCCATTTATACCTTAAGGTTTACGAAGGTCTTCGCAAGTAGATCTCCGGGATCTTGTACAGGGCAACACTCCTACACCACCTCCCTGCTGTCTGCCGTACGGTGTATTCCAGCAATAATGTGATGACTGGTTCTATAGAGGTTCTAGCCACATTCTTTTGCAGGTGCTGTCAGTCAGAACTTGACCTGGGATATGCATCCTACTTTGGCTTTGTGCTTTGATGCTGTCCAGTGAGGTACCTGCAGGAACCTGGTCAACATTCAAACATGGACTCATAGAAGTTGGCCAACTGGGAACAGAATTTAATGGAAAGTTGCTTCTGTCTTTTATAACTCAAGTAAAGAGCTCGGAGGCTAAGCTTGGAAAGTTCCCCCAGAATCTCCAGGTGGGACTAAGCACCCACCTGGAGGGAGGCCAACTCAAAAATATTCACACTGGTATTGGCTTTTCCTCACTCCCTCTTTCCCAGGGTCCCTTCACGCCTACAGTCCTGAGATCACTTCCCAAATAACTCCTCTGATTCTCTTTCTGGGACCAAGGAAGTTGGTAAGCTGTGGTGATAACTTTGACAGTAGCATCATAATTACTAAGATTGTCACCTGTGACAAATGGGGATCATATGCAAGCAGAAGGCAAAACATGAACTTATGTGTGAAATTTACATGGCCTCAGGAAAGAGTAACTACACATATTAAGGAGTTGATGACCTTTGCTGACTGTTTTTGGAAACCTTCAAAAAATAATAAACTCAGATTAGATAACCATCCATCCAAGACAGTTGTAAAGACTGGGAAGCCTCAATGGCAGCAAATGAGGTGACCTTGAACTCCTACATGGAAGATAGAACTGAAATAAGGATAAGAACATAATTTTGAGGGTAGAAGAGCTGCAAGAGAGATTGAACGCATATTCTTATCTGAGCTCCTATACCCGAGTCAGAAATCTGATAGGAAAAGAATGGGACATTGAAATTATTTGGGTTGATGATCTGAAGAATCTTCAACTTCTGGAATTCCCTGAACTCAAACAGCAGACAGAAGCAGTTTCAGTCCCTTGCTGGATAAGAACAGCCTTCCCTCACCTTGTCTCCCTGCAAATACCTTCCCTGAAGCAGGTTCCTGTAAGGTCATGGTGTGGTCCTCAGGTTCACGCTTCACTGAGTATAACCTTGAAGCCAGGGTTAGACCTTAGGAAGACACATCCTACACACTGAAGAGCCCAAAGGACGTGGCCAATTTACGGTAGAATGTGAACCTTCCATAAGAATAGATCTAACGTACGTTCAAAGAGGACTATTGGAAAACAAGGCAGACAGGCAAAGAACATAATGAAATAAGATGACTCTCTCATGACTCTGGGCTTGACAATCTGGCAGAGGTACCTGAAGTCAGTCTTAGTACTTGACTGGAATGGTTCCTAAAAGCTTAGGTGTGCTGAGGGCCATGGGGTAGAAAAGTAGAACTGCTTTAGCATTATATTCAGGAATGGGCCAGAAGGGTCAGGAGATGGGAGTTTAGAATAGACTTAGTATCAGGGACTGCAAAACTCATCACTTGACCACAGGCCTGGGAGAGTCCAGAGGACTCCAGCTTTGGTAAGTCCTAAGGAACCCACTAGTGAGGTAGGCACTAAAATCTCACTGGTGCCTGTCCTCCATACGTCAGAATAGACAAAAGGAAATTTCACCATGAAACAGTTCCCTGGTTTCAGTGATGGTAATAGGATTCTTGGATAATAGGGGCCAGATAATGGTACTTACTCCTTGCAGGCAGGATCATTAGAATTAACGCAATGACCTCACAGCTAGGTAATCAAAGATCTATGAACATGGCTAAAAATTACATTCTGATGAGTAAGACAGATGGACAGCTCTTTGCAAAGCAAGTCATCAGCGTGAAACTGAGTTTTAGCAGTGATCTAGATCTCTAGATCACTGTAAGTCACTCTAAGTGACTATATGACTGGAGGTGCCTTCATGAGCTGAATATTAGATCCATTGGGTCATAAGATCAGACAGGCAGATCAACATAATGTCCTACAGTGAGAACTGTGGGATACTCAGGGTCAGGTCTGAGAAGGTCCAGAGTTACACCAACAGCTGACCCAGATCCTCACATCTATTGAATCTTGCACCAACACGTTCTTCAATCTTCTGTCTCATGGTAAGTGTATTTCCCTGTGACCAGCTGATGAAAAAGGCATGAACTTGGGACTGGTTCATGGATATATTACACAGGTTGGTGTGAATATAAATTATCTAACAGTTTCCCTCAAGGGGGGCTCACAGGACAGTGATGATTGGTAACTCTCCCATAAGGAAGAGCTCTCAGTTATACATCAGATCATCAATTTGAGATGAAGATAATATGACCCGAAAAAAGTACATGTAAAGACTCTGAGCAGAAGCAAACTCCTGGTTGGTCAGGAGCCTTGAAGGAGCAAAATTAAAAGACTGGAGACAAGAAGGTCAATGGAATAGAGACACAGAGGCAGAGCTGTGGTAGTGAGCACAAAGCATGTGACCCTTTGGTCTCATGTCCACCACAGAGCAGGACCTGGAAAAGCAGGGTGATGGAGCCTTGGACATCTTCCATTCTGATCCTCAGCTATGCCAAATGATTATTGCCACAGAGATAGGAAGGGTTGACAACAGAAAGGTTCATGGTACACAGAGCCATAAGGAATGGGTAGTAGGTGACTACTGCTGCTATTACTATACTAACAGGGACTTCCATTTATTGATGTGCCAAATACTCTGCTAAGTGATCCCATACCTAATTTTCAGATTTATATCTTATAATTGCTCTATGATCAGGTCCTAATGTTGTGGTTTAGATAGTAGGTGTCCCCCAAAAGCTCATGAGTGAGACAATGCAAGAAAGTTTGTTTAGAGGATGAATAATTGGGTTATGAGACCCTTAACCTAATCAGTTCATTAAGCTTTGATAGGGATTAACTGGTTGGTTAACTACAGGCAGGTAGAAGAGTGTGCCTGGAAGAGGAGGGTTTCTGGGGGTGTGCCTTTGGGGTATATATTTTGTCCTGGTTAAACAGGGCTCTCTCTCTCTGTTTCCTGATGTGATGTCCTGAGTCACTATCCTCTGCTATACCCTTCCAGCCATGATGTCTTGCCTCACCCCAAGCCCCAAGGAATGAAGCCAGTTATCTACAAACTGAGGCTTCTGAAACTGTGAGCCACCAAATAAACTTCTCCTCTAAAATTGTTCTTTTCAGGTTATTGGTCATGGCAGGAAAAAGCTGACTAAAACACCTACTATTAAATACCACTTTATATATGAGGAGGCTGAATATTCTGTACTATTATTATTGTTATTCTATCCTTCCAGTACTGATATGAACAATCATTGGTTAACAACCAACTTTGCATCTACCACGGAGCTTGATCAGATAGTTATGAATGAACCAGCTAAAAGGAGCTAACTGTCAAGGTTCCCGATCTTTCCCAGTCTTCCTTCCCTTCTTTCTCTCCTTCCCCCTTATATGTGATGAAAGACAAAATATGATTACACTTGAGTTGACCTTCGTCATTTTACAATCTTGATATTTCAGTTTCTTTTTGTCTCATAAACCAAAGGGGCTTACATTTTCAAAAATAAAGTACAGCACATTCTAGCTCCTATATACAAGATTTATGTCCAAAATACTTTCCAGAGACCCTTCCATACTCCTCCTAGAATGCTCCAAATCTCAATGAGACTAGAAAATATGCTTTTGGAAGGCCCCCTTTCCATGTCTTTATCTACATGACTTTCATTGACCTAAATTGGATTTGTGCGAGTGGAAGGACAGCACAATCGAGGCTCACGAGTCCTGTCATCTTTTTGTTCAGCTTCCCAGGCTGCCAATTATCAGTTCTGTGCACTCAGGGACGTGCAGGACATACCACATTAAACTGGAGCAGAACGTCCCAGCTAATGATAACCAAGTCAAATATGTTAAAGGATTCCAAGCAACAAAGAAGGAATGGAGGTCTGAAGACAAAAATTCGGGGTTTAAACCAGGAAGATGAGAGGAGAAAGAGGAGAGAGAAAAGACCAACGCAAGAATCTGCCGGCCCTGTTTCTTTGGAAGTATATTATGGAGAAAAGGCTGGAATGGCTAGGGGGAATCTGGGACTATTTAAAATTTGTCATGGAGGAATCTGGGACTCTATTTGGAAGATGTTTTTTTGAGCTGTATCTGTGTCTAACTATTTTGATCATCTGACCAGCTGTTTAGACAGAATGATTGTGTGGCTGGACTGATGGGTTACATCCGTCAAACAAGTCCATCTGGACGATGATGTGGAGTCAGTCAAAATAGTTCATTCTCTGAGCAAAGACAAACACATTGCTTCCATTGGTCATTTGCCATTCATGGAACATCACATGGGACAAGTAATCCCCAGGACATAAACAAGGGCACATCAGCACCTCTGTATTGCTGACTCATCATTGTCACCACTGGATACTGACCGGTTTTGTTGTAACCTGTACCCATACATTTTTGGGAAGTTTAACATGTCACTCCTAATCCCAAAACCATGTGAGCATTCACAGCTAGAAGAGAGAACAGCATACAATTGCCACTGTACTGGGACTGTACAGAGGAAGTTAGAGCACCAAGTTCTCTTTTATAATCAGGGCTTAAATTCTATCATGACTGATATCCACAGAGCTGGACAGTTAGAAAATACTACAGTGTGTGTGTGTGTGTGTGTGTGTGTGTGTGTGTGTGTGTGTGTGCTTCTGTATTAACTCCACAAAAGAGATAAACACATGCACACATGCAAAAATAGATTCAAGTACCAAAGTTTATCATCTCTACCCTGAATGCAACATTGACTGAACATTCCACGTTGTAGTGCAGGGCTGTCATGCAGCTGCATTAGGAAAGTGATCATAAGTTTTCAAATATCACCTCACTGCAGGTAAGGCTCAGACATACCTCTTGCTCAGCCCTCACTCTAGAATGACAGCTCAGAGGCTTTTAATTTGAAACTTGAAACTTGGAGTCAATACATCTAAAGCCAAAATCATCACTTTCAACCCCAAATCGATTTCCCCTTCCCTTATTCCCCATTGGCTTTCATAATGTGAACTCTACTGGGAGGGGATTTTGTCTGACTTGCTCACCAGTGCATTCCCAAACCAGAGTAGTGTCTGACACTCACTGAGTGCTCAGAGTACACGTGCTGAATGACTCGGTTGGATGACTGATGTCGCCACTCTTCCCTCTGTGGTGCTCACTTCTGATAATTTCCAATTACACACCCATCCCTGTCGCTGCTTTCTTCAAAAGGGTTCTTTGCATTTGTTTACCTCTCTGGGTTGATGGGGGATAAAGAAAGATGAAGAATGTGAAAATGCTTGGCAAGTGGAACAGCCTCATAAACTTTTAGGGCAATGATTTCAACTTTGTTGCCCGCACCCTGGGTGAAGTCTTCAGCCCACTGCAGGTCCAGCCGGCTGAACTGCTTCACCTTGTTTCCAGTTCCCATCAAGTGACACCTGCTAAAACACAGCAGTGATTATGCTTTCCACCATTCAGCACCTTCAGTGAGAACCTCTCCGTGGACTACAAGACCCCGAGGAATTGAGACCATTCCATATTTGGGGATCTGCTTGAATGTCTAACTGTATCTCCTATTCTTCTTTGCCTTGGAAATATTTCTTATCTCATGTTCCTCCAGTAGGATGGTCATGTCTGCTTTCACAATGTCTGACTTTTTCCAGATTCATCAGGAAAATTCATGGATGAATAAGTCAACAGATGGATGTCCCTTCCCATCCACGTTTGCAAATCCCATTCACCTCTCAAACACCATGTCTAACCCTGTAGCCTTCTTCCCTTGCTACCCTAGTTGTCTCAGTCCCTGAAGCAAGCAATCGGAGGCAATATGGTTTATCTGGGAAGAGCAGAGAACAGTTGTGGAGTGGAGTTACTGCAGAGCAACTTAGGTAAAATATTGGAAATGGTATAAAACTGTACACACTAGAGCTAGCACACCTGTGAGGTGAGGGAGCTAGGGTGTTTATACAGAGACTCCTGAAGTTATGGATTGAGGGCTAATCAGGAGAAGCGGAGAATGTGAATTCACAACACTTTCATCGGCCTCAACCCCAGAAGAAATCCTTAGATACAGAGATGTCGGTCCTGAATAATTCAAGTCAATAGAAAGAGACCATGAGCCCCCAATGTGACCTACACATATCATTTTAAGTTTTATAAGAGCTACCTTCAAAAAAAAAATAGATGAAAATAACATCAATGACATTTTTCATTTATTATTGTGTTTTAATATGCCAATATATTACCTAAAATATTATCATTTCAATATATAATTAACATAAACAATCTCTAAGATATTTGGCCTTATTTTGGTACTAAGTTCTGAGTTTTTGAAATCTGGAATGCATTTTAGAGAGGGAGCACATCTCAATTAGGACTAGCCACAACTCTGGCACTGGTGAGCCACATGTGGCTAAAGGTTACTGTCTTGGACAGCACAGGTCTAAACAAACCACTTGGAGTTTCTGCTACAAGGATTGTGTATAGTCACTGGGATCATCTTTTCTTCCTTTTTATTTTTATGTGTTGCAGATTTTTTTGTCATCTTTTTTTTTTTTAATTTTTACAGACTGCATTTTGATTCATTGTACTCAAATGTGATACAACTTTTTGTTTCTATGGTTGTGCACAATGTAGATTCATATCATTCATGTAATCATACATGTATGTAAAGTAATAATGTCTGTCTCATTCCATTTTTTGGATCATCTTTTCTTGATGGACTATTTAAAGTACTAATCTAAGACTCAGCATTTGATGTTTAGAAATGCTATTTACTTTTTCATGTATTAGGTCTTATTTCCCTAAATAAAGAAGCATACTGCTAGGATTACTTTTACTCTCTACCCATTAGTTCCTTTTTTATTGCCTTGTTCAATTAGCTTTTGCCAAATGATGGACTATGAGAAGCTACCTTATACACAGGCTCCTAACCCTCCACAAAGTGTATTTTCAATTCAAGAGACAGGAGGAGATATATCAGCAAAACCTTGGCAGGTGGAAGGGGACCGTTAACTCCTGGGCTGGCACCTGGCTGACCCAACCAAAGACATATTTAACCACTACACAAGAGAGAAGAACTTTAAAGATCTCCACTAGAAACCTCTAATAACAAATTTGAATGTTTTATAGATTTTCCTGAAAGAAAACAAATTTCCATCTATGCGACCTAAATTATCTGTAAGATGTTTTTTGTCCTCTCATTCTACCCTGTTGCCTGACTTCATTTTTGAAGGAGGTCTTTGAAAAGCTTCAGATGGGCACTTGGTGACCATTATGCCATTTAAAGGTTAACATGTCTTCCTGGCTCAACAGAACAGTGGCCATTATGCCACAGAGCAAGAAGAAGTGCTAGGAGATTTGTGGCACGTAAGAGGCCAAAAGGGGAAGGCAAGGGCATTTTGCAAGGTCCAGGAACATCTCCAAGGCACTAAGTGATAGGCACTGTCTACTAATGGTAAATGCGAATTTCCCAAGTCTCCCCGAAGTAAGCAGACAGAGACATTTCCAACCCCACCAACTTCTCAGGGGGAAAAGGGTGATCTGCTAAATTTCAGGGGATTCAAATGGACTCATCCTTCTTAACTTCAAGCCTAAAACTTTTTTTGCTACTTCTAATTGATGGTCATTGATGACAAATCGTTTAGTCATCAAAAATCCATTGGGAAAAAAACCTTTTTTGGCTATATTTTTTTGGTTTTATTATTGGCTATAAATCCATTCCTTTCCCTCTTCATTTACTCAAGATTAAATGGCCAACATTTTATGTCTCTTTTTAAGGCTTTCCCATGAATTTTCAGGTCTGAAACCCTTTATCCATATTTCTCCAAAATCTTTTTTTTTTTTTTTAATTATTTGTCTTGCTTTTTTGTTTTAGAATTTCTTCCTTATTAACTTTTTTCCACTCCTATCTACCTTGGGCGTATTATTTATTTTCATTCATGAATTGTACTACTTTTATCATGTACCTTTGAACTTGGACCTCTATTGGTTGGAATTCCTTTTTCATTTTCTACTTCCAAAATTAGACCACTATTCTCTGCTTCTCATTCTTCCTGTCCACCTGTCGCCTGTCTTGTCTTTCTGTTATCACTTCACCAGAGTATCTCTTCCCAGGGACTTCAATGGTTGAAGGTTCCAGAAGGCAGCCCCAACACTTCTCTGCTTCTAGTACTACTGCTGGCATGGGATAAAGTGGAATTACCATCATACCATGGTCTACTTCTTTAATTAGGGGTAGTTGCCATGAAGACATGATTTGAGCAACAATTTATACTCAGATGCTAAGGTAACAAGCTTCACAAACTACCAGGAATTAGGCTATTTTGTTTTTGAAACAACAATTTCTGGGGAATGAAGTAGGTTTATTAGCAGGGTGATTGCATGGAAAAACAATTTGACACTTTTTTTTAGAAATTAAATTATGCTATTTTAGGTACAAGGCAAGTCACATAATTAAAGATAAAAGGATATATAGAAACTGGTGCCATTGGGGTTGGTTTATATAGATTCATTGCAAACTTGATTTGATTTTGGGCCAAATACTTTATTTATTTATTTATTTTTAAAAACTCAAGTTTGGGATGGAAAAGTTGGGTTTTCTTTTAGATAATAAACCCATTTTAAAAGTGTTACTTTGAATCTCACTTTTAAAAAGATTTAATGGAATTCTCCTCTGCCTTTCTACATCAAATGTCACTTTTTAATGGCATACTCTTGTGTCTTCCTATAATTATTATATTTTATGACTAGGTCTAATCCCCAAAGTTCCATTTTCCAAATGTACCAAATTCTATAAATTTAAATTGGAATTATATAATCCAGTGTGTTCATCTCGAATGAAGACTAAAACTGTAAAGGCAGTCTATGAAACCTGCCTTAAGTTTTTCTAATGCATGTATTAAGTAAAGAATTAAGTGTCCACTCCCACTGAACCATGAAAGAGTTTTTGAAACATTAGAAAATTATAAAATAATTGTCTTGGCAAATTTCAATTCATAAATGTTGATCTATGTCTTTCAATGGGTTTAGAAGAACAAGTGAGTTGCCTTTCAAAATCTCCACCTGGATTCCTCACCTCTCCGCCCCTTCTGCTCTGCAAGAATCTACTGTCGCCACTCATTATTTCTACAAACATCTGGTGTCTAGCAAGTGTACGCACTAGATGTGAAATAAATGTTTATTGAATGAATAAACCAAATCATCTATGGAATTAAATGCAAATTTAGACAAAATCAATTTAATTTAACAAATATTTATTTAGCACCTACTATTTACACTGAAAAAAAGATGATTATGAAGACATAGATTCTGCCTTTGAAGAGTCCATAAAACAATACAGGGAAAAGAAGGACAGAGACCTTCCTACACCAGAATGATAATGATAATCTGTTGGTATAAACTAATACCCCTGAAGAGGAGGGAGATAAAACACTCTCAATGAAGGTTAAAGGGACCAGGGAAACTATCATAAAATACAACATATAAAATACTCTGTGGATTCAAAAGAACTCCAAATAGTAGATATAAGACTTCAGGATACACAGAGTGAAAAACAAAAGCAAAGCAAATGAACAAAAACTTCTGAATGGCTGTTTGCTTTTCAAAGGGAATTCTTGCCTTGAATCATCAGCTTAAACTGGGTCTAGTTGTTGGTTGGTTGGTTACCATTCTAGAGTAGATTACGGTGTAGATGCTAAAGTGGTTTTGCTACTACCTAGTTGAGGAATTACATCAATGGAATACAAAATGTAACATATACCTTAAGTGGTGATTTTAGAGTTTAGAATAGAGAGTGGCACATGGGGTGTCTTGAGGAATGGGAACAGCATAAGTAATAATGATAGCTAAGAACATTTGTTCTATTCAGTCACTGTTGACCAGCTCTGAACCTATCAGAATGGTGCTGGTAATCCCTTACACAACTATGTAAATCCTATGGATGGAATGGTGAGCAGGATATAGGGTGGTGATATCTGTCTCACACTGAATCCTATACTTCATCTGCCTCCAAATCCCAACATCACTCTCTTGACTCCTAATGCCTCTCATGGAAGCCACTGTGAAAAAATATGGTAAAAGAAGAGGAAAGGTGGAAATCTGGGAAAACTCCAAGAATAGCTCTCTCTGGGAACTGGTACCCTTATTATAATGCCTAAAATTCCACCCATGAAAGTAGTGGTTTCCCAGTCTAAGATCCTTAGAATCCCAGGTCTCCAAAGGTAGTATTTTCCCATAATCAGAAAGATTTCCCAAGCCTTGATCAAAGCACCAAGCTCCTTTCCCTTAGGCAAAAAAAAAAAAAAAAAAAAAAAAAAAAAGTCTATATATATATATATATATTGAGTTTACATGGAAGTCTTGGTTAACTAATGAGTCACAGTTAAATATGCTTTTGCTTTTTGCTTAATGGCTATAGGAAGAATAAATTATTATTCAATCAATGAAGTTTGGCATCAGGATGTCCATCATTTTTTAGCACAACAAATGAAATTTAAAAAAAAAAATTGTGAAAAACTGGGAACTAATAAAGTAGAAGTTTATTTGGATTTAAAAAGTCTCTAAAAAATTACAGATGCAACCACAAAAGTCGACACATCATAAAACAGGCACAATGCAGGCTCCTTCAAAGCATCATTGCAAAGATTAGGTAAGTCCTGGGCTTCTTTTTTTTTTTTTATTTTTATTTTTTTTTTATTGTAAACAAATGGGATACATGTTGTTTCTCTGTTTGTACATGGCGTAAAGGCATACCATTTGTGTAATCATAAATTTACATAGAGCAATGTTGTTTGATTCATTCTGTTATTTTTTCCCTTCCCCCCACCCCTCCCACCCCTCTTTACCCTCTATACAGTACTTCCTTCCTCCATACTTGCCCCCCTCCCTAACCCTAACTCTAACCCTTCCCTCCCCCCCATTATGTGTCAACCTCCACTTATTAGCGATATCATTCGTCCTTTGGCTTTTTGAGATTGGCTTATCTCACTTAGCATGATATTCTCCAATTTCATCCATTTGCCTGCAAATGTCATAATTTTATCATTCTTTATGGCTGAGTAATATTCCAAAAACTCTACTCCAAGAATTCAAACAGTCCAGTCAACAAATGGGCTAAGGAAATGAATAGACACTTCACAGAAGAAGATCTACAAGCAATCAACAAACATATGGAAAAATGTTCAACATCTCTAGTAGTAAGAGAAATGCAAATCAAAACCACCCTAAGATTCCATCTCACCCCAATTAGAATGGCGATTATCAAGAATACGAGCAACAACAGGTGTTGGCGAGGATGTAGGGAGAAAGGTACACTCATACACTGCTGGTGGGGCTGCAAATTAGTGCAGCCACTATGGAAAGCAGTGTGGAGATTCCTTAGAAAATTTGGAATGGAACCACCATTTGACCCAGCTATCCCACTCCTTGGCCTATACCCAAAGGACTTAAAATCAGCATACTACAGAGATACAGCCACATCAATGTTCATAGCTGCTCAATTCACCATAGCCAGACTGTGGAACCAACCTAGATGCCCTTCAATTGATGAGTGGATAAAGAAACTGTGGTATATATATACTATGGAATATTACTCAGTCCTGGGCTTCTTGTTCAACAAATGCTTGTTCTACTGGAGTCCGACTTCAGCAGTGAGAGTAGATCTGACCTCACCATGTTTCTCTTTGTCTCACTTGCCGTCAGGTCTGCTGAGAGAATGGAAGGTGCTCCCACACATGCTGTGTACCCTACTCCCCAGGGGCTAGCCCGGGGGCCCCACAGAGTGAGGATTCAGGAATATAACCAATGCTCGGTGCAGAGAAGGGGGAGGTCAACTGGGAGAGGGGGAGCAGTGGACTAAGCATCCTGGCCAGGTTGGCCCTCAAGGAGGCACCGGACCCCACTTTGGGGAGCATTGTTGAAGCCCACCTTTGCTCACTGTGAGATTGCGTCCTGGGTCCACGCTAGGCCCAGGCAAGGGGTTCACTGTCCTTTCATTTTTGCTTTTCCAAACAATGAGGATAGACTTCGTGATCTCTTATGGAGGAATTTGGGACTTCTGATTTGGAAATTGACTTTTATTTATTTGTACCATGGATTGAACTCAGGGGAACTTAATCACATGCCCAACCTATTTTTTTTTTCAAATTTTGAGACAGGGTCTCACTAAGTTGCTTAGGGCCTTGATAAGTTGCTGAGGCTGGCTTTGAACTTGGCAAGCCTCCTATGTCAGCCTCCGGAACTGTTGGAATCACAGGTGTGCAACACCATGCCTACCAAAGACTGGCTTTTTAAAGGTTAAGTCAAATAAGCACATACCAGCTCTTTAGTGAAGAACTTTTGGAACACAGTGCCTGTGGGTACAGTGAGATTTCTTAATCCTGACTCAGGGCCTGACACAGGCACAAGGTGGTTATGAACAAGTGACCAGATGGGCCCTCACAGGACACACACACTTTGCACATGCCGCAGCATGTTAGAGGCAGTTAGAGCAGTCTTCCTGTGACATGGTGGCCTGTCCCACGTACAGAGTTCGCTGATACTCATGTGAATATGCTCCGTACCACATGGTATATTCTCACTTGCCCACAAAGCAGAATCAGCCTGAATCTTGGCCCATTTCACTACAACTTACACGGTACTGGCGGACAGGGCAAGAAAGTTTAATTTTTTTTCAAGTGTGTAGTATGAAGGAAGGGAAGACAAAAAACATTTTTTTTAAAGTGATCAGTGAGATTTCTTTCACTTCCTCCAGAAGTTTCTTTTTCTTGATTTTTGCCTTAACTCTCACATGTATCCCATAAAAAAATCATTCCTGTCTTGAAGAAACTCTATCCTGTGTTAAAACAAACAAACTTATAATACTTAGATGTGTCTATTCAGCCCTCCATCATTGAAAAAGGACAAGTGGGGTTGGCTTTTAAAGCCAATTCGGGGGCCATGCTAAAGTGGATGGTGGATTGATTCTGAGAACTTCTGTAAAAAGCCAAAGAAACTTTCAAAATCTCCATCATTTCTGTTTGCAAATTCTTCAGGTAAATAGCAGCCTTATCACTGGAACCATATATTAGAAAAATGACACCCTGGCAGGTCTGCTGGTGCCAGGAGCCAGGGTAAGTGGTTGGCGTGCATGTCTGTACAAGGGAAGGTCAGGAGGCTGAGGGATTTCAATGGAGGGATTTCTCATCTGTCAGCTAATTCCTTCCATTGGCCAATTCAAGCTGTCTTCGTGGGCACCTCTCATGCGCAAGGCCCAGGCAATCCTGACCATTTTTTATACAAAAATACATTCTTTTCCTATTACTTGGCTTTCTCTCTCAGATAGTGACAGGCAGTCCGCTAGAATTACAGAGATGTCATGCTAGGAAGAACCATGGAGATTAGCAAGTCCAACCCCTTCATTTAAAATGTATAGACTCCGATGTTCCTCGAGGATGGCGATTCTTGCAAAGTGGATGTGTTGGCGGGGGGGTGACATGAGGACTGTGAGCGAGGCCTCTGACTTTGTTTTGCGGAGTTTGCATGAGCACAGGTGCACGGAAACAAGAGCAGAGGTCAGAGTCACGGTCCTGCCGCCCCATTCACTCCAGTTCTCAAAGAGCAGAAGAACCAGCTCAAGTGCTCGGGTTCTGGTGCTGAATGAATGAATGAACCCCATCACTTGACACTGGGTGAACGCAGGAACTCCTCCACGCTCAACACGTTTCTTCTTCCTTGGGCAATATGCAGGCGGTTCCCCTGGGTGCGGTAAAGAATTCAAAGGTGAAATGATGGCACCTTCGTCTTCCATGTGCTTGGCCTCTGGGGCAACATCTTGATGTGCATCTCGGTAAGATCAGCATGTATGTGGTCAGCTTGTATCATGGTCACCTACTGCCACTGGCACTTGTGTTGTCTGGAGTTATCAGTTTTGCAAGTTTGTATGCAAATTTTCCCCAGGTGGACTGAGGGCAGAATAAATATTTATGCTCTTTCATGGAGGGCCAGGGTCTTAGGGAATTTGACAGAGGCTCTCATTGTCCATTCCCTTCTACTAACCATTCTGCACAATTTGGTCACGTCAGAAGGACAGTTCCCAAGTTCAAGGGCAAACTGGGACCCACAGAAGCACTCATACCATATAGACCCCAGGAAAAAGAATTTTCCCTGTGTATGGAAAGCATCATTCAGTAATGATCAATTGATGTGTGTACCACACAGTCAGCTAGTGAGATGAAGGAGTTGTAAGCCCACATGAGTTTAACCAACACTTGCCTGCTTCTAGTGAGTCCTACTGGGGATTTCTCATCTTTGAAATTTTAGCATGCGCATTGAGTGATCACTACTGAATGTCCAAATATGAGAGAAAGCCCAGGACAAATCAAAGCTATGCATTGTATTTATAAAACTTGGCATGCAAAATCCAGTCCCTGCAGATGCAAAGGGATGTGCAAATGTTCGCTACTTTTTTGCTGGATGTTGCTAATGGGTTGATTCTTCCTCTGAATTCTTTTGCAAACCCACTGTAGCATAGTGAAACAATGAAAAAGACTATCTTTCAGAAAAGGACCTCTTAAAATTCACTTACTTAGTTTCAAGATAAACAGAAGAGAAGGGGGTACGTGAACTTGAAGCAGACACACGGTACTTAATTTCAGGTGCAGATAACATTTGTTTTGGTATGAGGGTACAATTTTAGCTGCACACCAGTGAACCCCAAGACACCACTAGGTCTAAATATGCCACCATAAAAGGTAAAAATCTAGAAAGTCCCCACCCTTGCCTATTCCCCTCAGGAGCAGCAGCCAATATCTCCCTGACCTCCTAGAGAGACCCAGAAAGGGTTCGGGCGTAATCACTTGTACACAATGCACCCTTTGCAGCCTTTTAATATTTCCAGTAATTTTTCTCTTATGAGTTTTGAGCTGACATAATTCTCAAGACACTTCCCTTTTAAGCCTGACATCAGCAGAGGCGAAAGCAGCGTGCTTGGAGACAAAGCAGGGGAGAGCCAGACACGCGATTTACCCCGAGCTTCTGGCTCTTGGTGGCCTTAATGACAAAGCTTTTAACTTTGTACAATCCCTGTCTCTCAAACAAAGACATGATTAAAAGAAGGCGGGGGGAGGGGGAAATAGCATAAAGATGGAGACGTACAGGAGGCCAGCTCGGTCCCTGTCCGGCACACAATCCACTCCCAGCCAGGAAAATGATTGCGGGCCATGGCTAGCATGGCCAGCCCAGGGCAGCTGTGAGATATAAATTGTCAGCAATGACCATAAGCACTCAGAGAAACAATTTAATTCCTCACTTCCGCCATCATGGGCTGATATATTCTTTCAAGGTCATTACCCAAGGCTAGAAGGGTCGCTTGATTAACGAGTGACAGGCCCAATGAGGGCCAGTGTGCTCGAGCAAGGCCTTATATTAATTAGACAGAAGCTCGGGAAAATAAATGTTACAGAGGAAGGAGGGGCCCAGTCTTGGGCATGAGCTGTGACCTCGCCACCCCCCACCCTGTTCACCCCACAAAAGATAACACCCTGACCTTGATCCTTAATGTTATCCTTTAGCTTTGTTTTAAAACCTATAAAATACAAAACATAAACCATGCTTCGTTTCATATTCAAAATGACCCAGGCCCTGGCCTCCACTTTCAACACTGCCTTTGTCTTACCCTTTCTCACTTAGTTATTCTAATTTATTGGTTAATTCTGAGCGGGATGAGGAGAGCTGCTTGCTATGAACTTCACATCTCAGAAGCAGCTTAAACCACGTTGATCTGAGCCAAGGAAAGTGAGAGAATGATGACGCTTTAGTGTTTTAAGCCCAGTGGCTAATAATCTAGCAATTGCTCTTTAATAAAATGTCATTATCTTGCTTAAGGAGTTAAGAAGATTTGGCACTAACAGTGGACTTTTCGGGCAAATGACCATTCGAAGCAAAAGGGGCTTAGAATACCTTCACTCCTTGTGCAAGATACTGTATCTCTTTGATTCTATCTATCCTGCCATCCTCCTTTAAAAGATACAAAGGAATACATTCCTAGGGGATTTTAGGGAATTCGAAGCATTCATTTTCCCTTGCCAGACCCAAATGGGTGCAGAATGGGGTTTCATTCACTCCATGAAGAAAGTTTCACTCCTCCACCTCCATACTATTTTGATCTGTGATCCTTCTCGGAAAGCAGTCCTACCATGCAATGGAAGCTGCTCACGGTGGTTGCAGATTAAGGCCATGCACTTGGGTTTTCTGGAATTCTATCACTATCTGTTAAAGAGCTGAGGTGGTGAAGGCAGGAGGCTTGGGTGGTGGCATCAGGGAGTACAAGGTCTTTGATTGAGCTTCCCAGTAAGAAGCCACATTTACCTTGACATTCTGTTAACATGGAGAAAGGAAACTTCCCTCGTGAGCCGTGTTGCTTCTATGATCTCTTATCTAGCACCATCTTCTGATCCAACACAGTACATACAGATAAACAAGAAGCAGCTCACAGATGGTCCTTCTGCGAGCCTTGCAGACCCACCATGGCTGACAATCTGAGAACCCATAATGATGCCTAGAATGTTGGTCCTTATGTCATCCCTTCCCTCTGGGTGTGAGTGGGACAGTAGTCATTTCTACCCAGTAGAATACAGAAAACATGATGGGAGGTCCCTTCTGATGTTAGGTTACAAAAAGACTGCGGCCTCTGTCTTCCTTGCTCTCTTTCACTCTCTTGCAGACCTTGCACTGGGACAAAGCAGGCTGCCACAGGTGAGCTGCGCCCTGGAGAGGCCCATAAGGCTAGAAACTGAAGGCTTTGGCCACAGTCAAGCTAGTGAGGACCTGTGACCTACCACCAGCTATGTGAGGAAGCTTGCAAGCAGATCCTCCCCACTCAAGCCTTGAAATGACAGCAGCCTCAGCAGAACTCCTTGACTGCAACCTTATGAAAGACTTGAGTCAGAGGCATCTAGTTAAACTACAGCCAAATTTGTAACCCAGAGAAACTTAGAAAAGTTATTACTATAGCTTGCAAATACTGGGTGAATTTGTTAGAGATAAACAGATAACCAATATACCCACTAACTTCACTGATACTGGATGGTATGCAGAACAATTCAATTGTTCTGTATTTCTGAAAGTTGGAGTAGGTTTTGGAATATTGGAAATATGTGTAGGAATTTGTTTGTGTTAGTGAAAAGGGAATTTCTATGCATTATCAGCATATTATGGGTATTCAATGTACACTACCTTATCAGATTTATCAGTTTTATGAAGGATATAGTATCATAATACTTGATTATTACACTATATTTTACACCTCTGAGTTATCTGTCCCTGACATACATCAATAGAAGTACTAGCCAACAAATTTGCAAAGATAACTTATGCACTTATTCATTCATCCATTTCTCTAACCATCCATCCATCCTTCTATCTACTCTTTCAACAAATATTTATTGAGCATGCAACAGCATTGTAAGAGATATAAAAATCTATTCAGTATGGTTTATGTCTTCAAGGAATTCATAATCCCAGTAGAGAAAATAATATGTGGACACTAATTATTGGCATATAGAATAGAATGTGATTAGTATCTTGAGAGAAGAAAAGTACAGTAGCAAGTCAAACAAGGGAGAATTTTGCTTTGACTTGGAGTATCTTGAAGAAGGAATTGACATAGCTACTAACCCTAAGGAATGTGCCTTGAGTTCTTGTTCCTGAAGTAGCGATGACGTGTTAGTCATAGCCTTTTGTTCAGTTTGGTTTTACCCAATACCTTGCATTTGAAGCACAGTCTCAGAACAGAGTTATGGTCTGCAGACAGAGAGCCAAGGAAACTGGCACCCTGGGAATCACACCCAGGACCTCAGCTTCATTACACCAGCTACATTATAATGATACATTACTGAGCATCAACCTCCTGGATACAGGACAGGCAGCTGGCCATCCAACCTTCTGAATTGAAAACAGCATGTAATGAATCCCTAGTTCCTTAACGTGTTTAACAATTAATAAGCTAGGGTTTCCTTGAGGACAGCAAAGAATAAAATATGAGTATGCTGAGAGTGAGGTCACCCAGCATAAATGCATTATATGAAAACAATGCTCATTATGAGGAGGGTGAACAGATTTTCTTCTACTTTGAAAACAGAGTAAAATATATCCCGGGTCTAAATTATCTAGACACAGGTCAGTCCTGTTCTTCATTCTGCTGGTTAGACCCCTTGAACATGGATGATCATTTTTACCACTGGACAGAGTGACTACTAAGAGGAAAGCTGCCCTGGTCAAAGAATTTGCCATTAATTTCAGGTAAGTTCTTAAAAAAAAAAAAAAAAAAAAGCTTATATAGAAAAGAGAAGAAATCAAGGAGCGTGGTGCCAAGGAACAGGATTAATAAAAAATATCCTTGCTGTTCTAGAGAAGCCAATTCAGCAGGTTTCACTCATGTGATGTGTTTGAACAGCTTCCCGTAGTGAGAAACAGCATGGCGCCCACCCACACAGCTCCCCAGCAGAGGTACCACTCAGAGATAGCAAGACCTGCATGGCTCAAGCCTTCTCAGTCTCCTGAGGTCAGCAGGCAGGTTTGACATAACGGCTCTCTGGCCAGTGCGCACTGTCCAGGTGACAAATGGGAAAACACCCAGCAGAATCTGCAGTAAAAGCCCAGAAATAAGCATACTATCCCTCAGGAAGTCAGTGGCACTGCGACTCGGTGCCTTCACCTGGATCATAATTCAGTGGAAAATGATTTTCACACTCTCAAACTCTGGTTTCAAGTACTGGAAATCATTTTGTCACTTGTAACTGTGGCTCACGTATCCTAATTGATGCACTAGGTTCTCAGTGGCTTAATCAGGTGATCTTGGGGTGTGTACGATGTGAAGCAACTGGGCAGGAGAAACTTCTTTAAAGTAATTCTCCTCAGATCTAAACTTCATCGCTTCGAGGGAAACTTTTGGAGATGAGTGGGTGGGACAACTCCATCATAACTGGCAGGTGAGTGGGATCAACGGTGTCCTTGGCTTATTAATCCCCCCTAAGCAGTTCAGATGTGACCAGAACTCCCTGAGATATGGTTCTAAGTCTGGAAATCTGCTTTTCTTATCCCAGATATTAGGCTAGGCTTATAAGTTTTCTAAGTTAGAGTTCTGAAACTGGTGTGTATCCAAAGCCGCCAAAGGGATACACCTGCTACTGGTCTGAACCCCTTTTGGAAGGTTCTCCAGAATGATTTTAACCCCATCCTCATTCCTCATTTTTCTGGAGACTTTCATTGATTAAGGTAAGTTCGTTATGACTCCTGAGATGCCGTCGTTCCTGTATTCTGCTGCCTATGCAGTTTTCGCACTGTGCAATGATCGCCTGCTCGCTCATCTACATTATCTCTATATTACCATCTTCATGAGGTCAGGCCTGAACTTGATTCATCTTCAGACTCTGGCACAGAAAATGCTTCACAACCAGATGTGGATGTGAACTGAATGCTGTCGCTTGGTTAGGACTAGACATCCAGGGGCCAGCTGGGAAAGTTCCATCTTGGAAGAAACATGCCAACCTGCTGAAAGCCTAAACACTGTTTTCAAGCTGCCGGGTAAGAGTGAGAGATAAAATGGAGTTATGAATTATTTTTGGTCGTATAATGCCACATGGCTTTTTTCTTCCAAACTATCATTATGTGTTGAGGAACTTGAATAGTTTCTTAAAAATTCAAAATATCTTGCCTTTCCGAATTGGGAAGCTTTGTTCCAGGTCTAATTGGTTTGGGGATCAGGCCTGACTCTCTCCTGGCCACCTTTCTTTGTCTTTCAGTGTTGCTAAATATATCCCGTCAGCCTCTTATGTCTAGATGGATCTCTTCCAGCCTTTCAGGCGAACATCACCTACTATTTAGATGCTTTTGAAAACCTTTCAATGATAACTTCCCCTTCAAGAAACACTGATCCACAGCTTATTTCTCTGCCTTTCTTATCTGGGAATTTTTATATAGGACTTATTTTGTTTTGTTTTTTAATTAAGGATATTGTTTTCAGTGGTTCTGAATTGTGGATCTGCTCTGTCACATAGACAGAATATTGTTATTTTAAAAGTCCTCACTAGAAGTCACAATCAGTCATTCATCAGTTAACTCTAAAAGCTTATTTCACGGCACTGAAGAGGATGGGCTCCGGAGTCAGGTTGCCTGGATTTGAATTCTGATCTCCATATATTAGCTGTGTAGACTAGGGCAAGTAATTTAACTGCTTCTTGGCTATCTTTCCTCATTGTAATAGGAATGACAGTTGTACCCACCTCATGACCACAGACTCCAAATGGACCTTCTATGTACCTGGCAATCACTGTATGTATACAGACCATTTACCATGTCACATTCCAAGATGACTATGATGTTTCCTCCTTTCAAAGCATCAGTGCCTTTTCTCTGTCCTCACTCTCAGCTGGGACCTGGATTCCTACTTCATCAAGGAAAGTGAAGGAATCAGAAGTGGATTTCCAAAAATTCCTGACTACCACAACCACTCACCAAACAGCACGTGCGTTTTCACACTGCCTTCTTGCTACCATGGAGAAACTATTCAGGCTCTTATCTAAAGCTAATCCCTTGGCTTCATACTAGATCCTACCTGGCCTGCCATCTCTATCAGCTGTTCTCCCCTGCTCTCCGGCATCGTCAATCTTTTTCTCTTTCCTGGATCGTTAGCTTCATTCTCTTGGTGGTCACATATGGTTTCATGACTTTAAACACTATCTCTGTCCCATGGACATCTATATTTATATCCTAGACCAGATTTCACTTCCAAAATCCAAACTTGAATATCCAATGGGCTAGTCAACATTACTTGAATTTTCTTGTAGACCTCTGAAAACCAACTACTCTAAACAGTTTTTCTCCTCTAAATCTTCCCATCTCTCAACCTAAATCATTCCAGTTGAGGTCAGCTTTAACCTTCCAATTGCTTAAGACGAAAACTGGATCTGTCCTTTGTTATGGTTTAGATAGAGGTGTTCTCCCCCCACCCCCACCCTGCAAAGCTTGAGACAATGCAAGAATGTTCAGAGGTAAAGTGATCAGACCCTCCACTGATAGGGTAATGGTAGGTAGGCAGGGAGGGTGTGGCTGGAGGGAGTAGGTCCCTGGGGACCTACCTTTTGGGTTTATATTTTGGCCCTGGTTAGTGAAGCTCTCTCTGACTGCTTCCTGGCTGTCGTGCCCTGAGCTGCTTTGCCCTGCTCACGCCCTTCTGCCATGATGTTTTTCCTTAAGCCCACAGCAATGGAGTCAGCTGACCATGGACTGAACCTCTGAAACCATGAGCCAAAATAAACTTTTCTTCCTCTGTGTTGTTACTGTCAGGTCTGTTGGTCACGATGATGCCAAAGCTTACTAAAACATCCTTGAACCCTGCCCGCCTCTCCTCGCCTTCATCTAATCCATCGAGAAATCTTAGCTCTTCCTTCAAAATGTACAAAGAATTTGATTCCCAACCATTTTTCATTACCCCATGGCTACTACCCTGGACAGAGCTACATCTCTCACTCAGATTGTAGCAGAAGCCTTCCTATTCTGTCCTGTCCCCGTCCCCCATCCCCAACTCCTGCCTTCCGCAGTCCACTCTCCGTCTAGAAGCCAGAGTAATAAATGACCATTTTGAAACCTGGGTGATATCATGTTACATTATTGCCCAAGACCCTCTAGTGGCTCCCCATTTTATTCAGGGTAAAAGACAAAGTTCCAATAAGGACCTGCAAGGTGATCTGACACCCACCTCCCTAACCTGTATAATTTCCTCTTCCCCTTGCCTGTTACGTGTCCTCAATATTTTCTGGGCTCCCTAAGCATGCTTCCGCCTAGCAGCCTTTTCTCTCACAGTTCTGTGTCTAGAGCAGAGGGAAATATCCACAAATGCAACTCCTTCATATCTTTCAAGTCTTTGCTCAAGTATCCTCTCACTGATTTCTAGCCTGACCATCCCATTTAAAATTGCTAACTTTGCCCATTTCTAGATCTTTCTGTTTCTCTTATCCTGCTTTATCTTGGGCACATTCTACCACACATATTACCTTCTACTACACATATTATGTGTATCTTTATTACGTGTATTTTTTTGGCTGTCTGCACTAGATACAACATAAGCCCAGGGGATCTCTATTTTGCTCAATGATACGTTTCATACATGTATAACAGTAACTGGCACATGTTAGGTGCTCAGGAAATACTTGTTAAATTAGACTGAATTCAGTTTGAGTGACCAGGAGTCTGAGAATCAAATGAGATTTTATACATAAAGCTCCCTAAAACAGTGCTCAATAAATATAAGCTGCTACCACCATAATCACATCACCATGGCCATTGCCAAATGATCATGATAGTGGAGTCTTTCTTGTGACAGTTTGTAGCATGAAGTATATAAGGAAATGTAAGTTCCAGGATATTTACTTAGTTCAAAAGGAAGGCCTTTAGATTATGGTAGCCTTTTGATTTTAGTCCAGCTCATGGTGATTCCCTTCATGATTCTGCTCCCACCCTCCATCCATGGAGCAGGATGCTGACAGTGGTATTTTTACTGGAAAAGACACACAGGTTCCATGGCCACCTGGATCAAATTGGATTAAGGAACATGCTGGTAAGTGGCAAAACAGCTGTCCAGGGAAAAACAAAAACAAGCCCTGCCCCTGATTTAGAGGGTTTTCCAATTTCCACGGTGTAAATACTTCACCATGGTTGGTTTCAAACATCCAACATGGCACCACTGAATGCAGAGCTGGAGGTGTATAGCAGTACACACAGTAACTCCACCAAAGAGATACGATAGGAGAAATTGCTAGAGTATAAGTAGTAAAATATAAAATCCTTAGGAAGTGACTTGTTTTGAATAATTATTACTTATAAGTTTAATTTTTAATTTTGACTATATTTAACCCCTTCTTTGCCAAAATTCCAATAAATTCGATAATCTCTTGGGAACTGGTAGGAATGGACTTCAGTACACTATTGGTAAGATCAGAGTGGACAACAGACCCAAGGAGGGTCACTCAGAGTCTCCTTTCCAGAAATGGAGCCATCCGTGAGAGAGCCAGACCTCCCTGTAGCTGGGATATGAAGTTGGGAACTGTGGACAAACAGCTTCCATTTCCGTGATACAGGGAGTAGGAACAGGCTGCTGACAGGGAATAAAGATCTGCAAAGAGAACCAGCACGAAGAAACGAAGAAAAAACTCTGCCTGGGGTGCTGGTCACCTTTCCGTTCCTGGATCCAGCTGTTCCAGATGCTTGGCACTTGGGTTCCATATGTTCCTCTATCTTTAAAATAAATTCTTCATCACTGCATGTGCTCCAGGTGGGTTTAGATACCTGAAAACAAATGTCCTAAGGATACATTATGCTTACTTGATTGGGGTTGGCCCGAGTTACACCAATTCAGTCAGTCACACTGATTACTTTATGCTTGTCAGCAGGTATAGATATCTTTAAATAGAGAAGTGAATTACTACATAATGAGCACATTTGTGTGAGCTGAAAGAATCTTTCGAAATATGAAGTTTCTATCAGAAAAGATAATTCTAAAATTCTTTCAAAATATGAAATTCACCTCAGGGGAAAAAAATAGAATAAGTTCTTGGTGATGAAAATTTTGGAAGCTGCAGCCTCAGTTTACACTGACTAGTGCTACCCAAAAGGTCATCCCCAGCCAACTTCCGATGTTCTTGTACCACTTTTGAGATTTCTGCCATCACTGTCTCTCAGCACAATGTACCACAGAAAAGAAACGCAACTCATTCGATCTGCATAAATTGTAACCTCATTTAATTGTAACCTAAGCCAAAATATCTGTAATGTCATGGACCTAATGTGTTAATTATAGAATAAACAGAGTATTAAGCAATGCAGTTGTGTGTGTCACCTAAGGTGGTACCCAGAACACACCCAGGGGAACATCATGGAGGTCGGGGTTGCGTCTCTAAAGCCATCCTCATCTCCTGAGGTTTTCCCGGAATTACTGCTGCATAGCCTGCAAGAGTCTAGATTTGTCAGAGGCTGCGGTACATTTTCAAGCTCTATGATGGGAAGAGCTAATCTGCTGTTATTAAAATGAGAGCAATACATGGTAGGCATACATTTAACTAAGGGATCTGTGTTTTATTATTTGGGAAGATGTATTTGCATAGTTTAATTCAATGACATTCTTTATTACAGAGAGAGAGAGAGAGAGAGAGAGAGAGAGAGAGAGAGAGAGAGAGAGAGAAACTTACCCAGCGAGCGGTGGCCAACTCTACCTTTCAACCTCATGTTAATTTGCCCAAGGGTCGATCTGACCTGAGTATCCTAAAGACACTAGCAATAAGTTATCTATTTCATCACATGCTGGGCGGACAAGAGACCCATCTCTGTTACAACCAATTGAATTTATCCTCTCAACGCAGAGTATCCAAGCTCTACATAGACGCGATGCTTCTGGCTGATATTTATCTTCAAAACTTCAGCACCTGATGGTCAGAGTTCAGCATCACCAATACTACTTTCAGGCCCAAGAGAAGAAAGTGCAGGAGTGTTTTCTTGGGTTTTGTTTCCAGTTTTGAAGTCACTTCTTAATGATGTAAAGGGTTAGCTCCTAACACCTGCAAGTACGTAAGTACCACTGGGCTTAACAGGAGGGCTACATCTGAAATTGCAGAGACCAGCCAGCTGAAGCACACCGCTACACCTAAAGCCTTTCACTTTTCAGGAAACCCATGAAATGACACTGGAGCCACATCCTGTTCTTTAACTCCTCCCAGTAGTGACTGACATGCAGCAAAGGGCCCAAAGTTTACCATTTAGGGTCTTGGCTTTATTGAAATCCTATGGACTTCTAAGACAAAACATAGTAGCTTCAAATCTGTACCAACGAAGAGTTTGGTACTCATTGACACAGTATTGAAAAGGTTATTGCTTAAAGTAACTCAGTCCTTGTCTTCATTCTTCACCTCTGGGACTCACTGCTTTATAAGTTCTCTGGCAATATACAGCCAGCCCCCATGACCATCATTTCCACACCCACAGGCTTGTATCTGCAGATTCAATCAACTGCAGATGGGAAGTATTCAGAAAAAAAGTATTGCATGTGTATTAAATATGTACATGCTTTTTCCTTACCATTATTCCCTGAACAATCTACTGTAACAACTATTTGCTCCACATTAGAATATATCAGGTATTATAAGTAATTTAGAGATGATTTAAACAATATTGGAGGATGCACATAGGTTATATGCAAATACTGTGCCAGTCATCAAAGGGGTTTGAGTCTCTGCAGATTTTGGTACTGATAGGAATTCTTGGAACCCATCACCTGATTAGTCAACTGTTTTGACTAATCATTTCTGCATTCTGTTTTTGTTTATTTGAGTAATCAATGAGAGTAAAAGAGGTGCAGCAGTCAGGGGAATCACAGAACATTCGGGGTTGGAACCTGAGCAGTACCTTGCCACTGGGCATAGGGACATATTGCACCCAGGACTATGGTGGGCTTGTTTTATTCTCCTTTTCACAAACCAGCCTAAAATGAATAATGGAAAAGCCTTTATACCACTTTCTCCAGCTTTTCACCTTTAAGCAGTCTTCTGTTTCCTCTGCCACACAGGGTTTGGAAAACATTTCACCAAAGAGAAGAAATTTTCATTAACAGTCCAGGAAAATGGCAAAAGTCACCCTCCATGTGAGCACCCAGCCCAAGACCAGCACAAAGGTATACTTAGTGAGACAAGCATGATGACCTCATGCCACAAACAAAATCTCAGGGGGTATTCGTACCATCACTTCTCTCCAAAAAAGTCATATACATTTATATCCCCAAGGAAAGTCATATACATTTTATATTCCAAGGAAGGAATTCTACCCTGCTCCCCATCAAAAAAAGGATGAGAGACGTCTAGGCAACAGAACTGGGAAGGAAGGAAACACGCATGCATCACCGTCTCCTATGCAAAGGGCCTCATTTTTCTCACCGTCCCCAATTCCACACTCCTGGCACACACCTTTTAGCAAACACAGTGGAATCATGACTGTTTAGAATCACAGCACTGGTGAGTCTGACACCCCCCCATGGAAGCAGCTAGGAAAAATAAACAGATCTGCCCTTCCTGGTCAATAGACAAACTCCCAATAACAAAGCACCTATTCCTACCACTTTTTCAATAACCACCTTGGCTTGGACAGAGTTGCTATGCAAGTCACACATAGTGTACACAGTCACCTCAATAATGGCATTGGCCTGCCGGAAATGGTGGTGCATGCCTGTATTCCCAGAGGCTCAGAAAGCTGAGGCAGGAGGATTGCAAGTTGAAAGCCAACCTCAGGAACTTAGCGAGACCCTAAGCAACTTAGTGAAACCCTGTCTCAAAGTAATAACAACAATAAAAAATAAAAAGGGCTGTAGCTCAGTGGTTGAGCACCTCCTGAGTTCAAAATAAGAACAACAATGGTGTTCATCAAACTCAAAGTCACTGACCAAGACCTCTTATGGGAAGAAGGATCACTTGCCCCAGAGGAGGGATGGGTATAGGTATAAGGTCTTGTGAGAGGGAAGATGGTGTGTAGGTGGGAAGGCCATAGCTCCGAATTCTAAATTCCCATCAAAACCCAAAGCTAACAATTTATGTTGTCAAATAGATTTGACTTTGAAAACTGAGGGAGTTGAACAAAGGGTACCCATTTTTCTTTTGTGAACACCTGGCCCTGAAAACAGGTGCATCGTTCACTTGTGTCTGCATTCAAGCAAGGGTGTGAGTTTGCGCATGCCTGGAATTCTATTCTCCATTATCCTCAGGTGAAACCAACTTTACTCTTCACTTATGTGTGCCCATCTACCTCTCCTCTAAGCCCCCACGCCCCTGAATGTCTCCAAACTCCCTCACTACTATAGGTAGTTTTCTTCTCTTTATATTTTTTTCCTTCCTCCTCCTCCTCCTCCTCTTCTTCTTCTCTTTTCATAAGGCCTCTGGCCTTATGCTGCTGTTTATCACCTAAGGCCAACTTTCTCTCTCACTCCTTTTCCCTTTCTGTTTCTTTAAATCTCTAAACCACAAAGCAGCATGCAAGCAACACCGTGGGTCAAGATATCAAAAGCGGGAACTTTTATAGGTTTCCTCGATAACATGGACAATAAAAGAAGGCGGCGCACCGGCAGCATTACTGACCTTATTTGATGCTGAGCAGTAAAGAGAGACAGCTCCTCCGCCGCCTGCCCTAGTGGTCCAGGCCGGTGGTGTGTGAAGGGGGAAGCTCTCCATCAACACTCGGCCCGTTTTCCTTCACTCTCACGCCAAAGCTTTCCAAGTGTTTTCAGCAAGTAATATCCAAATAAACAGAAGGTTACTGAATACATTAAACTCACTGCAGCAAGAAATTGCTTTTTGCTGCCCAGTATAGGCAGACACAGATCCCCCCACATCACATATATATGAATATCAGTAGGAATTCACAGCCTGCTATAGACATCCAGGCTCTGAAAGCAAAGATCCACATTCCAAAAATTCCAACTGCTGATCTGCTCTCCCCACATAGACAGCAAGCTGTGTTTCAGTGACTAGTATTTGGGTGAGAATCTGGGAGTTCATTGTCATATTTTTTCTTGTAGACATGATGTATTAAAACAAAATGCTTTTGTCTTTGGCCTGATATGTTTGCCAGTTTTCATGGGATCAGCCCAAGAGGAGGTAGCTTCAAGCACCCTAGGAATAACTGCCTCCAAAACCATATGGGCTGGTGGAACCCCAGATGGGTAGAAATGAAACAGAACACTTCTGCTCTGCATGCGAAACACACACGCACAGACACACTCTATATATATATTTTTTTTTCCTTTCCAAATTGTGAAAGCCACTTTTATAATCAGTTTTCAGAGTGGACATTCTTTCTCTCACAATAATAAAATCCACTAAAGAAATAGCCCTTTTTACTTCAGGACCCCAAAGACCCCAAAGTCCAACTTCCAATCTCATCAGAAGTTCCTATCAACAAAGTCTTTGTCTTTATGCACCTACTTAATCAGTAAAAAAGGATAAATCATCTAACCATCAGTGAAAGTGGGAGGGGAAAGTAATGTTCTCTTCTGCAGACATCCTGTTGCCTGTGCCCCAAAGAAGTTACATACAAAGACACTTGCTCCTCACTTTCCTGCTAAATGGCTATTAGAACCTCATCTTCTTCCTTATCACCTGCACTGTGTCTAGACTGGACCCTGGGCTTGCTGATGAATACATGTCAAAAGCAACCAGGACCAGGAGCACCACCTTCACCTTTATCTAGAGTAAGCCCCAAGCAAAGCCACAAACACGCAGGCCGGTGAGGCCACTGCAGACACTGGCATGAGCCGGGCTGAACCTGTGCACACCGGGCACATGCTGCTTGGCTATGCTTTGTACATGCAGGGGACTTGGGATCCAGGCAAAGGGCACCCTCTTTTGGGACAGATAGTGGTGGTCATCTCAAAGACCACACTTTTCCTCTGGTCTCCTCAGAAATGACAGCTCCGTTCCTGCCGATCTAGCAGCTTCTCAGAAGTATCAAGTCAGCCTGACCAATGGCCTTGCTGCACCCATCTGCACCCTTGAACATATTTTCATTTTTGTGAGTATTTATATTGAACCCAGCAAATTTATGTGCAATTTTATGACGTTTCTTCTCCATACCCTGCCCAAGAAGTACTACAAACACCTAGTCGAAAACCCCTAACTAGAAACCTAATTCTTCTATTTATCTGGCAGATTACAGTCTCCAAAAATGCCCCTGCCACCCAGAGAGCAAGTGTGTGGGACCTGATGCCTGGGCTCTGCCATTCTTCCTGTTCCTTCATGGGACACTGGGCACACAGACTGCTCGCGCATTGAGGATGCTCTCCCACTGCTCCTGTGCCTCCCCTGTCAGCCCTATTCTCCTGCCTGCCTGTGTGGACCTCCTTTTAGCATAATGGGCCAGTGTCATTGCTCCCACAGTGAGATCAAGGCCTGAATGAGGCGTTTTCTCCCCTGCACCTTTTTTTCTTTTTTTTTTTTTTGCATCAGGGATTAAACCCAAGGGCACTTAATCACTGAGCCACATTCCCAACCCCTTTTATTTATTTATTTATTTATTTAGAGAAAGTGTCTAACTAGGTTGTTAACATCCTTTCAAAGTTGCTGAGACTGTCTTCAAACGCGCAATCCTCCCGCCTTCTCCTCCCTAGCCACTGGAATTACAGGCGTACACCACCACCACGCTCAGCCTCTGCCAGGCTCTTTCGAATGAAGGGTCTTATGCACAGGAAGGCTCCCTGCTTGTGGATGGACCACAGGAACTGGGCCTGGGTGTAAGGACTACATGGAGCCATCTACCACCCCTTGGGTGCAGCCTGGGCAGTACGGGTGATACATTTGGATGGTGTTGTGGTGATAGTGTGACCTGAGCATGGGTAAATGAAGAAAGGCATTAGAATTTTTTTAACTGATATCCCCATTTTTATACCACTGAGCTAAATGAACAGGCACCTGCCCAGGTTCATTAGTTGAACTGGTGGAATGCACACGTCAAGGCTGAATTAGAGGGCTTGACAGTGGAGAGGTATTAGCACAGAGCAATATCTCATTTTTTCAGCATCACAAACTGCACCTGAAAATTCTTAAATAAATGCTGTTTCTGATGACACTTATAAGTGACTCGACGTCATTATCTTCATTTATTTGTAGGAAATGTCTGGATTTAAGAAGACTCTACAAAGGGCTGCTAGACCTAATCAGTGAAAAAAAGAGACTCAATTACATCTGAATATCTGAATTTTAGATAAATGCTGATAATTTTTAGTATAAATATACCCTATAATATTTGGGATATATTCATACTAAACATATTGCTTATCTGCAATTCAGATTGAACTGGTATCCTGTATTTTATCTGGGAACCTTAAGCCTTCAGAGTGTGTGTGTGTGTGTAAGGGGTAGAGCAATGTAACTTTACTCTGTTGTGTAAATTTTGGGGAAAATGCATTCCTGACCCCTGACTCCTTGCTTGGATAGAAATATGGTCACTGGAGAGAAGATCAGATGAGCTTTGTAGTTTTTAGTCATATATTTCCAGGTGCCAGGGGACCACTGGAGGGAAGAAGGGTTCCATGCACAATTCTGAATTACCACCTTAGGAGGATGCTCAGCTTGGGCAGGTATGTTTTTCAACACGGCTCTAACACAGTGCACACAGGTGATTAACATTCCTCAGCTGAGGTTTATGACTTCATTACAATATTTCTCATCATAATTGAATAGGTAAAAATACCTGGCTATTAAATACAAGCCTATCCCTCAGGATGACCAGATTATCACTTGAATTTAAAATCTTTCTGAATTTTTAATAGTGCATAACAAATACGATTATTTATGCACTTTCTTCCAGTGCTCAACTTACCAGGCCTACAATTATTTGGAACGCCTTCAGTTTCAATGGGAGGGATTAAATCGAGCTGTGAATCTCTCTCCCATCCCTCTAAAATATTTAGCCAACAGGTCCCCCTTTTCCTTGTGCCCTGGATGAAGCCTGTCCAGAATCCTTCAGAGGCACAAGCAGGGCCTGGTTCTGCGGTTATTTAGCAACCCCTGATAATTAGCAGCAAGGAGATGTAAGGAGCTGTGATATAAAGGGAGCAGCTGAGAATCCATAAAGCTGGCTGATGAGAAAGTCAAGTGGAGGCCTGCCTGGCTGAAACCTCTTCAATAGATCTGTAGTCTGGACTTGAACCCTGCCCTCTCACCTCAGGGTCCGATATTTCTTTCTTTTCTTTTTTTTTTCTCCCCTGCCCAAGTCCCCTGCCCCCACCTTCTCTTCTCCTCCCAGCTTCTCTATCAAGCAGTGATGTACTCAGACTGACTGTGAATAAATGTGAATGACCCCCATCTACCCACCCCCACTTCCCGGAGCTTTCTGCTGCAGAAGAGGGTGGGGGAGAGGGAGAAAGAGAGAAGAGGGAGAGGTACAAGAGAGGAAAAGGAGAGAGAGATAGAGATGAGGAGGGTCCCCGACTTCCTCACAGGTAATTAAAGGGACTATTTTCAAGGTTGCATGGGCAAAAGACAATTCGGTCCTAATGAAGCATCGATCGCCTGGCACTAAGGTAGAAAGGAGCTGACATTCATTCGAAGGTACCTTTAACTGATGTAAGATGCTGCACCGGGAATTATCCCTTCTCTGCTGTCATTGCCTAGGACTTGGGTTAGGAAAATAAAATTAAATTAAAAAGGGGGAGTTGTTTTGAAATTTATTTTATCCTGCATTGCTGCAAATGCATGTGTCTGGCTTTGTTTTCCCTTTTTTCATTTCTTCTAAAAAAAACAGAATGCACCAGGGTGCATTGTAAGGAGCACCTCCCCCCCCCCACTACTTGGGGTAAATTTTCTTCATTAGTCACATTTAAAAGCCCACCAATCAGGCCTGCCCGTCTGGAATTCATGAGGTCAGCAATGGCCAAGCAGTGACTCCCTGGGAAAGGTAGGGCACTGCTATCTGTCTGGAGATCCGAACTCTTTTTCACTCCACGAGTTTGGTCTCTGTCTACATTGTGCTGGTGTTGGCTATTTTGTGGCAAAAACAGAAACCTCAGGGGAAAGAGGAGCTAGGGAAGTGGACCGGGTCAGTCCGGTCACTGTGCAGGGGGTGATGAGGCTGTGTGACGGGGATAGAGCGAGAACAGGACTGGAGGTGCTTGCGAGATGAGGTCTTTGGCAACACAGGCAGCTAGACAGGTTTTGAGGTTACAAAGAAATGCCAGGCTGAACCCGGGGTCCAGGTGTGGGAGAGAAAGCAGAGCAGAGCCACCTGCCAGCCCACCTGGGGGGTGGATCCTCTGGGCTCCCCAGCCCTGGACATGGCTTCTAGTTTTTCTCATTAGTCCTAAAAATGTTTGCATTTGAACGACATCCTAATGTCCAAATATAACATTGCTAGTCCGAATACCAAAATGCTAGTTGTTCCAAGTAAATCGGAGCGGATGACGGGGGAGGAGAGTCGGTATCAATTCCAAAGCAAGTTGAGCGTTACGGTGGAGATTTTGCCCACCGCCCCGCTCGGCTGGATCTTACAAGAGGCCCGGCGTTCGACAATGGAAGGTCCCTCCAGAGCAAGAAACACAAAGGAAATTTGCTCTGGTTCACTCTCCACAGTGAGGCCCTTCGGAAACTGAACAGAGTCACTTTTCTTCCCCTGATAAAAATAAGTGGGGGCAGGGGGCAGAATTCCCTTGTACACCCCCCATATAGACATCCAGGGTACAATACACTGAAGAAAGGGGGCCCTTGACAGGACATTTCAAATCACAGCCTCCTTCTCACATGTTCTTTCTGTCTCTCTTTTTCTTCACAGAATTTATCGTCTGTTTCTTGATTTGGCTCTTAATTTTGGTTTGGTTTTGGAGGGAGGGGGTAGCAGAATATATTATTTAACTTGATAAACAGCATTAGCACACGGCCCGGCTGCCTCCCCGCCTGGCTCCCTCTCCTATTTATTCATTTGTGTTTACATTTCTAAGACATCCCTTTAGCTGAAGGAGGACACTTCCCACATATTGCAGTATTGGCCATTAATGCAAAAGGATAATTTATTGGCTGCACAGCCCCCAAAGTTGAATTCTGAAAAGAAAAAGCAGAGCCCAGTTTTCCTGGGTTTGCTGCATTCATGTGTATTTACTTTGTACTTTCCTCTCCTTTATCTTTGAAACAGTTTGTAACATTCTATTTATCAATTTGATGCTATTTCATCATGCTTTTTATTTATTTATTTATTTATTTTCAGCCGAAGAACAGGTCAGGACACAGAGGCAGAAATTGTGCAGAACACCTGCTGAAATTAAGGGGGGATAAAAAAAAGTTTTCCCCTAAAAATGGCTAAACCAGAGCCCAGCAGATCCTATCTGCATTAATTTGGCTGAACAACAAGATACTGCAGAGGACAAACTCTGAATAAAGCAGTTCCGAGTTCCCAGAATTGGCACAGCTCAGACTAAACAATGGCTGCTTCCTATTCACCTTAACCCAGCTTTTCAAAAGAACATCCTTAGAAACACAAAGCATCAGCGGGAAATGGCAATTTTATGAATCCTAATCAATCAAAGGGCTTATTAACTCAATGTGAAGCCAGATTAAAATCTTTAATTATAAATCGTGCTAAAAGGAAAAACAAAATGTACTTATGGTACATTGAAAATTCCGGATATTAACATAGTTGCTATTATCTCTTGCAATATTAAATTCCCCCTCCTCTTTCTCCCCCAACAGCCTCACCTTTTTCTATTACTAAAGAACAGGGCTACAGAACCCAAATCATTTTTTTTCCCCTCGATTTATTAAAATGTATTCTTTTTCTCCCCCTGTGCATCCAATAGGTTGCTGGTAAGCTGTGTTGGTGGTTGTAGGAAGGGGTATGAGAAATCCCATTACTGAGCCCCGGGCGGGCAGCGAGGGTTTCAGTGAGATGCTGGGGGTAGTTTGGGGAGCTGTTTATTAAGGGGGCAGAGTTGGTGTTATAGGGTTTGTTGGTTTGCTTTTTTTCTTTTTTTTTTTTTTTCCCTTTTCTTCCTTTTTTGGGGGTAGGGGGAAGACAGCAATCAGATGTGGAGCATTTTCGCTAATGAAAGCGGCATGCGTGTCTGTGCTGGTAGGATTGATTGGCAGGAGTGGAGATTGCCAGCCCCAGGAAGAGTCTTCGCTTTAAGCTACGGTGTGAGAAAAGCTTTGGGTGCTACTGCTGCTGCTGAAGCTTCGTCTTTGGCTTCTTCTTCCTCTTCTTTTCTTCTTTTTTTCTTCTTCTTTCTTTCTTTCTTTTTTTTTTTTTTTTTTTCTTTTTCTTTTTTTTTTTTTTTTTTTATTAGGCGGACATTTGGGAAATGACCACAGCAAATTTAATCCCAGTTGGGGGGGTGAGGGAGGGAGGAGGTAGCGCAGAGCCTGTGATTCACATGTTTTATTTATTTGTTCAGAGTCACGGCCATCCTATTGTGTGTCCCTCATTCTGTCATTTCAGGCCCCTCCGACCCACCCCCTACCCCTGTCCCCATTGTTAATGTAAGAGGCAGAGAATATAACCACATTTTATAATAATAACATATCCAACATTGCAAAAGCAGGAACCTCATCTTAAGAGGGGGCCTTTTTTTTTTTTTATATTGAAATGATAAAGAAGAAAAGAACAGAAAAAGAAATCTTTCTGTCCTAATGACAATGTAGGATGGAGAGATTTGTTCTTTGTGTAGAAATTCAGTGATCTTTGGAGCTAGGGTACATGCCCCATCCCGCCCCTCCCACGCACACGCTATTGTAGCACTCTATTTTTGTATTTACAGAGCAAGCCTCCTGTTACCAAATTGGCTTTAAATTAAACAGAGAGAGAACTGAAGGAAAGGAAGAAAGAAAGAAAACTGTACAATCAGAGCTAATAAAAAGAAAGTAACACCCTGGTTTAAATTAAATCCTACTTCATTCCTTTTGTTCAAAGTTCCCACTTTCTGCCTCTCAGTCTTTCTCCAGAAAGATTCCCTTTTTTGACTCTTTAGTTCCAGGGACAAGGAGCCCTCATCCCCAAATCAGGTCTCTTAAGAGCCTTGTGACTTTCCTCCCTAACCTTAGGACCAGGTTTTATCCACATCCAGGGGGCAGGGGACGGGTGACAAAGGTGGATCGCCTTTGCCGGCAATCTTGATAGTGAATGGGATTTGATTTCATAATACAAGGTTAACTCTGTGCTTTTTTTTTTTTTTTAATCCAAACACTAGGTCTGAAATGCCTTCTTTAAACCTGAATCAAGAAAAGAGACTTGTCCTTAATGGACACAAGCAACATCTGCCCTGGTGACATGTCCTGGCTCCCTCCGGGCTGTGTGCTTCCCTCAGGCACTTAGAACAGCTCCTTGCTATGTTCTTAGAGCGCCTATTTAAAAGTGCAGTAAAAATATGGTTTTCCTGATGATTTCAGAATTCCCGAACATAGGCACAATGCCCAATGTTACTTCAAAATCATTGACAAACATGTTTCTATGCTTTGAGTAAATAAAAATTTAGCCAGATGCTGCTGTAATATGTGAAAACTTGTATACTCCTATTTTGGCGGCCAGCCCTGTAGTCACCTGCACTCTCCCAACTGCCAACAGGACAGCCAGGTTTTTCTTTTACTCATATATATAATTTGTTTGGGTCCACCCCTCCTTAATTTTTCTACCTTGAACAGACTGATAATGTCCTAGTTATCTAAATGTACAAATGTAGCCAGAGGGAAAAGATTGAGTAAAAGATCCTAAATCAGTTTTCATGGCTAAAGTGCACACGGAATCCATTTTGGCAAAGAGCACTCAAATTCTCAGAATTCCTCTAAATCCTTAAATGCCACATGGCTGCGATATTCCTTTGAAGACAGGCATTGGACCTAATAAACCGAATACTCAGGCACAGATCTCGTCTTCTTTAGTTCTTGCAATAGCTTTTCACTAAATTCAAAAAGGCCCTTTTGTGCTTAACTGGGTTTTCATTTCATTGCTTTTAAATTTGTTAACTTGACTTTTGACACTTGGAGTGTTTAGACCTTTTTAATTTTTTAAAGTGCAATTATATAATATTTGTGCTTCCAGAAAGAAAGACATTAATCTGTTATTAATGCTAGTATTTAAAGAATAAAATGTACTTCAATCTTTTGTTACAATCTTCTGCACATTTTCTAAGCATCATCTTTCAGTAACTAAGAGCATAAACTGATTTTGAAATAACACAGAAACATTGTATACACAATGTATTTACTCTGCTCCACTAGAAGGTATTAAAAAAAAATAGGGACAAAAAATATAGCCAAGCAGGAACGATAACCTGGATAATTACATAAATAAAATGTGCTTTTGAATTGTTATGTAAATAAATTAATAGACACCAGTGTTTTTTTTTAACCCAGAGAATTACAATTCTTGATCAAAAAAACTGACTCTTTTCCCATTGATTTACTTTCTCAGTTGACTTCAGCAAATGAAAACGTGAGTGAAAAAAAATGAAAACATTTGATTTTAAAAGATGTATATGGAATTTTAGTTTCTTCTGAGAAATTACAAAAGGGATGCTTAACATTGTTCAAAAGGTGACGTTTTGAAATTAAATTTTCTTCTGATATACTTTTCCCATTTAAATATTCAAAAGTAATCATGCTCTTAGATGAAGGCTATGAGCCTCCAACAGAATTTTTTCCCTTTTCTTCCTAAAAGAAAATGATTTTTAAAATTATTTCATGAAGAAATATTTACACTGAAACCAACAAAAATAGCGTTATCATTAGCAAATGGAACATGAATCTTAAACATTTTAATCTACTTATTGTCAACTATTTCAAATAGATGCACAATATGTTTCATACATATTTTTATACACCTTGCAATCCTTACTTGGGCATTATTACAGGTTTGTATTTTTTTAAGTCACAAAGGAAACAACGGTGATGATAGGAAGAAGATATTTACATTTTTTTATCTCTTTTAGTTTTGTTTCAAATCCAAATAAATAGGAATGTAAAAATGGTTTAAATGGTTATTTTAGAACTCTGCAGGGAATCTTCTTTTTAAAAGTATTTCAAGCCTTTTCTAAAGATTTCTCACATCAGTATTATGTTGTTGGTTCCTTTTGAAAAACACACTGCTTCTTAAAGAACCTTATAATTTAAATTTATTTCCTCGGCATAAGGTTTTGTCAAAATCCCAATCCAAACACAGAAAATGCCCTGTGTCTCCTAAACACCTACAAAGCTAATGTTTATAGGCCAGCTTACATCTGAGCAGAAAATATTCGCCCCAACTCCGGGCTTTTTTTTCCCCCCTTCCTCCTCCTTTTTCTGGATCAGTTGAGTTCTACATTTGATATACAGCCTGATTCTTCCCCCATCAAAATTACATGAGAAGCAAAAAAGCTAGAATCTAAGACTCAAGACAAACTGGGTGGGTCTCCTCATTCCCCCGTCTTTTTTCCGTGTCAGACTCTATGTGCAGATAAAACCATTTATCTTTATCATTTTCAGGCTGGTCAGACGGGCGAGGGGGTGGCCGTGGCGCAGGGTGGAGGGGTGAAGGAAAAGGTGACTGTCTCACTTGTTGTCAGAGGGCATTGATCAGCCCTGTGTCTGCTGGTCTCAGAGGTGAGGCCAGGTCCCCCAGGACCACTTCGGGGCTGGGCCGTGTCAGTGCAAAGCTGTATTGAGTCATGACCCAAATGACGGTTCATTGAGGAAACGGGTATTGGCGTCCAAATCATTCTGAGACACCCTCAGTAACACTTAAACCAGTCCACTCCGTTAATGTCAGGTCACGGGGGACACATTTAGCCCCCTCTGCTGACCATTAGACCCTTTGATGGAGTGGACGATAAACTTGACAGGACAAGCTGGACCTGCTCTTGAGCCAGCCTCTGTTGACAGCAGGCCTGGTATGGGGCTGCCTTTTGGAGACTGCAAGGGTCCCTGTGGTCAGGGATTCTGTCCCCTTTATACCAAACAGGAAAAAGTAGAACTAAAACTAGTTTTAAGGTTACAGTGTCAAAAGTCACCTAGATCCTCCCTAAAGTTTTGAACAATGAAGGCAGACATAAATTGTGGCTAAAGTAGTCCAACTCTACCATTTTGTAATTTTTATTTCTTGCTTTGATTTTTCTCTTTCTTCTAGGCACCGTTTATATAGTGCAGGTATTTTGAAATCCATTTGTTATACCTTCTGTGGCAAAGAACAAAAAGAATTCCTTATTGTTTCCCAGGGAAGTAGAGAAGAATTCTACAAAAATGCACTCCATTGTGAACACAATGTTTCCCAGGCAGTATTCTGGAAAGGAAGTATTTTATTTTGTATTACCAAACATCAAATATATTTGGGGGGAAGGGGGAGTGGGAGTTAAAGCTAATTGCATTTCCCATTGATAGGAGCATTAGCCTAAAACAAACTTGAGCTTGAAAATGAATCTAAAGCACAAACTAACAAAAACCAGGTCTTTGTTAACATTCAAAGGGTGAATTAATAATCATTATTGCTTCTATTTAAACAAATTATACCTAAATCTTCTGTTACACGAGAGATCGCTACTGTTTACTTTTTTCTGCTTTCCCACCAGCCAGACGGCCTGTGGTTTGACAGAGCAGATTTTCTGGTATTACAATGCTTTTATCCTAGTTTTAACACCTTGTCTGGATTCCTCTTGAGAATTAACTGATATGGCTTTAGATGGGAAAATGAGGGGGGATTTTTAAGGCGCCCCCACCATCAAAAAGTGAATCCAACAGAAACCACCTTGTGGTCTTTACACAATTGCAGTTATTAAGTATACAATTAGCAAAAAAAAAAAAAAAAAAAGTTAGCACAAACGGACTAATTTGACCAAATTGACCAAATTATGCACCTGCTTTATCTTAAAAGTAAAAATCTAATTAAAAAGATAATGTGGTTTCTGAACTATTAACTACCCTTCTGACAAATAAGGAAGCAGCTGTGAGATATGTTTAGCCAAGGGTGAGGGGGTGGAGCTAATGTCGGGGTCTCATTGTCTACTTTGCATTATCCAAACCTGAGAGACTTTTCCAGAGTTCATAGTCTTTGTCTCCTAACGCAGTTTGAAACCTTTAGAGCTTGCTAAAATTCAGAATTCTTTCTTCTCAAAGGAGTCAGTTTATCAAACCATGCAGGTTACCTCTCATTTTCATATCAATTTAAGTACTGTTTCATTCCAGAGAAATTGGATATATTAAAACACACACCCACACCTGCTTTATCATACCCCATTCCTGAAGCTTAAAAGGAAGATTTTCTGTGAGATTCAGAGATTTCAAATGGTGTAAGGGGGTTTTACATTTTTAGTATATTTTTGGAAAGGTATTGCATGAATCAACTTGTTTTTTTTTTTTTTTTTTTTTTTTTTTTTTTAAGAGCTAGGACTATGTTGTCCAGGTTGGCCTTGACCTCCTGGGCTCAAAAGAATTCTCCCTTCGGCTATTCAGTGTGCCACCACACCCAACTTTTGTTTTCTTTCAATGTACAACTGATATTGTGTGTACTGTGTATCTGTATACACAACTACCATCAATATTTGCCAAGTCCATCTTGATGCTTTTGCTTTGGGAGAATATAAACAACCCCAGCATCCTAGTACAGATGTGCCTTTAAGTCTGAGTGAATGGGTGTGTGTGGGAGGAGGGGGCCAGTGTCTGAGAGATGAATTCACACACACAAGTGGGAGAGAGAAAAAGCACGTGGTCATGCATCTTTTACTCATCTCCTCCAAACAGACTTCTAACTAGAGGCCTAACTCAAGAAATAAATTGCATTGATCTGGTATTTATAATGGGGCAATCTTGAGTTTTTAGTGGGACGAAATACCAAAGGGAAATTACATCATTGCCAGTAACCTCCTCTCTCCACCCTGCTTTCGGTAATTTTTCCCACCTCCTCCTTTCAATTTGCAAAGCCAGGCGAGTGCACAATTAAGAGAAATAAATATCTATTATGCCCTATACATGTTTTTAGCACCTAATAAGTGTACCATTAGTAATTGAAAAATTAGCCCTGCCATCCAATAGACTAACATTCTGCCATTTCATTCAGAAATGATCAGCCTATCCTGATCCCACTATCCATTTCCAGGACAGAAGCTAGAAAGGCCTAAGACATTGGTATCCTCTAAGTTAATAAAAGGAGCCTGACTTTTTAAGCAATTAGAAAATGCACCTTCACATTTACATTTTCATTTTCTCATCACGACCAGAATTTCAGCTGAAAAGATGGCAGAGCTGGGGTGGCTTCACACAATCACAAAATCTTGGGTATTTTTCTCGGAAGACTGAATTTCCTCTAAACTCTGTTCTCTGAGGACACAAGTATAAACGAGGAAAGAAAAGCATTTTGTCCAGGAGCAAAAGAACATTAGATACCTGTTTGTCGAGCTGCATTTATAGGGCTTTTTATGTATTAAAAAAAAAAAAAAAAAAAAAAAACAACAACAACAACAAAAAAAAACACTTAAAAATTTCCTGCTCCAGACTGATCTTTTTGTGAGATTCTTGGACAATAACACAGCTGCCAACATGCAGATCTGACAGCAGTGAATTCTGAATTTAACTCTGCTCTTGTGATCCAGGTCTCCTTCTCCCAATTCACCTCCTCAGCCTGAGTATTGCAGGGAAACTTCATCCTTCCAGTACCTTTGTCACACCCTTTGCTAACTGTCTTAATCACATTGCCTGTGAATCTGATCCAAGGGGTGACAAATGCTATGTGTCCCATTGGCTCAACAGCTCTATGAACCAATCAAGCATGGACATTTTACCCTCCAAAGACGATGTTTCTAAGTGCTCTAAATTGCTACCTGGAGAAGAAGCTTACAGCAGCTGCTACTTCTTCCGCTGATTTTTTTTTCCCAAAATAGTGGCTGATGAAAGTTATTCCTTCTATTTTTAATTTCAATTTGAATTCCATCTGAATCTCAAAACATTTTGAAATAGTTCACGGAACTTGATTCTCTAAGCCCTAGTTCACTGGAGGTCGCAACAAGGTCACTAAGTTATTGTCCAAGAGCATGAAATAATATGAAAGTATTCACATGGCACAGCTTCAGCACTGTCCTCAGAAACCCAAGCCCCTGTGACAGCATAGGATCATCCTTCCCCATTTAAGGTTCCTGGAGGAATCCAGACCAGGGTTCTGGACTGTCCTTTGAGACACTCCGTGGTTCTCGCAGTGAAAATGGTGGAACACTGGTACGTCACGGTCATTTTTCAATATAGCCCCAAACCAGTGTTCACCTCCAATCTCACTGGCAGTACCTTCTTCATAACTAATTGACAGTTGTTAGACTGGTCCTGTTAACATGTCAATGATGACTTAAAGGCAACCCAAAGTCCAAAGCAAACTTGAGGATGAAAAGGTGACTGTGTATTAGGCAGAACTAAGGATCCAACCTGGTTGGATTAGATGCACAGGAGACTCCAGCTCCGACATCAAGTAAGTGGAGATGGGAGGAAGGGGCTCCTGCTTCTGCTAGGTGCAGGCTTGGGGCTCCTCCCACACGGAGGACCTGGGGGGAGAACCAGATTTTCCATTCACTGTGCTTCATCATCTGATCACCGAAATGCTTAATGTGGGTTTCCAGAAAAACTAGGGCAGATGATCAGAAAAAGTGATAAATGGGGGGCTGCGTTGCACACAATTGTTTATAACAAACTAAGTCTGAAGCGCTACACCAGGAGTTGCAGTGCAAGGGGGGAAATGTATGCAGGCAACAGGGAGTTAAGTAAATAAATTTTTCTTTTCTTTGTCGATGTGTTTAGTTCTCTTCCTGCCAAGATTCATCTCACTCTGCTATCTTGTGAGAGACACATATGGTGCGGTGAAATTGCCATCCAGGAAAGCATGTCCCAGCCTGTTGAGACATCATCAAATAAGATTAAAGCAAAGTAAAAATAAAAAGATAGAACGATTTTTTTTTTTTCTTTTCCTTGTACAGAGAACTACTGATGAAAGCCACCGAGTACTTGAATTGCTTCTAAAGGTTTTGTAGCCATTTCTTTACTTTGGATGGATAAGAAAAAGGCAGGAATAACACGACAATCTCTTCTTTTCTTTCTCTAAGTTAGTGTGGGGGGGGGAGTGTCTCATAATAAACCAGATGTATATGAATAAAGTACGATATTGCCTTCGGCACTTCTGTCGCAAATCGCACTTAAACATGCTGTGGACAGACCTCAGTCTTCAGATTCCCTCCTTCTCTCTGGATTCTCTGGATTGAAACTTTTCCTGGAGGCACAGAATAAAGCTTCAATTTCTTATCTTGGTTATTAAGATTATTTACGGTCAAGTGTAGCTAATTTCTTGCTTCATAGGCTTCCATACTGGAATGACTGGGCTTCGTCTTCATCCAGCGGGTGGTAGCATTTCCTTCCTGCTGGTGACACTTAGGAACGGGGGACGCAGAGGTGACTGCTTGCTTAGCCAGCTCCCCCTGGAATGCTGAGCCTCTGAGGAATAGTGGTCATCTGCAGGGGCGTGGGTTACCCTCTTCCTACGAGCTGTGCACAGTAGACTGAATGTCCAGTTGGCCAGGAAATGATAAATATGCCTTTCCTTTCCTGGAGTGCTCAGGGTACCTAGCAGTACCCTGATGGTGCAGATCTGAGGTTGCCAAATTAATACCACGGCCACCTCCACAAGACGGCATCTTTCTTCCCCAGGATCCCCCTAGATGGAGACTGACAATAATATCAAACTTCTTTCCCAGTTTCCTTTTAGTTTGATGGTTCTGGAAGAATCTGTGACAACCATAGGAAGATGGGGAATCCACATGCTATTCTCTTAAGACTTTTCTGGAACATGCAAGGCATTTCCTCTTTTGCGGGCTTTATTCTTCTCCCCTTTCCTGAGTGGGATTCTGGAGAGTGCCACAAACTTCTTTGAGTGGATACAGTCAGGAAGTGAACAATACCACACTTCACACCAGAGGGGGCCCCCAAAGCTGGGCTTTGAAATTAAAATACAATTTTTTAAGAGTCTGCAGAGGGAGGTGGAGGGCAGTAAGAGACAAGCATGACCCTTTCTTAAATGCAAACACTCTGTTCTCTGTGATGTGGAGGCAGTTTGTGTTGGGAAGCAGAAATGAAGGTGCAGTCTGTGTATTTGTTTGCAAACCGTTCTAGGTGAGGAGCTGAAGGTTTACAAGATCTGGTTTCCGATGGGCCGCCTTAATTGGGCCTCTGCAAAGCAGCAATGCATCCGTGGAAGAGATTATCACTGGCCTTAATAAGCTGTCGTTGGCTTTCATAACGGCCACGGCCTAAAACGAGGCACACTGAGCCCAGAGACAATCTTACCAATCGCCTGGAGCAAGGATTAAAGAGACAAGGATCCGAAGGAGAGACAGCAAGAAGTGGGAGGGGGGGCAGCGTAAGAAACAGGGGCTAATGTAAAATCGTTTCCATATTAACCTTCTTCCCTTCTGACAATGGTCAAGTTCTGATTCAAAATACAAATTATCTCCAATTACTTCAAAAGAGGCAGTCAGAGAGCTGTCATTTAACCTTCACCATCTGTTTGCCTCAAAAGAAAGCTGTACAGCCTGCCATGTCGACCTCAACTTTCCTGCCAGCTCTGGACCAAAGATGGAGGCTTATTGTTCTCTGGAGAAAAACCTATCTGGGGTTTTATGGGCTATGGGCTGTGGGGGCTGGGTGGTTACGAAAAGGGACAGACAGAAAAGAAAGGCAGGGTGATACATGGGAACCAAAGGAAGGAGTGGAGAGAGGTGACTTGATTCAGACCGGGCTGTCACCTTCTGACCCAGCTTCCTGAACAGACACCCCTGGAGGACTGGCTTCAGAACAGGATTGGCTTTCGAAGGCCTCAGTGAATAGGGAAGCTGATGATTCCAGGATGCGCAGGGTGGAGGAGGGCCCTGGTACCCTGGTATCAGGTCAGCCATTGTGGGAGGTCAACCTCTGGAGCTCAAACGCAGCAGGGCTGCCAGAAGGTCCAGAGCATTGTCAGAAAGGCTGCCTGACACAGAGAGGCAAGACCCTAAGGCTGGAGAGACACACTCTGTTTGTGCCACACATCTGTTAGACCACTGGATGGGCTAGGCAGAAATATCTAACAAGCTGTACCTAAACCCCCAAATGATACCAGTCAGGAAGGCCATGTGGAGACCAAAGCCATTCTGGAGTCTGCCGGTGGAGACCCAACATCTCAGTGCACATCAAAGCAATTATAACTAAGAAAATCAAATTTTACAGTGGTCCTTTCTGGGCCCTCCCTCCCTCCTCCAGGAAGCACCACAGTGGAGCAAAGGGGAAACACAAATTTACAAAGCTGTCCCAGAACAAGGCCAAAAGGACCAGTAGGGGAATGACTTCCCGACAGGCCACAGCAAAATAATAGGGTGCAAATTTCTAAACGTCTTACATTTTATAGGAGATTTCTAGTGTTTCTACCCAGGTACATTATATTATTTCCACTCCCTCTGATCTTTATTTTCCATTTTACAGCCCACTGAATAACAGGTTTCTTTAAAGAGAGAAAGAAAGAAAACAGACCCCCTATAAATGAGGACAACATTGACTCATAAACAGTCCGTGAGCTCCGAGAGCAAAGGCACCTGGAACTTTCTAAAGAGAAGCACCCCCACACACCAGCGCCATGTGGTGGTGGGGTCGTTCTTTCCCTTGTCAAGCGGTACAGAAGGTCGAGGTTTTGTAGCTGTTTTCTTTTTAACCACGAGATCTGGGCTCACTGCTGGGGCCTCTTTTTTTCTCATGGCTAAAGCAGATGGGGGAGGGGTGGGCAAGTCGATTAAACACAGAGAGCTGCAGGGATGTCAGGGACAAGTACCCAAGTGGCGATGGAGGGTGTGGGGTGGGCTGTGGTGGTGGTGGTGGGGGCTCTGTGAAGAGCAGAAACAGAAATCGTGAAGGACGAGCTTTCCGTTCCCCAACACCCTCCCCCGCCCCCCCAATACACAGAAGAGCTTTTTATTTTCCTCTCTCCCTTTTCTGCCCTTCCATCTCCCTGTCCCCCAACAACACTTCCAAATACAAGTCAAGGGTTTGGTTTGCAGGTCGCTGATGGACGTTAAATCCAGCTGATGGAAACAGTCATGTGACCGTGGGCTCTGATGAAATCACCCTCTTTCAAGTCTTCTCTCAAGCCCATGCGTCCCTTCCAAGTCCAGCTTAGCAGACAGTGGGCGACCAGACGAGTTGTCAGAAGAGGTGCACACTTCTCTGGGGTCAGCATGGTGTGCCTGATTTAGGCTACTGTGTCTGATGGGCATCTTCCTCCTGTCCATGCCTCCTTGCCAGCCAGTGTGCATGCTCCATATTCGACACAAACACAGAAGGATAAAGACAACACAGTAGAACTTCTCCGAACAAAAAGGTCTTTGGAGGACTCCAGCTCTCCCCGTCCCACTGTCCACCACCATCCCCTGCAGGGCAAGGGATTCAGGGATGATGAGAAAATCGTCAATCTGTAGCATCTGCATCTGATTAATTAGCTAGCGGGAGCATTGGTCAGGCCTGAGCCCAGGACAACGTCCTACAGGCAGGTTTGTGTTCAGGAAAGGAACCGGCTGCGACGTTTCGTAAGACAAACATCACCTGTTCTTTTTCCAGAATGTTTCTTATTAAAAGCCAGATTTAATAGAAGAATCAAAAGGGCTCCTTTCACTTGACATCTCATACTGAAGACCTGGGGGTAGGAGGACCTCTGGTGCCATTCTGATCAGGAGCTTGTCCATCAAGTTTCTTCCCTGTTTGGCTTTTGTTGTTCTGCATCAACTGGTTTTGCACCAAATGTTAAGTAAGTTACGAGATGCTGACAATTTACCAACCACAGGAACCTTTTCCAGGTCCATTTCAGGGACAACAGATATGCAAAAGAGTTTCAGTTGATCATCTCTAAGCAAACACCTCAAAGTCAAGACCCCTGTCCCTGTCCCTCCTGACATCCAGGTGGCAGCAGAAATGAAACAACCCGTTGTGAGATCCCTCAGTGTAAGACCTGCCTGTGACGTCCCTAAGGACATTGACTGGCCTGATTTTTAAAAATTCTAATTGGGTGCCAAGATTTCCAGTGAGTTCCAGTGGCCCTGTGGCTCTTTGCTACGTCAGCCCGCCAAGTCAGTGCTTCATAAACCCTGAACCACGTTGCCATCTTCTTCATTGCTAGGCAGGTTTGGAGTAGGTCCAGGTCATAAGGACAGAACCCTCGAGGGTTTCCAAGGTGCTATGAGAGTGGCTCTGCTTGGGGACTCGGTTTCTGAACTCTGCTTGGGGTCATCAGTGCATGAGCACTCCAGTTTCAAAGCTCTCCGTAGCCAGGAGATGGGAGGGTGACATGCTTGTGTTCTGTGATGTAACCTCAGAGATGTCACTTGGGTAAGTCATTTCTACTTCATGGGTCATCAGGGTCAAGGCAGCCCACTTAAAACATTTCATGAAACTGTGAGGTGGTACTCTGTCCCTTATTTAAAAGACAGAGACCTTGGAAGGTTTAATTAACCAAACAGGCAAAATGGAATGAAATCATTAGAGAAAAGAAGCAAACACAATCTGAATTACATCCTCATTAGGGCTGCCAGATAACTTACAGGATTATTATTATTATTAGACACAGAGATATTAAAGTATTTTGTATACTTATGCTCCATATTTGGGACAAGCTTAAAAAACAAAGCATTTGTTGGTCATCTGAAATTCAAACTCAGCTGGGCATCTTCTACGTTTTTCTTTGCTACACCTGACAACCCAATAAAGATTTGAACTAATTTGATTTCCAGAGAAAGGAGCCTGGAGTTCTAGAACATTCTATAAACAGAAGACCTGAGTCAAGTAACATGTTTCAGTTTTCACACATGTGCACACAGGAACTATGTATTAAGGCCATTCCCTGTGAAATGAGAATTTGACAATTGCTTTTGTGATAAAAATTCACTTTTTACCACATTTACTGTGTATGCGATTATCTAAAAGTCCAAAAATAAAAGAATCGGTCCTAAGTAGAAGACCTTAGGAAAGACAGGCAGATACGTGTTAAATACTTGCATATCAGAATTAATTAGTTCAAACCCTTAAAAGCAGTTTAGTTATTGTAGTTTAGAAATGCTTCATCAAATTTTGCTATAGTCTGTAGTTAGAAAATCAGGGTCATGATAACAGGAGCCTAAGATTTCTCCTACCCAGGTCAAATTATCACAAAGTGGAATTAGCAAATTCAAAATAATCGGGTTTATTTTTCTTCTATTTTACTTAAAACAACTAATCTTCCCTCACTGATTTCTTTCTCTTTTCCCTTTAGATTATAACAAAATCCCATTGCTGACAGGCCTATTCTTGAACAGGAAACAAAACTACTAAGATCTATGTCATTGATACTAATCAAAAGTCAATTTTAATTGCTCTGAGCCCCTGTGGTATATCTGGTCCATCTCTGGGCATCAGAGCTGGGCTGGGTGGACATTCTGTACACCCAGAGCAAACTTGTGCTTCAACTTCCAACAACGAAAAGTTCAAACGTCACAAGTTCACCAATTTGAAAGAAAGGACAGAAATAATTAAATGCTTTTAAAAAAAGCAAGGTTAAAAATCTACACAGCAATACTTTTGATAAGAGTGGACACATTTTTAAGCTTCCACATTGGATATGGTCATTGACATTTTTGTTCAAAGGCAGTCTGGTACGTTGACATGCTGAGAGAAGAGTTGGGTTTTGGGGAATATGTTTTGGATCTGAATATTTCCTCACATCTGTGGAGATAGCACCTGTCTTAGGAATTTCTCTGTCAGAGTGTCACTAAAATATTCTAGGGTGGAAGCAGTGCCCTGCAGTTCTGAATTGTAAAATGTCACCATGGGATGCATCCAGGAGGAGACTGGGGCGAGCACAGGGGTTCACTTGTGGCACCAGCCAAGACAGAGATGTGTCTCTGTTCATAGATGTCTTTAAAGTGACAATGAGCGGGTCAACAAACAAAATTACTGAGACAGAGAAAAAGAAAGCGAGAGAGAGAGAGAGAGAGAGAGAGAGAGAGAGAGAGAGAGAGAGAGAGAGGACATGAACACACGAGAACAGGCAAATCAAATGCTCCTATGTTTTTAAAAGCTTTGCCATGAAACTGGTCCTATTTATTAGTGGTGAAATACAAACCATGTTATCAAGAATCTTAAGGAAATGGATTGCTGTTAAGTGATACTTCAGAATTCACCCCCTAGCAAAGCTACTGCACCATTACAGGAAGATAAGCGGAAAATCCTTGCCTCCAATAAAGGAGACCTTTGCTTGAAATACTGTAAACCATTCAGTTGTTGTACTAATGCCAGTGATTCAAAATTCTGCTTGGGAAAATTTCAATTAACCAGCAGTACCCAGAGTCCTCATAAAGGAAGACAAAGACCAACACTTGGTCAATGCAAGGACATTAACGAAGGTGATCGGCCTCTGAACATGCAGTCTTTAAAGCTTTGATTTTCACATGCATTAATATCATACATGATAATCTCCAGTATTGGGGGTTATGACTGGTTCCCACCCAGCTCCATGTTGAGTGAAACAGCAATAATTTATGTATATTATCAGGCCCTATTCCCCTCAACTCACCATCTTTCTATCCTCTACCTCTGTTCTACTCGTCAAAATGCAGAGGGCAATTGATTTCCACCTGGAATAGGTCATGGGGTTCTTGGGAATAGGCTTGGGTTCCTAGGGCGTTTTGTTTTTGAGTCCTAGGATTCTTTTTGCAAGAGAAAAAAAATTTTAAAGTATAGACACTATCCTCAAAGAGTATATCATCTTGGTGGGAAGACTGAATGTCCATAGGAAGGTGATAGCACACTGTGGAGAGGAAGACTACAAAATCAAACCCTCAGGTGGCTTGTAGCGTTTCCTTAGAATTTCTTTATACTGAAGTGGGCACCATTATTTTAAGAAATGACTTCATTCATAGTCAAAAGCAGGACCCATTCTAGGGGTAGGCCAAAAGCAAATTCTAACAGACTCTGTTTTCAGGTCAGAGCATGTTGTTACCCAGCTTGGGGAGGTCCAGGATAAGACAAGCACGCTCTTCCTGCTAAGTCACAAGTCTCCATTTGGACATCGAGAAGACCTTTGACCTCTAAGTTTCGTTCAAACCCTTTCTATTCTAAGCCTCTGGGAAGTGAACCTGACCGTGTATCATGATCCCCATCCTCATTTTCTGCAATAACCCCAGCTCCCCTAGACCAAGGGTTTCATACCCATAGGTCACTCCATCACATCCAGTAGTTGACCAACGTGTTTCTACCCCACACCCTGGTTTTCACCTGAGTTCCCTTCCAAGATGACAGCCCCCTGCCTTATCTCCATCACCATCAACCCTTCATTCCATCCCTTGAAGGTGGGACTCACTTCCTCTGCCCTCAACTCGAGTTGAGTATCCTACCAAGACATGAAGGCAAACATCACGAACCCAGATTGCAGTTACTGCTACAGTTCTGAGTTCTGGTTCCCCTACTGCCTCCTTCCTTCCCATCTGCCCATCCCCACCCCAACCAGTTCAGACTCCACGCAAAGCACACCGACAGACCCACGGCACCGCTGGCCTCCCATCGGGCCCCCTTGCTCTGTCACCTCCACGTTGTCTTAAATGCTGGTAGCTAAGCAATGTATTTAACTTTGAGATGTCTATTCCCTTGGGGGAATAAAAACACTGGAATCGATGGGTTTGGAGATGCCCTGCTTTCTAAGCAGCCAGAAACATCTACGGTCAAATATTTATGTCTCATACTAATTCTCAAGGAATAGAGAGGGCAAGAGTTTATTTAATTTTGCTTTTTTTTTTTTTTTTTTTTTTCATTGATGGTATGAGGAAGAAAACACCAATGTACTCTTCAATGGTCTTTGGTCCATTTTGTAATGTAGAACTCTAAAATTCAGGTAGTAAGTTGGACACAAGATGGTGCTAAGGAGTAAAAAATTTACTCCGGGTCCTTCTCCCCACAGGTTAGCTCCAACAGTTCAGGTGTTCAGGGCACTTTAGAGTTTAGGAATCATTTTAGTATGCATTACCTCATTCACTACTCAGAACTCAGAGAAAAACAAGACAAGTCAGTCTCCTTTTTTTTTTCTTTCTTTCTTTCATTCTCTCTCTCTCTCTTTTAAATTTTTTTTTTTTTTTTTTTTTAGAAATAAGGAGAATAAGGGTCCCACAGGTTAAATGACTCGTCCAAGTTCACTCAACCAGATCCATGTCTCCCAAGTTTAGGCTTAATTCTTGGTCTTCTTCTCTAAACTCTACTATGCAGGTTAGTTGTTTTTTTATAATTAAAAAAAATTCTCATTTGGGCTTTCCTACATGGCAAGCTAGGGAGTCCTGAGTGCACCGCTGCTTTAGATCGTGTCCCTAACCCACATCACTACATCAGAGAGAGAATGTGGCACGAGGAAGTTCTGTGTTCACAGAAACCCTCAGCCAAATTCTAGAGCATAAAAAGTAAAGCACATAAAAACATGGTTTTCTTTTTTCTCCTTCCTTCTTTCCTTTCTCCCTAGGAAAAAAGATCTGTTCTTGAGAGTCTTGGATTTATATGGACTTGGGTATAAGATCCATTGTCTAAACTTTCTGCTCAATGCAGGCTGGGATGACCTGGGGTTCCAGGGCACCCCCTCCTGGGGCTATTTTTCTAATCCTTCCTGAGAGACTTGAAAATCTCTTCAGCATGTCTGGGGTCCTGCAAGGCCCCAACAGCCTTGTGCCTCTATCATGATAGTCTTGTTTATGTCCTGTTAGGATTATCTCCTGTTAGGTTTAAAATGCCCAAGATGAGGGTTGTATTTCCGGGTGTACTGGTTAATTACTGCAAATCCGGTGGCTTAAAACAACAGAAGTATATTGTCTTCCAGTTCTGGGAGACCAGAAGTCTGAATTCAAGGTGTCAGCAGGGTTGGCTCCTTCTGGTGGCTCTGAGGGAGAATCCACTTCAGGCCATTCTCTCAGCGTCTGGTGGATCTGGCAGCCTGCGTCATCCTTGGCTTGTCGTGGTCCAGCCTCCGCTTCTGTCATAGCACGACTTTCTCCTATGTGTCTGAGTGCCTCAGGTCTCCCCCTCTTCTTCCTCATGAGGGCACTAGTCATTGGGTTGAGAGCTCACCCTATATCCAGGAAGATTTCATCTCAAGATCCTTAACTAATCACATTTGTACACTGATTATGCATATTTCCAAGTGAGATCAGATTCTGAGGTTCTAGGTGGACGTGAATGGGGGGAGGGATACTATTCAATCTCAAGCATCCTAAGCATCTTAGAACCAGGTCTTCCTTTCAACTCATTGTCCACGAGAAGCAGAAGCTCAAGTTCCTTGTCCTGCCCTGGAAGAAGATGCATAATAACTGTCACTGTCATCCCCAGAAGAGTCCCTCACTTATATTCTTTGGGACACTGTGTGGGGGTGTCCTCCAGCCAGCCACCGTCACCTGCATTTTCTCTAGACAGAACATTACCAGTTGCCAAGGTCAATAAATGGAACCAAGATCCACTGTCTTCTCTTTCCTCAGACCCCACACAAGTTATTCAACTGCCACGTGAAAACAGAATCTCTTTTAAAGTTGGAGACGACGTTAACAAGGCTCCATCCATTTGTTTTGTTCCATTCCAAGTCAGGATCCGCTTGTACATCTTCTAGCCTAAGAGCCCTTTTAATTAAGCTATGACTCACATCATTTTCATGGCAAGAGGACGTGACATTATATGCCTTAGAATTTTGCAGCATGGAGTGAGCCTTGAACAGAACAAACTCTGTTTCAGTGAGAAATGCTAATTGAAGGATTTATTTTTCCCCCAAAAGGACAATGAATACAAACCGATGTACTAAGCAAAACGCAGATGCCGCCTCTCTTTTTACCTGCTGTTCCTTCAAACAGAAAACCAACCAAGTCCCCCATCCCCCAGACAAACCAACTATTCTGGAAGGAAATAGCCTCCATACTGATAAGCTGTAACAAAGTCCACGAGAAAGGAAAAAAAGGCCAACATTGTAAAGACCATTCAAAGTACCCTAGAAAATAACCAGTTTGGTTTTTCTCAGCAGCTGGAAAAAAGTTTCAGCAGCCCCCCTCCCCGACCTGCTGCAAGCAAGCATATATGTGTGCGTGTGTATGTATATACGTATATAGTATGTATGTGTATATATATATATGTAGTTACCAAGTTCCTTTGTTTCTTTTCTTAGAAAAGTGACTTTATAGGTCGTTAAACAACTATTAAAAACACAAGTGAGCAAACCCCAAAGCACAGGTCTTTTTCCTTTGTTATGCTTTCCTCTGTTTTAAGAAGTTTGAGACTTAGAATATTTTGTTAATGTCTTTGTGGGCATTTAAATAATCCCTGCATTGGTAAGGTAACGTTCCCTCAACAAGGCAGTTACAACCTGCCTTGCATTAGCACACCTGCTGGGCCCAAACAGGAACGTGCATTTTCCCAAATGGGACACCTCATTTGCTGACCAGACCTGAGCTCAAAATTACCTGCATTTTTGGATTGCTACACCCGGTTTTCATCAACCTGCATGGAACTTGGTTTTCTCCCTCTTCTCTTCCTCCCCACTCTGGACAGAAAGAGGGAGCAAAGAGAGAAGGGAGGGGATCACCCCTTGTGACCTGGGCTAATTCATGTCCCTGCCATTCCCAGGTCATCTGCACCAGGCGTAGCCCATTCTAACCAAAGGATCAGCTGGCTTCTGGGTTTAAGTGTCCCCGTTCATTGGCTTGCAAATGTCTTTGGTGGTGAAATCTATCAAAGGAATCTCAAAACAAATTACATGGTAAATTATTGTCTCAGTTCTGGCCTCCTCACCGTGCCCCACCGTTGGGCTCCGACAGGCAGCCGTGGGTGAGCGGGTGGAAAGCCTGCGAGATAAGCAGATTACAGAATGTCATGTGCCCCGGGCGACTCAACTTCACAGCCCAACTTCTCCAGCCCAGGCAGTTCATCTGATTCACATGGGTCACAGGCTGTTTCAATTAACGCCCCTCTAATGACTCAAGTAGGCTCCCTAACGGGGAGGGGTAAGGGGAGGAGTAAGCGGAGAGGGTAAGGCCAGGGACCTGAGGTTTCTTGTGCCTCCCCAGCCTCCATCTCTGAAGGCTCTTTCCCAAGCTGGCATAAGATAGGAGGCAGTGTGCTGGGGCAGATTCCTCTCTGAGAGAAACCTTTTATGTCACTTTCCTGTTGTTACCAATGCAATACTGTGAGACTTCAGTGGACTGTGGCTCCTACGATAGTGAATAACAAGCCCTGATATGAAAACAGAATGCAGAAAACAAATTAGCATTTTGAAAATAAAAAGCCTGGCTTTTAATCCTATTAAGATCATGACTGCTCTTTTTCCCTCCCCCTCCTGCTCAAAACTCTGAAAGAGATACTGATGTTGCCATTAACATAAATGCTGAAATCAGCATTTCCTTTGAAAGAAGTTGTTAATATTTGGAAATGGTTGGATTTCCAATCCGAGCTTTGATTGTTATTCTATACTAGCCAGCAAGTGCCAAGGTCACAGGGAGATTCACCTGCAGACGGGAGCTAAATGAATCCACTCGGCCACAATGCATGTATAATTTAACATTCTCCTCTCCAGTACTTCCATGCATTCCTAAAAAATATTTTATTACAATAACAAATTGGTTTCAAAATCATGCATTATGTATTCTAAAATTAGGTCTGCCAGCGAAACTGTGTATACAAAAATGCACACGTCTAGGCAGGTCTTGGAGGAGGACCCAAATACTGTTGGTGTCAGGGTGGGGCCTGAGAAGAACCATTCATTCCACAAGGAACCCACTGTCATCTCTTCTTATCTTAGTCTGCATATTTGGAAAAAAAGGAACAAATCCTTCATTTGCTATAAACAGCAATCATGAATTTTCCTTGTATTGCCTTCTTCGGGCACAAGTGCACAAGTGTCTTGTGTCCTAAAAATAGGCTGGTCAGGCAGTTTTCCAAGCTTTCCATAAAAAACAATTACTCCTTGAATATTAAAAGCCTCCTTTTCCTGTGATCTGACACTTCACGTATACATTCTACAGGAACTGGACTTTAACAAAGCTGCTTTGAAACATTAAAGATAAAGATATCAAAGCCATCCTCACAAATTTGTGTTCAGAAATACACTTGCTCTGTCATAAGCTTTCATCACTGAGTTATCCAAAAAAGTTAACATATTCAGAAATCCTTAGGATTCCCATCACAAATGCAACCCCATATAATGTTTCCCTAATAGATGCTTGTTTCTGCTGAGAACTTCCATCCCAAGTTAAATACACATTGATTTAGTATTCTTTCATAACACGGGTATGGTTTTTCTCATGCATATTTGAAAGAAGTTGTTAAGATTAAGATTAAAATGCTTTCCTGATTCCTTTCATTTTTTTTCTGTTTTAGATCTTTATATCACACCGACAAAAGTTCCATTTCAGCCAAATAGCAGGAGTGAATTCTAAGAAGACCAAAGTACCTAAATAAACGGTGGTTCCATGATAGAGAAGGTATTTGATCTTAAAAATTTAAGAAAGAAATTTAGTCAAGTTTTTCTCCAGTTTCAAAAGTTTCTCAGGCATGAACTTGATCTCTTTATATTAAAAGAAAGAAAGACTTAGTTTATTTCAATAGGGAATTTGTTTTTCATTAACTTGCAAGCTAAACATCGTTGGTCTGTTTCTACTGGTCTCCTAACTTTTGAATAAAACAACAAAATTCCTGAGAGATCCACTCACAAATCTCTTTAAATTAAAATCAGTCTAATTTTTTATTATGGCACCAAGGTGACAGGCTTTCTATTTTTAAGGCAATGCCCAGACCTAAAAAGTTTAATTCCCTGACAGGAGTTTTTAATAAGAACAAATGATGAGTAAATTTGATGCTACAACCTTTCCTTCTCAAAAATAAAAAAAGAAAAAATCTGCAAACACTATATTAAAAATCATTTCTCACTTCCATTTTGATGCAGTGATATGACTAGATGTATAGCTTTTCTATATTGGAATTATAAGGAATAATTTAATCTAATCTAATCAGTAGTATCTAAAAATGGGAAATGTTAACAACGTAATTTCTCATTTCTTTTGTATTGTAATTTAGGCTGACACATGAAAGCTTTGCTTTTCAGAAGAACAATTAAGAAATTGTTGATAGAAGTTATATATTGCTGACAATGGGAAATGCATTTATTTCTCATTTGCTGCATCTAGACATACCCCTCCCACTTCCCATCAAAGATAATCCAAAGTAACAGTGTAAAAGTAAAGATGAACTAAAAAGCCTAATCTTTCATGCTAAGCAAAAAGGTGATTTGTGTAGGTAATAAGCAAATTTCAGAGTATGAGATATTTATAGATTATATATATATATAGATAGATAGATAGATATTTAAAATCCTCTAAAAATGCCTTAAGTTGTAATCTGCAAGCTGAATGATTAAACTCTCTCTGGGTTCGTTGGCTACAGAGCTATATTCTTCATTTTAGCTGTGGGCTATTTACAGCTGAATGCAATCTGCTTTTTTATTTGTTATTAACAGCAGTTCACATATGATACCACCTTGTGTGTAGAGTATGCAGGCTGCCTCATGCTATTTAAGAAAGTATTAGGATAGAATTAAAATTGGATAAAATAAAAAGCCTTTGGTAGTAATTATATTGCATTTCCATACTTCAACAAATACTTACATCATCAACTTTTCTAATACCGACATGAAAATACTAAGTGATAATTCATGCTATGAGTAAAAGTTCCTTTTTGGTAGTCATGACAGGAGCATTTAACATGAGGTGTAAAAAAGTGTTCTGATAACTGCTTCCTGTTTTCATGTTGAATTGTGAATACATAAACTCATACGTGATCAACTAGATAAACTGCTATATGTAAAAAATTAAATTAGAAGAAAGGACAAAGTCAAATGACAAATAAGAAGTCAGAAGTTCTAAGGGGGTGACAGAAGTCAAATGTGTTCTGATTCATCTTAAGCAGAGCCTGGGTTTTATTTATCTTAAGCATGAGCTCTCTTAACAGCTACCTAGGCAAGATTCAAGAAATATAATTCCCTAATGCCACTTTTAAAAAGTCAGTGGAGAACATCAAATAGGTTTTGAATCTAAATATGCTTTAAAAAACAAAACAAAACAAAACAAAAACTTCTTCCTGAAGTGGCAGCTCAGAGGATCCAACAGATAAGGTTACAACAAGGTAGGCAGTCAACATTCTTTGGTTGGTTTGGGGCTGTTTTATTAAGGGTGTGCCAAGAATTCCAGTTCTTAAAGAATCATGGCCCGGAATGCAGTGGTCTCTATGTCTGTCTCCAACCTGGCCATCTGCCAGAGAATGTCACAATCTGAAGGACGGAGCGAGAACAGCTTCTGCACGCTCCTTAGTCTCCTGCTCCTGGCTTCACAGAGAAAACTCTTAGGAGCCTTACACTTGGTCACTTTGAGCAGGTCAAAAAGGGAAAGGGAGGAAGGAGAAGGAGACATAAAGCTGTGTTGAGCCACCCCTCTCTGTAGGTCTAATGAGGCTTGGTCCACCAAACAATCACAACAATAAAATGCAGTGTGTCCTGGGGTCCCCTCTGAAAGAATAAAACTGGAAGCCTGTCTGTCATGCTGAATGCAGAACCAGAGCGCGCACCGCGGGGTTCGATGCCTGTGCCTGGCTGTATTCACAGGCGAGGAGACAGATGCGTGGCCTTTGACAAAGCCAAGAGATGGGCATTTCAAAAATAAAATCATCTCCCAATTACAGGGAACCCTTCCTCCCTGGGATCCCAAAGCACTCTATCAACCTAAATTGGAATCCTGTCTACTGAGCTGACTTCGGTACAGCCCCTCCAGTATAAATTGGATCAAATGCTCTCAGATTAATTCCTGGAAACCTATATTCATCTTTGTATATCTTTATTACAAAACTAGCCACAAGACTGCTCGACAATTTTCATTACCAGAACGGCTTTCGGAGCTGGATTATGCCACGGTTTATCCCTCCGTGACCCCACACCATCTTGTTAGCCCCATTACTGTATATTCATACGACACACCTGAGCCCAAGATAATAAGAGAGTTATAGTGAACGAGGGGAGGGGGGCATTTTATTGCATTTTATGCACTGCTATTCTGCAAGGATATTTCACTGGCTGCAGGCACCCCCAGAAGTCCATGCCACACTCTGACTTGCAACCTAACACCAAGGACCCTCACGACCCTCCCCCTTGGAAGGGGAAGAAAGAGAATCTGAGGAAGACCTGGCCCTCTCGGCGTTGCTCCGACCTCATTTCTCCCTGTCTGCTTTGGGTAAGGGGACGGAGGCCCTGCACAAAGAGAAGCCACAGCACAGAGGACCCTTGGCCCCTCACAGAAAAAGAGCAGGACTTTTGCCTGCAAAAGGAAAAGGGGGCTTTCTTATGTACAGACCATAAAGTGGGAATGGTGGTGGTCAGGGGTCTTAGCTGCAGCTATGGGTGATTTAAGATGGTTGTCTCACTCAAGTATGTAAGAGGTGGAGTTCTCAGAACGCTGCTGCCGCTGGCAGGTAGCCAATGAGGCTAACTTTGTGACGATGATCATGATCTTGCTATTAGATCATATATATCTATACTAATATTATAGGTAACTATCATATTTTTATGTATCATGTTAGAATTAAACGGCTTACTTTTCACCAGCTTGGTTGCTTCTTGTCCCTCTATCACCCATATGTGTAAAAAAAATACACACATATAAATATAAAATTATATATAATGTGATTAATATGCAAAGGTGCACATATATGTGGGTGTGTATATGAATGTGTGAACTATGTGTAAAATGTCCATGAAGCTTTGTCTCTCTTCTCTCTCACCACAGTTATATTCTTCCTGGGTCTAGTCCAGCAATACCTTCAGTGACTCTCCAGCCTGCTAACCTGTCTGCTTCTCTCCATCCCTCCGCCCCTTGCCCTTTCTTCCATCTTTCCTCTCTTCTTTCTTCCCTTTCTTTTGAAACAATGTCAGCTTGGTTTTTAAAACAGGAAGAATAACTTAGATGAATAATCCATTATTCATATATTCCAAGGAAACTTTAATGACTTCTATTTTCTTATCTCTTTCCACTAAATGTGATACTAAAGTACAGTGAGATTGAAAAAAAATAGTCTTACTGTTTTATAGACATGTTTTGGTCCCTCTTTAAAAAAAATCATCTCTTTATTTCCCCTTGCTCAAAGAGATCCTATAAAGTGCCATGCAGATAGGGAAGTCTGCCTCCCTGTTCTCTGGGGCTGAGGTCCTCTCAGGAAGGGGGCTGGGCATCTGGGAGCCTGGTGAATTGGAACCTAATGAATCGGAACCTACTTGTCCACAAGATCTCCGGCCATCTGTATGCAACTGAAAGTTTAGAAGCCCTTAGGTGAGAGGGTTTTTAATGCCTTATTTCTGAGCCCTACAAGGTATTTCTCAGACCTACAAGATCAAATTCTTTGGGATTAGAGATCAGAAACTTACACATTTTTAAATTTCCTAGGTGATCTGATACCAGCCAGGTGAAGATCTGCTCCATGAAGGGTCAGCAGTAGGCTTCCAGCTGGGTCACTGGGGATGGGCAAGGGGAGTCCTCCTGCTGGGATCTCTGCAGGGAGTTCTATCACCTCTGCTTTCTGCACCTCAGTCTAAGATTCAAGGACTGCCATCAAGAGGCCACCTCCCTAAACCGTCTTTCAGCTCCTTACGCCGTATCATGCTAGTGCTGCTAAGCTAAACACTCATCGACTGCCCCAATTTCTAGGACTTCTCATTTGTCACTCAGTAGGTTACCCCTGCTGTCATTGCTTTCCCACTGAAGGCCCCTGGACTCCCCGGATGCGACTCAGCACTCTCCTTTGTCTGCTCCTCTTCTACCTTTATGGATTTAATTATAAAACTGCCATTTGCACTTATTGACGTGCTGCTTCAAATGGCCCTCATGCGATTTTGTGTGTATCATTATTTTTTAAAAACCAACCACAGGCTTATATAATTTTATTTCTCACAGATTCCCCTTTCCCATGTTCCAAGTCACTCTTACCTATTATGGTGTTCTGCCTGCCCCATCACACATTAGGGGTTAACTAATTTTCAGGATCCCTTCCGTGGTTCACATGAAAGGTGTGAAAGGAGAATAGAACTTCAAAAGGCATCCAGGATTCCAACTAATTTGTCCCCAAAGAAACCTAGGAGAAGTGACATTTTCCCAGAAGTACTTAAAAACCAGGGGTTCATTCTCAGAAGCCACACAAGGGGCTGCTGGCTAAGACCTTCAGCAATCTCCCTGCTCTGGGCACACGATGATTTGTCGTCCATTTTATTGTTTCTTCTGTATGCTGATTGCTTTTGATTCATTACACGACACAGAGTCCATGAGAACCAGTCATTTTTCAAGTTAACAGGTGCACAATGAAATTAGATTAAAGTTTTGTAAATTTGCAGGTGGAAAAAACATCCACATGGGACCCATAGCAGAGGGTGTAAGAGAAATACAGAGGGCAGCATAGTGAAACTCGCCTGCGTGGGCGCGTGGTCACTTCCCATTCATACAGAAGGGTTTGCAGGGGGGGGAGTCATACTCCTCCCTCTTCCATTTCTATTCGTGCCAGTTTCCCTCTTGAGTTTTTCTTGTCTTGCCCTTTCTCTGGACGAGGGCTGGAGTCTGGGTCTTGTCACATCTCACTCATGCCGTGGGGCTCTCGGGTTCAGTGGGCAGAGAGCCGGGTGACCCAGGGGCCAAGAGAGTGTATCTCACTAGAGATGCCGCACACGCCACTCAATTCCTCTAAGCCTTGACCAGTTCAGACTTCGATGATTGCAATCCTCTCCTGTACCCAGGGTAAAATATGGCAAGCTTTACCAGGCGCGGTGTGCACACAAAGCATATTTTCAATAGGAATGGAAGCTAAGCCCTTTCTTCTTCCCTCATCCATTTCATTTTGTCTTTCTCTTCGAACTCTATTTCTACCTGATGTTTTTCTTGAGACCACTTCCCTTGATTTTTCTAATTCTTCTATACCGACCCAAGTACATGCCCGCTAAAGTGATCACAGCACCCATTGGAAAGAAAACACTCCCTAGCACTGTCTTGTTTTACTTTTGTTAAAAAACAATTCCCATAGAAGCAGTGACAGCCAGGCCTCTGTAATCTGTACATACAATTTAATCCTTTAAAGAATCAGCAGGGCCCACATCAATCAAGAGCCTTCATCAACTTGTAAAAACAATATTTTGATTCAATCAGATTCAAAGCCCTGAAATTCTCAGCTAATTAATGCAAGGTCACTCGAGGGCTGTGCAATGGTGGCTAGAACAGTGGTCAAATATTTACCCTTGGCACACACACGTTTGCATCACCACAGGACCTGGGTGATGGTCAAGAATAGATAATGCATCTATGGCTGCAGCAGGTTCATCTGGCCCAAGTATTTGGATAAATAATTACTCTGATAGGAGGCAAAGAGAGAAACGATTCTTCCACTGTCACAGACCCACATGGAAGTAAAAGTCTGTTAAAGGAAAACAGATAGGGACCAGCTAATATCTTGCTGATGATTCAAACATTTTAAATGTCCCACCCAAGCAGAGGGGTGCTCTACAGAGTCCTTCCTGGAATACTCAGAATAAAGGATGACTTCAAAGTTTTATTAAGTCTGTCAATCCACAGGATCTTTTGGTTAGGTCTAGATTCTAATGAATTTGCTGTAGTTTGCACCTGGAGACAGTTTGAGAGAATCAATGTATTTTGGAAGGAGGGAGGTTCAGAAAATCATACTGTATGTGCTTATTTCTATTTGTGGTTGCTGAAATGTTCCTGCTTAACAACAAAACACACGGGATTTACTTGTGCACATGCAGAAAGAGAAAGCATCAGAATGCCTCATTCCTGATCAAATATAATAATTTGGGATTTTTTTTCTTAAAATACTTAAGTAGGTAATCTGAAAGTAGATTTGTGTCAAAATTATATCTTGACCCATTAACTTCTTCTTTCCCTACTTTTGACATCCACAAAACCCTCAAAAAATCATACACTGTCATTCTGGTTGTGATAACACCAGATAGTTTTGCAAGTTAGTATTAATGGAGAACTCTGACCAAGGGTAGATGAGATCTCTCTGTATTTCTTCCGACTACAGTTATCTCAAAATGAAAAGTTAAATTTAAAAACTCATTATATGTAGTTAGAACAGGCACAGAATTGGACAGGGTCTTCTTCATCATTTCCACTCATGTGCCTGCCCCAGTTCACATCCCAACCTCTAACAATCCAAGGAAGAGCAAGCTATGAGAAAATATCAATAACCTTTTCTTTCCTTAAATCTGGGGGTTGAGAATGGGAGGTTTATTTCAGTTTTATAGGTTCTGCATTTATCTTCAAGGAGGAACATCTAAAAATAACCTAAATTGTTTTTAGAAGAAATTATTTAAATGATGACCATCCATACTTCCTGAAGGACTCCACACTTTTATAGTTATCTCCCTATGAATTTGAACAATTGCATGACAGTTAGCAACATTATCTGCAAGGAGAAAATACGGTGTTTACAAATATGTTCCAGGTCAAATATAAGATCTATTCCAAATTACACTAAGGGAGAACTTCAATGACTCTTGACAATACTGAAGTCACCCCATATCTGTGTTCACCTTCTGTGATTTCATTACTTGTGAACCACCACAGTCCAGAAAGTTTACATGGAAAATTCCAAAAAAATTCCCAAAATAAGAAACTCACAAGTTTTAAATTTCATGTTGCTCTGGATAATGTGATGAAATCTCACACTGTCCCACTCTGTCTACCTGGGCAGCAAATCAGCCCTTTGTGCCCACTGCATATGCCCCCTGTCAGGAACTTGGTAGCTATATGGGTATCAGATAAATACCATAGTGCTTGTGTTCAAGTAACCCTATTTTACTTAAGGAAGGTCCAAAAGAGTTGTGTCCCTTGCAATTTTGTTATAATTTTTCTGTTTTATCATTAGTCATTTCTTTTAATCTTTAACTGTTCCTAAATAAATCAAACTTCATCATGGGTATGTATATATAGGAAAAAGCTGTGTGTGTGTGTGTGTGTGTGTGTGTGTGTGTGTGTGTGTGTGTGTGTGTGATGCTCTCATCTTCAGTTTCAGGTGTCCACTGGGGATCTTGGGACATACTCCCTGCAGGTGCAGACGATGAATGTTCCCATGACCGAGATTTCTGATTGACATCAATCACTGGGGCCAATCTGATTGTTGAACAATTGACATTGATCTCTGTGATAGACCAAATGAATGTTGTGGCTTTGCTCAAGCTCAGCATTTCACAAATACAACAAAGCTTGGATTCATAGGATGCTGCCAAGATTTTTTTTTTTTTTCAACACTCAAGCTGGTCTACCTGGGGCTACTTGATAAAACATTTGGACTGAATTAAATAGGAACTTCTGTCAGACAACTGATTTGATTGATTTTTCCCCCCACAATATTAACTGGTTATTTTGATTTCTGTAGACATTTAAAAGACTTACAAAATCATAGACTCACAAAATCATAGACTCATAGAATTTTAGCAAAAAAGGGGTTCTTAGAAATCATATAGCCCAGGGTTCCCCCCAAGTTTCAAGGTATTAAATGAAATGAATCAGGGGAAGGATATTTACATTAAATATGTTTGGGAAACACTGAGCTGAAGAGGTTCAATTATTTGATTGCTTCCTTGTTTGCTACAGAAGTTCTCAAAGGCTTTAAAATGCTAATATGCATTATGGTTCTAAAAGAAGAAAATATAATAGGCTCATCCAATATATTCAACACAGAATCTTCCTCCTCACTTCTTTCCTCAGATCAAAATTAACAAGTTTGGAAACTGTGATGTAGCGCTAACTTTACAGATAGGGAAACATTTGAAGAAATTTGTTGTATTTAAAATACCTCCGCTTGTGTGTAATAGAAACTGGAATTCAGGACTTTAATTTCCCACTCTAGTCCTACTTTTTATTGTGAAAGTTTTTAAACATATTCAAAAGAAGAGAAAATAGACAATTTCCATACTCCCATTACTCAGATTCTGTAATTCTCTGATATTGCTTTACCTATTCCTTTTTTCCTCTTATGTATTATGCATAATATTATATTTAAAATATACATTATGTATGAAATAGTCTCATTGGACAGTGTATAAATAACTTACATGTTATAAGAATTAAATGAAAGCATTCTGTCTTTAGCATTATGAAATACTAATTGTTAATGGTCTTAAAATAGTGACCATCCAATCTTATAAATTCTTCCCTACATGTTAGTTGGAATTCCTCTGTATAAAAGAATTTTCCTTCATTAATTGGGACTATTTAGTTACCCAGAAAAACAAAGACAGGATAAATGCTTATTTATTTATTTCCTTTTAGTGACCAATTTTCAGAGTAATGAGTTAATCTAACACATTAGTGGTTATAGGGTTAATTTGGATTTCTTTCTCTCACTTTCTCTTTTATTTGCATGTCATTTGACTTAATGTTTCAATGAATTTCATTCCCATTCTTTTTGATACTGGTAATGTCCTACTCATTGCCAATGGGAGCCTATTTACATTGGTTTTATATCCTTTTGACAGTTTCTATTTCTTTCTGGCATGATAAACTATTTTGGTTCTACCCTGTATATTTTGTAACAGAATGGAACCAGCCAACTCTTTAAGAAGCCAGAGTTCCTTTAAATCAGGAATGGTATTTAGAGATAACAATCTGAACACCAAATGTGCTCATTGCTTTTGGGTTACCATTACTTGTTCAATGGACAGATCTAAGAAATATGCCTATTGCCTTTTCAAGAAAAAAGTGCTCATTTTTTCTCAATTTCTCAAATTCTCCCCAAAAATGATCAACTCTTGGTCCTCTCCAAATATTTTCAAGAGAAGGGAATTATATATTGTAATTTAGATACTAGCCCACTGAAACAGAAAAAATTGGTAGCATTAATGTAGATGTAGTTCAACTTTGTGTGTGTGATTGTATATGATATATTTTAATTCCCCTTAAAGTCCTATCTACATTAACGTTTCAGCCACAACAGTGGGAAATCATGCTTAATTATTTCTACATTTATGTGAGTAACAAAATTCTGAATGCCTGTGTCCACATCTGAAACCAGTCTTATTTGCAGAATTTTTTGTTTTTTTTTTACATGACTGGACCCTTGTTCCTTCCAATCGGGTAACAAGGGTCAAATTGGAAATCTTTTCAGTACTACAGTGATGTTTTTGAAGTGTTATATTTAAATTATAAGAATTTTAAAAAGTTAATATTAGCATCCTTATCACTTATGATTTAACCAATCATGAATATTAGAACAAATTTTCCCTTCAAAACAGTGGGTATGTAGTGTATTTCCTCTTCCTTTTAAGTTCCCACTAAAGTAACTGAAAATGCTGCCTTTCAAAACATTGATAACATAATTATACTATGAGACAAGCTACGGATCTAGACAATGACTAAAATCTCTTGAAGTAAAGAAAGCAAATTCAGCCTTGGCTTATTAGAAAAATCAGAGGAAGAAAAAGTGGGAGCATAAAACCCTAGAGGCAACAGTATCTCTTCGGAAGAAGTTCTGAAGAAGTTTCATGGCCCAGTCAATACAAAGACTGGGCCACACTGAACTGGGAGTTCTTATGAATTGATTCCTCACCTTACCTTTGATTCATCTTCCATGATTTTGTGTCTAATCTTCAAAACTCAAAGTTCTGACATATTTGTTCCCTCCTAACCCCAAAGGAACATAGATCTCATTCTTACAAATTTCCAATCTTCTTCACTGTTAAAAAAAAAAAGGAAGATCTTAGCAATGAAGAAGACTGGAAGTTCAATGATAACTATTTGTTACTGGGTGTTTCCCATCTGGACACAACATGGAGTGACATCAGGTGACACACACAGGGGAGCTAAAGCAGCCAAATAAAATGCACATGCTCAGGTTTAGGAATTAGTTCCACATACTAACAACTTTGTGATGCTCTGGTCACTGCTATACTGACCTGTTTTAAATAAAGTATAGTTTTGGTTTAATCTGAGTATAAAAGCCTATGTGATTCATCTCTTGCACATTACACTAGCTTGGGAATGTAGAGGAATTACAGCTACAGGGTTGTGGGAAGTGTCAACAGACCAAAGCTTTTCCCTAGAGGACCCTGACATGACCTTGTAAAATACTTCAGAAAATCCCAACATGCACTGCTTCATATGGGCTAAATTAGATCCTTCCCTTTTGTCTACGGCTCTATCTGCACACCTCTCCCCACCACAAAGTGAATCTGTGATACCTGTTCTAACCGAAAAATCCTCCCGTTGAAACAAACCTAGGAAATCTGGACAAAACACATCATTTTTTAAAAATCTTTGACTAATCTTACAGAAATCTTTCAGAAATCTTCAGTACCAGAAAGAAAGAGTGGGCTAAAAATCAGAGTTGATCACATGAGCTGAATACTGTGGGTAGTGTAGTGGGGAGAGGGGTAAGTGTTGCAAACTTAGGACCCCCGTGGATTTTGGCCACCAGGTAGAGAGGGAAAATACGGTTGTGTGCTCTGTGTACCATGGAGCCAAAATGACCCACACATAATTTTGGGTTCTTAGAGAGATCATCCTTGGTGATAGCCAGGCTAGAAATTTTGCCATCCCCCAATGGGGAGTTAATATTATTTATCTACACCTGGGATTTGGGTAGGAAAACCTAGTACCTGTGCAGGAAGACCAAATCTCAGAAATTAATGTACTAAAACATCCTTTTAGACAGACATGCTCTAATCCAGGTCACCAATGTCCCACAAAATAAAACACAAAATTTATAAAATGCACCTTTAAAAAATTCTGTCCCAAAGGAAAATCAGCAAGTCTCATCAAACATGATATTAAGATACCCTAGAACTTCTCCCAGAATCAGATTCTGATTAGATTCTGACAGAGACTGTGACATGAATTGCTCTAAAATTATTAAAGTCACATAAGGAAGAATATACAGTGTAGGAAAAGAATAATTCACAATGAAAAATGAATGGGCAGTGGAAAACAAGTTAGAAGAAATATTTCAAAATTGGAAAAAGCTAACTTTGACACCAAAATCTAAAAACTCAAGGAAGAGACTAAAAAGGAGGTTCAGAAGAGATGAAGACAGAATTAATAAACTGGAAGAAATATCTGGAGAACCTTTGAGAGAGTAGTGTAGAAAGACAAACACAGGAAATGCAAAAAGTGGTTAAGGGAAGTCAGATTTAGAGGGAGAAGTCCTAACATACATCTAACTGGAGTCACGAGAGAACAAGAGGAAGGGAGAAGAGGAGGCAAGGGAGTAGGGAGAGAGAAAGAGAATATAAACAGGGCAGAGGATATATTTAAAGTAACAAGTAATGTAAACCATATTCATAGAGTCTAATAAATCCCCTGCAGTACATCTGTCAGAAGAGCAAAAAAAAAAAAGAATTTCTTAAAGTACATTGTTTACCTTTACCTTCAGAGGAGTAACATTGGCAACTGACTGTTGATCATCAGGAATGGGAGAAAGAAACACACAGAATGAAATCATCAACAATTTTTAGATATGAAAATGTTACTGTCTAGAATGAACTGGACATAACTTTCCTAAGTTCATATGTGAGCACACAATCAGTGAAACTCCACATCATGTACAACTGCAAGAATGGGACACCATGTATGTATGTCAAAATGCATTCTATTGTCTTGTATATCTAAAAAAAATTTTAAAAAGAGGTTATCAAATAATACATATATTTAAAGGGCAGAAAATTGACATTGGAAATTGAGTAATTTTAAGGGCTAACAGTTATGAAAGATATCAATGTCGTATTTTGCCAAATTTGAGCAGAAAAATGGCACCTATGACAAAATTGCGTGTGTTATGTTTGTTAGGAGACTTGGTTTTCTGATTTTTAATATGTAAATCAATTTTTTAACCTTATTGATTTTAAGGACACTCCTTTGTAAAATACTTTTGTGTTACCAATAAGACAAGTACATACATATTTTTCAAATAAAAAAAGAAAACGTTACTATCTATATTTTGAATCAGTCCTTAGCTTCTATAGATAAATTCAGATGGTTGCAAATGAAAATGTACATACAGATTTTTCTTTAAATAACCTAAAGGACATAGAGGAAGTAGGTGTCATGAATTAATGGTTGATAAAACTGAATGATGGGTACCTTATAGTTCATTATACTATTGCCTTTACTTTTATATAATTCTCCAAAATAAAATGTAAAACAAAAATGGTCACATTTCCCTATAATGCAGAGGTATATTAAGATGTTTGTGGAGAAAAAGCTGGCTAGAATTGTGCCCTTGAAGGTGGGGAAAAGTGGGTGGTTATAGAGAGGAAAGAAGACTGAACAAATGTCAGTAATCGATGAAGGTAAATGACGGTACCTGAGAGTTAAGCTTACTCTTCTTCCCACTTTTGCATGTGCTTCAAATTTTCCATAATTAATTAATTTTCCTAAAAAGAGAAAAGTAGAATGAAGAAACCAAGAAAAATGAGAGTAGAAACAAATGGAAACCGGAAATAATTATGCAGGGGAATGGTTCAAGAAAATTTTGGGGGTGGGGGGAAGGGAAAAAATAACAGAATGAATCAAACAACATTACTCTATGTAAATTTATGATTACACAAATGGTATGCCTTTATGCCATGTACAGAGAAACAACATGTATCCCATTTGTTTACAATAAAAAGTAAATAAATAAAAAAAAGAAAAAAAAAAGAAAATTTCATTATCTAAATTTTGCAAAGATTAATAAAATCAATAAGCCACTGGTAAGACAGAACAAGAAAGGAAGGAAGAGATAAAAATAGCAATATTGGTATTGACAATGAAAATGATGGATGTTATGGTTCTGAAAAATGTATGAACAACTTTATATCAACAAATTAAAAAATTTAGCAAAAGAATGAGAAAATTGTGAGGTCAGAAAAGAGTAAGGGAAAGAACTCATAAAACAAAATATTGCTACAACTGATGACATTGCTATCATGCGTTTTAGTCAATGAAAGCTAGGTACCATGTCTAAAACCAACACAGGTTGATATGAAGAATATCCAATGAACAAGACAATGTGAAAATGGTAGGAAACTAATTGGGGAAAAATGGACAGAGGATATGAATAGGCAACTAGTTCAAGGAGGGGAAACATCCAATGCCCATAAGTATATGAAGATATAATCTTACTAGCAATAGGTGCAGTGTATTTTAAAACAATGGTGAGATTGGTAAATGTTAGCAAGTGAAATAATACCAAGCGTTAGCAAAGATATACACACATAGAGGGTGGGTGCCTTAAATGGGAGAATGCTACCAAAGCATAGGGACATCCTTACAGGCACCAAATGTCCTCATAACCTAAGTATATGAGTTGCAGTTCCATTTCTTGTCCATGCTCCTGGAAGTTCTTGCAGGGGTCTCTCCAAGGGAACATGCGTAAGGATGTATGTCTCAGGGTTGCTGATACAGCAAGAGATATTACTCAGGATGCATTCATTGCAAGAAATGGAGCTCATTATCCCCCCCTTTCCCACAAATAAATGACTTCTCCCTCTGAGTCCCTCTCTCTGTCAACATCACCATCATTCCTATTACCCACACTCAGGATCGCTTACCTGACCATTAAACATCTTATTTATTTCTACCTCCACTCCCCTCTTCTGGGTCAGCACATCCCTTGGGCTGGATAATGGCCTCCAATGTCCTCTAGCAGAGGGCATGAAGGACTGCTTAGTTGCTACATCTGATGGAAAATTTTCAGTCCTTAACTTCTTTGACCTTTCATATGCAGCAAAAGAATCAACAACTTCTGTATTGAAATATCATCTTCCTTTGGATTCCACGATTCCATTCTTTCCTAGTTTTCTCCACTGGATTCATCTCTTGCTCCCTTTGCCTATGCATTTCTTAACTGCCCTTGATCCTTTCTGGCCAAGGCCCTTTTCTATTTTGACTCCATTCACATTCCCTGGGTGACAGTACCTACTCTCTTGGTAGTGATTAGTGTTACTTTGCGAATGGCCTTGACACTTACCTGAGTCCAGCTACCTTGACTGATATCCAAATTGATCTCTCTTTACTAGATGTTTCTTTCTAAATAGCTCCCAAGAGCCTCAAAGTAACTTAAACTGAATTAACCATCTTTCCCCACCCTGAGGCCCACTCCTGTCCTACTGGTCTCTGCCTCATTCAGTTGGCCTGTGCCTGAGGGTCACCTGTGGTAAAACCCTCTTCTTCACCTCTAACCACCATCAACCTCCAGCCCCAGTGGGTTTTATCTCCTGGACAGTTCTCAAATCAGGTTTCTTGGTTCAATTTCCACTGCCTTAGGTCAGACCACCATTTTCCCTCTCCCTACCATCTTTCTCATCTCTTCTCCACAAGAAAGCTGTTGGAAGTATTTCTAACATGCAGTGTGACCTATATGACTGCCTCCAAGGTACAGTTTAAACGTGCTCCTGTCCCTCTAACTTCACTTGTGACCTCCTTTCCCACCTCTCCCCACACTGTGCTGACCACTCCCAAGCAGCACCCTACCAAGCAGCGAACTTCTTTCATCTTCTGATGATGATCCTACCCCATGTGTCTGCAAACACACTGCCCAGAGCATCTTAGTGCCCTCTTTACCACCTGCCTGGCATGGATCTTGTTCAAAAGCTTTTCATGGTTAGGATAGGCATTTCTCCTGTATGTTCTCATGGCATCCATTACAACATATCTAATCATAGCATTCAATTCCTATTGTCTACTTCTCAGTATTCCTTCCTGGGTAGTCAGCTTCCAGAGGGTAGAGAACATCAATGTAACTCATCATCCCATTTTTAGATCTGCTAGAGTCCTCAGTGTTTAATAGACAATAACCTATGTATTACACAAATGAAAAAACCAATGAATGCATGTCCCGTACCTCTGCCATACGGATTCTACTTCAAGAATAGAGTGTAAGAAACTCCTCATGTTGCTGAACAAAAGTCAAATGCTTTAGTGGGTATCTATGGTCCCCATGACCTGCTGGAATATTTCTCACTATTTCATAGTCTACTCTCAACCAATCTAAGTAACTCATATTTCACATGTATATGCTGCTTCACTGATTCTCACCTCTCTGTGCTGGCTCGTACTTTTTCTCAAACTCTCTCAGTACATTATTTTCCCACATCTCAGTCTGACTTATCATTCAAAACCCAAAAAGCATGCCACCTCTTCCTCAGAAGCGTCTCATCCTGCCCTCTGGAAATCACCTCTCCTCTGCTTCCCCTGTCCTTCTACAACAATTAATCTGTATATGTCTTATGCATCTTTTCACTTTGTAGCTGCTAACAATCTGTATTTGTCTTTTGTCACTCTGTATCTCAACTCCTTGGAGCAGAAGTCATTTCTTTAAAAAAAAAAAAATCTGTGTGTGCCGGATAGAATCATGTTCCACCAAAATTCATGTCCACACAGAACTTCAGAATATGACCTTTTTTTGGAAATAGGTCATCTTCCAAGATGTAATTAGTTAAGATATGGAAGTATGGAATGAAAGGGCCAATGACCCTTATCCTCATAAGAAGGTCACATGAAGACAGAGGCAGACATCATGTCGAGGGGGAGACAGAGACTGGCATGACCTCCCTACAAGATGAGGAATGCCAAGGAATCAGGAGATTCTCCCCTAGGGCCTTTGCAGGGGGATGGCCCTAAAGACACCTCTCAGATTCCTATTCTATATAACTGTGAGAAAATACGTTTCTATTTTTTAAATCACCTAGTTCATGATAACTTAGCACAGCAACTCTAGGAAACAAACTGTGTCTCCATCATAGTTCAAGACAGTCTTTGAGTGCTAAGTTCAGCAACCATTGCTGAAAAAGAAGATGAACACTGAGGCCTACTCTGTAAGTCTGTGCACATTTTAACTCCATAAATATCACTCCCTCATTAGCAGAAACTCCTGAGTATTCCATGTATCCTCATCTTGCACCAAAGAAAATTTAGTAATAAGTGACTTTTAAGTAATACCCGCACAATGAAAAAAAAAAAAAAAAAAGGTTTGTAATGGTTGCACCCCACTTTTGTGCAAAAGAAAAAAAACCTGCATAAAATCTGTGATGATTATGTGGTAAAATACGGTAAGTGATGTTATCACTCTGACTGCAGGTTTTCATGATGGTCAATTATGGCTCCCAATCATCTCTTCATCGTGGGGCATAGAAAGATGAACTATTTAAAATTTGGTTCAATATAATGGGGGCTTCCAAGGGCTCCTATGAGGTTACTCACAAACCCTGGGAGACTTGGCCTGTAGTCCCACTCAGAAGTGGGGAGAGAATAGTCGTGGAAAGACAGGTCCAGAAAGAGAGACGTGATTTCCCTATAAAAGCAAGTCCCCATACCTCATGCAACTCAGTGACTTGTATTTACCTTCACTTTCTCTGTTGTGCCCTCTCCATCAAATACCTCCTGCAGGACAAAATCTGCTGGTCCAGTTAGGTCAAGTCACACCAGCTTTCCTCCAAGAAATCTTGTTCCCATCTCTTTTCTGTCATTGGCAGAAAATGAGTGACAATGACATGGGTCACATACTTCTTAAAATTCTACTTTAAAGACTAGGTTTCTTCACACTTTCTCAGTTCTTCCAAGAAGAGGATGAGTTTGGGATCTGTGACCTTTCAAGTCTGACATCATGAGCAATAAATACCCTGCCTTCCTGCTCTGGGCCCTCTGGGACTCTCACTGCATGTCAGTTCTCCCTCCATTGGCCATGTGGGTGTCAGCAGAGGAGAGCCACAGGGTAGATGTCAGCCGCTCAGTCTACCTTTGGACGGTATTTTCCTTTTGTCAGTGTGGATGAAAAATCATGTTGCAATCTGTCCAGGAAAAGCCCACCAGAAGCCAAGATCAGCTGTATATGTTGCAGGGCCCAGTGCAAAATGAAAGGGGGGGGGGCTTGTTCAGAAAGGATCCAAATTTCAAGGCAGTGGCAGGAAAACATGAAGCCAGGAGGTGGTCCTGAGTCAGGGCCCAGAGCAACTGTACAGGTTGTATGCCCAGGAAGCTGGTCTCATCTGCAGTTGAAAACCAGGGGTTACATTTCACAAGCAAACACTAACAGCATTTGGAGTATAAATTGCTTTGGATTTTCTCCACGACTGCTTTCCTCCATTAGTACAGATCATCAAAAATGATGGCAGCTGATTGAGAACTTCATAAACGGTTTACACAATGAATAATGAATTCCAGATTAAAATGTCATTGAAAAAAAAACAAGTTAACAACCCACTGCTGAATATGCTTCTTCTGGTACAAGGAGGCTCACTTTCAGGACAGAAAAAGAAGGATTCTGTTCAGAAAACTGAATACTTATATTGTGGATTCTTGAGTCAGTTGCTACCCAAATATGGGTATGTGACTTATCCTCTTTGGGAAATGTGAGGCTTGAATTTTGCTGTGGAGTTAGCCTGATAGCTACTGCTGACCACGGTGGCTCTTCCCTCCTAGTCATCTCCACCCCAACACTACTGGGGGAAGGTTGGGAGGGCTGGGGTTGCTGGATAGTGGAGTATATTTATATTATATTTATAATACTGAGCATCTTACATGTATGTGGATCCAGGCCAATGTTTATAAGGAAATTGTGAGATCTTTATTATGTCAGACTGGAAGATACCTTGCCCCTGAGCACCACATGGATCAAACTCCAAATGGAGATGAGGTCATAATAAATAGATTAAATCAAAGGCCACAGAGAAGAATTCAAAATGGGATATGTCTAAAGCACCCTACCTGGCAAGAAATCATGAGAAATCTCCCAAGAGATGGTACCTGGACCGTTACCAAAGAATATGAAGACACCTGACATTTTCTTCCCTGTCTCCTTGCCCCATATTTCCAGGGTATAAAGACCTTGGTTTTTCCTTTAAAAGCATAGTAGTGAGTCACTGAAATCCACAGCACTTAGTTTGTCTTTGCCAAGATGGGCTTAGCCTATCATGCCACCTCATCCCTTCTACAATAGGAGGCACATGTCCCACCTGGTTTGCCTCAGAGCCCCGTTGCCCAGCATACAGGCATGGGAATCTGCTCTGACTCCAGACCTGCAAAGTACCTTTACGCTAAGCCCAAAGCCTGCCCAGAGAAGGGCTCAACACTACAAGGGATAGCCCTCTTTCCAAAAAGTGTTTAAGGTTTTATTAGCACATGTATTTCCATTCCATTCTGGCTTTTAAGTGTTAGAGAACTCAATTCATCTCTTAACACTTAAGCACATAATTGCCTTGTGACATTTTAAAAGTTTTCTTGTACTATTATTTAAAATCGCTTGGTACTCTTTTTTAACATGCCATGTATTTATTCTTACTTCCCTTTTTCTTCAGTTGGAATAAAACTGAGGGCAGAGAATGGGTTTATGATGTTTCCATCCCCACCATAACCCAGCAGAACAGGCGGTTAACAGATCCTTCCTTTGATGTCTAATTCTGCAGCAGACTAGTGTCCCTTGTTCCATTCTGTCACCCTCCACCTTTGCCCCATCAGATATTTCTTGACATAGAGGAATTTTTAAATATACACTTTAATATTTCAAAGAGCAAAGCTATCTTGAAAATAATGCCAAATGAATGAAAAGTAAGCTATCAAAGATAGATGCCTAAGGGCTGAGGAGATAGCTCAGTTGGTAGAGTGCCCGCCTTGCAAGCACAAGGACCTGAGTTCAATCCCCAGCACTGCAAAAAAAAAAAAAAAAAATTTGATCTCAAAAATAGATGCCTAATACAACATTAAAAACACAAAATGCAGAATATTGGATTATACATCTGAGTGTAGTAAAAGCACAACATGATCAGGAACAAAATACATCAGCTTCAGAAGAGAGGGAGGGGAATGGGGGTCGGGGGCTATGAGCTATTATTTCTTAATACAGAAAAGAAAAAAATTCTCTGAAGCAACTATGACAAAATAGCACGATTTTAAAATCTGGGTGGTGGGTTTTACTGTGTAAACTGTTTTATTCTAAAGCAATGTTTTAATGATTTGATTGGGAAAAACAAAAAGTTTGGTCATAGAGAGAAATCTATTTCTTGCAATGCCATCACTAGGGAGCTTCCAGTTGTTGTTGTTATTGTTTTTTTCCTTTGGGGGTACCAGCGATTGAACTCAGGCACCCAACCACTGAGCCACATCCCCAGCCCTATTCTGTATTTTATTTAGAGATAAGGTCACGCTGAGTTTGCTGAGGCTGGCTTTGAACTCGAGATTCTCCTGCCTCAGCCTCCTGAGCTGCTCAGATTACGGCTTTAAATGAGATGTGATGAACAGATCCAGGCAAGCAAACATCTCCCCACTATGAAGAGCAGCCTGACCCCAGAGAGCAGGCAGAAGAGCCAAGGCGTTTTTCTTATAGTCATCTTCACAGCTCATCTTCCTAAGAAAGGCTTTTAGGGAGAAGCACTGATGTTCATTTAAATCTCTATGAATTCCTAACTCTGACTGCTTCCACTTGGCTCCCTGCATTCTCCTTGGAAGAGGAATTTACGAATATTACTCTCTGATGGCCACAAGACAGTATGCAAGACAATCAGGAAAAGGCAGGCACTGCAATTCAGAATGGGCAAAGGACATGAATTGATAGCTCTTAAATGTAATGCCACTGGTTAATAAATCCATAAAAATTAAATACAATTAAGACATTGAGATGCTCTTTAAAAATCAGATAGAAAAAGAATAAAAATACAAGGATACTGAAAGCTAGTGACATGTGGTCTCATGCAGAGCTAATAAAAGATAAAAACTGATTGAAATTTCTAAGACCTTAAAGAAGGTTTATTCCTGAAAACCTGTAATCCCACCTCCAGAATTTCCTCCTAAAAATTTCATCATTATTTCACCATTATTTATTATAATGAAGGAAAAAACTGAAGTGAGTTACGTGGCCACCACTAGGAGAATGAACACATAAATTATTACATAATTATGATGTGGAATATTTTGCCATCAACATACTCATTAAAACCTGAGTAAAAAATTCATACTATATCATTAATTAAAACAAACAGCAGGCTAGAAATCAAATGTAGTAGAATCCATAATCTCAACATTGTTTAAAATTACCTGTGTGTGTATGAGTGCGCTCATACATACATACACGCAGAAAATAAAAATTAAGCCTAAGTGCCCTGGAACAATCTGGAATAGTGCCTCTGGTGGCTCTGGGAAGAAGGATTATAAATCTAAAGTTTCTTTTTCTTCTTCTTTTCCTCCAAATTTTCTGTATTGTTATATGTTATGATTCTAGAAAGTAAGTACTAAATGAACGCTACCTTAAAGAGAAAAAGGGAAGTCACTATTGGCCAAATTACTACCCAGGCAATTTCAAATTGAACTCACTGGAAACAAGCAGTCTGGTCTGATGGGCACTAGCTTAGCTGCCTTTTTAATATGATCTGGAGTCATTGGGCGCTCTCCATCCCTTACAGGAAGATGGGCTGGCCCTGTACCATCTAAGAGATACCATACACGGACAGTTTTGAAACCTTCTCCCAGGGTAGACTGAGAAGAAAGTCCATTTTTCACCTGTGTGTTCCATACTCACTTCCTGTTGTTATCTGGATCCACCCCTCTGGTGGACTGAATAACTGCTGTCCCTACCTTTGATTGTCTGACAAGACCCCATTCTGCTTTAAATGTTGCATGAGTTGGACTATAAAAGAAAACCAAAAATGATTTAGGCCTGAGAGCTTCATCTTAAGAAAGATCTAAAGGCTGCAGATGTGGTCATTCAAACACTTTCAAGGCACTCTGAAAATGTCTAGCAAGACTCTTTCCTCTGTTGTCGTTAGTTAAAAACAGTTACAGCAGCAGAAGAGCTAGGAAGTTCCCTGAATGAATGACCTCACCATTCACCATTGCCCTTTATTTTGTAAAGGGGAAGTATGTTGTAAGTATGCAGAAGGAAGTTCTTCCTCTGGGGCCCCTAGGTATGACCGAAACCAATTTGATGCTGGAAACCAGATACTAAAATGAAAGCAGCTACATTTTCTGAATTTCCACCACATCCCTATTCCTAACCTTAGCCCCAAATTAAAGTCAGGATTCCAGACATAAATGGCATATTTGGGTTTGTCTGGATAAATTAAATGGTCAGATGGTATTAGCTGAATTCCCACAGAGTTCCTTACTTGGTATGAGGGACTAGTGGGGGAGGAAAGAGCTGATGTCTTCATTACAAGGTCTAAAGTCTGATGTGGGGGTGGCTGGGGTGAGAAGGACTCAGGATATATAATTAAGGGGTGCTGAGGATGGTGTAGAGAACAGCACACATTCTTTTCAAGGACCAGATATTAGACTTTGTGGGTCAAGAGGTAAAAATCACAGTTATTATATAAGGACTTATAAAACCATCTAAATGTAAAAATTGTTCTTTGCTCATAAAGCCTTTCAAAAAAATGGGCTGGTCTCAACTCCAGGTCTTAGTGGACAGTGATATTTAAATCCCATATAATTTGAATAATAAGCAGTTCCTCATGTATAAAATGAGGAAGACACTTTCAGTAATTATCAACACATCTGTTTTTGAAAGTCTAATGAAAAAAATGTGAAAGAATTTCATATTTCCATGCACAAAGTGTTACTGCAAATCCTGCCACTTAACCAAATTCCATCATGGCAAACCCCAAATGGGTCATGTCAATGGAGCTGGCCACAAAAGGATGAAAGTATATGCTACAGACTCTCTCATAAAAAGATGAAGGAAGGGCGCACTTCATAAAGACGATCCAGGAAAAGACACGATTATCCCGCATGCTGTCTTGAAGCTGGTTCTATTTTTCAACAATGAATCCAATAGATCATTGCAAGAAACTCCCCCCACAGCGGTGTGGTGCTAGGTGGGAATTCTAACTTGTACTTGGCTAGTAATACTTGTATATATTAGGCACTAACAACATGCATGTTGGGTTTGACTCTGTGCTTTGAATAAACAGGTTACAAATATAGGCCAGGTGATTATTTGCTCAGTTTCAGAGATTATTAAAAACCTAGAAACAACAATAACAGCAACGACATTGTTTTTCATTTCTATAAAAATGAAAAAAATTGCTCTAGAGCTCAATATCTGTTAATGCTAATATTCCAAAGAAGGGCAATGACAAAATTTTTCAGGAAAATGTTTTCATGTGGCTTTTCCTCATTTGAAGTGACACAATATCAACATATAACTAAATACATGGCAATTACCCTCCAACAGATTCATGCTCTATCTTCAAAGGGCTATAAGACTCATCGAGTTTCAAGGTTGGTCCATAAGCCATGTTTGCTTTATGACTTCTGCTTCCAGACTGAAAAAGCATTCCAAGGTATTTTATAGAAAAACAAAACCCAAGACTCAAAATCCCTTTAAGTAAATAAAATAGAGTGCTTTGGAAACCACGCATGGAACATATATGTAACTGGATTTATTATTAGCATGTCTTAATTACTCCTTATTTCTTAGGTGTTGTCTTCTATTTATTTTCTCCTCAGTGCTTGCAGATGCTCAGATTTCATAAATTGCAGCAGTAGGCAACTGACTTTCAATTACCCATAAACTCCATAGCAATTTGATACTCTCCTCCTCTCCAAATGGCATGAATTCCTCTGCTGTCTCAGACTCAATGTGCACAAACTGCAACCTTCACTGTGGTAGAAAGGTGGATATTAGGAATTCTCTGGTAAAATCTCTGACTTGCGTTTCACCAGTGGGCAGGCCTGAGAAGACACTGGATGTGCTCATGGTCATCACTGCTCCACCATCTGACTGCTGCATGGGCCGCCAGTTTACTCTACCTGGCCATCTGCAGAATGCACCTCTGTTGTCACTCACACCACGGTTCCCCCTGCTTGCAGAAAATCAACGATGAAGACAAACTCCAATATTTGACATTTCCTCCACTTTAAAATATAAAAGCATTCAAACTTCAGCCCTTCATTGCTTGCCCCTAAGAGAAGCAGAAGGGAAACGAAAGGTACACTAACAGCCAAAAGGAGAAGGGTCTCTGAGTGACATAGAGGGTATGGAGGGCACTGTTGTGACCCCTGCTGCCCCAGTGCTGGGGATTAAGCCCAGGGCCTCACACGCTAGGCAAACACCACTGCAGAGCTACATCCTCAGCCCCTACCCACATTTTAATTTTCAAATGAAAAGGATTCAGGCTGTGGATTTTAAAAATCTTAGTCACTGGGGGGCGATTTATCAGGGAGAACCCAGGGAACTTGACAGAAAAAGATGAAAGGAAGGAAAAGAAGGAAGACTGGAGGGAGGGAAGGAAAGCAAGGAGAGGGAGAGGAGGATTGTTCAAAGGCATTCTTCCCACTGAAGAAAACTTTCTAGAAATGCCACATGAGAGCAGCTACATTCAAAAATTCAAACCCAAACAGATCAAATCCTAATTTTATTCTAGTCCATTGCAAAGAAAGAAGGGACACCTATTTAAATTGCTTAAGCTGAGAAGGTTTCCAGAGTTGTTACTTCAATTGGTCCATCTGACATATGTAAATGTGCATTTAAGATGATCTGTCAATACTGTGTTAGACTGTTGCTTGGGAGAAAAATAAGTAGGCAGTGTGGCTCCTGGCTGTGGGTGAAACTGAGGTAGGGAGCACTAGTGTCAGACAGGCCACATTCTCGTTCCTCACCATCTCAGCCAGGCCTCAGAATATCCTGTTCCACTGCCAGAGAAGAAAGGAGAGCAGTCTTTTTATTTTCCAGAGGGAGTCCTGCACTCTGGATTTTTCAGGGTCAATGGCATTGACTCTGGAGAACAAAGCTATGATATCCAGGGACTAACAGGAAAGGGATGAGGACAGGACTCGACTGAGTTATTTTCACTCTAGAATGAAAATCCCATACAATGACTTACAGAAAGCAATGGTTTCACGCTTCTGTCCTTGTGTTTTCTTCCTGGGTGTCAACGTAGGACACAGAAAGGCATGTTTGCTTGGGAGATACCACTCTACAGAAACACTGGGCATTTTCTGCTCTGCTTCATACATTTCTTGCTCTGCAAAGGCATCACCTTGCTGGGGCTAAAATCCCTTGGAGGTAAACCATGTTGTTTGTCCACAGGAAAAACACCTGTACCCCAAACACCAGACCGAAGGATAAACTTGTCAGGCACTGAACTGACAAAGGGATACGTCCCATCCCTCTCATGCTCCTGAATTTATGAAATAATCAGATTAGACAATTCTTTGTTAAAGAAACAGGATAATAAATAGACTCTCCCAGTAAAACTAATCAGACTGGAGAAACAAGGATTACTAAATATCTCAGTGGCAAACAAACATGTTTATACTCTTAACACTAGTTCTGGATTCTATTCATGTGATCAGACACATTTTGACTTGGAGATATATATATATATATATATATATATAATTATTATTTTATTTTATTTTTTTTTCTGAATTTGAAGGACCGTCAAAAAAAGAGGGTGGGGAGCCAAGTCAATGTATCTCACTCAGGGCTTTGGACAGCAGCTCAGGCTCTGAGGATGAGATGACTCTGAGACAATCCTTCTCTTGCACTTGATATAGCCTTAGTCGGCCACCATTAGAACCTCAGTCGGAGCCAAAGCAGCTGAATCATCCACTACAGATGTCAACTGTGGTAGATTTCCTAACTCCAGATTAAACCTTTAAATTTGTTTGCTGGTTTTATTTTTTGGAAGTCTGATGGCAAGAAAAACAGTTCCCCTGGTGCTTCCTGTAGGCAAGACAATTACTTCCTCATTTCAAAAAGCAGTCACAGGGATTGTGCTGGGATGGATAAGACATAGATGGGGGAGGGGGAGAGAGGGAGAGGGAGGAGGATGGGGAGGGGGAGGGAGGGAAGAGGAGAGGGAGGGGGAGGGAAGGAGGTGTCGTGAACTTCTGGGGAGTTTTTGTCTCCCCTGAAATGGACCTGAATGGAAAATGCTTTTGTCTCAAGCATTATAGGTGTTTTGGGGGGGGAGGGGGGAGAAAGAGCTGTTTACCTTCAAATTATTATGTTAGAACACAATATTCCTTAATAACAATTCATTCGTTGAGTTCAGCCAACTTCTCCACACAACATATGAATTTGCAAGAAAAAGTTAAATATTTTTAGTCAATTAATGAATAAAATCGATGAAATCCAACTTCTGATACATATGATGATGTTTAGGCAGAGTTATACTAGTCTGTGATTGAAAAGTAAAACATTTCCTAAAATTATCTAGTGATGATCTGATTAGAAGTTCCTGGCAAGTGTGTACCAACAGACTGAGGATTCTCAATTACACTACATTTAAATTGACATTCTAATATTGTATTTCACTCAATAATCATATATTTCCATTCTTTAACATCTAAAACCAGTTTAATAATTTATGGTTGCTTCTGATTCCTCTACCACCTGCTTTTCTTGTTTTGAAAAGGGCAAAATTGATGCTAAAAATGTAGATGGTTTTCTTTCTAAATATTTTAAACTCTCCATGTCATGAGATGTGACAGGCTCTCTGTCTTTTCAAGCCATTTTTAGGCTGTATTATAGACTGTAAAATAATTCTGTTAGTAACACTGAGAGACAGAAATTGTATATAACTTTTTTTTTTAGTTTTTAAACCAAGTTGGGTTTAGGTTTGTAAATATTTGAGGCAAATAACATTAATCACAAATTAAGCATGGTGGAGAATTTTTGGAAACAAAAAGCAATTAAAAATTGCATATACATTAAAAAAGTTATTGGGGAAGAAATTCCTGCTGAGGCTTTTTGACACTTGCGATGATTTTTTTTTTTTTTAAAGGGCAACGTGGTGTTTTAAAATTTTAATTTCGTTAAAGAACACTCAACCCCAAAAAGCTGCTCTATTGCACAGCAACCTCATGAGGCAAGCTTCAGTCCTGAGCAAACAAAAGCAGCTGCATTTATAAACCCTTGAAAAAAGGGTTTATAATGCAAACGCTGCCATGACCTTAACTCCAGAGGTGCAAATATGCTGCTGTAATAGGAAAATTATGCATTAAAACGGACGGGGTTCCCAGAATGTTTTAAGATTTCTATTTGATCATGTTTTGTAGTTTTTCCAGTTTCAAATAATAAATAAACGTGGGTAGTTAAATGAGAAGGAAGCTTCTGTTTCCTTGAAACACTTAAAATGGGAAAATTGCATGGTATGTAAATTATTTTGCAATAAAACTGTTTTAAAACAAAACAAAATGATGTATTTCTACTGGGAACAAAAAGGAGTCCAAGACAGTGTGAGGAACATCCTGGCATTGCTTGGTACATCAGGACAAAATAATTATAACATTTGCAAAATGTTAAATGAAATTAGCTGCCTTCTCAGAGCAAAGGAACACACACTTTAAATGTGGGGTAACAATTTGCTTTTGATACTAACAAAAAATAATGAATACATTTCGGATTAATTTTCTAAAGCCCTTAAAAGAAACATAGGAACAGAGTATCTGAATTTGGAAGGAAGGAGGGAGGCAAAAAAGGTGCATTTCAAAAGAGAAAATGCAAAGACAGTGGCAAAAAGGGAAATACAAGTCAATGAAATGAAAAAAAGAAAGTAAGGATTTAAGAGAGTTAAAGAAAGGAGAGGGAATATTTTCAATGACACCCCCAACATTTATTCTGAGAGGAAGAAAATTGTGGGAGTAGAAAATAGAAGACAATCAAGTATCAAAATGAAGGATTTAATTCTATTAAAATTTGGAAAACAGAAGAAATAGAAAGCATTTTCACTAAGATTTTTGAAGATTAAAATCCAGATTTCAGAAAATTAACATTGGTCTTCTGTTACACAGAAACCAAATCCAGACTTTCATTATTGTATATGGGACAAGAGAATATAGGCAGAATTTCCCCTTGGAGGTGATGAGGCACCTCAGGACACAGGCAAGTCTCTCTGCTCTCATTTACCCAGGACTTTCACTCTGGGTCTTTCCTGTCTGCTCAAAAGAGAGAGAATCATCTGGATAAGCTAATAATAAATAAATGCTATTTTCTTTCATACAAATAAAATCAAATATGTTTTCAATTTTTGCTTTTTTGGGGGGAAGTGAAGAATTCTAAGACTTATAGTGATAAGTGCACTTATTAGGAAACCAGTTGAAGTTTCTAGAAGCAGAATGTTTGTGATTTTTCTCTTTTGGGGAGGAAGGTGAATTTTAATTTATATGATAGTCAAATTCGTAGGAATAGTCCAGGTCCAGGCATTATGAGGTCTCAGTCCTTCCTAAAAATCACTTCATGGAGCCATATTATGTCCCAAGGGTCCTGATGTGGAGACACAGCTACTTTGAAATGTTATTATCACGCTCACCATATAGAGCCTTTACATTCTCTGCCCTGTGAGCTGGGCTGTGTAAATAACCCTGGGTCCATTGGTCTTGCTGAGACAGTACAAGACTGAGCTCCTGACATTATGGTGGCGGAGGGTACAGTCCGAGCACTTCCAAATTCCTTGTCAAATCTGCACTCTGGGAGCTGGGGTGAAAGCCAGCAGTAGAACTCTTGCCTAGCATGTGCAAAGCCCTGCATGAGGTCTGACAATCTGGATCTCCAGAAACAAAAAGAAGAAAACCCCAGAAAATCTGAGCCCTGACCTCTGGCATCTGAACCCTAACCACTTTGACCCCTGGGCCCTCTGCTCTTTTTCTATTAGAATTTATCTTGCATCCAAAGATCAGGTGATGCGGTAATTCTGGGTTTCCTACTACCTCCATCTTATGTCACTTGAAGTAAAGAGCTGAATTTGAAGGTTGATGTCCTGTCCTTAGTGATGTTGATGTCTGGAAAGAAAAGATAAAATGCATTTCCTGACAGAAGAAAGGGAAAGAACAGGTGCGAGCCAGGGAAAGTTGCAGTGGGGACATTTTATGGTGGGAACGGGATAAAAGTGAAGTTGGCAATGAGGCCTTGATCTCTCAGGAGCATCTCTGCATGGTCTGCCTGCCATTCAAAACTAAAACCGAGGGGTCTGCATGGAATGTGGAAATGACTCAGGCTCTGAACGCGGTTTTCCCCGGAGTGGATGGATACCCAGCTCTGAAGCAGAGCCTCTTATTTTGAACATCTCATTTCTTTCTCATGTTGGTTTTTGAAAGATGTAAACACCATTTCATCTCCTTTCCCCTCCTTTTCTTTAGTAAAAGCTTAAAATGAAAAATAAAAAGATTCTGCGGATGTTATATATCTAAGAGAAAAGCTAACACTGAAGGGAAATACATGTCTCTGCTTTTATTGCTTCCTCTCAGGGCTGAAATCAGGGAAGATCTTAAAGATCTTATTTCTTGGCTCTTTTTACTTGAATCTGGAACCTTTGACTGACTTGCAGGGAGACTTGGGCATCCTGCTTCTCCTTATGAATGGGAAGCACATCTGTGCTATTTTAACAATGAAAACTGGCCTGAGTAGGATAACTTCTTTCTTCCTATCTAAAATGGGATCCTTCCTTTGAGTAAGCTCAGCTAAAGAAACTTATTCAAAGGGGCAAACTATTACCAAAAAAATAAAAATAAAAAAAAATTGACACACCATGGGTCTAGTACAGAAGACAGGCCTAGAGGGAAGGTGAAGGGAAGGAACAGGTAAATGGAATGGACACGTCCCAAGACAGGGCTGCGGAGGGACCAGGATGGGAATGGCCAGGAAGCGTGAATGTGAATGTCAGGAACCAAGAGAAGGAATTCCAGATCCCGTGAGGAGAGGAAAATCATAGGTCTGTGGCAGAATTCCGTTTTAAAATAAAAAGTGTTTTTGAAATCAAAATATAAACTAATCCTTTGCAACATCAGTACTTTTCCCAAAGGACCTGGGAATAGATGATGGGCAGCTACCTTCTAATCCACAAAATAGCAAAGTCCTTCTGTAAATGACTTGGAATCCAGTGCAGATGTGAAATAAAATCACTATCTGCTTACAATTACATGTCAATCATAGGGTTCCTCCAAATCACAAATTGAATAGAATTCAGAAGGTATAACTAAAACACAGTGCTAAAATTCTAAATATTCAATGGATGAGTCCCATCATCTCAGAGCCAAATCCTGGATCTTTACTGTATTTGCGGAGACATAATTTTATGCTGCTCGGGTTGAGCACAAGAAGTACAGCGGTACAGAGACAGAACAGGGACTGACACTTGCAGAAACACCTTTCAAGCATGTAGATACAAATAAAAGACATAGCAGAACAAATTGTAGCCGTTCACTCCAGCTACAGTTGTACAATTTCGGTGCTCACATGTTACCTCTATGATGCATTTTTAAACTCCCAGTATTGAAAATCTGCAGCTTCAAGCGGGTTCAAGGAAGAGATTCATGTGGTTTCAGACCAGAATGGTTTGGGAAGACATAAAAGCGACATGAAATTTTAAATGCAATTATTTTAGATTAGAATATTTGGATTGAAAGATCTGGAGGGTATTGTTTTTGATAAGACGGTCCCACTTGACAAGAGCTGTCACCACTCGGGGGCTCTCTGTTGTCAACTAAAGATGAAAGGCCATCAGAAAGAATTAACTTCAGCTTTTAAACAGTTTGAAAATGTCAGAGAGGTCAGAGAAGATCTATTTCTTTATGTGGCATATTTACCTGATGAGCTTTTGGGTAACAATGTGCTTTTACTTTTCCATTCAGGTTAGTCTAAAATCATGGTAATTGATCCCAGGTTAATGACAGCTGACAAGGAAACATTATGATTGGCTGAGGTCTGTGTCAATCACTGCTGTTTCAGGTCTAAGCAGAACAAGCCAGGTCTTCTAATAGCAGTACCTGACAACTATGAGATAAATTTTTAAAAAAGAAAATCTTGCTAGGTCTCCTTTTGCATTTTCCATAGCCCTTTATTTTGTTGCCAGTTACATGGAAGTCAATTTAAGAGCTTTTATAACTTGCACCTCACTAGTGGACCTATTGTTCCTATGTAGACCTGGGGGAGCTCAATAGTCATTGCAAAATTCAATATATCTATAATACATATACACACATAAAATGCATATTGATGCTTAATGCAAATATCAGTTTGTTTAAACAGATGGATAAAAGAAATCTTGGATGCCATTTATAATCACCTTAGTATATTCTTTTGAAAGACTCATCTGATTTAATATTATGAGGAAGTTCAGTTTCATTTTAAACAACATGAGGCTTGAAGGTGATTTCCCATTTCTAATGTACATTCCTCCTTCTATAGAGGAAAGTGATAAGTTAAAGCAAGTTCAAGTGCTATTGTAGCAGGCTAATTCCCTTTTTCCACATGCGATTCAGAGAGAAAGGTCAAGTTCGCTGTCACTTCTCTCTAACTGATGCTTGGAGTCCGTGTGCACTCAGCATGATATATTTAAAAGAAGCCAAGCGCTCGGCCATTTTCTGCGTCAACTGTATTAATCATAAACCCTCCATCTTGAGCTGAGATGAGAGATTAGGTGCAGGAGAGTTTGTAAACAGCAAAGACACAGAGAGGTTGATTTTGCTCGAAAGCAGACTCTTGCTGCTCCACCATTTTGAAACGTAAGTAAGCCTTACAACAGGGAGAACGGAGCTGTGCATCAGCTATAATTTATAGTGGAGGCTTCTCATAGCATGGGATCTAGCTGCCGACCAGACCACGTGGGCAGCTGAGTCCTGATCCAGTCCTGACAATGAAGTGAGGGAAACAGCAAAGGGCAAGTAAAAGGGACTGAATATTTAAGACAAATACAAGATGTGAATTCTTTTTGGGGAAGCGGCTACAATACATGTGGGAGCCTCTGCAGGTAAATGCATATATACCATATAATCATTTGCATTCAAAACAGTCCCTCATAATTCTTTAAGAGTTACCAGGATATAATGAATAAAAATGTGAAAAAACAATATCAAGAAAATTGACCATCTACCTCAATGCTTTTTACCAGGAAGATTAATTTCTACAATTTTCTGAACAGAGATTTGTAGATGAGATGTACATACCTGAAAAATACAAATTTCTAGAAAAACAGATTCAGTCATCTGAGCTACTATTAGTCAAATGCATTGTCTTTGTGAGGACTGTTTTTGCAGGAGAAACTCACTGATGGGAAATTATGTCATAAGAGTGTTCCATAAGGAGGATTCTCAAAAATCTTTTAAATCGTTATAAATGACATTTCCTGAATGAGAGAATGATAACACCTCCCTTCAGCTACCCAGGTGCCACCCCTTCCAATCACCTGAGCTCTTAAATAATGTCATTGTGGTCTCTCTTTGATGCCTAAGGCCTACTACCCATGAATATCTTCCTATTGTCATTGGCCCACAGGGCGATAGAAGCACTTCTATGTTCTTAACCATCAAGCTCTGTCCTGTCACTCATAATGGAAAATCCATGCTTTTGCCTGAGAATGAATTTGTTAAAACTGGACACTAGCAGCGCTGTCTGCCATCTACATCAACAGTGATCATCATTAGCATATTCTATATTTGGGACAGTTCCTCATACTTGAGGTATCCCAGAATCCCAGGCTGTTAGAGGCAAGATGGGCATCCATGGGTGTTTTAAAATGTCTGATGATTTTTCAATGCATCCTGGGATTAGAAAACTCAAGTCATGCAAGGATACATAAGACACAGAGGATCTTTTACTCTGAGCCAAATATTCAGCTAGGTTCTTTACATTTTTCTTTGTCATTTCTTATTACAAGCCAATGAGGAATATTATCAATCGCCATTGTCAGATGAGGGAACAGAAGCTCGGAAAAACCCCAGTAACTTACACAAGTTTCCACTGCTCATAATGACAGAGTTGATATTATAAGTCAGGTCTCTTCCTGACCCTTCACAGGAGGATTAAACAACTTAGGAGCATTTTTTCAAGATTCATGTGGATTTCACTCCACAGATACCTGCGATTCTATACCAGAAACAGACTGCTGTTGATGGGAATGGTTTTGAGTTTCTAAAAAGGACACACAAGCTCTGCCCGAAATTTCAAGATGAAGTCGAGGCACCAAACTCAAGTTGGCCCCAAAGAGGCCATTTGGACCCAAAAAATCTTCGCTTCTAATTAATTCAATCCTAGGCATCTATTCATTTTCTGTCTCTCTCCCTCAGTCTCTCAGATCACAAATTTGAACCAGAATACTGGCCTCATATGTGACAAGAGGCATGAGGTGTGATGGGCCATAACTTGTCACAGCTGACTACCACGGATAATTTAGATGATGCTTATGGGGGGGGGGAAAGAGTGTATTTTAATTCAGAAATGTCCCAGTCTATTAAAACACCGACCAGCTCTTATATCAATGGTGTTTAAGATGGGAAGACAAGGAAAATTAAATATAAAAGAGGTCTTAAGAGGAGTTTCAAGACAAGGACACCTTGAACATTCTACCCAAAGCTATGCAAAAATGAATAAAAATGAGCACCTCAGGGAAATGAAAATATAGGTCTATAAAGCTATCAGCATCTCTGTCAATAGTTTTGCCTTTCTTGAACTTAGAGAGCCATGGTCTTCGCTAGCCTCACAATGAATGCCCTGCAGTTTCCCATCCCTGGTTTTTCTCTCCAAATATACTTTGGCTTCTTCCCTATACTCAGCCTGAACCTAGACCACGGGACCTCCCACTTCTGGCCGTTTCCTGTCTACCAAACCCCAACCCTACCTCACTGCCCTCACGCAGGTGGTCTGAGGGTCCACAATACTTTCTATCCCACACCTCAAATTTTCATCCTGTGATGCTCCATAAACTGATGAGTTGTTTCTCTGACTGGATGGAGGAGCACAGCTTATACTTCCCCTGCACTGCCTCAATCCCTGTCACCCTAGTAATCTGCAACAAACACTCAGCCATTACCTGGTGGATGAAGTTAACCCAGAAGCCACCTTTAAAGACCTCAAGCTACAACCAAATTCAATGGCTGGGGACACCCAGGATAGTGAAGGAAGCAGAAGAATGCTCTGTTTTGGTTGCACCCCAAGGACAAAAAGCACAGGGAGAGTAGCACACATGTGTTTCTCAGATTGGGATTTATAAATGACAGCATTGATTTCCAGGGTCAAAGAAATGTAAACATTGCTCTTAAGGCAATAAGAGAAAACAAAAACCAAAAGACTTTGATGACATTTCTACTAGTTGGCTGTCACTCACCAACTCCAAACTTCTTCCCCTGATTTTTGTTTGCTTTAAAGTAATCAGCAGGCTTCTGAAGCTGTTAGGGTGGAGGTGTGGTAGGTATGAACAAAACTGTCCTGCAGCTAGGACAGTCTCTAGTTTGAACGCATGGGGACCCACAGTGCTTTGCTGGATTGCTGGGTACATGTTAGCCTACCTTTCTGAAGGGCTGCTTTGTCCTTCCCATGCTCATTCCTGATTCTTTCCCAGGATTGAGTACAATGCCTAGGGACCAAAGCTGGTTGAGCTGCACCTTTTTTTCTCAGTTGCTCTATATTTAACCATTGATGGTATCTTCAAAGGCCATAAGGCATCATCATTCAGGGAAAATAAAAACTGGTTAAAGACTAAGGGCAAGCATTTTGAAACAGCTCAACACTCAGCCGCAGAGGGCAAGAAGGTAAACAGAGAAGAAATGAACCAGACCTTTGAGCAAGATACACCTTGGTGGGAATCCAAGCCAGGCCTCAAAATGACTCTAAGCAAATCATTAACACTTCTCTGCACCTTGATCATTTTACAGGGAAAATGTTATCCATCCTCCAGAGTGGCTAAATACAGTGCTGAACATGGGTCATCCAGCACCAAGGACCCTTATGAAGTGAGGAAGGGAAACTGGGGAAGAAGCTGGAAAGGATATCTACCTTCACATGATCCATAGGTTTCTCCGCTCTATCCTGAGTCATTATCCCTTATTTCTCCTTCAGGTCTACTGACTTCTTATTGTCTCCCTTCTGCAGCATTACCCACAATTCTTCCCCATTTAGACTTGCCAAACTGCCAAATTTCCAGGTCTCAACAAAGCACGGCTGGATAGAACAAATATTTCATTAACAATCTGTCCCCAGGTGCTACAGATGTTCCACCTGAAATGAAAGTAGAAATTCATATGGTCTTCCCCTCCAGCGGTCTCATTCTCTGGCAAAATAGAGGTTTAATTAAGGTCAAATCTCCCAAGCCATAGCTGAGGATAAATTTAGGTCAGTTGAAACAGGTATTCTAGTTAATTTGATCTAAATGGTTGTGTTTATTTGGGGAGGGAAGGGAAAGATCTTAAAAAATGGAGGCTCCTGGCTAGTACTGAAAGGGGAAGAAGAAGCAGTGACTGCAGTCTGAGTCAGGTGGAACTACAAATGTTTCAGGAACATAATTCCAGAGAATTTATCAGGAAAAGGTCTGCATAATTCTCAACTCTAGGCTAAATATCTATGATAACAAATTATTAGTATCCTCTTTGTAATTCCAAGAAAGAGATTGATCTGATTGAGGACCCCAGATCTTCAATTTAAAATGAGCTGAAATCATCCACTAAAAAAGTCACAAATCAGATACACAAAGCAGGGAGTGAAACACAGTACAGGAGAGGAGGGTTGCAAATGTCACTGGAGCCAGGTACTGCTTACGTCAGTCCTGAGGGAGAAGGACCCCACGTCAACAGGACACTGGAGAGATGGGCACGCCCCCTTCACAGGCCTTACATTCTGGCTTAGTGTTCTTATTATTTTTTCCATGTGTTTCTGTATTGGATTTTCTTTATGCATCATGCTTGCCCAATCTCATCACTCAAGGAGTTTGAGATGGAAATTTTCCTTCTACGCCTCACAGGTACTTCCTCTCCTAACCAAATTTCTGATTGTAACCAGGATACAAAGAAAATTAGCATCCTAAATGAGCAGGAGAGTCAGGTTTTATGGGGTTCAAAGCTGACAGAATGTGGAGAGTTGTCTATAAAAAAGGAATATGGAATCAGGTCCCAACATTAATATTTGCCCAAAACAAATAAGGACAGAGAGGTGGGGCCTCAGGTTCCTTTCTTCTGAGGTTTTTTGGAGCTTCCGGGGGACACCCTGGCAACCCCACTTGGAGCCCTCCACGCCTTCCAGAAGCTCTGAGGATACCTCGTCAGCGAGGCACCCTGAATCTGAGGCTCTTGCTTGACACAGGAAACCTGCTCTGCACCAACCTGCTTAAAAGGAACCTAAGAGACATGAACATCTACCTGCCCGGCTCACTGTCATCACCTGGCAGACATATTTTACCCTTGAAGATAAGGTCCCCTGTTCCTCCTCTGGAACCTGGGGGTGATCTGTGTTGTTTAATCTGTGTCCCAAAAGCGAGACAACCAATTACAAAACAAGTTGCCTAATTGTCGAATTCAGAAGGGCATGTTATATTTTTAAAGTGCAACATATTTTCCCCTTCTAATTCAAAACTGCAAATGTTAAACTTAAAGTCTGTTTCTAGCTTCTGTTAGTGACAGCAGAGCTCCCCAAGGGGTGGCTGCCTTCAAAGACAGGTAAATGAGGGCCCATATAAAACAGCCAAGTATTGATGTTGTAGTAAAATTCCAGAAAAATACATCGGCAGACAAGTAAATTTGTCACTAATAATTTAATGTAATTTCCCTAAAATGGAGGTAATAGGTACTCAGGGAATACACCTCCAGGGTTTACATCAAATGTGCATGTGGAAAATCGTGAAATAATATATTTTTTTAAACGTAGATGCTTTGTCTGACATGTTGGTTTATGATGAAAATTATTCTTCCAAAATGAAAATGGGGAGGGGGAAATATAATGTCCCCAATCCATTGTATCCTTTAGCTTCCAAACCTTTCCTGGTGGTGGCAGCTGAGAAGCAATGACTGACTGGAAGCTAGAAACATTTGTTTGCATTTTATTTCCCCCTTAAAATGATGTACTACAATTACCAAATATTAATGAACCAATCATGTTGCAAATAGTATTTCCCGTGTCACTCTGAGTTATAGAATCTAATATTGGGCTCATTTGAAACATTCCAAAGTTGCATATTTTTTCCCCCTTTGCAAAGTGACAGCTCAAATTGTGTTTAGTTGCATTCGTCCAACCATGAGCAAATCAAGTATAAAAATTTCATTTTGTCTAAGTGTTAATGCAATTTTTTAAGCTCATATCCTGGGATGGCTCACTTTGCACTAGGCTGGTTGATATCAGATGCTGCTTAAACACTATTATCAATTACATTACATGGTGCCAAAAAATTTTAAAATAGCACTTGTTTGAGACTCAAGTCATGGAGTTCCAAGAAAGGAAAAAAACACAAAGCAGGGGGAAAAGAAATTCCTTTAGCTGTTTCTAATGCTCCAATGTTTATGTTTATATTACAAATAGACTGATTCCCAGCTATAAGTCTGAATTTCATTGCCATTACCATGGTCTTAATATGAGAAAAGATGAGCAGTATGCGCAGGCAATAAGGAGAGATGCAGCCGTCATGGGCTCAGCTGCTTGGGTGCAACAACCTGAGACCCAGAGTCAGGGGCAGAAGGGAAGAGGAGGAGGAGGGAAGTGTGTGTGTGTGTGTGTGTGTGTGTGTGTGTGTGTGTGTGTGTTTGAGAGAGAGAGAGGGGGAGAAAGAGACAGCAAGCACGCAGCCCTAAAGAGGAACCATCAAAATTATGAATTAATATCAAAGTCAAAATTATAGAATGTCCATCATTTTTCTATAGAATATTGACAGTGAAATGAATTCAGCAGATAATAAAGAATCCCTTTCCCAGGGAAAAAAAAAAAGAAAGAAAGAAAACAGCAAAATAGGCCGACTTCATAAACACATTTCATCAAATGTGTGAGTGTAGTACAACAGCCAGGGAAAGGGAAAGCCTGGTCCAATTTTGTAGGAGGTCACCCACAGAAGTCCCTGGCTGCTAATGTGCCTCAGCTTCCCCTGATTTCTTACTCCAGGTAGTGAGGACACACGCTGCCTCATGCACAAAGACATTTCTCCTTCCCCGCATCCAACTCCACGCACAGGACAGATGTGACCGGAGTAATGAATGCTAATGGAGAAAGTTGCCAAAGAGCATGGATTATGGCCTCACTTTCATGGGCCCAGGCCATGGAAAAATTCCCTCCTTCCTATTACCACATTTCCAGTGGCTGTTCTACATTCTCTGGGGTAAAAATAAATAAATAAAAATAATTTTTATTTTAGGTGTCTGAGAAAAATGTCTGGATTCTGAAATCATTTAAATACAACATAGACATGGTGCTATGAAAAATGTGTGCCATATTTTTATTTGCTTAACTCAGCCACAGCTAGGTCTGCACCATTTGGATTTGTAAATCAAGCACGCAAAGTCTGTTAAGTTTTTGGAATGCTGCTGTTTGTGCGAAGCTGGTTATGTTTTCTGATAATTCAGAATAACATTTTAAAAGCCATTTCACCAAAGGGAAGGCACACATCTCACAATAGGATTACAGCTCACACCTGCCTTACCCACTGTGTTCCTACTTAATGAAGTTTAAATGTAATAGATGCAACTTGAATTTGCCTTCAAGTTCAGGATTCTGGGTTAGGAATCTTTGAGAGAATTAAGCCCTAATCCTCCAAGGTATCTATGTGTGCCTAATGAATTAACTTCTTACCTCTGCACCTCGAGTGTACTACTCAGGTACTAATCTTAGGAAATGAAAAAACAGCCTTTCGAATCATTTCCCATGTCTTTATGTTCAGGTAAGAACCCCTGGTTGAAGAGGGCTGCAATCTGATTACCTAAAGGTCAGTCTGATGGTTGGTGGCATTTGTAGTTCTGGTAGTCTGCTCAAAAGCAGAGGGGGAGGCCTAGGATTCTGCATTTCTAACAAGCTCCAAGTGATGCTCACGCTAGTGGTCCTGAAACCACTGAGCAGCAAAGCTGTCAAAATCCCCTGATTGACACAGAAGAAAATTCTTGAAGGACATTAGCATAAGGCTAAATAATATGTGTGTTGGGACTATAGCATAAGTTTTTTTTTTTCTCTTTGTGTTAGCTAGGGATATCTATATAGCTGCTCTATCCAGGAGAGAAGCAGTTAAAAGATGAAGCAATAATGAAAGCAAAGTCATAAGAGAAAACACCAAGGCCTTGGTTTCCTTGAATCCATTTGTGGTCCCCAACAGATTTTCACCTCCGCACACGAATCTTTATAGGAAATTTGTAATCTCATTTTCCAACCTAAAATTGGGAGGATAGATAGATAGATAGATAGATAGATAGATAGATAGATAGATAGATAGATAGATAGACAGATAGATAGATAGATAGATACAGATATACTCTGCATTGTAAATCTATTTACATGAAAATACTAAAAGGGTATAAAAAGTAAATTACATTGAGATGTTCTTATGATCATTGACTTTCATCAAAAAGAATTAAGAAGCGGGGACCATCTAGATGATCTAGCCAATGTGATCACTAAGGGGTGGTCTACTGCCCTCTGCTTCCAGAACTGTTCTCTGGAATTCATCCCTTCTTTCTACGTGCCAAATGCTCTTTCTACCATTGACTTCCAACTCAGGCTCTCCGCTTCCCTTGAAGACTCACCAACCCCTTCTCCTGCACCAACTTCACATCCCTCTAAAACGTGGTGAAATTCATCCCTGGGGTACAACACTTCACATGGTGCTATTCTTGGTTTTGCTCTCCGTTTCTTTCATCTAACTTGTATAATCTCCTCCAATGTTCATCTCAATGAATATTTTATTAGCACCTATTTCGTGCCAGGCTCTATACTTGGTACAGGAGATAAAGGGATAGAAAGGTAGTTTTGCTTCTGGTATACTAATGAATACCTGGTTTCCCTACATAAAAAACAAACAAACAAAAAACCCATTGTATTATTGTAGAGAAGAGTGACATGAAAACAAAAATAATACACTGTTATGATTTAAAAAGTAGAAGTCTATACAACATTTAGAAGGAGATAGAAGGAGGTTTCTTCAAGTAGGAAGGACGCTTAAGTTCAGGAAGTTTCACTAGAAGGTGGGGGGCAAGATAAATGGGAAGGCACAGATGGAGGCAAGAATAAAGAGAACTGATATTCTCAAAGCTACTATTGCTAGAATCTGGGACAGGCAGAGGGAAGAGGAGACAAAAACCAAAGAGGTAGACAAGGGTCTCAGGAAGAATCTTATTTACTAAGCTAAAGAAAGATTCCACCAGGGCAGATATAACCAGATCAGTCTGCTGAGGCAGTAGAAGAGACTATCATAAGCTTCTCTGATCCTTCATGAGCTGGAAAGTTGGAGGCCCAGAGATAAAAACAACTAAAAAAACTGACCTTTTGACCTTGAGCTTGTCAGAAGAAACCTGACTCTTGGTTTTTATGACTAAGGCTCTTCTGAATAAAGCATCTTGAGTAAACCTTCAGCGCGCATCTTTCTAAACTATTCCTATTAATGGTCACACCTGGGAAACATTTGATATGCTTTTAGAAAGAAGCTGCTAATAAGAAGTCTCAAGAGGTGGGACAGAAGAGGTAGGTTATACTAATCGGCTAGTGCCAACTCTCCCCAGAATTATGGGTATCTTTCTTGAGGTTAAAGAATTGTCTGGTTATCTTGATATCTAGTGCCTGGCACAGTGCCCAGTTCTTCTACTTAATAACTACCAAAATGTCCACCTCTCAGCCATTAACACCTTTTATCACCCATCCAGGAATAAGGAAAGCAGTTTACAAACTTTCTCATGATTCAAATGTATCACTGGACTATGCTAGAATCTTCTAAAAATTACCGTGCTATTCCAATTTTTCATTAATTTCTTTTTAATTCTTCTTTCCAACTTTTCAAAGTTCGATGTTTTGGAATTCAAATGCATAGAACTATTGATAGAAAACACCATCTCCCACGTAAAGCATCTCTATCTTTCAAGCTTGGAAAAACAATCTGTTGGCAGGGGCTCCAACCCCAAAGAGCTTATGTCTGATCCTAAACAAGATTTGTTCACCAGAAATCAGGGTCCAGAGGGAGGGAAGGGAGTTGAACTGTTTAAATCCCAAGGCATCAGATTTTCTCAATTCTGAACTATCCTGCACACTTTATAGTACCGCGCTCTGTATGTACTTTGCCCTCAGTAGATAACATATAACATAGTCCATTTGACTATGCTTTGAGCTTCAGAGCACGTGTTTAATTGTTCTGAATCACATAGGTAAACCTCTGCATTTCTTGTTGCATGGTGTATCTCTCTTATTGCTTTTGATCGCATTTATGTCCCTTAAGTAACCAAAAATATTGAAACTGGAAGCATAAATCATTGAGAACCAAAGCTTTTAAAGTGCATTCCTGGTCCTTGCTGGGGTGTGTGGAATCCTGGTTCGGACTTAAGGGGCATCGTGCAGGCCCCAGTCCTGGAGATATGAATGACCCTATGCCAAGCCCTTGGAAAGAAGTGGGGGTGGTGTGGCCATATAAATCCTGATACAGGCGGACAATGAATCTACAATGCACATACAGCCCCACACCTGCTGTCACACGCTGTAATAAACCCCCGCTGGTGTTCCCGTGACAAAGTTGATCCCAAAGGACAGAAAGCAGCGATGGGAACCATAAATCTGTACCAATCGCCAGCCATTCCCCCCACCTCCTGTGTGCCGAATGCGTGTGCACAAACAAGGCGCCCGTTCGGAAATACGGAGAGAGGTGTCATCCATCTCCCTCGTAGTTTCTAACTCTGCTCTGGATGTCGCCCAGAATTTCATATTCACCAGGATTGAGATTGCCTTTTGTTCAGAGTAAGTAAGCCGGGGAGTCTGACTCCAGCAGATTCAGAGATTTTATTTTCCTTCCTTCTTAGGAAAAAATAAATAAAAATCAGCTTCTTAAAATCGCACTGTCGGTGTTGATGACTCATATTACAGACAGGCCCACCTCGACACCCAAATCAAAATCTCATTTATAATATTATGAACTGCATATGAATAAAGGCCCAGTGCTTCCTAAAGATACCAGAGAAAGATGCACCTGCCTCAGGACTAATCAGAGGAAGGAATGAGAAGGGGAGGGAGCCTGGTAATAGGAGACAGAAGCAAATCCGGACACCATAAGTGGATACAAAACAAAAAAGCAAAGGGAGGGGGATCCCCATGGCCTGTCCATCACTCGTGCTTGAGAAATGGACAAAAAGAGATGGATTCAAGGCACACCTAAAGCCCTGCTGCTTTCCTTCGCCAGCTTGGAAATCCTACTAGTTAAAAATATGATGGGGACAACTGGAGGGGGGCAGGAAGGAGACAGGCTACCTATGAAATCCGAGGTGGTTCGAACAGATCGTTTCTTTCAACCGCACAAGAAAGAGGTAATGGGGAGAGGGGTGTGGCTTTAAGCAGGCTCTTGATATAAATGAAAATAAAAACCACAACAACTTTTATACGTTCGTAGCATTTGGTTAATGAGTCACTAAATCCTTCCCTGGCCCATCCATCATTTCTACTGCAGAGACTCAGCCGTTCTCTCTCCCTAATTGGTCTAGACAGGTGTCATGATATTTCAGCACACTGAAAAAAATTCCAGAGGTTTTCTTCAGTGAGACTGAAAGGTAGACACTTTGGAAAATGTTAGTCTCATTTCAACCTTCTTTGAAACAGTTTACGTTTAACAAGAAAATCAAGACAAATGAAAGTTTCCAAATTTAACTCCACCTCCAAAAAGCCCTTAACACGGTCAAAAGCCAAAATTGGAAACTAATGTGATGATTTGGAGGAGGGGGCGCTCTGTTGAAGTAACAGAAGTAACAGGTTTGATCTTGAGATTTCATTTCACCTATATTGTTTTTCTTTATCTATAGTGAACAAAATTAAACACATCGTCTGCAAATGTCAGCTTCACGTTGCCATGAAGTCATTAAAAACAAATTCACATTACCAACTGATTTCAGGTGTTGCTCTGTAGATTTCAGGGTGTTAGGTGTCACCAAACCCTGCACTGCTGAAAAGGAGACAGAAGCACATGAGGAGAAGGTCACCCCTTTATGCCAGATCATCCGTGGTGTTTTAAAGGTGCATTTCAGACAACATGTGATGTAAGCGAACAATCAGAAAATAGTTCCATGGGTATCTTACTGCTCACTCACAGACTCACAGAGGGATAAGCCTGAACAGTCCAAGTTGAGGACAAAGCACCCAGTTTGACTTTTAACTTCCTGGTCCTTGTTAGGAGGAATCACAATCATGTTCTGTTTGAATTTTTTTTAAAATGACATTTCTTTGGTAGAAGTATGTGTGTTGTGGGGGTGGGGGTGGTGACTGAGCAATAAAGAAGCAAACCCAGGAGAAAGAGGGACGTGAGATTCGACTTCTGTTTTCCCTGGTTGGTTTTACCCGCAGCAAGAGGCCTCCGTGACTTAAAACTGAGGTTGCATCCTCTGGTCTCAGAGATCTCCAAGACCACGTTCAACATGGAGCAGCAGTTAGAAGCCATGAAGGTGAGATGATGAGACTCAGGCCCTTGTCACTCAGAGTCATGACAATGCCAAAGAGAAAGGTGGAGAAGGTTCCTGGGTCAGGTAGGAATTTTAGGTCCTCCTCCCTGAGGACCTCCATGCAAAAGTTTTGAAACTAACATGACCCACAAATACCAATTGGATTTTAATTCCTTCTCCAGTACCTTTTTAAAAATTGTGTTTTAACAACTTGGGAGGCAGAGCTTCAGATTTTAAAAGAAAATAGGTGCTTTTAAAAGTGAGGAAATTTCAGCTTCAAACTAGTAGTGTTTGTAATTTAAAACACTTGTATCTTATCTGTGTCACCTAGCTCGAGATAATTTCTCTGGTTATACACCCATTCCAGACCTATGCACAGAACTGGGGTCAGAGGACAAGAAAAAGTTGTCTTGGCTGGAAGCAGCATATGGGTACTTTCGTTTTCCCTCTGTTTATACTTCGCATTTTTCTGTAATGAAATGTTTTGCATCTTTAATTAGAAATGTGACTTATTTTAAATAAAGCAAGGAAGGAATTTTCCTCAAAACCATCAATCTAACAAAGAATAATAGGATAAGAGAAGATGGGAAGAAAATGGCCCCAGGACAGATTTTAAAAGGGTCATAAAATGTTTTCACTGAAGTGGCTGCAAGAAAAATAGAAATAGATGGTCACTTCCTTATTTAACAAACGTGTCAAACAAGTTCCATGTTTTAAAGGGCTAGGACTAGGCAGGGATGACAGAAAGGAATAAGAAATGGTTCTTGTTCTGAAAGTGTTCACATACAATTGGTAGAGGAGATCTTAAGTGGACACATAAAAGCTTATTCTTTCATCATCGTCTTATTTTAAAGGACAATGTACTCTCATCAGTCCCCAACAACTCAGCCCACACAGGTAGGTGCCTGTCTTTATAAAACTATGCATAGGAAGCTAGGAGAAAAATAATTTGATTATATGGACACAACGCAGGATTCAAGGAGCCTAAAGCTCACACAAAGTTAATATGAAAAGACTGAGAGCTTTGTTGTACTTTAATTTCTATCCTTCAAAAATCATCTTAAAATTAAAAGAAAAAAAAAACAAAATTTTTTTTTTCCACAAAAGTAGCAGGGTTGATCTTCTCAAGGTAGAAAGGTTATAGAAATTGACAAGGAAAAATCAAAGAACCATTGAAAAAGGGACAGGCACTATGAGGTGCCCCAAAACAGGAAATTTGTTCCAACCCCTTACTAAGTAACTGCAGAAGGGCTACTTAAATCCACAATTCAATCCTGTTTCATCATCTGCCTAATTAGCAAATGCTTAAGAAATGGAAGTCTATTAAAAGTACAGAGATGCTGGAGAGAGATGAATTCCCCTCTGGAAAGAGGCTATTGCTGCCGGAAAGGGAGGGGAGAGGATCAGGCCTTTGCGGGCATTTGAAATGTTTTCTTTCTTTTGCTGGGGGGGGGGGGGGGGGGTGTGCACTGTTTGATTACATTCTTCTCTATGACTTTTCTATGACCAAAGGAGCTCATTTTTTTTAAAGAAAAAAAAAAAAAGAATCTAGTTTTTCTGGATGCTGGTGGCTGTGATGGTTCCACAGGTGGCAGGGCCTTCCTCAAAGTCCTGGAGTGCGTATGGAAGGCTTCCAAAACAGCTCTGCCCGAGTCTACCCCTGGAGAAAAGCTGGGGCAAAATCCCAGGTTAAGGGCAGTGATGTTGAACAAAGCAGTATTCCTAATAGTAAAATATTTAAAACACCCTAAATGTACAACGAAAGAATAGTAAAATAATTACAGTAAGACTTTAAGAAGGGACTATCATGAAGTGATTGAAATAATATTCTTGACCTCTTTATACACAGAAATGATCAAAATATGGTGTTGTGTGATCAAAGCAGAATACAAAGATCTATCTACGTATACATATGTACACACAGACATACACAGAGACAGTTCTGCACACACTGCATGAGGTCGACAGTGTAAAAAGGAAATATAAATGTAATATGAAATTTGGAAATCATCATGCATCCCCTGGAAACTCCTATCTAGACACTGTTATTTTCTCTTCTGAAAAAGGAATCAATTCTATTCCTTTCTTCCAAAGACGTTTCCACTTGAAAGTGGTCTATGTGAAGAGCTGGCCCAATTTTAAGAAATGAGGCAAGGGTCAGTTATTTTACTGGGGAAAGGCGAGTCACGCTGTGGGCCGCTCAACCACTTATATTTAATTATGAAAGTCATAATAACTCCATTAACACTAAGTGTCAGTCTGTTTTCTGAGGTAGTTTTTAAAGCTACAGGTTTTGCAAAGTATAGATTCTATGTTTGTGGTATCAGCAGGATATTTAACCCATTTTGTATATACAGGTACCACCAGTAAGAATGGCATGCAGATATGTCCTCTGTGGTCTCTTGAGAACAGGCATGTGGACATGCAAATGCCCTTTGGCATTTCCTCCTAGAGGAAGCAACCCCTTCCATGTCACCAATGGTAGCACTTGTGAGAAAAAATAACCAAACTGCAGGTCAAAGAAAACCTCACAATGATATAAACTGTGTGGTTTCTGCTTTCCCAAATTATGTCCTTTATAATTTGTTGAGTAGTTTCTCAGAGATGATCAGTTTAATCATAAAAGAAATAATTTGAGGTGATGGGCAGGGGTAAAACAAATGGAGGAAAAAACTCAAACTTGAAAACCATAGTGTTTCAAGTTTCTATGTGATCTTGTCCAAATTTCCTCAAGAAGAAGAAATTCAGGCAAAGGTTTTCTTACAGTATAATTATAAAGGCAAGGGACTCCCTCTTTTGGGGGGGGGAGGGTACCAGGGATTGAACTCAGGGTCACTTGACCACTGAGCCATATCCCCAGCCCTATTTTGTATTTGAGGAAACAGGGTCTCACTGAGTTGCTTAGCACCTCCCTTTTGCTGAGGCTGGCTTTGAACTTGCAATCCTCCTGCCTCAGCCTCCCAAGCCACTGGGATTACAGGCATGCACCACCGCATCTAGTTTAGGGCACTCCTTCTTACTGGTGAAAATAGGCACAAGTCTTGTGCTAGAAAATGGCTATGTAATTTCCTGATATTACTTATTTCCTGGAGCCAGGCGAAGATGACATTGAATGAGTCAGTTGTTGAGTTGGTTGGTAACGACCCAGCTTTCTGCCAGAGGCATGGGAAGTTACATGCCACTCAAGTTCCCCATCCAGGAAGTGGCCCTTTTCTCTCTCTCTCTCTCTCTCTCTCTCTCTCTCTCTCTCTCTCTCTCTCTCTCTCTCTCTCTCTCTCTCTCTCTCGTACATGCATACATCCTTCAAGTGTCACACCATGATCACAATCTGGGCACAGTTTATTCTCTGGCTAATCATGAATGTGAAGGAAAGCTCTATGAAGACGCTCAACAACAGTTTGATTTTAATTTTTCCCAAACTGACAATCAACAGAGGATTTATTTGATTGGTGGCAGGTAAAGGACTTAAACAGTTCTATTTTTTTTAGAAGGTCTGACTGCTTATAGAGAATGGATTGCCAAGGAGTAAGAATGGAATTACCACTTAGGCATCGTGAATGTTTTTTCTTGTGACTTTTCAGTATTTAGACATGGTATGAAGTCTTTCACTTATACTTTGTCCTAGGCCTTTAAAGAAGTTCAAAAGGCACGAGTCCCCCGAAGGGATCTATTTTGCATGTTAGTATCTAGTAGACCTTATGCAAAGTTTGCCTTTAATAAATATTGGTTAAATAAGTTAATAAGCCTCGATGATAGCACCTGTTATATTGTGTTGTTTATTAAAGTCAGGGTCATTTTTTACTGGGGAAAGACGTAGTCATGGAGAAGATAGCTCAACCACTTAAATTTAATTACAAAAGTCATAACAACTCCATTAACACTAATTGCCAGTATATTTTCTCAGATATTTTACAGATACAGAGTTTGCATGGATGCTGTGTTTGTAGCATCAGCAGCGCATTTTGTATATACAGAACATACAATGAGAAAGTGGCACCCAGATATGTCCTTGGTGGGGTCCTCAATCCTCTAACTGATCTCCAGTTTGAGAAAAATTAAAATCAAACTGTCATTGAGCATCCTGTTACATATATCTTTATTTCACATTCATAATTTGTCATACAATAAAGTACTTGGAATGTGATCATTTGATGGCTCTTGAACGTGTACAGGCGCTTGCATGAGTGCACGCGAATGGCTTGTGCTTCTCACTAGAACATTACTCTTCAAAAGAAGAGGTTGCTCACCCATCTCTACACCCCCATCACCAAGCACAGTGCCAGACACACAGTGCTCAGCAAAGGTTTGCTGAATGAATGAAGGAGTCCAAGTTCTTTCTCCTAAGATAGACTCTCTCTATGTTCTAAAATATTATCTTAAAATAAAAGCATTAGAAAGTAGATCACAGCATATGGGCTTTACCTCTGATAAGTTACTGAAGCTTCTGAGCAGAGGGAAATTGAAGGGAAAAGAAGGAGGAGTTGTATTTTGGCAGTCTGTTAGACTTCTAGGTACACAAGTAGGTGAGCTTGTGGTCCATCTAATAGAAGCCGTGCAAGACATACAAACAAACAAACAAACAAAACCCATGCAATGGTCCTTTACAGGCAGGTGGAGAGGAAACTGTTGTTCTACTCCATTCACGTCTGGGAGCCTACTGTGGAACATAATAGAACCTCTATCAATAACCTAATCAAGTCCACAGTTAGCATAGTTCACATCTGCAGCCATGGTCCTGCATGAACCTGCAAATATCAGCTCCCTTGCTCAGATACATTGTGCTGGAGTCTTTTTTATCTTCTTGATTTTTTCCATTGTTGTTTATGCAAGAAAATCCACTAATATGTTTTGGAGAAGATAAAGCCATTTGTCCACAAACAGAAAATTCCAAACTCAGAATCTCTAAACTAGGGTTTACAGTAGCCCCAAGAGGCTCCCCAGTTACTGGAGAGTTCTTTATTGGCATGCTCCTGAGAGTAGGATGGTTTTAATCTTATCCCTTCATAAGAGTTAATATTAAAACAGAAACCTGCCATCTCACTGGTGGTGTTTAGAGTCAGTGGTAAGGGTAGAATGAGAAATGAGGATTTTTCTCTCCTTTTAAGGCAGGAGTTTCCCTGTACAAATCCGACAGCATTAAAAACAGGCCTAAAAGCAAAGCCTCATCGACTTCCACTTAAACATGGTAGATTGAACATGTGTTTATTTCTGCTTCCTCTCCCAATCCCACCAAAGTAATGAGAATAAAAAAGAATAATAAAAGGGAATAATAATAATAAAATAATAAAAACCATATAAACCCACAAGGAAGGGAAATGTAAGAGACAACAACAGTGGATGAGAAATGTCAACAACTCTTCGGAAGAAAGAAAGGTAAGGTAGGAGTAATCACTGCCTCAGCAGAGCAGATGAGGCTGAACCAGTCTCTGCAGAGGGATGAGGAGAGAGTGGATTCTCCTTATAGAATCCCCAAAACACTAAAAATAGGACTGCTAAAAGTCCGTAGAAGGAAGAGTTAAGAGTCCCAGGTTCCCTCCCCAACCCCACAAAGCCAGGAGACAATTCCTGACTCGTTTCTTCAGACGACAGGTTTACATTAGGGACTAGTTCAGATGAAATGGCTCAAGACTGAGATTCTGGGCCCTGGAAGAAAACAGGAGCTGTTCAAAGTCTGTAAGCTGCACTGGAAGGAAATTAAAGGGGTTTCCTTAGGGAAGCTGAACCCCACCCCTAAAGAGAATTACCACTTGGGAGCCTTTGCGTGGAAACGCTCATTCCCACCTCTACCCTGCACCAGAGGAACACAGCCATCAACATCTTAGTGCTTCACCCTTGAACACAGGAAGTCAAAGGACAAAGTACATTTGGAGGAAGCTGAATGACAAGGATTGAAACTGGAAAAAACAAATTCACTCACAGGAAACAACCAATGCAGTGAACAAAAGGAAATCTTTAAAAAGGAGCAGTATCTTCAGACAGACGAGAGACATTATTACACCTGTACAACAAGAACACAACTCTATGGACACAAACGGTAAAGCGACTAGAGGGCTGTGCTATTGGAAATTAAAAAAAAAAAAAAAAAAAAAAAAAAAAAAAAACCCAAATGAATGATAAGAAGATAAAATGAAAGAAATGTCCCTGAAAGCAGAATTAAAAAGGCAATAGAGAAGAAAAGGTAAGAAAATTAGAAACTACATCCAGGTGGGTTCTACATTTCATAACCAAAGTTTCTGCTAGAAGGAAAAAGAAACAGAGGTAAAGATATTATCAGAGAACTATATCAGGAACTTTTCTGGAAACCAAAAGGCATAAAACTTCAGATTAAAAGTCCCAACTAGGGGTCCAGCTCAGTGAATGTGAACAGACCCACAGTAAGGCACACTGCTGTGAAATTGCAAAATATGAGAAACGTAGAGAAGATTCTAGATGTTTCCAGAAGGGGAAAGGTCATAAAAAGCAAATGGAACCAGGATGGCATCCATGCTCTCAGCTAGCCAGGTTCATGCCGTAAACAATCTGGGATAAAATTATTTTCCAGCTAGAATTCTATATCTAAAGTATCATGCTTCAGCGTAGAATGAAGAGCATTTCGTGTATTTAAGTTCTCTAAACATTTACCTTCCAATACTTAATTGTGATGCTGGGGATCAAACCCAGGGCCTTGCAAATGCCAGCCAGGTGCTTTACCACTGAGCTACGATCCCAGCCCTCAATAGATGATTTTTCCGAGGAAGCCACCATCAAAGTACTCCAACAAAATGAGAACAAACTGAGAAAGAAAAGTGCTTAAAATCCAGGGAAAGTCATCAAAAATTCCACAAGAAACAACCAAAAATAGCAAATAGGGTATGGTGTTTTCAAGATGACAAAGACTGAGATCAAAGGGATCACAGTTTTGAAGGAGACCTAGAAAATAACCACCCATGCTGGTGTGGAAATGCGAACACACACAGATCTACCACCTGGCAGGTATGGACTGCTGGAAGATTTTATCAGAAAGGGGTTGGAACATAAAGAATCACTGAGAAAAATCGAGAAAATTAAGCAAATGCAAAAAAGAAAATTATGGTCTAAGGAAAGTAAGATAACTTTCACAGAATGCATTATTGCACTCAGCAGAAAGAGATGAACCTTCACACTGACTTGGGGAGGCTGGTGAAGGGGAGGCCAGGGCGATGTACACCAGAGCCATATCCTCATCCACTGAAATGGAAACTGTTATGGACTTGGGTTTAAGGTGTTCTCCAAGAGCTCCTGTGTTAATACAGGAAAGTTTAGGGTGAAATGATTAGATTATGACAGGTATAATCTTATCTGAGAATTAATCCATTTGGTGGATTAATTTGAACCGACTGGGTGATCATTGAAGGCAGGCAGACTGTGGCTGGAAGAAGTCAGCCACTGAGGGCATGCTTTGGGGTTTATGTTTCATTCCTGGAAACTTGCTTGCTCTCCCTCTGCTTCTTGCCATGAGCTGATAGCTCTCCTTCTCCGTCCCTTTCTGCCATGACGTTCTACCTTATCTTGGGCCCAGAGCAATGGAGTCAGCTTACCGTGGACTGAACCTCTGAAACCATCAGCCCAAAGTAAACTTTTCCTCCTCTAACTTGTTCTTGTCAGGTATTTTGGTCACAATAGTGAAAGGCTGACTAAAACCGAAGCTCAGAGATCATGTCTCAGAGGGATAAATTGAGGAGAACAGCATTACTCAGAAATACAACAACAAAAGAGAAAGTTTAATGAACAAAACACAGCTTCCTTTCAGGGGTAGGATGGGAGGTGGATTAGGGAGTGCTCTTTGCATTCACAGGGTTTTTAGTATTATTTGATTTTTCAAAACTATGTGCACACATTACAAAAATAAAAATCAGTAAGCAAAAGTCAGTCTCTGCAAATTGGTCTCTCTACAAACTCTCCAGACGTCGAAGGAGGAGGTAGGGCTAGTTCTAAGCTTGGGGAGAGCCAGGGCAGGTCCACGTGCTCCTCCAACGCCGCTCTGAAGAGAGTACTGGATTCGGGCAGTGTCGGGGATCCCTCCCCCTCATTTGTTTCTCCTCTTCAAGGCAGCTGCTTAGGTAGGGAAGGTGCTCCTTGGGCCTGGGTGGCCTCAGGTCACAGTGATTCACGAACTCAGAGTTATTTCAAGTCTCTCATGAAAGCAGCTCTGATTCCCAATGAAACTCCGTTCCCTTACTTTATCAGGCAATTCATCAGACTACCTACCCTAGGCATGATCCTTTGCCTGCAGCTCTGTGCAGAGTCTTTGAGAGGCGACAGTGCCTCTCTGTAGCTTTTCTGGTTCCTACCTCCTCATCTCCCAGCTTCAAGGATCTGCACACTCTCTCTTTGTACCTCTGCCGTACTGGTGTGCTCAGTGATTTCAACAGGAAAGCTATCTATCTAGCCACAGGAAGATGCATGAGGACACAATGGATACACCGCTCTACTCGTAGAGAACAATTTTGTCCTATATGTGTTCAAAGATAAACACCCCTGTTAACATCCACTCAAAATATTCATATATACTAAAATATTAAATGGCACATTAAAATATAATACACATGCTATTAGGTATTCCTGTCTGTGTCAATGCCTCACATAAATACCATATACAGCCTGCCCCCAGAAGCTAGATTGAGGTGTAGGGTACATTTGCACACTTCGACACAGGCACCCCAGAATAGAACAGCCTGAACAGACGCTGTTTTTCCTTCCTGACAAACGGGCATGAAATAACAGGCTGACATCTGCCTGTGCAGGTCATTCAAGTCAGCCTGCTACATGTCAGATTTCAAACTGCACCATCCATCAATGGCAGACCCAAAATTAACGTAGCTTGGAAACTCTGCGGCAAGACAGTAACAGTCCAATTCAAAGTCTGACCTTCGAGGAATGGCGGGGTACGATGGAAAATTATTTCATGCCCCGCACTGAAGCCAACAATACAATTTGAAGAGATTTTCAGTTAAATTAATTTTAAAGAAAAATCCCCCCGAGGAGTGGTTTAACTCTTAGGGTCACGTAAAAGCTGTAGGAAGCACAGAGGTTCTGCTACCTGATGGCTCTGCCAGCACTTTCTGCAAAAGAACTGAAACCGATATTTTAGGCAAAACAGTTTTTAGTCATTTATGCTGTAGCACAGCTATGAGTCATTACCAATAAGTGAAAAAAATCATCAAGAGACTTAGTTCTTCAAAGAAGTTTTGGAAAATGGCTGTTAGTTAACATAAAATTGTAAATGAGGTCAGCCTTTCAAGATTACAAATACAAATGAAGCCTTTTCTGGAAATAAGTTTAAGAGTAACGATTTTCTTCTGCTCAATTGTAACAAAATTTGTGTTGGGAGATTTTATGACCAGTACCAAAGGAGACCACCAACTTAATAAATAAGCCAAAATCTGATGCATAAAATGACTTTACCTGCTATTTTGGCTAGATACCATGCAAAGTACGGTATTTTTTTTTAAATGCTGTTCATTTGTAGCCAGCGGCATTCTGAACTATGCTTTAAATTGATGTTTTATTAAGGCGAAGTTTTGTTTCCCCCACTGACAGCTGCTTCAAAACTCAATCTCTTCCAGTGTTCCTTTCCACCAATTCCAATTCCAGTGTTTCCATTAACATGAGATCCAGGTTAAAATTGAGGGAATGCTTCATAAATCTGTTAACAGAACACTCAAGAGTCTCACAGCCCTCTCTCTCTGCTGGGTCCCTGTATCACCTCTTTTCTCTGCAGCCCTTTGTCCAGAAACAAGTTTAAGATGCCCCCACAAGAAAAGTTCTTCTCTGGTTCTGTCTTGCTCATGAGTTGAAACTCATTCGCCCGCTTCCTCTTCACCTGTGAACTTTTGAGTTTTTTGTTTGGTTTTGGTTTTTTTTGTTGTTTTTGTTTTTGTTTTTGTTTTTTTTGACTGAATTTGCAATCCTCCCGTCTCAGACCTGTGAATTTCTTAAAAGGGTAATTCACACGATCTCCCTCCAACCCTTCTGCTCAAAATTTTGTCATGTGGCTTCCATCCTTTTTAGCACATGGAAAAGAACAATCTCCAAGCTACCAAATTCAATGACCTGTTTTTAGACCTGATGTTAACTGATCTTTCTATGGGTTGGAGCATCATGTTCTTTCGTAAAATTACAAATCACATCCCTATTTTTCCTGTTCTGGTTGATCCTTGTTGCAGGGGAAGGACTGTCTTGGGGTTCTGGCTTAATCCCCTTCCCTCCTCTGCCTATCCATATGCTCTCTTGGGTGCAAGCACAGGTCAGTGACTCCTGCCTTTTCCTTGCTTGGAAGCTCCAAATCATATATTTCCAGGAGTACAGCTCCATTTGGTTGTCTCGTAGGTACTACAGACTGAAGATGCTTCCAGTCTACACATCTCCTCCACTGTCTAGTCACCAACAGATTGAAAGGGGCACAGTTCCCTCCTAAGACGTGCCCCCACCTCCTCATGACTGTAAGCACTTCTGCTTGTGACCATCCCCCCAAAGTATCCTCAGCACTTCCATGTGGGCAGACACTCCTCTCCCTGTGTTCCTAGCATCTCACACAGACCTGTGTGTATCACTTGTCCCTGGAAGTAGTGATCACATGTGTGTGACTTTCCCCACAAAGATACAATATATATAAAATACCCACACAGTGTTCTTCAAAGAAGTCATGGCAGAGCCTGCCTGGCACAGAGATCATCAGGACATACTTGAGGAAGAATGACTCACTGATGACTGAATTGTTCTGGATCCCTTGAATCAACCATCAGTTTGGGGAAAGCTGGGGAAGGCCACAGGGTCTACTGTAAATTTTGCTACCATGTCTCATGGGACTAAGAGGATGGATTTTAGTCAAGCAACCAAGCTTAACAAGGAAAGCAGATGGACAAAAAGGCTTTCATGATAGAAATCCTTGGTTATTTGTCTATTAGCAATTAAAAAAAAAAAACTTCTTGAGGATTCCAAATGCAGCATATTTATATATGCTATATATTTATATTTATATAAATAAATATAAGTATTTATAACTTTTACCTAGTTAGCATCTAATACCTATGTGTCAATGATGGGTAGATATATACCTATGTCATGTTTTATACTTATAAAAGTAAAAGGCATGGGTAGTATAATAAGCACGTTTTAAGAATGTTTTGAGAACATTTATTCAAGAATTTTTTAGGGTAAAAAAATTAAAGAGCATAAAAAGCCCTTTAACTTCTTGATGGGTAAAAATTAGGTGGCTAAATGTGATTTTTCAAGTCCTTTGCAGGTCCAGCATTTTAGTTCCAAAATTTCATCTTACTCTCTCATAATCCTATTAGCCTTGGCAGTAACTGTAACCCCACAGGGATGGCCATACCTCAGCCTAAAACCACTCTTTTTAAGTGATTTGGTGTGAGGAAATGAACATTCCCATACTCTGCTGATATCAGTTTGAAAGTCAATATAATCTTTCTGGTGGGAAATTTTGAAACGCAGATCACCAAAAGACTAAAATCGTGGCCAATGTACATAGATTGAATTTTATGCCAATTAAATAAATGAAAAGTGAACAAATACATTTGTTGTACCTTTGTTTACTATAGGAAAAATCCGGTAACAGTCTCAACTTCCCAGATGAGGTGATGGATTAAGGAAAGGAGGGGCATGTCCTCTTGTGGAATGCAATGATGTTGACTGATGTCAACATTAAGTGTCAACCATTTGCAGATGAACTAAGGAAGTCACCCACTTCATAATCTGAGAGACGGGACCAAAGTGGTCCACAGATCAAACTTTAGGGTTTATGTTGAACTTTGTAGAAAATAAAAAGAATGACAAATTAACGGAACATTCAAAATAGATGACAATAATAATACATCCAAAGAAAGCAGAGTTGGACAAATCAAAAGACAAAAATACATTACATTTTATAGATCAAATGAAAAAATTCTGTAAGGTAGAGATATGTCTGCCAAAAAAAGAAAAAGACAATTTTAGGAAATCAAAAAGGGACTTATCCACACAAACACAGGAACCCAAATGATACTTACAATGTCCTTAAAAACAGAATTTCAAAACCTAAGCAAAAGGATTTTCTAAGAAAATATTTAAATTTCCAAATTGATTCAAAAATAAATTATACAAAGATCTTAGTGGACAATGACCATGTTAAAAAAAAAAAAAAAAACAAGAAAGAAAGAAAGAAAAATTTGTGCAAGATCCACACACCCAAATACCTCCGGTATAGCCAGTCCTGTAAATGAACTCATCCCAGGGGGAACCCTAAAATTTATTGTCCAAACTGGGACACTTTGGAGAGTGAAAGTCCATGCTATTAATAATTAGGATGTGACAATATGAGGAAACAGGAACTGTTTAAATCAGGAGAAACGGCTACAATGGTTGTGTCAACTCTCAAAGGAGACATCATTCTGGAGTTATGGAGATTGTATCCTAGTTTAGAAAAACAGGTTTTCGAATTCATGGTCAAGAAAAGCAGAAGAGAGACAAGAAGAAAATCTATGAGTACAGACACATTCCTAAACAAAATGTGTATGTTATTTATGAATCAGTAAGAAACAAACCAACCCATTGAAAATGGTCAAAAGATGCAAAATCAGTGTGCATAAAATAAACATGAATGAACCATAAACATGAAAAGTATGCTCAAACCCACTAGTCATGACAGAAATAAAAAATAATGTGATAATTTTACCCATCCGATTTAAAAAAAATGTTAATAACAGTAATTTCAAAAAGTGTAGTCTTTTTGACTACAAGTGTAGTCTCTTGATAAGAATATAAATTGGTCCTACCCTGTAACAGAAAATCTGACAATTGTTTTTCCAAATTTTAAATATGCATTTCCTTTGATATAATATTTTCCCTGTTGGAAATCTACTACAGAAACATTTGACCGAATGCACAGAGATATGTTTGACGGTTCTCAATGCCACACTGTTTAATAATAAAAAACAACTGAAAACAACTTTGACTACAAAACAGGTAATAAAACAGGCTCAGAGAGAGTAAATGATTTGTTCAAGTTCATATCCTTATAAGTTTTCTTTATAGGACTAGAAAAAGTTATACATAAGCAAAGGCTTCAAAAACCATGCAATGGTTTACTAGTAAAAAGTGGGAATATTAGCTTGATTTGCCCATTGTTGGACAATTTTGGGGGATGGACTGGGGATTGAACTCAGGGGTGCTGACCACTGAGACACATCCCCAGCCCTATGTCATGTTTTATTTACAGACAGGGTCTCACTGAGTTGCTTAGAACTCGCTGTTGCTGATGCTGGCTTTGACCTCACAATCTGCCTGCCTCAGCCTCCCAAGCTGCTGGGGTCGCAGGTGTGTACCACTGTACCTGGCTACTTTTGGGACAATTTTAAGATTTCCATGGTTGTTTAAAATCCATTAATTAGAAATATATAGTCTGCTCTCTAGATCTATGGTCTTTTTATCTATGGATTCAACCAACCATGCATGGAAAATATTCAGGAAAAAAGTTACATCTGTACTGAACATGTACACTTTTTTTTTTTTTTTTTACCATTAACCCCTAAACAATATGTGACAAATATGATTGTGACATTGACACTGTATTAAGCAAGTTGTTAAGAGATGACTTGAAGCACATAAGAGGGTATGCATAGGTCATATGCAAATACCACACCATTTCTTATAAGGGACTCTAGCATCAGCAGATTTTGGTATCCATAGGGGAGTCCTGGTCCTAATGCCCTGTGGCTATCAAGGAACAATCATACTAACTCCGCACCAGTCAGATTTTGGCCTCCAGAATCACTCACCCTTGGGAGGAGAAACTCTGCCCTTCAACATTTTCTGATTGTCAAATGTCTAATGGAAATAAAGACTAATTTTCCCTGGGCTTTTAGGTGCTATGTTAAAAAGTTCCCTAGATGCAAATATCTTTACATTTGAATATTACAGTTATCATTTTCAATGTTATATGCTTTGAAATAACTACTATACTCAGAAGGAAAAGATCAACAGGAACAAAATGTCACAATAGCCTTAGCCACATGGGACAATACTTTCTATGTTAACCATCATAACTATCTCTGCTTCAAAAGGAACAAGTGTTTTTATATCAATGTTCCATAGGTGAGCAACAATTACTGTATAATATTAGAAAACACTTAGGAAAATGAGACATCGTATGCTCGATATTTTTTTTTTAAGTGAAGCTTGTAATATTTTAGAAAAAATCCTCTGTTCTGGCTTCATGTTGTTTCTGACCTTGGTTTCAAACCATACTGTTTCCTCCTCAACATATAATCATCATTAAGTCACATGACAGAATGCAGCCAAAACCTAGCTACAAAAGCGCATGCATGGCATGATTCTCCTTTAGAATATAAATGTGAGGTGTGTATATGCACATGAGAGTTTGGAAGAATTTCCAAGTCATTGTCTTTGGGTATGATTAAAGCTGTTCTCTATTTTCTCGGTTTTGCTCATTTATGTATTCTGATTTTCTATCATGAATATGTATGAGTTTAGTATGCCTTGACTCCACGTAGAAACAGAGAAACAACATGTATCCCATTTGTTTACAATAAAAATAAATAAATAAAATAAAATGTGGATAAACAAACAAAAATAAATAAATAAATAAAAATTCTTAGTAAACGTGTGCTTATTCTCCCTATGGACTACTCACAGAGAGTCTGAGTCAGCAAATCTGACGCACTGCACTGTCGAGACATTTTTCTTCTCAATATCTTTGTAACCTTTCTGAATGGCTATTACTCAAATTTCTGAGGCCAGAGTCAGGGAACTGGGAGAGAGCCACAAAACATCAGCCCATGCCTAGTGAGACTCTTTACAGCAACAGTTCATGAGTCAAGAGGCAAGATCAAAAGGACAGAATAATTTTGAACCCGACCAGAGGAAACATATGTGTGGTTCCAAGCACAGGCTGGGGATCAGACAGAACAAGTCACACGATGCTCAACAACGTGGCTGTGCCTCAGGACACGCATCTTAAAATGAGGAAAATAATGACAACCGCACCTGTGAGGACTAGGATTCCCACAACGGTGGGATTGAGATCTGAAAATGGCAGCTGTACAGTCTCTGCCCTTGGCCTAGATTAGTTCCAGAAATACCCTGTTGAAGATCAGGGTTGGTTATTCACAACCTGAGTGGTGGTTCAAATAAAAGCCTCTTTTTAAAAGTCGAACTGGATGGGCTGGAGAGATAGAGCTGAGTAGTAGAGCTTTGCCTCATGTGCATAAGGCCCTGGGTTCCAAGCACAGTCTCATAAATAAATAAATAAATAAATAAATAAATAAATAAATAAATAAATAATAAAAATCATACTTGACACTTTACTTTCCTGCCTGTGGCAGACTAGGTTATGTAGCTAATTCTCCCAAAGAAAGAAATCACAAATGATGCTTTTTAAAAAGCAACTTATTTATGATTATTCAAAATTTAATAAGGTAGTGAAGAACTTAGTTCAAAATATCAAAGAAAGCAGAAACCCAAGTAGAGGCCAAAGCAACAAAGTTTTGCATGCACTAAGGGCATTTTCCAAACAAGCAAAATTCTCCAAATTAAACTGTACTCCCAAAGGATCACTCCTCAACTAAGAGAAAGTTGGAAGAAACTCACCATGTCCTCCTTTTACTGTCAAGGGATTAAATTAAAGTTGCCTGGGCACTGAACAGAGGAGGGGGTGGGGAATGATAATGAAAAAAAGTAAAACCATGCTCATTCAGATTTGCAGACTAAATTCACAAGTAAGTAACCCCAAAACAACACCAAAATGAAAACCTAAACCTAAGGCCAAGAATTTAGGATGGTCTTGAAAGTCATTCTTAAGTGCTTAGTTGAAGCAAACTCAAATCTTCTTTGGAGGTGACCATCTTTATTCAAGCACTCTTAAAACTCACAAATAATTACTTCCAAGAACAGTAAGTAGCTTGGAATTTAAAATCATCACTAATCAAGGGAAATGGAAAAATACACAAGAAAAACAGAAAAGAAAAATGACATAAAAGATCTGCACTGGAATTATCAGGCATAGATTATAAAACACCAATGCTTATCAAGTTTAAAAATATAAACTAAGCTTGACGATGCATGTAGGGCACTATAAAAATGTTAACATGTTTGATAAAGTAAAAAAAGAATTTCTTGAATAGAAAATACAATACATTAAAAACACAACAAAAGTAATTCAGCAGATTAGAAACAGTTGAAGAGAAAATAAGTAAAGAGGAATATGAATCAAGTGAAATTATTCAGCATATAGCACAGAGAATAAAAAAGAAAAATATCAAAGTGTTATGGGATGACATAGTGAGAAGGCCAAATATATTTGATGGGAGTTCAAGAAAGAAAATAGAAAAGAATGGATAAGAAAAAAAAAAAATCAAAAGGGATAATGACAGAGTTCCCTTGAAGTGATCAAAGACAACAGTCTATAGGTTCAGTACACCAGTACAAACACCAGTACAAAAGGAGAAAAAAACAGCACATGGTAAAACTACAGAGTACCAGAGATAATGATACTATTTTTATAAGCAGATATACGTTAATAAAACAGACAAATTATATTCAAAGTCTCAACAGTCAGATGACTCGTGATCTCAGGAGAACTAAAAGCCCCAACAGTAGACTGAACCCTCCACTGCGATAAAAGGAAATACTTGTAAAATAATTTCACGCCCACAGGGAGTATCTTTTAACAGTGTTTTAGATGCCCTACAGAGTCAGGGTAGGTCCTCACCCAAAACTTCATTTGGTTGTTGAGACTGAGGATGCCACATTCCCACCAAGAGGGTGTGAAAAGTTTCATTATTTACATAATTGAGGCTTTGGGAGAGAACAGGGCAGGCCTCCCAACCTGATCCCAAAGTGGCTCTTGGTATCAAGGAGAGGAGATGGTGGGGGGTTTTTATTGTAATAAGGGACTGGACCCTGAATGGGTACTCCCACATAAAAGCAGGACTTGTGTGGTCTGAATATACAGATGGCACCAAAGGAGAGAGAACCTGGCCTTTCCCATCAGTGTCCAGATGTGGACCAGAGGGGAAGAGGAAGACAGAGAGATTCAAACAGCTATTGGCCATCAAACATTGAAAAATAGAGGCAGAATTCTTATTACAAACTGAGATGGGGAAATACTTTTTTTTTTAAACAAGAACTGTAAAGGTTTACCACAGAATATTCTGAGTTAACAAAACAATAATTTAGGAGGAAGTTCTGAGACATAAGGAAAAAAATAAATATATATGAAAGAGCTAAATATCAGATAAAAGTAAGTAAGGCGAGAGAGCAGTACACTCTTTAATGGCCTACATGGAGTTTGGTCTCTCAGGCAGTGGGCAAGAGTGTCCAAATCTAGTCACCAGGCACTCAGGAATGGGCAGTTCCACCAGATATGGCCCTTATATGTCCCACAATCTTTTTTTTTTTTTTTTTTCTGGTACCAAGATTAAACCCAGGGGCACTTAACCACTGAGCCACATCCCCAGATCCCCTTTTTAAAAATACATTTTATGTTAAGACAGGGTCTCACTGAATTGCTTAGGGCCTCACTAAGTTGCTGAGGCTGGCTTTGAACTCGTGATCCTCCTGCCTCAGCCTCCTGAACCTCTGGTATTCCAGGCGCGTACCACCCAGCCAGGCCCACAATCATTCTTGAACCTAGACCCTGGAACCACTTCCCTGGTCTGAGGGGCCTCCTCAGTGGACAGCAGGGTGGGTATGTACGCATCACAATGGGCATTGAGTCCTGGGGTGAGGTGTGATAGGTATATTGCTGGAGCAGGTCTGGCACAAGCTCAGTTACTCATTGGGACCAACTGCAACAAGCGGAGCAGCAAGCTGGCGAGGAAGCTACCTCTCATTTCCCCTCCTAAACCGCAGCCTCGTCCTCCTCCTGTTCCTGCACGCTCTCCTCACCCCACCCGTTTCCCTCCCCTGTCCCCCCACTCTTCCAGCCCTCGGCCTCCTCTCCAGCTCAATGTGTCCCTCACCTCTTTCTGCCCAACCCATTTCCCGTCTTTGACTAATACCGTCTCTTCCCACTGCCCTTCCTTGAGAGTCTCCACACCCAGGTCCTCCATTTTTCCTCCCCAACCTCCCACCCAGGTAAGTCTTGTGTCCTTTCCTGCTCCTCCTCCTCCTAGCCCTTCTTTTTCATGCCCTGTTCTCTAGTCCTGACCAACAGATAGTCCAGCCACCCCCAGCCAGATCTGCTAACTGACAAATCTTATCCTGGGGGATGGTTTCTTTACTTCTGTGCAGCCCAGGATGACCAGGACTATGGATTCCTAGCAGCCTGAGCTAGTGAACACCAGGAATGCAGGACAATGGCAAGTCAGCCTTCATCCAGAATCTTCTTTCAGTGGGTTTTCCTGTCGGCTGAGTCTCTGCACGTGAGCTTCACTGAGAAGGAATCAGAGATTTTGAGGACGATCAGTCCTTTAAGAGATCGGTTCACATGATCTCCATAAAGCCCATGTCTTAGCAAGCTGACTTTCAGGAACTCACACACCGTTTTTGAACCTTATCCTCCAGGTTTTTTGTTTGTTTTTTTTCCAGGAACCAAAGGAAAAACACCCAGAGACACGTGGACGGAAGCCAAAAAATTGGAAGGAATGTAAAGCTTTTGAGTAAAGGCCTGGTTCTCCCTAGAGCAAAGTAAGCATGTAGATATGCTACATCACAGACTTCCAGGACATCGCCTGGCAAACCTAACATGAATGACCGGAAGGACAAGTACAGCTGGCCCAGCCAGGTGGCCCCACACAGACCTTCCAGACCCTGCAGATAAGAGACTGCTTTTGTGTACACAGGGTCTACAGTTACTCTAGAACTTCTCACCATTGTAAATTTGGTAGCAATGCCATTGTATGTACCAGTGGCATAGAAAGTGTGCCCCCCCCTTCAAAAATTAGATCCAGATGTTGTGGAAACTTAAAATACAATGAAACTGGAGTTTCCAAATGATGTGGTTGGGGCAGAAGAGCTTGGATTGGTCCCAACATGTGGCTCCCTACACTGGAGGGAAATATTCTGATTTTTCTGTGACTTTTAAAATAGTTTATTCAAAGTATTAAGTGTTCTATTAAAAAGAAAAAAGATATGAGCTTCAGATTTGTGTATGTGTTATTTCTGGGACAAATCAATAAGGCAATGAAAACTGAGTGCATTAGTTCCAAACTGATAGAAGAAATAAAGGTAATGATGAAAATAATTAATCCAAAAGATGTCAGGAAGAGAAAAGAAGCATGTAATTGGGACGACAAATAGAAAACACAAAATGTTGGCTAATATAAGTACAAATCTAACCCTGATTACATTAAATGTAAATGAACTGACAGTGCTCGTTAAAAAACAAATGCTGGATGAGACAGAACAGAAGCAAAATGTAGGTGCTGTTTATAAGAGACATTAAAAAAATGAAGATGTAAAAGGCTGATGTTAGGGAGACAGAAAAATATAGAACATGGTATATGAACCAAAAGAAAAGCAAAATATTAGCAAAGACACGTATTTAAGAAAAGCAATGATAAAAATGTTACTTTATAATGAAGATGTAATTCATACTTGTCTAGCTATTGGATGGACAGAAAAAAACATTAAGGATACAGAGGATTTAAAAAGCATGATTAACAAACTTGACCTAATAATCTGCGTGGAATGGTATTCTCAAGAAGAGTACAATGTGTTTCTTTCCCATACTCTCATGCTACATATGCCAAAGTTCATATGCTAATTCATAACACAAACCAAAAATAAAAATCTAAGAAATGAAAATACACAGAGAATGTTCTCTGATCAGCCCTCATTTAAGTTAAAAACCATTTTAAAAAAAATCTAAAACGAAAAAAAAATCTAAAACGAGAAAATCCCCCATAAGTTTGGAACTTAGAGAAACAGTTCAAAACTCACTAAAGAAATCTAATGGAAGCTACGTTTAGAAATGCATGATAATGAAACACATAAAAACATATTATAGCTGTATGGCCGAAGCATATAACTTATAAGTGAATATCTGGAAAGTTATGAAATGTAATGATCAGTTATCCATGTCTAAAATGTACAGAAGTAGCAAAGTTTTTTTTTAAAAAGAAGTAAAAGCAGATGGAAGAAAATATTTCAACCGAACTTAATAAAATAAATATGGATTACAAAACCAAAAGTTGGTTCTTTGAAAATAATGATAAAATTGCAAAACATTTAGTAATGTACATAAAAGGAAAAGGCACCAGAGTAACATGAGGAATGAGCTAGAACGTGACCAGATACCACAATCATTAAGAAGATTAAAGAGAATGTTGTGAAAAACAACCTCAATACCTTGGATGTCTAAACATCCCAAAATACAAAATAATTTAAAAATTAGAAAATTAACAAAATTGGATAAACCTTGAATTGTCTAACTACTGAGAAACTTGATATGGTACTGAAAAATTTCCCCCCAAATGAAAGTTCAGCCCTAGATAGCATCATCAGTGAGTTCTACTAGACATTCAAGAACAACAACAACAAAAAAATCTTTAACTCCAAAAATATTAAAAAAGGAAATTATTTTTAAGAGGTGGACTTTACCCTGATGTTAACCCCTAATCAGGACAATCCACATAGTAGAACTACAGTTCAATGTCACTCAGGAACAAAAATATCAATGTCCTAAGGAAAATTATTACCTAAATAATTTTCGACAATATAAAAAGATAGTGTAGCACACGCTTATCATCCCAGCTCTCAGGAGGCTGAGACAGGAGGATTTCAAGTTCAAGGCTAAACTCAGCAACATATCAAGCTCAACCCACAAAAGAAACTTAGGGAGACCCTGTCTCAAAAAAAAAGGAAGGACTGGGAATGAGGCTCATTGGTTAAGCAGCTCTGGGTTCAATCCCTGGTACCATGTGGGGGTGGGGCGGTGGAAGCATGTTATGATTGATTTGGGAATATACAAGGAAAGCAAGGTAAATGCAAATTTAATATTAGTAAATAATATGTTATATCACATTGATAAAATAAGAAACAATCATTTCAATAAGATACAAAGTGCTGATAAGATTTTAACAACTCGTTTATGTTAAAAATGAGATCTTAGGAATTTAAAAAACTTTTTTAAAATATGAAATAGCAAAACTACAGCAATCATCATAGTTAGCATTGAAATGTGGAATATTTTCTCCCTTCAGGTCAGATAAAAAGATGAGGATGTTCATATCACTTCTATTCTGCATTAGTCTAGTGCTTACGGTCAGCAGCAGGATGCAAAGAAAATGAAATAAAATATGTAAAGACTAGCAAGGAGGAAACCCAACTGGCATTTTTCCCTTATTTGTATAGTTTATGTAAAAAATCCAAAATAATATAGTGACAAATTATTAGAATTAATGAGACTCTGCCAAGTGTCCTGACACAGTTAATATACAAAAATCAATTGAATTTTGATCAACAATACAGTGAGAAAATAAAATTAAAATCACAATAACATCAACATTTTAAACAATCAAGAGTAAATCTAATGAGAAATTTATTTTGAAATGTAATACATAGAAATATGCAAAATCTCAATAACAGTCATGATTTCTTTTGTGTTTTGGTTTTTTGTTATTGTTGTTGTGTTGAACCCAGGAATGCTTAACCACTGAGCCATATCCCCAGCCCACTTTTTAAATACTTTTTTTTATTTTGGGACCGGGTCTTCCTAAGTTGTTCAGGGCCTTACTAAGTTGCTGAGGTTGGCCTCAAACTTGTGAGCCTCAGCCTCCCAAATCATTGGGATTACAGGTGTGCAATAAAATGCCTCGTTCAGTTCATTTTTAAATATTGAGACAGGGTCTCACTAAATTGCTTAGGCTGTCCTCGAACTTGTGATCCTCTGGCCTCAGCCTCCTGAGTTGCTCAGATTCAGGCCTGGGCCACCATATTCAGCTAGTCATTATTTTTTGACGAAATCTATTACCACTAAATTCACTAAAATTTAAAAGTCTGACATGACCAAGTAATAAGGAAGCTGTTGAAGAATGAGAATTCTGAAACACTTCTGGTGAGTATAAACTGAAAAAACAAAAACACTGTAAAAAGCCATTTGACAATTGTCAAGCTGAAGGTATCAGTGAGTTTGGTGAAGACAGTTACCTAGGTAAGGGACACATGGGAGTTCTCTTTATCTACAAAAGAATGTGGGGAGGGGGGAAGAAGGAGGGATTTCTGAATATTTGCTAAATTTCACATTTAAAGAAAAATAAATATTGCTGCCATTTTCTAATTTATAATTTTAAAGTAAAATTTAATATACAATGTTCTAATTATATTCTAAGGTAACTAAGGCTTAAAACTATAAACATTTTTAAACATACTTGAGTTCTAATTACTCTTTTCTCATTCTACCTAAATTTCAAAAATGATTTTATATCAAAATGTTTTAAGATAGCCAATGGGAAAAACAATAAACACCATTTTCAGAGTTTCATTCACACAGAAATTATTTCTTTTCTAATAGAAATGCAAGTCCTCAGATAGAATCCCAATAAGCATAATGTTAGCTAGAGTTTTTACTGAGAATTTCACTCTGGGTTAAAAAAAAAACACCTTTAATCAAGTGACAGTCTTCTTTTTCAAAAGCAAACGGATGGTTTTCCTTGCTTATTACCATTTAGTGCACCAATATATGATATGTTTTAATATTTTCCGTGATCACTTAGAGATAAGTTGTATAGCATATAGTGCACCTGCTTAAAATGCACCATTCAGAATTCAGTGGATTTTAGTATATTCAGAATCCTATAACCATCGCCACAATCAATTTAAGCACATTTTATCATCCCTGAAAGAAATCGGGTACCTTGAGCCATCATCCCAAAGCCCCCCATCATCCTAATGCCTTGCCCTGGGCAACAGCTAATCTGCTTTCTTTCTCTCTAGATTTGCCTATTTTGAACTTTCAACATAAATAAAATCAAATGTTATGTATTCTTCTATGTTTATTTTCTTTCCCTTAGAGCATTTTCAAAGTTCATTCATGTTAGTATATATCAGTACTTCACTCCTTTTTATGGTTGAATAGTATTTCATTACACACACCCACACACACCACGCACATGCACATCACATTTTCTTCATCCGATCATCTGGTGAAACACATCTCGTTGTTTTTAAACTTCAGCTCTTATGAATGATACCACTATGAAAATCTGTGTGCTGTCGATGGGGACATGTTTTTATTTCTCTTACATATGTCAATATATGGAATGAGTCCTAATATTTTAATATTTGACTTATTCCTGATTATAACCAGCTATTATTTAGAAGATAAATCACTTCATGGTCTTTAGGGAGTAGATTTTGTGAAATAAACTTAGTTTTCTAGAACTGATGACCACACACACTGAAAAGTATACATAACTTTTACCATGAGGATACAATATTATAATTAACATTTATTTTTCTGACTGCTATGATTAAATTGGTTCAGCTAGAACATATGGACTTCAAGAAAATACTAGTCTTCTAAATTTATGGAAAGTTTCTTAAAACATTCCAGACCAACAAAAAAAAAAAACCTTTTAATTTTCTTTATTGAAGAATATTTTTATGATCTATCCATCAGAGCTCAAGTAAATAGGTCCAATGATGTTGCCATTTTTAAAGATACCAAATCTAATGCAACCCTAAAAGATTTAAGGCAGCCTAAAACAAATGAGCATTTTGAAAATCAAACACCAAACTAGTCACCATGACAAGTATTACATAAAACTACACCTTTGTTCTAAATTTCTCTCTTAGCATAACTGTATAACAATCCAAACATTGGTTCCCAGCATTATCATTATGATTTAAAAAGTAGAAATTAATGGAGAATTCTATTTACTATGAACTATTTCTCTTCGATGAGGTAGCACTAACTTCCCCCTGAAACCCACAAGATTCTAAGATGGGTAACCAAAAGGAAATGGATGAGCCTCCGTCTCCTGTTTTCGAAAACACAGATTTTAGAACCAGCTGCTTCGTCTTAAAAAATTCAAAGAGAAAAAGCAAGCAACACTAAGAAAGGAGAGAGGAATGTGCAAGAGAGACCAAGAAGAGTTAAGGAGACCAAGAGATGAGGGGAGTTCCAGAGATGGGGGGTGTGGGGAACCACCCCCCCGGAGGAGGAGGAGGTTTGGTTGATTTTCTTTAATGGTGAGGAAGTCTGCCCCAACACCTCGGGTACCCACAGGGTGCAGGAAGACTGGGTATACAGTAAGGGATGGAAATCCAGAAGGAGGATGTTACATCAGGAAAACCCAGCATGCCCGGGGCCCCTGGGCTCTGATGACAGGCATGATTTCACAAATGGTGAAGCAATAATCCTGCAGCCACGTGGTAGGCAGGTGCAGAGAAACTACCTCCTCTTGCTGGAGGACTTGGAACAGGAAGAACCTTAAAGAAAACTCAAAGAAAGGACACATCTTTCGGTTTAATTAAAACCTACTTTTATGGTTTATTAAGGGTGTCAGGTTTGATTAGAGGTCACCTACAGTTTGGCTCTGAGAAGAATGGTGGCTTTCTTTCATGAAGAGAAGCAGGTGGAGAGGAATGGGCTCTAAATGTGATCACCAGAGGTACCCAGGGCAGTGTGCCTACTCACAAGCTCTTCACGTCCCTGGGGAGGGAGCTAAGTGCTATGCTGTAAGCCCTATGGAGGGATTTCAGTCTCCCCTGAAACAGAAATAGGTAATTTCTTAGTAAACTGGACACCCAAATTCATTAGGCAAGCAAAGAATGGCAAATTCTACCCTCCTATTGCAGTTCTGTGCCCCAAAGGGAGAAGAATATAACTGTACTCACTCGGGGGGCCCCCTTTATCTGCGCATGCCCCTCCCGGTATGGATCAGGTAACAGGCCTTCTTGCTGCAAGCAGTTCCAAAATACTTAATGCAAGTTTCCTTATTAACAGCAAGCAGGTCTTGTTGAAGCTTAAGAAAGCCATTTAGTAAAAATAGAGCCCCCCAAATGAACGTGGATGGAAAAAAAATTTAGATTGATGGAGCCAGGCTGGTCACTGTAATTACGGAAGGTGTATCATTTCCTAAGCTCTCTTTGCATTAAGTGTATGCCATACATTTATCAGGCATAATTAGCACTTTAGGTGACAATGATTTGATTTCTTTCCTTGTAATAAAAGCCCTCTGTGTTGGCATATACATTCAGAATGGGAAATTGAACACCGTTGCTGTTTATTCCCCTGGGGGAAAATTTAGGACGAACTGGGGAAAAGAAGAAGAGGGCTTACAGAACAGCTCTTTGTGAATTTTGCAAACAGAAAAAGAAAATAGTTCAATAAAAGCTTTTAAGGATCACAGTCAAACGTGTGTTTTTTGAAGGCAAGAGATATCTATGGAACGTTCCTCTACTTTCAAAGTCAGCATTTAACTTTCTTTTAGATGTGAACAAACCCACGCTAAATTGATTCGTAGACACAACTGCAAAACTGGACACATTTAAATTACTGTGGATGAACCAGGGGAGTATTTATGCTGCCTTCTCCGAGAGGCTGAAGAAACTGCTTTTTAAATTATTTCAAATAAATAATTGATCCTTTCTGTTCCTTTTCTGTTACAATTAAAAACCATATTAATTCATTTTTCTGGTGGATTAAAGAATTTATATCAATGGTAAAGTTTTTATTTTATGGTAAATTTATATCAATGGTAAATTTATATCAGTGATAAAATTTATATCAACGGTAAAGGTAAAATTGAAAAAAAAGAGGAGAAAGTGAAATTCAAGTTGCTGATCTATTGTATGTGGGTCATAAAAAAGCCACATCCTCTTGAAATCTGTAGGTCCACAAGAAATAGTGGGAATCCTCTTCTGCGTGTGTATCCTCTTGAAAAACCATTTTCTTCTCTTTTTCAACAAAACCAAAATGTGACAGATGGCAGAGTTGATTCCTTTGATTACAAAGATTAATTAGAAATCAAGTCCCAGACAATTATTGTTAAAACAAGTGCTTCTAATGCAAATCTGATGTTATTAATTAACTTAATACAAACCTTCCCACTTACATCAAACCTGCTGGCTTAACCCTGAGATTTGTTCCACTAAAACCCTGATACATCAATGGATGCTGATCTGTTAGAGGAGGACTTGCACAGAAGTCTCTATTCCAATGATTCTGAAATTCTCACAGTGCCACAGAAGAGTGTGTGAGAGAGACGTTCCAGCTGCATCTAACACTTCGACCCCTGAGGATCTTCATTTTTTATTTTCTTAAACTTACATGGACCACTTACTGACCTAAATGAGGATAACTCTAAAGAAAGGGTCCTGATTTTTACGAGTTCCTATCTAAGAAGTGCACAAGCAATAAAATGAAAACGGACAATGAGAGCCTTTGAAAACATTAGTATGGACAGCAAATTAGGGAATAAATAAACTTTGCCTGCATTGTAAATGACAATCAAAGTATAGATCAACAGCTTCAAGCTCGTCAGAGTTTACTCAGTGTAATTTAGAAATCTGTAAGTAAGAGGAGCACAGCAGTTGGCTGCACCATAGTTTCCTAAGTAAAGATTTAAACAAAGAATGGGTGAGGCCTTAGTCACAGGTTTAAAAAAAAAAAAAAATTCCTTTTACCAGTTTTTAAAATTGAGCTAGGTGGAGGTTAAGGCAACAAACCAAAATAGTGTGATTTACGGATTCTCTCCCGATGGATGCATGTTATTTTATTTTCTCAACATAAGAAAGATTTCATTTAGAAATTCAAGTTTGATTTTTGCAGGTTTGCACCTGCAACCTAGGTCTTTTTTTTTTTTTTTTCTTTTTTTCAAGGATAGCAATGAGGAACCAGAACTAACAAGAAAAGAATGAATCGTGTTACATGTGAACTCAGGATTACCAGGCAAGACAGAGCTTCACGGAAGCCTGCTACAGGTGACGCCAGAGCGATCCTACATCATCGTGTGAGTCATAGTAAAGTCCCAATATTCCAAGGTGAGACACTCACCTGTCACAGAAATCAGCTGGTTCCTAAACAGGTTTATGTCAATTAATAGTACTTGTGTGTGAATGCAAACCCTTTCCCTGAAATTCTTTTTCCCTTGAACGTACAATTTCACATTGGTGACATGAGATTTTTTTCCCTCTTTTTCTCATGTGAAAATATTAAATCAAACATCTATGACCCATGATATTGAAGTTCCTCCTATTATTTCTCATCAGATGGGTATCTTTTACCTTCCTGAGACATATGCACCTATATACATGCATATATGGGATGTCAGAAAGCACTTTCGATTTTTCTCCTATACCCCGCTAGGATGATGTTAGAACCTCATGTCAAAAACCCTCACTTTAGAACAATAAATAAATAAACCAGCCACAGCCTTCCTGAGGCTGGCCAACTCTAGCATAAGTAATTCAAGAGGCTGAGAGATGCCAGATAAATTTGATTACTATAAAAGATGGGAATATGTTTCTTTCCTTTGAGAATTCACAAAAAGGGGTCAAAAACAAAGCAACGCTGAAAGCGAACAATTTCATTTCGCCTGCAATTCAAGGCGAAAATTCAAAGGCAATTTTGCAGGAACATTTTATCACAATTTTATAGACCCTCATTTCCTGCACACATCACAATCTTTAATTTCTGAAAGAGGAAAGCAAGAAAAGGGGAATGGGCGGGGGAGAAAGGGTGAGGAGGCTGAGCGCAACCGTGAGGGGCTTTTTCTTCTTCTTCTTTAAGATATAAATGCAGATATTTATAAAGCAGTGAGAGATTTGTAAATCTTTCTTCAAAGCTGAGCCTACTGCTGGGATCATGATTTGCTAAAAGCTGCTATAGGCATACTCCAAAACTCAGCAGGGTCATCCCTCCCCCATCCAAAAAAATAAAAAATAGAAGGGGTAGGGAGGGGGAGAGAAAGCCACTCTGATTAGTAGCGTCTCGACAGACATAAGAGTTTGAGAAAACTGTTTTCGTTTTACACCTTCTCCCTGAAACACAGTTGTGTTTTTCCAAATGCGCAAAAAGAAAATTTTTAAATTCAATATCTTGCTTCCCGTCTGTGGGTCTAATTGACTCTCCTTGATGTCAACTGATGTTTGAAAATGGCACATCTTTCTGAAGGATAAGCTGCTTGGAGGCGCTTTGGAAGGTCACAATGCAAAGACAAATTAACAGCCACAAATTCAAGGGTGGCTTGACCACTACTGCACTCCCTCCCCCCTAGGGGGTCCTGCCTGGTATCATAGTTTGCTGGGAACACAAAGCTCTGGTTTTCTGTCCCAATCTCACCAATAACTTCGTGTGTGCTCTCAACAGAAAGCCACAAACCCTATCTCATTTCCTAGTGAAGAAAAGTTGCCCTGGCTTCCCCAGGGGGTGAGGACAGCAGGAAGGAACAAGGGCTGGAAAGCACTTGGCTCACAACTTTTGTACATCAACGCATCTCCAAGACCCTGCTCGTGTCTGGGACGGAGGAGATGCTGCACAAATATCTGTTAATGAAGAAATTCAGAAAATGCAAGCCACACACACCAGAATGAAACTCTCGTAGCAGATACTACATGGAATCCACAGTGCTCGCTGCTGGAAAGCCAATTCTCTCGGGTGGACCTGACCTGAGCCTCCAGTATGGTACGCTCTTCGTCCACATGGGGGCAGTGACTTCTGTTGGTAACCCCGCCAGCCTCCACCGCGGCCTCACGCGCATGTACCACCTACACTCAAAAACGTCAGAACACGTGTCAGGTGAGTGGCACTTTGGGAACTCATTTTGAGACACGGCAGAGTGACTTTAAATTTCTCTCGGAACACAGATTGATTTATTCGTTCAGCAAGTATGGTACTTGTGTGGGTACCCAGAGTGTCATGGTCCCTGCCCCCAGAGTGTACAGGCTAACAGCGATGGAGCAAGCATTTGCAAGGCAATGTGGCCAGTGCCATGAAGAGCACATGGGGGTGACTGGGGACCACTGAAGCAAGGATCTCTTACATCATCATGAGGCTTCCAAGAAGAAAACGTGGAGATGCAGGAAGAGCAAGATGATCCAGAGCCCACTCCAGCCAAGTGAGGACATGGACGAGGGATCGTGGCACAGAAAGATAATGAGTCTACTTCGAAGTTTCTGCTTTCCTAAGACGATCCATTTTAGAAGCAGCTGAGACATAAATAACTTGATGTACTATAGGAGAAGGCTTGGCATCGCTGAAGACCAGTTGGTGTTTTAAAGCACCATATGACCAGTTTTCTGATTTTTTTTTTTTTTCAATAACCTTTAAGCAGCCTGAGTAGGACTTTGGAAACAGGACTGAAAACTTTGCCCGGATATGGAAAAATGAACGTGTGGATTGATTTAAAGGATCCCAAAGTCCACTTCCCGTAAGGCCAGTACATCCATCCCTCACATAGCAGAGAAGGTATGTGAGATTCCAGCAGCTCATATCTCAAAAGAGCCATGTATTCAAATACGGAGCAGACTTTCTGAAGTTGTATCTTTTTATTTACATAAGTAATAAGACGGCTCTTGTCATCAAATATAAGGTCTTTGGACACTTCCACAAAAAAACCAAGGGAGTTTTAAAAATTCCTTTGAGGGATGATGGAAGTTAATGAAGAAAACCTGCTAAGAGAACAGAGATGCTAGTTTGGGAGGCACTGAAGATTCTACCACAGGGCACAAATGGAAGGTCATCACGTCAGATCTGTGAACGTCAGATTGTTGGCCACTTCTTAAAGCCAGGCTTATTGAAGCACAATTTACATGAAATAAAATTCACCCTTTTTAGTGCGCAGTTGAATGAGTTTTGTTAAACACACAGTCATGTAAACACCACCATCACCCAGATACTGAAAAATTCTATCACTCCCCCCAAATCACCCTGTTTCTTTAGTCAATCACTCTGCCCTGTACCAGGCCTTGGCAACCACTGATCTATTTCCCAAACCTATAGTTTTGTCTTTTGCAGAATGCAATGTAGAAGGAGTCAATAGCACGGAGATGTTTTAGTCTGACTTCTTTCACTTGGTAGAACATATCTGAAATGTGTCCATGTTGTTGCATCTGTCAATGGCTCACTCCTTTTGATTGCCAAGTAATATTCCACCATATGGATATACCACAATATATCCATTCACCAGCTCAGTGACATTTGGACTCTTTCCAGGTTTGGCCAATTATGAAAAAAGCCACTATAAATATTCCCATAAAGTATTTTGTGTGTACATAAGCTTTGGTTTCTCTTGAGAAAATTCACAGGAGTGGCTTTTCTGGAGAGAGGGCACATGCATGTTTAACTTTATTAAAAAAAAAAAAAAACTTATTTAAACCATTTTCCAAATTAACTGTACCATCTTGCATTTTGCCCACATGTGGATAATTTGGTCATTTTTTTAACATCACAAGTTAACTAATGAGCAAGAATGAGTGCTCAAGAGGGAGTTCAAGAAAATGCTGGGTCCTAACACTGAGAGCTATGAGAATGTTCAGAAGAATCATATCAAAGGGAGAGAGAATGTTCAGCAGGAAAAAGACTGGTCCTAAATTCAGTTCCACGTAACATGGACTTAGCCAACAAACTCACTCAAGATTCTGCAGGTAGAATCCACCTGAGGCGTCATAGAACCCACTGCCATCCCTGATTGGCAGACTCGCCTTGACTTTCACCGTCTCTGCTTCCTCTCCCCCTCATTCTCTTTCCCCTTGTCCAAGTTTCAGATTTAATTAATTTAATTATTAAAACATTTAATTGAAGCATCGCCTTCTCCTGAAGCATTGCGGTCATCAAAAACCAATTCCTTCTCTAAATTATTACTGCCCTTATCCCATGTCTTCCTAATTTAAAACTTCAGTGTATGCACCATGGCTTGCATTCTGTTTATAACACTAATAGCCACTTTTACTTTTTTGAGAATCACAAACTTTCTCCATTAGGTCTGTCAAAACAGATGACTCTGAGCCACCCTCTAAACCAGTGTGGCCTGAAGTATATCATACTCTATTGTGGTACAAGTGTCCATCATGTCCAAGATCAAATATCCAGAAAGACAAAGGAATTTAGGACTCTCAAGTTAATCCACATCCATCTACACAGTAAATGTAGTAAAGATAAGCAAGGTGCTTATCTTTAAATTTTCAACAGGAGAATTCAATGGGAGCTGGATTCAACAGGAAAAACCTCCACCTGATTCCTAAGATCATTGCCTAAAGATAAGAAGACACCACCAAGCCTGGCTCGTTGGTCCCCCATGTGACCAAGACTCAGAGAAGCACGTGTGATTATAAGAGGAAAAGGGGCATATGCTAACAGAAGCCAGCTACTTACAGAGGCTAAGGGAAGACTAACAGGGAGAAATATCTCCATGTTATTTCCATAACATGTGAAGGTTAACACGAAGACCTGAGAGCTAAGAGTGAAGAAAATCCGTGTTCTATCCGCTTCTCCTGTTTCACTAAAGATATACACTGGCCACCTTCACTTCACCTTCCACTGGGCTTTCTTCCTGATCTCTCCGATGCCAGCTCAGCGCCCTCGAATGGTGTCAGCATTATTGAGACACGTCTTAGCTGCACCCCAAATGGCTTTATTGGGGGTATATTTTTAAATCTCAGAAAATCACCTTTTATACCTTTCTTTAAACTGTGATCTGGAGCTAAGCTGTTGTACTTGACTGTGTCCCTTTAACCTGGGGAACTTGCTGCCAAAAAATATGATGGAGGCCAACAGCTTAATAAGTTTTATAGAAGATTAAATATTTATATGAATAAAAATAGCACCTGCAGGGACACCAGGAAGGATAAAATTACAAGGGCTATGAAATCTTCATGCTTCAGGGCATAAATTGCTTACCAGCTGGATGAGGTGGCTTCCCTCACAACACAATGCCGCATGGCTAAACATGTCTTCCCCAGCAGCACGTCGCTCTGGCCACTTTCAGGACCGACGCTACTGCAGCAAGGCTATTAAGCCGTGGGCTTGCATCTAGTTCAAGTTTAAACGGAATTTGGCCAGTGGACATGACACCGCACCCATCTAAAATACGAACACAATGACGCAAGAGAGGCTGACAACTCCATTCAAACTGAAGGAGAATAAAATGTCAACCAACGCTTGGGCCAGGAGGGGAAGAGGTTTCCTAACGTTGAGGCCTACGATGGACTCTTTGTAGTAAAAAATGGAGGACCCCAAATCTTACAGCCGGTTAAGTCAACTGGAAGAAAGGTCATCAGTTTGACTCAGGTGAAATCTTTTTTTTTTCCCCCCATTTAACATTTTCTCCAAAGTTGAAGCAGAACATGAAGATTATCAATAAGACCTTGTTCTTCTACCCTCACTAAACCAAAGGCTATCCTTTCACTGAAGAGAAAAATGACAGGGAAAATATAATAAAATAGGGGACAAAGCAAGGGAAACTAAAATAAAAGACCAAAGTGTGCCACTTCTCAGGTTTAACTCCTTGCTAACCAAGTAATGCAGTGACGTTTGCAAATGACTTCTTTTTCTTTAAGGATTACAGGGATAACTGTAAATAGCCATCAATTTATTTTATAAATAAAATATTTAGCCAAGTAAAGAGAACACCCAGCCAGGCAAAGTATGCTAATAAGGTTCCTACCAGTTAGCTTGGATTGCAAATCCACTTGACTTCGCAAGTTTCGATAACCCAACGCGCACGCACATTCCGCAGTTACTAACGCGACTTGGGGTTCAGCTGTATAATTAGTTGCTTTCTCCAGAAAGGTTATTTAAGAAACAGCAATGGGCTCGGGGAGGATGCTTTGTTGGCAACAGTGTATGGAAGGGCATGATGGGTGGCCCTCGGAATGACTACATGAACAAAGGACTCCCGTGGATTTTAATAACACTGATCCACTTATGAATCATAAATCAAATGGGAACCCTCTTGCCGTTCGAAAATTTCCAAGATTTCTGGGGAGAACGCTCCAACACAGCAGCATGTTCTCAGCAAGGATTAACCACATTCGCTCATATTTAAAAAAAAAAAAAAAAAAAAGTGTTTTGCATCCTCAAATGGGCGTTGGCAGGGACTAGCAAAAGCACAAACACAGGGATGAGGAGGGGGAGGGGAGCCAAGCCAACACCAGGGCCCAGGGAGCAGGGGTGCTTTAGAATCGGAGCTTTGCAGGGTGATGGCAGGAGCAGAGATGAGCGAGCATCGCATGCAGGCCATTAAGCATCAGCCGAAGCCAGAGAGACAACTGAATGGTTGGTATCAACAGGAGCCTTTTCTTATTATTTTTAGAAAACCTTTAATTTAATGCATATTTTCTTTGCTGAAAAGGAAATGGTGATATTAACAAATTGGTTTTATTTCTAACCTGGCAGGCAGCCTGCGGTGAAATGTAAATACATGTACATGGGAGATGGGATTAGCATTTACTGAAGAAAAAGAGTAGTCAATATTTTAATGAGGAAGTCTAAGAAAGCAATAGCATGAAACACACTCTGATGTCACAGGGGAGCTTTTTAAGTTAAGCCAACTAGTTCCAAATTACTACTTTCCTCAGCTTTCCTTTAAGGGAAGTTTAGACTGACTTAGGAAAAAAAAAAAAAATACAACGGTGGCATTTAGTTTTAAATATCATAAAATAGCTGTAATATTCCTCTCTATAAGTACATGCATTAACCTATATACATCTCTGTCTATTCAGTATGTACAGAAAAATAATGTCTGCCACTCCAGACCTCAGTTAAATGGCCCCTTTAACAGCATCATCCTTCTGTATTTTTCAAAGACAGAAACACCAGGTAAAGGAAATTGATACTACCCAAGAATAAGGGACAGAACTGAGGAAATAAAATTACATAACGGGAAACATAGGTAACCAAAGCAAATAAAAATCAATGATAGTTTAAGGACAGAGTAGTGCATTTAAGACTGATTGGGATAGCAGATCAAATCAATTACAGAAACACTATCTATGATATAATCTCTGCTCTGGCACCCCTAGGAGGCCTATTTCCATCTCTAAATCTGATTTCATCAAGAGCCAGGGAAAGAGAAAGGAACAAAACGTTCTGGAAGTAAGGGGAGTGTGATAAGTTTGGGAGATAAATAAAAGACCTAACATAGCCCCGGTTATATTAATCCTTAATGGAAATCATGTGATCCTAAGTTTTGACGAGCTCTCCGTTGACATTTCAGGGTACCTAACACCTAACTACTTTAAAACATGTATTGAAAAGAACTAGATTCCAATGAATGCCATCAAGAATATTTCATATCTGGCAAATATTTAACCATTTTATGCTCCTCAATTGTCCAAACTATATCTATCCTTCCAGCCTCAGAACCAATATCAAACAAGAGATAAAAGCAGAGGTGAGAAAAGTAAGATAGGAATATCAAATGAAATGATCAACAAAACCCAAAGTTGTTGTTTTTCAAAAGAGTAATAAAACTGATTAACTCGTGATGAGATTAGAATCATAAGAAAAGAGAGAAGGCACATAGATCAATATGAAGGTTCTGCAGATACTAAAAGGATTCTAAAACCATATTTATCTTTTGTATTTTACATATTTATAATTATATTCTTTTATGAATATGAGATATCTATATATCCAAAAGAAATGTTTACACATCAATACCTGGAGAAACATACCAGTGTATTAAAAGGCAACATTATTTTATGAGGTAAAAATGTTTTTAATTTAACTAATAGATTAAAAAACATGAGGCATTCACATAAAGGCTACTCTACAGTAGTAAAGTGAATGAAGTACAGTGAAATATAACATCGTGAAGGGATCTTGGAAACATAATACTGAGTGAAAATTCATTACCTGTATGCAACCTACATTCAATGTGATGAAATTTTTATAATACTCAACAATTTTTAACATCTAAACATATTGCTCAATTCAACATAGATACTTTTAAAAAAAAACTATTTTTGGCAAGGCAAAGGAGTACTGAGTATAGTATCCACAATGGCGGTCATCTCTTGCTGGGGAGAGGACATAAGGAGCAGGACTAGAGAACAAGTGCATGTGGTAGATACCGCTGTTCCATTAATGTCCCTGTGCTTAAGCTGGGTCAGGCACTTATGGGTATTCATCTCATTATTATCCTTTGTAATTTACATACATATCACATATTTCATTCCGTATGTATACTACTAATAAAAATGGTTGCAAAAAGTCATAAAAGCATGTACTCAAAGAAAACAGGAGAAGACCTTATATTTCTCCTACTGTCAGATGGTTCACCCCTGCCAACCCCATTACCAATAAGAGAGATTCTCCGGGCTGCACAGTAGGCCAGCTGAGGAAATTGGAAGACTAAGAGTTGTCTATAGACCAGGTAAGATTTGTTTTATGAGGAGCTGGAATATATCCCGCCCCCCAAAATCTTTCTATTTATTAGGAAACAACAATAAAACAAGATAAATGAACTAATATTACTTAAGAAGCTAACAAAGAAACAGAAAAAAGCTATGTAAATAGTAAATCAACTTAAAAGCTGGTTCTTTAAAACTACCTGTGGCAAGGCTAATGAAGAATATGTTAATTCCTATTAAGAATGAGAAAAGTGGCTTAGCAATGGATTTATAAAATTATTTGTAAATTACAACAAGATTTTGTTTGCACCTATGTTAACAAATTTAACCTCTAGGTGAAATGATAATTCAACAGAAAAATATAAATTATTGAAGTTGATTCAGTAAGAGATTGAAGATATCCTGAATAGGTCAATAATTCTGAAAACTAATTAGAGTCTTCCCAAAGAACTTTCTTGCCCAAAATGAGGTAGATGCAGATGCTAAGTCTATCAGATCTAAAGAAAGGAGGTCACTCCATGCTATTTAAACTACTTTGGGGCCTGGGGAGAATTGAGGAATTTTGCTAATTAATATTATGAAGCTGCAATTACTCGTTGTCCAAAATACAGCAACAATAGCACAAAAAGGGACCAATACAGAGAGAATTCTGGTAGGCAGAAGCCCTGACTACAGCATTCTCCTGACGTAGGGTGACTATTTCCGCTATGGAGGGTGAATCTACATTAAAACATCGAGTAAATGGAAAGACACACTATGTTCTCTGACAGAAGAGCTCAGTATCACAGAAGTGCCAATCCTACTCCAATAATTTACAAATGTAAATCAGTCGCCGCCCACGTTCAACAGGAAACACAAATGTAAGTCAGGAAGATTTGGAAAGAAAAGAACAGAGGCCAGTTTGGTGTAACCAGATACCCACAACTGTCAGTCAAATCACATGAACAACAGAGTATTATAATACAGGGAATTATTTACATTAGCAAAATTAGAAATAAAATAGCCACCATTCAATAACAGGAATGAACAAAACTTATCAATACAATGGAGCAGTATTCAGGGATTGAAAATTACACTAGAACATCATGGAAAGAAGTTCAAGTCCTGTTGGTAATTGACAATAAAAATTCACAAATAAGTTGATGGGATGAATTTTTATAAAAAGAACATTATCTTATGAAGAGGGAAAAATACCTTCAAGAATATATACTACATGCTAACAATGGATATTTCTCCATAATGGAATTAAATTATTTCTAATTTTACTATTTGGGCTCCTTAGCATTTCCGAAATATTTCAAAATGAAAATATTGATTTCAGTCTTTATGAAAATATTTTTAAAGGTCAAATCCTCTAGAATCCAGTATTTATTAATTTAAGTACACTTAAACAACACTGAAATTCACTTGAAACATGTATAAAGGAAATCTGAGCTATGTGCCAATGGCAAGCATCTGGAAATGAGTCACCAAAAAAAAAAATTACTATATGTCTGAAGGAAATATTAAAACAAATAGCCCAGTACTGCAGTGATTGCACAGAACTGTATATATTCGCTCTGTGCACTGGACAGGAATTTTTCATTTCATACATCATTTACAGCTTGCTGCAGTGATTCTGCAAAATCAGCCCATACCATTAGCACACACAAAGAGAAACACCCAATGTTCTCATTGTTGGGGAATTCAAGTGCTTTGGGCTTCAATGTGCTTAAATGTTGGTGCTCTGTCTAAGCAGATATCACTCTGCTCACCAGGATGAAGAACACCAGCTGACCACAGGTAAAGACTAAATATCTGGGGTCAAACACACTAACTTCTTCAAATCCATAGTCCAAGCATGACCTATGCTCATAGATACACTTAATTTTTAAAGCTACTTGAAATAAATGAAGAAAACAAAATTGGTCAAAGGAATGAGCCAATCTCTCCAGGGGGAATTATTATTTTTTTAATGGAACCAGCTCTGATTTCTAAAATACTTGATCAAGGCATTTGATACCAAGCATCTGGTCTATTCCACACTGCACAAACGAATGCCCAATATATTCACCACTGGGCCCCTGCTTGTGATTAACAACATCACCCTCTTCACATCAGAGCTTGGAAAAGTATTTCCAAGGCAACACCATACTTTGCCTGGTATATTTCAGGCCTGTGAGACAGATGTTTTACTGGGGGATGAAATGTGCCCCGGACCAGAGGTGATTTCTGAACCCTTTCTTCCTCCAGGGTAGCCAAGAGGCCCAGGAACAGTCAATGTCGACTCGGTTCTGCCTCCACTAACCCTGGACACTCAAACGCCCGTTCTCTTCCTTTCCCCTTGTGTAGGAAACTCAGAACATGACTTGCTGGTAAGAAACAAAGCCCAACATCATCCTATTCCACTACTCCATGAACTTTTCATCATTGTGCTTCGTTCATTTCTAGGACACTGGAGACCCAGAGTCAACCTTCGTCTCAACAAGGAACGAAACTACCAACCATCCACAGGGCACCTGCCAACACCAGCCATGGGAAGCGTCAAAATGATGAAAACTCACGTCTCCAGATGACAGCACTTTTCTTAGGCACTGCTGATTGTTCCTTCTTACATACTGACAGAATCTCTAGCAACTGGATTCATTTTTTTCAGGAGCAGACATTAAGTAGTTAGAAGTACAATGGCCAAAGTCAAACTCACGCCATAATATTAGAAAGATATACAGGTATTTTGAAAGTAAAACCGTTAAAGTTGAAGTCGCTCGTTTTTATGTCACACATCTTCCAAATCATTGTCAAAGAAATCAGACAAGAGAATGTCCTCCTTGCAGAAATCAACCTTCAACTACTTTGAATAAAACAAAGCTCTCTGAAGGAGATTCCCTAGATAATTTCTAGGACATCCCACCTGGGATGTGTCTACATACCAAGGTCAGAGTTCTTCTTTGATTTATTCTTCTTTTGGTCTCAGAAGAGTTCAAAAAATCCAGAAGCCTATAAATATGAAAAAAAAAAAAAGTTTGGTTTAAGGAAAAGATCTAGAAAAAGCAATCAAAATTGTTGGGGGAGGGGGTGGGAATTGACAGTGGTAATATGCAGACTTAGCTAAATATGAGCATATTATGTTCAGAGTGGAAGTTGATTCAAGTCTTCAAAGCCATGGAGGTTATAGTAATAACAAACACTAAAGGCGTCACCACATTTCAAAATCAAAGTACTGTTTCCAACTGCAAAGAAAGCCTGCACGTCTGCCCCACACCAAGAAAGAATAAATAATGTTAACAAAAATCATTTCTATTAAATAATTTCTAATGATGGACACATTTTAATCTATCATTAAACACTTTTCCTAGTGTTTAATAAAAAGACTTGAAAGCACTTCATGATTTTTCTCATTGGTCTCCATTTGGGAAAAGTACCAAAAAATGGAAGGGAAACTTCTTCAAAAATAGAATTGTTTTGTTTTATTTTAAATTTGAAATCAACATATATTGTCACCATAAGAGATACTAATTCCTAAAAGGTTTCTTCTAAAGCTAACAATGAATTGGTGATAAATACCAAAGGGTTGCAGTTGTGTTTATTTTTAATAGGAAAGAGTTTTAAGTGAAGGTTGAAACTCAGAGGCAAGAGCATGTTTTTTTGTGGAATTTATCTCATCCTAATGCAGGCAGAAAACATCATACAACTATGACAATTCTTAGGCTAAATCCTTCTGGCAGAAGATGTGGATTAAAGTTACCACAGCCTCATTTGTGTCACAGATAAACTTCACACTTATTGTGAAGAAACCAGCATCACCCACACTGCATCATCAGCTAGTAGAATGAGCATAGGTCAAGACACTATGCAAAGAGTGAGTGCCAAGGAAGAAATGGCAAGTCTTCAAAGCCATGTGCAAGAATAACACAAACACGAGCTGATTCAAAAAATAATTTTTACTTATGCTGCAGAATATAAGAATTAGACTACCCCTCTATGGATGTCTGAGTGGATGGGGGAGAGTAAACTACTATTTATTATTTTTTTTTCAGTAGAGAAATGAAAGATGAGATGACCCAAGATGGCAGAACATGGTTCCAGAAGCATCTTGTCATCATTCCTGGGATATAATGGGTATGAAAATTAAGAGAGCATGGAACAAAAAGGCATTTTTATAGAAGATAACTGTTTCTTTAGAAGAGTGATAAACAGCTATTGATCCAATTTCCAGTTATTCCACAAGAATCATGGTCCAAAGTCAGGGCAAAAATGTCTTGCCAAATTAATGAAGCATGTGAAAGTGAATTTTAAAAGAGTAAACCATCGACTCCAGAAGACTTGTTTCATTAAAATTATAGTTACTAGAAATAGAGGGGGATTGAATTTGGAAAGACTGGAACTCACTAGAAATAGACAGAGGCGGGGAGGGAGGGAGAGAGGGAGACACTAAGAGGTACAGAATGAAATTTAATTCAGAACAATCCAGAGTCGGCAGGCTTCTAGTTAGCGTTCCTAAGTCACCAGCAAGTTGAAAACACCTCGCTGTGAGCTAAAACCTGGTTAGTATTATCAAATGTAGGCCCCTCAGATAGAAGGTACCCCAAGGTAAGTACCTGATCCTCTTCTCTAGACTTAATGCCCAGAGCTTTGCTGTATGTATAAGTCACACTTAAAATTGAGTTTTTATGCAGAAGACTCTAGCAAAGTTACTTTGAAGAGAGATTACGTAGAAGGCAGTAAGTAACCCTCTGGAAGAAAATTCAAATTCACTTCCCTTGCAATGGCCATAAGGAATGATTTCATTTACACAATTGATAATTTATCTGTTACACACTGATATGAAAGAAAGGTAAATACGGTTGTGAGATTTTTAGAGACAGACTATATACCTGAGATCTTCATCACTTTTACAGGTGTCCCTCATTATTATTTTTTTTTGTCTAGTAAACAAATGGTGTTTATTAAAATATCATTCTACTTTGAAACCATCAATAATGTGAATTATGAGTGAGTGCACAAATGATCATCAGACTTGTGAAATATTAATTAGCTCAAAGGTCACTCACTTCCCTCCCAGCCTTCTAGAGATTGTATAGTGGGGAAAATGGGGCAGTAATCACTGATGAGCAAAATTCAATTACTCTTAAGCCACTACATAACCTCTTGTAAATATGTCCATACAATCTGATTTGATAAAGTAAACATATTTTATTACCTTAAGTGATTTTTATTAGGTCCACATTGTCCCAAATTCCCTGGGTAATTTTATAATCTCTACTAAATCCAAAATCTAAAAGTGACCCAAAAAAACTAACTATGTGCATGTTTCAAAGACTTCAAAGGATCCATCACAACAAAAGACAGAGAAAGCAACATCCCATTAAGTCTCAGAGGGTCCAGGCTAAGGGCCACATATATAGGAAATATTTCTTCTTTGTAAGCCACATAGTCTGGTGCCATGACTACTCAACTCTACCCTCATAGCAAGAAAGTAGTGGCTGTGTTTCAATAAAACTTTATTTACAAAAATAAGAAAGGAGCCAGATTTTGCCCTGGGCTGTAGTTTTCCAATCTGTTATAGAGGTTCATTAGTAATAGTGATTATTTATATTAAGGTATGATTTATAGATGTTTGGGCACATGTAATGATGTAAATTTTAGGAGAGAATTAGGATATAGGAAAAAATGGTGAAGGATGGTACATTTCTAGATGGCTCTGAGCATCCTTGAAGTCAAAGTAAAGAGAGAAATTTCAGTGACAGATTATGGTAGACAGAGTAATAGTTTTCCAAACGTGTCCATGGCCTATTCCCCAGAATATGATAGGTCACCTGGCAAGGGAGAATTAAGCATGGAATCAGATGACCTTAAAATATATTGTCCCAGAATATCCGAGTAGGCCCCTGCAGTCACATTTTTGTTTGTTTGTTTAACGTGGAAGAGGAAGACCCAACAGCTAGAACCAAAGTTGGGATCTTGGCTCAGACTGGCTACTCCTGACTTTGAAGATGGAGGGAGCTAAGAGCCAAGAGCCAAGAAATATCAACAGCTCAAGGAGCTGGAGAATTCAAGAAAAGAATTCTCCCTTACAGCCTCCTGGAAGGATCACAGCCCTGCCAACACCCTGATGTTAGTCACCTGAGATTCATCTGAGATTTCTGACTTCCCGAACTATAAGATGATAAGTTTCAATTCTGTTAAGCCAAGAAGTTTGTGATACTCAGTTAAATCAGTCATACGTGAGTCGCCATATAAGCTAGAAATTTCATGGTGCTTTATTAACAAGGTGTATTAGGGTTTGGATATGAGGCATCTGCCAAAAGCTCCTGTTACTTCAGGAATATTCAGAGGTAAACTGATTCAGTCTTGAGAGCTGAAACCTAATCAGTCCATCCCAGTTTGAATGGATTGACTGGGTGGTGTATATCTGGAAGAGGTAGGCCACTGGGGGTGTGCCCTGAAAGGGTTCACCTTTCTTGTCCCCCTTCCCCACCTCTGCTTCCTGACTAACATAAGGGGAACAGCCTTCCTCCACTGGACCCTTCCCCCATGATGTTCTTCTACCTTGGGTCTAGCACAATGGAGTTGGCCATCTATGGATTGAGACCTCTGAAACCAAGAGTCCCAAATAAACTCTTCCTCCTCTAAGTTGTTCTTGTGCAGTATTTTGGTCACAGGGATACAAAGGCTAAGTAAAACAGGGAGTTATTATGTGATAATATGGATCACATACCCAATCTGACACCAACAATGACTGTAATGGCAAGCCCCCTGTACCTCTTTCCTAGAACAACCCTTAAGCAAGTTGATGAACTCAAGAACAAAGCAGAGGAAAGCAAATGTTCTTCCACAAGGAGCCAACACAATAGATCCAGGTATGTTGTTGACCAAGAGTCTAGCCTAATATGCAGATTAAACAGCCAGTCTGCAGCAACATCCTCTGAATTATAGGATATTATGATATGTCAGGAAAGAAAAAAATGTGCTCACACTATGAGTAGGAAAGATGACTTAATCAAAATTAAATAATACTCTTTATGTTGAACTTCTCTGATGTAGACCTCCATAGTACTTCCAGACCTTTCTAACTATGAATTCTTTTCTTTTTCCTCAAGTAATATGGGTTCGTACCCTACATAAAAGGTTTTGGAAAACACAGACATTCAGTGATGGACAAACTTGACCAACTCATAGGAATTCTTGCATGCTTTCTGGAATGAGAAGGAAACTCATGCCCAAAGATGGTAACTGACTAGTCCTAAGAGCTGCTCAGAATGATCAGTGCAAAAAGGTCTCAGCCTCTCCATGCTGCAAGCCTTCAGGCTGACTTTGCTCGGTTTATGATGGGCTTCAGGACCACCTGTAAGCAGGCCAAATTCACTGTACTAACATTTAGTAGACATGTGTGGACTCATGTGAGAGCCACAGGATAATTATCACATTTGTAGCACGAATTTCTGGATTCCAAACCTTATCTTTAGGAGAGTTCTATAAAACCTCAATTCTCAAATCTAAATCTTCATACCATAGTACAAAAGAAAGGAATAGAACATAGCAGAATAGGGGGAGAGTTGGCCTCCTTGCCACCATACCAGAACAGAACCCTCTTTATAAATATTTGGGAAGTGGGAACTTAATTATTAGAATTGCCATTTTGGGGAAAAATGGTTAGAAGCGACATTTTCCTTTCAATTATGATTTTTTTTTTTTTAAATATCCACATCTGGGTCTTTTGCTACTGGATAGATTTGTGCCACATTGTTAAAGGTGAAGAAGCAAAGACTAAGCCCTAAAGTGGCCGCACAGTGCACTTCCGTTAGTGTGTGCATCAGAAAGAGAAACCTCATTAGCATCCTCTTAAGACTTAGGAACAACAGTATTGAAAATCAGCCTTCTCTTCAACCCCCAAATTTCTACATCTACTGTTTTGTCTTTAAGACAATGTGTTTTTCTCCCAAGTGAAAACCCAAAATACATAAGAGGACATAAACATTTCAGTGTACCTGTGACATTATGGGTGCTATGGTCTGAATGTTTGTGTGTCTCTGAAATTTGCATTTTGAAGCCTCATGACCAATGTGATAGTGATAAGAGATGGAGCCATTTGTAGGTGATCATGTCATGAGGTTATCATGTTAATGACTAAGAATGATGCCTGTATAGCAAAGGACCTAGAGAGCTGCCCTTTCATCTGGTGAGGACACAGTAGGAATGTGCCATCTATGAACCAGAAAGCAGGCCCTCACCAGACACTGAATCTGCTGGTACCTTGATCATAGACTTCACAGCCTCTAGATGTAAAGGGAAAAAAATTATATTGTTTATAAGTTACAGAAAGTATTTTGTTTTAGCAGCATGTATGGACTAAGACAATGGCCAGAGGTCAGTGAGTTTAGTGCAAACCAACCTATTTAAAATGACCTAAGGAGTCCTTCTCAAAGGATTGATGCTGTTTGCTCCAAGACATAATCAAACTTAGAGGTGTGAACTTAAGAGAAATCTTGATAATGTATTTCTTTCCCTTCAATATATCATTGTAAGTTCTTGTTACTTGAAAGTCCTAAGACTCCATGTCATTTATTGCTGTGATTTCACATTATGCTGTGGGGACAGTAAGATTTTAGGCCCAAAAGTCATGAATGGGCTCATTTTCTTTTCAAATGGCCAGGGAGCAGGCCAGACTTCATTCAGAAGCTTCCTTGGTTCTGGGCGAAATTAGCCCCTCCTTCACCTGCTCCACAGCTAAAAAGCTGCTTGACTTAGACAAACAGTTAAGGAGAGCCCTGTGTGAAGATGCACGCCAGCTTCAGCAACTTAGCAAGGCCCTAGGCAACTTAGTGAGACCCTGTTTCAAAAGTAAAATTTAAAAGGGCTGGGGATGTGGCTCAGAGGTTAAGTGTCCCTGGGTTAAATCCCTGGTTTAAAAAAAAAAAAAAAAAAAAAAGTTAAAGGAACAGGAGTCACAGGGAACTGAACCAGGCACAACACAGCAGCTCCCTGAGAAGGCCATATAAGGAGTTCTGTGTTACAAGTCAGATGGAATAAGTGAAATTTCTGAGAGTTTCCTGGGGTTTTTAATTTTCATAAAAAACAAAAAACAAAAAAAAAAAAATGACTCTCAGGTTTCACTAGCAAAACTTAGCCAGCTCTGGAGACATGCAGTACTTTAAAAGCAAAAACGAGATTTTGCAACCACCCCATCAGGCCCAAGCTCAGTTTGCAGACCCAGATCTGGTCTCATCTCAGCATCTGTGAGCAGGTAATGAGGGTTAAGTTTTCTGTGATCCCCAACTAAAGCTGTGTGGTCCCCCAGGAACCTGCTTAAAGCAGTTCCATAATAAAACATATTTCAAATGAATGTGGGGCCAGTGTAATTCTGCAGCAAACCCCTCAAAAGCTGTGGAAGAATTTGCTTCGCACCTTGCAAACATGAACTGGAAACTATTTTTCACACTGTGGTAATTGTTTACAAATGTGGTTTACAAACGTGGTTGTGTCAGAGAGTGGTGCCTATGCCTTGAATCTGGGATGGCCTGGTGACTTTCTTTGGTCAGTGGGACATTAGTCAACATGACACAAGCTGAGACACTGGCATACTGGGGCTTTTCCTCTTTGGGCTGCCATTAGAATCCTAACACCATGAGGTGAATAAACCCTGCTACATACTGGAGACATGGAGCCCACCGCCAGCCCAGCGTCAGACAAATGAGGGATGTTATCTTGGACCACCTACCCCTACGTAGCCATCCAGCACTAAGTGAGACCAAAGGCACTGCCCCAACACCCCAGCCCAAAGCTCTAGCTTAAAGATTAGGAACCAAGTCAAATGGTGGTTACCTTAATCCTATAGGGTTTGGTGGCTTATTACTCAACAATAGATAATTGACATATAGATCCACTGCTGCCCCACATAAGACCAGACAGTATAAAAGTTTAAGGCCAAAAGAAACTGTTGTCCATCGGCTATTAAAGGTTTCTCACTTGCTCACTAACATAGTTTGCACCACTTCTCTTGGTTATCAAAACTGAGTTGGAATGAGCTCTTATGAGTCAGTCAGTCAAAACAAGTGTGTTCTAAAAACGGTCCTGACAATATGATTACCTGTTACTATCTAGGAACTAGCCTAAAAATGTCTGCTGCAGCAGTACACCTTCAGAAGCCCTGTGGGCTCTCTCCACAACTGAATAAAAATGTCCAAGACCGGCAAAAACTAAGTATCACAGTGCTTGTATCCAAATATTGACAAAGGAACTCCAAGAGCTTAACTGTTACTATTCATGAAAGAGTATTATCACCTTCAGTCTTGAAAGTGCAGAAGTTAAGACCATGAGATTTAGAATAGGGCTGGGGAGATAGCTCAGTTGGTAGAGTGCTTGCCTTGCAAGCACAAAGCCCTGAGTTCGATCCCCAGCACCGCAAAAAAAAAAAAAAAAAAAGATTTAGAATAAGACTAGTATAGGTACAAATCCCTATGTACCAGTGAATAGCTCAAGAATTAGTAAAAATGGTTACAATAATAGCTAAAGTGTATTGACTATTTATCATGCATTAAATATTTGCCTAATAATCAATATCATAGACTCTATAATAACTCCATGGCATAGGCCATTAATATTCCCATTTTCTGTGAGGTTCAGGGAGATTAAGGAACTTCTCAAGAAAATATCCCCGGTATACGTTGGGGTCTGATTTGACCCAAGCAGTATTATTCCCATAAAGCATCTTCTCTACTCTTTTGGAATGCTTCTCTCTCAAGTTATGTGACCCAATCCTTTGTTCTTCATTATTTTTTACTTACTGAGCTACTGATTCATTGATTTAGTGATTCTAAAATTATTTAAGGGACACCTGTTTTATGCAAGTGATTTGAAGAGCTGAGAAGCCAAGGTGATGTGGTCCTTGGCTTAACAGGGTTTCAGATTTAATAAGTAAAGGAGATTATAATGAAATGGTTCAGCCTCTTCCTGTGTCAGCATGGCCTGCACCCAATTTTCAGGTCAACCTTTTCCTGTTGCAGGCTGAATCAGCCCTTTGCCTGAAATTCTCCAGGATTCTGGTCATTTTAAAATACATCGACAAATTACTTTTTTACTCCTTCCTTTGAGAAGAGGAACATAATTTTCCTTCCCTGGAGTGAGTTCTGGGTTTAGGGGTCCATTTTCAATGAATGGATGTGAGGAAGGAAAACGTGAAGGCACAAGGGAGAATTCTCTCCTGAACTTTGAAGTGTTTTGGGTCTTTTAACAGAATCAGCGTAGTGTGCAGTCAGGAAGTTACAGAGGGGAGCCCCCCAATCCAAATGTGAATAGTTTGAGATCCTTTTCATAGGAATGAATCCAGCCAGAGGTACAGCCAGTTCCTGACTACTCTGGATTCCTATTTTATTTCTTAATTACAGCATTTCTAGGGCGTACTGAGGATAAGAGAAGGAATTCAAGCAACATTTAAAGGAAATAACGAGTTTTAAGGGTCAGGAGATTTCAACACAGCCATGAAGGTCACCTCTGTATATTTTTAATTGTAAGTAATTACTAGGAAAAAGTAATTACTCCCATTTCTCAATAGAATTACTGTGGTATCATTGGCCAAGAGCAAATACTTTGGGATGTATACATTCATATTCAAATGGAACGCTTTACCCATGTGACTTTAGGAAGGAATGTGAATTACAGCAGGTATTCTTGTAGTGAGAATTTCAAGGAAAATATGCCATTTCATTTCTAGTGCATCAGCACTTAATTGTCTAATTATTCCTGGCATGAAAGAAACAAAGTTAACACAGGATAGAAGCAGAAAGGCAAACTGACTGAGCTCCGAATGGGGGGAAAAAGTGTTTTGAATTGTATAAATAGTTTTGAACTATGCCATTTTATTTTGGCTGACAAACAATAAGATTCTTAATGTGTGAAATTAGACCCATTGAAGAAACTAAAGAGGATTGCAGATGAGTGCCAAGTCGTTCAGCAAGAAATCAAGAAAAATTTGGCAGCAGTTACAACCTTCTCAAGGACTCCACAGGTCTCAGAAAGAAAAGTTAACAGGAACTACTCAGCAATCAGGAAAAACAAGAAGGACATCTAGGAGGACGAAGAGTCCTTGAGTTCTATCAGCTTATAATAAATAGCATTTCAAAAGTAGCACTTTTCAGAGATAATATATAAATATTTTAAGTAGCAAAGTATAGGTGTGTGCTATTTTTTCCTGTACCACGTCTAGAAAATCTGCACATACACATCAAACTCCGCATCTAGGGAATCTATTTTATTGTGATGTTTGCATTTTTAAACAATGTGCCTGACCTATTTGGGGGTTAATATAACTAAATGGAGCCTATTTGCTGTTTATTATTTATAAAAGATTCACTTTGGATTAGGGTTTCTCAAGACTTTTGTGCCTGAGCTGCATCCAAGAAGTGTTACTAGAATGCTCCCAGTACATCGCTGGCAAGGAAATGACAAGTGAGAATATAGACCACCAGATACCCTGCACTATAGAGGTTACGATGAAAGTCAAGTTCTTTTCTCCTCTGGTAGGCCACAGGAAAGAGAAGAAAGAATTCACAATGAACTTGAACTAATATGTACAAACTTGGGTTCCATAAAGTAAATTTCTGCAATACACAAAACAAAATGCCCATCTTCCACTTATGAGATTTTCTTAGAAATCCTGTTTGTCTGACTATTAGTAAAAGATGCAACCTATAGTTTGCATGTCTCCAGATGGGTTATGAAACAAACACCTTCCCAATGTAGAAAGAAACCTAAACATATAAATGAACTAGTCCCAAAACAGATCTGCAATTAAGCCTGTCCATGTCCTGGTCCTATTCTGGACAATGCTGTCTTCATTTCTGAAGATTCAAATAATCAAGAGACTGTTTTGCTTTGTTCTTTTAGCCGATTTCTTTTATTTGAGGGAGAAAGAACAGGGAGGAAGGATGACACCTTCCAGCATCTTTCCAAGTCACTGTGCTGACAATTCAAACTTCTGTGGATGGAAACTGGCCTCCTCTGCTCTGCCTCTGTCTTCTGATTTCTTTTTTCATTATGGTAATGAATGCTGGAAGCTTTCCAAAATACAAAGCCAACCTGACAGTGACAAATACGAAGCAAAAGGCCACATAATGATCAAGCCACTTACTGACCAATGGGGAAAAATGGCCATGATTGACCCAAGAACTCAACAAGTCAAATACTCTACTAAGCTGAGGCAGGTCAGGGCTGTGGGTCCGCTACTGGAGGTGGTGAGGGCAGCCTGCTCAGATGCACAGTTCTGCTTCATTACTGTAGAGCTATTTGCACAGGGGAGTGACAATGGGCGACAAGCTTAAGGGTAGGCTACTTCCCTGCCCCCATGGTTTGGTTTATCAGGAAACAATTTTCAGAAACTCTTTTATCCAAATGTATCCATACTATTCTTTTTTTTCTTTGCTTGACAGCAATCAGTTTGGTGTACCCAATGAACTGAGACTGAATAAGATGCTTTATCATAACAATCACCCTTAGTTATTTTCCATTTTAGAGATGAAAAAACAAATTCAAAGAAGTAAAACTAGTTGCCCAAGGTCACAGAACTAGTCAATAGGAAATCTGGGATTCCAAGCCATGTCTTCTGGCTCTTGGACCAGGTCTTTTTCTAAAAGGGCAACAAAGTAGGGAAGAAAGTGCATCAACTTCGGCTCTAAATCCAGTTCCACTGAGCATCAGCTTTGTAACCTTATGTACATCTCTTGGGTCCTCTGCGTATCAGCTTCATTCATCTTCAAAATAAAAATAAGGCCCATCACCTCTCCTCCCAGGGCTGTCAGAGGAATGAGAAAAAGATAACCTCTACACAGCACTTACTGAGTTCAGTGCCTGGCTTATAGTGGGTGCTGAGTAAAGTAAGTACAGGATTCCTCCTCCCTCTCCTGACTTTACAATCTGGTTTCCCTGTCTCCTTCCTGCTCACCTGCTCACATCCAAGATCTCTAGAAAGCAATCAGCTGAACAAAAGGCAAGAAGAAAAAAAAAGACGTATATACAGGAGCCACAGAAGGGGACACAGGGGGTTTGGAAATTCTTTCACCAAGAGTTAACTTCAGCGTGGCCTGGCTAGAGTTTGGATTCCCCCAAAAGCAGACCCTAAGATGAAGGCTAGGATACAGATAGTTTACTTGGGAAAAACCAGTAGGGTTTTATGGAGTGAGACAAGCAAGAAAAGGAGGCCAAATTTTGTTCTCAGAATCTAGCAAAGGCCTGGGCTCAGTGGCACATGCTTATAATCCCAGCAATTTGGGAGGCTGAGGCAGGAGGATGCAAGTTCAGGGGCAATCTAGGCAACTTAAAGAGACCTTGTCTCAAAATTAAAAAAAAATAAAAAGGGTTGGTAATGTAGCTCAGTGGCAAAGCACCCATGGGTTCAATCCCCAATACTGCTGGAATAAAAAAAAAAAAGATACACCAACTGAAACAGCAACGTTGCCCAGCTCTGAATTCATTGCCTGCCTCTGTGTGGATTTGTGTGATGTCAATCCAATCAACGCCATCGGATTTGTGAGCATGATAAGTGGCAGTCTTATTTCTTCTCTAGTCACTTTCCTCCTTCTGCAGCAAACCTGGACAAAAGTCCTTCCATAATTTCCAATTATCTGTTTTGCAGTGACTTTGATAACCTCCATATTTCCAGACACCTCTGGAAAGCAGGGAGACTATTCAAACATTGGTTTTAGGTAGGAATAAAGTGTTGGTGAACTCCAAGCTTCAGCGACACAATAATCAATAGTGACCATTACATCCAGCATGTAGCAATTAATCCTAATAGCACCCATTTGCTTAAATACCATCAAAAAGGGACACAATAGTTAGTGTGTGGGGAAAAAGGGAAAATAGGAAATCATGAACAAGGGAGGAAGAGGAGGAAGAAAAGAGGGGACTAATTACTTAAAAAAATTTTTTGTTGGAAAAACCAATTGAGACTTTTTCCATTTCATTGTTCTCCAATTAACTCTTGGAAATGAATTTAACTCTTGTATGCTATTGCTTATTTCAGACTTACTTCAAGACTGAATTATTCTGTGGGTTTTATGGGAAAAATCTCTATTTCTGAATTTTTAATATTTTAACACCAAGAAATAATCAGGAAGTAAAGATGATGTGACTGTCCTGAGGCATACAAGATTAGTTTGAAGTATATATGGAGTGAATAAAGTTTAGGAAATCATTGATTTTTGTCACAAATTTGTGTGTTTTAGAAGAGAAATAAAACATAGTTGCAAAAAACATTTGCGAAATGTTTTCTTCAGTACAAATGGTTACAGTCGCCCCTCTGTATCCATGGGCTCAATGTGCATGGATTCAGCCAAGTGCCATGTTTTAATCAGCTTTTTCAGTGCTTGACTAAATGATCTGACCAGAACAATTTTAGAGAAGAAAAGTTCATTTGAAGGCTTACGATTTCAGAGGTCTCAGTTCACAGACAGCAGGCTCCATTCCTCAGAGCTCAAGGTGACCAGAACATCATGGTGGATGAGTGTGGCAGAGGGAAGAGGCTCACATGATGATCAGAAAGCAGAGAGAGACTCCACTCTCCAGGTACAAAATATATACCCCAAAGTCACACCCCTAATGCCCCACCCACTCCAGCCACATCCCACCCGCTTTCAGTTACCACTCAATTAATCCCACCAGGTGATTAATTCACTGATTTGGTTAAGGCTCTCATAAACCAATCATTTAATCTCTGAACCTTCTTGCATTGTCTCACTTGTTAGCTTTCGGGAGACATTTCACTTCCAAACCAACATGTGGATTGAAAGTATTCAGGAAAAGAAAAAAAAAAAAAAAAAAAATCAGCTCCACTGAGCAGCTACAAACTCTCTTGCTTGTTTTTATTCTCTAAACAACACAGGGTAACCATGATTTACATTGTATTGGGCATTACAGCATTTACATTATGTTGGGTATTCTAAGTGATCTAGAGATGATTTCAAGTACGTGAGAGGATGTGTGTAGATTATGTGTAAATATTACACCAGTTTATATAAGGGCTTGAGCATCCATGGATTTTGGTATCCTTGCAAGGAGAGGGTCCTAGAACCAATTCCCCCAATGATACCCAGGGATAACTGCATTAATGTATTCTCTGAATTACTTTTTACATTTTTATTTGATAAATCACTGATTAGACAATTTTCCTGATTGCCAGATACTACACAATAGAATTCAAGGTGAGTCAGCACCCAATCCTCAAGTCACAGATAGGCAAGAATAGTGAAAAGTTCTTGTATTTCATATACCAAAGAATCAAGACTACCTAAACTCCTATGCTGTATTCACGTCCTAATCTGGATATGGGCTAAATTTCCATTTAAAAATATTCCTACTTCATTTTCTACCTGATAATTATCTTCTTTATATCCTTATACCACTTTTTTTTTTCCTGCAATCATAAAGAAAACTAGAGACAATTCTAAATGACTTATGGACCCACAAGTAAATACAGACATGGCACGTATATGGGTGATATGCAAAGCTGAACTTCCAAGTTCTACTTGCCAAGGCAGCCTAGGAACAATGACACATAATAGTGAATACACCTAAAGTCTACATCTTTGTTTGTAAATGCTATTATCTAATGAAAAGAACTAGAGCTCTTTAAGTCCAAGATGAGTCTAGAGGGTCTCAAGGTGACAGAAAAGAAGAAAGTCCTCATAAAAAGGGTAGGGGCACACTTTGAAGACAAAGAAGTCTGCCTGAAAGAGCCCTCAGTGACTGAAACTGGAATATTTGGGGCAAAAATAAATAACAGTATCTATAAAGTAAAAAGATATCCATGAATTCACATCAGTATAAATAAGTAGCTGAATAAATAAAAAAGGACAGCTCTCACTTTCAGAAGACTTAAAATGACTCAACATGGAAGAAACAAAGCAAGAGCCAGTTACCACCAGATCACCAGAGATCTTTTGCAGGTCAGATATGATACTAAAATTGATGGGTAAAAAAAAAAAAAAAAAATGAGAAGAAGCAGGAGATTGACATCTTCTCAAGGAGGCTCCTTTAAAATCTTTTCTTGATATCGCCAAGGGAAAAAACAGAAATTCTGCTGTTACCATCCTAAGCAAGTAATCAACACCACCAGTAATAAGTCATATCTTGATGTTGCATCCCCATGATATGATAGACTGACAAGTCACATCACTTCTGGTCAATGTTCACTCTAATCATGAAAAAAATCAGCAATATCTTGAAGTGAGGGAAATTCTAAAAAATAACTGACTAGTATTCTTTGAAACTGTCAAGGTCATAGAAATCAAAGAAAGACCAAGGAAATACCATTGAAGGAGACTAGAGAGACGTGGTAACTAAATGCAATGTGGGTTCCAGAATGGATCCTGAAACAGAAAAAGGATATTTTTCAGTAAAATCCCACTGAAGTTTGAAGTTGGTTTGATGGTCTTGTATCAGTATTGGTCTCTAAGTTTGGGTGTTCTGCCCTGGGTTATGCTAGATGTCAACATTAGGAGCAGCTACTGGGGAGTGTTTAGAAAACGTCTCTACTACATGGCAATTTTTCGCTAAGCCCACAATTATTGGCCAAGTAAAGAAAAAAAAAAAGATGAGAATTGAATATGAAAGACAGATTAATGTATGTTCACACACATGAAAGAACCACATATCGTGGATAGTCTTCTGATTAGTCTTATCCCCTAGTGGCATGTTTCTCCACTGGCTCTGCTTTCAAAAGCTTTTCATCTAGGGTAAAATTTAGACTGGCAAGTTTTTTATTAAAGCCCTTCAATAAAACAATTTCTGTCAACATCTGTCCAGTGAAGACACTCTTGCACTGTAATTACCAGAAAACAGAGGAGCCAGCATTTCTTAAGTGCTTACTGCATACCCAACACTGCCCTAAGTACTTTCCACATGTTAACTAAGTGTGCGCTCACCTGGGAGGCAGGTGGTGTCATTATTCCAATTTTCACAGACAAGAAATAGTTCTACTACTTGTTCAGGCGATGCAGCTAGCATGTGCTTGAAACGACCACCGACCCTGCCTGAAGAACAGTGTCGGGTCCACCACAGAGCACCCATCCTGCCTCGAGTTCAGAAGACGAAGAACAAACAGGATAAGAAACATCAGGTTCATATTGAAATGATATTCAGGAGGCCATCTTCAAATAGCATGTATTAAACATTAAAGAGCTCTCCTCTCCTCTGAAAACCGATGCTACTGAGGGTCTGTTCTCCCCAAAAGTTTAATCCCAGACCCACCAGATGTGTTTTAAGAAATAAAGATGAAAATGACTATGTGATTATGATTCTTAATAGGTCCTTTCAGTACATGAACATGTATATCACCTTGTATTTAGATAATTCTTTGCATATGTGTTGTTTACTCAGCGAATGGTACTGATTTGTTACTGAAGAAAACACAAAGTGAAGAATACAAGTTGTTTTCCTAATACACCTCAAGCCTATTATGTAAATACACAGTGCATTTTTTGAAACGCACATTATTTACCCCACAGATTAGGTGTTTAGGGAAGAAGCTATTACAGATGATTGGATAAACAGATATTTACACCATTTTCAATCAATTATTTAAAACACATGCCATTAAAAGTTTATTAACTTGATTATTTTAAAGAACCACCACCAAGATCATTAAAGCAATCAAGGTTCTAGGGATTCAATTAAAATATAACAATAAGTGAACAATTTGAATTACAATAAATGTAACAATCACATCACAAGTGCAAGATGTACTCTGATTTTTTTTTTTTAATAACTCAACTGTTAAATCTCTCTGCTCAAAACACTATCTGAATTGACTTTATCATGAAACAAATCTTTGGTCAAAATGAGTTTTGTGAAATTGCTGACTTCTTCCTGAAAGCTTGTGAAAGGTTTTTTTGTTTTCTTTTTTTTTTTTTTTTTTTTCTCCTTAAGCAAAGGACTCCATTCTTTAACTTTCCCTCTTGCTGGTACTTTTCTATTTCATGAAAGATGAACAATCCATTTTCTGCATTCTCTCTTCTGGTTTATGTACTCATATACCCATGATTGTGTATTCATATACACATCAGACCCCAAACCCACCAGGGGACGTATAGAAGTTTAGATACAAAGGACATTATTAGACAAATAACCAGGGCTACCTTCATGGACAGGAGCCTCAATGATAAAAGAACAACAAAAAAGAAAGTCCCCAATTATTTAAAAATAAATCAATCAGGTATCGTTTGTTTGTTGTTGTAGTTGTTACCAAGGTAGGGATTTCTCCAATGTGAGTAGCTTTTAAGCAAACTGGCAATGTTTCCAAATGTATTTGTGCACATTAAAAACAAAAGCTACAAATTTTAATTATATTTTTAAAGTCTTCAGGAACGTTTTTGACATCAAACTCAAAATTCCTGTGCCATGTCTTATCCTTAAAAGAAAATTAGAGTTAAATTAGAAACCCCTGAAACATAGGATTGATAATGGAAATACCGGCAGAAGGCAGGCTGCAATTGTTCTCCACTGTAATACAATCTATTCCAGAATAATTTTTCTTTTTATTATTTCATTAAGTTGTATCTCACTAAAGTTCCTCTTAGGATCTCTCGGCAGCACCGAATTTTTCATTGAGAAAACGATAAATCACTGGCCTAAATTACAATTTAATTATAAACGCCTTTGCCTTCTAATGCTGCCTGGGACCTTTTACCCTGCTACATAATTCTAAAAAATGACCCCTGTCATAATTTCCTTCACTAGAATAATATGGAGAGATCTAATCCTGAATCCTGCTGTCTTATAATTTAATATAAGAGGTAATTATTATTCAAAAGATAATGTTGCAGATATTGAAAATATTCTGAAGTTTGAGTCTGAAAAAAAAATAAGAAGAAATCTTAGGTATGTGGGAGCTTTCTATCACCGTACCTTTCAAGAGAAGCAGGCAAAGAAGCAAAAGGGTTTTTAATGAAAAAATATTAGAATCTCTATACGTACAGCTGGTGTTTGTATTGTGTGAAATGCATTTATATAGTCCTCAAACCATGGTTAGAAATGAAACGCCTCATTTCCAAAATCAAGGAAGCAAGGAGAGCAGTTGCCGTGAGCAGCAATTTCTTTAAATTCAGACTCTACTTCAGGGCAGGGGTAATAAAAACCGCACCCCTCTGTCCCCAGGGTTGAATGGAGGACTGGGGTGGCAAAGGGAGACACAAGCAAAGGAGCAGACCAGACCCAAGTGGCCAAGGAGTGACTCGTGAGCTGAAATGCCAGGATCTGCAAGGGTCTTCCTGGATCTTCCTGGGTCTGGGGACATTTTGTTGACCATATTGGCACAGCTGGATGGGGCACAGGCCAAAGGCACCTTTGGTTTCCACAGCAATGTAGCAAAACTGGGGTGAATGATGGGGTTCTCTCTCTCTTTCCAGGATCCACAGACAGGCCAATGGAGAACAAAGGACATATAACTGTACTCTGGCCTGTTCTTTGAACCCAGTGAACAGGAATATAAATTGTCCCAGGGTGATGCCCCTGGAACCCCACCTTCCCCGCCTGGGTAGGTATCAGCAGGTTCACCAGTGGTTCAAGTGCCAAGGCAGTTGTGCTGGGAATACATTCTCTGTTTCCATGTAACCTGAAAAGATGGGACAACCCCAGACTCAGCAAATGAGGCAGGCCCTATGCAACTTAGGGAGACCTTGTCTTAAATTAAAAAAAAAAAAAATTTAAAAATTTTGGGACCTTTGGAATTCTGAGTTCCAGAATTCCCAAATGCATAGACTGGATGTTAGAAGCAGCATTTTGTGGAAACCGAATGGAATTTCAATCACATTTTTTTTTCCACAGAAAGAGGGAAAGACAGTTTTCTTTTAAGTTATCCATGTTCTTGAGATCATAGATCTAAGAGCTGACTCCACTGTGCCCCAATTCTAGGAAATAAAAGAGTGCTCTTTCACCTCGTTTCCACCCTCAAATTCAAGTTCTGGTGAAATCAACCGTTAGAACTAAAGACATTGGTGTAATTCTGTGCAATAACACCTGGGTGGCAATGGTAGCCTTGATGGGGGCGGGGCAGGAGAAAGGGCTAAGGAAAACAGAAGACAAAAGAGTGATTCACATGAAATGACAATTCTTGCCTCCCAATCTTAGACTCGCCAGCAAACCCCTCTACAGCTCAATAAGCAGTACGCAGCCCCTGCTCACAGCCTGTTTGTTTCGTTTGTTTCTGCTTTGGGAACAGTTCATTTAAGATGTAATAAATTGAAGGGGTGCCTTCCCCTCCTACCCCCCATCCTTCCATAAATCTCTGGACAGTGCAAATGAAGTATGTCTCATTATGGACAGAAAGAAAGGTCCTCTCTAGGCAGGGACATCCCAGACTACCATTAAAGCTATCATTAAAAATAATAACCCACCTAAGGAAAAAAAAAAAAAGCCATTCTTCTCAAAGATATATATTAATTAGCCAATAATATTAAAAATAGGTTTTCTGGGTTCATATAGGAATTGAAACCCAGGATGCAAGAGAAGGCAGAAAAAATTGATGTGGGGAGGGGAAAGGGCAGCTTTATAGGAAGAAGGTCTATAATTTCCTACAGCACCAGCAGAGGAGAGAGAGAGCCATGAAATGGTATCTGTAACGAACTAGTAATAAGAAGTGTGCAGGATTTGGTAGACGTGCGCCTACCTGAGTCATTTCATGAGTGAGAAAGATTTAAGCATCTCAGGAGGTTCGTGGCAGACACTGGACTGGACTTTCCAATAACTAAACAAAAGTACATTAAGGTGGACACACAGGTAGGTGGACAGAAAGCACAGATAGGCAATCAGCAGGTTTAAGATGCGCTAAAGATTTTTCTGCTTCACTGTGGTACGCTTTCAAGGGATCCAGTTGTAACAAGGCAGGGTGGGTGAGTCTAGAGCAGGAAAAAAAAGTCAGGTGAAAGGGAGCATCCACTGACCCTATCAACCAAGCCAGTTCTATCTACATAGCTAACCGCTGGCATGCCCGTCTGTACTTAAAATTACTCCGTGGAATTCAGATGATGCTACCAAGCCAGAACTATCTATAGATGTGACTAAGCACACGTGTCTCCCAGTAGCAGTCACAAAGGAAAGCAAATTATACAGTTTCAGATTATACAATTCCAGACTGAGAAAGTAAATACTCTTTGGTCACTTATACTACAGGAATCTCAATATTAAAAAAATGAATGAATAAAAAAGCACTTGGGGTTATTAAGTGACTTCTCTCTGCAGTGGTATATTTGGGTGGACTGGAACTCACAATTCCTGAACAATAAACCACCACTGGTTCACCATCCACTGTTCTTCAAGGAATGAACAAGAAATTGTATTCACAGAGTGCTCTCAAATATAGGAGAGGAAAAAAAATGTAAGATTAAAAAATAAAATGAGGTTGGAAGCCCATCATTTAGAGTTATTATGACTATACTTCAGAGAGAGAAGAAACCTGCTGGCTAATCCCCAGCATGTCACCCATGCGACCTGTCAAGATCCTGCCACCCACTGGGGTGTGTATGTCTGCTGTCCTTGCCTCGTCATTAACCCTCACTGGAAAGAGAAGCAATTCTTGTTATTTGTCTTAGTTTGGGTTGTCCTAGGAGCAGACCTTGAAACAAGGATTTAATTGTAAGTGGTTTATTTTAGCATGAGCCAAGAATTGCTGGTGAGAGAGAGTGTCATTAAGACAGGGAGAGGGAGGAAAAGAGGGAGAGACCACACACAGAGAGCGCCCCGAATGACAGCTATCAAGCAAGTTACCACAGTTAGAAACCTAACCTTCTCCCTGCTGGAGAAATTCTGAGAGTCAGTGCAGAAATGCACTCAGAACTGACCCACCCAAGAGGGGAAGGAGCTCAAGTGTTTATTTACCAATTCCACGGGTGCTGGTACACCTTTAATTACCAGTTCTCAGTAAGGGTGAGGGAACCCTGATTTGTGACACTGTCCAAGCCCATGGTGTAAACACTTCCACCATGGCTGACTTCAGGCTGTCAGCAAACATCATTGCATATGGCGTTAGCAAGAGAAGCCTAGTAGCCATCATTAAACACTTCTGCCAACTTACAGATAGAAAGTTATAATCTCAAGACAAGAGCAGTAAAATAATTGGTAAGTGATGGTCGATTTACCTTTCCTCTTAATGTAATTTATTTAATTGTAAGTGTGTGTAATTTAATTTTTAATAACGACTGTGTTTAACAACCGACTCACAAAATTCCTGCAAATTTAGCCATCAGATCTTTAAAGCCAGTATGAGCCAGCTCCAAGCCACCATTGCACAAATTCCCCTCAGTCACTGTTGAAAGATGCTCCCTGTAGGGATTAATGGAGTTCTTCTAGTCTGGTGTGCAGGAAGTGAAGGGAGCCTCAGAGGCCAGACGCAGCGTACAAGCAGCTGGGCATGAGCCCAGGACAGACTGAAGGTGTCGGCATGACAGGACCTGGGTGGGTTCTGACAGAATCCGCTCGTCAGATCACAGACAGGCTGTGTTTCCTCCAGGGCCTGGGGGTGGTTCTTTCTGGTCTTCTGTGGTGTTTCGTTGTCTTACGTGAAACAACTGGATTCTTTGTTAGATATGCTCCACCTCAGTGCTTCTAAGTTCTAACCCATGCTGGGTGAACTGTCCTCCCTTGTGCTTGCAAACTGAGTGTGTGCCAAACAATTCTGTCCCCTCCCTTCCCTCCACCCCACAAAGCATTACACCTCCCATCCTCAGTCTTGTGAACTATGGCTACCCGACAGAGCCTGCTTCCAGAATCCAACTTCCGACTCTCTTGAACCACTACATGTTCAGCCCCCCAGAAAAGTCTGTCTCCACTGCCTGCCACCTTTCTTTTGACAATATAGTGCTTTGGCTCTTGTAGTATCTCACAGAGATTCTTCCCAGCCTTGAAGAGCATTGCGGAGGCCAGCGAGGAAGGTCTGCAAAGGAGTATTTGAGGCCTGACCTCCCGCTGCCACCTACTCCCCTAGTCCCCTGCATGCCCTGAAGACCTGACAAACTAAACTACTTCACTGCTCCACAACAAAGTCCACTTTTTATGTTTCTGTGCTTTTGTACAAGGTATTTCTTGAAGAGAGATTCCTCCAGCTTTCAGAGGCTGTCTCATGTGCCCATCTGTCAATGTACTTTCCCTACCCAATTCAGAATTCTCCTAGGTTCCACATTCAGCCTGCTTGGCCATGCAGGCCTAAGGGGTTTATGCTGATTGCGGTTTTAATTACTTGTGTTCTGCCTTTCTTACTTGACTCATTTTTTTTCTTTTCCTCCCCTGGAGCACTTAGTCGTATATTACACATAGTAGGGATTTAAGTTGTCCATTTCAAACCAAATCAAGCTGGTCAAGACAGAATTGGGAGTCAAAAACCTAAGCAGTAGACAAATTCTATTAGACAGGACACTGTGTGTTACATTAATTTAAAAAATTTAAAAATGTAATTCTACTTATTTGAAGTGGTCACCTGATTTTTAAAACGTTTTCTGCCCAACTTCCTCAGTGTTTGCTTTTCCTTTGGGATTTAGGTTAAAAACCACTGCACCGACAGTAACCCCTGTGTTTACAGCCAGTTAAGATATGTCTCCCAGAGTCTGGAGAGGATGATAATAGATTATCTAGAAAACAGGCCTTTGGAATACTCAACAGATGTTAAAGTCCTACATAGATGAATGTGGAGATATTTTTAAGGTATTATGAGGAGTGAAATAAAGCAAGTTGCAAATGAATGCATTTATTATGATGATTTTATATGATGTTCAAAAAGAGGTAAAACAAAACTACATGCCATTTATGGTGACATAAAGGCAGGTCAAAAAAAAAGAAACTTGGACTGGGGTTGTGGCTCAGGGGTGGAGCGCTTGTCTAGCATGTGTGAGGCACTGGGTTCGATTCTCAGCACCACATACCAAAATAAATAAAGCTATCAGCCCATCTACAACTAAAAGTATTTAAAAAAAAATAAAAGAACCATGCAAACAATGATAAATGCCAAATTCAGGAGTGATTGATTCTTTTGGCGGGGGCATGAAGAAAGAGAAATAAGGAGAGGGACCCACAGAAGGCTTGGAGCTTTTGTATTTTGGAAAAAGGAGACAGAAGCAAACATGACCAAAAAACGCAGATTTGACCATTTTAGCTGTGAGACAGATACTCACCTCTATGCTTTTATTTACACACTTGAAGTATTTCCTAATTTGAAAAAATAGATATTCACTGGCATTGGATGAATTCCCAATGGTTGTACATGAGATCGGTCACTTTCAAGAGATGCTTGAGGGGTCTGGGGTGGGATGTGAAAAAGTAGAATTGTCATGGAAATAACTGAAGCCTCAGTTTTGTCAATATTTTTTGATCTTTTAATTTAACTAAATTGATTATAATCATCTATTTTGGGTTGATTACTCAATATTCATTTGAACTAAATCACTCACCTCTCAATTAAGAATATGCAGCTGGTTTAAACAACAAAAACCCAGTGAATTGGAAGACGAATAACACAAAGCCCTGTAGCACAGATTGATGAAGGGATGCCTGGTACCCTAGAAGTAATGGTCTGGGGAAGAAGGAAGGATTTCCCACAAACTCTCCATCTGTGGCATAGTCTTGTCCCAAGAATGGCGGGATTCCTCTCTTGGAGTAGGAGAATTACTCCATTCCCCCAGGGAAACAATAATAGTTTCGACCCCCAAACCCCCTCCAGGTTGTTTTTAGGATTAAAATGAGTTAATTCATTGTCTGGGCTCAGAAAATCACCCTCCAGGGTGCTCTGAAGGGAAACTAAAAGGGATCAGAAGCATGAACCTTTCTCAGCTCATCCAGGCCTTTCTGGGTGAAGCAGACTCACGAGGAATTCTTTGACCCAACTGGCCTCAAAATGATCCCTCTCATTCCAGAGGGATCCTGCCCCATACCCAGGAAGAAATACCACAAGGAGGTCAACAAGAATAGGAAGGAATGGGATCCACTGAGTTCCCCCAATTTATTCCCATGGTCATGACCCCTTCTTGTCCAACCCTGTTTCTCTACAACTGCCTACTTCTTTCATCCACTTAGCATAAAAATTCACTTTCTCCTTTTGGATCTTCATTTCTGACCAATCATTCACTGAAACTTTGATAATAAATTTGCTGGGCGTTTTCTCTGATTGGTCTGTCTTTTGTTACAGAGGTGGCTGCCGGGAGCCTACACCATTACATCAGCTCACATGATCCACACTGTCACCATTAGTAGGAACTATCTGTAAAATGGGAACCACAGCATAATCCCGCTGAAGACTTGCTGGTCACAGGGAAAAGTCACAGCCTTTTCTTTATCACTTCTCAACTATTCCCAGAAGCAGCTCATTTTCATTCCTAATTCTACCGTTTTCACCTTCTTAAGAGTATGTCTATTCTTTCTCTCCCATAACTCCAGGGACTGACTTTGGCAGAAAAGTGGCGGAAGGTGGCAAACCACTCAGATTTTGCCCCTCCCCTAAGATAACAGAACGCTGGCCCACCAGAAGAACAGGCAAGCTCTAAGGAATACAGAAAGAGCCCTCCCACCACTACGGGCTCTTCCTATGCCGACAAAGGTGGTTTTCTAGGCGATCCAGGCCTGTCCCTGCCTTCTGCTGCCTCCTGCCAAGCGCTCCCAGGCCGCTCTGTCCTGTTTAGTAACTGGGTATCAAACAAGAATAATTGACAGCTGCTCCCCCCAGCCGCCCCTCTTGGAGCGGCAGTTTCCCAGGAGCCGTCTTGAACAACCTCAAACACTTTATTACTGGTCAATTTGGGTTTCCTGCCCACTTTAAGTGGCCGTGCTGAGGGTCTCCAACCTCTCTAGCCTTCACTGATCAATATTAACAGTCACTTCCAGGGCACTTCCCGGCTACTCAGCAAGGCCGGGGACTGGCTGTAAATTACCGCATCGCCTGGTCATTGTGCTGAAAGAAATGCTGTAATTCAAAAGTTAGGGCTAATTGTGAAAGGCATTTCTTTCACGCTTTTCAGAACCAGCATCAAAGAGAGAGAGAGAGAACAGAATGCAGAGCTTGTCCATTTGGGGTTTATTTAACCAAGGATTTAACTGTATCCATCCTTCCCCCAAAGATACTCTATCTGCTATTCAGGCCCAGCGGTCCAAATATTTCAAGTTCACGCTCAGAGATGAACCTTCAGCTTTCCAGAGAAATGGGAGAAAAACCATCCTCCAATAAAGTTAAAATTGTGGGTTTACAGTCAATGCATTATAGGGATATAAAAAACAAAAAAAAGTCAGGATTAAACAATTATTGGCTGGGGCTCCCAGAGTAATATTTGTTTATGAGGTAAAATTTAACAAGAACCAAATAGCGAGCATTGTTTATAAGCAAATAAGGAATAGAGGGGCTTTGTGAATGCAAATCCTCCAACCTGGTAAAAAAAACTCATGAAGAGTAGTCAATATTTTAATGAGGAAGTCTAAGAAAGCAATAGCATGAACACACTCTGATGTCACAGGGGAGCTTTTTAAGTTAAGCCAATAGTTCCAAATTACTACTTTCCTCAGCTTTCCTTTAAGGAAGTTTAGACTGACTTAGGAAAAAAAAAAAAATACAACGGTGGCATTTAGTTTTAAATCATAAAATAGCTGTAATATTCCTCTCTATAAGTACATGCATTAACCTATATACATCTCTGTCTATTCAGTATGTACAGAAAATAATGTCTGCCACTCCAGACCTCAGTTAAATGGCCCCTTTAACAGCATCATCCTTCTGTATTTTTCAAAGACAGAAACACCAGGTAAAGGAAATTGATACTACCCAAGAATAAGGGACAGAACTGAGGAAATAAAATTACATAACGGGAAACATAGGTAACCAAAGCAAATAAAAAATGATAGTTTAAGGACAGAGTATGCATTTAAGACTGATTGGGATAGCAGATCAAATCAATTACAGAAACACTATCTATGATATAATCTCTGCTCTGGCACCCCTAGGAGGCCTATTTCCATCTCTAAATCTGATTTCATCAAGAGCCAGGAAAGAGAAAGGAACAAAACGTTCTGGAAGTAAGGGGTGTGATAAGTTTGGGAGATAAATAAAAGACCTAACATAGCCCCGGTTATATTAATCCTTAATGGAAATCATGTGATCCTAAGTTTTGACGAGCTCTCCGTTGACATTTCAGGGTACCTAACACCTAACTACTTTAAAACATGTATTGAAAAGAACTAGATTCCAATGAATGCCATCAAGAATATTTCATATCTGGCAAATATTTAACCATTTTATGCTCCTCAATTGTCCAAACTATATCTATCCTTCCAGCCTCAGAACCAATATCAAACAAGAGATAAAAGCAGAGGTGAGAAAAGTAAGATAGGAATATCAAATGAAATGATCAACAAACCCAAAGTTGTTGTTTTTCAAAAGAGTAATAAAACTGATTAACTCGTGATGAGATTAGAATCATAAGAAAAGAGAGAAGGCACATAGATCAATATGAAGGTTCTGCAGATACTAAAAGGATTCTAAAACCATATTTATCTTTTGTATTTTACATATTTATAATTATATTCTTTTATGAATATGAGATATCTATATATCCAAAAGAAATGTTTACACATCAATACCTGGAGAAACATACCAGTGTATTAAAAGGCAACATTATTTTATGAGGTAAAAATGTTTTTAATTTAACTAATAGATTAAAAAACATGAGGCATTCACATAAAGGCTACTCTACAGTAGTAAAGTGAATGAAGTACAGTGAAATAACATCGTGAAGGGATCTTGGAAACATAATACTGAGTGAAAATTCATTACCTGTATGCAACCTACATTCAATGTGATGAAATTTTATAATACTCAACAATTTTTAACATCTAAACATATTGCTCAATTCAACATAGATACTTTTAAAAAAAACTATTTTTGGCAAGGCAAAGGAGTACTGAGTATAGTATCCACAATGGCGGTCATCTCTTGCTGGGGAGAGGACATAAGGAGCAGGACTAGAGAACAAGTGCATGTGGTAGATACCGCTGTTCCATTAATGTCCCTGTGCTTAAGCTGGGTCAGGCACTTATGGGTATTCATCTCATTATTATCCTTTGTAATTTACATACATATCACATATTTCATTCCGTATGTATACTACTAATAAAAATGGTTGCAAAAAGTCATAAAAGCATGTACTCAAAGAAAACAGGAGAAGACCTTATATTTCTCCTACTGTCAGATGGTTCACCCCCTGCCAACCCCATTACCAATAAGAGAGATTCTCCGGGCTGCACAGTAGGCCAGCTGAGGAAATTGGAAGACTAAGAGTTGTCTATAGACCAGGTAAGATTTGTTTTATGAGGAGCTGGAATATATCCCGCCCCCCAAAATCTTTCTATTTATTAGGAAACAACAATAAAACAAGATAAATGAACTAATATTACTTAAGAAGCTAACAAAGAAACAGAAAAAAGCTATGTAAATAGTAAATCAACTTAAAAGCTGGTTCTTTAAAACTACCTGTGGCAAGGCTAATGAAGAATATGTTTTCCTATTAAGAATGAGAAAAGTGGCTTAGCAATGGATTTATAAAATTATTTGTAAATTACAACAAGATTTTGTTTGCACCTATGTTAACAAATTTAACCTCTAGGTGAAATGATAATTCAACAGAAAAATATAAATTATTGAAGTTGATTCAGTAAGAGATTGAAGATATCCTGAATAGGTCAATAATTCTGAAAACTAATTAGAGTCTTCCCAAAGAACTTTCTTGCCCAAAATGGTAGATGCAGATGCTAAGTCTATCAGATCTAAAGAAAGGAGGTCACTCCATGCTATTTAAACTACTTTGGGGCCTGGGGAGAATTGAGGAATTTTGCTAATTAATATTATGAAGCTGCAATTACTCGTTGTCCAAAATACAGCAACAATAGCACAAAAAGGGACCAATACAGAGAGAATTCTGGTAGGCAGAAGCCCTGACTACAGCATTCTCCTGACGTAGGGTGACTATTTCCGCTATGGAGGGTGAATCTACATTAAAACATCGAGTAAATGGAAAGACACACTATGTTCTCTGACAGAAGAGCTCAGTATCACAGAAGTGCCAATCCTACTCCAATAATTTACAAATGTAAATCAGTCGCCGCCCACGTTCAACAGGAAACACAAATGTAAGTCAGGAAGATTTGGAAAGAAAAGAACAGAGGCCAGTTTGGTGTAACCAGATACCCACAACTGTCAGTCAAATCACATGAACAACAGAGTATTATAATACAGGGAATTATTTACATTAGCAAATTAGAAATAAAATAGCCACCATTCAATAACAGGAATGAACAAAACTTATCAATACAATGGAGCAGTATTCAGGGATTGAAAATTACACTAGAACATCATGGAAAGAAGTTCAAGTCCTGTTGGTAATTGACAATAAAAATTCACAAATAAGTTGATGGGATGAATTTTTATAAAAAGAACATTATCTTATGAAGAGGGAAAAATACCTTCAAGAATATATACTACATGCTAACAATGGATATTTCTCCATAATGGAATTAAATTATTTCTAATTTTACTATTTGGGCTCCTTAGCATTTCCGAAATATTTCAAAATGAAAATATTGATTTCAGTCTTTATGAAAATATTTTTAAAGGTCAAATCCTCTAGAATCCAGTATTTATTAATTTAAGTACACTTAAACAACACTGAAATTCACTTGAAACATGTATAAAGGAAATCTGAGCTATGTGCCAATGGCAAGCATCTGGAAATGAGTCACCAAAAAAAAAATTACTATATGTCTGAAGGAAATATTAAAACAAATAGCCCAGTACTGCAGTGATTGCACAGAACTGTATATATTCGCTCTGTGCACTGGACAGGAATTTTTCATTTCATACATCATTTACAGCTTGCTGCAGTGATTCTGCAAAATCAGCCCATACCATTAGCACACCAAAGAGAAACACCCAATGTTCTCATTGTTGGGGAATTCAAGTGCTTTGGGCTTCAATGTGCTTAAATGTTGGTGCTCTGTCTAAGCAGATATCACTCTGCTCACCAGGATGAAGAACACCAGCTGACCACAGGTAAAGACTAAATATCTGGGGTCAAACACACTAACTTCTTCAAATCCATAGTCCAAGCATGACCTATGCTCATAGATACACTTAATTTTTAAAGCTACTTGAAATAAATGAAGAAAACAAAATTGGTCAAAGGAATGAGCCAATCTCTCCAGGGGGAATTATTATTTTTTTAATGGAACCAGCTCTGATTTCTAAAATACTTGATCAAGGCATTTGATACCAAGCATCTGGTCTATTCCACACTGCACAAACGAATGCCCAATATATTCACCACTGGGCCCCTGCTTGTGATTAACAACATCACCCTCTTCACATCAGAGCTTGGAAAAGTATTTCCAAGGCAACACCATACTTTGCCTGGTATATTTCAGGCCTGTGAGACAGATGTTTTACTGGGGGATGAAATGTGCCCCGGACCAGAGGTGATTTCTGAACCCTTTCTTCCTCCAGGGTAGCCAAGAGGCCCAGGAACAGTCAATGTCGACTCGGTTCTGCCTCCACTAACCCTGGACACTCAAACGCCCGTTCTCTTCCTTTCCCCTTGTGTAGGAAACTCAGAACATGACTTGCTGGTAAGAAACAAAGCCCAACATCATCCTATTCCACTACTCCATGAACTTTTCATCATTGTGCTTCGTTCATTTCTAGGACACTGGAGACCCAGAGTCAACCTTCGTCTCAACAAGGAACGAACTACCAACCAACCATCCAGGGCACCTGCCAACACCAGCCATGGGAAGCGTCAAAATGATGAAAACTCACGTCTCCAGATGACAGCACTTTTCTTAGGCACTGCTGATTGTTCCTTCTTACATACTGACAGAATCTCTAGCAACTGGATTCATTTTTTTCAGGAGCAGACATTAAGTAGTTAGAAGTACAATGGCCAAAGTCAAACTCACGCCATAATATTAGAAAGATATACAGGTATTTTGAAAGTAAAACCGTTAAAGTTGAAGTCGCTCGTTTTTATGTCACACATCTTCCAAATCATTGTCAAAGAAATCAGACAAGAGAATGTCCTCCTTGCAGAAATCAACCTTCAACTACTTTGAATAAAACAAAGCTCTCTGAAGGAGATTCCCTAGATAATTTCTAGGACATCCCACCTGGGATGTGTCTACATACCAAGGTCAGAGTTCTTCTTTGATTTATTCTTCTTTTGGTCTCAGAAGAGTTCAAAAAATCCAGAAGCCTATAAATATGAAAAAAAAAAAAGTTTGGTTTAAGGAAAAGATCTAGAAAAAGCAATCAAAATTGTTGGGGGAGGGGGTGGGAATTGACAGTGGTAATATGCAGACTTAGCTAAATATGAGCATATTATGTTCAGAGTGGAAGTTGATTCAAGTCTTCAAAGCCATGGAGGTTATAGTAATAACAAACACTAAAGGCGTCACCACATTTCAAAATCAAAGTACTGTTTCCAACTGCAAAGAAAGCCTGCACGTCTGCCCCACCAAGAAAGAATAAATAATGTTAACAAAAATCATTTCTATTAAATAATTTCTAATGATGGACACATTTTAATCTATCATTAAACACTTTTCCTAGTGTTTAATAAAAAGACTTGAAAGCACTTCATGATTTTTCTCATTGGTCTCCATTTGGGAAAAGTACCAAAAAATGGAAGGGAAACTTCTTCAAAAATAGAATTGTTTTGTTTTATTTTAAATTTGAAATCAACATATATTGTCACCATAAGAGATACTAATTCCTAAAAGGTTTCTTCTAAAGCTAACAATGAATTGGTGATAAATACCAAAGGGTTGCAGTTGTGTTTATTTTTAATAGGAAAGAGTTTTAAGTGAAGGTTGAAACTCAGAGGCAAGAGCATGTTTTTTTGTGGAATTTATCTCATCCTAATGCAGGCAGAAAACATCATACAACTATGACAATTCTTAGGCTCTCCTTCTGGCAAAGATGTGGATTAAAGTTACCACAGCCTCATTTGTGTCACAGATAAACTTCACACTTATTGTGAAGAAACCAGCATCACCCACACTGCATCATCAGCTAGTAGAATGAGCATAGGTCAAGACACTATGCAAAGAGTGAGTGCCAAGGAAGAAATGGCAAGTCTTCAAAGCCATGTGCAAGAATAACACAACACGAGCTGATTCAAAAATAATTTTTACTTATGCTGCAGAATAAAGAATTAGACTACCCCTCTATGGATGTCTGAGTGGATGGGGAGAGTAAACTACTATTTATTATTTTTTTTCAGTAGAGAAATGAAAGATGAGATGACCCAAGATGGCAGAACATGGTTCCAGAAGCATCTTGTCATCATTCCTGGGATATAATGGGTATGAAATTAAGAGAGCATGGAACAAAAAGGCATTTTTATAGAAGATAACTGTTTCTTTAGAAGAGTGATAAACAGCTATTGATCCAATTTCCAGTTATTCCACAAGAATCATGGTCCAAAGTCAGGGCAAAAATGCTTGCCAAATTAATGAAGCATGTGAAAGTGAATTTTAAAAGAGTAAACCATCGACTCAGAAGACTTGTTTCATTAAAATTATAGTTACTAGAAATAGAGGGGGATTGATTTGGAAAGACTGGAACTCACTAGAAAGACAGAGGCGGGAGGGAGGGAGAGAGGGAGACACTAAGAGGTACAGAATGAAATTTAATTCAGAACAATCCAGAGTCGGCAGGCTTCTAGTTAGCGTTCCTAAGTCACCAGCAAGTTGAAAACACCTCGCTGTGAGCTAAAACCTGGTTAGTATTATCAAATGTAGGCCCCTCAGATAGAAGGTACCCCAAGGTAAGTACCTGATCCTCTTCTCTAGACTTAATGCCCAGAGCTTTGTTGTATGTATAAGTCACACTTAAAATTGAGTTTTTATGCAGAAGACTCTAGCAAAGTTACTTTGAAGAGAGATTACGTAGAAGGCAGTAAGTAACCCTCTGGAAGAAAATTCAAATTCACTTCCCTTGCAATGGCCATAAGGAATGATTTCATTTACACAATTGATAATCTATCTGTTACACACTGATATGAAAGAAAGGTAAATACGGTTGTGAGATTTTTAGAGACAGACTATATACCTGAGATCTTCATCACTTTTACAGGTGTCCCTCATTATTATTATTTTTTTGTCTAGTAAACAAATGGTGTTTATTAAAATATCATTCTACTTTGAAACCATCAATAATGTGAATTATGAGTGAGTGCACAAATGATCATCAGACTTGTGAAATATTAATTAGCTCAAAGGTCACTCACTTCCCTCCCAGCCTTCTAGAGATATAGTGGGAAAATGGGGCAGTAATCACTGATGAGCAAAATTCAATTACTCTTAAGCCACTACATAACCTCTTGTAAATATGTCCATACAATCTGATTTGATAAAGTAAACATATTTTATTACCTTAAGTGATTTTTATTAGGTCCACATTGTCCCAAATTCCCTGGGTAATTTTATAATCTCTACTAAATCCAAAATCTAAAAGTGACCCAAAAAAACTAACTATGTGCATGTTTCAAAGACTTCAAAGGATCCATCACAACAAAGAGAGAAAGCAACATCCCATTAAGTCTCAGAGGGTCCAGGCTAAGGGCCACATATATAGGAAATATTTCTTCTTTGTAAGCCACATAGTCTGGTGCCATGACTACTCAACTCTACCCTCATAGCAAGAAAGTAGTGGCTGTGTTTCAATAAAACTTTATTTACAAAAATAAGGAGCCAGATTTTGCCCTGGGCTGTAGTTTTCCAATCTGTTATAGAGGTTCATTAGTAATAGTGATTATTTATATTAAGGTATGATTTATAGATGTTTGGGCACATGTAATGATGTAAATTTTAGGAGAGAATTAGGATATAGGAAAAATGGTGAAGGATGGTACATTTCTAGATGGCTCTGAGCATCCTTGAAGTCAAAGTAAAGAGAGAAATTTCAGTGACAGATTATGGTAGACAGAGTAATAGTTTTCCCAACGTGTCCATGGCCTATTCCCCAGAATATGATAGGTCACCTGGCAAGGGAGAATTAAGCATGGAATCAGATGACCTTAAAATATATTGTCCCAGAATATCCGAGTAGGCCCCTGCAGTCACATTTTTTGTTTGTTTAACGTGGAAGAGGAAGACCCAACAGCTAGAACCAAAGTTGGGATCTTGGCACAGACTGGCTACTCCTGACTTTGAAGATGGAGGGAGCGAAGAGCCAAGAGCCAAGAAATATCAACAGCTCAAGGAGCTGGAGAATTCAAGAAAAGAATTCTCCCTTACAGCCTCCTGGAAGGATCACAGCCCTGCCAACACCCTGATGTTAGTCACCTGAGATTCATCTGAGATTTCTGACTTCCCGAACTATAAGATGATAAGTTTCAGTTCTGTTAAGCCAAGAAGTTTGTGATACTCAGTTAAATCAGTCATACGTGAGTCGCCATATAAGCTAGAAATTTCATGGTGCTTTATTAACAAGGTGTATTAGGGTTTGGATATGAGGCATCTGCCAAAAGCTCCTGTTACTTCAGGAATATTCAGAGGTAAACTGATTCAGTCTTGAGAGCTGAAACCTAATCATCCATCCCAGTTTGAATGGATTGACTGGGTGGTGTATATCTGGAAGAGGTAGGCCACTGGGGGTGTGCCCTGAAAGGGTTCACCTTTCTTGTCCCCCTTCCCCACCTCTGCTTCCTGACTAACATAAGGGGAACAGCCTTCCTCCACTGGACCCTTCCCCCATGATGTTCTTCTACCTTGGGTCTAGCACAATGGAGTTGGCCATCTATGGATTGAGACCTCTGAAACCAAGAGTCCCAAATAAACTCTTCCTCCTCTAAGTTGTTCTTGTGCAGTATTTTGGTCACAGGGATACAAAGGCTAAGTAAAACAGGGAGTTATTATGTGATAATATGGATCACATACCCAATCTGACACCAACAATGACTGTAATGGCAAGCCCCTGTACCTCTTTCCTAGAACAACCCTTAAGCAAGTTGATGAACTCAAGAACAAAGCAGAGGAAAGCAAATGTTCTTCCACAAGGAGCCAACACAATAGATCCAGGTATGTTGTTGACCAAGAGTCTAGCCTAATATGCAGATTAAACAGCCAGTCTGCAGCAACATCCTCTGAATTATAGGATATTATGATATGTCAGGAAAGAAAAAAATGTGCTCACACTATGAGTAGGAAAGATGACTTAATCAAAATTAAATAATACTCTTTATGTTGAACTTCTCTGATGTAGACCTCCATAGTACTTCCAGACCTTTCTAACTATGAATTCTTTTCTTTTTCCTCAAGTAATATGGTTCGTACCCTACATAAAAGGTTTTGGAAAACACAGACATTCAGTGATGGACAAACTTGACCAACTCATAGGAATTCTTGCATGCTTTCTGGAATGAGAAGGAAACTCATGCCCAAAGATGGTAACTGACTAGTCCTAAGAGCTGCTCAGAATGATCAGTGCAAAAAGGTCTCAGCCTCTCCATGCTGCAAGCCTTCAGGCTGACTTTGCTCGGTTTATGATGGGCTTCAGGACCACCTGTAAGCAGGCCAAATTCACTGTACTAACATTTAGTAGACATGTGTGGACTCATGTGAGAGCCACAGGATAATTATCACATTTGTAGCACGAATTTCTGGATTCCAAACCTTATCTTTAGGAGAGTTCTATAAAACCTCAATTCTCAAATCTAATCTTCATACCATAGTCACAAAGAAAGGAATAGAACATAGCAGAATAGGGGGAGAGTTGGCCTCCTTGCCACCATACCAGAACAGAACCCTCTTTATAAATATTTGGGAAGTGGGAACTTAATTATTAGAATTGCCATTTTGGGGAAAAATGGTTAGAAGCGACATTTTCCTTTCAATTATGATTTTTTTTTTTTAAATATCCACATCTGGGTCTTTTGCTACTGGCTAGATTTGTGCCACATTGTTAAAGGTGAAGAAGCAAAGACTAAGCCCTAAAGTGGCCGCACAGTGCACTTCCGTTAGTGTGTGCATCAGAAAGAGAAACCTCATTAGCATCCTCTTAAGACTTAGGAACAACAGTATTGAAAATCAGCCTTCTCTTCAACCCCCAAATTTCTACATCTACTGTTTGTCTTTAAGACAATGTGTTTTTCTCCCAAGTGAAAACCCAAAATACATAAGAGGACATAAACATTTCAGTGTACCTGTGACATTATGGGTGCTATGGTCTGAATGTTTGTGTGTCTCTGAAATTTGCATTTTGAAGCCTCATGACCAAGGTGATAGTGATAAGAGATGGAGCCATTTGTAGGTGATCATGTCATGAGGTTATCATGTTAATGACTAAGAATGATGCTGTATAGCAAAGGACCTAGAGAGCTGCCCTTTCATCTGGTGAGGACACAGTAGGAATGTGCCATCTATGAACCAGAAAGCAGGCCCTCACCAGACACTGAATCTGCTGGTACTTGATCATAGACTTCACAGCCTCTAGATGTAAAGGGAAAAAAATTATATTGTTTATAAGTTACAGAAAGTATTTTGTTTTAGCAGCATGTATGGACTAAGACAATGGCCAGAGGTCAGTGAGTTTAGTGCAAACCAACCTATTAAAATGACCTAAGGAGTCCTTCTCAAAGGATTGATGCTGTTGCTCCAAGACATAATCAACTTAGAGGTGTGAACTTAAGAGAAATCTTGATAATGTATTTCTTCCCTTCAATATATCATTGTAAGTTCTTGTTACTTGAAAGTCCTAAGACTCCATGTCATTTATTGCTGTGATTTCACATTATGCTGTTGGGGACAGTAAGATTTTAGGCCCAAAAGTCATGAATGGGCTCATTTTCTTTTCAAATGGCCAGGGAGCAGGCCAGACTTCATTCAGAAGCTTCCTTGGTTCTGGGCGAAATTAGCCCCTCCTCACCTGCTCCACAGCTAAAAGCTGCTTGACTTAGACAAACAGTTAAGGAGAGCCCTGTGTGAAGATGCACGCCAGCTTCAGCAACTTAGCAAGGCCCTAGGCAACTTAGTGAAGACCCTGTTTCAAAAGTAAAATTTAAAAGGGCTGGGGATGTGGCTCAGAGGTTTAGTGTCCCTGGGTTAAATCCCTGGTTTAAAAAAAAAAAAAAAAAAAAAGTTAAAGGAACAGGGAGTCACAGGGAACTGAACCAGGCACAACACAGCAGCTCCCTGAGAAGGCCATATAAGGAGTTCTGTGTTACAAGTCAGATGGAATAAGTGAATTTCTGAGAGTTTCCTGGGGTTTTAATTTTCATAAAAACAAAAACAAAAAAAAAAAAATGACTCTCAGGTTTCACTAGCCAAACTTAGCCAGCTCTGGAGACATGCAGTACTTTAAAAGCAAAAACGAGATTTTTGCAACCACCCCATCAGGCCCAAGCTCAGTTTGCAGACCCAGATCTGGTCTCATCTCAGCATCTGTGAGCAGGTAATGAGGGTTAAGTTTCTGTGATCCCCAACTAAAGCTGTGTGGTCCCCCAGGAACCTGCTTAAAGCAGTTCCATAATAAAACCTATTTCAAATGAATGTGGGGCCAGTGTAATTCTGCAGCAAACCCCTCAAAAGCTGTGGAAGAATTTGCTTCGCACCCTGCAAACATGAACTGGAAACTATTTTTCACACTGTGGTAATTGTTTACAAATGTGGTTTACAAACGTGGTTGTGTCAGAGAGTGGTGCCTATGCCTTGAATCTGGGATGGCCTGGTGACTTTCTTTGGTCAGTGGGACATTAGTCAACATGACACAAGCTGAGACACTGGCATACTGGGGCTTTTCCTCTTTGGGCTGCCATTAGAATCCTAACACCATGAGGTGAATAAACCCTGCTACATACTGGAGACATGGAGCCCACCGCCAGCCCAGCGTCAGACAAATGAGGGATGTTATCTTGGACCACCTACCCCTACGTAGCCATCCAGCACTAAGTGAGACCAAAGGCACTGCCCCAACACCCCAGCCCAAAGCTCTAGCTTAAAGATTAGGAACCAAGTCAAATGGTGGTTACCTTAATCCTATAGGGTTTGGTGGCTTATTACTCAACAATAGATAATTGACATATAGATCCACTGCTGCCCCAAATAAGACCAGACAGTATAAAAGTTTAAGGCCAAAAGAAACTGTTGTCCATCGGCTATTAAAGGTTTCTCACTTGCTCACTAACATAGTTTGCACCACTTCTCTTGGTTATCAAAACTGAGTTGGAATGAGCTCTTATGAGTCAGTCAGTCAAAAAGTGTGTTCTAAAACGGTCCTGACAATATGATTACCTGTTACTATCTAGGAACTAGCCTAAAATGTCTGCTGCAGCAGTACACCTTCAGAAGCCCTGTGGGCTCTCTCCACAACTGAATAAAAATGTCCAAGACCGGCAAAAACTAAGTATCACAGTGCTTGTATCCAAATATTGACAAAGGAACTCCAAGAGCTTAACTGTTACTATTCATGAAAGAGTATTATCACCTTCAGTCTTGAAAGTGCAGAAGTTAAGACCATGAGATTTAGAATAGGGCTGGGGAGATAGCTCAGTTGGTAGAGTGCTTGCCTTGCAAGCACAAAGCCCTGAGTTCGATCCCCAGCACCGCAAAAAAAAAAAAAAAAAAGATTTAGAATAAGACTAGTATAGGTACAAATCCCTATGTACCAGTGAATAGCTCAAGAATTAGTAAAAATGGTTACAATAATAGCTAAAGTGTATTGACTATTTATCATGCATTAAATATTTGCCTAATAATCAATATCATAGACTCTATAATAACTCCATGGCATAGGCCATTAATATTCCCATTTTTCTGTGAGGTTCAGGGAGATTAAGGAACTTCTCAAGAAAATATCCCCGGTATACGTTGGGGTCTGATTTGACCCAAGCAGTATTATTCCCATAAAGCATCTTCTCTACTCTTTTGGAATGCTTCTCTCTCAAGTTATGTGACCCAATCCTTTGTTCTTCATTATTTTTTACTTACTGAGCTACTGATTCATTGATTTAGTGATTCTAAAATTATTTAAGGGACACCCTGTTTTATGCAAGTGATTTGAAGAGCTGAGAAGCCAAGGTGATGTGGTCCTTGGCTTAACAGGGTTTCAGATTTAATAAGTAAAGGAGATTATAATGAAATGGTTCAGCCTCTTCCTGTGTCAGCATGGCCTGCACCCAATTTCAGGTCAACCTTTTCCTGTTGCAGGCTGAATCAGCCCTTTGCCTGAAATTCTCCAGGATTCTGGTCATTTTAAAATACATCGACAAATTACTTTTTTACTCCTTCCTTGAGAAGAGGAACATAATTTTCCTTCCCTGGAGTGAGTTCTGGGTTTAGGGGTCCATTTTCAATGAATGGATGTGAGGAAGGAAAACGTGAGGCACAAGGGAGAATTCTCTCCTGAACTTTGAAGTGTTTGGGTCTTTTACAGAATCAGCGTAGTGTGCAGTCAGGAAGTTACAGAGGGGAGCCCCCCAATCCAAATGTGAATAGTTTGAGATCCTTTTCATAGGAATGAATCCAGCCAGAGGTACAGCCAGTTCCTGACTACTCTGGATTCCTATTTTATTTCTTAATTACAGCATTTCTAGGGCGTACTGAGGATAAGAGAAGGAATTCAAGCAACATTTAAGGAAATAACGAGTTTTAAGGGTCAGGAGATTTCAACACCAGCCATGAAGGTCACCTCTGTATATTTTTAATTGTAGTAATTACTAGGAAAAAGTAATTACTCCCATTTCTCAATAGAATTACTGTGGTATCATTGGCCAAGAGCAAATACTTTGGGATGTATACATTCATATTCAAATGGACGCTTTACCCATGTGACTTTAGGAAGGATGTGAATTACAGCAGGTATTCTTGTAGTGAGAATTTCAAGGAAAATATGCCATTTCATTTCTAGTGCATCAGCACTTAATTGTCTAATTATTCCTGGCATGAAGAAACAAAGTTAACACAGGATAGAAGCAGAAAGGCAAACTGACTGAGCTCCGAATGGGGGAAAAAGTGTTTTGAATTGTATAAATAGTTTTGAACTATGCCGTTTTATTTGGGCTGACAAACAATAAGATTCTTAATGTGTGAAATTAGACCCATTGAAGAAACTAAAGAGGATTGCAGATGAGTGCCAAGTCGTTCAGCAAGAAATCAAGAAAAATTTGGCAGCAGTTACAACCTTCTCAAGGACTCCACAGGTCTCAGAAAGAAAAGTTAACAGGAACTACTCAGCAATCAGGAAAAACAAGAAGGACATCTAGGAGGACGAAGAGTCCTTGAGTTCTATCAGCTTATAATAAATAGCATTTCAAAAGTAGCACTTTTCAGAGATAATATATAAATATTTTAAGTAGCAAAGTATAGGTGTGTGCTATTTTTCCTGTACCACGTCTAGAAAATCTGCACATACACATCAAACTCCGCATCTAGGGAATCTATTTTATTGTGATGTTTGCATTTTTAAACAATGTGCCTGACCTATTTGGGGGTTAATATAACTAAATGGAGCCTATTTGCTGTTTATTATTTATAAAAGATTCACTTTGGATTAGGGTTTCTCAAGACTTTTGTGCCTGAGCTGCATCCAAGAAGTGTTACTAGAATGCTCCCAGTACATCGCTGGCAAGGAAATGACAAGTGAGAATATAGACCACCAGATACCCTGCACTATAGAGGTTACGATGAAAGTCAAGTTCTTTTCTCCTCTGGTAGGCCACAGGAAAGAGAAGAAAGAATTCACAATGAACTTGAACTAATATGTACAAACTTGGGTTCCATAAAGTAAATTTCTGCAATACACAAAACAAAATGCCCATCTTCCACTTATGAGATTTTCTTAGAAATCCTGTTTGTCTGACTATTAGTAAAAGATGCAACCTATAGTTTGCATGTCTCCAGATGGGTTATGAAACAAACACCTTCCCAATGTAGAAAGAAACCTAAACATATAAATGAACTAGTCCCAAAACAGATCTGCAATTAAGCCTGTCCATGTCCTGGTCCTATTCTGGACAATGCTGTCTTCATTTCTGAAGATTCAAATAATCAAGAGACTGTTTTGCTTTGTTCTTTTAGCCGATTTCTTTTATTTGAGGGAGAAAGAACAGGGAGGAAGGATGACACCTTCCAGCATCTTTCCAAGTCACTGTGCTGACAATTCAAACTTCTGTGGATGGAAACTGGCCTCCTCTGCTCTGCCTCTGTCTTCTGATTCTTTTTTCATTATGGTAATGAATGCTGGAAGCTTTCCAAAATACAAAGCCAACCTGACAGTGACAAATACGAAGCAAAAGGCCACATAATGATCAAGCCACTTACTGACCAATGGGGAAAAATGGCCATGATTGACCCAAGAACTCAACAAGTCAAATACTCTACTAAGCTGAGGCAGGTCAGGGCTGTGGGTCCGCTACTGGAGGTGGTGAGGGCAGCCTGCTCAGATGCACAGTTCTGCTTCATTACTGTAGAGCTATTTGCACAGGGGAGTGACAATGGGCGACAAGCTTAAGGGTAGGCTACTTCCCTGCCCCCATGGTTTGGTTTATCAGGAAACAATTTTCAGAAACTCTTTTATCCAAATGTATCCATACTATTCTTTTTTTTCTTTGCTTGACAGCAATCAGTTTGGTGTACCCAATGAACTGAGACTGAATAAGATGCTTTATCATAACAATCACCCTAGTTATTTTCCATTTTAGAGATGAAAAAACAAATTCAAAGAAGTAAAACTAGTTGCCCAAGGTCACAGAACTAGTCAATAGGAAATCTGGGATTCCAAGCCATGTCTTCTGGCTCTTGGACCAGGTCTTTTTCTAAAAGGGCAACAAGTAGGGAAGAAAGTGCATCAACTTCGGCTCTAAATCCAGTTCCACTGAGCATCAGCTTTGTAACCCTTATGTACATCTCTTGGGTCCTCTGCGTATCAGCTTCATTCATCTTCAAAATAAAAATAAGGCCCATCACCTCTCCTCCCAGGGCTGTCAGAGGAATGAGAAAAAGATAACCTCTACACAGCACTTACTGAGTTCAGTGCCTGGCTTATAGTGGGTGCTGAGTAAAGTAAGTACAGGATTCCTCCTCCCTCTCCTGACTTTACAATCTGGTTTCCCTGTCTCCTTCCTGCTCACCTGCTCACATCCAAGATCTCTAGAAAGCAATCAGCTGAACAAAAGGCAAGAAGAAAAAAAAGACGTATATACAGGAGCCACAGAAGGGGACACAGGGGGTTTGGAAATTCTTTCACCAAGAGTTAACTTCAGCGTGGCCTGGCTAGAGTTTGGATTCCCCCAAAAGCAGACCCTAAGATGAAGGCTAGGATACAGATAGTTTTACTTGGGAAAAACCAGTAGGGTTTTATGGAGTGAGACAAGCAAGAAAAGGAGGCCAAATTTTGTTCTCAGAATCTAGCAAAGGCCTGGGCTCAGTGGCACATGCTTATAATCCCAGCAATTTGGGAGGCTGAGGCAGGAGGATGCAAGTTCAGGGGCAATCTAGGCAACTTAAAGAGACCTTGTCTCAAAATTAAAAAAAAATAAAAAGGGTTGGTAATGTAGCTCAGTGGCAAAGCACCCATGGGTTCAATCCCCAATACTGCTGGAATAAAAAAAAAAAGATACACCAACTGAAACAGCAACGTTGCCCAGCTCTGAATTCATTGCCTGCCTCTGTGTGGATTTGTGTGATGTCAATCCAATCAACGCCATCGGATTTGTGAGCATGATAAGTGGCAGTCTTATTTCTTCTCTAGTCACTTTCCTCCTTCTGCAGCAAACCTGGACAAAAGTCCTTCCATAATTTCCAATTATCTGTTTTGCAGTGACTTTGATAACCTCCATATCTCCAGACACCTCTGGAAAGCAGGGAGACTATTCAAACATTGGTTTTAGGTAGGAATAAAGTGTTGGTGAACTCCAAGCTTCAGCGACACAATAATCAATAGTGACCATTACATCCAGCATGTAGCAATTAATCCTAATAGCACCCATTTGCTTAAATACCATCAAAAAGGGACACAATAGTTAGTGTGTGGGGAAAAGGGAAAATAGGAAATCATGAACAAGGGAGGAAGAGGAGGAAGAAAAGAGGGGACTAATTACTTAAAAAAATTTTTTGTTGGAAAAACCAATTGAGACTTTTTCCATTTCATTGTTCTCCAATTAACTCTTGGAAATGAATTTAACTCTTGTATGCTATTGCTTATTTCAGACTTACTTCAAGACTGAATTATTCTGTGGGTTTTATGGGAAAAATCTCTATTTCTGAATTTTTAATATTTTAACACCAAGAAATAATCAGGAAGTAAAGATGATGTGACTGTCGTGAGGCATACAAGATTAGTTTGAAGTATATATGGAGTGAATAAAGTTTAGGAAATCATTGATTTTTGTCACAAATTCGTGTGTTTTTGAAGAGAAATAAAACATAGTTGCAAAAAACATTTGCGAAATGTTTTCTTCAGTACAAATGGTTACAGTCGCCCCTCTGTATCCATGGGCTCAATGTGCATGGATTCAGCCAAGTGCCATGTTTTAATCAGCTTTTTCAGTGCTTGACTAAATGATCTGACCAGAACAATTTTAGAGAAGAAAAGTTCATTTGAAGGCTTACGATTTCAGAGGTCTCAGTTCACAGACAGCAGGCTCCATTCCTCAGAGCTCAAGGTGACCAGAACATCATGGTGGATGAGTGTGGCAGAGGGAAGAGGCTCACATGATGATCAGAAAGCAGAGAGAGACTCCACTCTCCAGGTACAAAATATATACCCCAAAGTCACACCCCTAATGCCCCACCCACTCCAGCCACATCCCACCCGCTTTCAGTTACCACTCAATTAATCCCACCAGGTGATTAATTCACTGATTTGGTTAAGGCTCTCATAAACCAATCATTTAATCTCTGAACCTTCTTGCATTGTCTCACTTGTTAGCTTTCGGGAGACATTTCACTTCCAAACCAACATGTGGATTGAAAGTATTCAGGAAAAGAAAAAAAAAAAAAAAATCAGCTCCACTGAGCAGCTACAAACTCTCTTGCTTGTTTTTATTCTCTAAACAACACAGGGTAACCATGATTTACATTGTATTGGGCATTACAGCATTTACATTATGTTGGGTATTCTAAGTGATCTAGAGATGATTTCAAGTACGTGAGAGGATGTGTGTAGATTATGTGTAAATATTACATCAGTTTATATAAGGGCTTGAGCATCCATGGATTTTGGTATCCTTGCAAGGAGAGGGTCCTAGAACCAATTCCCCCAATGATACCCAGGGATAACTGCATTAATGTATTCTCTGAATTACTTTTTACATTTTTATTTGATAAATCACTGATTAGACAATTTTCCTGATTGCCAGATACTACACAATAGAATTCAAGGTGAGTCAGCACCCAATCCTCAAGTCACAGATAGGCAAGAATAGTGAAAAAGTTCTTGTATTTCATATACCAAAGAATCAAGACTACCTAAACTCCTATGCTGTATTCACAGTCCTAATCTGGATATGGGCTAAATTTCCATTTAAAAATATTCCTACTTCATTTTTCTACCTGATAATTATCTTCTTTATATCCTTATACCACTTTTTTTTTTCCTGCAATCATAAAGAAAACTAGAGACAATTCTAAATGACTTATGGACCCACAAGTAAATACAGACATGGCACGTATATGGGTGATATGCAAAGCTGAACTTCCAAGTTCTACTTGCCAAGGCAGCCTAGGAACAATGACACATAATAGTGAATACACCTAAAGTCTACATCTTTGTTTGTAAATGCTATTATCTAATGAAAAGAACTAGAGCTCTTTAAGTCCAAGATGAGTCTAGAGGGTCTCAAGGTGACAGAAAAGAAGAAAGTCCTCATAAAAAGGGTAGGGGCACACTTTGAAGACAAAGAAGTCTGCCTGAAAGAGCCCTCAGTGACTGAAACTGGAATATTTGGGGCAAAAATAAATAACAGTATCTATAAAGTAAAAAGATATCCATGAATTCACATCAGTATAAATAAGTAGCTGAATAAATAAAAAAGGACAGCTCTCACTTTCAGAAGACTTAAAATGACTCAACATGGAAGAAACAAAGCAAGAGCCAGTTACCACCAGATCACCAGAGATCTTTTGCAGGTCAGATATGATACTAAAATTGATGGGTAAAAAAAAAAAAAAAAAATGAGAAGAAGCAGGAGATTGACATCTTCTCAAGGAGGCTCCTTTAAAATCTTTTTCTTGATATCGCCAAGGGAAAAACAGAAATTCTGCTGTTACCATCCTAAGCAAGTAATCAACACCACCAGTAATAAGTCATATCTTGATGTTGCATCCCCATGATATGATAGACTGACAAGTCACATCACTTCTGGTCAATGTTCACTCTAATCATGAAAAAAATCAGCAATATCTTGAAGTGAGGGAAATTCTAAAAAATAACTGACTAGTATTCTTTGAAACTGTCAAGGTCATAGAAATCAAAGAAAGACCAAGGAAATACCATTGGAGGAGACTAGAGAGACGTGGTAACTAAATGCAATGTGGGTTCCAGAATGGATCCTGAAACAGAAAAAGGATATTTTTCAGTAAAATCCCACTGAAGTTTGAAGTTGGTTTGATGGTCTTGTATCAGTATTGGTCTCTAAGTTTGGGTGTTCTGCCCTGGGTTATGCTAGATGTCAACATTAGGAGCAGCTACTGGGGAGTGTTTAGAAAACGTCTCTACTACATGGCAATTTTTCGCTAAGCCCACAATTATTGGCCAAGTAAAGAAAAAAAAAAGATGAGAATTGAATATGAAAGACAGATTAATGTATGTTCACACACATGAAAGAACCACATATCGTGGATAGTCTTCTGATTAGTCTTATCCCCTAGTGGCATGTTTCTCCACTGGCTCTGCTTTCAAAAGCTTTTCATCTAGGGTAAAATTTAGACTGGCAAGTTTTTTATTAAAGCCCTTCAATAAAACAATTTCTGTCAACATCTGTCCAGTGAAGACACTCTTGCACTGTAATTACCAGAAAACAGAGGAGCCAGCATTTCTTAAGTGCTTACTGCATACCCAACACTGCCCTAAGTACTTTCCACATGTTAACTAAGTGTGCGCTCACCTGGGAGGCAGGTGGTGTCATTATTCCAATTTTCACAGACAAGAAATAGTTCTACTACTTGTCCAGGCGATGCAGCTAGCATGTGCTTGAAACGACCACCGACCCTGCCTGAAGAACAGTGTCGGGTCCACCACAGAGCACCCATCCTGCCTCGAGTTCAGAAGACGAAGAACAAACAGGATAAGAAACATCAGGTTCATATTGAAATGATATTCAGGAGGCCATCTTCAAATAGCATGTATTAAACATTAAAGAGCTCTCCTCTCCTCTGAAAGCCGATGCTACTGAGGGTCTGTTCTCCCCAAAAGTTTAATCCCAGACCCACCAGATGTGTTTTAAGAAATAAAGATGAAAATGACTATGTGATTATGATTCTTAATAGGTCCTTTCAGTACATGAACATGTATATCACCTTGTATTTAGATAATTCTTTGCATATGTGTTGTTTACTCAGCGAATGGTACTGATTTGTTACTGAAGAAAACACAAAGTGAAGAATACAAGTTGTTTTCCTAATACACCTCAAGCCTATTATGTAAATACACAGTGCATTTTTTGAAACGCACATTATTTACCCCACAGATTAGGTGTTTAGGGAAGAAGCTATTACAGATGATTGGATAAACAGATATTTACACCATTTTCAATCAATTATTTAAAACACATGCCATTAAAAGTTTATTAACTTGATTATTTTTAAAGAACCACCACCAAGATCATTAAAGCAATCAAGGTTCTAGGGATTCAATTAAAATATAACAATAAGTGAACAATTTGAATTACAATAAATGTAACAATCACATCACAAGTGCAAGATGTACTCTGATTTTTTTTTTTTAATAACTCAACTGTTAAATCTCTCTGCTCAAAACACTATCTGAATTGACTTTATCATGAAACAAATCTTTGGTCAAAATGAGTTTTGTGAAATTGCTGACTTCTTCCTGAAAGCTTGTGAAAGGTTTTTTTGTTTTTTTTTTTTTTTTTTTTTTTTTTTTTCCTTAAGCAAAGGACTCCATTCTTTAACTTTCCCTCTTGCTGGTACTTTTCTATTTCATGAAAGATGAACAATCCATTTTCTGCATTCTCTCTTCTGGTTTATGTACTCATATACCCATGATTGTGTATTCATATACACATCAGACCCCAAACCCACCCAGGGGACGTATAGAAGTTTAGATACAAAGGACATTATTAGACAAATAACCAGGGCTACCTTCATGGACAGGAGCCTCAATGATAAAAGAACAACAAAAAGAAAGTCCCCAATTATTTAAAAATAAATCAATCAGGTATCGTTTGTTTTGTTGTTGTAGTTGTTACCAAGGTAGGATTTCTCCAATGTGAGTAGCTTTTAAGCAAACTGGCAAATGTTTCCAAATGTATTTGTGCACATTAAAAACAAAAGCTACAAATTTTAATTATATTTTTAAAGTCTTCAGGAACGTTTTTGACATCAAACTCAAAATTCCTGTGCCATGTCTTATCCTTAAAAGAAAATTAGAGTTAAATTAGAAACCCCTGAAACATAGGATTGATAATGGAAATACCGGCAGAAGGCAGGCTGCAATTGTTCTCCACTGTAATACAATCTATTCCAGAATAATTTTTCTTTTTATTATTTCATTAAGTTGTATCTCACTAAAGTTCCTCTTAGGATCTCTCGGCAGCACCGAATTTTTCATTGAGAAAACGATAAATCACTGGCCTAAATTACAATTTAATTATAAACGCCTTTGCCTTCTAATGCTGCCTGGGACCTTTTACCCTGCTACATAATTCTAAAAAATGACCCCTGTCATAATTTCCTTCACTAGAATAATATGGAGAGATCTAATCCTGAATCCTGCTGTCTTATAATTTAATATAAGAGGTAATTATTATTCAAAAGATAATGTTGCAGATATTGAAAATATTCTGAAGTTTGAGTCTGAAAAAAAATAAGAAGAAATCTTAGGTATGTGGGAGCTTTCTATCACCGTACCTTTCAAGAGAAGCAGGCAAAGAAGCAAAAGGGTTTTTAATGAAAAAATATTAGAATCTCTATACGTACAGCTGGTGTTTTGTATTGTGTGAAATGCATTTATATAGTCCTCAAACCATGGTTAGAAATGAAACGCCTCATTTCCAAAATCAAGGAAGCAAGGAGAGCAGTTGCCGTGAGCAGCAATTTCTTTAAATTCAGACTCTACTTCAGGGCAGGGGTAATAAAAACCGCACCCCTCTGTCCCCAGGGTTGAATGGAGGACTGGGGTGGCAAAGGGAGACACAAGCAAAGGAGCAGACCAGACCCAAGTGGCCAAGGAGTGACTCGTGAGCTGAAATGCCAGGATCTGCAAAGGGTCTTCCTGGATCTTCCTGGGTCTGGGGACATTTTGTTGACCATATTGGCACAGCTGGATGGGGCACAGGCCAAAGGCACCTTTGGTTTCCACAGCAATGTAGCAAAACTGGGGTGAATGATGGGGTTCTCTCTCTCTTTCCAGGATCCACAGACAGGCCAATGGAGAACAAAGGACATATAACTGTACTCTGGCCTGTTCTTTGAACCCAGTGAACAGGAATATAAATTGTCCCAGGGTGATGCCCCTGGAACCCCACCTTCCCCGCCTGGGTAGGTATCAGCAGGTTCACCAGTGGTTCAAGTGCCAAGGCAGTTGTGCTGGGAATACATTCTCTGTTTCCATGTAACCTGAAAAGATGGGACAACCCCAGACTCAGCAAATGAGGCAGGCCCTATGCAACTTAGGGAGACCTTGTCTTAAAATTAAAAAAAAAAAAAATTTAAAAATTTTGGGACCTTTGGAATTCTGAGTTCCAGAATTCCCAAATGCATAGACTGGATGTTAGAAGCAGCATTTTGGTGGAAACCGAATGGAATTTTCAATCACATTTTTTTTTCCACAGAAAGAGGGAAAGACAGTTTCTTTTAAGTTATCCATGTTCTTGAGATCATAGATCTAAGAGCTGACTCCACTGTGCCCAATTCTAGGAAATAAAAGAGTGCTCTTTCACCTCGTTTCCACCCTCAAATTCAAGTTCTGGTGAAATCAACCGTTAGAACTAAAGACATTGGTGTAATTCTGTGCAATAACACCTGGGTGGCAATGGTAGCCTTGATGGGGGCGGGGCAGGAGAAAGGGCTAAGGAAAACAGAAGACAAAAGAGTGATTCACATGAAATGACAATTCTTGCCTCCCAATCTTAGACTCGCCAGCAAACCCCTCTACAGCTCAATAAGCAGTACGCAGCCCCTGCTCACAGCCTGTTTGTTTCGTTTGTTTCTGCTTTGGGAACAGTTCATTTAAGATGTAATAAATTGAAGGGGTGCCTTCCCCTCCTACCCCCCATCCTTCCATAAATCTCTGGACAGTGCAAATGAAGTATGTCTCATTATGGACAGAAAGAAAGGTCCTCTCTAGGCAGGGACATCCCAGACTACCATTAAAGCTATCATTAAAAATAATAACCCACCTAAGGAAAAAAAAAAAAAAGCCATTCTTCTCAAAGATATATATTAATTAGCCAATAATATTAAAAATAGGTTTTCTGGGTTCATATAGGAATTGAAACCCAGGATGCAAGAGAAGGCAGAAAAAATTGATGTGGGGAGGGGAAAGGGCAGCTTTATAGGAAGAAGGTCTATAATTTCCTACAGCACCAGCAGAGAGAGAGAGAGCCATGAAATGGTATCTGTAACGAACTAGTAATAAAGAAGTGTGCAGGGATTGGTAGACTGCGCCTACCTGAGTCATTTCATGAGTGAGAAAGATTTAAGCATCTCAGGAGGTTCGTGGCAGACACTGGACTGGACTTTCCAATAACTAAACAAAAGTACATTAAGGTGGACACACAGGTAGGTGGACAGAAAGCACAGATAGGCAATCAGCAGGTTTAAGATGCGCTAAAGATTTTTCTGCTTCACTGTGGTACGCTTTCAAGGGATCCAGTTGTAACAAGGCAGGGTGGGTGAGTCTAGAGCAGGAAAAAAAAGTCAGGTGAAAGGGAGCATCCACTGACCCTATCAACCAAGCCAGTTCTATCTACATAGCTAACCGCTGGCATGCCCGTCTGTACTTAAAATTACTCCGTGGAATTCAGATGATGCTACCAAGCCAGAACTATCTATAGATGTGACTAAGCACACGTGTCTCCCAGTAGCAGTCACAAAGGAAAGCAAATTATACAGTTTCAGATTATACAATTCCAGACTGAGAAAGTAAATACTCTTTGGTCACTTATACTACAGGAATCTCAATATTAAAAAAATGAATGAATAAAAAAGCACTTGGGGTTATTAAGTGACTTCTTCTCTGCAGTGGTATATTTGGGTGGACTGGAACTCACAATTCCTGAACAATAAACCACCACTGGTTCACCATCCAACTGTTCTTCAAGGAATGAACAAGAAATTGTATTCACAGAGTGCTCTCAAATATAGGAGAGGAAAAAAAATGTAAGATTAAAAAATAAAATGAGGTTGGAAGCCCATCATTTTAGAGTTATTATGACTATACTTCAGAGAGAGAAGAAACCTGCTGGCTAATCCCCAGCATGTCACCCATGCGACCTGTCAAGATCCTGCCACCCACTGGGGTGTGTATGTCTGCTGTCCTTGCCTCGTCATTAACCCTCACTGGAAAGAGAAGCAATTCTTGTTATTTGTCTTAGTTTGGGTTGTCCTAGGAGCAGACCTTGAAACAAGGATTTAATTGTAAGTGGTTTATTTTAGCATGAGCCAAGAATTGCTGGTGAGAGAGAGTGTCATTAAGACAGGGAGAGGGAGGAAAAGAGGGAGAGACACACACACAGAGAGCGCCCCGAATGACAGCTATCAAGCAAGTTACCACAGTTAGAAACCTAACCTTCTCCCTGCTGGAGAAATCTGAGAGTCAGTGCAGAAATGCACTCAGAACTGACCCACCCAAGAGGGGAAGGAGCTCAAGTGTTTATTTACCAATTCCACTGGGTGCTGGTACACCTTTAATTACCAGTTCTCAGTAAGGGTGAGGGAACCCTGATTTGTGACACTGTCCAATGCCCATGGTGTAAACACTTCCACCATGGCTGACTTCAGGCTGTCAGCAAACATCATTGCATATGGCGTTAGCAAGAGAAGCCTAGTAGCCATCATTAAACACTTCTGCCAACTTACAGATAGAAAAGTTATAATCTCAAGACAAGAGCAGTAAAATAATTGGTAAGTGATGGTCGATTACCTTTCCTCTTAATGTAATTTATTTAATTGTAAGTGTGTGTAATTTAATTTTTAATAACGACTGTGTTTAACAACCGACTCACAAAATTCCTGCAAATTTAGCCATCAGATCTTTAAAGCCAGTATGAGCCAGCTCCAAGCCACCATTGCACAAATTCCCCTCAGTCACTGTTGAAAGATGCTCCCTGTAGGGATTAATGGAGTTCTTCTAGTCTGGTGTGCAGGAAGTGAAGGGAGCCTCAGAGGCCAGACGCAGCGTACAAGCAGCTGGGCATGAGCCCAGGACAGACTGAAGGTGTCGGCATGACAGGACCTGGGTGGGTTCTGACAGAATCCGCTCGTCAGATCACAGACAGGCTGTGTTTCCTCCAGGGCCTGGGGGTGGTTCTTTCTGGTCTTCTGTGGTGTTTCGTTGTCTTACGTGAAACAACTGGATTCTTTGTTAGATATGCTCCACCTCAGTGCTTCTAAGTTCTAACCCATGCTGGGTGAACTGTCCTCCCTTGTGCTTGCAAACTGAGTGTGTGCCAAACAATTCTGTCCCCTCCCTTCCCTCCACCCCACAAAGCATTACACCTCCCATCCTCAGTCTTGTGAACTATGGCTACCCGACAGAGCCTGCTTCCAGAATCCAACTTCCGACTCTCTTGAACCACTACATGTTCAGCCCCCCAGAAAAGTCTGTCTCCACTGCCTGCCACCTTTCTTTTGACAATATAGTGCTTTGGCTCTTGTAGTATCTCACAGAGATTCTTCCCAGCCTTGAAGAGCATTGCGGAGGCCAGCGAGGAAGGTCTGCAAAGGAGTATTTGAGGCCTGACCTCCCGCTGCCACCTACTCCCCTAGTCCCCTGCATGCCCTGAAGACCTGACAAACTAAACTACTTCACTGCTCCACAACAAAGTCCACTTTTTATGTTTCTGTGCTTTTGTACAAGGTATTTTCTTGAAGAGAGATTCCTCCAGCTTTCAGAGGCTGTCTCATGTGCCCATCTGTCAATGTACTTTCCCTACCCAATTCAGAATTCTCCTAGGTTCCACATTCAGCCTGCTTGGCCATGCAGGCCTAAGGGGTTTATGCTGATTGCGGTTTTAATTACTTGTGTTCTGCCTTTCTTACTTGACTCATTTTTTTTCTTTTCCTCCCCTGGAGCACTTAGTCGTATATTACACATAGTAGGGATTTAAGTTGTCCATTTCAAACCAAATCAAGCTGGTCAAGACAGAATTGGGAGTCAAAAACCTAAGCAGTAGACAAATTCTATTAGACAGGACACTGTGTGTTACATTAATTTAAAAAATTTAAAAATGTAATTCTACTTATTTGAAGTGGTCACCTGATTTTTAAAAACGTTTTCTGCCCAACTTCCTCAGTGTTTGCTTTTCCTTTGGGATTTAGGTTAAAAACCACTGCACCGACAGTAACCCCTGTGTTTACAGCCAGTTAAGATATGTCTCCCAGAGTCTGGAGAGGATGATAATAGATTATCTAGAAAACAGGCCTTTGGAATACTCAACAGATGTTAAAGTCCTACATAGATGAATGTGGAGATATTTTTAAGGTATTATGAGGAGTGAAATAAAGCAAGTTGCAAATGAATGCATTTATTATGATGATTTTATATGATGTTCAAAAAGAGGTAAAACAAAACTACATGCCATTTATGGTGACATAAAGGCAGGTCAAAAAAAAAGAAACTTGGACTGGGGTTGTGGCTCAGGGGTGGAGCGCTTGTCTAGCATGTGTGAGGCACTGGGTTCGATTCTCAGCACCACATACCAAAATAAATAAAGCTATCAGCCCATCTACAACTAAAAGTATTTAAAAAAAAATAAAAGAACCATGCAAACAATGATAAATGCCAAATTCAGGAGTGATTGATTCTTTTGGCGGGGGCATGAAGAAAGAGAAATAAGGAGAGGGACCCACAGAAGGCTTGGAGCTTTTGTATTTTGGAAAAAGGAGACAGAAGCAAACATGACCAAAAAACGCAGATTTGACCATTTTAGCTGTGAGACAGATACTCACCTCTATGCTTTTATTTACACACTTGAAGTATTTCCTAATTTGAAAAAATAGATATTCACTGGCATTGGATGAATTCCCAATGGTTGTACATGAGATCGGTCACTTTCAAGAGATGCTTGAGGGGTCTGGGGTGGGATGTGAAAAAGTAGAATTGTCATGGAAATAACTGAAGCCTCAGTTTTGTCAATATTTTTTGATCTTTTAATTTAACTAAATTGATTATAATCATCTATTTTGGGTTGATTACTCAATATTCATTTGAACTAAATCACTCACCTCTCAATTAAGAATATGCAGCTGGTTTAAAACAACAAAAACCCAGTGAATTGGAAGACGAATAACACAAAGCCCTGTAGCACAGATTGATGAAGGGATGCCTGGTACCCTAGAAGTAATGGTCTGGGGAAGAAGGAAGGATTTCCCACAAACTCTCCATCTGTGGCATAGTCTTGTCCCAAGAATGGCGGGATTCCTCTCTTGGAGTAGGAGAATTACTCCATTCCCCCAGGGAAACAATAATAGTTTCGACCCCCAAACCCCCTCCAGGTTGTTTTTAGGATTAAAATGAGTTAATTCATTGTCTGGGCTCAGAAAATCACCCTCCAGGGTGCTCTGAAGGGAAACTAAAAGGGATCAGAAGCATGAACCTTTCTCAGCTCATCCAGGCCTTTCTGGGTGAAGCAGACTCACGAAGGAATTCTTTGACCCAACTGGCCTCAAAATGATCCCTCTCATTCCAGAGGGATCCTGCCCCATACCCAGGAAGAAATACCACAAGGAGGTCAACAAGAATAGGAAGGAATGGGATCCACTGAGTTCCCCCAATTTATTCCCATGGTCATGACCCCTTCTTGTCCAACCCTGTTTCTCTACAACTGCCTACTTCTTTCATCCCACTTAGCATAAAAATTCACTTTCTCCTTTTGGATCTTCATTTCTGACCAATCATTTCACTGAAAACTTTGATAATAAATTTGCTGGGCGTTTTCTCTGATTGGTCTGTCTTTTGTTACAGAGGTGGCTGCCGGGAGCCTACACCATTACATCAGCTCACATGATCCACACTGTCACCATTAGTAGGAACTATCTGTAAAATGGGAACCACAGCATAATCCCGCTGAAGACTTGCTGGTCACAGGGAAAAGTCACAGCCTTTTCTTTATCACTTCTCAACTATTCCCAGAAGCAGCTCATTTTCATTCCTAATTCTACCGTTTTCACCTTCTTAAGAGTATGTCTATTCTTTCTCTCCCATAACTCCAGGGACTGACTTTGGCAGAAAAGTGGCGGAAGGTGGCAAACCACTCAGATTTTGCCCCTCCCCTAAGATAACAGAACGCTGGCCCACCAGAAGAACAGGCAAGCTCTAAGGAATACAGAAAGAGCCCTCCCACCACTACGGGCTCTTCCTATGCCGACAAAGGTGGTTTTCTAGGCGATCCAGGCCTGTCCCTGCCTTCTGCTGCCTCCTGCCAAGCGCTCCCAGGCCGCTCTGTCCTGTTTAGTAACTGGGTATCAAACAAGAATAATTGACAGCTGCTCCCCCCAGCCGCCCCTCTTGGAGCGGCAGTTTCCCAGGAGCCGTCTTGAACAACCTCAAACACTTTATTACTGGTCAATTTGGGTTTCCTGCCCACTTTAAGTGGCCGTGCTGAGGGTCTCCAACTCTCTCTAGCCTTCACTGATCAATATTAACAGTCACTTCCAGGGCACTTCCCGGCTACTCAGCAAGGCCGGGGACTGGCTGTAAATTACCGCATCGCCTGGTCATTGTGCTGAAAGAAATGCTGTAATTCAAAAGTTAGGGCTAATTGTGAAAGGCATTTCTTTCACGCTTTTCAGAACCAGCATCAAAGAGAGAGAGAGAGAACAGAATGCAGAGCTTGTCCATTTGGGGTTTATTTAACCAAAGGATTTAACTGTATCCATCCTTCCCCCAAAGATACTCTATCTGCTATTCAGGCCCAGCGGTCCAAATATTTCAAGTTCACGCTCAGAGATGAACCTTCAGCTTTCCAGAGAAATGGGAGAAAAACCATCCTCCAATAAAGTTAAAATTGTGGGTTTACAGTCAATGCATTATAGGGATATAAAAAACAAAAAAAAAGTCAGGATTAAACAATTATTGGCTGGGGCTCCCAGAGTAATATTTGTTTATGAGGTAAAATTTAACAAGAACCAAATAGCGAGCATTGTTTATAAGCAAATAAGGAATAGAGGGGCTTTGTGAATGCAAATCCTCCAACCTGGTAAAAAAAACTCAATGGAAATTCCCTGCTGCTGGCAGCTGACTCTGCATGTTGATGGTGACAGAGCAAAAAGGTCACCACGAACTGGCCTCCCTGAGTCCAGCTGCAGACATGCTATGGAGGGATCCTCAGGGCACACTCCTGAGGGGGCAGGTGGAGAGCCCCAGAAACCACACCGTGCTCTCCATTTGGAGGCAAGACCAAGTGCAGTACAGCAGAGGGAAAGAGACGGGAAAAAATAAGAGTCTGATGGCAAGAAACAATAATTATTTTCAGACCCAAGAGGGCCCTTCTCCTGCAAAGATGGATTAGGTGTGTCACCTAGAACCACCTCTGCTGGGTTGTTTTTCTGTTGCCTTCCAAGCGCTGCCACGGAAGGCTCAGGAGACACCTTCACTTTGGCTGGAAGGAAGAAATAACAGCAAATGTATAGAGGGGCTTTCAAGCCACTGAGAAGCCCCTGTCCAGACCCTGGGTCCTGGACTGGGTCACACACTCTGGGAAGCCCTGAGCTCACACAGCTTGGGAAAGGAGAGAAGGCGGAAGCCGGTCAAGCCCTTAGAATAAATCACTGAAAAATAACCCTCCTCTCTCTCTCTCTCTCTCTCTCTCTCTCTCTCTCTCTCTCTCCCCCCCCCTCCCCCTCTCTCTCTCTCTCTCTCTCTCTCTCTCTCTCTCTCTCCACAGAGGGCTCCTGTGGAGGTGATCAGGACCAGTCTTGACACCTAAAAACTGCTGGGCTCATTTTATCCAAGCTTTGTCACCACCAAGTTTTGTGACGTCGAGTTCAAGCTCACGAGACAGTCATGGTTTGAAAAATATAGGTCTACCTGGCTGAGGTAGCCCAGAGAGTTCCCCAGCCACCATGGCTAGCCTGAGAGCTCAAGACCCAGGCACACCACTTCAGCATTGGTCACCTTGCTTTGGGTCTTGTCTTCAGTGAGTCAACAGGATGCATCTCAACTCAAGCTTAGGCCCTCCCGGAGGCCTCTGCCCAGGTGGTGGTGTGAAGTGATCTTTTGGGGGTTCAGCTCTCTACCTGTCTGCCTAGAGAGCACAAGCCCTGTTTGACCCTTGATTTCTGGGGACATGGCTATCTCTCACCAGCCTCTCAGTGCTCAGGTGGCCTCTTTGAGCCGGGGATTCAGTGGCTAGAGAGGGGGTAGGTGGGAGCTGGTGAGCAGGGGGCTCTCCCTACCAGCAGAAGATGTCCTCCCAAATGTTTCTCCTGTGGCCCAGGAGGAAACCAGGTCAGGGCTGACACAGGGACCGCGCTCTCGGAACTTAGCTGAATCTCCCCCAGGTTTTCGTTCTCCCCTTTGGTTTTGATCCTGAAAGGGTAGGGTGAGTAATGTCCTGTCTGCAGAAACACAACATAAAGGACACTAATTCACAGCCTCCTAATGGGCAGCAGGAGGCGACTAGGGGCCCCTAGAGCTCACCCTGGGCATTGCTGACACAGGCTCGGCGCTTGTTCAGAGCCCTGGACGCTGCCCGAGTGCAGGGATGGCCCACCAGCCTGGTGACAAGCTGATCCCCCAGCTCAGGACCCGGAGGGGAATTAGACACCAGCCGCCCCATGCTCTCTTTTGTTTAGAAAAGGGAGAGAAAGAGAGAGAGTGAAAAATAAAATCCTCGATCGTTTAGTACAAGTCATTTTACATGCTGGGATAATGAAGTATAAAAATGCCTTCAAAGAACTGATTTCCTACTTTTAACTCACTGCCAGCCAAGCTCTTTGTGAGGCCTCTCTGGAACATGCATTCCCGTCCCACTCAAACAAAAGAGCTGCGAATTCATTAAACTATTTAATTATGCCTTTTTATTTTTCTCCATTAGCAAGTCCTACCAGCACAAAGTAAATAAAGCCACCGTGGTCTTTCCCCGGCAGACACACTGACTGGTTTTATTCTTTATTCAGTTTACAATATAAAGGGCTATTTTTCCCCCTCCTCCTATTCTTGGCGAGTTTCCTAGTACAAACCCTGCAAACAGAAGCACCCAACGGTACACGCAAAGCATGCGGCTGGCGCAGTAGCATTCGGAATTGCAAGCACATACCCTAGACAGCTTTCAAAGTACCCGCAGCCAACAGCAGCCAAACAGCACTTTACAGCCAGGCGCGGAAAAGATATTAGCTTTTTTTTTTTTTTTTATACTCTAGTAAATTTGCTTTTTACATCTATTTCTTTTCAGAAGGGCTTGTTATTGAGCTTACTGTCCACAAATTCCATTGATCTCAGGCTGTGACTCAATCCATATGCTCACGCTTTGACACCAGCACAGCGAGCGAGCGATACAAATCCTGTTCAGGCTACAAACTTATTGATTTTATAGATTTCCCCCAAAGTTGTGATAATGATATATCATTGTTAAATTTGGTAGAACAAACTGCTTTCCCAATCTGTCAATGCGAGCATGAAAACCAATTCACAGCCTTGTTTAGAAGGCTCTCGCATCAGAAGAATAAGAACAGCCAGAGGAAGCAGATCACCAATACGCAGCGGCTGGCACCCGCGTGATGTATGATACCTTCCTCACTGCCCTTTTCTGACCCGCAGCACACTGGGCTGCCAGACTTGTACTTACTGGCTACAATTATCCACAGTGATTCCTCCCCAGGATGCTCAGTATTAATTATTAACAACTGGGAGCCTGCTGCTTGGGTGACCCACATCAGTAGGTTTTAAAAGACAATTTTGGTAATTTTAATATGCTATTCAGATGCATTTGGATACATTAGGATCCTGGGATTATTGACTTTAATAGGTCAATTTTTTTCCCTGCCATTGCTCCCTCTTCCCCATCTTTAGGAATCAAGGCAGCTGCTTCCAGCAGGGGGCAGACATCCAGCAACGTTTCTTTCTTTTTTTTTTTTTTTTAAGGATGCGTCTTTACTTCTGGTCCATTCCTAGATTAGGTGACTCCATTTGCCTCAACTCCAGGCTCACGGCCTGCAGAGAATGGCTTGATCTTGGAGTCTTAGGAGCCTGGTAGGATTCTATATTTTGCTCCTCCTTAAGGGATTTATGACTCTGCTTCTAAAATTACATCCTTAAGTATCCACCCATCTAAGTGCCCTCCACATCACCCAACCTTCCGCCTCACCTTCTATGTGGTCGAATTCCTTAATGCACAGAGAGATCTGCCTAATTCACTCGATGCGGATGTTAGCATCTATTCCCAACTTCCTGACCAACTGGAACATGTTTTCCACCATTACGATGGCATTTCCCGGAGTCACGAGGATGGCAATTTTCTGCAGTTCTCCGGAGTATGTGCTCGCTCCTCTTTCTAATGCTCCTATCTCGAGTTCTCATTTTTCTCCCTTGTCTTATCCTCTGTCTTTTGCTGCTTTTAACTTTCTTACTTGGGGATTCATAGCAATTCCTCATCTGCAATGCATTCTTCTTCCTTCCACTAATTTAACAGTTTAACAAAACAATTGAAAACCAAGACAGAGTCTCATCTCTTCAAACAGAATTTAGGTCTGTCCCTGAGAAGCTTCCACTGCCTTCTCAAAGTGTTTTCCATTTCTCTACCCTCCTGCTGCCCCTGCTTCTCTGAAGTCATAGCTACTTCAGTGTCCATCTCCAATCTACCTGCTGGCCTCATGTTAAAGCCCATGGAAATATGGTTTTGTCAGATGATGGTTCTCAGCTAAAATTCCGATTCTTTGCACACCCACTTTCCGTCTCCCACCAGGGTGTCTACTTAACTTCAACGTAGATTGACGGGTAGGTTTCTTCTAAGACTCGCACATCACAGGAAATCGACATTAATGAACAGCTGCCCAGTTCATCGATTAGCCAGGGGCAGCCCCACTTGGTCTTTCCATTCAAATGCACCCCAGGTCCAACCTTGCTTACCGACATGAATGCTCAGAGTCATTTACCTCCACACCCTGCCTTCACATTGGCCATGGAGTTTCACACTGGCTTCTTGCATTCCATGAGGGGCCTTATGGATGTGTCACTCTCCATTTTATAGATGAGGACATTGATGCTGAAACTTATGGATCATGGAAGTAGGAAGGAGCAACAGTGATCCTCAAGCCAAAGTCTTCTGGCCTCCACTTCCAGGGATCTTTCCAACAGAGCCCATTCCTACTGCATCTTAGTTACTTATGCAACAACCTCCATAAACCTTTGCATTCCAGATGTTTCACTTCCCTAAACCTAAAGCATGAGTTGAAAATTATTTTAGTAGACATTATTTGTCTATTCCCATCAACTTGTGGATCATGGCAATAATTAATTTCGAGGCATCTCCTGCCAGGAAAAATAGTCAATATAGCAATGGCCCACAAGAATGGTTGTGACGAATGTGACTCCCTCTCCCTTTGGCAAGTTGAGCCTGGGATGGGTGGGCTGGGAGCAAACAATCCCTAAAGGCACTTGAGGAATGTCATCTTTTCAAAGATCATTCAGATGAGAGATTGGGAACTTAAAAGAAGATTTCAACACAGCTCAACACACAAGATTGCTTATGGACAGAGTATGGTATTCCCACAGCCTTTACAAGAGAGTTTTCAGAAAAGCTTCAGAACAATTAAGTCCCCAGACAGGAAATCAGCAATTAAATAAGCTGGCTATTGGCCTTAATCCACCCATTGCAACTTCCAAGGGAATTTACTGGTGTTTCTAGACCCAGGCCCTCCCACCTCCAAAGGACAGATGGAAGAACATGCCTTTGTGAGAGAAGAGGCAGATGATTAAAATTTTATGATGCACCCCCCCCACACACAATTCTTACTATGAACACACACACACACGCACACACGCGCGGACCTAACCGCCCTCCTGTTCATAATTGCACTGGTCCAAGTGTGCAGAGCCTTCACACGGAATGATGGTTTCCCCTGTCTCCTGCATTTGTTCAGCTCCTTTGGGAGGAGCAATTTACAGAAAGCATTATCGATTTTTGCCATAATAGGTACAGAGATGCCTCACCGTCCCTACTCAGCCGGCTCGCTCTCCGCATCACAACTGTCAGGCCAGTTTGTGAAGCCCCGTCATTATTTTTTTTCAAGTAAATCCATCACAGGGTTGGGGTAGGGGGAGGTGAGGGAAGTGATGAAAATAAAATTATTTTCACCTTGCCATATGAAAGAATGTTCACGTCCTTCCTTGGAAACGAGTGCAAGCACCATGGAGCAGCGGAAAAATAAAAGAAGGAAAAGGACATTTACAGAAGCTCAGAAAGAAAACCAGATGAAAGAGAGGGAGAGCTGGTTGGGACCTATGTGAAATATTCTGAATGCAGTTATTCCTGCCTGGGCGCCAGCTCAATCATTCCTCCACAGGAGGCGAAGCACCTGCAGACACGTCTTTGGTGCTCAATAAAGGGAAAAAGGCTACCTGTTTACATGTTTGTTTGTTTGTGTGCAAATCCCCCCCCCAATGGATTCTTTCTCTCCTCCATGGACCACCCACCTTCCAGAGACCACCAATTCCCATCTGATTTCATTCCTTTGTGCCATAAGTTTTCTGTGGCTCCCTGCCCCAGCCCACCCCCTCGTTGGTCACCAGAGGACACAGCCATTTAGTGACTGATTGGCATGTTCCTTGCTTCAAAAATTCCTACAGTAGAAAGGAGGCCTCTTAGGAATCCTGTGGAAAAGGAAGACAGGGAAAAACCACAGGAAGTGCCTGATGGGCCTCAAACAGGCCTTTTGTTATCACGCCCCATGGTCACTGTCATCAGGGGGTTCTCCAAGCAGGTTGCTAGGCTCCTGAGGAAGATGGAGCCTACCATCCTCCTCTCATGATTCCCCAATTCCTAAACATGGCCTTGTTGGAGGCTCCGAAGATTTAATCCAGGAATCAGCTCTGAATCTCATTCACAGCTCCCTAGTTCATTAGACAAGAGAAGTGATAGCCGCTTAAGATTTTTATGAGATGTTGTTCCAGGGGCAGACCACAGGGGACTGCACAATTGCAGGACACTCTACATACAGCCTGCCAGCCTCTGGCTCAGGCATGAGCAGCTCATCAAAATGCAGATGTAAAGGGGCCAGTTTGCTCCTGGGAAAAGGCAAGGATTTGGTATTAGCTTCCAAGTGGTGCTTTCTTGAAAGAGCATTTATTCTAATATAAATTCAATACCTAGCATGTTCTCCTGGCTCTCCCCCTAACATACACACCCCAACCTCTCTATTGTTCAACTACAAGCAGCTAGACTTAAAAGGAAGCACGTCTCTCCCCACCTCCTTCTCTGCTCCAGTTTCCAGGACCCTTTGCAAATAGGCAAGTTGAGATCCAGCTAAAATAGACAGACCTGCAGTCCACTTGGCCACTAATCTTTTGTGGCCAGAGCATGAACCTCACCTTGTTGAGAAACAAAAGCCAGCCCTCTAAAGCAGATCAGACTGAAAGCAAACTGCCATGAGGGGAGGGAGGGGATAGAATGGGATTAGTCCCATGGAACCCGTAATTCTGATGAAGGCTATGTGACTGTCATGCTTGATGCCAACTCCAACGTGACACTGTGCACTGGCTCTGAAATCAAGGAGAAATAAGAATCTTGGCCGCTTTGAACTTTCATTTTTTAACTGTTCTTCAATGATCCCCCCAGAGTGTGGGGTCTGGGTGAGGCCATCTAAGCTTCAGTTATCTATCTCACCGAGAGGAAGATCAGCTATAAGACCCTGGGAGAGAGAAGCACAGTCAAGAGTCATAAGTTTTTGCAAAGTTTGCAAAAGGAAGATACATTGTGCTATCAGATCAGGCAGCTGTCTCTTTTCTTGTTGGCACTGTTATACTTCCCCTTGTGTCGGGTGGCACTTGAGTTGTTTCAAGTATCTGGGGATCTGGTTACACTCAGTTTGGCATTAAAGAAATAGATTTATATGAGGTCCATAGTCATATACAGGAAATTCTACGTATTATTAGCTAACTCAGTAAAGTAAACTTCTAGAAACATCCCTGCTCACAAAATAGCATCTCATACTATTAGTATGCACTCTTAGATCTACACCAAGAATGATGGACAGTAACATACTGAAATCTTACATGAATCAGACATTATGGTATTAAAGACCTTACAGGCATTATCACATTTAATTCTGACAAGAGCAGATCTTTCTCTCTCTCACTGCTGTCTTTCCCTTGCTAGGAGAGTTTCTGGGACATAGTAGCTGTGTAATAAAAACTGATGAGCAATGAGAAAGAAGGCTCATGAGACCTTCATATTCCAGTTAGAATTTCTGTCCCACAGAATGCTGAATGATGGTATTAAAATAAGGTTCACGAAGAAATATAATGAACCAATAAATACTAATAATCGATGAAATGGAAAAGAAGAAAAAACTAACATCTTCTATCACACTGGCAAAGTTTCACTCATTTCACTGTTTTATTGCCAGCCCCTGGTGTAGAAGAGTTGTAGATGAGGGCTGTGTGGGACTACAGTGTAACAGCATTTCTCCATGGCAACCAGGCAATATTTAGCAACACTCTTGAAAACATTCATCCCCTTTGACCATGGGCTGATCCTAAACATCAAAGAATTACATATAGCTACATCTGTAAAGATTTTATATCACAATATTACTTAAAAGAGAGAAAAATTATAGAGAATCTAAATGTCCATTTACATGGATAACTGTTTAATGATGACATAAAATCTGGCCCATCCACCTGATAAAATGTCATGTAGCTATTTTAAATTATGCTTTTCAAGTAGCATTTAATGACACAAGAAAATACACTATAATGTTAAGCTAAATGAAACAAATTGTATGGCCTGGTCTCAATTTGATACGATTCTGTGGTGTCTATGTGACTATATGTGCACTGAGAAAATTCCAGAAGAACATAACTATCTAAAGGGGCCACCTCTGGGTGACAGGATTTTAAGGTAATTTTGTCTTCTCTCATGCTTTCCTGTTTTTGTTTTTTTCAAAGTGTCTATAATGAGCTATTTCTTTCTACAAATACTTATTGAGAATTGTTAATAATGAAAAAAACACGAAAAGATAAAGGAAATTTAAGGTAATCTTTATTTTAATAAAGGTGTCTTTATTTTAATCAGAGAAGAGTAGATAATTTAAATATTGTCGTTCCAAGTTAACATCCTCCACTTTTTCATCAGGAAAATAAGGTACTGGATTTATTCAATAGCAGTGGACAACCAAGGGGTCACATATGGTCTGCAGACATATGATGTTGGGCCATATGGTATTCTCAGATTTGAATGCTTCTGGGAAAGATCTACTTTTCCCAGTTCTCCATGGTCCTCACTCCTTCATTTTTCTTATCCAATTTTTCCCTGCATCAACTCTTGATCTCCCAATCCTTGAATTTTCTGGCTATTTATCTATGTTAGTGGGTATGGGTCTCGCTCTGTGATAAACGGAAATCCTACCTAGAATGGGGAGGTCTCGTGAATCTTCTCTCTCATCACTACACCTACCTGTGAAATGTCTACTCCTCACCTGGATAATGCTTCATCTGTGGCCTTTTTGAAATCAGGACTCACAGAAATTTCAGAAAGGCTTTCTTATGCTTCATCAGTGGTGTGGGAAACACAGCTTGTGATGGTTGCTATTTATTACATGCCTAGAATATGCCAGAACACATGCTAAGTATTTATAAGCATCTTTAATCCCCTAACAATCCTAAAAAGTTATTCATCCCACTGTAAAGATGGTTGAACAAGCACATAAGGATTAAATAATTTAAGGCAACAAATTACTAGGGACCTGGTACAGTTGTCCCTTGGTATTCATTGGAGGACTGGTTCCAGGACACGTCCCCCACCACTGTGATAGCCAAATCTAAGGATATTCAAGTCTCTCATGTAAAATGGCATAGTATATGCATATAACCTATACACATCCTTCTATATACTTTAAATTGTCTCTAAATTACCTATAATATCTAACACAATGCAAATACTATATAAATAGTTGTCATAGTCTTTTGCTTAGGGAATAATGAGAAGGGAAGAAGTCAATACAGGTTCAGTACAGATACAGTTTTTGTTTTTTGTTTTTTTTTTAAATTTTCCATCTGTGGCTGGTTGAGCCAGTGTCTACAGTGCCAGAACTCAGTACTTGACTCTGCAATACACTGTCTACCACCAACGGCCCTCTATTTTAACCCCCCTTGCCTCTGCCCATAAGGACACCCCTGCTCCAAAGATGGCTTAACAAATTACTATTCAATTTTATTTCCTATGTTAATTAACCATAATTTTAACAAATCTAGAGCAACATTAACAAAGAGGAATGACGGGGGATTGGACTGATGTTAGGGATGGACACAGGATACGTGATACCTTTTGTAAAATAATGCCAACACAAGGACACATCGTTTTTCTTTTTATTTCCTCCTGGTTTCTCTAGCCTTTTAACCATATAAAGGAATGGAGATATGGGACCAAAGAACAATTAAACTACAAAATGATTCAGAAAATACAGAAATCATAAAGATAAGTAGGTTAATCTGAAATCAAGACTGTCTCGATAAATGCATCTGGTTCACTGGCACCTGCAAAGCAGGAGTCCCCAGTGCAGAAATAGTAACAAGCAGTATTGTGTTTCCTGCAACATGGCTCCCTTTCGAGTCACACCGGGACAAAGTTGTTCCCACTACCTCTGCCTGGGCTTGTTTCTTCTTTGGTTCTAAAGATGCATGCAAGGAGGCAGTCTTTGATTTAACTGTTACCAACTTGGTCTATAGAACAATATCTCAACTCTTGACACTATTTATGACTAATGGACATTATTTTTAGCAGTATGAATAACGCCACTAGTAATGTATTCAATTTTGGTACTTCATTCATTCATGCACTCATTTAGTATCTATTGAGCACTTCCTGTATGCTAGGGTTCAGTTAGGTATTAGGTCTTCTTCCTGCCCTCATGATACTTACATACTAATGTAGCAATAGACAATAAATAAGTATTCACATACTGGTCAGAGATAATGTTTCAAAAAAAATAAGGAGGGTGATGTGATATTCGGTGATAAACACTTTGGAGCATTGCTCATGTGGATTTGTGAAAATTGCAGAATGAATTAAACAAATTCCAACTGTCAGAATTCAATTTCAAGCTAACTGGGACACCAACACTATTTTCCTAAAATTAACCTTGACTTTATGAACCAAGAAATCCTCTCACACTTGACTGTGATTCTTAGGAAGCAAAATTAAACCTCTTTCAAATGCAGAAGTTCTTTTTGCTCATCTCCCATTCAGAGAAGATAGTTCAAAATACAGTAGGCAGAATACTCTAAAAATACAATGGCATGAAAATTAGATATGCCCAAATCTCCAGAAAAGTGTATTTTTTTCTAAGAAAGAACTAAATTGTAAAGGTGAGCAATATGGCGAGAAGATTCTGAATGGGGATATAAACCATGACACATTTAATGAAATTGCCTCCAATAATCTGGATAAGAAGGGCTCACAAGGAAGATTTACCACATTTCTGTGCAAACTGGATCTGACACAAAGAGATTCTAAATCTCTCTGGAAAGGGTACATTTTATAATTTTTTCCATCTATTTAAATAATAGAAGAAGTTGCAGTCAGATAGTTAGAGCAAAGCATTTCCCATCTCTTCCCATGTCAAATAGTTAAATCAGATGGTCAGTTCTATCTCTATTCATACATTTTCATACAACCGGAACTGACCCATCAGTACCTGTACATGTGGCTTCCTGACAAGTGATGGTCCCAGAGCTTTATGCCGAGACCTGATGACAGGGTGCAAATGCTTTCCCTTCTATCACAGGGACCAGGATTTGCCATCATTTTTACCAACGTGACTCAGGGCTGCTCTTGACAGGCTATATAACACCCACTATGAGAAAGGTACCCATTGGCCACAGAATTACATTTCACTGTTAATTCCCTGAAGAATCTACACATGATTTAGACCGAGAATACAGATGAACTGAACTAGTTTTTAGGTATAAGAAATTCAATAGAGATCTAGCAAACTATTTAAAAAAAAAAAACAAAATAAAATATTCACAAGGTGGGTTCTTTAGCTAAAATGATATTGATTCTAGTGCTGCTCAGAAAATTCAAAATGAGACATAATATGAATATGTCACCATAAACATTAAATTGTACCATAAAATGTAACGCTACTCAGCTATTAAAAAGTGTCGTTGAGGATTATTGAGTAAAGAAAAAATGTTCACCATGTATTGTTGAAGTAAAAACAGCACAGGCAAGAACATCCCAAATAAACACACAATTAGAAAAAGACGAGATGGCAAGCATCAGAAGGTTTATAGAGCTCATCACACACCGGTAGAACCAAGGCAATACTTATTTTTCTCCTTTCAGCTTGTATTATTTTTGTAATTTTTTTTAAAAATCCCATTTCTCCCACAATACTTAAATAGTGTTGGAGCAGGCTATTGAGCCAGTGAGCTATATGACCCAGGAAATGACTGCTCCTAATGTAAGATAAACTGCTGAATTTAATAGTTTTCAAGGGTCTTCCAAATCTCATGAACCCTTCTATGGGTCAGGAGCCAGAGGCTACAGGAACAGAGAGGGACAGTATGAAACTCAAGAACACCCTGATCCTTTCTGTGCTGCTAAGAAAGCAATCTGTGCCTGGTATCAATAGGTAGGATAAATCTGCTCAAGGCCTGTAGATCACCACTGGCCAGCGATGGAGTGTTCACTAGGAAATTAGAGAAAAGAGGATAGCTGGATGATAGTCCATAAAAATAAAGATAATCTAAAGTGTTTTCATACATCTGAAATGATCCTTTTCCTTTCTTCCTACTCTTATGGGAGGAGGAAGTGTGATTGGGAGCAAATGGGGAATATCTAAATGTCCTTTCTTTTATGAAACAGGTTGATGATAATAAATAATAATTTCATCTATTTCATACCCTCAAGTAACAATATGAGCTTCCAAAATTTAAAACCATTTTTACTAGGAACAGTAATCATATTTAGGGACAACTAATTCATATGGGATGGATTCCCAAGTACACATGTTTTACTTACAACAAGATCTGAAAATGCAAGGTCCACAGGCCGATCAGACCCTGTATGTGAATTCTGTGTGCTAACATTTAGGAGACATCTCCTTCCTGGACTCACAATCCCACAGGGCAACAAGGTGCCAAACTGAGGGCCCGCCATCCCCTTGGTGAGATTTAGGGTGCCCACTTTGCCACCGTGGGCTGTCCAGCCTACTGTGGTCCATTTTGCTTAGTTGCCTGGCCCTTGTAGCCATTTATTTGGGTCTGCCACCTTTTTGAGAAACACATTCATAGTCTGTGTTCAGGAGAGAACCTCAGGGGATACTGAAAGCCATATCCCATTTAGATTGGAGAGAAAGGAGAAAAAGGAGTCCCCAATTCCCTTGCAGAGCAGCTTCCCAGGGTTCAAGAGCTTGGCATCACTGATCAAAGTTCCAGCCCTGGTCTTTCAGCTTTAGCCAGTAGCCGGGCCAAAAAGCAAACCAACTACAAAGAATCCCTAAAAGCACAACTCCAAGAGTGTGCAAAAGCCCTGACCACTCCACACATCTGTCCCTCCCTCCCCCGGCCTCTCATTGGGCCCCCTTGAGGAATGCTTCATTGAAATATTTTCTTCCCTTCGTTCTCTCCTTCCAAAATCACTCCCATCATAAAAGTCAAGCAAGAAAACACCAAGAATTTTAAACACCTCGGCCTGTAATAGGATTAGAGCATCTGTAAGGTGTAAAAAATGATTTCATTGTTTCCTATAAACTGGCTCCTTCCCCACCAGAATGGGCCTCGGTCGAGATGTAGAAAACAACTTTTTAAACAGCGTATATTAAATCTGACACACATCTGGTCAATCAAATTTACAGCAATACATAGGGTCTAATAAAGGTTTATTTTTTTCTTGAAGAACAAATTTAAAGATTTAAAAAAAAAAAAAAAAAAAAAAAGCTTTTATATATAAAAAGAAAACTAGGCCTGCATTTCTTGGCCCAGCCTGACTTCGAACGTTTTGTTTTGCCAAGAACTGGCCACAAAGAGCTCTGCTTCCTTGAGGCAGCAGCGAGGGGGTGTGTGCGCAGGCTTGGAGGCCGACAGCTCTCCTGCATCATGCTGCCAAAAGAAAAGCACCCAGGATGGCCCATGAGGTGCCAGGTGCAGAGCCAATGGTGGTCCTCAGTGAGACAGGCCAAGGTGGCAGCTGGGAACCCCAAGGAGGCAGAAGCTAGTTCCCCTCAACACGTTCCCGTTTCTCACTGTTGCTTCCTCTCTGGATGGGTGTGTCATGGCTGGGGTGGGGAACCAGGGAATGGGATCCAGTGTAGACTGCTTAGGGCTGGGTAAGAGAAGGGAATCGAGAAACCTTGAGAAGCCCCCAAAATCCCTTTCTTCACCCCATACTCTAATGGCTCTCCTTTTAGCATCTGTTTAGAATGAAGTTAAGGACATGGTTTAAGCTGTTCGGAAAAAGGATGAACGCTACTGCTGAGAATGAAAATGGAAACTTCCCCTTCACACCATGAGGGAGTCAAGTGACAGAAAAGGCCAACTACCAGGTACCCCATTTTTATTCCAGTCTGACACACCCAGGCACTACATACCCACCAAACAACTCTGTAGTAACCCCATTAGCCTGAGCTATTAGTAAGAGCATGTGAGGAGGGGGATATTTTGGAAATATTAAACTATTAACTTTTCCCTTCTATAGATTACTATCACTCTCCTTCAAATAAATGGGCACCCCTTCAAGAGATGGCAAGATAGGCAAAAAGCTCTTCTTGATGGAGCCATATGGGTCAGACGCAGGACAAAGCAAATGTAGAATATGCTAACGGGAAGCAAGTAACAAGTGAGTTACAAATATTTTGCTTTCCCTCTGGGATCAAAACTCCAGACAAAATTTAGGATCAAGAGGTGATAAAAATCCTAAACATGTCACTCCTTACAATGTAGTGGGACTTGTTCTTTGATTCTCCAGGTAAGGTAAACATTTCGTGAAGTGGTATCAGCTTTAAGCATGGTACCAAGAGATATGTGGCTACCAAAGTATTGTTTGGAAATGGCCAAAGGGGGCATCTAAATGAATGGACTAGGAGGAAGTTTTTTACTTCTTTGTTGTGGGGCTGTTCTATGCATTGTAGAATGTGTGAATACACACCCAAGTTGGGACAACCAAAAACATCTTTGGAAATTGACAATATGCCCCAGGGAGGGGAAAACCATTCCCTATTAAGAATCATGGGGGGGTTTTCAAGATGGCGGCCTAGAGGGTGGCTGCATTACGTGTTGCTCCAGAACTCAGGATTCAAGAGAGGAGATATTGAGACGCTTGGGACCAACTCAAAGTAGCCGGGTGACTCTCACCCCCTGGGGGGGCATCCCGGATGGGACGGGGGTCCCGGAACGCAGGAAACTTTGTGAAGTAGAACTGCCGGCGAGACGCCCCTCCCCCCGCTGGAGCGCCATAGAGGAGGCCGCTCGGCACAGCGCTGGGACTCGGAGCAGCCACTGGGGCTCCGGCGGCTGCCCGGGGGAGGAGTGGCGGGGAGAACTGTGTGGACTCAGGACACCGGGGCCTGCCCTGAGGAGGAGGAGAGGAGCGTGGCCACTTGGATTCGGAGAGACTGCGCCAGAGCTGCAGGCGGTTGCCAGAGGAGAAGCCGCGCGGCGAGCTGTTTGGAATCAGAACGACGCTTCTGAACCCCGGGGCCTGCCCTGAGGACGAGGAGGAAGAGGAGCAGCCGCTTGGATTCGGGTGACTATACGGGAACTACAGGCGGTTGCCAGAGAAGGGGCTGCGTGGCGAGCTGTTTGGACCCTGACCACTTCTGAACCCCGGGGCCTGCCCGGAGGAGTAGGAGAAGGAGGAGAAGGAGCGCGGCGGGTCCTTTGGACTCGCAGTGACTGCATTAGCGCTCCAGGCGGCTGCTCAGAGGAGAAGGCGAGTGGTGAGTTGTTTGGTCTTAAAGTGACAGCTCCTGAACACAGGGGGGCTGCCTGGAGGAGAAGCGTGGTGGGACGCTTGGTCTTGAGGGACCACACCAGAGCTCCGGGCGGTTGCCCAGAGGACCCGTGCAGCGGGTCACGTGGATTCAGAGCCACTCAGAGGGACTGCTCCTGAACACCCGGGGGGTTATCTGGAGAAGGAGGAGGAACGGGCAGGGTCACTTCGACTCGGAGTGATTGATTGCCCCGGGCTACGGGTGGTTGGTGGGAGGAGGAGGCACGAAGTGAGTTTCTTGGACTCCTAGTGACCGCACCGGCATACTGGGCGGCTGTCTGGAGGAAGAGGCCTGTGGCGGGTCTCTGGGACTCAGAGCGATTGTTCGGGGCCACAGGTGGCTGCTCAGAGGAGGGGCCACGCAGCCAGGCGATTAGGTGCAGAACAGGGTCCCAGGATCTAGGAGGCTTCTGGGTGGAAGAGCCGCACAGAGACAGGCTTAGGGCGGAGCGAAGATTCCAGGCCTATGGGCAAATTCTCTGAGGAGGGGCAGCCTAAGGAGATTCATCTGCGAAGGGTGAGGCTCCCAGGCCCAGGAGGTAGGGCCGGGCCCCTGGAAACTTTGCAGAGGAAGGCAGCCCAGCCCAGGCAGTAGCTGTAAATTGAGGGGAACCTCTAGGAGGAAACTGACCAGCGAGACCTCCCCACCGGGTGAGTCTTCCCTGCTGGGTGAGGTTTCCCACAAGGACGGTAAAACCAGAGGCTCAGGCCCAAACAGGCCTTGCCTCAGCCCACAGCCTAGGTCCCCTTTGGATGACCATTGGTCAACAAGTGGAGGCACCTCTGCCCACTAGCAGGGAATATACCCCACCTGAAGGCCACCACTCCTAGAGAGGCAGCTTCCTTGTGGAGCACCGCATTATCAACCTCCTCCAAGACTTCAGCCTACTGAAGGCTAAGAGGGGATATATATAGAAATCTTCAGGGTCATTGTAAATCAACAGAGGAAATCTGCAATATCTCAGCGGTCCACTGATATCTGAACAACATGAGAAAACAAGGAAAGAAAATGCTGCAAACAAATCTAGATGTTACATCAATAAAACTCAATGACAGCATGGCAGAAGAAATGACAGAAAAGGAGTTCAGAATGTACATAATTAAAATGATCAGAGAAGCAAACGAGGAGATGAAAGAGCAAATGCAAGCATTGAATGATGAGATGAAAGAGCAAATGCAAGCATTGATTGATCGCACCAATCGACAGTTAAAAGAGCAAATACAGGAAGCAAAAGATCATTTCAATAAAGAGTTAGAGATATTGAAAAAAAACCAAACAGAAATCCTTGACATGAAGGAAACAATAAACCAAATTAAGAACTCCATAGAAAGCATATCCAATAGGATAGAGCACCTGGAAGACAGAACCTCAGACATTGAAGACAAAATATTTAACCTTGAAAACAAAGCTGAACAAACAGAGAAGATGGTAAGAAATCATGAACAGAATCTACAAGAACTATGGGATATCATGAAAAGGCCAAATTTAAGAATTATTGGGATTGAGGAAGGCCTAGAGAAACAAGCCAAAGGAATGAACAACCTATTCAATGAAATAATATCAGAAAATTTCCCAAATCTGAAGAATGAAATGGAAAATCAAGTTCAAGAGGCTTACAGGACTCCAAATACACAAAATTACAACAGACCCACACCAAGGCACATTATAATGAAAATACCTAACATACAAAATAAAGACAGAATTTTAAAGGCTGTGAGAGAAAAGAACCAAGTTACATTCAGGGGGAAACCAATACGCATATCAGCAGATTTTTCAATCCAGACCCTAAAAGCTAGAAGGTCCTGGAACAACATTTTTCAAGCCCTGAAAGAAAATGGATGCCAACCAAGAATCTTATACCCAGCAAAACTTACCTTCAAATTTGACGATGAAATAAAATCCTTCCATGATAAACAAAAGCTAAAAGAATTTACAAAAAGAAAGCCAGCATTACAGAACATTCTCAACAAAATATTCCATGGGGAAGAGATGAAAAACAAAGAAGCAAATCAGCAAAGGGAGGAATTATCCTAAAGGAATTGTCAAATAAAGGAGGAAACAAGTTGTGTCAAACAAATAAATAAACAAAATTTTAAAAATGAACCAAATGACCGGGAAACCAAATCATTTCTCTATAATAACCCTGAACGTTAATGGCCTGAATTCATCAATCAAAAGACATAGACTGGCAGACTGGATTAAAAAGAAAGATCCAACAATATGTTGCCTGCAAGAGACTCACCTCATAGAAAAAGATACCCATAGATTAAAGGTGAAAGGATGGGGAAAAACATACCATGCACATGGACTCAGCAAAAAAGCTGGAGTATCCATCCTCATTTCCGATAATGTGGACTTCAAGCCAAAGTTAGTCAGAAGGGATAAAGAAGGTCATTTCATACTGCTTAAGGGAAGCATAAATCAGCAAGATATAACAATCATAAACATCTATGCCCCAAACAGTGGCTCATCTATGTATGTCAAACAAATCCTTCTCAATTTCAGAAACCAAATAGACCACAACACAATAATACTAGGTGATTTTAACACGCCGCTCTCACCACTGGACAGATCTTCCAGACAAAAATTGAGCAAAGAAACCATAGATCTCAACAACACAATCAATAATTTAGACTTAACGGACATTTATAGAATATTCCATCCAACCAAGAGTGAATACACTTTCTTCTCAGCAGCACATGGATCCTTCTCTAAAATAGACCATATATTATGCCACAAAGCTAATGTTAGCAAATACAAGAAGATAGAGACACTAGCATGTATTCTATCAGATCATAATAGATTGAAGTTAGAAATAAATGAAAGAGTAAAACACAGAAACTATTCCAACATCTGGAGATTAAACAATATGCTATTATATGATGAATGGATAACAGAAGATATTAGGAAGGAAATTAAAAAATTCTTAGAGGTAAATGAGAACAAAGAAACATCATATCAAAACCTCTGGGACACTATGAAAGCAGTACTTAGAGGGAAATTTATTTCATGGAGCGCATTTAATAAGAGAAGTAAAACTCAACAAATAAACAACCTAACACTACAGCTCAAAGCCTTAGAAAAAGAAGAACAGAACAGCACCAAAAGTAGTAGAAGACAGGAAATTGTTAAACTCAGAGCTGAAATCAATGAAATTGAAACAAAAGAAACAATACAAAAAATTGACAAAATAAATAGTTGGTTCTTCGAAAAAATAAACAAAATTGATAAACCTTTAGCCACACTAACAAAGAGAAGACGAGAGAAAACCCAAATCACTAAAATTCGGAATGAACAAGGAAATATCACTACAGACAGGATGGAAATACAAAACATAATTAGAAGCTATTTTGAAAATCTATACTCCAACAAAATAGAAAATTTCGAAGACATCAACAGGTTTCTAGAGACATATGAATTGCCTAAACTGAATGAGGAGGACATAAACAATTTAAATAGACCAATTTCAAGTACTGAAATAGAAGAAGTCATCAAAAGCCTACCAACAAAGAAAAGTCCGGGACCAGATGGGTTCTCAGCCGAGTTCTACAAAACCGTTAAGGAAGAGCTCATTCCAATACTTCTCAAAGTATTCCATAAAATAGAAGAGGAGGGAACCCTCCCAAACTCATTCTATGAAGCCAATATCACACTGATACCTAAACCAGACAGAGACTCATCAAGGAAAGAAAATTTCAGACCAATATCCTTAATGAACATCGACGCAAAAATTCTCAACAAAATTTTAGCAAATCGCATACAAAAACATATTAAAAAGATAGTGCACCATGATCAAGTGGGTTTCATCCCAGGGATGCAAGGTTGGTTCAACATCAGGAAATCAATAAACGTAATTCACCATATTAATAGACTTAAAGTCAAGAATCACATGATTATTTCAATAGATGCAGAAAAAGCATTTGATAAAATACAGCACCCCTTCATGCTCAAAACACTAGAAAAAATAGGGATAGTGGGAACATTCCTTAATATTGTAAAGGCCATTTATGCTAAGCCCATGGCTAATATCATTCTAAATGGTGAAAAACTGAAAGCATTCCCCCTAAAAACTGGAACAAGGCAGGGATGCCCTCTTTCACCACTTCTATTCAACATCGTTCTTGAGACTCTGGCCAGAGCAATTAGACAAACCAAAGAAATTAAAGGGATACGAATTGGAAAAGAAGAACTCAAACTATCCCTGTTCGCTGATGACATGATTATATATTTAGAGGAACCTGGAAATTCCACCAGAAAACTCTTAGAACTCATAAGTGATTTCAGTAAAGTAGCAGGTTACAAGATCAATGCCCATAAATCCAACGCATTTTTATACATAAGTGATGAATCTTCAGAAAGAGAAATTAGGAAAACTACCCCATTCACAATAGCCTCGAAAAAAATAAAATACTTGGGAATCAATCTCACAAAAGAGGTGAAAGACCTCTACAATGAGAACTATACAACACTAAAGAAAGAAATTAAAGAACACCTTAGAAGATGGAAAGATCTTCCATGTTCTTGGATAGGAAGAATTAATATTGTCAAAATGGCCATACTACCTAAAGTGCTATACAAATTCAATGCAATTCCAATTAAAATCCCAATGACGTACCTTACAGAAATAGAGCAGGCAATTATGAAATTCATCTGGAAGAATAAGAAACCCAGAATAGCTAAAGCAATCCTTAGCAGGAAGAGTGAAACAGGGGGTATTGCAATACCAGATCTTCAACTCTACTACAAAGCAATAGTAACAAAAACGGCATGGTATTGGTACCAAAATAGAAAGGTAGATCAATGGTACAGAATAGAGGACACGGACACAAACCCAAATAAATACAATTTTCTCATACTAGACAAAGGGGCCAAAAATATGCAATGGAGAAAAGATAGCCTCTTCAACAAATGGTGCTGGGAGAATTGGAAATCCATATGCAACAGAATGAAACTAAACCCATATCTCTCACCATGCACGAAACTAAACTCAAAATGGATTAAGGACCTCGGAATCAGACCAGAGACCCTGCAGATTATAGAAGAAAAAGTAGGTCCAAATCTTCATCTTGTTGGTCTAGGACCAGACTTCCTTAACAGGACTCCCATAGCACAAGAAATAAAAGCTAGAATCAACCACTGGGATAGATTCAAACTAAAAAGCTTTCTCTCAGCAAAGGAAACTATCAGCAATGCGAAGAAAGAGCCTACAGAGTGGGAGAATATCTTTGCCAATCATACTTCAGATAGAGCACTAATCTCCAGAATCTATAAAGAACTCAAAAAACTCTACTCCAAGAATTCAAACAGTCCAGTCAACAAATGGGCTAAGGAAATGAATAGACACTTCACAGAAGAAGATCTACAAGCAATCAACAAACATATGGAAAAATGTTCAACATCTCTAGTAATAAGAGAAATGCAAATCAAAACCACCCTAAGGTTCCATCTCACCCCAATTAGAATGGCGATTATCAAGAATACGAGCAACAACAGGTGTTGGCGAGGATGTGGGGAGAAAGGTACACTCATACACTGCTGGTGGGGCTGCAAATTAGTGTAGCCGCTATGGAAAGCAGTGTGGAGATTCCTTAGAAAACTTGGAATGGAACCACCATTTGACCCAGCTATCCCACTCCTTGGCCTATACCCAAAGGACTTAAAATCTGCATACTACAGAAATACAGCCACATCAATGTTCATAGCTGCTCAATTCACAATAGCCAGACTGTGGAACCAACCTAGATGCCCTTCAATTGATGAGTGGATAAAGAAACTGTGGTATATATATACTATGGAATATTACTCAGCCATAAAGAATGATAAAATTATGACATTTGCAGGCAAATGGATGAAATTGGAGAATATCATGCTAAGTGAGATAAGCCAATCTCAAAAAGCCAAAGGACGAATGATATCGCTAATAAGTGGAGGTTGACACATAATGGGGGGGAGGGAAGGGTTAGAGTTAGGGTTAGGGAGGGGGGCAAGTATGGAGGAAGGAACTACTGTATAGAGGGTAAAGAGGGGTGGGAGGGGTGGGGGGAAGGGAAAAAAATAACAGAATGAATCAAACAACATTGCTCTATGTAAATTTATGATTACACAAATGGTATGCCTTTACACCATGTACAAACAGAGAAACAACATGTATCCCATTTGTTTACAATAAAAAAAAAAAAAAAAAAAAAAAAGACAACTCTGGGCTTCCTCTAAAAAAAAAAAAAAAAAAGAATCATGGGGCTAGAGGTAGTATCCTTTTGCTAGAATATAGGAATCAAGGAGGACCAAGAACCCCTTCAGGAGTGGACATAGAATGGGTTAAAAAAAAAAAAAAAAAAAAAAAAAAAAACAGAAAAAACTTCTGAACAAGATGGTATCACACATGGTGAGCCCAACACAGATCCTGGAGAGACCAGCCATGCCCAGTTGAATTGCAGTGGGCATCAGCACTGAATGTCCGCCTGGAGCCCAGCCAGGCTACCCAGGCCATAGAGGAGACCCAAGGACAGTATGCAGACTGGGGATGTCCCCTTGTCAGTTGCCATAAAGACACATGCTCCCCCTGTATCCAGAGGCTACTGAAAAAGAGGTGCAGTGGATTAGATGGTTCAAGTGGAGAACAACAGCCCTCCTCAGAAGGATGTCTGAATCTTTCATTAACCCAATGCTTATCCTAAATAGAATGAATCTAACCTATGAATTATTTTAAGCTAGAAGAAATGGAGTTATCCCTGGCTAACAAGTTTTAAATTTCCTTAAAAAGTTAAAGGATTGTGGGAGCTCAAAAGAAAGAAGAGACCCACTATTACCAGAGTTGTAGCACGCATCTGGGGCTCACTATGTTCTATTCCAGAGTTTCTTCTGTCATTCACCTTCTAGGCTTCTGACCCTTTTTTAGCCAGAGGCTCCATTTAATTTTTGACCTCTGAATTTCCATCTCTTCCAGCCTGAAATTTCACTGTTTTACAAAGAGTTCTGGCTGTTTCTGATGTAGCTGAGCCCTAAGACAATACTCCTTGACTGGGGTACCACTTGAACCATCTCCTTTGTGGTTCAGGAGGAACCCCATTGTTTTGACTTTTCTCAACTCATGGGAAGAAGGCTAACAGATGAACTTTCCAGCACAACACTAACATGGTAGCCAAGAGCCACATGTGGATATGCAAATATCATTAAAATTAGAAATTTAGGTCTTCAGTCACTGATATGGGCTGATTTGTACCCCCTCATTTACATGTTTAATGTCTAACCCCTAGTATCTTCAAATGTTAACTGTTTTGGGGGCTAAGGTCTTTAGAGAGGCAATAAAATTGATATGAGGTCATCAGGATGGTTCTTAACCCAGTCTGACTAGTATCCTGGAAGAAGAAATTTGATTAAGAAAGACAGAAACAATCAGACAGGAGATGTACACATGTTCAGAGAAAAGGTCATGTGAGATAGAGAGGTGGTTTTTGTAAGCCAACCTAAGAGGCTTCAGCATGAAATCAACCCTGCTGATACCTTGACCTTAGACTAACAGAACTGAGTAAGAACTGCCAGAAAATAAAATGTTGTTTGAATCAACCAGTCTGTGGTACTTTGTTATGGTAGCTTGAGCTGACTGATACAGTTGCAAGAACTACCTGCAGCTACTAGTTATCATAAGAGACAGCCCAGACATGGAGTCTTTCCATCTTGGCAGAAAGTTCTAGTGGACCACACTGTGTAGAACGAATAGCAACTGAAATAAGGAGAAAAAATCACTTGTTGTGGCCCATAACTCTGTTTCCTGTATAAACCTTGTGCTTTATTGGCAGCTGTGCTGTTCCTTGCATGGGTTTTTCCAGGTCAATCAAGGGTCTCTCCTTTTTGCCTTTCATATTCAGTTAGAGCTAAAACAGTCAGGCAAAGAACTCGAAAATCTGTAGCTCCTTTCTACTTCCTGCAGCGATTTTCCCTCTGTGTCTAACAAGAGCCCAGTGCCTCTGCTCGAGAGTCAGAGCGCTAATACACACCTTCACACATACTTCATATTTCACCTTAACACAAAGAATTCCCCCTGCATTGCACACACACACGGACACCCACACTTGCAACGGTACTTAATTCTCCAAATCATATAAACCAAGGGTACTAGGGCTACTCAACCACAGAAGTAACCAGTAGGCAAGCCCCACAGATACTGCCATTGTGCTCTGTTCAGTCAAGGCAGTGTGTCCACCAGGGAAGAAAAGACACAGGCTCTGCTGGGAAGTGAATACTCAAGAGCAACCCTCAACCAACAAGGATTGTCAATTATGGATAAATAGTTTTCTTGTCCCTCAGTGGCCACTTTGTAAAGAATGGTTCAAAGAGTCTCTGATGGGATCCCCAAGAAGAAGAAAGCTCCGGGTACCCGAAGAGCTGACCAACTTTATAGCATCCTTCCCTGACCTCCTTCCTCCTTCCCCAAATGCCCATACGGCACACCATGTGGCCATTTTCCAGATGGAATATTTGTGTCAAATTCTTGCCCCAGGGAAAATTCAGACTAAGATATCAGACAGACTTGGCAGCCTCTCCCACAGTCTTGACACATATAAACTAGAACCTTTCCAAACCTTTCAATGTTTTCTGACACCTCATAAACCTGAACACCTGAGGGTGGTCTCTATCGTAGACTCTACTGGGTCTCATAGAAACACCATTGGGGCCTTCTTCTTAAGAGAAAAGAAATCTAGGTTTGGGGTAGTAGCCCAGCAGTAGAGCACTTGCCTAGCACAGTGAGGTCCTGGATTCCATCCTCAGCACCACATATAAGTAAAATAAAAATGCTGTGTTCACCTACAACTAAAACAAAATATTTTAAAAGAACAGAGAAGAAATCTAGAATTGCTTCCACAGTATAATCTTTACCATCTAGGCCCTTTCAGGATAATCAGAGAAAGAGAAATAGGGTGATTTCAGAAGACAAACTAGGCAGACCAGTATTGACACACAGTAATGCTGATTCTTCTGTATGGTTAATATAGAAGGTTGATTATAGCTAGTTTTCCGACTCTTCACCTAAGTGTTGAAAAACTTGATGAGCATTTTTAAAAATTTTTTTTTTAAGTTTTACATACTGTATCTTGACTCATTGTACATAAATGGGGTACATCTTTTCGTTTCTATGGTTGTGCACAATGTAGATTCATACCATTCAAGTAATCATACATGAACATAGGGTAATGATGTCTGTCTCATTCCACCATTTTTCATGTCCCCATCCCTCTCATTTCCCTCTATGTAATCTAAAGTTCCTCCATTCTTCTCTCACCCCCCAACCTTAATTGGTGATAAATGCAGAGGAAAGAATGCATGGTATAGAGCAGGAGAATAAGCAGTATCTTTGCCTACACTGTAGCAGGTGGTTCCACCCATGATTTTGCTATAATTCAAGTTGCATTACAACAAAAATTACTCCATTGCTAATCCTTTTTTAAGATATACGACACCCCCTCCTCCTCCATATACACATAAAAAAAATCCTGAGTCTCAGTGGCCACATAAAAATTCAGCACATTATACATTAGAAAATCCTTTCCTTTGAAGAGGTTTGACTCATGGAAGCTGAAGAGAGTAGGCAAGTACTCAAAGACATCTAAATTCCATATGGTTCCTGTCTATCTCTGAAAGTTGGCATCCGGTTCCTAATTGTGCTCTTCCTAAGAGGCCCACTCCATGTACAACTGAAAGGAACTCAAGCCTCATTCATGCTAATGAGGCTTTTTATTGGCCCAACAAGACAGAAAACTTGAAAGCTTGATATTTCCAGTCCTTTTCTTTTTTTTTTTTTTTCCCAAATAAAGAGACCGAGTGTCCACTGACGTGGAGTTCAGGAACAACCTCCATGTCCACCATTTTCATCCCAAGGATTCACATAAGAAGAGAGGAATTCCAAGAAACAAGAGCCAAAAGAGGCCCTGGACTCTTTCCGTAGGTGTCGCTGTGGTCCTGCCCGGGGCAGTGGAACATTCCATATCTTTGAGAGGAAAGGCAGCCAGCAAAAAAGAGAAAATACTTGAAAATTAATGATGTCAGTCTGTCTTCATATATCAAGCTAATTTGAAAGGGCTTTAATTTTCTTAAAGGATAAAAAAAGGTTTCTTTGCTAGATTAAACTTGCAATTGTCATTCATATATTGTTTATAAGGTAGTCATCTCTTCGCTCTGTATTTTTTTGTTTTTGATTTTGTATACTAGTTAGCAGTGAAGACTTGTCTGCGTGTATCAGAAGGAATAAAGAGAGAAACGTCCTTAACTGTCAGTTTTAATAAGAGGAGTCAACATCCTCCATTCAGGTTAAATATTGTCCTGTCACATTTCAATAGAGTCAACAGATTTTTTTAAAAGAAAAGTCAAAAGCACTGTGTATGCAAAAAACCCTCCCTGTCATAGAATGTCAAAGCCCTTCTTTATCTGGGGGAGGGGCGTGGAGGTAGGACAGAAAAATCTTTTGTAAAATGTGAAAAATTACCACTCATAATTGGCGCTGACACAAAAAGGTTTTTTTTTTTTTTGTTAGAAAAACAAAGAAAATCTCTAATTTAATAATCACCTGCAAAGAGTTATTGTGATGGGAACAAAAAACACACAATCAAAGTCATCTTTTTAAAGTAACTATAGTGTTTTTTAAGCAATCACTGCACTTTAGAGCAGCTCATACACATAACCAGTGATGTGCAGGGTGGAAAAAAAACACTCCAAACTCCTCCAGCAAAGTTTCTGAAATCACCAAGTGACAGGCTACAATAGAAGATGCAAATGGGACATTATGTTCAAAATAAAATCAAACAAGAGTTGCTTTTAACCCAAAACATTTCTGTAAGCTGGCATCATTTAGGATGAAACGGCAAAACAGCCTTCCTTCCCGGGAGCACTAAAGGGTTAAAGACAGATATTCTGAAAAGATGGGCTACAGAGAATTGGGCATTTGGGATGGATAACAATTTAAATAACAGGCTAGCAAAATAAAGTCATTTTTCTCTTTCAAATGCTTGCTGATTGGTTAAAAATGTGAACCCTAGTAAGAGTTTTCAAGATTGAATATGTTTTCATTTGTAGCAAAGACTGTAATTTTAGAATTATTCTAAATCTCTGAATGAAACTATTTCCATTAGTAACCATCTCTACCAATTAGGTTAGTATAAAAATATGTATAGTTTTCTAAATCAAGCCATATTAAGAATAATCTCAAATTTGGTAAGAGCAAACCAAATGGGATCAATGTTCCTAAGAAGGGCAAGGAAAGACAATTTGGAATTTTGACGCTTACTTATGACTGACACCAAGTTTTTGTTACTGAGAAAAGAATATTCCAGTATGCCCTCTGAAGGTTTTTGCCAAGGCCTAATGATTCCCTGGAATGTGTTTGCCAACAAAGAAAGATCAGAGTTGAGCAAATCTGCTTCAGGTTCTTGAATGAAATAAACAGAGATGCACACAAACAAGAAAATTGTTTTGCCTTTGAGTAGGGTGATCTTATGACCTGATGCGTCCAAGACAATTTGAGGTTTACTCCTGTTGTTCTGGTGTTTCATGTGTTTTAGGATTTGTCTTGGATTTTTATTTTATTAATGCGGTATTAGTAGTCATAGTTGTATTAGAAAACTAATCCAAAAGGGATCTGATAGACCTACATTGTGTGCTTCAGCTTCTGCTAGGTCTAGATGTGGATGAAATGTATGTCTGCAACAGAAGGCTCACATTATCACATAGATAAATCTGAAAGATGACCGATATTAGCACCTATCTTTTTCCTTTTGCAGGGGCAATTCATACTTTTTTAAGGACAGGGTGTAGGGCACTTACAGATATATTTAACACTTGGGGGAAGTAGCTCCTCTGGTCAATGGTGGTGAGGAGAGAAAAATTTGTTATCACTGCCCTTGCTGGCTTCGCAAGCCATAGTCTCTGCCAGAGGTTGGGGTGGGGTGGAGAACAGCAATCCATCGCATCATGCACCAAGCTGAGAATGGTCATGCACTCTTGCTATTGGGTTTTTGCCCTTTAGTGTATAGGGACAGTTTACAACTATTCACTTATTTTAATATTCAATAATGCTTTTTGTCTTACATAAACTCTTTGTCATTGAGTGTAAATCCACAAAAATCCATGTTGAAAGAAATCTTAATTTTGGAATTTCTACTTCTTAAGAAAGTAAATGAGACCTTGTGACCCATACAAAAATGTGTGTTGACATTTACAATTCTGATGGAGGAATTGAAATACTATTGCTAACAAGACAAAAGCAATATATGTATAACTACAGAATAAATATTATTCTAAGTTAGTTGTTCTAAGAATAAGCCAAAAAATGATGACTTCATTCACACATCTGCAGAAGATGCAATGCAAATCACTCTGTCAGTCATTCATGACTTTTCATTTAGATCAAAAGACTGGTTTTCTAAATTAATTGCACTCATTTAATATTTCCATGGAATAGAAGTTAAAATTTACATCTTTATACACCCAAAATGAAAATAATTGAAATTCAAAGATTTTGTGATGAAACATATAAAATTAATTTTTGTAAAAGGATTTCAAAATATTTCTTTCTTTGAATATTCCTTTTTATCAAGTTTGAGATTCAAACTTTGGAGACCTACTTCACACATGAACTTAAGTATTCTGTAGCATTTATTCTGTAAATCAGTGAGGACCCTAAACTTTGATTCCATTTTCTTCAACACCAGTTAGAAACCTTTAAGCAAGTATTTAAGAAATGAGAACCAAGTAAACAAAAAAAAATAAAAACCAATACACAGGAGTTTGGTGGATAGCAATTACTGGAAACTTTCGTACAGAAAAGTGCACTGAAGTTTACCCCTAACAAAAGTAAGAAGATAAACAATTTTAAACACGGCTTTGTACTTTCTCAACCAAGCTAGAACTGTGCTTCCCAGCACCTCTTGCCTGCGTGCTTTAGAGTTGGTGTTGTCCACAAGTGACACCACAAAATGTGGAAGGCAAAAGTAGGACCACAGTCCTTCTTTCTTTAATGCTCAGAAGGTCGGTGCAAGTGGTCAAGTGTGGCAGCAGCTCACACGCATTGCTGGGGATCTGCTAGGTCATGATGGTGAAGAGAAGTACTTGGATTCACACCTACTTCAGCTCATTCAGTTCCTCAGTCACTTGCCAAATTTGCCTGCAGTTCTTTGATGCAAGGGTCCATCTTCTCTTGAGCGTCATCTACAACAACTGAGGCCACCAATGGTCAGAGACGGATGGGAATTCCAGTTTGTGCTTGGATTCAGTTATCTTTGTGCGTTTTGAGTTCATCCTTGCCTTTATCCATTTCCAGTTTTTCTTCCTAACTGGCCCAAATGACCAAAAGCAATTCCAGTTTCAACACTAGATACACAGGTAGCAGCCTGCTTGGACCCATTGACCAGCTTCCACGGTTGGACGAGGTCTAAGCCCTACGACAAATCCCTTACTCTCATCACTCATGATGGGTCTGCTTCCATGATTGAACCTTGAAACATCATCTTAATTCCTCAAATCCAGGTGGTTTCTGAGTTTGATTTTATTAGCCACCTGCCAGATACAAACACTGAATTTCACAGCCACTTTGATGTTTATGAAATCATTTTCGAAAGATATCTGGCCAACTGCAATAAAAAAGATTGAAAGAAATACAGAAAGGAAAATCAGTAGATGCCCTGCTTTTCTCCTGTGGACCAAAAACTTCATTCCTCTGTGGAGAGTAAAGACCAAAGGGAGCGGCAGTCTCTGCCTCCCTCACGGGGATCAAATCCTATGCCAATTCATTTTCTCTCCTTTTTTTCACCTCGCTTCGTGTCTGCATACTTTTTCAGTCAATTCATTCATTTAGGAAAGCGTGGTGGCACAATGAGTAGAAAGATGGTCATCTTTAGCAGAGACGAGACCCAAACAGGGATATTCTTGCAGGATCTTGAAGAATAATGCAAGTGGGGACTTTGAAGCCATCTCCTGTTCACATGCTTTATTTGTTATCAATTCTTCCTGATCTCTACAGTATGGAGGGAGGTTGTAGAGAAGTCTGGGCAGGTGCACCATATGGATCTGCAGCCTGCTGCATTCTGGTCTCTTTCCATGGTATCTGTGACTCCACTTTTGATAATGGATAAATATGCTTTGCAAACCCAAAACGGAACAAGGAAACATTTTAATCTGCTTCCTGAGCCCTTTTGTGCAGGTAGTCCGTCCCTAGTGGGATGAAGACAGTAGCCCCATCCCAACCCTTAGTTGCCCTAAACCGATTAAGAAAATGCCTGGGCACTTACCAGCATGAAGAGTAATACTGGTACCATTTATACAGATTAACAATTAAAAATCTTTCCCCAGAACACGAATACCATACAAAAGCTATGCTATTCAAAGCTTCAAAGCAAGGGTCTGTGAAGGCCCCATATACTTGGCCCATTTTAGTTATTTCAATTTACTTCAGGAAAAAAAAAAAAGAGAAAAAAAAAAATCCCACAAAGCTGACATGATAAAGTTTCAGGGATACAGGAGCTATTTAATCATTTTGTGTGTTACCCTGGCTTTCTGCAGTCTCTCTTTCCTGCGGTTTTGTTCTTTTCTGCTCATTAGCACCTCCCCCAGAGAGTGGGCAGGAGAAGGGAAAAAGAGATAAAACCCAAATCAGACAATTTTATCAGTCAGCCTGTCAACAAGTTGAATATATTGAGCGCCCAGGGGGTACAGAGCTACTTTTTAGCAGCTCCGATAAAAGGTTTGGTGGGGGAGGAGGTCAACACTAATGGCAACATTGAGATTTTTTTGGATTATCAAGGGATTTTATTGATTTGTGCCCTCCACATCTCCATTAGTACAGATAATCAAAAGTGCGGCAAAAATAATTAAGCATCTATAGAACTTTCATAAAGAAGAAACTCCTTAACATCCATCACTTTTATCCTTGTGAGTTTGGGGACCTGTTGGGCAGTTCAAATGGAAAACAAATAAATTAATCTCCTTTGCTTTGTCTAGATTCTTAAAATGACACTGTAAGGAAAAATAAAATCCGGCACAGCAGGTTCTCTAGCCCCCAACAACCTTGTCCTTTCAGCCCGACTCCAGCTTAGACAGGGGCAGGACCTGCGGAGGGGATGCTTCTCAGGCAAGCAAGAGCGCTGCCCCTAGCCGGAGTCAAGCCCGACAAGGAAAGACAGAGGAAACCAACAACGTGTGCTCTGCGCATTAACATGGTTTCCACTCAGCCCTGCAGTCTGCACAGAGATTCCAGCCTCCTCATCAGGTTGTGAAGCCAGCCAACACCCCATGCTTGCTATATCTGAGGCTGGGTGAAAAAGCAGCAGCCAGATGGGCACTTTCTCAGGGATGAGGACAATCTTTTCAGCTAAGGATTCCAAGGCTTAGGAATGTGATGTTCCAGTGAAATGGTTCCAGAGGTCGAAGAGAACTTTTAGGAGGCTGCTCCAAGATGCCATCATTATTCTCTTGGTTTGGTGCTCGAAAGAATTCCCGGGGCTCTAGGAGGTTTTAGAGGCCAACCTTAGGCCAGTGTGCACTCAAATTCAGCCATCCCCCTTCCCTGGAGGTGGCCTTCCAGGCTCCCATGTCTGCTGGCTTCCTGCAGGGGTTCAGCCCATGCAAGGCACTGTGGGAGATTAGAAGAGGGAAGGAAGAAGAAATAGAGAATTTCTTCCCTTTCTCCTCCTCAGGTTGCCTTTCCAGAAGCTTCTTTTCCTCTGTAACTCCCTCTCTGCTTTAGCTCCAGTGCCCCCAGCCTGTGCTTTGGCTCCGTCCACCATGATGCCTAGGCCCCAGCAATGTCACCTCCTCCCTCCGTCCATTGGCCAGGGAGTGAGAGTGGCTTCCTGCTGTTGCCAATCTTTTCCTGGCCTCCCCCATTGTCTCTGCTTCTGAGTCTCCCTGATATCTGTAAAAATAAATTTCTGCACCAAATTTGCTTCCTTTTAAATACCAAAATGGTATTTCCACTCTGGAAGCCCCTGATCTATACACAGGGTATGAATTTTATAGACTACTTTCTATGTTGGTAGATGACCTGGTTCCCGGACTCCACTCCTTCTCAGTCTCCTCTTCTATTACAATTTCTCAACTGCGGCCCTTGACATTCTGAGCTGCACAAATCTCTGTGCACTGTGTGTTACCCAGCAGCATCCCTGACCTCTACTCAACAGATGCCAACAGCACCTTTCCAGTCACAAACATCCCCAGGAGAGAAACCACTTCCCTCTGTGGAGAACTAACTCTGTAGGAAATAAGATGGCCAGAGCTCTCTGTGTCCACACCTCACTTGCTCCTGCCTCCATGGCTGGTTTTTAAGTCTGGGGCTTGAGATCAAAGATGGCAGGTGCCCATGGTGACCTCTTCTACTGACTACCAGCTATTTCCAAGAGGGTTAGAGAAAGGTTCACCCCAGGTATCCTGAGCAATGTTGAACCTGAGGGTAAAGGAACTAGTTTCCTTTCCCACTGGGGACGCTGCCGACCCAGGCTAGACCACAGCTGTGATAAGGCCCATGGGTTCTCATTTGCCCTTTCACCTCCTTCAGGTCATGTAGAAAATATGGAGACTGGAGACTCAAGGCATCAAAGAAAAGCAGGGCTCCTCTGTGTGATCCATGGTCCATGACCTCTCTTACGTCTGCATGTTCAAGAGCAAGCCAGTCAACCGTGTGCACTAGACTTTCCTCCTCCCAGTCCCCCGAGGGACACTGTCCTCTGGTTGTCATGTCATTCAGGAAGGGCAAAAGGTACTGCTGGCACCGTGCACACAGCATGCCAGCCTGGTTCCTTGAAGCCTGGAGGTAGCACTGTAATTTAATTAAATATCAACCCCCAGGTATTATATTTCAAATGCAAATAACTTTGGTAATGTAATATTGTGGCTGAGACTTTAAACTCAAGGAAATCGAGAAAATCAAGTTATGGTTGCTCCCAGAATTAACATTCCTCTCCACATTCCTTGGGCACCAAGCTTGCTTTGTGTTTCTAACTACCATCAAACACACACTCAAGTGACTACATACTGGGCAGCCTGGGGAAGTCTCCTTCCCTAAAAGCTGAGACTCACTGTGTTAAAATGAATGTCCTTTAAACTGGACTTCTGATGCTTAAGTGGGAACTGTGGTCAGAGTGGGAAGAACAGGTGGGGGAGGTTTTATTCAAGACCAGATGAATTGCTGGCTAATTGTTCCATGTTTCTCTTTGGTCCTTTGCTATCCAAATCATTAAAAAAAAATTTTTAAATGACCAGTCACTTCCTTCAGCAAGATGCTATCCCTAAGAGCATCGTCATCATTTTAGAATGCTTTAAATGCCTTCGAAAAAAGCAATATACAAGTGCAAAACACTTAAAAGGTTAACTTTATTTTAAAGATTAAACACATTTCTGTTGCCTTTTCTCAGGGCTCAGGTCTAGTAAGATGGTTCTCGAAGGACAAAGAAGATCCAAGCCCCAGATTCTTAGCCCACAGTAAATTACTGAGGAAAGCAGTCCCCTGCCTCAATCTTGTCCCTCATTATGAAATCCAAGGGAGCTAGAAAAAGTCAAATAATTGGAGAAAGAAACCTTCACTTGAAGGACACCCTGAGGTGACCTCCTCATGTTCCCAATTGATTCTGAGATGGCCAAAGTATGTATGTGACTAGGCTTTGCACATTTTTTTTAAGGGCAAAATTAAAAGGAGTTTCCACTGCATTGGTTACTTGATTGGGCACAAGTGGGCCCCCTCCTAATCAGATTATTTAGAAAGTGACCACATACAGAAATACCAGCTTTTTAAAAATATTCACTTCACAAGTCAAGTTGGGATCAAAGTGGCTAGTAAGGGGCAATTAGGGAAATGCTAAAACTTGAATTTTCTTGAGTCTCCGAATCCTGAATGTCTATGTTCTCCCTGAAGGGGCTTCTTTGCCATGCCCCCAAAGCAACTCCCTATACTTTCTTTCACAGACAGATTCTCTGTAGCTTTCTCCCTCTCATGCTATGTAACGGAGTTTAAGATGTGGGTGGAAGAGGTGGAAGACATGCTCAGATGTGCCTGCCTGCATTTCAGCCAATTGGGGCAGTTTTACAAATCCTGGTGACTTTGTTACTTACAGCGCCTCTGGACTCTTCAGTGAGCCCCGCCATGTTGGAGATGGGACACCATCCTCTCCAGTTCTATTCACACTTATTTAATTATCTCTACTTTTTAAATTTTCTTCTTATTCTTAAGAAATGTTTATAGCTGCTTCATAATTACACAAATAACCTAAGTTAGGAATTGGTTGAAGATAAAAAACAAGGGGGTATAAAATAGACTCAGAGATGAATGAATGCAAAATGGGACTTTGTCTAAAAGGATCATCCACTGACTTTGTTCTAAGACTTTCTAACAACAAAACCAAAAAGGCAGATGATAATCACTTACAAAGTTCCCAGTATCGATAAAATGAAAAAATCCAACCAACCAACCAAAACCAACTAAGGAAAAAGCAGAAGTCTATATACTTCTGATACTGAGATTAAGCAGAAATTTCTCCAATAGTTTCACATTTCAATATGCATATCATGAATACACTGGTCAGCACCCTATAATCACCTTAAATTTCCACTGCAGAAGCCTAGAATGATGTTTCATTATTCAGATCTTCACAGAACAAAGTTGCCTTTCCAGGACCATCTTGAAACCAAAGCTATAGCCATTTTCAAATATGCCTGTGAGAACTAACAAGTATTACTTTCCATTGAACTTTTCTCTATTTCACAAATGGTAAACACCTGCAAAAATAGCATCTTAATAGAATGCCTCTAAATTACAAAGAGAGCCCCTAAATTATGTACTAAACAATGTTTGAAGAGGTTGTGTAGGTGGATAGGTATGTGTTTCCATAGCTTCTACAAGGTTCTCTTAATTGTTCACCACCCAAAATGTCCAGCGACCCTTCTACCACCTGCATTCAGAATTCTGTCAGGCCAAGGCATGTGTTCTCTATGGCACATTTTGATTCTGAGCAGCAGACAAAAATTGGAGGGGTGGGAGTGGATGTGGTCAGCCTGGTCTGTGGCTCTTTATTTGCAATGTGACTCCAAGGGAGTGTATGTACATAGCAGGACTTTGCCAAGATTTGGGTTCGAGCCCATAGAGTAAATAACCACTGTAAAAGATTGTGGTCATCATCGCTGAGGAAGAATAAAGTTGCTTCATTTTCTAAGAGTCAGGGATTAACTCTTGCTGGTCTCAGCACCCAGGGTGAGACTGCAGCTGCTGGCCTGGGAGACACACACTGTCAATGAAAGTTCATGATCCATCTTGAACATGACCAAGCGAGGCCTTCAAGTGTATTCTTACTGAGGATACCCACAGGCCTATTTCTTTCTAATTACAAAATGTTTAAACTTTGTCATTATTTTTGTCACTGTCAATTTTTTCAAAACCACAATTCCTTAGAGAGTTGTTTCCATACATACGGGGAGGTTGTAATTTTTATTTATGAATTTTTATGCAAGTGGGATGGTATCATAAAAACACGCCACAACTTGCATTTTTTCCACTCAATGATGTATCTTAGGTCAATTCTTATCAACGGGGGACCCACATCCACTTGCAAATGTTGCCCACTGTACCCAGTCAAACTGCTCTATTTTTTACCATTCTAGAGCATTCCACGGCATGAACATTCTTTATTCGACTGAATGAAATTCCCACTCTAGGGTATCTATTTATCTGTCTTTATTATTACAAAGGACAATAGACAACAATTAAACACACATTTGTACCCTTATAAAAGCATTTTTGTTCCAGTCCTGAGAGTTGTTCAGGTGAGAGGATAGGAGCATGTTTATGTATTAACTATTTCCAAGTTTCCCTAAAAATCAAAAGGGTCTGTCAACTTATGCTACGAATTTAAGAGAATGCCTCTTTCCCTGCCCCTTAGTTAACACTAACAATTACATATACTGCTTTAAATGTATGGAAGTCTGATCGCTACAAAATTATACCTTGTTATTAGAAAATACACACATACAACTCTTGTACAAATCAACAAAGAGCTATTTTATTCCTCTTCCAAATGATTATCAATCCCTGCTGATAAAAAAAGTTCTTGTTAATCCAATGGAGTATTATATTTACCATTAGTATTACAGTGTCACCCAGAGAGAAATGATGGGGTGTCTGGTGGGTAGCCACCAAGGCCACTGCAAACAGTCGAACTAGCTGTGCACACACAACCCTAGGGGGCATCATTCATCTGGATGACAACCTCTGTGAATGAGGATACAGCCTGCAAAGCCCCGCACAGTAGCTCCATGAAAAGTCACTTCACAGAGGATCCAGAATGACATTGTATTCAAGAAACAATAGAGTCTTAAAGATCAAACTCTTCCTTTCCTTTTTCCCTCATAGTTACATAGAGCCAACCCCCACCATGGACCCAACACATCAAGCCATGTTGCATGTGATGTCAACCCTGCAAAAAGTTGGGCAAATTAATCCTTGTAAGACACTATTCATTAGTATCTGAAAGATCTTTGTCCCATTTGTTCACCCAAAGGGCATAACATTAAAATGGCATGATCTCTCATGACGTACAAAAGTAGTTATTAATTTGCACTCATTAGCCAAAGATGTTTCCCAGTAGCCTTTGGATATGTCTCTGGTGTGCACATATGGTGCTTGACAGAGAAGATCCAGGGAGTTGTCGATGACTGAAGGTGACACCATTTAATCTGAACAGCTCATCTATGGATGGAGTTTGCTCAGGGCTTCAGATGCGATTATTCAGGAGGCAAAGCTGACAGGCTGGAGGTGGAAATTCAATGATCTATTTCAGCAGACATTTTCTTCTACCTCACCCCATGATTTCTGAAATGCTCTCCTTTGGGTGAGATTATGTGTATGATCTAGCCAGGTATTAATAGGGTGGTATCCTGCATTGGTGTGACCTAACAGAGAACAGACACATATTCATTGTCCTCATTGTGCTTTATTGTACATACCTGGTGGGCATCTGCCCTGTCCAATTCCTGGAGGCTTTGCTGGTACTTTGCAGCTGTCTGGATATTTCCCTTGTCCTGTGACTACCTCGACTCACAAAGCAAAACCTATTTGCTTCCAAACCATTCTACATTTCTGACAGCTTTTGCATTCCAAATATTACCATTTCTCCCTCTTCTTAAATTTCCTTCCATTATTTCTTCTTTGTGACAGAATAGTTGGTATTGACCCATAAAATAGTGGAGCAGGAACCCAATTTCTCAAGAACTGCCCCAAACAGATTGAATTAAATCTTGCAATTAGCCCACAATTTGCATCTCACAACAGGAAATTCATTGTTGCAACTGCAACTTCAGTGGACTAGGCAGAATAAGCTATTGTTGAAGTAATTCCTGTAAAAGGTCATATATTTAAACCCTTCAATTTTTTTTGACAACCTCTCAGAAATGAGTGATACAGTTGCTCCAGTGTCCAAAAAAGCAATAATGTCCATACCACTTTTCTTTATAGGCAGGGTGGAATATTATTATCCCATTCATCACAGACTATTCTGGTTATAAAGTATGTTTCTTGATATTTGAGAGACCTTTTTCTTTCACCGTCTTGAAAAAGCTGAAGGTCTCCTGTGCTGGGTGTCAGCCGAGTAGTTTTCTCATAATATGTTAGCTTCCTTCGGTGTCCCCTGAACAATGGTGACATTTAGTAGTTTCTACTGAATTCCATCTCCTTATAAGGACAGAAGGAGGAGGCCAGTTCAAGATTTCCACTTCTTTTCAATTAAGAGTCACTCAGTGGTCTCACTAGAAGCAGGGCATGGACTTTGAGGTCAAACATAAAGGCCTCCACAGACCAGAAATTAAAGTCCATATATGTAGAAGCAGCAGAAGATAATAGAATGAGGTAAAGTCCAGTGGGCCAAACCTTGAAAATCTCTCCGTAAGATATTAAAATTCAACTGTACAAACTAGTGCTGCCAAACCAAAGAACAGCCCAATTCATCCTTGACCCGCCATTTTGAGGCAGTGGACAAGGTGCCTCCTTAAGAGCTTTGCTTTCATAGTGAACATCCTCTGTGGATCCCAGTTTTCAAAACACAATATCATTTGTTTCTGGTCAAAATCTCTGTTTTCCTGACAACTCTGACCTGTTAGTATTGGTTTCGTTCGAGTTATTAACAGACTTGGACGATGTCTCTGGTGTCCCTACAATCCAGGGCTGGTCTAACAGTGAGGCAGCTGGAATAATCTCCCCCTGCCTCTTAGGTTACCCGATCCAAACCAAAAATTTAGTTGAAATGTGTTTACAACCATGTTCCTTATTTTCATTTACTCGTTTGGCACAGACTTCTCATACTTTATGAGTGAATGTTGTTTGTGGAAATTGAGAGTCTGCCCCTGCCAACCTATTCAATTTCATATTCCCTGTATTTAATTTTTTTTTTTTCTTTTAGTTACAGGCAGGAGAAAGGGAGGGAAGGAAATGGGAGGAGAATGGGTGGGAAGAGAGAGAGGGAGAGCCCAAATCAAGCATGTCATTTGATTATTGCGTCCATCCTGCCGCTGTTGCTACACAGTCTAATAAACTTTAGTGGCCTGGAGTTACTCGGCTGAGCACTATGTTACTCTTACCATTATCCAGGGGAGGATCTGTCAGATTCATAAATTGTTCTATCACTGAATAGGAAAAATCAGGTAGGAAAAAAAAAAGAACAAGAAAGGAACTTGGAGTTCCTTTGTCTCTTATTTATGATTTTAATTATAAATCTCTTTCTTATCTATGGAATAAAAGAAAGCTTAATAACACTTAGTTTTAAACCATTCCTAGGTATGATATATAAATATAGCACCCCTGGAGTCTCTTGGCAGAATACTAAATACAGAGTTATCTTCCAGAGCCAATGGATTAAAAAGTCCTTTCCAAGGAGGCCAAGGGCTTATTTCCACCCGCTCTGGAACGTCTGTCCTATGCTGAGTGGGATTTCACTGATGAGACGATTTCCTGTGTGGAGGGCCAATTTTCTTAAAATATCAAGGCAATGGAGCAGCCGTCATCTAGATAATGGCATGATTCTGTTTTGGCTTCCCCAACATCAAAGTTAAATTAACCAAATTATCCAGCACTTTGAGTCATTCCTTAGGCAAGATAACAAATGCCCTGAAATTATCATTTATATGAAAACAAAACAGACTAAAATCCCCCCATACATGTAATTAACCAGAGTCTAAACTTTCCTACTATTAAGAGGCAAGCCTTTTTTCTTCTTATTGCCAAAGTACAGACTTTTCTAAACAAGGGCTGTGTTTTAGATTATTAATGTTCAATCAATTCTAAAACTGAATGAAAAACAATTTTACTAATCTTTTTAAAACACACAAAAATCGAGGGACTAATACAAAAAACAAGTGGGTTTGTTAGAAAGGTCTTGGCCCTACTCCAGACAGATTCACTGCAGCACCAACCAGGATTCCTGAGATCTTTGCTTAGTGGAGAAATATCCATCTGGGAACATTTGCGTCTAATGCCTTTGCCTAGCCAATAAAACATCCATAATTAATCAGTGAGAAATAAGCATTTATCTTAAGTCTCATAATTTCCAAGTTTTGTTTTTGCAGCAAAGCCTACCATGCCCTTACTAATACAAAGGTGATATAACTAGTCCTATGAACTCAATAACTCATCTCTGTGCCAATTACTCCCATATGTATCTCTTGAGGTCGGTTCTCCCCAAATAAATACAGATAAGTGTGTATGTGTTTAGTCATTCACCTTATTTTTCACTTAGAGTGCTAACAGATGTTAACACTAACAGGGAATTTCCTTTTTCTACATAGCACACACACATACAAATAATATAGTTTTTCTTACCATACCCAGTTCCTCAGGCTCCAAAAGTGGTAGTTGTCCTTGATTTCTGAAAATTATCTGGAGTCTAAGATCTATATCCTAGGGAACAAATTATTTTGCTATCATAAAACTTAATGAAACTTGTCAAATCTCTCCTGGGGAGAGTTCTACCCTTTGTTCACAAATACATGCAGTAAGAACAGAAGATGAGTATAATGTTCTAATAACTGTGTTGTAGGAAACACTTGAAATCATGGTTTCATGCCTTCTTGGAAAAATTTAGAACTGAACATTTTAAAATTTCACATTTTCCATCAATGAAATGGAAAGAGATGAAGACACGTGTCACAAAAGAAAACAAGAATATTTACAAGGTATAGATATTGAAAATATTTTATATCATTTTAAAAGGCAGCCTACAAAACCCCAAACTAACTACATGTCATACCGAAGCAAAACAAGTCTCCACTCCTTTCTCTGATTGCTTTAGTCTATCATAAACTTAGATTAAATCTTCCTAATGCTATATTTCATGTCATCCCTTCTAAAACTTTTTTTAAAAAACCCCAAATAGCTCTTCAGTACCAAGTAAATAAAGTGTAAGTTTCCTGGTGTGATATTTAAGATCCCATTCCTGCTCTATTCGGTCCTTGTCACTGACCAAATATTTTTGAAAACAGACTCCACACCTTCATAGAAACCCATCTTACCTCTTTCCTTTATACTATTGCTCATGCTGTTCCCTGTTTGGTGTGTTCTTCCCAACATCTCTACCATATATCCATCAAGGCCAGCTGTTCCTGCCCACAGACTCACCCCACTTTCACACAGCGGTATCCTTTCTAAACTATAAATCTCAGCATATCATTGTCCTGTTGAAAAGCCCTGAGCCTACAGAATAAAATTAAAATGTCTTTGCCTGGCAGGGAAAACATGCATCCTCTCTCCGAAACTCACCTTTCCAAACTCAAATATATTCCCTCTGCCATATTGAACCACCTCTCACTTTCCATACGTTCTTTGTGTTTTTCACTGGGCTGTTTCTCCCTAAAACATCCTTATTGCTTGGTCTGCCTGGTGAACTCTACCCAGCCCTTAAGTTCCACCCAGAGGATAATTTCACTGCTTTTTCTGTTGGTCACACCACACCTCAGTCATGCCACAGTCACCTTCAACTAGGCTGAAATTGCCATCTCCTCTCTAGAGCCACCATATTGCAAGGTGTATCGCATCTGTAGTGCTTTCTTCTCACTTATCATAGCAATTCACTACCCAAGTCTTCCTTGACAAACATGAAGTCTTTTGAAGGCAGAGTCCCTAACATTTATTTTTTACAAGTTATTAAATATTTTTTAAAAATCAAAAATATATATCAAATAATACAACAAAGTCCACCTAGTGAAAACAGTAAAGCATCATCAATATAGTTGGAAAGGGCTAGGCATCCCTTCCCCATGCCTAACTGTGTACCACTATGTAGGAGAGTCCCAGGGAAAAGGTGAGGAGTTGAAGGCAGGACACCTGTGCATAAAAAAATGCAACTGAACTTCTCATGAAGTGAATCAATCTAAGAATAGAGTTAAAATCATAAATGCAAGGTTTCGTTGGAAGATGGCAAAGATTCCTATCTGATGGGCAACCTGCTTTGCCCTGAATTACAGCCTACGTAGAGGTTGGCTGGATTGCCCAAAGAACACCAGGCCTTACATAAAACCAGTGGCAAGTAACTATCGCCCTAGCCTCCCATATGGTACCTAGAACCTCAGGGCAATGATTAGCCTAGTGGCTTAGTGCCTTGTTCATTCATTCATTGGTTTATTCATTCAGCCACTCAGTAACCATCAATCTACCATCTCCTTTAGAGAGTCAGGGGATATACCTTACCTCTGAGAAGGAACTAGAGAGGAAGGAACTCAACTGGAAGAAAGAAACCAGGACTGACAGCTTCCCCTAGGCTTGGTAGGTAACATTTAAAGAGTCCTTTTACATAGGGAAGTCTGGATGGGTCCCTTAGCACTGTCACAGGAAGTAAAAACAGATTCCAAACTAAGCCCAGCAACTACAGATAATGGATGGAGATGTGAGAAGGAGACCTGCAGTATACAATCCGCAAAGACACCCAGGTCTACTCCACCAACTCTATGAAAAACCAAGAAAGAGGGAAAGATCTTATTACTACTGTCATGATAATCACATCTGCAGAACGCACAAAACTGGGAGGTGTTCCTAACAGCAGCTGAAGACAGGCACACAATACCAAGCAGTGTGTGGGTCTTCCTAAGAGATGTCAAAAATAACACAGTGAGGCACTGGTGGAAAAATGCAGATGATCTATCCGGGGAGGAATCAACTTAAAGATGGAATTTAACTGGAAGGGGATTCCTGGATGGCAGTCATGGAGAAACAGCACAGCAGCGAGCTGGTGGTGCAGAGCAGTCAGGGGCTGAGGCAAGCGCCACAGTTCGGCAATTCTCCGAGCTAGTAAAATTTTCAGCCACACACACAGGGGCATCCCAAACCACGGCGAAGAGTCTGTCTCTCTGTGTCAGCAATGAGACCAGACTTGGAACACTGCAGGCAATTAGGAGTAATGCGATGCCTCAATGGGAATTTAGAAAAGAAAAGAAAAACAAATCAAAGGGAGTGAAATATGAGGAAAGACACAGGCGATAAAATGAACATAATTTGACTAAATAACAACCTAGAGGACTGTGATAACCATCTACAGAGCATAAAAATCCAAAACGGGGCCTAGAGGTCTGCTGGCCAGGGCACTCTTCTAAGAAATACCTCCAGTCTCATCTGTTAAAAGTTCACTAGAAAGGCAGCATTTTGCATCCATTTAATGTAAGTGTGGGGACTCCACTCTGGGGAATAAACAAGCCTGGGTTCCCAGAATCTTTGTATGTCTCCAAATCATTTTTCAAAATGTACAGACAGAGAACCTCTGGGAAAACCCAAAAGCCAGTGCAAGAAGTTCCTTAAATCCATAGGCACAAAGTCACTCATTCATTCATCTGCCAAATGTTTATTGGACAAGTCCTCTGTGCCCATGCCACAGTTGGCACTCTGTACACAGTTTTGAATAAAGAATACACAAATATACAGTTATAAACTAGAGACCTGTGGCACAAAATCACTCATTCAAGCCTCTGAGGAGTGTTTATTGAACGAGTACTCTGTGCCCATGCTGTACTTGGCACTGAGTCCAATGTTTTCAATAAAGTATATAGTCATCAACTAGATTACAGAGTCACGAGTGGAAAATGCACAGTTTAATAATAAAAAACCATGGAAGGGTTTTAACGCACATAATCCATTCTAGTTTTTTAAAATACACTCTCAGTCAATGCACAACACTGTGTATCGGTTTTCAAAATATCTGTCCTCGTACCTGCAAAGATTGCAAACAAATGCCTGTGTGTGGTTATATATGTATAATATGTATTTATTCTAATGTGTAGGTATTTGTGCATTTGTATATTTAAAGTAAGTTTTCATAAAAACAATTTTCTTAGTATAAATGTGTATTTTTGTAGCTCCATCTTCTCATGTTCAAAAACATGTATTAGGGTTCGTGAAAAAAAGATAAAAGAGTGAACCGTCTCCTGGGACCTCTGGGCTTCTGACTGCCACAGCCTCAAGTCCAAATGCCCCCATGTGGCTGTGGATGCTTCCTCAGCTCTGGCATCTCCTACACTAGAGATGCCTGTCACTCTCACTGAATACCATAGGCGGGGTAAGTTATAAAGCACAGATGTTTGTATAGCTCACAGTTCTGGAGACTGAAAAGTCCAAGAGCAGGGCACAGGCATTGATGAGGGCCTTATTGTTGCCTCATAATATGGTGGAGGGTACCACATGCAACACAGCAGGCATGCTAGCTCAGGGCTTCCTTCTTATAAAGTCACTAATACTGTCAGCGGCCCCATCCTCATGCCTTCATCTAATTCTAATTACTTGCAAAAGGTCTCATTTTCAAGTACCATTAACCTAACACATTGATGGCTCTGTTTCCAACCCATGAACATACCCCAATCACAGCAAGGTGATACCACGACAAGGGGAAGTGGATGCTAGGGGGACAAAAATGACAGAAGTTCAAGCTCGTCTCCACTACTGCTCAGTATGGATGCTCTCTGAGGAACATTCCAGTCTCCTCACATCTCCAGGAACACAAGATGATGCTTGCAGGCATAGCAGGTCTTCATTACCTGGAAAGCAGCTTGCTTGCTAAAACTGACCTGTAATTTCAAACTTACTACAGCTCTTCCACTGGTCCCTTGCAGAAGGTGCAGTCTCCTGCATGTCTCTTGAGGTGGATCAAGGCCATGTTTGTATTTCAACTTACAAACAGATGTCCTTTTTGCAGACTTAGTGCAACTTTTTGTCCTTGTTGTTACATTGTGTGCTTTTTTGGTGCCTTTGCTGCCTACAGTGACTCCTACATGCCGTGCTTAGGTGCCATTTAGTTTTTCTAAGCACAGGACAGCTGTGTAGTGTGCTTTATGGAAAAAAACACTTGTGTTACATAAGCCTTATTCAGTCATGAGCTATAGTGCTGTTAGCTGTGAGTTCAATGTTAATGAACTAACAATATATATTAAATAAGGTGTCTTTAAACAGAAACACACACAAAACAAGGTTATGTATTGATAGCGTGACAAATGGTTGAGACCAGAGGCTGGCAAGTCTCTGCCCCCTATTTCCCCTAGATGCACTAACCCAGGTAACTCCAGCACGCAATAAGAATCAACTGTGTGTGTGTAAAATGGCATTCCATTTTATACCCTCTTGGACTTCTCCCCAAACATCTTCTGTATTTTGTCTTTCCATCCATGTTACAAACTCCTTTAAAAATCGTACCATGCAGCTTCTTCAGCCAGGAACACAGATCTTCAACACTTGCTGCCTTATGGTTGTATAGCTACACAACCCACATCAACTACAAATGTTTTCATTTGAAAAAGTTCTAGAACTTAGCCTGCTATCTTATTTCTTTTTTTATCTTCCATGTCTAGGTTATACACCTTTTTAAATATGGTATCAATCCAAGGCCAGTTTTCATTCTGATGGCAAAGGGGAATGAAACTGGCAAGAGAATCCTGTGCTTAGAACGAAGTTCTTCACCCTGGGTAAAGAGAGGTTTGCATGCTTTGTGACTCAGCGGTCAGAGATCATCACTGCCAAGCAGACACTCTCTCTGGTGCCCTCAGGATAATGGCACTGACCTTTCTTCTGGCTTCTATTCTATTGGCAGGTCTTGCTGTTCCAAGTGCCACACATTCCCCTATGCACCAGAGTCTTGGCTGCCAAGAGAGCTATCTTATTATGCAAACATGTCTTAGATCTGACTTCTGACTCAAAAAAAAAAAAAAAAAAAAAAACTTTTCTGAGAGTTTTACCTCTGATCAGCCTTGGCTTTTTGAACCTGAATGGAGGGCAGGCTGTGCTACCTATGCTCTATTTCAGTCGAAGGAAGAAACAAACATGGTACCAGGAAAAACTCAAGAGAGGAAATAAGTGAGAAGTTTCTGAAAATTATGTGACAAGTATAATTCAGTTTGGAAAAAGTTTGCCTGTGGCCCTGAATTCCTGGGTTCACCTCTCAGAACCCCAGTTTCCCTCTCCCTCAAAGGATAGGAGTTTGACTAGATGATGATAATAATGCTAACATATTATTATTATCTAACTTTAATTGGATGCTTACTGCATTGATCCTTTTCATTCATAATTTTGCTTAATCTTCAAAACACCCTCCCAGAGTAAGATGTTACTATGGTCCCCTCTTTATATACGAGGAAAACAGGAATTCCCAGATTGCTGTGATTGAATGATCCACTTACACGGTCACTCGGCTACTAGCTTGTGGAGTACAGGCAACCTGACTCCAGACCCCCTAACGCACCCACACATCTACATGACCTAAGTGAACTCTCAAGGCTCTTACTCTTCAGACATTCTGTGGTATTTCACATCATCCCTCGCTTTTGTCTAAGATTCTGGCTTGTGTAAGTTGGATATAACCACATAAATAAAGTTGAACAGGAGAAAATGGAGTAGGAAAGGAGAGAAAAAGTCAGGAAACTCCTGGAGCTCCAACTCCCGAATGGCCTTAGAAACTCTATAATCCATCCTACTAATCCAGTTCTAATTATATCAATAAGTAGATGGGGCCAGGACTATTTTTCAAGATAGTGCATAATGTGTGAGTAATTCTTCATGCTACTTCTTCCTTTGGAAAAAAAAATCCTATAAGAACTTCTGGAATTTATTAGTATGAACAAATCAAATGATTCCATTTTTAAAAATAATGTAATATGCTCGTAAGAAGACTTAGAGGGATGGTCTGTGAAGGTCACATGTCCTGCAGACCCATCCTGGAAATTGTCCTGTGGGCTCACAGTTAGTCCAAGCCTCTGACTTCAGCCAAAGGCAAGCCATCAAACCTCCTATGAAGAAACACGGGAGCTTGGGGCTCAGCTGCCTGTCAAAATGAGGCACAGCACCCCACCCAGGATGCCAGCAAGAGAAGAACCCATAAATCAGAAGCAATTTTAATTTTTAAAAAGTAAAGCATGAAAGACCTCCTTGCAGCAGACAAGGCTCCTCATCATGAAATCATGGTGGGACCCGTCATCAGTGTCGCTTCCCTTCCCCACAAGGCTGGCAACAGTGGGCGCTCCTCTTGGGTCCTGATTGCACACGCCAAGATGAACTTCTGACTGCTTTGCGCCGCTCAGAGGCTCACCAGCAACTAAAATTAGCCTGGCTTCTATTCCAAGCCTAGGGCTCCTCGTGGCTGACTTTCTTTTGTAAGAGTGTGTGATGGTGGCTTGTTTGATTTAAAGAAAATCAATGAAGAGTTACATGAGAAGGAAGAAAACAGAAGACCAGGTATTCCCAGGTTGAGATAAAAGTCCAAATAAAGGGCACCACACATGCGCTCCCTCTCTCTTTCTCTTTCCCTCAAAGCAAAGAAGCCTTTGAGGTAAAGTGGAAACCGTTTTGTTGGAGGGCTCGTGTGTTCTTCATCTTTAGGGTATAATCCAAGAGGTCTAATCTGGTAAAAATGGCAGCTACTCTCAATGGGATGACTGACAGAACAGAACAGGCGCAAAAAGAGGCGGTCACAAAAGGTGACTTTTGGTCCTTGAAAAGACCAAGATCACGCACGCAACCTGGACCAGCCCGGATCTCCCCTGCCCTTTTCTGGTGGTAATGAGAGTGTGCAAGACAAGAGAAATGTGCGGAAGGATTGGTCCTCCTGCTGTCCTTCATCAAGCTGACCTTGACCTCAGACCAGATGTGACCCTCAACTTCACAATGAGGTTAGCCAAATCAGAAAGATTTTCACAGAAAGGATGACATTTCTCTCCCGACGTGGGCCCTAAAACCCCAAGCCTTCCTAGAAGCCACCCACCCCTGCTGTCCTGTATCAGGAACCCACCCTTCTCCCGGAGTACTTTCTCGAGTCTCCTTAAACCCCTGCTGTGTGTGTTATTTACGATCCTGGTTCCTTTTCTTTTCAGGGTATTGGTCCGTAATAATGCCGCGTGTGTTATTTATGACGCAAGGAATAACTTAAACCACATTAGGAGCCTCAACATTATAGGAACTTTAGAGAGCTACATTTTTCTAGTTATGGTTAAACTACGGCAGTGATAAATCCAGTCGTAAGAGTGCAGGAGGGAATCCACGGGACAGGTGTTGCCCATTAGTCACCGTAAGGATATGCAGGAACAAACGCTGGCTCGCAGATGCTCCGGCATCTCTTCCTAAGAACAGCTGTGGGAATCTGAAATGGCAAGAGGCGGGGGGTTTGGAAAGCTGGTAATGAGAAAAGATGGGTAAGGCTGGCATGGAAGGGCAGGGGCGCACTCTGCAGAGGACAGAGCAGCAAAGTGCACACGTGTGTATATCTCACTCCCTCATCTCACGAGTTCACTGGGGTTCCCCACACGGCTGGGGACTGGCTTCCACCATGGGTTGGAAAACAGTCCTTAGTCCTAACTACTGCTGCCCATGAGGGATGTGGACCTACTCAGCCACCCTAAGAAAGCAATCCTAGAGGTGGAACAGCCAGGACAACCAGCTGTGAAAGTCAGTATTGGGATAATTTACTCTTTTCCTGTGATTCAGTTTCTGCATCCATGAAATCAGGGAACGCTTTCCCCATCTCTCCCTCATGAGAATAGTAGAGAACGTTTTTTTTTTTTTTTTTTTTTTTTTAATTCAATATTTCTTGAGCATGCGTGCTACGCACTGAGATGTGGACAAGACACCAGTGAGGATGTCATGGTTGAGTGGTAGAAAGAGACCCCAAAAGACATCATTATACTATCATGCCCTGACTTTCATGAGGGAAATACGTGAAGGGTTTTATTATTGGAGAGCAGAGCTGGAGGGTCCCCGTAGGATCCACCAGCAGGGAAGGACAGGACCTGGACCAGGGTCGGGGTGGGGCATCCTGGTCTCTGGTCTGCAAGTTTCTAAAGCCTCCATGTGCCTCCCTGTGTCCAAGCAGCATAGGAAAACAATGCCATTCAGAACTGGTGACGTGTTGGGACAGAAATCAGGCTTACATTTCTCCGGGCTTCTCCATAAAACTCTGTTTAAGCAATTTCAGAGCACAGGGATCATTTCAACGAAAATGCTTAAAACTCAAAAATAAGTTTCAAATACCTCAGGCACAAGCCACACCTATATCATGAGGACCCACATTCTCAAGGTTGGCAGGCCTTTGGAAGTCATGGCCCCTATTCAGAGTATGACACACTCGGCCAAATCCTGACCAATTCCCCAAACACATTCAACACTGGGGAGCTTGGTGCTTCCCAAAGGGGCTCAGTCCACTTTAGCACAGCCCCAATTAGAACATCCGTCATGCTGAAATTTCTGACCAAGAGAACTGAAATGTTACCAGAAACTCATTCATTCCATAAACATTTATTAAACGCCCACTCTACACCAGGCACCGTACTGAGTACTATGAATTCAGTAGTAAATATTAACTTATATAGAGAAACTCCACCACAGAGTTCTCATACATAATATTTTCCTAGCTTAGCTCCAATCCAGTCTTTGAAAATAATATGATGAAATATCCTTTAGATACACCATCTGGGCTTTGCTCACTTAGTCATTTTGTTACTCAGCTACTACCAGGGTGGCTTATGTTTATAGCAATGAGCAAGGAGAATAATGACTACATATCCTTGTGGGGGATGTATAGTACGTAGAGACAGCCCAACCCAAAATTCATGGACAGGCAACGCATTCCTAATCCCACACTTGGATCCAAAACCCAACATGCAAAATGTTTTGAGCACCAACGTGACAGCACAAATAGAAAATTCCACAGGTGACGGGTCTGAGCTGACCCCATGTGAGAGGGCTGAGTCAAAAAGCAGGTGCACTGAAAATATCATAGAAAATTATCTTCAGGCTATATGTATTAGGTACACAGAAAACATAAGTGAATTCTGTGTTTACACTTAAATCTATCTCCAAGATACCTTATTATGCATATGCAAATTTCCCCAAAGCAATAAAATCTGAAACACTCTGGTTGCAAACATTTCAGAGAAGGGATATTTTAAGAACTAGGTCCATTCCAAGTTTTCTGAGGAATCTCCATACTGCTTTCCAGAGTGGCTCCACCAATTTGCAACTCCACCAGGAATGTATGAGTGTGCCTTTTTCCCCACATCCACGTCAACATTTATCATTGCTTGTGTTCTTGAAAATAGCCATTCAAATTGGAGTTAGATGAAATCTTAGGGTGGTTTAATTTGCATTTCTCTAATTACTAGGGATGATGATCACTTTTTCATATATTTGTTGATCACCCGCGTTTCTTCTTCTGTAACATGTCTGCCCGGTTCCTTAGCCCATTTATTGATTGGGTTCTTTGTATTTTTGGTGTAACATTTTTTAAGTTCTTTATAAATTCAGCCACTATGGAAAGCAGTATGGAGATTCCTCAGAAAACTTGGCATGGAACCACCATTCGACCCAGCTATCCCACTCCTCAGTTTATACCCAAAGGACTTAAAATGAGCATACTACAGTGAGGCAGCCACATCAATGTTCATAGCAGCTCAATTCACAATAGCTAGATTATGGAACCAACCAAGATGCACTTCAACTGATGAATGAATAAAGAAACTATGGTATATATACCCAATGGAGCATTACTCAACCATAAAGAAGAATTAAATTATGGTATTGCTGGTAAATGGATGAAGTTGGAAAATATCATGGTAAGTGAAATAGGCCAAGTCCAAATAACCAATGGCTGAATGTTTTCTCTGATAAGTGCATGACAATATATAACAAGGGGGTGGGTGGTGAGGGGAAGAGAAGAATGAAGGAACTTGGGATGGTGTAGAGGAAAATGGGGTGTGAGTGGGTAGGGGACAGACAATAGAATAAAACAGACAGTATTACCCTATGTATATGTATGATTACACGAATGGTGTGAATCTACATTGTATAAAACCATAGAAATGAAAAGTTGTACCCCATTTGTGTACAATAAATCAAAATGTAAATATTTTTAAAAAAATTTAATTAAAAATTTAAAAAGGAACTAGGGAAGGATGTGTGATCTACTGATTTGGATATGTAGGCCTATCCGGCAAGGTCACAAGGAGGCCAGGCTGCCTCCTTCTCACTGCAACGTTAGCCTTCCAAGCTAACCTAGGTCTGCCCGAGAGCAGTCTCCTGTCACCCTCTCTGCTTTCCCCCGACAACTTTGATGAGTCGAACTCTGTCAACTGCGGCATTTGTAGTATCTGTGAGGCTACGTAACCAAGACAACAACACTACAGTGGTCTAGGCAAGACGAAGTCTGTTTCTCTCTCACATGAAAGTGCATCGTCGGCAAGGTGGCTCCACGTTTTTATTAGTGTCTGGGCTCCTCTGCTGATGCTTTTCCCATCCTAATACACACCTTCCATCCATGAACAAAAGTGACCATTCCCACGTCTGTTGGCACCTTCACATTTTGTCAGAAGGAAGGGAACAAAGAAAAGGGGAGGGCCTGCCCCTTCCTTTAAAGACCTGACCTGGAAGCTGTATCTTCGTTTCTATACCCATTGGCCAGATCTGAGGGACGTGGGCACAGCCGAAGGGAAAATGGGAACTGCATTCTGGGTAGTCCAGCTAAAAATTCTTGCCAAACAGGAAGGCCAGAATAGCTACCTCCAAAACCTGGCTTCAGGAGATGCGTATTTCCACTGATAAGACAGTCGGAGGAATTACAGAGAAATAGAAGGGGAAAAAGAAAGAAGTTAAAAGAGGCAGAAATATGAAGTAGGCAAGCTAAACTTCTCTTCCAGCACTCTCTATCCACTTGGGTATTCTAAGTTTCTTCCCCTGAAGCTTTACTTCTGGAATTGGAGCTTTGATGCTCATGAACCCGTAAGTTAAAGGATATCATGGTTTCCTATATTATGGGCTCAATTCTCTAGGTACAGCCCTTGACTTCTGTGAATGAGGGAAGAACAACAGTGAGTATTTTAGTCAGCTTTTTTTCTTTTTCTTTTTTTTTTTTTTTCATCTGTGACCAAAAGACCTGACAAGAACAGGTAGAGGGGGAAAGGTTTATTTGGGGCTCTTGGTTCCAGAGGTCTCAGTCCATAGACAGCTGACTGCATTGCTCTGGGCCTGAGGCAAGGCAGAACATCATGGCAGAAGACTGTGATAGAGGAAAGTGGCTCAGGACAGGGCCACCAGGCAGCAGAGATAAAGAACTCCCCTGACCATGGAGAAAATATAAATCCCAAAGGCATGCCCCCAATGCCCACCTCCTCCACCACACCCAACCTGCTTAGTCACCACCAGTTAATCCCCATCATGGGATCAATGTCCCGCTTAGGTTAAAGCTCTCATATCCCTATCATTTCACCTCTGAACTTTCTTGCAATGTCTCATATACAAGCTTTTGGGGGAGACCTCATAGCTAAACCATAACACTGAGGAAGATTGCTTTCTGAATGCAGACTACTCTCGAGGACTTTTACTACCAAGAGCAACTTCATACTTGGACTTGTCTCAGTCTTGTGGGAAGAAAAAGTTAAGTAAATGGGTTTTCTTTGCTACCTATTGCCTCACAGATCTATTAGGCATAAAATACCTCTTCATGTAGTCATATATTGTCTTTAAAAATCAAGATTTTATAAAAACAAGTCAGAACTCTTCAATGTATGGGGCTCAGTGTTGTAAATATAATTTATTAATTTCAAAACAATTATCCATTTTTGAGAAGGCTGATCATGTCCTAAAAGCCATGGAGAAGTGTGATATCAAACCTTATCAAACCTTGAAGTCTGGGGCATTTACAAAATGAAAGCAATTAAAGAAAAACAGGGTGAAACCAATGGGCTTGAGTGAGAAGCATAATTATAAATAAACTAATTTTTTTTTCCAATTTCTTGGTTATTATCCACATGAACCCATTCATGTCAACTCACAAATGACTCTGCTAAGCAGGAAGGAAAAGCAACCGACTCTGAAAGATACTTCTTTCCCCACCCCTTCCACCACATTTAGGGCAGAGCTGAAGGTGAGATTTATGGGGCTCCAGGCACCTTGGAGCATTGATGAGGTAGGTATGGGGTTCACACCCGTAGGTGACCCCGCCATACCCTGCATCCTCATGTGATACCCTTCATCTGAGCAGGTATGAAGCCTGGTCCTTGCTCTTAACAGAACATGGTCCAGGAAAGGGATTCTACAGATATAATTAAAATCCCTCCACAGCTGATTTAAGATAATAAAAAAGGAGATTTTCAAGGGTGGGCCTGACTTACTCAGGGGAGCCCTTTAAAAGAGGGTCTCAGTCGAGGTCAGAGACTCTAAGCAGCACAGACTCTCCCCGTTGCTGCTATGAAGCAGCAAGCTGCCATGAGCAACACTGCCCAGAGGAAGCGAATTCTGCAAACAGCCTGGGGGAGCCCAAAGTGGGTCCATCCCCAGTTGACCTTCCAGATGAGATGCAGCCCATCCAGGGCCTGGATCTCAGCCTGTGAGACCCTGAGCTGAAAGCAGTGTCAGGCAGAACCCCGATTCCTGGCCCAGGGGTGCTGAGAGATCACAAATGGGTCTCGTTCCAAGTCACTACGCTTGTGGTCGCTCCTTACAGAGCAGCAGACAACAGATACACGAGCTGAGGACTCAGCAAGTGCCAGCGGGCAGAGGGCACAGGGAGGGCACCGGGAGCGGTGCAGAGGAGGGAAGCACATTTCCAAGCCCGCCTCTTCCCACCCTCGAAGCCTCCGCTCTGCCGTTGCTCACTGGCCTCCTGCCTTCAACCTCAAATCAGGTTCCTGCCTGTGATTCAATCTCTGGCTCCCTATGAGAAATCTTTTTTATATAAAATTAATATATAAATAAATTTGTTCTTGGAGCGATGCGGTGTGGAACAGAACCTGCCGGGCTCTCTGACACCCATCACAAAGGAAGACTGCAGAGGGGAGGGGGGTGCGCTCTATCCTCCGTGGGGAAGCGGAGAATTCATAGTGATCTTATTGCAGATGTAAAATTAGGTCAGGGGCTCTATAAACTGATTAAAGCTAATACTTCACGCTTCCGAGGAAAACAGCCCATACAAAAGGGAAGGATCTGTGACTCACGGGGAGAGGGAAGGGGAGCACCCCATGTTCAGAGGCAGTGCAGGCATGTGGGTGGCTTGGCCAAAATGAAGCAACAGGAAAGGAGCAACCAGAGACTATGGGACGCTGTCACATGCACAGAAGCCAGAGACCACAGGTCCCCAAGTCCAGGAACTCTGAACCACCCTGCCTCTCTCTGATTCACAGCCAACTGCAGCTCTTTGCCCTCTGGTCCCTGTGTGTCTTGGATCTTAGGAGCAGCCAGGTTTTTAAATCTTCTGGCTTCTGTCCCACGGAAGTCAATGTCACGCCAGTTCAGATAATCACAATGCCTGCGACCTGGAAGCACAGCCTGCCCCGTCCCCAAGACTCTTCTTCGATTGCTATTTTTCTCCCAAATTCCTTTACATCTTCTTCTGTCTTCCTCCTCCATATCTCTTCCTCTCATTCCCTTCTCAAAGATGTAGAAAGGCTACCCTCATTTCCCATAAGTCCTAGCCTCTCCTTCCTGCTCCTAGGACAACACAAAAGAAACACAAAGAACTCACTCACATTCTTTGATTTATCTTATGGGTTCCCTGAGCAACCCTAGTCACTACCTAAGGGTTAAGAAAGACAGAATCTCTATAGCAAAAGAGTAGAGGCTGCTTTTGCAATGCAAATATGTCTGGCTTAAGTGTGAAATATTTTTGCATTACTAAATTTTCTTTATCTCCTCTTTTTAAGTATGCATATGTGGAAAAATAGCAGTTCAGCAAACGATACAGTACTTCTGATCCTAAACAGGGATGTAGGTACCTACATCAGGTAGATGACCTGATTTACATACTTAATTTATACAGAAAAGGATGAAAGGAAGACTTTTGAGGCTGGGAAGGGCTATGGGTCACCTGTTGAGAGCCACAGGGCCAAATGCTGCAATTTAGACTTTAAATCAAACACCAGGGAAGGACACCTGGGACTTGAGTCAGTTACATTTTCATTTCAGTAGTGACCAAAGTCATTCGGTTCACTTTTGGTTCAAGGCCCATAACCAGTCCAAACTAAATTGGGAAAAGAGTGCACAAATTATTTGGTCCACACAGGACAGAAAATAGCAGGTCTAGTTTGAGATCCATGAAAAAAAATAATGAGTTTTGTTCTGGCCTAGCGCTCTGGGAAAGAAGTGCAGGTAGTTCTGTTTTCTGAAGATACCTTTGTTTTCCTGATGAAGATCAAAGTGCAGAACGCTGTCTCCTGTATCTTCACTCTACCCTTTGGTTGGGCTACTGACTTGCCTAGCAAACTCACATAAAATGGGCAGCTCTGACTGAACCCTGTAATAGTGCTTAGAAGAAATTCCAAGCCTCACTCTCAGTTCATTTCAACATAGTTTAAGCTTTCAGGAATTGGGGAGCAAATAAAAATTAAGGTTAATGATTTATCTAGTCCCTAAAGCAGAATTTCTTCATGCAGATATATCATATGACATTGGGGTTAAAAAAAAAAATCTCTCTTCTATCCCTGCACTTCCTTAGAAAATCCTTTATGGAAAAAATATCCCTTTTTTTATGTCACTTTTGTCTGCTACAGTGACAGCTTGAATAAAATCCAGTTTTGTAAAATTAGCTAAAATAAAAACATGCAGAGACAACTTTTTCTTCATTATCAAATTCCTTATCTGTCTTCAAGAACTTGTTGGCTCACTGATTCACTTTGAAGACACTTGAACTTAAAATTTTGCATTTCTTCTGCTCAAATCAATTGCTGAGCTATAGCACCAGGTTGATTCCTATGCATCTATCACGAGTCTTCCAGGACATGATGGATCTTTTGGGTACCGTCAAACCCTTCTCCATCCTGGAATAAGAGATAGCATCATCCCCTTTATCATCTGCACCAATTTCTGCCCTGTCACTCATGCTTCTGAGGCCACCAATGGCCTTCGACCCAACAAGTACTAATGAGGATAAGGACAGAGGTTGGAAGCTGACAGAAGTCAAGAAGACCTTGAGCTTAAGACTAGGGAAAACTTTGGAGAGACTTGGTGGGAAAAGAGGAGGGAAAGTGGAATGAGCTCAGGATGCATGAGGGCATGTGGAAGTACAAAGGTCAGCTAGGGGGCCCCCAGCACTAAGCACTCAAGAGACCAGCATGGCATATGTTCTCAGGAGCGACCCCTATTCACCATGCCCAGGTCAGCTGGCAGCAAAGAAAACTCATGGCAAACAGTCTGATCCAGAAAAAAAAATGACAATTTCTGGTCATTCATAACCATGATCTCAGAGAGAGGCAGAACACAGTATTAAGCCTATCACTCTGCTTGTCAGTAATAATAATCGCAATAACAACAACAACATCCCAAGAATACATTTGTTTAATAGAAGCATCTTCATTTTAAAAGTTAAAATTAAGTGGACTTCTAGAAAAGTGATGAGGCTGAACAGAAGCTACCAGAAGTGGTATGTTGTACAGGCGAGAGCACCAGATGAGAATCATAAAATTTGGAGATTATCCCTACTTTTATTTTCTTCTCAAGTTTTTAAAGGACCAAGAATAAGCATGTAAGAGGTATTCCTATTATGACTTCCTCAAAATGGAAAAAGGCTAAATACATGATGATGTAGTCTTGTTTCCTTAGAATATTTTCCAGGGCAATTAAGAAAAACTTATTATTTCTAAGTCCATCACCAGACTCCCTATAGAGTATGCAGTCTCCCTGCATATTTTATTTTCTCCACTATTTCTTTCTGATTCACGTGCACATACTGGGTCTCACTTTCAGTTCTATGAGAGATGTGATCTTGGAAGAGTGATAGCCTTGTGAGCCTTAGAGTCTCATACAGTCAGCTGAGAGTGATCCCCACTTCTACCAGCCAGAGCCCTGGCAGGCAGCAGATGGCACACTCAGAAGGAGAGACTGAGGATACCATAAGAAGGACACTAATTATAGAGGGGAGAATAGAGTTCAGGGAAGCAAGAAAGAATGGTGTACCTTACACTAGCCATAGCAGGGAGCCATTTCCACCCCTAGACCTGAAGGTACACCAAGCCAGGGTATTCCTGTCTTGGGAAAAATAGCTGTAGAAATGCACCAAAAAGATTCCAGGGCCTTCCGTCAAAGGGATGCAGACAAACCCTTGGCTGCTTACAGTGGCCCAGCCTTTCTCCTCCCACTCTCCAATGCCTTCACTGTGCCACCCTCCTATTTACCAAAACCAGCTAGAAACCAGAAATGAAGGACTCTTATGGATATGGTCCATACTGGTTGGTCCCCGGAGGCATAGAGCAAGGTGAAGAAGGGAAGGGAGCAGAGATGGCAAGAATCCATGAGAACACTTCATGAACCTAACTAACTCTAATGAATTACTCGAACTATGCTACATTTCTATGACTCAGCGTTCAGTAGGCCCAACCTCCTTGACGATTCTCCCATGTCTCATCCTCCAAACCCAAGCTACCCTGAAGGCCTGTCTTCCCTTTCAAGCTGCTGCCTTTCAAGAAGAAAAGAAAGGTGCTGCCTATCACCTCAGTCCTTCCTGAGATCAACATCCATCCAACCTTTCTATAGTTGGCCAGGAATCTTGCACTTCTCTGTATTAACACACACCTGCTATTTGTCTTTATTCCTCTGCACACTAAGCACATGTTACAGCATCATCTAACTTGAAAAATGAAGATAACAGATGAAATTAGAGATGGCAACCTGTCTCTCAACCCACATATCTTTACCAAGACTGGATTTTTATCATTCCTGCCAACTCTAAGTGATCATTAGGGGCAACGTGGTGCCTTGAGTGGACAAAAACTGAAAACCAAACTCATACACAACAGGAAACAAGCCTCTTGAAGCTGAGAGAAGGAGAAACACCATCCTGCACCAGAAACTATTTTCCAAACATGAATAGGGAATGCCAAGCTGAATTTGATTTTAGATTAATAATGAAAAATTTTTAATATGATTATGCCCCAGGCCATATTTGTGACATGTACCCAAACTAGTATCATTTACCTGAAATTCAAATTAAACTGGGCAACCCGTATCTTTATTGACCAAATCTGGCAACCCTGACCTTGACACTGGATGAGATTTTTGGCTAAGCTTTCCACTTGGTAGTGCAGGAATCTAAGGCCCACAGATATCAAGAAACTTCCCCAATGGTGCACTGCTGGTGAGAAAAAATCAGAGCTGTAAGCAAAGTTCCACCAGTCCTATGCTGTGTCCCATCTATCTTAGATCATAAAACTCATGAGGATTTAAGTAAACCTGTAAGCCACCTGGCAAATCATCTCAAACTGCTAGGCTCCTAACAAGCTCTTTGAGATTGACTGAAAATACGACCTGGAAAATGTCATAATGACATTTCATAATAATGTTACGTTAGTTTGTGATGTACAGTATATTACACAAATTCATCAAATGCTTACAGAATTAACAGCACCATGCTACCATTCTTATTCAAACTTTAATGGGCATGACCATCTGTCTTTATACTCAGGAGTTCCAGATTAGGTGATTATTTGGTTTTGTATAAATACTGCAAATCAGTGATAATCCACAAACCTGTTATAAATAAAAACAATTACTTAAAACATATGATGAGAATTTCTACCTTTCAACCACCAAAATTGCTTCTTTACTAAAGCTAAAAGATATTTAAAAGGAAAAATGGTTTTGCTGAAGATTTCCTGATATATCAACAAATCAGTTAGCCTAAAAATACACAAAGGGTCTGAGGAATGGGAGAATGATCGCCCAAGAGCCCACCCCTCTGAATCATTCTTTCTTGGACCATTTATTTGGCTGCAGTGATCAATAGAAGTCCCTTTCCAGTGCACAGATACAGCTCCAAAGGTAAAAGATGGTTTAGGTATATGAATTAAGAAAGTAGTACCTGGCATGTTGGCACACGCCTGTAATCCCAGTAACTTGGGAGGCTGAGGCAGGAGGATGGCAAGTCCAGGGACAACCTGGACAACTTAGCAAGGCCCTGTGTCAAAATAAAAAATCAAATGGGCTGAGGCTGTAGCTCAGTGGTAGAGCACCCTGGGTCTCGGGGGAAGTAATTACCCACCATTCATGAGAGTGATCCTTTCAGAAGCCATGGTTTACCTCCACCGGTGGTAGGCAGAAAATGGTCTCCCAAAGACATCTACATCATGGTCCTGGAAACTGATTACATTATGTTACATGGCAAAGGAGAACTAAGGCTGTAGCAGGAACTAGGGTTGCTGATCAGATGACCTCATGATTGGAGGATTATCCTGGATTCTTGGGATAGGCCCAACATAATCACAAGGGTCCTTAGAAGTAGAAGAGGCTTAAAATCAGGGTCAGAGGGATGTGATGTTAGAAACACCCTACTAGCCCTTGCTGAGCTTGAAGACAGAAGAGGGCCATGAGCCAAGGAATCTGGGCAGCATCCAGAAGCTAGTAAGAGCGAGGAAATAGATTTTCCCCTTCAACCTTCAAAGAGAGTAGTTTTAGCCCAGTGAGACTCAAAGTGGACTTATGACCTCCAAAACTATAGGATAATAAATCTGTGTTGATTTAAGTCACTATGCTTGTGGTAATTTGTTATAGCAGCCATAGACTGCCTTTCTTGTATTATCAATAATTATGTATTAATGAGCCTAATGTGCAGCAGTATCAAATAAAACATTAAAATCATAATGGCACTCTCAAATGTAAGAGTTATAAAAAGCTACTAAGATATTGGCATGAGCAATCAAAATCAACAAAATGTAATACTGCTATCTGGGATCAACACAATTAGGAGATGAGAACACGAGATTAAGAAGCACATAGGCTCTTGATCAGTACAAACCCTATATGGCAAAAAGAGGGTAAAAGAAAAAAAAAAAAGGGACAAAACTAAATGAGGCCTTGTGGTTGAAGGGACTTCTGCTTCCTGGAGCTGAACTTGATCCCATCAGAGATAAGGAGGTCCAGTTACCCACCAAGGAAAAAGCCCCTTCCAAAGCTGCACAGAAAGAGCAGCCAGGACCCTGGAAGATTAAAGTCACCCAACAAAGGAAGAGCCAGCCGTGTCTGCGATCAGGGACCAGAAGGCCATGCCCATGTTTCACATGGTGAAAAGGCAGCTGATTACAGTCACATTGGCAGAAGGCAGACAGACCCCGTGTTGGAAGGCAACTTCCCAGAGAGACATGGCTCTCAGAAGGCAAGCCACCTGAGCATTGGGCCCTCCCCAGCTGGACCATAGAGCAGGCACGGCACCGTGACAGTAAGAGAAGCATCACAGCCATACCCATGTTTCCAGCAGCACAGTCACCGCAGCCAAATGACAGCCAGCCCAGGTGTCCATCAGCGGGTGAATGGATAAACAAAACGTGGTATGTGTACACAGTGGAGTTTTATTCAGCCCTCAAGAAAAATGAAATTATGGCATTTGCAGGAAAATGGATGGAACTAGAGACCATCACATTAAGCAAAATGTCAAACCCAGAAGGTTAAGGGTGGAATGTTTTCTCTCACATGAGGAGCGAGAGAGGAAAAGGGAAAACAAAAGTAGGGATGGATCTCCTAAAAATCAAAGGGAGGTCAGTAGAGGAAAGGGACTAAGGGTTGGGAAGGATGGAGGGAGGGGGAAAGTGCTGGGGAGTGATAATGGTCAAATTATATTTTTTATATTCTGGGAATACATAAATATGTAACAATAAGTCCCATGACGTGTACAATTATAGTGCACCAAAAAAAAGTAGCAACAAAAAATAGTGGTATCAAAATTATTCCATAGCAGTTTGATGGGAAAATGAATAAGGTAGGGATATAAATAAACTCCCCAGAGAAAAGTCAAGAAAATGAGAACACCTTCAAGTTTAGCAAGGATCTAGTCAGGTTTGCTAACACCAGAACACCCAGAGCAATAATGAAACAAAACTGATTCTGCAATTAAGTCATTTAAATAAAATCTACTTTCTCTAGCAATCCAGTGAAGAGAAACTGACTGAATGATTTGACAGGTGTGTGTGTATGTGAATGTGCAATATACACACTCACACACAAACATTAGGTAGGTATCAAAAACCATCAAAATGCAAGAACTGGACACATGGAAACAGTATTAGAAAAACCAACAGGAAATCAACAAATACATGTTGAATACGTGCATTTCCAAGAGTCAGAACTAATATCCCTCCCACCTGGAAAAGCATAACCAACAGGTGCCATAGTTTTAAGGAAAAATGCTTTTCAGGAACATAAGCTCAACTACTCAAGGTTACTGACTGTAGTAACAGAGGGTGGCACATCCCACTCACACTGGGCCACGACAGGAGGGTATATTGCCCTAACCATCCATACAGTGAACTTCACAAGAATAAGGGTGGCAACTCATCCTTGTCACTTTCCAGATGCATCAGTCCTAGCAAGACATTGGAGTCCACAGTCCCTCTGGTATAAAATGGAGATAATACTAGATGACTATGCTCATGGAACCCCAGTCCAAATGGGACATGAAACAATGAAATTATTTCAGCAGCAGATATCACTATGCTACCAAGGGTTTACAAAGATCATAGAGAACTGTAAATATAAACCTAGAATTGAATAACAGTGACAGCTGAAGGACACTAGGCTTGTACTACAATGGTACCCCCAGAAAACGCTGGCCTGGTAATATAACTGCTTTACAAGTTGACAGATCACTAATGTAAGGGAACTTATTAGCTATAACTGCGCTATGGAAAAGACAGATGTAATTATTGCTCATCTTATAAAAATTGAAAATCATCAGGGTAAATCAATCTACCACCGTAGAAACTTATGTGACTCCCAATATTCCCATTTACACATTTTTGAAAATCTATCAGATTTGAAATTTTATTTTTTTCATAAGACAGAGCTTTTGGGTGCTTAGGATGTTACTAATAGCATATAGTTTATCAATATGCTTTTAATGTATTCCTAATATGCCTAATAATATGCCTGGGGTTATCACTTACTGGTACTTCCACTCTTACCAACAATAATCTTTACTACAATGGGGTCTCCCCCTTTTCTACTTTCCAGCTCCCATAGGCTCTTCAAATTCTTGAAAGTAGAAAGGATAGATTGAAAACATGAGCTCCCCCTCTAAATCTGTTGACAAAATGGTGTCTTGTCCATCGTCAATAAATGCATATTTATTTCATTTATAAATGTATACATACATACACTCATACATCATGGTGCATCAATACTATTTACAGAATAGAATTAACACAAAGTAGACATTTTTCAAGAACAAGATTTAATGTCAATAAATACCCTGAGGTCTCTCCCTCAACTGGATACCTCCCTTGAGGTAGAGAAACTTTCAGCTTTAAAGATCATTCACCCTAGAACCAATAACTGGTGCATATCCCAGCCCTTCCTGCTATAGAGTGTTGAATCTAAGACAGCGTCATATGTCACCACACAGTCCGTATGGCTGGAATGCGTGGATGGATGGAACATTGCAATGAGGAAAACAAAGGACAAAGATTCAGGAGTCTGGACTGACTCCGAACTAACTGTGTGACCTGAGCAAATTACTTGACATTTCTGGGCTTTGGTTTTCTCATTGTGAGAAGTACAAGATGATATGGTCTCTGAAGTTCCTTGGAACTCGCAGGGGCGGGATGCTAGAGGTTGGAGTGACGATGCCCCAGCATGATTGGCAGACCGAAGAAGGCTTCGGTGAGGAGAGAAAGGTAAGGGGCCCAGGTGGGCACTCGGTGCTCACCACCGAAGCAGCTGCAGCCCCGCTTTGTCCCTGTGGGGTAGGGTGTGCAGGACTGATTCTGGAAGGTTCCCAGTAGGACCGCAGGACCCTCTGGCTAGGCAAGAAACCCTGGGACAGCGCCCAACAGCAGGCACCAGGGCCCCTCTCAGCCTGGCTCCCTCAGCCGAGCTGCTCCATAAAGCAAGAGCCCAGAGAGGACGCCGTGGGCAAATGAGGTCGCGTCACATGAAACTTCAACCTCATGCCTATTTAAAGCCACTGTCAGAAGGAAATTTTCCTCATTTGCTTGTCCTCAGTGTGTCTAGATAAACACGGAGCAGCGGTTTTACCTTTCTGTGAGGCCTCGCGCGTGGGCCACAGCCAAAGGCAGATTTCCGGCCATATCAGACCAATTATTTCACAGGACATAATAAGTCCCTGCTCTGATGTTCCTTTTATTTCCATTACTATCTCATTCGATCAGCTTCTGAGTGCAGTGACAGGACTTGGCTTCCTCCCCTTGAGAGCTCTGTCCACTCTCCAGCCCTGATTGCCTAAAAGAAATTTTTACTAATGGCTACAGTACTTTTTCTTTCTTAGCTTTAGGCCACAGCTCCTGGGCCTGCCATTCCGGAAGAGGGTGACTAATCCCTTTCTCTCATTTATACGGCTACCTTGAAGGTATTTATAGATTGTGGTCACTTCCCCCACAGAGGCCCTTCTTTGGGGAGGATATAAATTACTTCTTCAGTCAGGCCACTGGAGTATGCTCTTTTCAACATTCGTATCATTTTTGTGGCCTTTCTTTTATTTCCTCTACGTTTTATTTCCCTCTTAAACTGTGGGGATGCGAACCACGGCTAACTTTCCAGATGTGGTCAGAATCTTTTCGAGAGAGACGGAATGAAATAATTCTCCCATCTCCGGCCCCTGGGCCCCCACCCTTCATTCAAAAACAGGATGGACTTTGGTGTGCAAACCCCATTGAGTCAGTCATCAACTCACAGGCCTTAGATGTTTTTCAGACCCACCAGTTCTGCAGTTAGCTAGTCTCGTTCTTGTCAGGATTTGGGCTGTGTGCATGCCTGCCTGGGTACGGAACTTTGTGTTTTTCTACCATTGCATCTCATCCTTGGCCCACGGGGCTCCCATTTCTACATGGTGCAGGTCAGCTCATCATTTAGTTCTAACTTTACAGGGCAGCAGTGTGTATCTCATCTGGCTGTCACTAAACAAACAAACAAAACAACTCATCACAGATACTCCTCTACTTAACATGAGGTTACATCCCAAAACACCTATGGACAGTTGAAAATATCTAAGTCAAAGTGCATTTAATATACTTAACACACCGAACACCATTGTCTAACCTAGCCTACCTCAAATGATCTCACAATACGTACTTGGCCTGTAGTTGGGCAAAGCCATGGAACACAAATTCTGCTTTATAATAAAGTGCTGAATATCTCATGCAATGGTCAGGAGACTGTACTGAAGGTAAAAAGCAGAATGGATGAGTGGGCATACTTTTACAGCATCATAATGTGAAAAACATCTCAAGTCGAAAGCGAGGGACTGTCTGTATAGCTGCATATCAGACACTGTTCTTAGAAAGTTTCTGCCCTTGGAGGATCTTGAGGCATCTTGACAAGCATGATTCATCTCACACACTGGCACTATCTGTGGGGATCTCAGAGCCACTCTTTCTAACATCAGGAGTCGTTGTATTTGGTCTCAGCTCAGGATCTGGCTGTATTGTGTTGTCCTAGTTAAAGGATTCTGGGTCCCTAGATCTATCCTGATCAACATGGTAGCCATTAGTCTCTGTGTCTATTTAAAGTGAATGAAGTTAATCAAATGTTAATTGAAAGAAAATGAAGTAAAATCAAAGACAATTGAAAATTTACTTCCTTAGTTTTACTACCTACATTTCCAATGATCATGAGTCACAGTGGCTGGTGGGTGCCATATTGGATGATGTAAATGTAGCCATTTCCACCATCTCAGAAAGTTCTAGAGGACAATGCTGATCCAGGTGACTGGGTCCCACTGCATCCCCTTCTTTATGTTACACACCTCACTACCAAGCAGGAGTTTTCTCTATCCCATGTATTACATAGTCAGTTCTCATCCAAGTCTTTCTGTGTCAAATGGTCCCACCTTCAGTCACCCAACAAAGAGCACTGATATGAACCAGGCCCTGGCCTGACTCTGGAGACAAGCACTGAATGAGACAAAGTCCCTGTTCATCCATAGCTTCCATTTCAGTAGATGACACAAACAATTAACAAGTATAGGTATCATAATGTGTCAGTGAAGAACTCTAAAGCAGGGAAAAGGACAGAGGGAAGCTAATACAGAGACAGAATCACAAGGGAAGGTCTTGCTCAGAAGGAGAAATATGAGCAGAAACTTGAACAAAGTGAGGGATTGAGCTATGTCACACTTTAGAGGAAGAGTGAGCACAAAGACCCTGAGGTAGGAATGAGCCTATTATGTTCAAAAAATATAAAGATGGCTCATGTAGCTGGAGAGAGGTAAGAAAGAGGAAGAGTGACAAGGCAATCCCGAGTTCCTGGGCCTAAAGCTTATGCATTTGTGGCAAGGAGTTCTTTAGGACAGATAAAAATCAGCCATGCACAATGGTGCAGGCCTCCAGTCTCAGCTATGCAGGAAGATCCTAAGTTCAAGACTGGTATCAGCAGCTTAGCAAGACACTGTCTCAAAATAAAAAATTAAAAAGGGCTGGGGATATAGCTCAGTGGTAAAGTACCATTGGGTTCCTTCCCTGGTACTAGAAGAAAAAAAATATATAAAATCAAATTATAAAAATAAAATTATTGGAGACCCTCACTAATCTTGAAAAGGGCCTGAACAGCTGGGTACAGTGACAGATGCCTGCAATTCCAGTGACACAGGAGACTGAGGCAGGAGGATCACAAGTTCAGAGCCAACCTTGACCCCTTAGCAAGACTGTCTCAAAATAAAAAATAAAAAGAACTAAGGATGTAGCTCGTGGCAAAGCATTCCTGGGGTTCAATTCCAGGAGAAAAAAGAAAAAGAAAGAGAGAGAGAGAGAGAGAGAGGAAGGAAGAAGGAAGGAAGGAAGGAAGGAAGGAAGGAAGGAAGGAAGGAAGGAAGGAAGGAAGGAAGGAAGGAAGGAAGCTGCCTGAGCAAATGGGATGCCATGAAATTTAAACTTCACTTGCTACACATGAAAACCAAAGCCAGGGTGAGAAGATGTCTGAAGAGGGCCTGGGAGACCATGGTAAGGACAGGAAGCCCAGGAGGCGGTGTGAGTGGACAAGGGACAGGTTCAGACTTACACTGTGCAAAATCAGTGCCTGATTTGTACTTTCTCTGGCTCATGAGTAGGAAATTGACAAGGAGAAGAAGCCAAGGGTGGAAGCAGGAAGATCAAGTAGGAGGCAAGAGAAAGCAGGGGCCTGGGTGTGTGAGCCGGAGGAGGCAAGCTGCGGAGGGCAGGATGTTTAGAAGGTGGAACCTGAAGAACCTCCGGTGGCTTGGGTGGGAAGGTAAGAAAATCCTACGATTTTTGACAGAGGAGATGCAGGAGCAGTGGGGGAAGACCAAGTATGGAGGAGAAGATCAGGAGCGGGATTTGTGGGCAGTTGGCTTAAGTTACTTCTTGGGCATTCAGGCAGAAACACTGAGTAGACACTCGGATGTATGCAGCTGGAATCAGAGAAAAGAAGGAGCAGAACACGTGAGTTTGAGCATTGTCTGAGCACAGATGGCACCTAAAGCTAAGGAGTGGACGCAGACTCCTAATGCAGAAGTGCAGATAGAGAAGAGGTCTAGAACTGAGTTCCAGGGACCCTAAGACTCCATGGTACCCTTGACCCATTGGTCCAAAAACTCTCTGAATTCATTTGTGTAACAAGCAAAGGTGGCCACTGTGTCTACTTTATTCACTGACAAGTCCCAGTGACATAGCATGGTGCTGACCATCAACTCATAGGTATTTAGTGAATGAATGAAGACTGAGTGAAAGGGGATTTAAGTTCATCCCTTTTATTGGCCTGCATGGTCTGAGCTGGCTTTACACCAGTCACACCCCTGATCCACCATGATTTCTGCGGTGGTGGTCGAGAGGCATTCAGAGACCCATGTGCTCTGTTCTCTGCGGGTGTGCACCTGACTTGTCTTCACAACTCAGTGTCCATTGCTGATGCTGATTGTAAGTAACAAAGGTTCTGGTCTACAGGTGTCCCCTAAAAACAAGGCATCAATTACACAAGAAGCAGCTGGGCATCATCACTGAGCCACAGATGGTTGAGTGAGCACAACTTCAGTTTATCAGAGTCAGGCAATGGTGCTTTACTTAGTGAGAATGGGTTTTTGATTCTGTAGCATTTAGAACTCTTGAGTGGACAATATTCACGCATGGATGCATTTGCTCCAGGAAGTCATTCTCTTGACCCCTGTCAAGACCTGAACCCAAAATTACTTGCTCCTGATCATATTCAACCCAAAGTACATCTTGTAGGCTCTAGTTCCAAAATGCATCTCCTACCCATTCTGTTCACCCATCTCCCAGCCAGTCCTTGGGTCTCCGCCTAGACCTGGTTCCCCAGGCTCCTCCAGCACCCTTCCAATGGCTCCTTCCTCCCACCCTTGCCTCCTCCCATCCCATGTTTTAGTCTAGACACAACAAGATTTAAAACAGGAGATTTCCAAAGGTTAATTCTAAAGGTACTTGGATGGGCAAGGGCAGTTGAGAATATCCTCCTCAAGTTCAGCATAGCCCTTAAGTGAAGCACCTTCAACCCTGCTTTGACTGAGAGAGTCCCTTAAGGAGGTGCGCCTGAAACGTCTTTGCTTTTCCTTCTCCCTATTAAAGATGGCCCTCAGATGCTTTTATTCTTAGCAATGCCATTCTATTGTAGCACCAATATAGTTATATAAGCGCATCGTTTCATGCTCTATTCACCTTCGGAATCTTTTAACCCGACCTCTCTCAGCTGAAAAAAGAAATACTATGGGTTTAAATCTATCTGCTATCCACTGCAGCAGGGTAATTCCTACCCTAGGGCCCCAAACCCTCGTTTCAGATGGGCTAATCCAAACCTCTTTCGGAGGCGATGCTATTTCCTTTGCTACCTAGTTTGGCTGTGTGCTGAGCCCCAGTTATATTTAGGCAGTGGAGGGGAAAAATAGGGATATTAACCTCTAACACTGATGAAAATAATAGCCACAATAAAATCGGGATGAAAAACGCAGGGGTAGTAATTATTCCGTTCTACCTTACCCCAGAGGAAATGGTTCTCAGAGAGAGCCTTAGAAATTTGTAAAAGAGTCCTTCCATTTGGGGTTTTATAAGGCAGGTGTAGGGACTTTCTGGAGGCAAGGGGAATTTGCAGGAGCCTCAGACGACATGCCGCTGAGCGAGGGAGCCCCTGGTAGCATCTCGCTCCTCTCCCCTGATGCTGTGGCAGTTGAAAAGCTGGGGATGCAGGCTCTGAGAGCCACTTCCCTCCTCTGATCTACCTGGCAGCAGCCTAGTGTGGAAAATATACTAGGCTATATTTCAAATAACCTAAACCAACTGGCAAAAAGTACTAAATTCTTGCTTTTGTGTCTGGCTCTTAAATTCCTGCAGACCTGACTTAACAGACAAGAGAGGGTCATAAAACTGAACCTGTGAAACAAAAATAGACCTTTCGGGACTTCTCATACGCACACAGCAGGGGTGCCAAAATCGCTTTCATTTTTTCATGTTTCGAATCGTGTTGTGCTTCATCCACATGCTCGTGGGTCTGCACAGGCGAGGGGGAGCGGTGTCTTTCTTTGCACAGTGAGTCTATCATGGCCGTGAGCCCCGGATAAGGGCTTCGACTCTGAGGGTCCCATCTTTATGTAAAACAACAACTCTGCCTTTATACAACCTCTCCATTTCTGTAATTAATTTGAGACACCTAAGACAGCACGTCTGGGGTCTGCATGCCACTCTAACCGCTGTGATTTAAAAAGGCTTTCTGCTTTGAGGTTTCTTCTTTTGGAAATCAAATAATTTAGATCTTTAAAAAAAAAAAAAATACACAAGTGCCTCCTGGCTATCAATGACAGGGAGTAGCAATAAGAGAAAATAATAATAGTGAAAATATGCAACTGCGTTAATGCCAGGGACCTGGGGATGCAATAGACAGAAATGAAATTAAAGGGGAAATCATGATCCTGCTGGAGTGCTGCTTCACACTAAGACCAGGGGGATTGGGATAAGGTAAAGTTAATTGCGTTTCCAGATGACAAAGCTCTCACCTCTGAACTGAATGGCTCTTTATAAAAGCTATCAGTAATAAACTGTAAATCTCAGCCATGATTGCAAATAAAGGTCATCCCTTTCATGCTGCCACTTTCCTGGGTCTTATTGCATTCCTGCCCGAGCTGTTCCCACTTCTTCAGGTGAGCCAGCTGTCCATAGAAGCAATCAGCATGGCTTGCTCGCTTGATATTTTTAAGGCACAACATTATCGGATTTACATCCTTGCACATGGTGCAGCTGAATTGGGCCGATCCCTTATGCCTGGAAGGGAAGAGTTGCTCTTCCTCTCCACCCACCAGCATTGAGGAGGTCCTGCCTTCCTGCATTTCATAGCCTAGTGTGGTGAGGCTTTGTAAGGCGTGGTGCATGACATCTAGCCTGCGGACCTCCATTGCTGTGACTCTGTCACAGTTCTCCTTTCCATTAGGTGCAGGACAAGGTTCCCTTAGCCAAGTTAAATTTAAAATGGTTAAGGAAAAGTTTATTCATTCCTACCATATATGTCGACATTGTCCTAAAGTCCTTTTTATTCTCAGTGCATTTCTGCACAGTGACAATGATGGTGGATCTTCAGTGTTTACTCTGCATCCCTGATGGTGCTACACCCTTAGCATAAAAACCTCATCTCATTCTCACCCACTGTTGCTGGCTGTCAGTTCGACCCTGTTTTACAGATAAGGAAACTGAGGCTCAGAGAAGTGACTGTCTCCAATTTCCCATGAGAGCACGGAGCAGAGCTGGGTTTTGTTTTGGGATGTAGGCACCCCAAAACATCCTGAATGGGACTGGGCACAATGGAAGGTGATGGAATGGCAAAGTTAAGCTGACTGCTGAGTGCTAAGCTGACTTCTGCTAAGCTGACTTCAGACATCGCACCCAAGAAAGGGAGCAGAAACTGGAACTGACCCAGGTAAGGGTAGAGAAATGGGTACAGTGAGCAATCCCACATAGCAACTCTGGTCTGAGAGACACTGCCCTCACCGCTGCCCTTATTGCTCAAAGATCGCTTTCCACCTTCAACCTTCAACTTCAACCTTCAACCTTCAATCCAATTCAGCCTTCAACTCAAAGAGCCTCAATGTTTCCAGATCTGACTCTACCTTGCCCATTGATGCATCTGCACATTTTTTTAATTCAATCATCATATGGCAGATGAGCACCTTCTCAGAGAAATTTTAATTTCTCCCTGTTAATTACCTGCCCTTGTTTACAAAAGTTGTTACCAGTGTTAAGTGGTGAAAATACTTTGTAAAATATAAAGCATTCTTCAAAGGCAGGTTTAGAATCAGAATCATCCCCTACCTCATAGGAGCAATGCATAGTCTCCAGTTTTAAGCTGGGTTTAATTATTTTAAAAAATCAGTCTTAGGGAAGATCTTAATAAATGAGAACAAACACTAATGTATTCACCTGTTGCCTGCTCAATGTGACAATCATTTCCCACGCATGAGTCTTTGCACTGTGCTAAATATGAAAGGATTCATTCACAAAGACCTCACACATCTTGTTCTTGCCTTCGAAGAGGTTACAGTTTCATCTAATTCATGCAAATAAAGTGGTCAAATGGCAATTCAAAAATAACCCTAGAAACCATGTCCATTCAGAAATAATGACCAACAATTTGTACCCGAGCTCAAGGCAGGTCAAGATCGCTTCACACCGGGCAGCCCACAGGAAGGTACAACTGACATTCTGAGGAATGTTAGCCGTAAGAATCTAAATGGGACATTCACTGGTGAGTGGAAGCCGAGAAGTGCTTGAGGAGAGTAGTTAGAACTAAGCTTGCTCCTGAACATCTGGGACTCATGGACCCTAGAATATGCTGGAGTCCAGCTGGGGTCTCCACGAGTTGGCCACAGAGAATAAGACACAATAGCCAGGTCCCCTGTCCAGAACACAGAAGCTGCTGTGTGACTACAGCATTCCTGAGCCTCCTGACATATGCAGAATGACACCTTCAGAATTCTGGAGGTGACTTTTTCCTTCACTGAGTTTAAATCCACACATTCAAGACCACCAGAGTAAAATCAGGGAGCACAATAAGGGCCACGTTGGAACAAAACCATCCAATTATGATCGTCCACAGTTAACTTTCAGGTTACTGATGAGTGTAATTCGTGTGAGAGAAAGGTAACACCAGTGACCTTGCTGGAGGAGATGGAGGAGATGGAGGAGGATGACGACAGAGGTGGTGCTGGCCTGTTGTGGTAGTGGACAGAGAAGAAGACCCAAAGAGTGAGGTCACCTACTGTGCATCCTACACGGTGTTCATTCATTCATTCTCTCATTTCCTCCCCCATTCTAGCCCCACGAAAGACAAAACGTTGATGTTCCACCAAGGTCAAGAAGGCCCTAGTGACTAAGAACCTCAAATACAGTCACATGCCACAAAACCATGATTGATGATGAACCACATATATGAAGGTGTTCCCAAAAAATTGCAATGGCGCTTCAAATTCCTAGTGACGTCATAACCACCATAATGTCACAGTGCAACCCAGTACACATGTGATGCTGGTAAACAAAACTGCTGCTCTGCCAGCCATGTACAAGTATGTGCAATTAGGCACGCATGTCGTACTTAGTAATAATGACTGCTCCTGGTTTATTTACTGTTCTCTATTTCTTCATGTTATTTTACAGTATACTTCTTTAACTTATTAAACAGTTGACCATGGAACCATTTGCCATGTTACCTAGTAGCAGCCTGTCCATCTCGTTCACTGCATCTTGATTTCATAGGTGACAGACCTATGCCAGCTAGGTCTGTGGAAGTACACCCCCTATGGCACTCCCACCATGATGAAATGACTCATTTTCTGAATCCTGTCCTTCAAGAGACACGTGACGACAGTCAACAACCAAAACCAGAGCTGCACTCCTATTGTGCAATATCAAAGCCCACTTCTGATGAAATAATTATCCCAAGACTTCCTAAAACTGTCTTCCCTCTCTCTTGACCTAACCTAGACCCCCCAAGTCAGCTGTCACGGACTCCTGTGAGCCAGCAATTTTCATTTCTGTGGTATTCTGATGTCCACTCATCTTTTTCTGTTAATTTATTCCAATTAATGAATAACCTAGTATCTTAAAAGTGGATAATATGCATTTATGAGTATGTCAGAATGAACCCCACTATAATGTGTAACTAGAATGGACCAAAAAATGACATTGGCAAAAAGTGAATTTACACAGGGACTGCCTGTCATAAAAGTATACCATAAATGCTAAGGGTTGTTACTAGTCAAGGGCTGCTTTCTTAGATATGTATTTGCTATTTACAGAGAAGTCCCTAGGTACACATGAAAGGTAATATCAGTTACTCAATAACAATAATAATAATGAAGACATGCCTGTAAAAGCTACGGGTTTTGTTTATTCCATATTAAAAGCATTAGCAGTGATTATGATGAACAAAAGAGAAAGGGATCATTTGCTTGGGAAGATGAGAAAATTAAGATAATTTGGGGACCTTCAAGGAAGCAGGAGTATTAAAGCTAGCTATTTTATTTAATGCTCCCTGCCTCATTACCTGAGCAAGAGGGCACCCTATCTGCATAAATCTGGAATCACTATGCTTTTTTACTGATACTGATGCTTCTCAAACTTTAACATGCATCAAAATTCAAACTGAAGTAACTGTGTAACTGTGTAAGCCCCTATCTCCAAAGATTCTGACTAAGCAGCCCTGGGGTAAGACCTAAGAATTTGGTGGTTCCCAGGTCATGTTGCTGCCAGTCTTGTGATCACACATTGGGAATCGCTGGTGTGGGTCAGGTTCCACAAACCATGGTCTGCTTGTTTCTGTCAGTGAAGTTTTCCTGGAACACAGCCATGCCCATAATTTACATACTGTGTACAGCTGCCTCACATTACAATGACAGAGCTGAGCAGCTGCAATAGAGATTGCATGGACCACAAAACTGAAAATATTTACTATTTGCCCCTTAAGAAATGGTTGCCAACTTCAGGTACAAATTGTCACCAGAGAAACTTGGAAGTGCACAGAGCCATCTCTAAACATGATCCCCTATTTTATAAAACTGCACCTGAAGTTGAGAAAAGCTCACAGGGAAACCTGGGCAGGATGCCCACTGGCCAGTCCTGAGTCCTTATCACTATGGAAAGATGACCCTGAGGTTAGAACTCATGCTTCAAGGGCTCAGCTGGCTCAGTGCAAAAGCAACCCCACATGCCAGTCCTGTCTCAGGCTGACAATTCTGAATCTTGGGACCTATGCAGAGATAAAGTTTGAGCCTGTCTTTTGTTGGGTAGGTGACTCCAAATGCTGATATATTAGGTAAAGACCTAAGGACAGTGACTTCTAATTTGCTTAGGATCACAGACCCCTTGAGAACTTGCTAATAATTATGGACTTTCTATCCCAGAAACATACACAATATACATAAAAAAATTGCATGCAATATTAAGGGGCCCATTATTCCCTGAAGCCCACTCATGAGCAAAAATTTAAGGACCCTAATTTAGGATGTAAGTTGGGCGTAATATTCAAGCTTAAGTCTCTTCTTCATCCTTCCCCTTTGAGAATGTGAATGTGGTAAGGTAGAGCAGTAGTACTGGCTGCTCACTGAGTATCTGTGGCTCCTCTTACTGGTGGACAGGGCCAAATGAACAGATCTGAAGAGTGGATTCTAAGCAGGAATGACAAGGATAACTTCTGGATAGAAGCTTTAAAAGTTGGTACGTGAACCTTGGCTTCTGTCCTTCAATAAAGGAGATCCAGATTCCAAGCAGTCTACCGCAAAATTGTGGACCAGAAAGACTGAGTCCCTGAATTACTATGTGGAGCAGACCTCTCTCTATTCACCACAGAGATGAGTTACATGCTGCAAATTAGAAACAACACTGTGGCAGGGTCATCTCCTACAAACTGGTAGTTAATATGATTTTATAGCATTGTCTAACCTACTCTAATACACTGGGTAAAATCTTGAAAATACATGAGTTTATGGGACAGCTTTCTTTACCAATTTCAGATACTGGGAAGTATGAAATTGTTGCCCACTAGCCAGAGGGGCACTAAGATGGCGGCCAAGGTGGGCAGCCCAGCTCCCCCTTCGGCTCTAAGGCACTCAGGAGAGTTGGCTATTAGTGACTCAAGTTGAGTATCCAGTTAAAGTGAGTCATCTTGGGCATAGCCTGCATCCAGTGACAAGGTAATGTGAACTTACAAAGACCCAACCCCCTTTCCCCAGTTTAAGAGCACTCTGAAAGGCCAATCCAGCTTCAGAAGCACCACGGGGTCTGCTGAGGTTTCTGCAGCAATCCTTTCTCTTTCGACCCCTTCCTTGGCCCAGTCCCACTTCCTGTACTCACCAGCGGCCTTCTTACCCCCAAACCTCCAGCACTTAAGTCTGTACCTCATACTCTTTCCAGAAAACCCAACCTAAGATGGACACTTGAGAAGAATGGAGGCTGAGGGTGGATATCACTTGATTTTGGTGGTTGTTACTTCAACCTGAAAAAAGTCAGTGGGAAAGAAGTCTGTGGCCTGAAGCACCTAGGGTGATTTCATTTCCAGAAGACTTAGGAAATATTCATTCAGAACCATGTACTTTCTGTCAATTGTTCATCAACTGTAAATCTGTCAACAGTGTTGATTGCCAACAGTAATAATACCAGATACTTGCTATGAACATTATACGTATGAGCATATTTAATTTTTGCAACATTCTGATAAGGTGGTTGCTACTGTAATTGTTGTTGTTATTATTATTATTATTATTATTATTATTATTATTATTATATTATTCCATTTTCTGGATGAGGAAACTAAAGTCAGATGACCTGCTCAATGTCATGCAGCTAACAACAAGGAGGATGATGAAGAATGTTGTCCTGGACACCGAGTCCTATCTTAACCCAGACAGTACCTCGTCCCTACCAGGCTAATGCTGTAGCTAAGAGTCAGCTGTCAAAGCTGGGCTGTGTTGAGGAAGTAAGGAAAGGAGGTGATGGGGAAATGGGGAAAGAATGTTCTCTGGGTGAGCAGACGAGCCTGAGTGAAGCCTCACCAGTGGAGAGGCAAGAGGATCAAGTCACAGGAGGAAGATGCTCAGCTTTTTGGAGAGACGGCTGATGGAGGAGACAGGCAAGCATTTGGGCTCTGGAATCATACACAACTGTGTGACTCTAAAGAAATCACTTAACCTCTCTGAACTTCAATTCCTTCACCTGTAAAAAGGGGAATAAAAGAAGCAACATTTCAGGATTAAGAGGATTGAATGAAAAAATACACATCCAGGACTTAACCCGTTGCCTGGCACTGAGAAAGCAACACCAGGACTTGATAATCCTGACTCTTTGCCTTGATAGTGTCAAAAAGGTCAAATAAAAGATTCTTTCTTCCGGAACTGTTTTTAGATTTAAATTTGTTTCTCATAATCTATGTACAGCCCTGAAGTATCAAATAGTTCTGCAAGGCCGGGGATGGCAGCCTCCTGCTTCCGCCTTTACAGTCCTGACTGCTCCCAGAGGAAACCGCTTTCGGCTCTTTCGGTTGTTGGCTCTTGTGTTTGTCTCCATGTTTCCAACTACTCTGCTTGCTCCATGTTTCAGTTTTGGTGCTGTGGATGGAACCCAGGGCCCAGCATGTGCTAACCATGCACTCCACCAGAGTTCTACCCTCCGCATCTACTGAGGGTTCTTGATTTTCTTTGTTCATCAAATGCTAACTTTTGATTTCCTACTATGGAAAAAGAATTCAAATCTCTGACAACTCATCAACCTCTGTGTACATATACACCTACATATTCGCCTACAGCAGATACATTATCATTTCTTCGTTAAGCCCGTATTTGCTGTCTATGTTGGATTTTAACTATATACACATTTTTCACCCACAAGCCACGTGATTTATCATAATTACAGTTCTCTTCTTGCACAACTTTTTGTTTCTCTTCGTGGTTTCCTACAACCCACTATAAATTTATTCCCAATTTCTCTGCCACCTTAATGAATTTCCAGAGAACACGGTGTAACACGTCCATCATAATGATTTTTTTTTTTTTTTTTTTTTTTGGCGACACCTGCAGCTTGTCTCGTTTCTGCCTTCACTATCGCCCTCACAATTCCGTTTGCCTCCTTTTGGTGTTGAATGATCTATTGTCTTCTAAGCTTCCAGAGCTCCTGCTGGGAATGTTAGTGCTACCCAGATTGACAGTTCAATCTCTGTTTATATGAAATTTCTGCCACATTCCCTGTTGCCTGTGTATTCGGAAGCCATTTCCTGCCTTGACTAATCTTCTCCAACAGCATGCTACTCTTATCTCATGGTCAAGACATCTTCTTTGAGTAACTTCGTTTTGTTTTCATGTTTCCTTCTGCTTTCTGTACTATTTCCTGAGTTTGCTTTTCTCTTTTTTTTCCCCCCCGTCATCATAGTTCATATTTCCTCTCATGGGTGGACAAACACCATTTATTCATAATTCAAAATAAGACACATGAAAAGCCACTACAAACCCTGTGTGGTGTGCTGGTTTCCATGTTTATGAAGGACCCTGGTTGTTTCCTTGAGATCTCAACTAACAGTATCTGCAGATCATTCTCCTGGAATGATCCATTTCCTCAGGGGGAAAAAGATTAATAAATTCTGTAGTCTCCATTCTGGAGGTGATAAGCCTGACCAAAAATGTTCCACCAACCAAGTGGCAAGGCCGTCTTACTTTTCTGTGTGCAGACTTCAAGGAACCCCTTCATGAAGGCTCGATGGAATTCTTCCCTCAGCTGTGCTAAAACCCCTCTCCAGGTTCTCAAGAACCCCCAGCTTCTGATGAATCTGGGCAAAGAGGTCTTCGCCTAGAACAACAGGGTCAGGGAATCCAGAGCATCAACTGCCCTTCATGTCACTTCCGACCAGTTGTCTTATTCCCAGCCCTGCCCATACTGCACCCATCCACAGAGACACCCAGGTCCCCAATGGCCAAGGGTTGCACATTCCACCCCCTCAAATTGGCTCAATTCTTAACAGCGCTTTCCCAGGCAGGAAGTTCCATCTTCCTGTCATCTCCTAGATCAGTGACCATCAATTTAGTTGTTGCTTCCAAAATTTTGTTGACATTTCTGATCTGCCATCACTTCCCTTTCTAGGTTTTTTTGTCCTCATGATTGTCCACTTTTTTATACCTTAACTGTCATTTCGGTAAATCTGAGAGAGTGCAGAGATGCACTGTGTGTTGGAGCTGCCATGTTTTGAATTACATCTTCTTAGGAGACACTTTCTGGTGAGCCACTTTTATCCTATCATTGGGGTATTTCCTCTCTGGAATGCTAACAAATGATCACCACTGATTTATCCAGTGCAATATCAGAGGGAAAAGCAACCGAACGGTGTAAACCCTTCAATAAAGCACAAGACACACTATGATTAAAATGCACTCAGGAATCTGTATGGTGGGTGCAGACACAGATCAACCTCAGCAAGTGGCCTCGTGTGTCCCATTCCAGATGACTGAAGAAAATTGATGGCAACAATATAAGTCCCGTTAAGCTACTCAGGATGTTCCATGCACTGGCATGTTCGGTGGCTCCTGGTTTCATCCTCTCGAATACCCTCATGCCACCATTACCAATTTGGGTGAGACCTGACTTCATTTGGTATTCCAGCAGCATTTGTTTAGTCCTGGGAATGAAGGGGAGTAAGTTTCATATAGCTTCATCTTAATGAAAGTTTATGATGTTGTAAATCTGATGTAATTTCAGGGGCTTGCCGCCTGGTACGATGGATGCATTTATCTGGTCTAGGAATCATAAGAAGTGACTTCATAATGTACTCACCACAATCCCAACATTGCAGAGACCGACTCTATAAATTTTCTGCCCAAACACTGTCACTATTTTCTGCACGCGCGTGTGTGGTAGGGGGACACATGCACTCTGTACAGTTTTTGAATCAGCCAGGGCCCAGCAGGAAACAATTCACACACAATTCAAGGGGTACAACTGAGGAGAGCTTCAGGAGGGGACGATGTGCAAACATGTAACACGGAAGAGATAGTGAAGCACCCTGGGTGAACAGTAGCATGGGAGCCTCGGCCCCAGGGGGCCAAGGGAGGGAAGGGTCACCAGAACCGGCCAGCCATAGGCAGGAGCAGACAGGACCTAGAGGAATGCAACCAATTCTAATCTGGGGACACAGGAAGTCAGAAGAAAACTGACATGACCCCACCTTCCCCCCATTCTTCTGCTGAGCTCTCCTACTGGACAAACCAAACTACATAAAAGTCACTCATCTGGGCACAGAGAGGACAGTAGAGAATTTGGAGTACATAGCACAGGTATGCGTTGTATCCCTGGGCCCCTCAGAAAAAAGGAGGAGGAAAGAAATGGTAGAGCCAGGGTTAGGAGGGGTAGGCGAATCCCCATGTGGCAGGTGATTTTACAACAAGCTGCTAGCGTCGTTACGTTTTACCCATTTCTTTGGTTTGTTCCACGTGTGCTTTGTCCATAAAGCTGTTAATGCCTAGAGAGCAAGGTCTTCACATACAGGAACTTAGCAAGGATTGAATTCAATTTACAAAAATCACACCAGTAACAAATCACCTCAGTTTCTCCATCCAAAAAATGGGAACATGGGGAACAGAAGAGACACTGAACTTCATGATATAACTAACTTCAAAGGCTGTCATCTCTGTGCTCCAAACACACTGAGGTCTGGAACAGAAAGTGCTAGAAGGCATTACAAATATTATTGTTTTTACTGCTGCCATGATAGACATGTCAAAATAGGATCCTGCATACAGCATCTCCAGATCACAGCAGAGCAGCAGATCTGTCCCGTAATAAACACACTGCCAAGCGGCAGCTGAGCAGTCAAAACATCGTCAGCCTACAGACTGTCTCTGGGGCTTCAAAAATTTCTCCTTCTTTCTGTCCTTCTCTCTCTCTTTCTTTTTCTAAAATGGACACTCAAGCCCCGGGCTACATAACCACTGAGATTTTATTATAAAATACATTTCAAAATAATGGTTGCAAGTCTTGGAAGCAGAGAAGAAGATGAAAAAGAAGAAGTAAACAAGGCCCTTTTCTCCTACTAAATGATAAATTAAAAGCAGCACTTTGCCGTTCTGCCTCATTTATTATCGCATTGCGCTCTTGCCGCCAGAGTTAAGGTTGTGTCAGCGTTTCCATTATAAACCCCTATTTCCAAGGGTTTATAATTCAGCCATAAAAATTTGCTCCAGGCTGAAACTTGCCATGCAAAAGGTCTCATTGTAGGACCAAAGTTAGGGGCAAATTTAGAGGTGGGGGAAACCGGGTTGGCGGTACAGAGGCTACAGACGGAAAAAAAAAAAAACAAACTGTCATCATTGGTGGCCCTTCTCTCAGGTTCAGAATGCATCCTGAATCTTATAGACACCTGAAACACCAAAAGAAGATGAAAAAGGGATTATTGTTTTTTGTTTTTTTTTTTTTTCATTTATGGAAACAGTCATGATGGGGACAAAGCAGCACCAGTTTCAGGTATGTACTAGAAACCAACTTGGATTTCTGCATTTTCAATTTACCTACAGCTGCTGATTGACAGAAGCAGATCACCTGTGTGTCCGTTCTGTGGTCGGTTTTTACTTTATGATCATTCTTGTAAAATGTGTAGAGATGGATGCTTGTGCCTCTGCCACACGAGAACACAGAATTCTGATCTTCGATGTCATTTTCTGCCATTTCTCTCCTCCCACCTCAAAAGATAGAATCTGCCAAGTATCTTCATTCTAGTGTGCCAACTCTGGAGACCTCCTGGATGCCTGCTGTGACATCGCTCTGCCCTTGTGAACACTGTGTCCCAAATGTAAGCTTGAGGGCCTTATTCTGGTGGTGGCTGTCAATCTTCATTTTAATTTTTTTTTTTTTTTTTTTTTTCCTGGAGTGTTAAACAATATCCAAAATATTATTAGACAGAGATTACAAAGTAGGCTGTTGAGTTTCACATCCCAAACAATGCTCACAGAAACAGTTAAATCCGTTTACAAACAGAAAACCAATTTTGCATCAGCTTCCTGCCTAAGTCAGACATGAAGCGGATCTACGATCCCTACAGGGTAGAGTGGCTTTCAGGTGCCAAGTTAAGCTGCCCCTCTGACGCCTGTTCCAACTGACAGAGCTTGGGGGGTTGAACTCCTGCACTTGAAACCAAATATATTGATTGGTGGTTCTCAAACTTGACGGTACAGCTGAACTACTCCGTCACCAGAGGTTCAGATTCAGGGAGTCTGACACCAGCAGAGTATTTGCATTTCTAACAAGTGCCCAGGTGACGATGGTGCTGCTGGCATGGGGTTCACACCCCCAAGCCACCGGTTCAGATTTTTCAGATAGGTATTAATGAAAATAAATGAGTGCTGTAGCCTTCCAAACGACGTAGCATTCTAAAGCATGCTCTTCTCAGGCTCTTTCGAAGTATCTTAAAATGAAGTCATTGGAGCTCATAGAACCCTTGTAATGATATAATGATCCATAGTTTACAGATGGGAGAATTAAAGGCAAAGGCTTTGTCTAATGCCAGGCAATAAATCAGTGGCAAAGCCCGGATGAAGAATCAAAATTCCAAGCTCCCTAATTCCAACGTCCAGGTGTGTGCTGACCTAAGCCGGCCAGTGGGCCTTTCTTCATGATATCAAATAACAACACATGCCGCCCACAGATGATTTTAAATAGAATCATGATGTATTCAACGTCATGGAAACAGACCATTTTTACAGCCCTACAGTATCAAGATTCACTTTACATGTTCACCCACTTTTATTTCAGTCATTGTAAAGGGGGCTTTAAGAAATGCAAGATGAACACGGTGAAAGGGGCTCTTATTTCCAGGGGGGCAGGGGGTGACCACTGAGTTCAACGTCATCACAATAAAGCATGCCAAGAAAAATTCCACCCGACTATCTAGGCAGCCATCAACATGATCTTATCTCGCTCCCGCAACCGAGAAAGAGGCTGGCTATACTAAATCACAGAAATAATGTGAAGTAGAAAAGAAAAAGACAACTGCGGACAAAATAAGAGAGGAAAGTTTTATTAATTCTAAATATGCTTTCCCCGTTGGGTTTACACCAGCATTTGCCCTAATCGGTTCCAGATGTTCGGCCGTCCTGGAAGGAGCTACCTAGGCGAACACAGTAGCATGCCTCCTTTAAGTTAAAAGGGTGAAATCGTGGACCCAAGGGCTGATTTACAGTTCAGTTCGGTCAGAGCCCACAGCGCAGAGGAACAGAATGGCGAGCGGTGGGCGAAGGTGCACACGCCTTGTGGAAAAGGCCAGCGGCTCAAGGGTTAATGCCAACCTTTTCTTTGAATGCAGCCTTCTGTAGTAGCTAATGAAGGTAATGAAATATGACATGTAGTTTGGCCCTTGACCATCGAGTGCACCCCCCGCCCCTCTGTGCTGCGAACAAAGCCAAAACAGATGTAGCAACTTCTGTATGGTTTGGGGTTGACGTCTGTTACACAGAGCGGGTCACCGAGCACATTCCCAGAACGTTTGCTTCTGACACAAGCGGCATCATCTGAGAAGACGCTGCCTTTGTTTGTGATGTGGGGAGAGAAGGGAGGGACGGAGCCAGCCGACCGGGGGACTTGAGCTTCCACCAACACGAAGCCAGCTTCCCCTCCCCGTCTCTGCCCCGGTTCTCCACTACCCTGCCGCTGCCTCTTTCCTCCTCTTGACCCTCCAGAAAATGGGGGGGGTGGGGGGATAACCTTCAGGAAGAATAAAGAGGCAGCTTGGCTTCAGAGGGGGGGAAAAAGCCTTCCCTGACTCTGGAGTCTGCAGAAAAATCACCTTGTACCTTTATAGCTGACCGATCTTTAAGATTCAAAGAAAGGGAATGATACTCTGGGAGGGTTGGGATTTGTACTTCCAAAAGTCACGTATGTTGGTCACTTTAGATGACGAAAAGGCAGCAGCAGTCCCTTAGCAAACAGCATCAGCGTTTTAGGTTTTCTGACTCATGTCGGTATCTGTGCCTTGTAATTCCATGCCAGTGGACATGGCTCAGATGGAAATGTGCTTCTTGCCGTGACAAGCACTCAGGTCCATGTAGCCTATGTACTAATTACAGCTCTTCTATATCTGGGGTCTTCATTCCTGAAGGCCACTGGGCTATTTGATTGTGTGACACCCCTCCCCCAGGTCCCCATCCCCTGGGATCTCACTCAAGTGCTTTTCTTGAAAGAAAATATCATCAAATCTTGGCCTAATACAGTATCTAATTTTTTTTTTTCCTAAAGCATCAGAAATTCAGCAAAGTTAGGGTAAAAAAAGAAGAGGAAGAGGAGGAGGAGTCTTGACAATTGATAGCCTGTTTGCAGCGTTATTCATCATTCTCAGCAGAGACACTGACATGTGCCTTTTGAAAGGGGATACTGTACCTTTAACCTTGACTCTGAATGCATTCTTAATTTGGGATGCAAGCAGAGGTTCAAGAATGGATAGCCTTTGGGTGGTGGCTGGGGGGAGGGGTGTGGCTGGATTTATTTATGAGGCGTGTGGAAAATTTTGACATCACATGCTACAGCCATTATTCACGTGTTACATGACACAAGATTGGCCCTTTTAATGCAGCAACATCACATAAAAAAATTTGATTTTGTCCACTGACAGCAGGCTGGTCCACTATGGCTCACCCACCTCCCTCTGAAATGTAATCTTTTTAGGTTAAAGGCCACAGGAAAGTGATTCGACTAGAACTGGGCTGCAGCCTCCGCCAGTCCCCTGAAAGCTGGTAAGAAACATTGGCTTCTAAGACGCTCTTCGGCCCAGCCCTTTGTCCATTCATGCAGAGATATCTAGCTCATAAGACGCCTGATGAGCATCAGACCCAGAGGGTAAGAGAGACCAGTACCTGGAGGTTGGACAGTTGTTTTCAAAGCTTTCTTGTCACCAGGATGGTACTTTATGACATGAGATTGTAGGAGGTATAGGGACCCACTTTGCAGATGAGACAAATAAAGCCCTGAAAGAGTGGCCTGTCAAAAGTCACACACATACAAATGGCTATGACTGAACCTGAGCCTTGTGACCCAATAGCCTCTCACTGTCTCTATTTGGCCCATTATTCCACACCTTCTGTGTATCAGGTAGGACCCTCTGAAGACTTGTATGTTAGGTACGTATCTCACTGAAAAATAGTTTACGGGTTGCCAGAACCTCTGTGATCCTACCTCCTACAAAAATTCTCTCAATGCCATTTCAAAGAGAGGGGAGGGTGAGCCTGTGCTTTTCAACATAAAAGGAATATCCAGGGTGTCAAACTCCTCATTTCCCTGCTATTCATAAACATGCTCAGGACTGACTGGCTACATTTTTATTGGCAACAACATACTGAGCTCCTGAAGTACAAGCCAATGATTGGAGTAGGCACCAGCTTAAGGAAACACAGATTCAGGGCTGCAGGATCTGGGCATCCTGAACTGCCACCCCAGCAACAGCAAAGTCACAGGCTCTGACTGAGGTGAGGATGCTGGGAGGAAGGTCAGATGTCCTGGGCATCTGGCTCTGATACACATGATAAGAAAACTCTATCCAGAGCCCAAAAACAATTCCCATAACTGTGCTTTGTCTGGAAGTCCATGACTTGAATAGAGCCAATTCGTTCTCTTCATGTAGAGGACCCACCTGCAAACACAGCCAGGACAGGATGCTGACAGCTTACATGGCAATGTTCAGGGCTAAGATCTGAGACACAACCTCTAGCGAGTTGAAAACCACAGTCAGGCTTCGCTGGTTTCCGATGAGCGTGGAAATGCAGGCTTGGTTGGTAAGAAGTGACAGGAATCGAATCATGTTACTTTATTAAGAACCTGGTCATGCCCAGCAAGGGTGGCACACTGTGCAAAGTGTCCTACAAGATCTTAAAGAGCAGAGATCGCAGGCACTTCTGAGTCTCCACAACAAGTCATTCCCCACTTCGATACTGATCACGCATTCCTTAACTACCCAGGAACTGCATCGGGAATTTTATTTTTGACAACAAATGTTAGTATGTGAGTTAAGAGGTGCTTCGAAGCATGACTGAAATACACTGCTACCTGAAGCCAGGGCTGGGTGGGGTGACCTCTCCTGCTTCCTCTTGGGTTATACCTTGAGCTACTGGTATAAGTTGGATTTTATGAATTTGACAATATTTTAATGCTTTCCATCTACAAAACCAGCAAATCAACAAGATTCAACCTGATTCATCTCTGAGTTTGGTAACGTTATAACACAACCCTGGTAAGGGTCACAGGAAAGGGCAAACTGCATAGCAAGGGACATTATTTCCAGTAGGATGACTCATTATGTAATGTCATGAACACATTATATAACAGATATCTAATTTTATTTTGCCTCCAAATGCAAAACATAGCAACATATTCATGCTCAGGAAAAAAATTAATGAAAATAGCATATTACTCAAGCTATTAAACCTTTTGCATAGCCACTGTCAATTGAGGAATGAAGATGATGTCCGAAAGACAGATGCAGAGACTCAAAGTATCAGGTCACCAAAACTCTAGATGCTCTGACCCCATGGGGGAAAAAAAAAAAAAAAAACATTGCTGGTAGCAAAGAAATTAACTAATTTCGTCATATTCTCAATGGTCATTCTTGCAGCCCATCATCCAAGGAAAATAGCCCAGCCAGTGGAAAATAACAGTTTTCCAATAAGAGAGACCAACCACAGCTTCGTAGTTTTCATTTCAGAATGAGTACACATGTCACACGAGAAGAGATGCTGGCGGGCTCTAGAAATCGCCCAATGCCACTGAGAGGAGGTGAGGACCTGACAGAGCTATAAGCTTCAGAGGGGCTCAGAAAGACTGTGGGCGCCTCCACATAGCCCAATAATTGGAGTGCAAGGGGGGGCATGAGCAGGTCAAGGTCAGCCAGAGGTCATGGGGCCTCTGCTGATGGGTTCCATAATGGTCCAGATAATGCATGCTTGGGGGAGAGAATGGGAGAAACTACCTACTGAGAGAGCAAATGGGACCAAAACCTGGCTCATGGCTTGTTCATGAAATCCTGCGGATAAAGCCATTTTAACCCCTGCCTTGCTGAGGCCGGTAACAAATCCTTTACCCTATGTGCACAGAGGTTTCCAGATGGAGGAATGTTAATGTGGAAAGAAAATACAACACAGGCCATTTGTTACTGCCAAGTTGTGGCAGCCAAGGGAGAGAGAGAATTGGAGGAACCAAGTCACACATTTAAAGAGGCCCTGTGGTCTGCTCCTACAAGACACCGCCTTCGTGAACAATATTTCTCCAACTCCAGAGGAAAGCAGTGGCTAGGGATTGATGGGCCCACCAGGGGCTGCTGGATGAATGTTTAGTGTTGTCAAAAAGCAAAACCTGAGTTCCTCGGTGTCCAAGGCCCAGGGAAGCCAGTGGAAATCATACATCTGTGATGGTCAGAGAATGGATGAAATCTTCCAGTTCTGATTCACTGATTTACAATGAAACTCATAAGCCAACTAGCACAGAGGCAGGGACCAGCATAGAACAGGATGTATACTGATGTGATAAGGGAAGAATGGGGTCAGTCAGGCCTGCACTGCATCCCTGACCCTCAGTTTCTTCATCTGAAGATTAGGAAAATATGAATTAGTGTGTGAATAAAATATGCTGATGTATAGGAAAAGCCTGAAAACTTTCACTAACTGTAAGCTACTCCTAATAGTTACTAATGTTACAGTAAAAGGTACTGAGGTCGTTATCACTACTATGGTGTTCAGACCGACGGTATGTTCCAGACTGGGTTCTTTGGTTTGTTGTTTTTTGCTGTTTATTTGTGTAATAGAGTGGAAAGAAATAGTCTCAGCTGGAGCTGGAATTCCTCTTCAGGAGGGAATCACCTTTTTAGGGAAAATACCTTTGGTAAACAGTCGGTGGGGAAGGTGAGAGCTTGAAGGTCAGAAGGAAACAAAGATGATAGTGAAACAGAAATGTATTTGGAACAGGTGGGAACCAAGTAGAAGGAGCACACAAGGAAGGGAGAAATGAGAGCGAGGAGAGACGTCTCAAACAGGGACCTCAGTACAAAAGGTGCCAAGTCGTGATGTGATCTCTACCTTCTCCCTTCTTCCTGAAACTTCAGTAAACTCTTCCCACAGGAACACACACACACACCCTTGAGTATGTGGTCTGTCTGAAGGAAATTCAGGAAACTGGCTGAGCTCCTTAGCTATGCTGAGCACCACAGACAACAGCAAGACCTCAGACGAGCTCCAAAATAAATGGATCTAGCAGAACAGTGTGGTGGCCAGAGGTAGCCACGGGGTGCTCAAGTCCTTTGGAAGTCTGCTGAAGCATCTCTATGAGCGTGATATTTTCACGGGACATATTTGGAGGGGAAGAGGTTAGACGATTTTATCTGGAGATTTTTCAGACTTTAAAAATCTTGTCAGATGCCTCGGTTACAAATTCTTTGAGCTTCTCAAACAAGTATGCTCATATGAAGTAACCAGAAACACACTCTTACGATGCAGCAAACTCTCCCTATGTCCAACGGCCCCCAAAAGAAGTTCCCCCAAACAACAAGTGCTTTGAAGACTTTGCTTGAACCTGACAGGTCTATTCAGAATTTGTGGTAGAGTATAAAAGTAAGCCCTGCCTCTAGCCTGTAATGACCACCGTGCTACCCCGGAGACACCAACCACGTGAGAAGGGAATGCTCTTCTTAGAAGAAGCCTGAACTTGGCAATCCTAAAAGACATGTCTCTCTGACATGTTTCTTTTTCTATAAAACGGCAATGAGTAACACCCAATTCAAAGGGCTGATCTGATGACTCAAAGAGTAAACTCTATAAACAAGTTTCTGGAAATGGTAAGATGCCATGCACATTATTATTTACAAAGCTCTAGGAGAATGCCCACGTGGACCCATAATGGGGAACAAGCATCAGGCATTTAGGAGGTAGCTGTAAAGCATCCAGACAGAGGGACTGGAATTGGGGCAGGATTCTTTGACCTTCTCTTTGGGGCAGCTCTCTCACTCTCAAAGGTAGCAAAGGGAAGGAGGTGCACATTTTGCTCCAGAAGTCGGTACCAGGGCTCTTTCCGTGCTTTCTGTCTAGGGGTGCCCCTGATACAGCAAAGATTCCACCCAGAACTTCCCGGGGAAAAAACAGCCTTCCCCACTTTCTCTCCAGAAGAAAAGAGGTGCAGAAACTCAGCTCAATTTGGGCTACATTCTGCCTTGAAACCTCCTGAGCAGATGAGGAAATGGGGAAGGATAAACCCGAAAGGTGGTCTTCTGTCTCTGGGTTTGGAAACTGTTTCCTGGTAAGCCATGAAGGATGTGGGAGACAAAAAAAGAATTTCATTTTCCTAATTAAAACAAAAGTCCCCATATTGATTTTTATCCATCACTGCCCCCACCCCCCCACCAATAATAAACAGCAGTAACAGCGCAGGCAGCCTCGCTGGGGGCATGTCGTAGCCTCACCAGCCCCATGAACGTATTTATCAGGGGCTGCCATCCTGGTGCCAGTGCCCTTTGTTGGCCTGTAAATAATCAGTGTAATTTATAGTCTGCTTTTTTTTTTCTTCCTTTTCCTCTTTCCTTCTGTTCTGCAGCCCATCCACAAATTCTATTCATGCCAGCTTAAATCAAAATAATGAAACCTCAGGTTCTCCAAGGCTGCAGCCCCTGCAGCGTTCTCAGCTGGCTTCTCAGTACAACAGGACCGCCACCACATTGTCCTCTGAGTGCCCAGTGCAAGCCACCCCTTAGTTCTGGATAGGGAGTCAGGTGGCATCTTCTGGACCAAAGTTCCTCATGCATCTGTCTACAGTCATGCAAAGACAAGAACCTGCGCTCCTGAAAGAGAGCTGCCCACAGGGAAGGGACGCTGCTTTCTGACAACGATTTCCGACACCCTGCCTGTACAAAAGGCCCATCAGCTCTCGGGTCTGGGTTCTTCGGTTACTTACCAGCCCTGGTGGCAAGAGACCCGGAGCGTCTCCCTTCAGAGCACAATGACTACAACCTCCTAATAATGAGCAAAAGCCAACAGCAGGGGCACTGCCCGGAAATGAATGTGACCACTTAGATGCTAATAAAAGAGGAGCTGGAACAAGTCCTACCAGGTGCCTTGTCTTTGTACTTATATTCAATTATATGACACATGTTCTTAGCGGAATTGTTAAAAAGGGCTTTGTTTGTTTTCATCGAGCTGCGTCTTTCATCCTCGCTGGTGAAACAAAATCTTAGTCACTGATGCAGCTCCTACCTCGGGGACCTTGACAAGTCAAACTGGTTCAATATAATTCCACAGACATTTACTGAGCCCCTCAACTAGGGAATGACCAAGGAATAAATAAGACAATAGAATCCCCTTTAGGTGGGAGGCCGTCTTCCAGTAAGTGTTGGTCCCTTCAGAGAGCTAACTGTATCAACCAGGAGGGGACAGAAGCCTAGATCAGAAGAGCAGACGCAGGGGCTAATTCTACAGCCGTTCCAGGCATGCCGCTTTAGTCCCTGTATTTCCATTTGCGCAGCTGTGGATCATCTTCCTGCTCTAAGCTGGGGCTCCGAATTGCCTTCGAGAGCTCCAGAAGTGGCCAGCATCCCACTGATAGAGCAGTTCACATACCGATGCGTCTGCGTGACCCTGACGCAAGTGTTGTCTCGGCTGTGTCTGTGGCCGTCATAAATCCACAGAGACTCTGAGACTTGACCTTGTGTGCTCTTCTTTTCTCTTGGACTCAGTTTTCCTGCCCGAGATGCCTTGGACCATTCTGGCTTTCTCTAATAGCTCAGTGGAAAGGAGAACAGGGCAGGGTGTAGGGGAATCTACACACGAGTATCTATCCTGGCCATTCGACAAAGAGCTCACCTGAAAGCCTGCATCTTCCCAAGTCACCCTTCTTTATGAAGGACAGTACGTTAGTTCTGTCAAGGGGAACAAATGAATCAATTACTGTGTGTGGTGTGCTCAAAGTCCTCAGAGCCCAGGACTGCGGAAACCATGCCCCAAGAATGTGCTAGATGCAAAACACATGGCGTGTTTTCATTAAATTGATTCTTTATAAAACCCAACTCCCAGGATGTAGGACCACACTACCAGAGGCATTAGGCAACTCTAATGACCCCTTCAGGAAAGAGGGCCAAAGAGGACACAAAGCCAAAGCAATCAGAGATGTGATTCCACAGGGAAGGAGTAGTGAGTACATCCTCTGCCAGCTCCAGATAGTGTGCTATCTGGACATCTCCCAGCGTGAGAAATGGCCTCGACAGTCAAGGAAATGCTCAATTCCCTTTTGATGACCACAACTTTCAATAGTCTCATTTTGTGGTTGAGAGAATGACAAAATTTTTCTAGCAGAAGTATCCCAGGTGTTTATGATGGGAAACAAGATAAACGGCCAGCAAGTCACCGTACATTAAAATGCAGAAAAAGAGAAGGACAAGACTAATTCAGGAAGTGCCTCTCTCTTAGGTACACTGTGGTACTAGACCCCAAAATGTGCCATTGCAGCCACCAAGCACCACAAATGCACATGACTCTCTGCTCCTGAGATGGTGGCCTATCATATTTTGGAGGGGCACCAGAAGGTTGAAAAGGAATGTTTTTTCAACAAGATCAAAAGGAGAGAGAAATTACAAAGATAAACAGATATGCATGATAATGTACCTTGTGTTCTTATAGTAAGTTATAGACAGAGAATTCCTATTTCTATTGCACAAGGAACTTCACTAAGAGAAAAAAAAGACAACTCCATCAAAAAACAGGCAGAAGGATGTGAGTAGGGATTTATAGAAGAGGAAATGCAAAAGGCCAATAAATGTATGAAAGATGCCCAACATGGGGTCAGGCAGGTAATGCGACTGAAGCAACAATGAGGTGTTGCTGATGTGGCGTCAAGTTGTCATTTGGGGCAAAACTTAAAAAATGATGACATCCAGTGCTGGGGATCGGGTCAAGGCAAAAGGATGCACATTCATCGCTAAGAAAATAGCAACTGCCACAAGATGTATGGAAGGTAATCAAACTGTGCTCATTAAAGATTAAAAATCCCTTTACCCTTTGACATGATAATCACATTTATCAATCTATTGAACAGAATAGAAATAAAAACATTAACATAAGAACATATGTCTATGGACAGTTATCTCAACCTCAAATATTATATTTTAAAAATCTTGATTTGCCTAATACCTATGAATTAGGGACTGAGTGTCTACATTTTATTATAGACCATTTTATTGGAAACAATGAATTTATTAAATAGAACAAGGTCTAAAAAGATGTTCTTTATATATATTAGTCATTTTGCAAAGCATATTTCAGAGTTATGTTTGTAATTTGATCTCAGTTTTGTAAAGCAAAGAAAATAACTTCTGAGTGTGTGCTTGCACATATGTGTGAATGAAGATAATGGTATAGAAAGATTTCCATCAAATTACTGAAAACAAATCACAAGCAGTACCAAAGATGAGGAGGAAGAACAGAAGAGTAACTACTTTTTTTTTTTTTTTTGGTACTGGGGATTGAACTCAGGGGCACTCAACCACTGAGCCCCAGGCCCAGCCCTATTTTGCATTTTATTTAGAGACAGGGTCTGAGTTACTTAGCACCTCACTTTTGCAGAGGCTGGCTTTGAACTTACAATCCTCCTGCCTCAGCCTCCCAAGCTGTGCAATGTCCGGGATTACAGGCGTGTGCCACTGTATCTGGCAACTACTTTTGCTTTGCACATATTTATAGACCTCAGTATTATCTGACTTACTACAATCAGGGTGTGGTAAAACAGTAACAATAAAATTAAAATGTTAAGCCAAGTAGAAAACAAAAGAAAACTGAAGCTATGCCAAGTTCTAGCATCTTTTTTTTAAATATAGTTTTACAGACTGCACTTTGATTCATTGTACGCAAATGGGGTACATCTTTTCATTTCTATGGTTGTGCACAATGTAGATTCATACCATTTGTGTAATCATAAATGTACATAGAGTAATGATGTCTGTCTCATTCCACCATTTTTTCATACCCCCCTTCCCTCTCATTTCTTTCTACATAATCTAAAAGTTCCAGCATCTTTACCATAAGGATCTACAAGGGTATGCCGCCCAGGGCCGGGCCCACAGTCCACTAAAGCTCCTCTCACATAGCTGATTCTCAGGAAATGTTTGTTGAATGAATGAACGTTAATGTTCAAAAGCATTTATTAAATGTGCTTGAGAGAAGATATGACATTCAGTGTCCAAGGAAAGTTTTATCCTCATGCTTCGCTCCTCTATCATTTAAAAAGCAACCATTTAGTATCTGGAAAATTATTTGATATAATTTCCAACCCTCTGAGGCCTGTTAGAAGCTTCTAGCATCATGGCAAATGTGAGTCTCTTATTGAAAAATATGTGGGTATTGTACAATGTCTGGTCTCACCTGGGAGAAATGCAGCTACTTGTATTTCATTTGGGGTAAAAGACTGGAAGTTCTCCCTTGCTGACAACTGGATCATGATGCAAAATCACGTTGTGTATGATCTCTAAATGCCAGGAAAACGAACATGGCCAAAACACTAAATATACACAGCATAAACACACACACACGCGCGCGCACACACACAGATCCACATACTACCTAATTATTTGGGGCTTCAGTTTTAAGCAAGCAAGTGTAATAACATCAGTATATTCTCTGCTGCCTCTCTACCACTACTTGAGAAAACACCCTGTCTAAAGCTTTCCCTCACACCTGCCAAACTCTTCTAGAAACATCTATTCATACAACTCATGCCTGTTTCTACACCTATCACCTTATCAATACTACCACCTTCACATCAATGTTTATATCAGCTCAGTTTACAATAGCTAGATTGTGGAACCAACCTAGATGCCCTTCAACAGATGAAACAGAAGAAACTGGCGCATATATATATATATATATACACACACACACACACACACACACACACACACACACACAATGGAATACTATTCAGTCATAAAGAATAATATTATGGCATTTGCAAATAAATGGGTGGATTGGAGAATATTATGCTAAGTGAACTAAGTGAAGCCCAAAAAACCAAGGGCTGAATGTTTTCCCTGATAAGTGGAGAATGCTATATAATGGGGGTAAGGGGATGGGGAGTGAGAGATGAATGCGGAAACTTTAGATTATATAGAAGAACATGAGACAGAGGTGGGTATGAAAAATGGTGGACTGAGACAGACATCACTACCGTAGGTACATGTATCATTACACGAATGATATGAATCTACATCGTGTACAACCATAGAAACAAGATGATGTAGCCCATTTGTGTACAATGAATCAAAATGCAGCCTGTAAAATAATTAAAGATGAATAAAATAAAAAATACTACCACCTTCCAGAAAGCTGGGATCTGTCCTCGTCTTAGCACATGGAGACTCTAAATCACCACTGACCGGATGGATGAATGGGTGGATGGGTGAAAATCACTCATTGTTCATTCCCAGATGCGGCAAAGGTATGGAGTACCTCTGTGTGGGGGGCTCTGCTCCAGCGATCCCATAGAGCCATGAGTAAACTAGTCAGAGTCCCTATCCCGATGGAGCTTATATTCTTTTGGGGGGACACAGACCCCACACAGATGATGCATGATAAGATTGCCTTTTTGGTGGCCTATGAAGAAAAGCATAATAGAGTACAGAGACAGTGACGGGGTGCTTGTTACCTTGAGTGTCAGAGAAGATGACATTTGATCAGAGACTTTGAATGAAATGAGGGGGCTAATCAGCCATGCAGACATTCAGAATACAACTGTCCAGACAGAGGGGCTAGCAAGTGCAAAGGCCCTGAGACAGGAACATGGTTTGCAGGTTTGAGGAACAGCCAAGAAGTAAGTGTGGCCTCAGTAGAGACAGAATCAGGGCAGATCCTGAAGAGTCCTAAGGCCATGGCTCCAATTCAACTCAGTATACATGTGACTTCGGGGGCACTCTGGAGCAAACCAGAGAGTACTTCTTACAGATACAGCCGGGTTTTCCCAGGAAGGGCTGGCTGAGGGGCAGGGTGGGGACAGGGGCTACAATACTGGTTGGAGGGTGGTAAGGGAGGTAAGAGGAGCCCAGGTGACACCCTGTGCCATGGTCTCTAGGCCTCCCCACTGGTGCCTTGACCATTTCAACCCTGGCTTCCTGGCTGCTTCTCCTGTTTTACCACATCTTAACAACCTTCGTGCAAAATGCTATGCTTTTTAAACCTGGTGAAAGATGCCACTTCGGGGGAATGAGATCAAGTGGAGCGGGGTCCTCCTCCCTAGTCCCCTCCAAATTTGGCACAGTCCTGACCCTCCATAAGGGTTTGACTGGCTCTGGACTACAGGAAGCCCCCATCCTGTCAGCAATCTGAGCCCAGTCGGAGCAAATGCCTGCGTTCCACCCAATTCCACCCACCAGGTATGAGGGCAGAGAGGGTGGAGAAATGTCACTGGGCTTCTGGTCCAGAAGTAGCTTCAACAGGAGCAAAACAACTATTACCAATCATAGCTATCATAGAAATGTTCTAACGGGTACAAATAAGCACTGTGAATTCAGAAAAGATGGCCACAGCCAGCTGGGCCCTTCCAGGTAAGTCAGCAGGGACAGCTGGCATTTGAGACGTGGGTACCTACTCGATATAGCAGTTGTGTGGAAAGCTGGCTGTGTGCCTCATCGTCTTCCATGACTAGAGAACCCTGCCCTGCTCCAACATGACAGGTCCATCTGACCCCCAGTACCTTTTACTATTTTTCCCCCTTCCCTTCTCCTTTCCTTTCTCCCTTTTTCAACCCAAGAGCATTCAAATCCATTTATGTCCAAATTTAGGAAAACTCTAGGTATGTATTTTGGAAATAGGTAAATCCATGAAGGGAACTGTACCCATATAATCTATTAAATGATGCTGAGGATGATTTATTTTCTAAAGAGAGACGCCCATCTACCGACCCACCCACTCAGGACTCTGACGGCTCCATTCCTTCCAACATGCCTCTGAGGAGGCATTGATCTAGACACTCAGCCAGATGACACGTCATTTCATTTAGCTGAATCTTCCCAGAAATCCCAATGAACTTAGTACTATTAATACTGCCATTTTATAATCCAGGGTGATAGAGCTAACTCCAAGTCACACAGCTACAAATGGAGAATCCAGGGTTCAAAGTCAGGGTGTAGCGCACATGCTCAGGAGCTCACCCCTGGAAACCCAACTCTCAGTATCAACCCTTCTATCAGGCACACTGAAAACATCCCAGTTTCCTTCTCTAGAGCACTTCTTGATGAAGATTCTGGAAGAAGATGGTGAAAACATGGTTATGGCCATGACTGGATCTGGAGAACGTTTTCATTGTCTGAATGAATCAACTCTGGGAGAATAATGGAGGAATAAATGCTGTAAAGACACCTGTGGAACAACCAGGGAGTAGTCTTGAGCTGTTCTGCAGAAAATTATTAAGCAAAACGAAAATAAGTTTACGGAAAATAAACAACCACCATGGAGTTGTCTTGAGCTGTTCTGCAGAAACTTATTAAGACACCTGTAGAATTTCACTCACCCCATTTTGGTAGAAAAAGCAACAGGGGTTGAGATTCTCCTTTTATTGCTATTATCGTTGTTGTTGATGATGATGTTGAATAGGTTTATACCTCAGAAAGAAGAGTTGGATATATTAAGAAGTCAGTCCATAGATTCACTGAGGATGCTTTACATCTTGTGTTCCATGAAGAGAGAAGATGGATGGAAGGATGGATGGATTGAGAGACAGATGATGGATGGATGGATATAAAGCAAAGCAGAGCAGACAGATGGATACACTCATATCCAGCATTCAGGAGCTTAACCCACTGCTTTTCAATTTAATTGATTTAATCAATGTCCTTAAATCAATGTCAGTTGAATGCAACTGAATTGAACAAATCCCAAGGCAGCATACAGCATGGAGGATCTCAGGTAAGAGATGTAAGAAAAGCTTGAAGAAGATGCCCTGGTTTATGTGACATGCAACCACATCAGCACGTGAGCTTAGAGGGGAGGGAAAGGACTCACTGGCTTGAGTCTCCAGGGAGCCAGAGAAACAGCTTAGACCAGAAGGAAGAATTAAGAGTTAGAAGTGAGCATATATCTTTCAAAGTGCATAACCCACAAGGGTAACAGCTCAGCATTCTAAGCAGCTTTGGAATAAAACCTGCTGGAAAAGGGAGAGAGGCCTGAGGACATCTGCATGTTCAACTACCCTTTATAGAAGCAGAACCGGTAGCAGTCATCTAATGACACCGTGTCAAATAGACTTTACTCTATCGTAGGTTTGGGAGTCTTGGGCTGTTTTTGAGTTTTGTTTTGTTCTGAATCAGGGATTGAACCCAGGATCACTTAACCACTGAACCACATCCCAGTCCTTTTTATTTTTTATTTTGAGACAGCGTCTTGCTAAGTTGCTGAGGTTGGCTTTGAACTTGTGATCCTCCTGCCTCAGCCTCCAGAGCCCTGGGATTACAGGTGTGTGCCACCGCATCCAGCTCTTTTTGTGTTTGTTTGTTTGTTGTTTTGTAATGCATTTGTAGCAAGGAATAACCCTGTGTCTCCCAAAGAGCCAGGGGTTAATGACAAGACGGGAGGAGAATCAGATGGCAGGCTCCCACTCGCCTCTGCGGTTGGAATGGAGTGACCCTGCCACAGTTTAAGGTGCAGGTGGCATTCCCAGGAGGAATTAAAAGGCCTCTTGAAGACTCCTCTTTAAGACTCTTCCTGAGACTTCCTGTCTTGCCATGACAAGCATCGTCAGAAGAGCAAAGCAGGTCAGCTGCGTGGAGGAGAAAGCGCCCACGGTCAAGTGACCACCTCCCCAACGTGACAGCCAAAAGGCTCCTGACCCACACAGGTACTGCCACAGCAAGGGGAGGTCTCTGCCCCTTCCTTGGTGGGCCATGGGTAGCCTGGCCTGCAGGTTCATTCATGGAGACACTTGCCCCCTCACCTGAGGGACCCCTCACCCACTCAGATGCTCAGAAACCCGCCCGAGCTGTCATGGGCTGAGGGACGCAGTTCTGTCTGCCTCACGGGGCACCTTCTCACTGAGGTCACTTCATCATTTAAATTATTAACAGCGGAAGCGCATTTACTGGGGAGTCAGGGAACTACAGTGTCTTAAAGAGGGCAGGAACGTACGACGACGGTCTCATCTGTCTCGTGTGCATCACCCTCAGCAGTCTAAGGTGGCTGAGCATGCGCAGGAGGAATGCAGATGTCACAGTGAGTTTCTCTGTGGGCTCTGGTCACCAAAAATCATGACGACAAAAATTAGCTTCATTACCTTCCCTAGCCTCACCTATAGTTTTCAGCAGTCCTGACATCGCTGAAATCCTGCTTAGTCTGGTCAAGGTGTTCACTCTACCTAGTTTGCCCTCTTGCTCATTCTCCCTCCTACCTATGTGGACTTTTTATTGCTCTGCTTAGTAACAAGCCGTTCAAGCATTTTCTTACAATACGCACTCTACAATGCTGGGTTCTTCATCCGCAACAAAGCCAATAGCAATCTAGAAAGTAGAAGATGGCTACGTGCATTTTGGGTCTTAGTCCACACACCCTGGTTGTTGGAACCTAGATCTGAGGACTTGTATTTATAATTTATTTTCCAGGTAGCCCTAAACCATGTTGGCAGTGTCTCCCTGCCCCCACACCCCAACTTAGCCTTCTGCCCCTAAAAAGAGAGTTAAATCATTTACTCAAACCCAGCCCTGCAAACATGAAACAGAACAGCTCAGTCAGATGACAGTTGAGGGAGGTGTGCTGGGGATGAAGCCCTTAGCCTTGCATGGGACATTTTCAGGAAGGATTAAAATATTTCCCTTTGCATGGAAAGTTTACAAATGCATATTTTAAAAGGCTCTTTAATAAGATATATAACAAAGTTTTCAATTACGTGGCTATCCAGCTAGATAACAGTCAGAGTCCTCAAACCCATTTCTTCTGAGTTGCATTTCTCAGCGCCTCACTCTCTTGCTGAATGACTACGGACAACGATGATAGCTAGAGGTCTGGGAGTGTTTTATGAAGAGTTTACACAGTATTTTCACATCTGCCATCCTATTTGAGGCTGACTGCAACACTTGGAATTATGGTGTTATTATTATTCCTTCGACAAAAGAAGTGAAAGTTCAGAGGTTAAAGGACTTAGCCATGATTGTTCTACGGAAAAACATGGAAGAGCTTGAATATAAACAGTGAGGTAAGTCTCATGGTCTTGAGTAAATCACTTGCCATTATGAGCATCTCGGTCTTAACCACAAATAGGGTTAATATTTTGACCTCCAGAGTCTTTCAAAGCCCCCAAATTCTATGATCCCATAATCTTAAATGCTTCTTTCCTCTTGGCCTCCTGTCTCCATCCAAAAATAAGGGGATAATACAAACTACCAAGGAGAATTGAGACTTTAAAAAATAATAATAATCTGTGTGGTACAGATTTAAGTTTAGCCCAAAATACAAATATACCAAATACAAAAAACCATTTTGAGAAACAAAGCTCAGCATGCAGACCCATTACATCCCCACTACAGTGTGAAAGGACTAGTACCTGCAACCTCAAGGGACATCTCACTAATATCTCTGTCTCCCCGACATGACGAAACCCATCCAAACTGTGTTTTTGGCTTAGTGCTTTCAGACCACGTACAGCTCAGATCTCCAGAACAGACATCCAAGTCTACCTTGTGCAAGAAGGTTCCACCATCCCCTGGCCAGTCTGGATCCATAAGTAACATGGACAGCCAAAATACCGCCGGCACATCACAGCCATAGTTAGTGTTCGTCACTTCAGCTTCAGTGTTCATCTCTGGTCCCATCCCTTTGTAATAAGCAGGAGACCACCCACTTCACAAAGACTTCGTTCACTCCACTATGATGGGCTGATCTGGGGCTTCAGCAGTCTATCACCATCCGGGGACTGAGGTCCGATGTCCAAGGCTCACTTGGCTCTGAACTTGGACTTCTCTAGTTAAGCACATCTAGGGGTCAAAACTGTGCAGGCCTGTGCATCTTCACTCTTTCCTGGCAATGATTCTATTATCATCATTTGTAGGTGAAGAATGAGGCACAAAGAGATCAAAGAACCCACCCCAAGGAAATGTAGCTGGTGAGTGGTAGAGTCTGGGACGTGAACCCAGGCAGGCTGATTCTGAAGTTCATGGCGGTCTTCACCAGCTGCTGCTAACCACTCATCCACTACCCAGGGCAGTGCAGAGACCTGCAAGGAATGAACCATCTAGGTGCTGAGTTCCCCATCAGTGGAGGAATCCAAGCATAGGCTGGGCCTCCACTTGGCTTCCAACTCTAAGATCTTGTGTTACAAACCTGTCTTTGGAGCCCTCCCACCTGCACTTTGGGTGCACTTCTATTTGCTCACAGCTCCCTTCCTCTCTCCTCCTGACTTCATGAATAGCTTCCCTTTCCAGGCAAGCACTTTGCCACTGAGCCACTTCCCTGATCCACACTGCACTCCTACTACCGTATTCACATTGCACGGTGGGAAGTTGCCTTCTTCCTGCTCTAGAGTCATGCAAAGCAGCTGTGCTCCCCGAATCCTGATCGCAAGCAGGTCTGACTGGGCAGTTGTCACATCATCATAAACAGACCAGGCAGGGACCTCCACTTTGCCACAGCCCACACCTGACTGCCTCATCCCTGCCAGATCACACATGGACACCACCTGCCTGTTCTTTGATGGGATCTGAGGTTTAACCTCTGTAAGAACCATCCCTATAGACGATGTGACATTCACTTTAGGATCCTCCACACAACCTAGCATAGCACCCCAAAAATAGCTTAAGAGATGTCTGATGAATGGGTAAAGGAATGAACACAGGAAGACTGCCAGACAGCCTAAAGATCCTAGGGGCACAAAGGCGGCAGACAAGGTGGCAGCTCATTGGGAAAACTCCCATCATGGGAGTGACCTTACTTTCTTTATGCCTAACTTCATTTATAGAGCAGAAATGAAAATACTTCTCACTAGAGAGTCATGTGAAATAAGCAGGCAATGTATTGAAACTTTTCTGCAGTCAATGGTAGCTATGAATTCTATGGTGCATGCTCAGCATTGGGCTACCAATGAACCCACTTTAAACAGGGCCAGCACACGAAACACCAGAATGTATCCAGTCTCTCCTTCTGACTCTGCCAATATTCAGGTACCAAGTCAGGAACGGAGAACACCTCAGAGAAATCCACCTCTCTCCTTCCGTCGCTGTTTTCCCTTCACCTGGCTCCTTCCTCTAATTCTGCCATCTCTCTTTCTACCTCTCTAATTTGAAGTTAACTTCAGGGTGGGAGGTGAGATGCCCTGGTGAGCCAGTGTGTCCCACTGGAAGGACTGCAATGGCAGAGCAGCCCAGCAGGTATTCCTGGGGGACAGTGACCCAGAGTACAACTCTTTCCATTCCAATTTCTGTCCTCTTTCCTGATCTGGAAATTGGCTGCATCAATTTATCTGTGTACTTGACTCTCTGTGTGCTTTTCTGTATCTCTATTTCAATAAGACCATAAATGGGGTGGCGGGGTGGAAGCGCAGGTCATGCTGCCCAACCACAGGTGGGTGTTATCCTCCTTCCCTACCTCTGCAAAACCCAGACACTTTTTCCTCACTCGAACCACAAGCTCTTTGAGCCGACTCTCCTTGTAAGCCAATGGCATGGCAGGCGTTCATTAGACAGCAATGGCTCCTGCACTCAATAGCTAGAAGGCACTGCTAGCTAGGCCAGGGTTAAGTTAATTCCCTCCCTTTTCCTGTGCCCCAGGCCCAATAAGTCCTGCAACAGTCAAGGACTCCTTTCCCCAGCAAAGGCACAGATCTTGGCTATCAGCTGGGTCCCTTGGCAGCTCAGCTCCAGGCAAGATTTGTTCCCTTGTTTGCCTGGAGCTTTGGTTTTAATTTGTAATGTTTGCTTAATCTACTATTAGTTGGGCTGAATTTAATTTAACTCATTGTAGCAATTCATTTCTTTCAATCTTCCATTATTGGGTATTACTCTTAAGTTGTAAGTGATTTTGCTTTCTCTAGTCGTCATGTTGGAGCCTGTTGGCCCACTTATTCCTCTTGACAAGCAACATCTGCAATTAAAAATATATATAATTACAGGGAGAGCAGAGGGATGGGAATGTGGAATGGCATCATATCCTGGATTTTTTTTTTCATTAGCTTCTACGTTTTAAATAAAATCAGACAAAGTGATAATAAGGAGATAGGTCAACTGCCATGTAGAAAAACAACCAGTAGCCCCAGAGACCCTCTTTCTTAACCCAGGTCCATAAAATCAAAACCAAGAGCATGACAAACGTTTTTAAAAATTTAAAAGAAGGAACAATGAACACCTCTAACATGGCTTAGACCAAGTAAGATCTTTGAATGGCCGTAACTGGTCTGGATTTAATGCAGGAGTAACCTTGGGGTTTTCATGATTCAATAAAAAAGTTGCCCAGCAGGAAGACTCAGGATAAAGATGAATTCCTATACAAACCTTAACATATATGTTTTCCATACAGAGCTTAATGCTGGTGCTTTTGACTTGACAGACTTCACTTCTTGAGTAGTGCCTGCCTGCCTGCCACATACACCAAAACACTAGGATTTACCATGTTTCAATTGATTCGGCTTACTCCAAAATCTCTGAAGAGTTTTTTTTGTTGTTGTAGTTGTTTTTTGTTTTGTTTTGTTTTTGTTTTGTTTTTTAATCACTAGACTTCAAAGTAGGATGATCATCACCAATTTTAGGGACCATCTCTCTAGTATAATAGAAAGCCACACAGAGCCTAGCATGTGGATGCAGACAGATGCCAAACACTTAGCCTGGCTTAGAGTAAGCACTCAGTAAGAACTGGAATCGTGAAAACCATTCTGGCTACAATAGGATCCAGTGTCATTAGATAGCACGTCCCCTCTGGTTTGACTTTCTTATTTCTACAGTAAAACAAACTGCCAGGTTGTATCTTTCCAGAGCTCACACTTGCAGACAAAGCAGGCTTTCCTTCTGAACTTAGTACACTAGAATACTTTCCAGCAGGGGCCAGGGACTTCTGCAGCCAAACTCACCCTCAATGTATACCTGAACTAACAACAGAGCCCCCTGTGAGAGGTGTCCTCTGGAAAACACTTAGAATGTGGCCTTCAAGCCTCCAACCTGCATTAAGACACCTTTCAGCAAATTCTAATCACAGCACACAGTGTCAATTGTGTGGAGCTTGTCTGGAAGAGCCTATAAAGGCCCAAATCTCGTCTCATATTATCCATTTTCTAACCCTCAGTGAAACCACCTCATAAGGACTGTATTTCCTCCAATATACTAGGATGAGTCTGGCACACATAAGAAGACTTAGGGAAAGCTGCCACTGGCCAAGTAACTCAAATGTGCTCCTGTAGGCTTTTATAGCTCATTATCTTTGTCTTCATCTACAAAATTAAATGGTACAGAATGAGTTTTTCAGGAGAGATCTAAAATCTAGCAGGAGATAATCAGTGACAGCTCATTGATACACAAGCACATAAGACCTGAAATGTAAATTATATATATATATATACATCCTTGCACAGATTCATATATGGAAAGGTAAGACTAGGTAGGACTAGATGGTCTCTCTCAGCTCTGTTGGCCTACATTGAAACATCTGGCTGATATCTACTTGTGTAGAAGATATTCAAAATTGAATCATGGTAATGACAGAGACATGAAACATTAATAATGTTTCTAAAAATCTTACTGTATAAGCTATCAAAAGAAGTACATGAGAAAGGGTTGAACATGCCATGTGTCATTGGAAAGTGAGTTTCTCATGTATCTAAGTCCAGGATCAGCAAACTAAGCCCAGGAGCCAAGTCAACCACCTACCTTTGTAAATAAAGTTTTATTAGAACAGAGCCACTCATTCCTTAATGCACTGTCTGCAGATGCCTTTCATTGTACAATATCAAAGTTGAAAAGATGGAACAGCAACTGTATGGCCCAGAGCACTGAAAATATTTAATCCCTGTCATTGTGCATTAAAAGTTGTCAGCCCCTGTCTAAAAGAGGTTTTGTGAAGGGGATTTTGAAGAAGAGCTACATCTTGAAGTTTGGGTAGACAACAAAGTTTTGCAAAAAGGTAGAAGGGATTGAATGCTGAACAGATTTGGAGCCACACAGATGGCTGAAGTAGGGAAGATGAAATGGATTAAGATCAGAGAGCCATGGACATCTAGACCAAGAAGACTCAATCTGATTCTTCAGACAGTCTCTGTGATTGAGGTTTCGAAGAGAGGACGACAGAAGAAAGTGAACCTTAAAGAAACCCAGTCATGCAACCATTTGGGAATGGTTTGAAATTCTTGGCGCAAGACACTGAAGTCCTCAGCAGCCTAGAAGCCACAGGACTGGCCAGGATGTGAGCGAAGGAGACAGTAGCAAAGACTGAACAACAGGGCTCCTGACCACCGAGTTTGGGGATGAAGGAGGAATCACTGACACTTCTCCAGGGCTTGGAACCCAGGTGACCCCACAGTTGATGGCTTGCAAGTGGCCATGGGCATTGGCACATGTCACTTCTCGAGCTGACAGTTAAAGGCATGCCTGAAAGTTTCACGCTCTGAATCAAGTCCAAGCACTTCTGCAGGAGAAGGCCAGTGATTGCCCCTACCCCAATCAATGTAACGCATTGACTCCTTCACCACATTCCGGAGAGTAGCAGCAGTTGCTGCATCTCAAAGTTACTCTGACAGGTCAATACCCTGTCATCGCTAATCCTGCAAACCTCAACAAACTCCTTTTTAAAGACTTCAAGTAAATAGGTGGCTATTATCATCTTTCGGGGAGTTTCTCTACTTATTCTCCTGTTCGTGTTATAGACACCCGTTAACCGCGAGTCTCAAAATCACAGTTTTGACAGGCAGATTGTGAAGTTCAAGTCAATTCCTCATTTTCCTGCTCTGTCTGTTAAGGAGCTCCAATAGCTTTGGAACATCCATTCAGTTACCCTGAAAACAGACAGGCCAGGTCCCCGCGATGACTCCTGTGTTACCAGACCCCCCTCTGCCTGGGGACCGGCAGCATCTCCCATTGCAGTGAGCTGGACACCATCCTGGAAAACCTTTTGCCCAGATTCTCATTAGTACTGCATTAGTCTGTAAACTGGGGAGCTAGACGCCTAGTTCACCTCGCTCTTACTTGATGTACTTGAAAGGTCTCGTGAATTTACAGCAGGATAATGTGGAGCCCAGCACCTATTTATGAGTTGATCATTTGTTCCGAACCCCCCTCAAAGTGCCGAAGGTTACCATTCAACCAGGGCCTGCACTAATGCCACTGGAAGGCCAACAAAGCCAAGTGTATGAAAGTTAAAAGCATTAATAAAAGTGTGACTTATAAATTACTTCATCTTTGTCACCCTTTTTGAAATGGGGTGAGAGAGGCCAGGGTAAATTTATTTTTTAAGTGCTTTCTGAGACCTGAACGGGTCAGGCTTGAAATGCTGTAGTCTATAAATCATTCTTTGCAGATCTGGGGGATGTTGCTGCATCATAACATTAACAAATATTGATTTATTTTATCATTTGCAACTGTTTATGGTGCAACAGAGATCCTACAGCACACAAAGAAAGCAAATGCTTATTTAGGGGCAATGTAGCTAATTAACACCTCTTGTTGCCAGAGAATAAGAGGGAAATGGCAATGGGATTTCAGTTTATCCAGGAGTTCATGGCAAGGTGATATTTATCAGGTTATCTGATATTAACTCAGCCCCCGCCCCAATAACGCAGAGATGGATGGCTTTCATACAGTGCAATTTTAAGTACAAATGGCACCTACGAGAGGTCCTATCACCACCCACCAGCATGACTTGATCCAGCTAAGGCTCCTGCGAGGCTGGAACCAGGAAAGGGTCAGCGGGGGTTTCAGACCCTAGCAACTCTGCTAAACTTTTTATCAAAGCATTAAAAAGGCAGACGCCCACACTCTCAACCAGAAGTTCTAAAGAGCTTCATTTGGGGTCCCTGCTGGTGCAATGAAGCACAATTAACACCCAATGCCTCAAGAAAAGGGAGAAAAAAAGCACACTCTGTTGGAAAGTCTCCATGGCTCTGCTGTTCTTTCTCCAACTGCGCTCCAGAGTTCTTTCACACTTTAATTGCTCCCAATTTGGGCCTTTTCTTAACAGGCAACAAAGAGCTGGGCTAATTATTCAGAGAAGTTCAGGAAGCTCTAGAGTTTCATGGAGAGAAACAAAGGCAAAAACAAAAATAATGGATAAGAAAGACTGTCTTGAAGACTGCACAAGGATGATCATGATACACAGACTCTCACACACACACACACACAGGCCTGTGTGTGCATGTATGAGCTATTATTTCAATTAAATAATCAGAAACTGATATTCTTGCTTTGGGAAGCCTGCAATGAAGCCGATCTTCTTACCCAAGCAACTCTTCAAGTGGTCCCTGCAACTGGGTACTCCTCACATCTGTCAACAAGAAAAATGGTAGGCCAGGCAGCCAGACATGGCCATGCAGTAAATTCCCAACGGCAGAGGAGGAACTGAGATTCCCTTTCAGTAACGTGGTCCAGGAAAATGTTCTCCCAATGATTACAATAGCTGAGACTAGCACGAGGGTTTCTCAACCTCAAACTACTGGCATTTGGGTTGGAAAATTCTTTGTTGTGGGATGGGGGAGAGATGGGGTTTGTGCACTGCAGAATATTCAGCAGCATCCCCACCTTACATCCACCAGATGCCAATAGCAAGGACCACTGCTCCCAGTTATGACAACCCCAACTTCCTGCGACATGGCCAGGAGTCCCTGGACATAAAAACTCTGTTGAGAACCACTGGGTTAGACATAAGAAATTCAAGACTTTCTTTCAGGCCTGTCCCATCAGCAAACTTCCTAAGCCACAAACTTCAAGACACGGGTTCTCCACGCACAACTCTGAACCATTGCAGAGTTCTGCCACTGCGACCCAAGAGGCTGAACTATGTGGCTATGCCTCCCAACCCGAATCCCTCTGAAGAGAGGTTGAAGAAGAGACTTTCAGGAACCAAAAACTTCTTTGCTGATGAAAAGAGGAGAGAGAAGATAAAAAGTAGCTGCTATAGGAAAGAGTAGGGTTAGAAAAAACAGATGGCTTGATGCAGTAGTGCTCCCCAGGGAAGGGGCTCATAAGTAGGAAGGGAACACGTTCAGAATGGCCTACTGTTAGAGTTCTGTCTGATGGACTGATGCCAGGGTTGATTGTTAAGGCTTTCCTCATAATTAAACTGAAGAAGCCATGGTCCTCTCGTCAGGTGTGAAGTCTGGCTGTGTACCAACTCTGCAGATGATACATCCCAAGACAATCGCGACAACATCTCCCATCCCCAAGATCTTCTGCAGTTGACCCTGCCACACACCTCATCAAGAGGTGATGTGTGTTCTCCACCACCTTGAACCTGGTGCCCCTGTGACTGCTGTGACCGATGGAATGTGGCAGATGTGGCCTGGTATCAGAATGGGAGTGACTCTTCACTAACGTGGTGGCTTTGGTTCCCTGCATCACAGAATTCTTGCCCATGGGATTATGATCACCCTCAGAACCCAGCTGCCCTACAGCCAGATCCACTGTGGACACGAGGAGGATGCGTGGATGTGGTCCAGGTCAGAGTCCAACAAACTCCCAGCCAGATCCACAGCTGAGTCCTCTTCAACACCCAGGCCAGTCAAACCTGCAATGACTCTAGCCACCATCAAACTGCAACCACCTGAGACTGCAAGCCAGGACCGCCCTGCAGAACCCTATCAACCTCGAGTCAGGGAAGATAACAATAAGTAGATATTTTAAGCCACCACACTTTACCATGCTTTGTGAAACTGTGGCAACTTGCCGAACACCAACCACACTGGTATTTCTGAGATGCCAAAGAGCAACGTGTCATTGTACCGATGGTACTGAGATTTCCATGGGTCGCCCTGGTCAAAGGAACGGAGAGCAGCATCAACAGCACCCTGTTCACTGGGAGCTCAATACCTTTCATGTAATATCACACTGCAGCCTTGCCATCGACCTAGGGGACAAGGACTGTTATCATTCTACTTGACAAATAAGAAAACTGAGGTCTAGAGTCCTTAAGTGTTATCAAAGTGACACAATTGCTAAATGAAAAATGGGTTCAGATGCGAACAGTCCATCTCCAAAATTTTATTTTTACCAGGAAGCTGTAGGCAGTTTTAGTAGAGACAGAAGAGAGGGCACCATCAAATGTTCCTCAGGGCATCCTGTCTGACACCACCCTACTGTGACCGCAGATCCCCAGAGTGATGCATTCAGCCACCATTCTTCCCCAGATACTGGTACCAAGGTGTCTTCTGCTTAGAGAAACGTGGGCAACAGCACCCTCGACCATCTTTGGTGGCATTTCTAAAGGAGCACAGTGACAGAAAACACCAAACCAATCTTCCGAGAAATGAATCCTTATCTTTTCCCATACCGCTGCAGCGTGGCTGTGCCCCTCACGCATTCCGCAACCTCGGGCACCCCACAAATCCTCTGAGCCTCACAGTCCTCATGTAAATACGGCATCATCCCTACCCAGTGAGTTGTCATGACAACTTGAGCTGACGTATTTTCTCAGTGCATCCCTAGCACTGGCACATAGGGGCACTTGAAAGCAGGCCCCTGCCCGGGATGTGTCTGGCCCGTTCAGTCAGATTGTCATATTTACACTTAACCTTTGCGTAGATCCCTGGAAATTTAGAGCCATGTTGAGCATACACATACATCCTCCCTGCTGCCCATGACACACATATGACTGAGGGAAGACCCTCAATGGGGTGCTGGGCTCAGTGGGAAGTCCAAGACACTTAGTCTGAAATGTACTCACTTGGCTGGCCTTTTCAAACATACCTTTCTAAGATCCTACACAGGCCAAGTCCAGAGTGCTAGAGTGGATGCAGCCCAAGAGCCCACACCTGAGAATTCATGATGCTCAAGGCCATTCACAATAGATCTACCCACTGCACCTGTCTGTGACCACATCTGAGACCCTGGCCCCTAAGAGGGTCCCACACCTGGCCCTCCATGTGATCCCTGGGCACACAGAAAGCAGACACCTCTCTTGGCATCACCGGTATAAACAAAATGTTCAAACTGGGTCTGATACCACCCAGTTTTTGTTTTCCTATCTATATCCTTCAAGTATCTGTTTTCTTCTTCTCTTTGAAGCCATTTTTTCATTCTGGGGATGAAAACCCAAAATTAAGGCTCTGATCTCCATCCAACCTATCACCCTGGGCTTCTCTAAAAGCCCACGGAATGCAGGATAGTTCAGTTATTAGGTTTCCACCAACTAAAAAGTCCAAGTTTCAAAGGAAAATCAACTATTCATCCCAAATTCACCATGTTATGACTTTGCAAAAGGCCCTAAAACACAATTAATAGCACAATTGCATCTTAACTCAGAATTTTCCACTTGGCAGCTTTTCTCAGGTTGACTGTCATGGAAAAGGCACCTCTTACTATCTTTTTTTTTTTAATTAAAAAATATAAAATAAAGGAAGGTATACCACTTTACTCTTGGGTGCTAATGTCCAGTTGAGTTCTGCTCAACATAGATATTGAAGGTTCCACAACTAGAAAGGAATCATCCTCTGTCATTTATTGTAAACTTTGTGCCTGGAACTTGTAGCTGAGTTCAATTTGAAAAGAAATCAAATGTTTGGACGAAAGTGACACAATGTGGCATGAGGCATAACCTATAAATTTCTAACGGATGCCACAGGAAGTCACAGTGGGAAGTCATGTCATTTGTAGATACTGAGAGAAACAGCAGTCATTAATTTTTTTCCTCTTAGATAACTTATTAATCAAACATAAGCAAGATCTTATACAAAACCCTGAGCCAGGGGTGAATGAATAGGCAATCATTCGACCATTAGTTCATGCATTCCTGCTTTTAGCAAACTTTCTAAGCATTCAGTATAGCAAGCACTGAGCTCTGCGCTGGGAATATCATGGTAAGAAAAGTCAAGTTCATGGGAATATCATGGTAAGCCCTGGTGGAGCTTAGCATCCAATGAAAGGGACAGACCTTAATCATTTAACCGTAAAAATAAATAGGAAATGGCATTCCAGCCAAAGTTATGAGGCATATGAAGCTCTGAGTATTTATAATTAGGAAGTGTTACCAAATCCATGAGGTCAGGAAAAACTCGAATAGAATAAGACTCATTTGACAGAGAGAAACGAAAGGAAAATTGCAGTTGAGATAAACTAAAGGATGATCAGAAAGACCACAGAGGAAGAAAGAAGACAGGCTCATAGAGCAATAAGGCAGAATCACCATGTGATCCCTGGGTCCACTGTCCCTGAATAGAACATAAATGACAGATGAAAGATAACATGACTGGACAGAATAAAGTAAGTGCTAAATAAATATTCTAACTAATGTGGGAACAGTAGCTGGAACCCCAAGAATGGTTATAGGTAAGAGGTTGACTCTACACAGATTCTCGAATAAGGGTTGACATGCTTTAGCCACAGGGCAAATTCTGCCACTGCTGGTTTTTGTAAATGAACTGTGTTTGGACACGGCCACACCCAATTATTTACACATTGTCCAGCGCCACTTTTGTGCTTATAATGGCAAGATCAAGTGACTACCCATACCAGGAGGGTTGCAAATCTCAGAGTCTTCACTACCTGGCCTCATACATGAAAGTCTGTGATGTAATAGGATGAGCAGGATCTAAAAATCAATGGGACAAGAGTGTCAGGGTTGCCAGTACCTACTGCTTCTGGCACCAGGAAGAAGCAAGCCTGAGCACAATGTTATTGGATGCCCTGATTGAGTCAGAGGTTACAAAGGACACATGATGAACAGATATTTTTAACAGCATCTCAAAAATCACACTGGACAAGGTGGATGCATTTAGGTGTGTTTTGCTTCACAGAACAGATGCCAGAAAAGTTGATGGTTCACTGGCATCTCCCAAAGTCTATTCCCCAGGAAGGGTGAGACAGAGAGATGATACAGAAAATAAACCAACTAAAATGTGCTTAAATCATTCCAGAAAATACTGAGTAAGCAAAGTTGAACCAGCCTCTTTATTACAGGACCTATTAGAGCTTTTAACATTCTCTTGTGCTTTAGACATCTCCAGAAGGAAGGAAAACTTAAGGTATGTGTCTCAGATTTAATTGAATGCAGACGCCTTCTTTTCCAACATCTTGTCAGGTTGGAGTTGCTGGAAACATACTTTGCGAAACACAGCTCTGAACTTGATGAAGCCAATCCCCTTCCTTAATGTTCTCCCAAACAGTGTCAGAAAAGTATTTCCTTTCAAAATAATTTCACAACTGGCAGAAAAGAAGGGGTTAGTTCTGGTAAGCTAGAAGGGTGTGTGTCCCTGGGAAGTGAAACCCTGCTACTGTCACCCTCTCCAATCCCTCCCACGCAAACCCCTAGAATTTGTTCCCACTTCCTATCATTTGTGGGATTCCCAGCCTCCATATTTAAAACTTCTGGCATCTGCCGCTCCTATCTTCTACACACTGTCAACACCAACAAACAGCACTTGGCTCAAAAAATTGTGAATTCAAACCATGACTTTATGAGAAATCAATGAGTGTTTTTAACTTCTTGAATGGACTGTCTTACTGCATTCCAAGTCCTGAATGCCAAATTTCTTTTCAATCCTGCAAAAGATGCCTTTCCCCACAATCTTTCAATAGGCCAGCACACAGTAGCCTGCATGTTCCAAATCTAAGGAAATCCATCATGACAAAACTAGACAAGTATTTGCTACTCTCTGGTCTACCATTTCTGAGCACCAAAGAAACACCCAGGCACCTGGCAAACCAGTAAGTAGCTCAAAGACTGCCATTACCTTCCAGAAGGCAAATGTCACATATTTCTCCTTCCCTTTAGATATAGCCAAAAGAACCAAAAGAGAGCCAATAAACGTCCCCAAAAGCAACCACAAAATACCTACAAACATTCTAGATCCTCTGCAGGCAAGCCACTCCCAGCACATGCACGGCCCTGAAGAAATGGCCCAAATTTTCCACTCTCAAGGCTAAAGGGATTTGAAAAGGGCAACGGAAAAAATCACCCCATTGATGGTGAGTATCCCTGAAGGCAAAGTCCTATTTCAGAGTCTGGTACTGACATCCAGAAACAGCAGGCTGTGTGTCCACTCCAAAGTCGTCACACTTTGGCAGAGAATCCCTGCAGGGTTGGAGCAGCCCTGGGGGCTCTGATGAGAGGTGCTAAATAAATTAGTGCTATCGTTTATTAGAGCATAAGAAACAGATGGGATTGGGCAAAATGACAGCTGGAAGAGTGAGGTTTTTGAAGATGAGTATGTGCAGCCCTGGGAGATCCAGCTCCATGACGCCTATTAACATTAACGGACACGGCTTTCTTAGCACCCTGTACAGAGTCTACAGCCTCCTGAAAATTCATTCCTTGACTTTCTTTCCCTCACACGGTTAACCTAATACCTAATTATAAAATAATTGGCGATCCCACAACTTTCTCTTGTAAAACTCTCCCACCAAGAGTGATTATTCTCAGCTCATTGCTCCTTGCATCCACAGGGGAGGGAGGAGAAACAAGAAGGGGTCAGGGGGAAATGGATGGGCAAAGGGAGGGAGGGAAAGTCTGTTCACTGTGCTCCTTCCAATGGGCAGTGGCCATTGGATACCCACTATGTCCCCATCTAGCCAGCGATGGCCCCTGCCTGACTGCAGTTTCATGGGCTTCTGTGGCATGCTGGAAGCCATATTGTTCCTGTGCCAGATAACATCGACCTTCGAGGTCTCTGCTATATGCTCAGGTTGCCCCTGTTTCCAGCAGTTTCTAAAGAGTTCCAGTTCACATGGAGCTGTTTGAACTGAAGTCCCAGATTTAGCTGACAAAGAACGCCAAACTAAGACCCTAAGAAATAGCATATGGAGACCCCACAGGGGCCCAGGCCTTATGACCAGGGGTGGGAAATTGAAACTACTCAAACACAACTTTTATCCAAGAGGCATCTCTCGATAGTGAACTTCTAACAAATAAAATTATTTTAAACAAGCTCCGGTATAAGCTTATATCCAGCACTTTTTTTTCTTTACTATTTGTTCACAGACTAGTATTGTATGTTCAATACACATATACGCATTTTGAAAACTAGTCATGTCTTTGAGGAATATTTTTCTCCTAAACTCCTCTATCCCAGTGTCCGATGATAAGTGTTAATTTGGGAAAGTTTTTGCAGTAAGAAAGTAGCCCATCTAGGAGACAAATTTAATATTTTGTTAGTGAATGTCTAGTACAGCCTTATGTCAAGAATATGTAATGGGACAGAAGTCCCTCCTGCCCAAACTAGACCTCCAAAAGTTCTCAAAAGTATCTATAGATCCATTTTACATAAGCTACTAGCACCTGTTTTAAAAGTGCATTTAAAATCAGTTAACAAGTCCTTGCTAGGCAGGAAAAGGAATGTAAAGTATAGTTCTTGCCCTTAGGAATGTCAGGACCTTAATCAAACAGGACATAAAATTATGCAAAAATGCAAGGTAAGAATAGTAATTACATACTGAGCCTCTCCTATACATCAGATACCATACTGTATAATACAAGTGGAGATACACAGGTTTATTACATGTATAGTTATACAATCTCAAAGATAATTTAGGAGGATGGTATCATGTTCTAAAATGAAGAAACTAAAACTCAGAAATTGCACTCAGGTGTGCCATGTAGTATATTGATACCCTAGAAGAAGAGGTAGGGGTGAGCTGGAGTTACTTGAGAAGTTTCTCAGCAAGAACTGGCCAAGGAGAGCCTTTAGGATTCCAGGAAACCCAAGGTTGATCCTGGAATGCCTGCAATGATATTCCCTCTGGTTTTCCCACTCCCCAAACCACTCACTGTCTTATCTTCTGCCATGGAACTCATTTCTTAATCTCATGGTCACAATGGGGCTCAATAGAAATCATGCCCCCTTTCCCTTGGCTTCTGAACAAGTAGGTAAGTGATAAGAGCATCTGATGAAGATCCACATACCACCTGGACTGGTGAAAAAGGTTAAGGCAGAACACACACAGCCTTGTGTCTTATCAGTAGCCACTTTGCCCAAAAGGATCGGAGGTTGTACTGTTGGAGAGAAGGAGTCCCAGGAAAAACAAGCACAGGCCTGAACCAACATCTTGTCTACTCTTTCCCAACTTACCAAGCAGTGAAATCCACAGCAGTAGTTCTGCAGAAAGCCAGGAGTTAGGCCAGCAGGTTTCTCTGCACGTGGAGGGAAACACAGCAGAGCAGAAGCATCGTCCTGCGGGGTCTGCCACAAATCCTGCACATAACAATGAACACACACGACCTGTGCTGGACTTTGCAGACCATAGGTAGAACAGGTAACGATCAGCAGAAGTGGAGCAGAGGGAGGTGGAAGCCCTCAGAAATAGCTAGAAAAGGTACTCTGGTCACAAAGATGCAACTCCATGTCACAACTGCTCAGCTACCAAAAACAAAACAAACCACAGTAATAGGTGAAGCAGCCTCTGCAGGGTGCCCACCACCCCAAGACCAAGCACTCACAATAGAGGCTGCCTGGGGCACAGGGAAGAGAAGTGAGGTACAGGCGCCCTTGTCTGTTTGTTTGAAGGACCTAGAAGTAAGACAGGAGTCTCTAGCTTCAGGGTAGCTTCCACTCCAAGTAAGAAGAGCAGCGACTCCCTCCAGGTAATCAAGAACACTAGGTGTGCCAGGCCTGGTGGTGCGCAGCCATAATCACAGTGACTCAGGAAACTGAGGCAGGAAGGTTACGAGTTGAGAGCCAGTCTCAGCAACTTAGTGAGGCCCCGTCTCTAAATAAAAAACATAATAATGGCTAGGGATGTGGCTTAGTGGTTAACACCCCCTGGGTTCAATCCCTAGTACCACAAAACAAGAAAGAAAAGAAAACTAGACTCAAATTCCCTGTTTTCCCTCCAAGTAGTCAAGGTTGCTCCTCTCCCAGCCTCATCTTTGACGGACTCCACCTCACTCCTTATGCTCTTAGCATTTTTTCTGCATTCAGCCTTGGAACAACGTGTAATTCAAAAGGGACACACAAAGGAGAAGGGAGGGAAAAGAAAGAAGAGGAGGATGGAGAAGAGAGGACAGAAAGACAGTGGGAGGGAAGGAGGGAAGGAATGAGGGAGGAAAGAAAGGAAGAAAAGGAGGCAGGGGCGACAGAAACAGAACTGTACTCACTTTGCATGCAAAAGAAAAGGGAGGGAAGTGGAAGTGTTTTTATTTCAAGCACATGAAGCTTTCACTCAAAGACAGAAACAACTGTAGACCAGAACCAGAGGGCAGAGACTTCAAGTACAGGAAAAGGAACTGTCTTTCAATAGAAGGAGGATGTCTTCAGGGCAGGGTCCCCAAGCAGACAGGGGAGCATCTTCTAGTCACTTCCTTCCCATTCAGAGGCCAGCTGAGATGGAAGGATATCCATCTCACTCCATTGCAAGTGTTGGTGAAGTCCATTACCCAGGGACAGTGAACAACTCGAGGACAGCATTTCACCCAAGACCATCCAAAACACAGCAATACATGTGAGCTGAATCAACTTAAAGTGAGATTCTTATGTAGAAATGGTTTATTTATGGAGTTCTTTTTTTTTTTTTTTTGCGGGGGTGGGGGGTGGGGGTGGATCCCAAATGGGATACATTCAGGATTTAAGAAGATTAGAATCATTTCTTAAAGCAAGGGAGAACAAATGATCCTCCATTGAGACTGTCCAGTCACTGAAGCTCATGGAAAATGCCCAGGGCACATTCTAGGCCATGAGGCAGGAGCACATTGGTCCATGTACTTCATCTCTGATGTGACTGTGAGATTCACTTTAGCCAGTTCAGTGTGGCCAGCCTTGACTGGTCACATTCAAAGAGCAACACGAAACACTCATGCTCACCACCATCTGTCTCTGCCCCTGGAATTGTTAAAGCCAGGGTCATGCTGGAACTTCTGAAAGATCAGGTTTCAGAGTGACAACTTAACTTTTTTGAGCAATTTTATATGTCCTACTGAAACAAAATGAAAGATTTTTTAATATGAATATACCTTCAGCCATTTTTAATGTATTTTAAAACAAATTAGTCCTCTGGGTAAATCATCAAGAAAATGAACCAAAACCAATTAGTCCCCTGGGTAAATCATCAAGAAAATGAACCCCTTCCCGGGTTGGAAAAAAAGAAAGCATATTGCCAATTTAAGATATCCTTGGTGAAAATAAGTTATATGAGACTTAAGTCCTGTAGTTAGACCACCCCAATGAATCCTAACATACCTTCCAGAGAGCTAAGAGACACAATGGGTTTGAAAGGGTCTACCAAGTGTCAAGTGCTGCTTAAAAGGGGGATTTTCACATTTGGGAGTCAGTTATCAAAAACAAGGGATCTTTCCTAGTCTAGTTGTTTCCAAACATAAAGCTGCACACATGGAAAGCCCAGGCAGAATGTGATTTAACAAAGACTCTCAAGTTACCTTCTGAGTGCACTAGAAGGCCAGGAAGATGTTGAAGTTCTCTGAAGCCACAGGTGGTGCTTCCTCTGACATTACACTGACCTAAAAGATCTATTCACTCCATAGGGAAAATTTGAAGCTCAAATACCCACACCAAAAGACCAAGGAAGTATCAGGGACTTGAAGATAACTAAAGAGGACACCAGAATAAAATCTTATCAGGAACAATCCAGGGAGGCACGCCAAACAACTCTGTTAATGTCAGTGGTATTTCTAGTTTTCCTTGCTGAGCAGGCTGGTATAGGGAATATTGACCTATCTTTGACAATATCAGAAGAAAAGTCACTTCTATATGATGGATTGAGAATATGCTCTGGAATATTTGAATTACATTTTCAGAATTTTCCAGAAGACGACAAACGTATAGGAAGAGCTGAAAGACTAAAAGTTAATGCTGGCAGGTACTTTCCTAAACAATTACAATTCATTTAAAAAAAAACTGAATAGTCCTGATAAAACTTGGAATTCAATAGAAGACATGGTACTGTAGAATGGAATGTGCAGCTGTCTTGAACACATCATAATAAGAGCATGGGACCAAAACTCCCTTCACTTTCCTGAGTCAAGCAAAGGCGGAAGCAGCCAAAGCATGGGGTAGCCTATCTGCACCCAGGAACCCAGCTCCACTCTCACCATAGGCTAAAACTGAGGAAGCCTGCTGCTGCCACATGAGTGAGTTCATGACCCCAGCATCCTATCACCTAACCCGAACCTTGAAGACCACAATCCAAACCAACCTCAGTGTTTTAACCCTTCCTCCTGGTCCTGCTAACGCGTTTCCTGTCCCTTCTATTCTCCATTGCCCACTTCTATCAGCCTCCTGGCCCCATCTTCCTGTCTCCATTCCTAAAGACACCCTCCTGTGTTCAGTGAGCTCTCAAACCCCATCAGACACAAGCCCTTTCTCTTGTCCAACCATCTGAGCTGAATGGGGACTTCATTCACAACAAGGTACTTGACCCATGTTTAATGAGTGAGAGCATGAATGATGGACAACCCTCAGGATACCAGGCTCTGAGGGACAGAGATGACAGGAAGTAATAAGGACAGGGAGGGAAAGAACCAAGAGAAGGAAAAAGGAGACAAGAAGCCACTCATGTCTGCTTGCTCTGACAGACACCCTTGCCCTGAGTCCCCAGAACTGCTACCACCAAAGAAAAGAAAGGCGGGGAACTGCTCCTTTCATTGTCCACATTCATCCTCAGCTCAAAGTGATGTGACTATTTTGCCTCTGAGGATGCCCTGGATATTTAGTCCAGCCTAATTTTACTCAGATACACAACTTGATTTCCCCTGGTCTGAACCCCAGGAATTGACTTTTTTCTTGACAACAATTTACAACATAGAACCTTCCAGTGCTATCATCTGAAAGAGAAAGATTTAATGTTCCCTGTGTTCCAGAGTGTGCTGGGCTCTAAAGCTCATTCGAGGACAGAAGTCTCTTATGCCTTCAGCACAGGACGAGCCTACAGGTCTCAGGGCAGCCGTGGTTCTTGGCAACGCCGTGTTTGTGGCTGTGCATCCTCAGGGACCTCCCATCATGCATCATATTCCGTGCACACCACAAACTGAGGTAAAACCAACTCTGTCTTTTTAAAAGAATAATCTAATATGGTTTCCATTCCCGCCCCCCCCCCCATAAAATATGTTCCTTGGGGGCTGTTTCATTCTTCCAGCTGAAGATGGGGGTGGGGGTAGGGGGATCAGGAGGTTGGATGAAGGGAAATAGTCCAGAAGGGTAGATAAAAGATAAAGTCTACCTCCCCACCCAGGAAACTGGTAGGACACCAGGTGGAGCAGAATAAGGCAGGTAATGAGACACATCTCCTGTCCTCTGTTTCCCAGGCAAGAGCGCTGGAAGGGAGAGGGAGGCACGTGAAAGAGGCTAAGGGGAAAATCAATGCAGGGAAAGAGCTTCCTTCTCAACAGAACTCATAACAAACAAAGGCCACATTAGGTCAACTCCCCCTACCCCGTACCAACCTGGGGTGGCCAGAGAAGTCATACAAGAACAGGCAGAAGGACAGTCTCAATTTAGTTCTCAAGAGTCTCCTTTAACTCCCATGTTACAAGGGAAGTGTCAGTTGCTATTGCCTTGGGGAAGGACCCAGAAGTGGCTGATGGACTAAAAGGGTTGGAGCTCAGGAACACAGTGGGGGATCCCAAAAGCCAGGGACCACGGGGGGAACAACCTGGACCGGGAGGCATGAGAACTGGACCCAGGGAGACACTCGGTGGGGGTCAAAGCAAAGAGATGCCTAGCATTGCCAAGCTCAGAGAAAAAGGAACATCACCTCAGAGTTGTAGATTCTGTCATGACAGCAGAGCCCCTTACAACCAGGCATCTAGGTACAGGACAATGTAGTCCTTACACAAGGGTCTGAGTGCATGATCCACCGTCTTCCTTTCTCCCACCGGTCACCATGAGCTCAGAGGCTCTCTTGGAGAACAGGAATGAAGGAGAAAATAGGAAAGAATAGAGCTTTATCTCCCAAGAGACCTTTCCTTAAGAGGCCATTTAAATTATTCATTCAGAACTGATTTTATTTTTCCTGGATATCCAGCCAAATGGGGACAACCAGGCAAGAGCAGACCTGTTATGAAACATGGAAACTACATTTTCTTCGCACGTCAGTACGTAGGGTGTGCATGTACAGTCCATCTTCACAACAAAAGTACTGTATGTGAAAACCAGTGTTTGCAAGCCAGCCTATAATGGTACTACCTGATGCTTGCTGCCACCAGGGAAAGGTGGCTGAGGAAGGGCAAGTCCTTGGTGAGCTATTGGTGCCTGCACAGGAGCATAGTGGACAGGAAGCACCCCCTCCAGCCTGGGGCTCCAAGAGCTGCTGCAGCCAGGCAATATGGACAGGTAGATCATCCGTGGCAAGGAGATGGACATTTGGAGTCAGGTTTCTCTTAGGGGTATGGTCTCCAGCCTGGGCCCAGTACCTGTTCCCATTAGCCCACATGGTTCCCCTTTCAACAGGCAGTCAGATGACAGGGGTGTGTGTGTGCGTGTGTGTGTGTGTGTGTGTGTGTGTGTGTGAGTGGATGTGTGGGGGGAAGTGTGTGGATATGGTTTGTGCAGTGGGAGTGGGGTGGGTGGGGGAGAGCAAAAGGTCACCATGCTACTAAAGATTGTGTATCTCTTACCTGAAATGCTCAGGACCAGAAGTGTTTCAGATTTGGGAATCTTTCCTGATTTTGGTATATGTGTTTACGAACAAAATCTTGGAGATGGGATTCAAGTCTAAACATGAAATTTGTTTCATGAACACCTGATACATATAACCTGAAGGTAAATTTATTCTTAAATTTTAGTGATTCTGTGCCCAAAACAAAGTCTTGTGATGCAGTATTTTCAGTTACGGCATCAAATCAGAACTCAAAAAGTTTCAATTTTTGAAGTATTTTGGATTTTGAGATTAGGGAGGCTTAATCTGTGGCAATATGTGGGTAAATTAAAAACAAAACAAACTTTGTCCTACCTTTTTCCAGAGATCTAACACATCCATATGTAGGCGTCAGGAGCTAGCCAACCATCAACCAGAGTCACAAGAGATGCCTTGAGTAAGCCCCCTAAAATCCAGAGGGAGCTGTCTCCTCCCTGCCCACTGCCACCTCCCCTCACCCAGCTCTTGGGGCCCAAGGAAGGCACAGCCTGCCCAGATCAGAATTAGGTCTTTTGTAACATTCTTTTTTTTTTTTTTTTTTCTAATTCTCTGCCAAAGGAGCCCCCGCTGTATACCCATGTGAATCCACTGTTCAACTCCTGGACAAGTTTTCAGCAACACATTATGTACAAATTAAAAGACTGTCTGATTGATTTCTTTTTTTTTTTTTTTTCCCCATTTTGTTATTTGGATTTCTTTCTTTGTTTTTGCAGAATTTTTCTAGAATAGGTGTCAATTTACTTTGTAAACAGTGTGCTTAATTGTTTGTAAGACTGCAGAATAACTGGCACAAAGTGAAGTTATTTTAGACAAGAACAAACAATTTGAATATGGCAGTTAGTAGGGAACTGAGAACAAAGGATGGAGTTTTATTTAAAGAACAAGTCAATCATGCCAAGAGAAAGACAATGCCCAGACTCCTTCCGTGTGCAGAGCTAAAAAGCCCGAAGTTGCTCTGTTTTAAAACGTGTGAAGATATTCAGTACAAAAGGCCGGGTTTTGAACACCGATAAAAGAAATTCAGGAAGATCAACTGTGGCTCACAAAGAAACAAAGCCTGAGCCAGTGAGGACGGGATTGTGTCTGTGAAACCCAGTACTCAAAGATGACAGGATCTGGATTTACAGCTGGGCAAAGACTCGGGCAAGTGACACGGAAGTTTTATGCAAAGTGACTTAACATCACTCCATCAAATATGTTAAATGCAACAGAGTGGGAATAGGAAATGCTGAGGGAGCGACACCTCAGCGCCACAAAGCCCGCATTCCCCAGATCACCAGCCCCCAACCCCCACTTCCCACAGAAACACACTCCACTTTTTTTCAGCAGTGCATTTACTTAGAACAAGACTCAGGGCCCCCAGTCAGCAAACATTTTCTGTAAAGAGTCAGATGATAAATATTTCAGGTCTTGCAGGCCACAGGGTCTTCACCCCAGCTCTTCAACTTGGCCCCAGTTTTGGAGAAGGGGCTACAGATGATGCATAAAGAAAGGGGCCTGGCTTCGTCTCCAGGAAAGTTTATGGACAGTGAAATTCATATCAACTTTGTGTGACCGTCTCTTGATTTTTTTTTTTTTTTTTTAGTTGTTTAAAATGTAAAAATTATACCAGGCTAAGAGGCCACATGAAATTGAGCGGTGGGCCGCAGTTGGCCCACCCTCCATCGACAACCCAGGCACCTTCCATGATGGTTCCATGATACGCTCACTCAGAACTATACTTGCTAACATGTGTTCCAGAAGAACGGCCGCCTACAAGTGTGCAGAATGTGAAGCAGCGACCACATGAAACCGTAGCAGTAAAGCAAGATAAAAATGGAACAAACCACGAATAGAGAAGAGGACAGTAAAATGTGGTAAAATGTATGCCCACTGTCGCAGACAGGAGGTAGCCAGTGAGAGAGGACAGGGTGGGGCAGAATAGCTGTGTGGCTACCAGTACTTGGACTAGACTGAAGGTAGGGCTGGAGGAATTTTTATCCAAGTGAGAAATGGAAGATGGAAGAAGAAAGGAGAAAAGGAAGTCAGGAAAATAATGCAGATCTTGAAGATTACCACATGGAGTTTTCCTATGAGAATTACTGTAAGCATTATATATGTATACACACACACACACACACACACACACACACACACATATCCCTTATGCTATTTAATCCTAACAGCCCTATGAGGCATTATTATTAATTCCACTTTACAGATGAGGAAACTGAGATCCTGAGATGATAAACAATGTGTTCAAGATATGGGTGGAGGGATGGATGAATAGACTGACATACAAATAGACATACAGAAAGATAGATATAGCTATTAGGTTAGACAGACAGTAGATGGGTAGATGATAGATGTAGAGAGATCAATATGACAAATGGATTGGATTAAATAAATATGATAAAGATCACATAGACAATAGATAAATAGATATGACAGAAACAGATTAGCCAGCACTCCAACTCTAAGCACAGAGCGCTGGACGCCATGCCTCTGCCTCTGTGTGCGCTCTTGGGAAGTAAGAGGCTGCTGAGACACCGAATAAGACCTCAGGAAGCAGCAGGAGCTCCCCTTTTTTACAAGCAGTCATGCACTGGTCCCCTCGACTCTTCCAAGAGGTTAGTTGGAGAGGAGGTTTCCTGAAGGAGATGAGTCTGAAGTGGTTTTGAAATGACTGAAGGAACTAAATATTGAAACGCGTGCAACCACAAGAAGCGTGAGCAAGGAGGACCTGGAACTGGGAAAAACAAAGATGCAGCAGGACTTGAAAGTGTGAAGACGGTTTGAAGAGCTCGACGTGTTTTCTCTCAGATCTGATGTCGGGACAGGTTTTCAAAAACACAGGTTCTACAAACTGCGTCTCTTTGATATCCAGGAGGAGCTCATTGGGAATGCAAAGCAGCGGAGCCAGGAGCACCCTGCCCTGCCAGAACCAGCCTGCGGGGCTATGGGACCATCCTCAGCAACTTAGCAGCAACTGGGGCCTTTCTGGAAGAGTGGCAGTTCATACCCAACCACATACAAGGAAAGCAGTACCTACTATCCTCAGTTTACAGACAAGAAAAGAAAAAAGCAGCTTCAGAGAAGCAGATACCCACCCTGCCTCAAGTCTGAGTTTGTAGAGCAATTCACTCCAACATGCCTCCCACAAGGGACTGACTGATCATCAGGGCTCAGAGCCCTCTCTAAAACAGCATCTCCTCCCACTCCACAAGGACGGACATGTCCCATCCTATTCCCTGGGTTTGGAAAAAAATTAAGATGCAAAAACTCCTTTGAAACACACCAAAACTGTCCGTAATCCGTGGTGATGGAGGTTAGCCACCTGCACACGTCTGGCAACATACACGGACTCATATGCCAAGGGTGATTTTGACTGTATGCAAATCACATCTCAAGCGAAATCAGCATTAAAGAAAAGGAAATACTGAAACTTCTGCCTGGACATGGAAAGCTTAAGAAACGCAAGTGTCTATCACTCTTGAGTGTCTGTCTGACTTCTAGAGGTGAAACATGAATGAGCCAATTAAATAGCTCATTTGTGGATGACTGACAAGTCACATTTGAGTTACTAAACTAGTTCTGGTTTGGGGACAGGTGGGTTCCACATATCAAGCTGTGACTCTGTTTAACCCAAGTGTTCCCCTGGGGCCCTCCTTGGCTGTCTCTCTTCTTCAAGCCGCAATTGAGGCTTTGCAAGTAGCCCCATAAACACGCTAATGAATGAATGGACAACTAATTACCTTGTAAATATGCATGAATGAGCACAAGCCTCAGATTCCTCAGCAGCAAGCCAAATGTCTGGGCGCCCTCTTGCTACCTACTTGTGCATGAGAAAATGCGCAATATCCCTGAGAAGCTGGACTTCTCCTCCTCAGAGATAAATCTTTCGGAGTTCTCAGAAAACTAACATCTGGAGGTAGGACATTTAAAAAGACACATTTTTAATAAAAATAAAAGGAAAATCCAGTCAGGAAGGAGCAGCCACTTTGAGTTTTCAGTAAGAGACCTCTTGGTTGAAAATTTCTAACCAGGTACATTTTTAACATTATAATCATTTTCAAATACACAGCCCCCCCGCCATTTTTCCACTGCCTTCTCTTTGGACAGCCATATATATATATATGTTTTGTGTTCTCCAAAGATTTGAAAATTTTTGAAGCCCTTAAGGACACCACTGTTCCTATCCCAAGAATATTGGCATCACACTACAAAAGCCACGTTGGTGGTGGATTAGGTTGGTCCCTGGAAATGGTATTCCCAACAGGACATGGGTGGACACTGACTTAGTGTCTCAGACAAGATGCAATCATCCAGTTGGGTGAGTTGAGTCTGCTCGGAGCCTCAATGGAGTCCAGACGCTAGAGGGAAATCCTGAGTAAAACTCCAAACTCTTCAGCCCCCAGAGACCTCAACTTACTCATGTGTCATATGGGATGAACAAAACCTCCCTTGTAGAGTAATTAAGAAGATTTAAGAAGATTAAATTAGATGATGTCTATGAAGCACCTAGTACTGTGTCTGACATATCCTAAGTATTTGGTAACTAATATTTGTCATTGTCAGTAGCATTAATAAGACCCAAAGGAACAGTCAATTCATTTTGTCTGTCCCTGTAGAGTTTGTGGTATTTCCTTAAATATCAGCTGGAGCTGGTGCCTATCTTAGCACTGAGATGATATGCACAGGGTCATGTTGAACTCAGAATCAAAGATGGCCAGCGGAGGGTAGACCCCAGGAGGAGTACTTGGTAGTTTCGTATTTCCAAACTTTTCTCAACTGTCTATGTTCAAGCCTAAGTCCAAGGAAAAAGCCATTATGAAACTCGGGCAATACCACCTGATCCCTAATGGATGAGAACAAGAACCAACAAGTCCCTCACTACAGGGTTTCCAATAGTGCATCCCAGGGAACAGGAAACAAGGAAGGTACCACTCCACCACAGTAGTCCAAGGCCAAGGAAGTTTAAGAAACTCAATTCCACAGGGACAAAAGGATTTCGTTACTCCAAAACGAAATGCTGGAATTCGTTGTGAAATTCATAAGTCAGACATCCAGAAATGTGAACTGGGAATTTTCTAAATCATAGGTTAAGAGATAAAAAGTACCTTGGATACCACCAAACCACCTCTTCAGGGCTTAATTCCTTAGATAACATCCTGATGATGCCAGTTTCAGTGACTCAGCTCAATACAGGTTGAGAATTCCTCATCTGAAAATCCAGAACACTCCACAATCTGAAATTTTTTGAGCACCGATGTGATGCCAAAAGTAGAAATTTCTGCACTGTGATACTTGGCTTTGTGCACAAAAATAGTCACCATATTGTATAAAATTATATGTAAGCTATGTGTGTAAGAAACATAAATAAACTTCACATTTAGATTTGGGTCTCACCCTCAGGATACAGATGCAAATATTCCACAACCTAAAATCAGACACACTTCTTGTCCCAAAAATTTCAGACAAGGGCTTAACCTGCACTTCACCAGGTATCCTTCTTAATGTCAATGAAATTACAGGAAAGTTCTTCCTTGTGTGGAAGCAGCTTCTGTCTCCTCCGAACCCTCTACCCAAATCTACTCTCTGCCCTTTGGGAGCAACCCAGGAACAACTCGATCCACTTCCCAGGCACATTACTCTTAAGACTTCAATTCCTAAGTCATCTCCTCTGAATATACCACAACTTTTCTTTCAACTCTTCAGTTCCAGCATTATTTTCATTTCCAGATGCATCACTATTCTTGGGAACAACTCCTCCATGTACTTGAGTTCTACCAACATCCTTGCAAAAATTCCTAGGTGGGGACTGAACTCATGGGTACCCAGCAGTTCTGTAAGACCAACACCTCCCTTGCCCTGTACTCTGTACATCTCTTAATATGGTCTAAGCTTACAGTCACTCTTTCAGCAGTCACAAGATGTATGGAATCAATTCAAATCCTAGTTTGTTTTATATGAACTGCTGCTACTAAGCCACGTGTTCCAGAACATGGGCTCTGTTGTTACATTTTGCACCTAAAGCCTCAATTGCACATTTACAAATTTGTTGTATTTTTCTTTGTTTTAGTTCCGTCTTCTATTCTTTCATAATTTTTCTTTACCATACCAGCTCTGATAGCCAACATATTGGTTCTCTCCAAGCCTGAATGCTGGAAAAGTATGGTTTCTATGCTTTCATCTAAGTCACTGATTTAAAATTAAAATATAACAGGGACTATAAGTTCTCCCCCGCCCCTTATGTGCCAACGTGGCGCTGGCCGAGCTTCTCTTCCTGATTTTACTCATAACTTCTTCCCGCCGGAGCGAACTCGCACCCAATCAGCGATGGACACCCTGCCCAGACCCCTAGCAACAAGGCTCACCCAATTACTGACCTTCCCCCTACCCCCGCGTGAATTCGCACCCAATCCGTGCTTGACACTCCGCCCAGACCCCTAGCAACAAGGCTCTCCCAATCAACTCTCTCCCCGTTTCATGCCCCAACCAATCAGCCTCTTTCTGGCCCTATATAAGTGTGTGCATTTTTAAAATAAAACAGAACTACTCCGGCGCTTAGCTTTGACCCGTGTCTCCGAGTGGAATTCTTTCAGGGACTGGTTTCAAACTTAAAAAGACAACAGGGCCTCCAAGTCTGGATTGATTATAAAATAAGAGCGATTCTCTCTGGTTAATAAAATGTGCCGAAGGTGATTATTTAACAAACTACATTGTACTCATCAGCCCATGTTTCTCTGCCTTTAGAGATATGTAACTGATTCTGTCAACATCCTGGACTTGCCAAAATCTAAGATGCTCCCTTAATCCACCAAACTAGCACTCTCATTTAAAAATAAAAATAGGAAAAAAAATGTCAAGTTTTTTGTTTTTGTTTTTGTTTTTGTTTTTCTTAGGAAGCCATACTGACTCCTAGAAACCCTGGCTTCCTTTGCTGAGGGCTTGCCATCCTGAGGCTAAGAGCCAGAGAGGCAGAATAACAGGGTTCCCACCTTAAATTTTTCAAGTCAAAAGCCATCTCCAGGGCTTGGAGCGTTCACCTAGCACACATGAGGCCCTCAGTTCGATCCTCAGCACCACATAAAAATAAAATAAAAGCATTGTATCACCTAAAACTAAAATATAGATTTTTTTAAAAACCTACCTCCATAAAGTACTAACCTGCATAATGTTGGGCAAGTTGTTAAACATTTCTACGCCAACTATAAAAGGGTTTTGGAGTAGAAGAAAAAGATGTATATATAAACCTCTTGGTAGAATGCTGGGGACAGAGAAAATGTTGAATAAAATGGTCCTTATTTTTAAAACCAGGCTGGCTGAGCTTGGGTTGGCAATCAACAGGGTTTCCTACTGGAAACTGGGTCTGCCTCATGTCTGGTTTCACGGAAACAATCTCAAGGTGGAGATTCTTGTGCACAGAAGTATTCAATAAGAATTCTCTGGAGAGGAGAAGGATGCAACAGAGAATGGAGCCAGCAAGAAGGTTGTTTTGAGTGAAGTCTAGCTTCATTCCCATCTCAGGAGGCATAAATTACCTGACAGCATCTGCCCTGAGGAAAGGAAACAGCTTTCCTGAGCTCCCTCCCCCCGCCACTCAAGTCCATGGGACTCTGGGGCTGTGGGCTGACAGATAAAAACCCCCAGTACTTCCTGGCAAACATGGCTCCATTCACCCAAAGCCAATCTTCTGGGGAAGGTTCTAGAAATGACAAACAGACACTTCAGCAGCAGCTGGGGAAAGCGCTCCCAATGAGTCCAAGGGATCCCAGAGGATATGAATGGCGTCACCATGGGCTTCTGTCATGAAGCGTTGCCAATCACTCTGTCAAAGCTAGGGGGACTCACCAGACCTGTGACCTCTGGGGGGGAACATGGAGATCTGTGCCACCTTCATGGTTGTCTTCTTTCCTCCTTCTTCATTTATCTCCCCCTTCAAAACTTTCCCTTTATTGAAACATATTGTGATTAAGCACAATTACAAAAGACCACAATATCTCCACTTCCGAGTTACAGTCTGTCTTACTGCTGTCAAAACATGGTTACAAACTATTTTTTTTTCCCTGTGAAGAGCTCCAACATGGATTAAAATATAGAACTCACTACAGAGATGAGGAATTAACCACTAGAACACAGCGTATAGTAAAAATCCCAACAGGGCTCAGGGCATAAGAGAATCAAGAGCCCAAATGTTCAACCAGAAGTGCAGCCAGATGTTAGATGCTACTAGAGCATATTTTAGGATCATTCCATCATCAAATTATAGAAGGAGGGAAACCCAACAACCACACCCTCCTGAAGTTACCCCTGTTGGGGTGTTGTTCTGTTACATCCTTGGAAGGCAGACAGACTTGTCAAAATCTTATTCTGACACTTAGCTGCTGGGATATTTTAACCAACTTCTATAACCTCTTCAAGCCTTTATTTTTTCATTTGCTAAAAGGATAAAATAACATCTTCAAAAGTTACAGGTCGAGCTTTAAATAAAACAATGTTTAAAACTGCTTGACACAGTGCTTGGCACCTGCCAAGCTTTCCAAACATAGCACATATTTTTCGAATTCCTTTAGAAAATGTCTTCCTTCAGGGGGACCAAGAAGCTGAAAGTGGAAGAAGAACTAACATCTTATGATGGGGGACATTTATCACTTTATCAAAATTTGTCAACCTATAGACTAAACTGCTCTATCTTGCCCTTGAAATTAATACCACAGGGACTTTTATATCTTTTAAATATTGAGCATCAGCATCTCAGATCTGTATTCCTCTGACACCACCATCTTCTGCAATGACTCCATATCTTTTCAACTCCTGGGGACAGTTTTGATGGTCACTGTGACAGGGGAGGTGGCGTACTCGGGGCATTCAGTGGACAAGGCAAGGGCCACTATAGCCAGAATAATCCCTCCCAATGAAGAACCATCCCACTTGCCCACTGAATGACTTCCCAACATCACCAGCATTCACGAAGGGCACAGCATGCTCATGATTATCCGAGACTAGACCTAAATGCTCTTAAATACAAACAAACTATTCAATACTTGGTGTGAATATGAATGGATCTTCCAGGAGTGCCACCACCAGGTAAATCAGGGGACAGAAGTAGGTTGTTTTGCTCCAGACTCTACCAAGAGTCACTTGCCATGTTAGAAAACCATGACAGAACCTCTCAATGAAACCAGCTCACCAGTCCACATAGCTCCATCCCCACGTGCAGCTGACCCACGCAGGTGAGTCCACACACAGGTACAGGCCTATGACTCTTCACACCAGTGTGGTCGCCCTGACCATTTTCATGTTGAAATGAATATTTTGTTATAAGATATTTATTGTTGTTGTTGGGGTATTTCACTCATTTTTTTTTTAAGTGGACCATATAGATTGTGTATTTCTCTTCTGGAGAGCAGAGAAGGGTACAAAATATTTGTCATTATAAGGGGGACACTGTGATTAACAGCTTGTGAACAGGCCCTGTGCTCTCTTTGCCAGAGGTGGTGCTATCAGACATCATTGTCCTTGGAACACAATGGAATTTTTTTCAGCACGGTGGCCTGCCCCAGATTTCTCTCCAAGGAAAAAGATGGAGTCTTCTTATGCAGGTCTGAGAGCTGGTAAGACTTGAAAAAGCTTCCCAGAGTCTCCAGGGATCTCCTGCTAGCACATGCATTAGAACTGGTCATTTGTTCCTCTTCTCCACCTTGTCTAGACTACAATCAAAGAACCTCTGACTTTGAAACTGAAGGTCACACTGTGGCAGGGCCTTTCAGCTGAACATGATCAACTACATACAAACACATGTGCTTAACACAACTTACCATGTTTATGTTTTAGAGTCAAAATAGATATCTGAACAGATAGAGAAGGTATTGACCAATCACAAACACAGGTGGTGTCAAAGCCAAACTACTACTTCAACTAGAATTTTAGTCTTGCAGAAAGGCAAGGTGAAGTACCTTATAAAAAGGGTACACTTGTTTTTATTTGAGAGAGTTGATAATGTGACCACAAGGATGAATGCATAGAATTGAACTAGGAGTTGACTTTTGCTTCTATCAACTTGGTTATTTTTCTCTGACCTAATAGAAAGGAAGCAGTCGATACAAAGTTTCCTAAATCGCATGCAAAAAAGGGATACCATTCCCTCCCTTAACACACACACACACACACACACACACACACACACACACACACACCAAAAAATTAAAAGATGAACCGATTCTTACAGTTCTAGAAGGTGACCCAAGACCTCTGGTTGTTTGACTAGGACAGAAGATGCTACCATGCTCTACCTGCATGTGGGGTTTTTGGACTAGATTTTTCTGGGAGGTGAACCACAGGGCCAAAACCACAGGACGCTGCTGTTAGGGGAGACATACCAGATACCAACTCAGGCTGTTACTACCCTAATCAGAATGCGTGAGCCCTTGGAAACGAACAAGGCCCGCAGATCTCTTAGTTTCTACAAGTCTCCAAAAGCCAGTATCTTTCCAGGAAAGGCACTGGGGTTTCTAATCCAGTGTGGAACAAAAGTAAAAAACACCTTAAATTTTTCTAAGAAATCAACACTAACAGAAGGAAAAACACCAACTGGCTTTTCTGCAATATCAAGCACTGCTTGCCTGCAGCCATTTGAATCAGAGATTGTTTGCATTAATAAGGCGTTAGCCTTTTTTTTTTTTTTTTTTTTTTTTATTGTCAAATGCCAGCCGTTCAATGTCCCACATTTGCCCGTGAAATTCAGGGCAATGAAGCTGACAAAATGTAATTTATTTGCATTGAAATGTGCCAGATTCACGATTTATTTTCCCAGTTTCTCAAGCTGGATTTTCCACATGCGGTGCCTTTCTGATCTGAGAGAGGAAGCCAACTTCTCTGAGCCTCTAACAGCAAGGGTGTGGCAGGTGGGTGGCCACAGGAGCAGCTGGCAAGGCCACCAATATCATGGGGATTTTCTAAAGACAGAGTTTGGGGGGGCGGGGGGGGGACACGATCCAAACAGCTTTAAACCAGTACCGAAGTTCTCCTTGAATTGGGAATGAATTCAACCTTTAGCATACATAGCTTCAAATTAATGCAAACTTATAGATGAGTATAAAACACACAAATCTAGTCATCTCTAGAAAATGTAACAAACTCAGAGAATTTATTAGAACACAGAACTAAATTGAATTTCACGAATAACCTAAATGTGTAAAATATTTCACCATCATGATGAATGTTTGAGATGGAAAAGAAAGAAAATTTAAGTCAGAGAACATACAGAGAAGCATCAAAATATAGATATCTGGACCAAGATTTTTCATACAAATGGAATAGCACTGTGTTCAAAACTGTTTTATGAGATTTACTTTCAAGGGCATTATTTGTAACATCAGAAAATTGGGAAGAAACTCAATGCCTGATAAGAAAGAAATCAGTTAAATAAATTATGGTGTATTCATACTTTGGCTTCACTAAGAAATTCATGTTATAAAAGTGTATTTAATAACATGGGGAAATGTTTCCAATATAATCTTAAGTTTAAAAAGCAGTTTACAAAGAAGTAGGCACATCTGGATCCTAATTTCATAAACTGTACAAAATTACATATATGCGTATATTTGTGTATTTATGTGTGTATGTGTATATATGCATTTACACACAGGAGGAAAAACTAGAATATATGTAAATACAGCATCTTCATATTGGCAATGATTATGTGAGTGGTGAGATTATACTTTATTTTGTGTGTTACTCCATAATTTAAAAACAGGTTTAAAGGAAACATCTTATCTTGATGAAAGAAAAAAAAAGCCAAAATTTTTAAATTTTCCTATTTTTGGAAAAAAGTGGATATAGTAGCAGTTGCACAGCATTCAAATGTTTTAAAGTATTTTTCAAGATGTTGCTAGACCTTTATTTTATTCATTTATTTATATTGATGCTGAGAATCGAACCCAGTGCCTCACACATGCTAGGCAAGTGCTCTACCACTGAGCCACAACCCCAGCCCCAGAATTCAAATTTTAATAGCTTTAAGTAGAAGTGCCCTACCCCAAGTTGGCAAGAAAAAAAAAATAGACCTTTTTTAGAAGATTTGCATAAAGGATAAGGTTAATGAATATCCTCTGCTCCAAAAGAAAATGCATATTTAATTAGAATAAATAAAATTTAAAAATTAAAAAAAGAAAACGCCTATTTGCCTGTATTTTAGATTCACATTTAGAATATACGTCTATACCAAAATAAGCTAGCATCTGATTTTTAATGGGTTTGGAGAAATCCATTTTCAAATGCCTGTGGCATCTGTGATTACTTCCTTTAACAATTAGGAGGATTTTCATTTCCAGAAGGCATCAGTGCTGGCGGGCAGTGTCAGACATAATTAGGAAGGTTCCCACCTTTTGGAAGCTGCAGATCTTATCTTTCCCAGCCTGCCCTCTGCTCCTACCAAATGAAAATGATATTGTCAGCAACAAAGATTCTATTTATAGTCCTCAAGAAACTCTAAAACAAACCCAGAAAATCTATAAGGCACCAGAAAAAGGCTCCCAAGCCCCACTGCTGTTTGGACACAGGTGAACATAGCTGTGGTCAACTCCTCAGCAACAACATTCAACTTGACATAAACTCAAGTCCCGAGCTCTTCAGTTGTGGCCAATCAGAGCGCAGCACAGAAAACCCATGTGCAGAGCTAATTCCTTCAGCAGAAGATAGAAAACTCAGCAAGAGCCTTTCCTACCAATTAAAGGTAGTCAATATTGATTATCTGAGGGATTTCCATGCTCAGGAAGCAAATTAGAAACTCAATACCTGAACTATTCCTAAATGCAGTTATCAACTTCAGAGTTTTATCTCATAAAACCAATTCAGCTTAGAGTTTAATTCTATTAAATTAGGGCTTAGAAATAAGATTTGCTCTAGAATGAATGCATCATTAGTTTTAAAATGCAATATACTGAAACCCAAAATGTGCTGTATTACAGTTTGAAAAATAAATGAGTACAAGTGGCATCTACATGCACTTCTCCCTAAATATATTTACCACTGGAAAAAGTGATCGTTCCTAGACGCTGAGCTCTTTGGTAGGAGGGTGATGCGCCCTCTCGTTAGTATAAAATAACTTCATTGGTCCCACACCTTTGTAAGTTTTGCTTACACTTCCTGTTTCCAAACAATGACAAGTGCCCAAAAGTGGCAATGGGGAGCAGCTATGTTTTTCTTGAATGTTGTAACCCCGTAGGCTACATGGAGACCCTGAAAGGAACTGCTCAGTGCACAACATGCTGCACAAAAGTTTTTGTTATGCACATGTATGTGTGGGTATGGTTGTGGTGCTGGGGACAGAACCCAGGGACATACACATTCCAGGCTGGTGTGCTTTATGAATAAGATAGAGTCCACAAAGATTCTCCTTCCATGTGTTTTCAAGAACAGGATCCTCTGCGGCAGAAGGTGACACTGCAAACATCCCAGCTCAGACCTGGTGAAGGTGCCGGTCCTGCAAGACCCACCTTCCCCATGCAGAGGAGCACCGGGGGCCAGCTATATAAGAAAAGCTCAGTGGGTGCTCATCTAGTCAACAGGGATATTACAAGACTGAGAATGATAAATGAAACAGAAAGAGGCTCAGACCATGTCAAAGAACCCCTGGGAAGGTCTGCATTCTGGGGAGGACACTGCTGATCTTGATGCAGACCCAGACGACAGGCGATTTCCACCTCTAACAATGGCCAGAGCTGGGGCCTTTAGCACTAAAGCACATTCACCATTTAGAAAGGAAATGATGATGTTTCCATGAATGAGAACGTATCGCACTCTATTTCAGGACCTGTGTCACATTCTTACGCCTGCTGAAACACGGCCACACGCGGTGTCATCCACTGTAAGAAAAACTAGCATTGCAGTATCTCGTAAATAGATGGCATATGGGTTAATCTAGCATTTGCATTTGGGAAGAATAATTTCAGCATGAAACTTTTCCATAGTCCAAGATACAAAGCTAACACAAAGGACGTTCAGGGAGCTTCCACCAAAGGGAGGTGACCACAGTTTGGTCTGGTTTTAACACAGGATTTTTCAGGTAAACCATATCATGATGATGGAATTTTTAGTACGCTAACAATCCACAACTTTCTCTAAACAATGGGGCATGTAAAATGCAAAGGAAGGGAGAGAAGGAGACCTGATTGATGATCTGGCTTCCCCTGGCTGAACAACCTCCCCACCCTTTCTCCTCCTTTTAAATGCTTCTCTTGTTGTCTTTATTCATGCAAACCCAAATCACCCACTGCCAAAGAAAACAAAACCATTCCTAAAAGGATACAAGGAGACAGTAAACCCCTGCCTTCCTTTTCCCTGGGTAAGAGCAGTTGTGTAACTGAGTATGAGGAAGCCTTTCCAAATTTGCCCATAATGGGGAATTATATCCAAAGGTTCTGTAAGGACAATGCACAGATTCCAGGTGAGGACTCACGTCTCCCTAGTTGTCCCAAGTAAATTTCTAGAATGTAGTTATTACTTCATAAAAATGATCAAGATTGTCAGGTCAAATGGTAAGAGAGCATTGCTAAACTTAAATCTTATTGCCCTGTAAGGGCATTAAAATTAACTTATTTTGTAAATTAAAGCCTTTATGACCCATTGCAAACATCCGAAGTGCTCAGTTGAGGGAAGAAGCAGCTCTCCCTTGACTCATGGTATCTCTCTGCTTATCAGCCATCTGAGACAGGGGAAGATTTTTTTGAATAGAAAGTCCACAGACCACTAACTGGATGCATTACCTTGAATAGGTCTTTTTTTTTTTTATTTCTCCAGCATCCGGTTTCCTTCTGTTCTAGAAGGATTATAGTCAATTCCAATGACTAGTAACAAAAGAATACTTAGAGAAGCAACAACAAGAAAGCTAACACATAAGCCATGTACAGAGAAACAACATGTATCCCATTTGTTTACAATAAAAAAAAATACATTATAAAAAAAAAAAGAAAGCTAACACAATAATCCTACCACCAAAAGTCAAAGAGGGAAAGAGAGAGGGAAACGTGGGGAGAAACTGGCCAAAAATACCAAGATCTAAGGACAAACTGCTTCGTACATTCACCAAGCCTCGACAGGACACTTAACCATGTCAGCCAGGTGCAGCAGGGCAGGCCTGTAATCCCAACTCCTTGGGAGGCTGAGGAAGGAGGATCTCAAGCTCAAGGACAGCCTGGGCTACACAGTGAGAACCTGTCTCAAAATAAAATAAAAAGCGCTGGGGGCGTGGGGGTGCTCATCAGATCCCTGGGTTCAAGCCCCAGTACCAAAAAACAAAACAAAACAAAAAACCCACAATATCTGCAAGTGCCAAGGCAGCATGGTGCCGTGTACTTGGGAATGAAGACAACACGGGACTCAGTGAGAGCGTCCTACCGCATGTCTTTTCCGTACAACAGGAGCAGCTTGTGGACAAACACCAAAGAGACAGGAACAGCTAATTTAAAAAATAAAACACCAAGTCCTGTGGCCCATTTCAAATCGAGTTTGACAGTGAAGGTCACAACAACTTTTCTCCTTTGTTTAAAGATACTGCCTTGATCAATGCCATATACGGACAAAAATCACGATGGCAAAGACAAACCAGCCTGCATCAAAATCACCCCCGCATGCTCTCTTCCCCAACAGCTTTCTTTCTTTTCTAGTTTTTAAAAAGAAGATGAATTACCAAATTACTAACATTTTGAAAATGATAAATACAATTTTCCTTCAAGTATATTGCAAGTGACAGTCACCAAAATTTTCCAAGCAATGGCCTCAGCTGGTTTTTGAAAGCTCTCTGGGCTCCTTAAGGTCTTACAACTTTTCAAACACTTCCATTTTGTTCCTGCTTTTCTTATCTTCATTCCCTCTCTTGCCTCTGTGTGTGTGTGTGTGTTTCTATTTTTCTAGGCCCACCAATCACGGGGAGTGGTAAAGCATTCAAGTTTTTAAAAACTGTTTGAGCCAGTTGTAAGATTCATTGTCTGTAAAGAAAATTACTTTGGCCTCCAACATGTGTTTTCAATACAAATGCATCGCATAAAAAGTAAAAGACCTCTTGTCTACCATGGCAATTCTCATGGAGCCATTTTGGTCTTTACAGAAAGATCTCACTTCTATCTTAGTGGGAAAAAAAAAAAAATGAGACAAAGCAGACTCGCACCCTCCTGGGGCCTGTTTTCTATTTCTCCCATGCTGTCTCTTAAAGACACTAGCACTTGATAAAAGTTCAGGCCTTCCTGGTCCAGAACTGGCTGGTCATTTCTGTGGAAGTGACTGAAGACATTAGCACAACTTCACCATAAAAGCCTGAACAAGTGTCAAGGACTCACTGCCTGGCCCCATCACCTGCCAGGTCCTTTCTCCCCTTGGCACTTTCCCAGCCAACAGGACAGGGGAAGGAAGTGGCAATTTCTTCCAGTTCCTTTTCTAGATTCTCTGATGGAAACTGTGTGGTTCATCTGTTTTTGCAGAGATTTCTAAAGAATTCTGACTCTCAATTAAAATCGTCTTCTTACCAACTGCCCTTCTAAGTGAGCACTGCTTTTTGAGATTATCTCAGAAGCCAGGAAAGAAAAATGGTCCCACAGGGCTCAGTGATAGAGCATTTGCCTCGCATGTGTGAGGCACTGGGTTCGATTCTCAGCACCACATGAAACTAAGTAAGCCAAATAAAGGTATCCAGTCCATCTGCAACTAAAAATACTTTAAAAAGAATAATAATAACCAACAATGGTGAACAGTACCAGGGAAACTGGAAGGTTTTGGACTGGACCCCTCTAGCTGTTTGTTCATCCCAGTTCCTTTTCTAATCGCATACAAATTATTTGGTTTTCTGTCCTTTCGCCCCAACCTTAAAATAGAAGGTACAAATTCCTAACAAGGTTAGATGAAATCAACTATATTGTAGTAAACTACTCAAAATGTGGTGATTCAGATTTGAGGAGAAGACATTCACAGTGGTTGCTTTCCAAATCTGTAGGTGCTCCTTCCAAACTTTTGAGTTACCCAGAGCACACTATCCCACCTTCCCGGAGAAAAATCTCAAGACACATGTCCCAGCTTCCCCTATAATCTGGACTCTTGAAATGGGAAGCCCCCATGGGTTTATGCAGAAAAAGAGGCCACATATTGGCCACATGTTATGGGGGCACAGCTCATAGGTCACTAGATGCTGCCTGGTTCTGGAACTGGTTGCAACACAGGCTGAGACTCCTGTGGCTGGTCTGTTCTGTGGTGTGTTTCTAGAACTTTCCTGGAAGCCCAGTTTGGGAGCTGTACCTTAGGCCTTCTCACTGATCTTATGAGCTCTCCTTTGACTTGCCTAGGGTGAATTCCGATACCTGTAAGAGTCCCACCAAATGCCCATTTGAAAGTTCTGTGTGAGGTTCACATAGAGGAAGAAGCTTCCATGTTAATTTCCTGTTATCCCCTCAGGCTTTGTCACCCCACCCTCACCTCAAAGACCAAAGAGGGACAGAAAGATGTGAAAAAAGGCACCCACCCCAAAACTTCCACCCATCGGCCTGACAGCACACAACCTCAGAGCCAATTTTCATCTCTGGGAAATGGCTGGCTGGCACAACTGGCAAAGATCACTTAGGAGAGTCCATCCCTGGAGGAACAGGGCAGCGAAAGGTAGGTTTTAGTGTGTAAGCAGTGACAGCCAGTGGAGGGTCATGATGGTGTCCTAGTGGGTAGACCCCACTGGAGGGTGGCCCAAAAGGGACCAGGGACTAAAGACAACAGGAAGAAACACACCCTCTTTTGTCTAAGACTGTCAGGCAGTTAACATTAACCAAAGATACCCTGCAGCCAGAGAGAGTCCACTCACGGGACAGAGTATGCACAGGACCAGTTTTCAATTCAGAAAAAGACAGGAAGGGGGAAGAACACACAGTGATGGTGACCATATGCTCAGGTTCCCCCATGTATCCTCTGCATTCTGAGACTATATTATGGAGGCCTTCTTCCCAGACAGATCATTTTCAATATTATAAGACAGACATTACATGCATTAGATCATCACAATATTCTGTGATGCATGGACCTTTCTTAGATCCTTTACATCTTGCAAAGTATCTAGCCAAGTGCCCTGAATTTGGGAGATGTTTTGGTAAGAGTGAGTGCATAAATGAGGCATATTTTAGTCAACCTCTTTAGTTTCATAATTTCTTATTAGTGAATTCTGATTAATTTACACACAGCCAAATGCTTCTGTTATAAAAATGATCACACAGTATGCGATAATTCTATCTACAAAGTACAAAGCCAAAGCTTTTACAGTTACTCTTATTTTGTGCTTTTGCCTCATCTAAGCTCTCTGAGATGCCTTTAATTTTGATGTATGTTTCATGTACTCCTAATAGATTATTGGCACACTTTACAATCCAGTGCCAGACTTCACGACTTTAGTCACTTGAGCTTAGCAAGCACGTGGTCAGCTTCCAAGTCTGACTTCTTTAACCTTCTCCCAGCGAGTCTCCCCATCATTGTAGTTAATTTTCATACTTGTTCTCAAAACCATCCCTCAGTTACTCAAGGAACACTGGCTAACCACTCTGTGCCAGGCACTGTGCTCAGTGCCAAGGATGCTGTGATACACACGGAGGTCAAAGAGTGACAGACACTAACAGAACTGCATTATCAACTGTGCATCCAGACCCATAAAGGTGCACAGAGAATAATGTAAGAAAGCAAAACAGGGGCCTGACAAGGCCCAGCAGGGAACAGCTGCTAGCTTCCCTATGAAAGGAGTATCTGAATGGGTGTCATAATCTGAAATGGCCACATATTCATCATGTCTCCTACCCTGAAGTGGCAACTACTTCCTCACCCCTTGAAATGGCCTCAAGACAGGTTTTGACCATTAAAGTTGGTAGAAGAGACACTGCATGAGTTCTGAGCCTAGACCTCATGAGACTGCAGCTTCTATCACGCTGCTGTAACATCTTCAACACCACGAAATAAGCATAGGCTAGTTTCCCTACAAATAAGCAACGTGACTGACAGGCACAGGCAACCCAGCTGTCACAGCTGAGGTCCCCAACGAGCCATCACAGGCCAACAGCACAGGTGAGCCATCCTAGATAAACTCAGTCAAAATGACTGACTCCCAGACATGTTAGCAATGGCAAAGCTGTTTTTGGGGAATGATTGTTATGCAGCAGATGCTAACTGATACAACTGGGATCTGAAAATGATAAAATATTAAATGAATGAAGAGTCTACTGCATCTAACAAGGATCTGGGTAGAGGCAATTTGGGGGGAAGTTCCCCAAGGCAGTCATGTGAGATATACAGGAAGACAGGTATGGCCAAACTCCACCAGAGGGAAAAAGGTACCTCCATGAAGCCTCCAAGGTGTGTGTTCCTTAGAGAAGCTCTTCAGTTTCTCTGGATTCCTACATGTGAGACCAATCTCCCTACTGTTCAATATTCTCCATTCATAATCATGCACCCTTATCTTGTTCATTTCTTTCGTCCTACTCACTCCCAGATCCAGGTCCTGGGTACAGAGTTCTGAGTAATGATTTGGGAGAAATCTGAACTGCTAAGACTCAGAGCAGCATCCACTTGTGTCTGAGAACATGGCACTTCCCTGGGGAAGGCTGTGGACATGCTTTTCTCTTAGTGATAACAAACGCCCATCACCCTCTTGTCACCTCAAAGCCTATGAAAGTCCATTACTTTTCAAAGAGTTTTTGGCCTCAACTTGCTTTTGTGTCTTTATTCTTTATTTAAAATTTTTCAGTTGACTAGGATGGGCATTTGAGTTGGGCTCCCTGCCAAAGCAGGATTTGATTCAAGGATATGGGTGCAGGGAGCTTATTTTGGAGGTGAACCCAGGAAGAATGAGGGAGGGAGGAAGGAGGAAGGAGAAAGCAGTAATAGCACCCTAGTGGGCCACTGACCACTGTGGGCATCTAGTGCTTAATCCCTGGAGCATCTCCAAGGAAGACTTACAAATGGAACCTCTGAATTGCCGCACCACAGGCTGGGGAGGTAGGGTGTTTATTCTTCCACTCAGTTCAAGTCCCTTCTTGGTTTGAGGTTGCTCCTGGAGGCATTAAATTACTAGCATTTCACAATGCCCTCTGCTTCATCTGTGCTACATGTATGGCCTTGTGATATCCCTTAGATTAAGAGACGGAGACCCTGAAAAGGACCCTAAGAGTAGCTAGCAACAGTCTACCTCAACTACAGGAGAACTCAGGGACGGGCCAAGGGTGAGTGCTAACAGGAACAGCTACACTAACATTAAGAGAAGAATAAGCCAAGTCCATGTCAGGTGCTTCTCCTGAGTCATCTCATGCGACGCTCAAACCAACACTATAAGGTTATTGTGAGCACCATGTGACAGACGAGGTAACTGGGTTCCTGAGCAAGTGGGATACAGCCAGATCCTCAGCCTGGTCCTGATTCAATTACCCATGCCCCCAAACATCAGGTCAGTTGGCAAGAGAAGTTGTGCACCGTAGACCCAGCAACACCCCCTCATATCCTGGTAACCATGAGGACAGGAGACCTGACCTTTGCCTCAGAGTCAACACAGCCTCCTACCAGACCACCATAGAACTTCTGCTCCGTATTCCAGTCTTCTGCTTCTTGGTGAGCCTCATTTAAAATGCTGTGCCTAAAGACCAGTGTCTTCTTTCTATGCTAATCCACATGGTACTTAACACCTTGCTCTTGTGATATTAATTTGATAACATACACTTAATGAGAAGGTGTAATGAACACTGATGATTTTCTGGGCATTGAGCATACCTGTTTCTCTAGCTACTGACTTCCATAGATGGCCTCTCCACAGTCAGGGCAGGCTTGCTGAGAAGGGAGGCCCAGGGGCCTAATGCTTACTTGAGAATCTGCCGTGGACAGCGGCCTAAGCTTGATCAATCAAATGCCTTCTCCTAAGACTCTGTCTCTTGAGCAACTACAACAACTTACAGAAGGTAGTGATTCTTTTATTAAAGTAGCAAGGCTGGTCAGCCAGGTCATTCGCACTGGAGCAGGTACTGGGCCTCTGTGTTCATACCACCAGCCACCCGGGGCTCCCTCAGTCCTGCCTGTTCCCACACTTTGTGTCCCAATCTCCAGGTGATGAAGTTGCTTCCTTCCTTCCTCTCCTCCCAATAAATTCCTTTTTGTTGAATTTCCCTGAGTTGGTCTCAATGTAACCAAGAGCTGTAACTGATAGAGGGTAGAAAACCCAGTGGTGAGATCTGTAGTGTTCATGTCACCCACTGAAGGAGAATGACCTATTCATATGCAAGAGTTGCTTAGTGACATCCTCAGCAGCTCCCTGGGTCCCCCTCTGAAAGTTGTATGTGGTTCATCTCATCATGTGAATGCAAAATTTACCTGGCCACACAAGGGAATTCCACAGACACTGTAACAAACCTAAGCATATTAACTAACACTTTTTTTTTCATTGAAATGCAGAGTACATTGAAATGCACAGTATAAATGTTACTCAGTGTTCTGAAAGGTTCTCTTGCATGTGTTTTTTTTTTTTTTTTTTCCCTCTTCATCTTCTTTAATAAACTGCCATCCCTCTCTTGATCGGTCATATACCCAGACTCCATATTTTTATTTCAATACTCTGCATTATCAGTTTATAATCTAAGGGCTTTAAGCCAGCTATTGATCTGCTTTTTAAAAAACACTTTTATTCTTTCTCATGACTTCATAATCTTCTTTATACCATTTTTCTGCCTGGGAAATTCCATCCTTTGAAAATGGTCAATGTTGTCCTATTAAATTTAAATTAGGACAAAAAGGCCCAGTGCTCTGGATGGATCCGTCCAGGCCCATGTTCTTTGAGAATATGTCACATTAACCTCCACAGTTGCTCGGCATATTTACAATAGTCTTTTAAAAATCTTATCATGGTCAAGGCACACATAAATTGTATAACTTTAGAAACACAGTCGGTAGCGGAGCCGCAAATTCATGGTGTAGCAACCTACAGGGTGTTTTAGAAAAGACAGCATTTTAAATACGACTCATGAATAAGCAAACAGCCTCGACCACCCAAATCAACTCCAAGAGTAAACACAGAGGGAATGTTTAGTTAAATTTTAGATGCCATTTGACTAGGGAACAGGGCTAAAACTTATCAGCAGAGAATGAATTATGTCAATACCAAAAACACTAAGCAACTGCAGAGAACCGTCTTCAAGCAAAAGTTACACAGGCAAAGGGCTAACTATTTATGCACCACAGATAAAATACACTCAACTACAAAGGGCTTGCCGAGCAAAAGATAACGGGAGAAATGCTTTCGAATACATAGGATATACATACATAACTTATTTGTGTATTTGCATGACTGTATTTAAGGATTACCATGGGAAATAAATATGACTTACACATACACAGGAAGGAAAAAAAAAAAAAAAAACCCCACAGGCAGCTGTTAACTTGTTTCTATCTATAAATCCTAGCACTTGACTTGTGGAAGTCCACTACCCTGACATTCAGCAAAGATCTGTGGAGGTACCAACACTCACTACGTGCAGGAACTAAAGAGAAGCCAGAGATGTCTCACAAATTTTAACCCTGTTTCTTGTGTGTTTAGAAAGAAGTAAGGGTCTCCTGCTTTAAGCAAGTTCATTGGAGACAGGAACTTTGGGACCCTGGGATCACAGTGTCCTAAAACAGTGCTTAGAACAAGTAGATGCTCAGTAAACATTAGCTTAATGAAATTCAGCTCTCCCATCTCTTCTCTCAGTGCCTAGCCTCCGTGTGGGTGTCAAAGCAGTTCAATTCAGCTTTCTGAGTTTCTGGAAAACAATAATCAGTTACATACCAATACTGACTATTAAGCACAAAGGTCAAAATCTCATCTTCTCTATCTGTCTCACTATAAATCTATTTGTATGTGAGATTCAAGGACAAACAGATCCCTGATAATCGGTTTATATACAGTTTCGATTTGCTGCTTACATTTTGTATAACTTGGGGAACTGGAGAGGATTTCCCCCTACGTCACTGGGCATTGACCAAGCCATGCAAGTTATATATTTACCTTCTCAACTAGCAGGCTAAAGGCAATGCCAACAAGAAAGCACTGCCTCCAGCCAGCCCTCGGTACTACCAAGCATCACCACGAGGGTGGCAGGCCATTCATCTGTTCAGACTTACAGGGTAGAAACAAGCCAGAAGGGAACAGAAACCAGAATAAGGGCAGAAAAAGAAACAAGCCTCACACCAGTCCTACCCTGACCTCCCAGCCATTTTTCCTTTTTCCTAAGGAGGTGAAGGATACTCAGACAAGGGTCCATTATTCTCTATTTCTTAGATAAGACTTGACTGGGAAAATGGTATGTATAAACCAGGTGAGAGCAAACCCCTTTTTCTTTGCTCATAAAGTCACTCAGAGAAAAAGACATTCTGAGACATAGTCCCCAATTCAAATTAAGTTCAAAATCAATTCAGAACCATGGAAGTGTTGGTATTTGTTATGAGGCCTGGTGAGCAGTACCTGCCCTCCCTATATTAGCTAGAGCTGAACATGAACATTAGCAGGTACCAGGCAGCAGCTGACATGGGGAGATAAAGTGAGACATAAATACCTCATTTCTTTCTTCTAACTTTTACTCATATACCACTCACCATCAGACCAACTATGACTCACTGGCAAGATTTTTTTTTTTTTTTAAAGGAATCCTTAAACAATGTCTTGCACAGACTCAACAATACATAGGCCAATCAAAGAGAGAATCTCGTCATTGAACAGCTCCCATGACTGTCTTGCATGTACCAATGAGCTGTGGATTCCAAGGAAGCATCTCACAGATGGATGAGTAAGTGTTCAATATTGATAGTGTTTTCAAGTTCTAATTGGTTACCTATTGACACAAATTAACAGAAACCCACTTGTGAGTCAAGATTTGCTTGGCACATGACATTCTGTGATGCCAGATTTTAGCCATCATGTCATAGCCTGGCTGGAAAAGAAGAAATGCTGGAAACTCATGCACCAGGAATGAGCAGCCTATTAAGATCTGAAAAGCTGTCATCCACACTGAAAGGACTTGCGTCAGCCACCGAGGATATATTTTAAACCGCCTGTCCGCAAGAAAACTTTAATAATGCAGCCCTGCTCTAATGTCTTGTGAGAGGAGAGGCAATTTTACTTCTTCTATTAACCCAACGTGATTACAATGGCTTATTTCATGGAATATTAAGTTCAAATTCTGCTCCCTGGGAGGACAATAAAAAAAAAAAAAAAAAAAAGAGTGTGCTTATGACTTTGCCCGAAATAGCCACAGGACCACAGCTCCTTGGTGCTTTTAATGCATCCAAGCAGTAATCTACCATAATTCGCTAATGGTGAAATAAATTAGTGACCAAATAATAACCTGAAAAGATGACATCAAGATGGAAAGCAAATGTTTATCTTTTCCAAAGGACAGGCTCACAAAGCTTAGGACAGTCTCTTACCAATTCCTCTTTTAAAAAAACATCAAGTCCTCATTAAATACTTCTGATGGTAGTTGTCTAACAGTGAGACCATAACCAGACTAGCTAACAAAATAAATAATTAGCTCGAAGAGCAACAAGCAGCTTCGTAGGCACCTGAACCAGAAAAATACTTAGGGAAATTAGAGAGGGCTTCCTCTAAGAATTCCCAATGAGGTCTACTCCTCAGGAAATATTTTCACGAGTAATTTTATTGATGAAAAATGGCAGATTCATCATAATGTGGGTCACCCAGGATCTTTCAGCGGTCCCATTGCAAGATTGTACAGCCAACTTTGTGACCTATATTCTGATTTTTAATTGTAAATGCATAACTGGTTGGAATAAGGGTCATGATTAGTTACCCAGTACTCCTAAAAGCCAACAGGCATCGCTCACTGGTTCCCAAAAGTCATGATCAACACTTATTCTTAATGGCTTTCATTCCCCAATATGGCTCCTGTCTGCTAATGACTTGCCATGTAAAAGGAAGGTGATCATTTTTGAACAGCAAAGGACAGGAAGTTCATTCTCCTTGGTTCTGCATGCCCTTTGTACAGCACATGAAGCGTTAAAGTTTGGACAGTTAAAATTTTTATAATTTTGTCTTTTAAAAATTTATCTTTTGACCCAAGTTGACAAACATTTAATTGTGAGTAAAGATTTTCTCCACACACGGCACTCTGGGATGCTAGATTCAGATTATGAAACTCTCCACCTCGGGCTTCCATAAACAATGTTCATTTCATGGGATGGGGCCCATAGTTGCTTAACTACTCCAGAGGTGGCAGTGCCCAAATTAGCCCTGTCTGTAGCAGGACAGCTTATTTGAAAATAGCCAAGTTCATCAACTACAAAACAAGATTCTTAAATCCGTGGAAAACACAAGTAAATAAAATCCTCTGACTGAATTTATACATGTTTCTTTATCATAAGTGGCATATTAAAGTAAAACCAAGAAGAGTGAACTTACACCAATGGCTCAGAAATGACATGTTGCCTTATGGATGTGATTTATCACTGTTTTTACTTTACTAGAGCAAAACAAAACAAAAAGAAAAAAAAAAATCACATTTACCTGTAACAGTTTTATTTAAGAAATGCAAATGGTAAATGGAATTGTAATCAGAAGCCAACAGAAAACAAGGAATGTTGAAAGTTGAATATACATAGAAATAGTGCTATGACTCTTTAAAAGGGAAAAAAAAGTGCTTATGAATACGATAATGCTTGTTTTCACTCTCTCTGCGGAGGAGTTCCCCGTTTGTGGCCCAGGTGAGAAAATGATCTGATAAGAGGAGCCAGGCTAAACGGCAAACATCCCAACCTGATGTATTTCTTCAGCCCTGACCTTCTGATAAAAATGGCACAGAAATCTGCAAAACCTCCAAATACCCAGCACCACATGCTTCCAACATTTGCAGACACAACAGCCGGGAGGGGGATAAAAAAGTAAAAAGAAAAATGAAACAAAGGTATCGCTACTGAAAACAGCCTTTTTCCCTTCGAGGTCTCAGGATTCGGGTCAGACAAACGTGATGGCTGCCTTGGCCATGTCTTCTTCTGTGGCCGTGCGTGCGCAGGCACGTGTGCTGGTGACACATGTGTGTGTCTATCATTGTTAGGCGTGTGTGTACCCTGTATCAAGTGTGTGGGGAGTTCACATGAGATATATTATATACATACTGTGTGCATATTTAAGAAGAAAAAAAAACTTCAAACGGTAAAAATTTATTGCACTGTGAAATTAGCTAAAATTATGACAACTGTAAGAAAAAAAATTATACGGGCAAAATTTGGGTCTGGTGGAAGAATTCTTTGATGTCTGGATTCCAATTTAACCCCCGACTGAGTTCTAAGAATCAAATGAACAAAGTATATCATACACCCCAAGTCTGCCTGTCAGCACGAGTCATCATTTTTTATTTTATTCTTTCCAGCTGCATGTATTTACAGGACTGTTCTGACATTTCCTCCCCTCAAAATGTACACATTCACTGCTACGGGCAGTTGCCAAATACATTTGTAAAACAGTTCAGCCCTGTGTTTGTTTATTCATTATGCATCTCTATCAGTCCCAATAAATACGTAGCACTCTAATTTTTTACATTTGCTATTACGTCAGCCTTTCGTATATTTGACTTAGGTGTTTATGCTAGAATCTATACAACCCACGTTTTTTTAAATATCTGAAGTACACATGGGAAATAAAATGGAATATTCCTACACAAAAAATTCACATGTCTGCTGCCTTGCTGCATAGGATGGGTAAAAAGAATTTTGAAAAAAAATGAGGATTCTAATTACACGGATTTCAAAACATCCCTGCACATGCAAATAATGTGGTGATCTCTCCCTGATCTTAGTGATTGCACAGAACTGGACACATGCACAAATGGGTGTTTTATAGACCCAAGGCTGGCAGCAGTGGACAATCACACACACCACACTGGAGAACTCCACATCCGAATTGCCTGTATATGCTGCATACAAAAATAACTTTACCCCAGTATATGGCTATTAAGTGAGCTAAGTCTGCGAATATTTTAAAGCAGTTATAAATGTTTAAAATGTTCATAATAAATCTAGGTTGCTTAAAGAATATTTCCAAATAACATAAAATATTTAGTTTCCCCCACCCAATCCATAAAAAGATAAGATTTATCACAAAATGTTTGAGGAATAATCAGCCATTTTTGGCTAATATATTTTAATATTTATACACATGACACATGCTGAATATAAATGATACATCGTGATTTCCCATAGTGTATGGAATTTATACAATTAACCGCAAGATCCAATGGCTTCAAGGCACGTAAAGTGCAAACACAGTTACAAGGTTTTGCTGATTATTGTTATAAATCTTATAAAGCATAAAAGCATTAAAGTATATTCTGTTTACACCATTCATTTTAAAGCACAGCATATAAAAATATTATTATTTCTTATTAAAAGATTTATATTTTTCTGGCTTTTTTCTTTTATGAGGTAAATTTATTTGCCAGTATTCAAAAAATACTTTCTACTTTTTCCACTCCCAAATATGTGTTTGAAATATACCCCGAGATTCAATATCAATTTTCTAGTTATTTCTCAAGGGTTGTATTTGTTCACAATAATAGCAGTAAACATTCAGGCATTATTCGTTTGGTTTCTCCAAAGTGTTTAAATTTAAAAAGAATCAAATAATGAAGGCACGATGAGTCAAATTGCTTATTTTGCACACATCTGATAACTGTATACATATGTATGCACTTAAGCATGTATATTTCTGGCACACCATTAATCATCAATGACAAAATCATGTTATCAATCCACCTCCACTGAACATTAAATGTTTTAATATTCATACAAATTGCATCAAAATATATATATGTGGTTTTGCTTTTTAAATTAAGAGACTTCAGTCCAGTCCTTCGTGACATATTTTTCAATGGACCTTTCCATTCCTTCTTAGCCATATGTGATGTTTAAATATACTTGGGACTAAAAATCTGCAATAAATTCTACAGCACGCCCCCAAACTATCCAGTGTCTGAATTTTTTTTTTTTTTTTTAAAAGAAGCTAAAGCCAGAGCATATGAAATGTGAAGTGGAAACATCCCAACGTCTGCTTGCATGATCCTGGGGTTGTCTACCCTTTAGTAAAAAGGCACTGGATTCTACAGCTGCTTATCAAATCAGCTTTATGTTTCTGGAATGAGTTCCTGCTGCTGAGCTTGAATTTGTGGACAGTCATGAAAAAATATTCTGTAAGATTGATCTAGCTCACAATAGCACCTCTTGAGAGACATGTAAGTTTTATCAAACCCAGGTACACTTGCATAGCTAAAGGATACAGTAACAGGATGAACATCTGTGTGCATACAAACGCATGCTAATACATTTAATATATTTACTTGCATTAAGGCCACATACATATTAAATGTCTTGCCTAGGTGCCAGTGATAAGAGCCACACATGAGGTCTACATTTGTGCACTATCAGTAATGTATATTTGTTAATTTGTAGATTTATATCAGCCAAAGTACATTGTCACTTTCTTTTCTTTATGTTCCTTACTCCAACAGTTCTGGCCATCAGAAGAAAGAAAATATTTAAGCATAGAAATAGTTCCTTTCATCTACCACCCAATTCACACGTGGACTAGAAATTCATTAGCTCCCCGCACCATTTGTTTGTTAATCTGGAATACTGCAAAGAACTGAAAAATACCGTATTATTCTTAGTTTTCTTCATCATGTAAAACAAACCCCTAGAAAATGCCTAGAATCAGCTTTTGTTTCTTTTTTCAACCAGGCCTAATAATGTCCTTTCTCAACCACCCATGCGCACACGCGCACACGCATGCACACGTACACACACACACAAAACCCACCGTGTGAATTCACAGTCCACATCTGGCTCCCCAACAGAGTTGTACATTTGCAAGCACAACATCTTAAATATTGGAGGCCAATTTGGATTTGTTTAAAATCTATGATACGACTGAGAAATCATGCTAAATAGGAGCCCTGGCAACTTTATTTTTAATGATGACTTTCAAAAAAAAAAAAAAAAAAAAAAAAACAAGGTAAGGGAGAGAGATCAGCCGGGTGAATGTAAAAATTGTTAATCTTAAATTTCTACAAACCCAAGTGTCAGAGTAAGCATGTATGGTGCATCAAGCATAACAAAAAGAAACGAGGTGGGGGGGGGGGGTCCCAGGCACTTGCTTCCTTGAATCCCTCTGAATACATTTCACAATTCATCAGTTTTTGTCTTTCCTGCCACGAATGAGGACAATCAGACCAGACACCCATTAGATTTTTCATGCAATTTTTTTTTCTTGTTCATGACATGTTGGCAGGGAGGATGGCAATTCTGAAATCTTACCAAATGAGAAAAATGTCAGAAGCTGAACTGACAGCTAGTGGTTACTATGGTGATCGGTGATATTGAAAAAATAAAATAAGACTCGGTTAATTCAAAAGGAATCAAGTTGGGTATTTTTAAGCCAGTTGATACAGATGAAAACTTAATCCTGATATTGGGACATTATCTTTTCGAGCTAACAGCCAAAGACACCATTTAGCTTAAATAATAACTAAATACACAGCTCATAATCTTGTGATTAAAAATAATGGAAAGAAACAGTATTGATAAATGAAAGTCAAATATTATTACCAAATGACTATCAGGGAAATATTGAGTATATTCAGTGGAAACAAGATTTCATTTGGAGATGGGGGGGTTACAGTTTTATAAAAATATTTTTATGAGAACATGGAAGGTTCAGAGGGAAAAAGGATTCTTAAGGAATGAGAGAGATTCTGTTAAAACAGATGCATCAACAAGGTATTTGCATCTTCAAACTTCATTTAAAAAAAGAAAATCTATTTTTACTATAGTTAATATATCCAGTCTCTATTTTAAAGGGTATTTACATAATAAAGCATTGTGAGACTTTTTTATATATATCTTTTCTCCATATCATCATTTTTCTCTTTGGCTGAAATCCAGTTTTAATGTACTGACTACTCTTCAGGGACCCTACTTCACAGTAAGCAAAATAATATCATGGTAATAATAATAATAATAGAGCACATACTGGCATCTTTTTTTTGTGACAACACTTGCTGACTCCATCAATTACTTCTGTTATTTTAGGTTCAATCATTTAGAAAAAGGAAGCAGAAAATCATGAAGACGGTATTTACAATTAAGAAACAAAAACATCTGTGTACTTTTTGTCCCCCATGTAATACACATGAAACCCAGACAGACAACATTTTAAAAAGAGAATTTTTGAACAAGTCATTATGAAAAGAGGGTTTAAAGTTTTTTAGGTGTTCAGTCAAGAGGAACACATTCTACCTAAAAATTCTTGGACACAGAAAGAAACTTTTCCAAGGCTTTCTCTTCACTTACACTACAACACTCTAAGCACAATGGATTAAGACCAGACAGTATAGAGAGGAAGACCAGAGGCAGCTCTCATTCTGAAACACTGTAGTCTGAGAATTTTCCATGCTTGCATATTTTATCCATATGCCACACTCCCAGATCTGGTCTATATATTTTTTTCATTTGATATAGGGATATTAAATTATCTACTGTATCTTTTTTTTTAAATCAAATCTTTTGAGAGTTACAGGTAACTAGCGAAAACAAGATTCTTATTTATAACCTCAAGCTAGTATTTAATTCAGGGGGGAAGGGGGAACATTATCAAGGAAGAAGCACAGAGGGGGGAAGAATGGAAGTCCTATTGGCTAGGGAAGCTCACCACCACCAGCGAGCAGACTGCAATGCCATCTACTGGGAAAGCCGAGTTGCGCTGCCTTTTAAATGGTAGAGCCAGCTCCAAAGGCTGATAGAGGTAATTGGAGAGACACCCAGTCCTACACCTTTCACTGTTCAAGAGAGACAAGTAGTATATAAATTGTTGTTGTAACATCAGTTCCTATTATAGGTCATTATGTTCTTCCTCTGAGATCTCCTCCCAGCATTTTGCTTCTTAATTTCCTGCAAAAGTCTCCTTGTACAGCCCCTTCCGACTACTCTGGAGTAACAAGTTAACAGCACCCAGAAAAATAATCACCGGCAGCGAGCGACCTTGGGCCTTTTTCTGCAATCTCCAGCTTATGATTTTCTACAAGTGGTTTGTGTTAGAATCTGCTCTGCAAACAATATATACATTTTAATCCCTAACATCACAAAAGGAAAGGCAACGATCCTGGTCAGGAATGGACGGAGAAGGGCGCAGACTTCGTAAGCATGACGTCTCTTTCCGTATGTTCTTCAGTGGTATGGGATGCATACAGCACTGACGCTATCTTTCGAAAAAAAAAAAAAAAAAATCCGGAAGGGCTTCGCAGCCCATTCTCACATTTCCACCCGCACGTCCTTTGCTCATCTCCACGTTTCTCCTTCCTTCTGGCCAGCTTGCTACATGATTTTTAATAAAAGTTAGAGATGGAAAGGATACAGGGCCACCATTTCCCACTCTCTCTCTAAAGCTATTTGAGTTGAGGAAAGTAGTATTTAAGGAGCAAGAACTCTACCTCCAATAAAATACACTTTTTTTTTTTTCACCAATACTATTAAAAAGCAAGTGCCTACCCAAAGGCTGCTGTGTTTTCCAAGCATAGGTACAGGCACAGGACCACAGCAGAGACTCTCCATCTGCACAAGGCTCACGCTTGGGAGCAGATATTCGTTGTTACAGGGGGTTGTCTTGTGCATTGCAGGATGGTGAACCATCTCTACCCAATACAGCACTGGCACACTCCACAAACACACACACACACACACACACACACACACATACACACAGGTTCATAACAACCAGCAAGGTCTCCAGACCTCACAAGAGGTCTTCCCTTGTGAAGTGTAGGGGAAGGGCAAAATCACCCCCCAACTGGTAACAACTATTATAAAATACTAATTTCGGTATCATAGAAATTAGCTTTTATTCTCCGTATGGCTTTGATTCAAGTTGATACAAGAAATTGTATTTTTAAAAGAAGAAAAGGATAGAATCAGTGCGAATGGGAGCATAACAATCTTCATTCTATAAATTCCTTAACCACAGGGCTAATCAGGGCTCCTGACCTTTCCAAAGGCCTCCTTTCAAAGTTCAAAGCTGGTGGAGCTCAAGGGGAAGGCTGATTCACAGGTGCTAGCTGTCAGGTATGCCTCAAAAGCAAGGGGAAAGTTTTACCATCATGGCAAGATCTCTAAGCCAGTAGGGGTTTCAGGTGGAGGATGGGAGGACCCCAAGTATATAAATGAAAGAGCTTCAATATTCAAAAGCAACAGTTATACTGAAAAAAAAAAGGCATATTTAAATATGAACCTCTTTCCCCCTGTCAAATATTACACCTTAACAGGAAGATAAAAAATTTTAACTTCCCAAATTAGGGACATAATTTGAAACATCGTCATCAATTTTTTAAATAACTATCAGGCTGTAAGAAAAGGTAAGCAGAAGATACAGTAGAGAAAGGGGAGTTAGGGGAGACATAGGCCTTGTATTCAAGATGATTAGTGGACTGGGTATGTAGCTCAGTGATAGAGCACTTGCCTAGCATGCTCCAGGATGTGGGTACGGTCCCCAGCAACAACAACAACAACAACAAAGAATTTTTAAAAATAACAGATAAAGAAGAGGGCTGTTGAAGGTAACACATCAGTACAGTTTAGTATTACCCTGAAACGCTTCTAACCAGGACTGAAACCTTTCAAGTACCATCCCAGGAATTGTGTACAAAGCATTTCACTTCAATTTCTCCCACAGAACACTAAATAATTTTTCAGTAAATTCATCTGCTGTCTTAGATGGACCCCATTTCCATTTCCTTTTGCCATCTACAAGGATTACCAAAGTTTGCTTGGTAGGAAGCTTTCCGTCAGGTAGTCATCTTTCCCTGGTACTCACTGCAAAATCTAAACATCTGTGTCTGCTCCCCCGTTTACCAACACTTCAGTAGTGATAGGCAAGAGCAAAACAAGAACACGTTTCTCACGTGTAACATTTTTTAATATTCTGAAATCTTGCTTTTCCTCGCTGCAGGAAAAGGGTACATAGGATTAGAACACATTGAATGCAAAGCACAGTATATTCATTCTTCAAAAATGCAGTCACTGGTACCACCTTCTGTAATACTGGTGGCTTTTGTGGAGTGTTTCTTTCTTTAAAGGAGCCGGACCACACATACTCACTCATTCAGAGCAAGTCTATAGATGAACCGTCTCCGTATTTTTAAAGAAACTCAGCCTGTGCGGTCTGCTGATAGCTCAGAGAAACGCGGAACTATTTTCACATCTCATTCACATAATGGATGGGGCTAGAGTGCCGGGCAGACAAGCCCCCTGGAAAGCGCTGTTTGTCGCCATACTCAAGAGAATTCTCTTAGGTTGCTGCACCGAGTTTCTTAAACTAAGCTAGATTTCCAGGGCAGCGATCATGGGTGACATGGCACTGGATCCAGGAAGCTTCACTGCGAAAGATCTTACACACACACACTCCCCATCCTGCCTCGGGTGACTCCTCCGTTACCCAAGTCCTGCAAGTCCAAAGAGAGCACATCTACTGCCTCACTGGTCCACTTTGACCTCCGTGAGCAGTAATGATGTATTAACCACACTTTCAACCTTGAGCATCTTCATATTCTCCAGATATGTGCTAAGGTGCCTCTGCAAAGTTGGCTTGTTTTTTTTTTTGTTTGTTTTTTGTTTTTTGTTTTTTTTCTTTTTTAATTTTTTTTCTTTATCACTTAAAAAAAAAAAAAAAGAAAAAAAAGGCAAAGCTGACCTGTTAAGATTGTCCAGGAGAATGTGTCTGAAAGATTTTCTTGGTGTTGTCTACGGTTATTACCTGAGCAGGGTTCTGTAAATTGTCCACACTCGGCCAGCTGAGCTACCCTCTGCTCCTGAGTTTCCCCCCCGGCTTCGACTCCGCCAGGGCATTTCCGTGCACAAAACACGGGTGGAATCCAGCTTCCTTTAGTCTCTCAGTTTTTATCGTCAGTTGCTAAATTAGCTAATGATTAATTAGTTAATGTTTTCAAAGCACTTTGAGGATGAAAGCTCCGCCTAAGTGCTAAGTGTAAAACAGCATTAGTTATTTGACTTCGCAAAGACTAATTAGCTTTTAAAAAAAGAAAAAAAAAGAAAGTTCCCCCACACAGATCAATAACGTTCCTGGTATTGGAGTTGGGAGTGTCTGTCCCGCAGATGACTGAGACCCACCTAACGTTTTCAGGCTTTTATTCCCGAGATCCGCAGAAATTCTGAGTGTGGTTTATTGCTTCGTAACCTTGTGGCTTTCAGTGAGGCTGAAGCAGGGTTAGTGATGTCATCTGTACAAAATGCAGCATTTTTTGCTGTCAAAAAAAGCTTTAAAGGATTATTTAACAAAGCTAAAAGTAAAGAACTCAACTCAAGAAAAGTGGTACAGAAACATGATCAGTGAATTTATATTTAAGAAGAATTAAGCTTTTAAAGTATTTCCCCCCCTCCTCTAAAAGGCTCTTTAACGGTGGTTCTCCAGGTGGCCTCTGAATTTATTGTGAGATTTCACTTTGATGGCTATGAGTCCTCATGGGGACCATTATGTCAATAATTTCTACAGCAACATTTTATTCCAGGTACAGAAATGCCTTAGAAGATAGAGCCAGGGTCTGGAAATTCCAGGATCCCACTTTAAATTGCCCACACCAACCACTACAGAAAGAAAAAAAAAAAAAAGGACAGCTTTCCCCTTTTCCCAACTTCCAGCCCAGCCCGCAATACACAGACCTGGTTGTAAGCTTCTTGGATGCCAAGTGACCAGAGAAACTCCTCAAAAAAGTTTAGCACTTTGTTTCCTCTATCCACTTACAAATACCCAAATAACGTGAAGTGAACGGAAACTGAGAAGTCACAACAGGCTGTACCGTAAGTGGAGGCTTGTGGGCCATTGGGCCCCTTGGCGCAGACACACAGCTCTCCCTGCTGCCTACAGAGGGCCTTGGTCACAAACATTGGGAATTCGAGGGGTTTTTCCCCTCAAACGCCTGAGATTAATATTTTTAGTCAAGGTTAAGCACATCATATTCTTTCAGATTAAAAATACTCTGAATTTGGTTAGCTTTAAGGCTTGGTTTTTTGGTTTGCTTTGGTTTGGGATTTGGGGTTTTAGCTTTCGGGTTTACTTGTTTGTTGTCCTGAGGAGACCAACTTTGAAATCGTAGCAAGATGCTAATTTTTAAGATTAAATAAACGCTATAATGTCACTCTCAAAATATGCAGTACTAGCAAATGAAACCCTACATACATGACAAACCAGACGGACCATTCAGTTCAGAAAGTTAAAAGTCAAGGTACACAAAAGGAATTTTATAGTAAGTATAAAATTCAGTTTTAAGTATTCAGTTACCCCAAGAAGGAGTGTGAACAGAACATACACACAACAGCACAGGACCCATGTGTGCATGTGTGTGCACACACAGATATTTAAAGCGTATATATGACAGACGTGTGATCGCACATATACACAATGCAGTCATATCAGTCAAGCATTTGCTAAATGGAAAGAAAATAGTGATGTCTGTACAAATTCCTGGAACTAAAGGTTTGGTACTAATATCACTGTCAACCTTTCCTATGTGCACAAAAATATATCTGCCAGGAAAGTGAGATGACATCACTTAACGAAAAAGAAATGGGCGTGACAGAGAAGTGTGGCCAGCGACCAGATGATTTCTCTTCCATTTCCTAAGTGAATAAAAGAGCAGAGAACTGAAATAATTTGCAAAGAGCTGTGACCCAGCCCCTTAAAAAAAAAAAAAAAAAAAACTAAAATGTGAGTGGGGTCTGGAAGGAAAAGGTGGTCCATTGAAGGGTGCCTCTTAGTTCCAAAGTCTGTCTGAGTGAGTTGGACCCTAAATACAGGAAAAGAGAAGGGGACAAACGAGAGGAAGCCTACGATTTTTGATTGGAAGGATAAGTTACTTGGGAAATGTCAAGGATTCTTTAAAATTCTTATCTAAATCAAGTTCCCTTCTGAATTTCTTTTCCTTATAATTGAACAAGTGTTAAACTGTATCAAGCTGTCTCAGCTGTTCCAATACATGAGCTGCACTTATAGTAACAGCTTTCGTTACACATTTTTGTGGAGTCGTCTCCAGCACGCTGCGATCAGAGCTTGCATATTTTTATACGACTTGCATATTGAAAATAAACCCAACGTTACAGATTATTTTTTTCTTCATAGCTCATCTGGCACTTGCAGTTTGGGAAAGACAAAGGGGCAATTGTGATTTCGTACCTTCTAATCTGAATGCAGCACCTTGTTTTATTTCTGCAGATTATTCTGTTTGGGTTGTGGGGGACTGCAGGGGAAAACAGTTGGGACAATAAAGAAGTCCTGAAAAATTGTAGCTTAACCAAATCATTATCCATGGGCTAAATGCTAATGCAATTTTTTCCACTTCCAGAATATCTTTATGAGGACATATCAAATATCCAAATACTATATGGGTGTGGAGGCTGTGCCCTATTACTTGGTCTGAGATGTTAACGACAGAGACGTGGGAAAAGCACGCACTCCAGGCTTCTAATTAAATTGTTTGTTTCAGATTCAAAGGCGCCTGGTCACTCAGCCCTGAGTAACAGCAGTGTTCCCAACCACAGGTGACTTCCCGAAACAGCCACAGTTCGTGACTTCAATTGTTGCTTCCAGAAATATTCTGTATTTGCAAAACACAGAAAATCCGAGATGCCTTTAAACCAGAGTAAACAGTCTCTGCTTCAGAAACTCTACAAAAACTCATCTTTCTGCCTAAACAAAAATGATCCTGTTTGGCTGAATCGTTTTTGAATCAAGTATCCACACGCTATTGTTTCACAAACTCTAAAAGGAAAGATAATCATCTATTGCTTATTGTCCTCTCCCCAGAATTAGATCTTAATTAGCGGCAAATGCCTTATCTTTGCTAAATTGCCATGGTGCACATGTTGTCTAAATTTTGTCTCTTGTTGCTCAAAGCCCCCTAAATGAGAATAGTCAAAATTAGCCAGTTGTAGAGATGCTTTTCACTTTAAATTTTAATAATAAACAGAGACATCTCCTTTCTCCTTTTTTTCCCCCTAGACCCTCCCTCTTTTCTGAGAACTGAAGGCGGCTGCTGAAAGGATTGAAAATCTGGAAAGAGTTTGGGGTGGACTGGCCAACCCCCTTTCATTTCCTTCAGATGTTTACAATCTAGCACCTTTCTGAAGACAAAGATGGGGGAAAAAAGCTATTTTTCCCTTTGACTGAAGGGTGAGACAGGGGGGTATTAAAAACTGATCAATGTAATTTTTTTCTCAGAAGTATTTGCACATCTGTGAAATAATGTAATTTCTTATTTTCAAAAAAAAAAACTTTTTATATGACATTCATGATTATAGCCTGATCTGAAGAATTATTCAAATATAAAATTAAATGTTCAAAAACTAGCTGTGCTGTGGATGGCTGGGTTTATCCCAGCTGTGCATCAAACTTATATAATTCTAATAAAAGTAAAAAGAAAAAAAGAAAAAGAAACCTTTCTAGATCTCAATGAATCTCTGAAAAGAAGAAACAGTGTTTTTAAAAGCAGATGTGATGATTTACTTCTTTTTGGTTTCATTTTCTTTGGATAAGCCTCTGGGAGTCTAAAGGTACTACAGCAAACTGTTCAAAAACAATAACAAAATAAATAAAAGGTGAGAGGGGAGGGCTTCTGGTTAATAATGATGATGTTCTGTAAAGAAGTCAGTTTTATTTTATTATTGTAGGTTCTCTAGGAAAATCTGCAACTCTAGGAAGAGCTCCGAACCTTAAAGTGAATTCTTCCCTTTTGGTGCAATTGCTTGAAGTCTAACAGCAGCAGTATGTAATTTACCTTCACGTCTCCATGTGCCACTTTCACTCCTGACCCCTGTTCACCCAGCCTTGCTGAAAGTGCAAGTACCCTGTGGACCCAGGGAAGCGCACCCTCCCTGTAGAGGTACAATTCGTAAAAACAAACTTTCCCTGACCAACTCCAGAGCCAAGTTTTCCTTCTGGTTGACAAGCATCTGCCCTGCCACCTCCGAATACATCTGCCTCTTAGGGAGGAATTCAGCGTAATATTCGTCAGATTCAAACTCGTCCTGCATGTTCATCAATTCAAGGTGACAAATCATCGGTGGTATTTAAAATAATGGGACCCCAGAAGATAAAAAACTATGATATCTCTTGGAAGTTACAGAGTGAAACCCACACCCCAAATCCTGGTACTTGCCACATCTCACTTTTTTTTTTTTTTCCCCCTCTCCAGTAAAATGAATTCCTAAAACATTTACTGTGAATTCAAGGTTTCAAAGTAAACCAGAATCTGCTTTGTGGATTAATATTATCAAATTTTAAGTTGGAAGAAAAACGATTCCCAATAATTTTATGACCCAAATTAACAGTCAGATGATTTCAAAAAGAGCTCCCGTTAGGAAGAAAGGGATCTGCAGTTACTGTTTTTAAAAACAGGAACAAGATAAGGGCGAAGATACAGTTTCTGCTGCCTAAGACAGACGGACTTTAATAACACTTAACAGAATGATGCACATAATGATCTCAGAAAGCAGTTCTTATGCCTCATCCATCATTCCGAGGAGAAAATGAAGCCTTCGACAGCATTAGGAATTATTCTGGATCTTGTCAGTAATTCTCAGCGTCTCTGTACTATCACAACACAGATGTGGGTGCCTGGGACACTGACCATTAATCTAGATGCGGTTTCTCGACTCAGAACAGCCTGCTGAGAATGTACCGATTGTTTCATGAAGAAATGGCACGTAAGAAGCCTCACTAAATAAAACAAGGAAAACTAGCGAGATATATGGGCAGATAAACCATGTGTTAAGAAATCAAAATGTTTTCTCTCAAAATGGGAGAAATTACCGCAATGTCCACCTGGCATGAGCCAGGTGACTCCCAAGTTATAAAGGTCCTGGCTGACAGGCCAGCCTCTGGCTGATTAAAAGTTCCTACGAAGTTGCTACATACTGTCAGCATCTTTACGTAATAAGCCCTCTGTGATGAGAAAATTATGGGTTTCCCTTCCCTGCTAAAGAGACATGCAAAAAGGTCCATTTTCTGTCCTTCAGTCGAAAATCAGAGTAGCCGGGTTGTTTGTTCCACTCCCTGTGAAGTTCTCATTGATTCAAGAAACGAGGACGGGGAGCCTAAGGATTAATAAAATACCCCGCCAGACATCTCGGGCTTTGACAGCATGTCACTGGCAAACCCATCTGAACTCCCAGCCTTCACAATAAAACAAACAACAGATTTTGGCAGCATCCTCCTCAAAGTGAACTCTGTGCCTGGTAGTACGGTGACCATTCTCAAGTAGTCTCCAGTCCAAAGAGAAAAGGTTTATAAATATTTGCAAAACAAACTCTTTAAACAATATTCTTCTGAGTCCACTCCAAATCGATTTCTATACATACACCACAAAGATGAAAGCGGACTGTATGTCTGGTCCATGATAAATTAAAACAGTTTAACTTCCAAAATCGTCTACTCCACACAGATGTGTTTCTGTGAAGTTGTATGGGCCACTCACCGCCACCAACAACAAGCAGGCTCCTGTCAGATGGGATGAAGTGAGCATCTCTTTAGAGTGGATGAACTGGGGAAAGGTGTGGGGGAACAAACAAACAAACAAACAAACCCACAGGTGAGAAAATGCAAACACCAACTCATACATAGTAATAAGAAGTTTAAAGTCTTCTGAAGTCTCACACAGGCTTTTCTTTTCTTTTTTTTTTTATTCATAGCAAGTTAAAATGTGTTGGGTCACCAAAAGCAAACCAAAACCACTTGGCAATTGGTGTTCAGTATAAATAGGATTTCATCTCATTTCAACACTCAAAATATAAAAGGTTGTATTAAACACACACACACACACACACACACACACACACACACACACACGTAAAAAACTTTTTTGGCCCCTTGGAGTGATGCGCCAATGCAAGAGCAGATGTCAAGTGCTAAGTGTTCAATTTAAGTTGGATTGTTTTACCCACTGCCCCCCACCCCCAGCTGGGAAGCACAGATTATTATTCACAAGGAACAAACTCAGTGGTAGGATAAAAACAGCTCCCAGGAAGTGAGGCTGCCTGGTTCCCTCCCTCTCTGCATCAGCCCACCTTCCTCGCCTCCCCCCACCCCCAGCAGAAAGCTATAAAGCAGAAATGTCACTGGGAGCTTCACCGAGGCCTGGCAATGGACAGATATTTATACTGAATAATGCTCACGTCAGGAATGAGTAAAACCAGGTTTAAAATTGAGGTTTTCACAAAATAATGAAGAGGAAATGTCACGCTAGCAGCGGTAACGGCATAAATTGTGCTTATTCATTCATTATCCTTTTTCCCTCCCCTTCCCCCATGGAAACATAATTTTTATTTTTCACATCTACATGCATGTGAGAGAATGTGGCTTTTGCCATAGTTGTTGCTCTTTCAGAGCCAAAGGATGATCTTTAAAGATTGAAAAACAATAGTAATAAAGGACGCAGTGAGAATACACTTCCTCTCCTCGACTTCAGTTCAAAGAGAAAAGGTAAATACGATTTCCCAAACAAAATTACCCACAGCTTTAACTTTTACTTTATCTAATTGAACTACAGAGAAAATATCAGCTAAAAATGTCACCTGCTCAACTGTAAATACACTGCTGGAGGAGGAAAAGGGAAAAAAAATGTTTACATTTCAATTGTTCAGATGCCGATCCTGAAAAGGACTGTGAAAGAATACAAGAGAAGATGTTTCTGTGGGCAGCTTTCTGGGGAGATGTCAGGGCTGGAGGAGGTGATGCAGGGGCCGGTTCCAACGAGAGCTCATTCAGGGGAGATGGGGTAGGGTCCACCTTGGCGGTCTAGTTAAGGTGCTGACAGCTTTCAGGCTGAAAAACAAAACCCATAAGGATCCCTGTCTCCCTTACGCACTCCCCACCCCCAAAATAAAACTCCGGTGAACCTCTGCTGTCTGTCAGCAAGCCTTCATCCTCTCCAGTGCTGAGATAAAGCCCCAATCTGCTCATCACACACCTCCAGGCTCAGCCATCTAATAGGAACAAATTGGCAATGACTGCCCAAGCTAGTAACACAGGCCCACTGATTTGTAGATTGATACGGATGCCTAATGATCCCCTTGGGCAGATCAATAGTAACAATCCTCATCCCTGCCTTTCTTCTTTATTGGCATAGAAGACTAAGGCAAGGAGAAAGCAGGACACAGAGGAGGCCACAGTACCACCTGGGGACACATGGAGAATAAGGATACAGGTGTTGATGTGTAGGAGGGAAGCTGCTCAAGACCAGCACTCCAGAACTTTCCTCTGTCTTGAGGTATTGCATGTATTTGGCAGGCAAAGGGTGTGAGCACGGGACACGGTACGCTTTTCTATTAATAGCATCCATGCACAGCCTTGGGTGAGACCCAGTTTATAGTAAGCACAGCTGCCTTCACCTGGGGAAGGGAGGAAGAGCAAGGCGAGCCCAAGAGCAGCTCCAGAAAGATGGGCTGGGTGGGCAGGAAATGCTGAATATGTGGATGGGAGAGAACCAAGGAAGGGAAACAGGGATGCTAAATCCTAGGAAAACAGAACAGAATGAATTTAAAGTACCTGTGATCAAAGGAGGGCAATAATGATGGACACTTTTAAATATCTTAAAAGGAGGCGAGTGCATTTATCTTCTGGACTGCCTGAACATGCTTAATGCACCCTCCTACCTCCCAAGCCCCTGGGTCAGGGGGTTCTCACGCATACGTGCTATTCTGTACCCTCCAGGGTGGCACCCAGCAGGTTTTCTCCCAGTGGACGGTGGCTCACTCTGACAGGGATCTTACTCCTTCTAGAGGCCAACTCCACCCCACCCCAGAGTTAGGGCTTGTTTTCCATTTGTGTATTATTCTTGTGAATAAAATTATCCAATTAGGAAATCCATTTAAAGTCCTTAACAATAACAGGGAAAAACTAATGGAGTTGCTTTGGATTTTCTTTTTCAATAAATTAATGTTAGTGATGTTCTGTGGATTCTTAAGTGCTCATTTATATCATCAGGGTTATTGCACACATAACAATTAGTCCTTAATTTCTATACTGATTTGTCTATACTGTAGGAAGTCCATCCTCCCAAAGAAGCAGTAGATCAGACTAATCAGAAGAAAACTTACTGGCAGACAGAATGATTTTGACTTCTGGAACATATAAATCCCTCAAGTCTAAAAACCTTTGTAGTTTGTATTTATTTATTTTTTTTCAAATTATGAGAATTTTTTCCTTAAAAAAAAATAAACTTCCCCTCTTCCCCCTTTTACAACCGTTCTGTGCATATTTCCAGGTGTTGCATATAAAATAGGCAAAAGGAGGGAAAAACCGTTTCATTTTCACTCCTGCGTTCAGACCTGCAACCAGCCGCCTGAGAATTTGCTTTGTTCAGCCATCAGTCTGGTTTGGTTTTGCTATTAAAGGGAGATAACGCTGAATGCCAGAGATGAATTGCGTTTTCTTTATTGTCACTGGTTGAAACCTTTGCCACCCTACCGATCCAATGAAAGATTCTCTTTTTTTCTTTATAATAATAAAAATGTTTTTAATCTAGATACCCCCCTCGCCTTTTTTTTTTTTTTTTTTTTTTTTTTCATACTCAAAAACAGAAGTTAAGCCACATGAAAAGCTTGGGTATTCCAGCCCACTGTGTAATATCACAGATTAGTCATCTTCTCTTTCCAGTAGGTTGCATTGTCTTTTTTTTTTTTTTTTTAAATAAAAGCAAACGTGGAATGGTGTTAAGATTTGACAGTAAAGGGTTTGCACTGATGGACCAAATAATCACGTGCGCTGGGAGCTCCAGCACTGACCACTTAAAATTCAAATTTCACACTAACGGTAAGTGTAATCATCGCAATCAGCATCACCACCACCACCATCACCACCATCACAATAAAAAGATGCATTCTGCGAGCTGGTGACATCAATCAACTGTGCGGTGCAGATCAGAAGCAGCGCTCCCCTCTCCCGAGCTCCCTCACTCCGTCTGTCTTACTGGCTCCCCCCTCCCAACCTTGTGCCCCCCCCACCTCACCCCCGCTCAGAGAAGTGATCACATTTAATTCATTGCATCATTATGTCATCTCCATACTAATCTCTGCCCTCACACCTCCACCACTTTGACATGCAAATGAGCTAGAAAAAAGCCACACATTAATATAAAAAAGTCACAGCAATCATGTCATGATTTCCTGCCTCCCAGCCCCACAACACTCCCTCCAATCCCCACCTCTCCCCCCCATCTCTCTTTCCAGCACGCTGTGCTGGTGATCACAAGAAACAACAGCAATCTGTTGAAGATCAGACGCTAAGACAGGGAGGTGGGGAGAGAGATACAACACATACACGTGTCAGCAACGCAGCCGGGCAGTCCTATTTGCATATTCACATGAGTTCCGTTCTCAGATTGCTTAAGCAGGGAAGAAGTTAGGTAGCTCCCCCACCCACCCGCCCTCCCCGATCCATAAAGAAACAGCTAGTGAGCAGGAGAGAGGGAGAGACAGAACATATGAATGTAAAGGGGGGGAGAGAGAGAGAGAATGGGAGAAGGGAGGGGGGGACAGAGAGAGACTTACACAGAAAGAGACAGAGAGGGAAGAAAAGAGAAGAAAAGACTGTCCACATCTACCTTACCTCAGCTAGCCTGCTTTCTGTTGCTCTCAAAAGGAATTCCCTGTGGTTCCTTTAGAATTTTTGAGAACCATCCTTCAGGGTTTTTAGTGTTTTCTCTCTCTCACATACTCTCTCTCTCTCTCTTCTCTCTCTCTCTCACTCTCTCTCTCTCACTCTTCCTCCTCCTCCTCTTTCTGTGTTGTGACTGGGTTTATAAAAAAAAATAAATAAAAAAAAGACAACTCCATGTTAAGCTAGCAGTCAAGGAGGGATCCTCAAGTCCAGGGCTACAGCGGGAGGAAAGGCAGGAGGAGGGTCACAGCTTAATGCCTTACAAAGGAGAACCTGGACTCTGTTTCAAAACATCCCTCTCACACACAGTGACTGACAAAGACAAAAATATATGTACTCTATGTATACATGGAGACATATGTGCGTCTCTACCAGTCACCCAGATGTCAAAAATGTTCAGACTGTGATGCAAACAAATGTAGGAAAATTATGAGTCATTCTGAAAACCCCATTGCAGACCCACTTTACTGTGCTCTGATTGCAGAGCCCCCGCCCCCCCACACACACCCGCACACACAGCCAGGGGCTTTATTTGCTGAATCACATTTTGTGGCAATACCTGGGTAATAATAAGGGACTGGCTGGAGATGGGGTTTCAGCTACTGCCATGAATTTCCCAGCTTTGATCAGTTTTCATCAGTACTTTTGTGGTAATGAAAACGTGTGAACATGTCCACAAATTTGCTGGGTTTCTTTTTCTTGCAGTAACTAAAAAGAAATAGAAAAGAAAGGAAAAGATTGCAATTAAATATACATCTTCAAGCTGATATCACTAATAATAATAGCACTCTCTATATATGTTCCTTGTGAAGTATAAGATTGGAATGAATTTCAAACAGACTGATTGGTGCAAAATGCACCTGATTTTCTAGTGGCCCACTGTATAATATTATCCTAATTGACTTTATTAGCTCCGGTGAAATGTTACTGTCCCTCCAAGGAACCTGCCTTCCAAGACAAGCGACATGCTGTAGCACTGATGAACAGCAGCTGATTTGAAGAAATTAAGTGCTGGACTATTAAAGCCAAAGGAATAAAAACATTTTCAAAATACGATGAATGACGTGTAGTTTAATTCCATTCCTCAACCTGTTCTTTTCAACTAGCAAAGACAAAAAGATGTGATGTCAGAAGAAACTTTAACAGGAATATAATTCTAAAAATTAGCCAGAGGGATCCTTTTACACATTGGATTTGAACATTAACCACAAACTTATATACGAAGAGCACTGTGGCCCCACAGCAGGGGGTGGAAAACATTTTCATGGTGAAGTTTGTAATGTCCACTGTAATTCACACAGTGGACATTCAATAACTGATATGGGCATTATAAAAAGCATCATTATAAGAGGATGTACAAGTAAGAATTACAGCATATATATGTACCAGGCACGAGAACCCAAATGTAGGTAGTTATCTAACTATCACACATATCATGTAAGAAAGAATACCAGAATATATCTATACTGACCTCGCAGGGGAAGAAAGGAAGGAGTTAAAAAGATGTCTGCCTCCACAGTAATGAAGAACTTGGGGGTCAGTTGTTGAGGATGGCTTTCAGAAATGCCAAAAAAAATTGTTTTCTTAATTAAAACAGAACTATTGGTAGACACACATTGGAAAAATTACTCTATGTCTTTTAGAGAAACTATGAAAAGAGAGGGTTTTTGTATTTATGACCTGAATTCTAAGAGGAGGGGGGAGAAAAAAGGTAATTTTAAGAATCTGACCCTAATGCATGAGTTATGGCTCTCTACACCAAAATTGATGAAAACCATCTATGACAGGACTCATCAATGAATCCCTGAAATAAAGAGAAAGAGAAAATAACCCAAACATTAAACCCAGGAACGTTATATTTCAATATTATCATATGAATTAAATGTAATCCTTGAAGCGACTAGTCCCTGGGGTCACATATTAGTCCTCCCCACCAACCCCCACCTCCTCCTCCTGCTTTTTTTTTTTTTTTTTTTTTTTAAATAGAGGTCATCCAGGCTGAAAAGCAAAACCCAAATGAAAAGCATCTTCAGTGTGCTTATAACGTGAGCGGCAAGGGGTCAGGCAGCGTCTTGTATGGCCTCATAAAAAATACATAACCAGGCAGCCTAATAGTATTTCTTTGCATTCATTTTTGGATGGAGAATAGGGGGTGGGGGTGGGGGAGGAGAAAGGGGCAATGTTGGTAGCTACGATGGAAAAAAAAAATCAAAGACAGCTCGGAAATTCATGTTTAAAAGGAGGATAGCTAGTTAATCTTTTTCCTTTGTAAAAACATATTAAGCACAACTCTCAAATGTGATTGATTTACACCGTTCTGTTGATTTACACAATTCTAAAATGTGATTGATCTCAGTGTTTTAAGACAGTAAAAGGTGTATGTACATACATCTGCATTCCCTCCTCTCTCTTTCGGCGGGTCCTGTTAATTGGAAGCTTAGCTATGCTGGGCGCTTCTCCCAGTTAATGTTTTTAGTACAGTAAATACTCGTTTAATACAGATTTATAAACTACTCTTATTTCAGATGATTTCTAAAAATGAAACAATGGAGAAGAGAATCCATGGATAAGGTTTCTGCCCTAACTCACCACAGACACGCAAATAGGCAGCTAGGGAGAGAGAGAGAATGGAGAGACAAGAGAACGAGAATAACACAAATGGACCACAAATAAAAATAAACAGCTGTAAATGCTGGGGAGATGAGAGAAGCTCTAAATATATTCCTTCCCCTCCCCCTCACTTCTTGCCTCCCAAATATAGCCCAGAGATGAGTGATCCTGCCGGGGAGACGGAGGCAGAGAGGTGACCCCGCGCTAACCAGCCTGTTAGAACTAATAAGGTGTCCTCCTAAGCCACTCCGCTGACATTAGGGCAGCGTGGAGATCACTCTCTTTGTTATTGCCCATCCTCAGCTTGAAATTTACTACTCCTTTGCATTATTAAAGAGACAGCTCACATCCTCTACGGGGTGGAGAAGATTTGGTGAAGATAAATAACTCTGCATTATTTTTATTTAAATGTTATGTTTGTACTCAGTAGTTTAGATATTAAAAATCTACGCTTTTACAACATAGCCACGTGAATAATCTGCCACTATTGACTCCCAGTGAGATAGTAAAGAAGCAAGGAAGGATTCTGGGTTTTTTAAATTCTCTGTCCTCCTCACTGCATCGGGGAGGGGTGTCAAGGAGTAGGAAATATTACTTAAAGGCACTTGATTTGCATAGGAAGTTCAGCATGGTGTTTTGTTGTTATTCATGACCAAGGAGGAATCTATAAAGTTTTCTTAAGTACACCCTAACTCTGTAACCAAGTTTCCCACTTAGAACTTCATGGCAAAGGGGTGTGAACATTTGTATTTCTTAATATTTTAAGGATGTCACTTAATGTTCCCATAATTTAGTTTGCTGGAAGAGTTTGATATGATCAAGTCTTAAAGCTATCACCTTCGGTCCAGTCCAGTTACCCCCAAATGTGCAGAGACACTTGTCTCATGGTGTGGCCTAAGAACAAAAGTATTTAATTAGGATTTCAGGCAAGATTCTTAAAGTAAATGGCTTCCTTCCAAGACACATTGTCTATGCCAAGGTCAGAAATGGTATTTTTCCAAATAATAATCATTAGAACCGCTAATCATGGAGCACTAAACACTGAGTAAATGGGCACAGAAAACCCTATCAACTGCAATCTTTGATGCTTTGAGTGTTGGTACGGGGAAATGCAGTTTTTATTGGATAAAGATTCAAAAGGTGGTCAGGATATTTCTCCAAACCTACATGAGAGGTTCTGCTCTGTGAGTGAGCACAGTCACAGTGTGATTATCTAGAATGGATGTGACCAGCAGTGAATAGAAGAAACAAACACTGGCCAGAAGTCTAATTGCTGATTGCGTAGTTGTTTCCTTAGAATCCTAAAATACTCCTTGGGAAATATCAACATCTAAGCACGGAGACCCAAGGTAAACTATCATTTTGTAAAGATACATGCTCTGACCAAAGTAAATTTCTAAATGTTTTTTGATTTTTTTTTTTTTTTTTTGCATTTTTCTCACATGTTAGTATTGCTTCTTCTCTGTAGGTTAGCAACTAAACATCAGTCCCTACAAAAAGAAAGCCTTCCACTCCTATTGAGTCTCTAAAATGATGACAACATAGTCTTGAGTTGGATAATAACATAATCTGACAAATTTAACGATGGAGAGGAAGGACTGCAGGTCAATAAATAGATCCTGAATGTATGAACAGTCAACAATCAATCAACTGAAAAAGAGAAGGATCCTTTCATTATACTCTATAAACAATCAAGATGAAAGCAACCTGAGAAATGGACACGTATCTTTAAGAAGGAATTCTATTGGATTGACCAACAGAGATCACATAACAAAACAGACTCCATTTATTTTTTATTTTTTATTTGTTCTTTTCAGTAATACATGACAGTAGAATGTATTTTGACATACATTGAGTATAACTTCCCATTCTTGTGGTTGTACTTGATGTGGAGATACATGGTCATGTATTCATATATGAATGCAGGAAAGTTATGTCTGATTCATTCTACTGCATAGACTCCATTCAATCTATATTATCCTATACTACTTTGGGGAAAAATCTGTGTATGCTGAATGTCGACTATACTAGGTACCCTCCAAGTTCTTCCATTATTTTGTAAATTCATCCAGTCTAATAAATAGTTCATTAGTTCATTTGCATGGAATAGGTATTTATTATAATGAGCTTAAATACAAATAATTACAACTAGAGCATTAACCTATTATAAAGGAAGACCTGTTATGAATCAGTATGTTCAAAAGACACATTTAACAAATATTGAGGTTGGTTTCCTTCTGCTGAACAAAGAGAATGTTATGAACTAAATTAACTGGTGAGTTTCCAATTAAGAATCAGCACAAGACCACTCTTTAATCACATGCATTTGGATGCCAAGATACTAGATGGCATGGTCAAAACATAATAACAGTGACCTGAGAATTAGGAGTTGTGCCCTCTGACGCTGGCTTAGCCATTATTAGTCTACTGTGTGAACCTGAGAATATCATTTAACTTCTCTCAGTTCCAGTATCTTCATACATACAATGAGCTATTACCAATAACATCTGTTTCCATTTCTTCATAAAATACTAACTGATATACCCTTTCCTTTAAAAATGGAAGGGTTCAAGAACCTCCCAGTATATGTGAAGAGCATGATGTCATTGGCAAAGGTGCATGTGCTCTGGACCCAGACCCTCAGCCAGTCCCAAGGATACTTGACCATCACACAGTCCTCAGCTATCAGTCCATGGTCGTGTGGAGATGCGGGATCATCACAGATCTCTAATTACCCAAAAGCCATAAAAGGGGGATATAAAAAAGTGGAGCTTCATGAGGAGATTCAAATAGTAATAACTGCACCTAACTGCCTCAAGCAGTCCATAGAATACGTAAATCTAATCAAATGTCTTATATGGCACCTCAATAGTCATTTAGTACATTAAAAATGTTAAAATACTTATGCATATATATATACATACACACAATTATGTCATTTGGTTTTTCACTGGAACTTTTCAGTCAATATGCTATCTTTGGAAAAGAGAAACCCCAAACCACTGATCTCATCATTTAAAGCACAAATTAAAAATTTACAAAAATAAATTAATTTTTATAGTATAAAATTGAAGAATTTCAAGTATCAGGTCATGAATGCAATTTTTGCCCTTTTTATGCTAATCTACATTTCAATTCCAAAACTACATGTCATTTTTCATTTTTTTGATTATTCATACTTTTTCTTTCATAATTTCTTTCACATGAATTCCTAAAGTATTTATCATTCATTAAATGAAAAAAAGGCAAAATGTTTTCATATACTATCAGTAATTACCATGTTAAAATAAAATGAATGGTACAATCCTTAATAATGTACTAATCTAAGATAAAATACTTTTCAACTTTAAATTACCTCCTCATAATATCATACAAAAATGATGAACTGATTTAAAAAATTCCTAAGAGAGTTGACAAGGTTATAAATTACTATGAAAATGGTCTATGGGTCAAAAAAGGTTGGGAAATGCTGATCTCTAAGGTCTATTTCAGATCTAAAATTTTGTAATTTAAATGCGACACCTCTGACTTTTCTAAATTAGTAGAAAGTAAACTTACAGAGATTGCTAAGTCCCCTATCTCTCTCACTAGGTAACTTCCAATTCACCTGAATATAGCATGCCAAGCCTAAGAAGTTATATATAAGAAAAACAGAAAATGCAAAAAAAAAAAAAAAAAAGAGAGAGAGAAAAGAAACAGATAAATGCATTTAAAATGTGAACTTATCCATGTGTCTTATCTTTCCTCATTATTTGCTGGGTTAGTAATTTATTTTATTCTATGCGCCATTTGAGCTTAAAAAATTGTAAGACATTAGCCTGCACATACTGTCATATCCTGGTAATGAACTGGATTTTCAATGTGCCCAGATTTCAAACAAAAGTTTTCTGTAACACTATTCAAGTCACTGAGAATTTTTTTTTTAAATAAAATGGGGAAAGGAGCAAGAAATAAATCAGATCTCAAGATGTCCACACCTTTGAATTCATGGGTCAGAAGAAAAGGGTTAAGGCTGCTGACATTTGGAGCTACTGAGTTCTTTATAGGATAGTTCAGATCTTAAAATACCACCATCTATCAAAGATTTAGGTTCAAAAAAAAAACTGGATTATGTCTGGTGCTAGACTGTAGTGATATATAAAGGGGGTAGAAACTTTTCTATGAAAAGTCAGGCAGTACACATTTTAGAATTTGACTATTCAACTGCCTTACAACAAAAAAAGCAGCAACATACAAAACATAAACCACTGAGCATGATTATGTTTCAATAAAACTTTATTTATAAAAGCAGATGGCAGGCAGAACTCAGTCTGCCGTTTGCCAATACCTGGTATAAAATAACTTTTAAGTACACAAGTGAAAGATGGGGAAATAGAGATGTTCAATAGAATAAAAGAATTGGGGAACCTTAATGTCTGCAAATATGCAAAAGTTTAAATCCATTTGCTTTGGATTTGGGCTCTGTATTCAGTGTGATAACAACATGTGTGCACTTGCATTTTGCCCTTTCACAGTACAATAAACTTGAACTACAATAGATCCCCCTTATGCACAGTCTCATTTTCTGTACTTTTGGTTACCTATAGTCAACCATGTCCAAAACCAGTGAATAGAAAATTGCAGAAATAAGAAAACTATGAGCTTTAAATTGTGTATTATCCTGAACAGCATTATGCAACCTTGCGCTATTCCACCCCAAGAAGCTTGGGATGTCAATCATCATTTTGTCCAGTGTATCCACCCTGTATGCACTACCTTCCCATTAGTCACTTAGAAGCCATCCTGATTATAGGTCATGAGACATCAGAATAACTACCATGGTACTATACTGCCTATATTCAAATAACACTTTGTAGTGGCCTAATACTATGTCACAAAGCCTATGTTATCATTTCACTTCATCTCATCTTGTCGGCACTGTTATCACCCTATGTCATCATGAGAAGATCAATGAAGTACACTAGATATTTTGAGAGACATCACTTTCACATAACTTTCATTACAATGCACCGTTATGGTTCAATTTTATTATGAGTTATTGTTGTTAATCTCTTACTGTACCAAATTACAAATTAAATATGTACAGAGGAAAAACCATCAATCTGTGGAACGATCTATCAGGTATCTATCAAGTATCCACTGGGAGGTCTTTAAATATATTCCCCATGAATATGAATAAGGGGAGAACTACTGTCTTTCTTTACAACTCACTCCCTGAGGGGACAGATCACATAGTATTAATCCCATTTTATAGATAGGGACAATGAGGCCAAGAGACTCTGACTTTTTGAAGATTTCTGAAATAGTAATTGGCAGAGCTAATACCAGCCTTTGGGTTTTCTGACACTTCTGATCGTGCCTTCAAAGAAAATTAGTGTTTAAAACACACACATACACAGAGTTTGTTTTCAAAACAAATCAATGCCGGAGAGTAAAAATTTCCTCTTAGAATCAAGTTGTTTATGAGAAGCTTTGCAAACAACTAAAATTAGCAATAAAATAAGTACAGCTATAAAGTACCAAGTGACATATTTGATAGGGCTCAGCCACTGAAGTTTCTTGTGCTGAACTAATAATGTGCAACATTACCTCAATTTTAAAATGTTTAGGGATGACTACCCTTTGTAACAAAGCTATCTGTGTTTCTCTTTTGAAAACTTAACTCCATACATGGTCAAGATGTCAAAGGTCTGCTTTGTGTTACAAACTCCTTCCACATCATCTCCACCTCTGCCTCCCAGTGCATGCATTCAAACAACCTTTGTGCGCGGCATGAGTTTTACAAAACTGAGAACTCCAAACGTGAGATCATTGTGTCATGTCTCTTGATTTCCATGTAGACTGTAAAGACAAGATTCCTCCTCGGCAGTGATAATTTCTAATTGAGAGCCATTTTCACAGAATACGGTGTAGACTTCTTAAGTTCTTTAATAAATGGAGTTTTTGATTTGACATCATGAAAATGACAGTGGCAAAGATTAATGTGTTCCTTTAATAGTTAGCATCCAAAGAGGGAAAAAAAGCCAAGGCCAACCGAACATCGAATGATAGGTACTTACCAAATGACTTCTTAGGACACTGTAGGAACACAGGGTTCATGGAAGGTAGATGGAGAAAATGTCCTCATCCCATGACACACTGATACCGGTCAAACTCCAAGGTTTCCTTTTTCTAGTAGATCCATTGGAATAGTCCCACTTTCAATTAATACCAAGACTCTGATATTTATACATAGGAACTTGCACAATTTATTTTCAATAAATGTAGAAGATAATAGTGAAGAATTTTTCATTAAAGCACTTTTTAATTTTTCAATACTGTATTTTGAGTTGCACTATTAAATTGATTGGCTCATCAAAATGATGAATCAGTGATTTGAAATGAATTCAGGATATAAAAGGAAAAATAACCATGATAATGAGAATTAGTAAAGTGATAATCCCATCAGACTCAAAATCCAGAGAATCAACTTAATAAGTAAAATGCCAAATAGGAAAATATATTTTTCTATGATTAAATCCACCACCGGTGCTTTGGTTTCGGCAAAACATCACATAGAACATTAAATTAATGTTGTTAATTTAAACTTTAATGGTTTTTATAGTAAATTTATATAGAAATCTGTAAATCTAGACTTCTGTTTAGTTTTACAGCTGTATAAAAGCTAAATGTACGGGAAATTAATGCCTAATTTAATGTTTGCCCAAATTTAAGTAATATGCTATGTAAAATGGCTAAAAATAATTTCCATCAATATCAGGAATCCTAGAGACTTTGTATTTTGAGCACCACCACCTTAATAAAAACCAGACTGGCTCTTCAAGAGAAGAGTCAGGGACGGGGATGTAAAGTCCCCTCCCTCCAGGAAGCCTTCTGCTGCCCTGCCCTGGTACAGATCTAACCAATAGCCAAACTCTTCTCCTTGTATCTCTCTACCCCGAAGGGTCCCTTTGGCCTGTTTAATACTTTTCATCTTATCTAATGACACTTTAACATTTGATGAGAACTTACAATGACCATCTTTCTTAAGTGTCTTGAAATAACACTCCTCCAGTTTATTTTTATCTGTTGTTGACAACGTTTCTGAGCACATGAGGAATTTCTCTGAAACTTAAGCTCAGTTCTGTGCAATTTGATTCAATGTGTACCAGGACTTGCTAGCTAAAAGACACTTTTCTATGCAGTAAGGACAAGTAACTGAATTCAGTTGCAGCCTCTAAACCAAAACACAGCAGCGATTTTACTGAGGCCACATTTCATTCTCCATCCAGTGACTGGTATGATGTTTTCAAGTCACCAAGGGGAAAAAAATAAGTTTGTTTAAAAAATTTGGTAAGTTTTGTTCCTATAAATACAATGGCACATTTGGCTTTTTTTTTTTTTTTTTTTATTGTAAACAAATGGGATACATGTTGTTTCTGTTTGTACATGGAGTAACAGCATACCATTTGCATATTCATACATTTACAGAGAGTAACAATGTTTGATTCATTCTGTTATTTTTTTCCACATTTGGCTTTTTAAAATCTTAACAATAGTAATGGTAATAGAGTATATGATCCCTTAACTACACTAAGCAAGTTGCATGTAGTATCTCATTTAATCCTCATGACAATCTTAGAAGTTTAGTATGATTATCACTTTTTATTTTTCCCACAGTACTGCGGATTGAACCCAGAGTCTTTCTACCACTGAGCAGCACCCTTTTTATTTTGAGGGACACGGTCCTGCTAAATTGCCCAGGTTGACCTTGAATCTAGGATCTTCCTGACGGAGTCTCCCAAGTTGCTAGGATTATAGGCGTGCACCTCAATATCCAGTTTGCTATCTTCATTTTTAAAATGGACACACTAACCCTGACCCTGTGGGGCATTCCTGTAATCCAGAGATTTTAGAAGCTCAGATAGGAGGATCCCAAGTTACAGGCCAGTTTGGGCAACTTAGTGAGATCCTGTCTTCACACAAAAATGCTGAGGATGTGGGTTACTGGCAGAACCTCCCTGAGTTCAGGCCCCAGTACCATCCACCCATCCATCTATAGATACATATGTAAACAGACAAACGACAATGAGAACAGATTATCTGATGGCAAGCAAAATTGCCATGTTTTAGGTAAAAAAACAACTCAATAGCATCAATTAGCAATAAATGTTGTAATTAACAAGCAGCAAAAAAATTTTGTATAAGGCTTAACCCAAATATCTTCCTTGTAACTTAAAATAACCGGGTCTTAATTTTTCATACTTCGAAGCCTCCATTTCATTGACCAACCTAACATGGGTGGATATATAGGGTCATCTTCTTCAACAGAGGAGCCTTAAGTAGAGAGTGAAGGTGACTTCACTCTCTTATTTGTTAACTGAGTAGGAAGTTTGCAAAAACCCAAATATCAGCACTCTTCTCTCCTGTACACAGAGCCTTTTCTATTTCTTAGGCCATCACACCTCATTTGGACTGATTAAGTCTGATTTGTACTCTATGCTAAGTCTGTACAGATCAGTTTTTAATGATGGAAAAAATACAAAAAGAAATCCATCAAAATTACAAAGGCAATAAAAGTCGTGAATGACACCGTACTTTCACATAGGGCACATGGCCCCTTCTCTCGTTCTCTAATATACTATGTAACATCTTTTATAAAATATAAAATGACTGGCAAAGAACTCATAAGCACAAGATAAACACTTCAAGAAACATGTGTAGGCAACCCAGAAATCAGCATCTGTAACTGAGAACACTTCACCTCCTTGATCAATTCGCAACTCTTTGGATTCTCAGAAATATTTACTTAATTCCAAGGTGTGTCATAAAATGGACACTTGGTTATTTTCCATTTTCACTGGTTTCAACAAAATTTCATTGGTCCACTCAAAATGTGGCACAGAATTATGTAGCTTAAAGACCCAAATGCGGGTCATCAGACTTTCCCTTGTAGGACAGCAGGATCTTATTCGAATTCTTACAGATCTTTGAAAACAAAGTCAGTGATTCATCCTCCTGGATCACATTTCAGGCAGCACAGTGACATTAAATATGAAACATTTTTGATAAAACACAATATGCTTTGTTGGCAACCCAAACTTCTGGGCCTGTGAAATGTCACCACCACATCTCCCCCTTGTTCTCTTCCCCAGCATTGTGATGTTGACAAAATGAAACTGGGATCATTATGTTTTGGCACACTGCATGGTGACTGCTACCATAATTATGTAACCCGTTCTAAAACCTGTTCCCTCTAAGCACCACCAACTCATCTGTCAAGTCCCCTCAAGGAACCAAGGCATGTGGGAAACAGATGGAGAGAACCATCAGGCAGGAAGGGGAAAGAGATTTCAAGGACAAGAATCAGGAGAAGGAAACCTGCAGAGAAACTAGAGTTAAATATCCGGAGGCAGACGGAGCTGAGCCTTCTAGGAAGGCAAACTCAGAAAGAATGGGAAAGACACAAGAGCAGACTATGGAAGAGGGAATCCCAAGAGGCACCAATTATGATGCTCATTTATTATGGCCCTTTGACATTATGATTTCCCAAAATGAATTTTTATCTTGGTATGCAGACTGTTCAGTGTGTGGGGTCTCTAGATGGGGTGGAGGTCTTGACCTGGGCGGTTCACCTTAATAGGATCACTTATAAGCTTCAGAGACTGCATGAGTCTTCTGAATCACTTTGCAAAATTTGCGCGCGCACGTGTGTGTGCGCGCATGCGCACGCAGGGTGCAGAGTTTTCAGATTTTCAAAGGAATCTGCCATGCTAAGTAAGTGAGGAACCACTGTGCTAGAAGCTGAACCTCAGCGCACGCGTGCATCTCCTTCTGGCAGAGGAGGGAAAACACAGTGCCTTCCACGTCCGCTTTCCTCTGCAGCTTTCTTCAGGGGTCAGGGGACATATTTGAATCACAGGTCACCAACTGTGAAGGGGCACTCACAGGCACATTCACTAGGATGACAACCTCCCCTCAACTACTCACAGTGAACATAGTATGCAAAGGGACAGAGGCGTTTGGATAAAAATCTGCTTGATGGGGCTGGGACAAGGTGTCTCAGAGTCCCTAAAAAGCTGCCGGAAACACGACATACAAGAAGAAAGGATACTAGCAGAAAAGAATGAATGGGTGTCATACAAAATGAGCAAGACAAAAACTGAAAACACCGGGCATGAGTTCAGTATTTTAAAATGCTACAAAATAATTCAAGTATTTCCTTCTCTAGCAGCTAACCAAGGCCAGTAGGGATGAGTAGTGAGTAACCCCAACATTAGGGATTTCCTGTGACTGACTGATACACCATCATCTCTCCCTAGAAGAATAGCCAGGCACTGCATAAAACCATTTCAGTGACAGACCGCCAATACACCACCTAACCTTATAGCATTTTATCACCTAATGACACTACAGACTTTTAGTTTGCATGAATACACTTTAGGATATTTGAACAATGGCAACACTGCCCAACAACACATTTCTCAGAGGGTATCCTCATCACTAAAGGATGCATGACTACTTTTATATTGGCCCAGGTATGGTAGACATGCCACAGATTAACTTGTTTTCTACCTGCTATGGCTTCTGCATCTTCCCTAACTATGAACAGAACTTTGTTCAGTGGATCTGCCCGCTAAAGAAATGTTCGTCATCAAGAAGAGTCCCCATCTGTATACGAACACAACTACTAACATAGAGACAGAACACCTCTCCAAAGCTTTGAAAACTAGATACAGTTACTGCAAATGATACCTTTCTATCAAGCCAACCTTGTTCTCCCTTTCAATTTAATGGACCTATCTTTTCCTTGTATTTTGTTCTGTTGAAACCACTGAAGTTCTCCTGGGAGCTCTTTCCATATTATTCCACAACCTTCCAAAGGAGCCCCAGTCAACAAGAGCATAGGTATATGTTCACAATACAGATCCACCAGCTGTTCTGCATGCCAAATGCAAGTCCTTTTCAACACCATTGGAGCACTCTCAAAGAAGTGTACAGACGTTAAATGCCGAGATCTTTTAAAGAGTTTGAACAAGAGATTAAGGCTTGTTTTTCACACTCTCGCCAATTTCAAATATTCATGTGAAGATAGGATGGGTCTCAGCTGTCCAGGGGTTCTCTTCAGGAGATACCTGATGACATCACAAAAACTCTGCTAACCTGCAAGTAATTCCTTTCAGGATTTACAAACCAAGAAGACTGAAGCTTTGCCAATGTAGAAATACAGATGGAAACCAGCACACTTCTGGAGAGCAATTCAGAAGTGCACATGAAAGAACTGTCTTTTGGGCCCCGAAAATTATTCAGTTCTGATTTTCCACGTTTTCTAGTTCATCAGAAACCCCAAGAGGCTAAATTTTGGCTACAGATTGACTAGAACCAAAATACAAACGACAGCCTGACTCCAACCATGTACTTTCATCTGAGCAAAAATTCTACTTGTGATCTGCTATCGTTGAATTCTGATAATAAAATGCTATTTTTATCTTAACACTTTTATTTATGATTTCTATGTCATATTATAGCTTGGTGAGGAGACTTTAGTAATAGCTAAGAAAGTGCCCTTTTTAGTAAGTTTGGGAATTTTCAAACATTGATCGTGTCTCATTTTACATAGCCAATTATCTGCCAGATTCACCTGAAGTTTCGTTTTTTTCCAAGAATTTAGTTTCAAGATATATTCCAAATCAGTTCAAATTTCTTCTCTTCTTTCATTTTCACTAGCCACAAGACTCATTTACTTATTTGTTTATAAAGCTTCACAAGGAAGCTGAGAAATTCCTCATATTGACTTTGACGGACATATTCTTATTCATTGGCAGGATCCCAAGGCACCTTTTCACATTTACTTCCGGAACTGACACATAGTTCTTTCTGTTTTTTATTCCTCTGTAGGTTTCTTTGTTTTCTAATCTAGAAGCGGGGGGAAAAATCTTACTTTTAAGAATTCAAATGGAAATATTTCAGTGATTCAAAATCAACTCACTGATTTAATATAAAAACTATAAATGTCATGTATAATGGCACAACTGGAACTATCTAAGGAATCATGACAGGAATCCTCCAAAGTTGTTAGTGGGGGAGAAAAAAGTGGCTTGATATTACTCTTCCTTCATCTCTTCACCCGTTCTGGAACCCTGCGGCAGAGCGACTTTTAACAGCAAGTGCAGTTATGCTAAGGAGGGAACCATCTTCAAAGAGGAAATCCTTTCAAATGCCATTTCGCACGTAGAAAATGAACCCAATGGAAAAGTGGAAAGAAACCCAAAGAGGTACTGCACTGTTTTTCACATGCCGACATAGACATTAGGAGGTGAGGGAAAAAGAAATGAGGAGGGCATGAAAAAGAGAAAGAAAAAGTATTTAGGAAATAAGAAGGCAGAAGCCAGAAGAGAAAGACAGTAGGAAATTTTTAGTGTTCATTAATTAAAAGTCTTCTCGTAATACGTGCATGCAATATTAGTTATTGAGTTGTTCATATCACTGTGAAGTTTGAATTGTTCCAACATGTCTTTTCTGAGTGGTTTGGAGGAAAATGGAGACAGATGCTGATTTTCCTATCTAGGGTGCTGTGGAATGCAAGATTAAAACAAAACCAAAAGAAAAAAAAAAGCCAGAGAGAGTGACCAATGTGGAGACCAGGAATCCACTAAAAGCAAACATTTAGACCTCAGAGGGGCCCCAGAAATGAACTGCATTTTTTGGTGTGGACTCTGGATTTCCTACAGGTTTTATTCTCCAACCGTACACCCAAAGGTCAAAATGACTGACAAGGTCCATCAACACACGTGCTCCTTCCAGCCACCGAGTGTTGTTCAACCTCTCTCCAATGCTCACCTGAATCAACAGTTTCTCCACGAAAGCAAAGGAACCCCAGTTGACCTCATTTCAGAAGGTGCATTTTAAATGGTGTCCCTGCCTGTCGCATGTGAATTTCCTCCTTTTTCCAGACTTCTACCCTTTTTCATTTCCTATTCAAGCTGGGAAAGAAGGGGTAGGGCAGAGGAGCTTGAGGGGCGCTCACCCTGGCAACAGAAATCCATTGTGAACATGTACTTGAACTGAGAAAGATTCCCACTGACAAGACCAATGTGGCTTTTGACCTAGAAGGAGCTCAGCCTGACCACAAGCCCAGGCGGCTGCCTTTCTGCTCCCAGGTAAAACGGAAGGCCGGGAGGCAAAGGACAGTGACAACGGAGGGCCAGCTTTGCACCCCAGATATATATATGTCCACCCTGCCAGAGCACCGCAGAACTCGGTATTTCTTTTTAATCAATCTCTAGACAGAATTAGACCCTGGCTTATAGCTGAAAATGAGAAATAAATTTATTGTGCTTTCTGTCCCATGTATTCCCTAGTACTTTTTGCTCATAATAATATGAAGATAAAGATTCATTGTGTGTGTAAAATTGGTTTTCCAACAAATTCTGTTGCTCTTAAAATAAAAGTAAGATTCCCAGGGTAAGAGGAAAAAAATAAACAAATGTGCAAAAGAAAACAACCAGTGCGGGGAGGAAGTAATAAAGCAACAAAAACAAACGGTAAAGAGCCATTGAAAAACGATGTGCATCGCCTGGCTGGGTATTTTCCCCCATGAACTATGAGTTTGATGGGTTTGAATTGTGTTGTGACTCCCCTCCGGATAAAACCGTTGAGGAAAGATGCACTTGGGCTTCTCTCCAGGCAGCTTTCTTGGAAGCCCAGGCCGTCAGACGGTCTCCAGTAGGAACTGGAAGGGTATGCACAAAAGGGAATCTTAAGGACGGTCCACTGAGCTGGCCACAGGTGCAGGAGTTCCAAAAGGCAATGGAGGTCTGTGGAAGATGTCAGACTGTGGCTGCTGGCAGATTCTGACCTCAGAATGGAACATGTAGCATTTTTAGGGCAGGCTTGGATACATACCAAGCTCGAACAGAGTAAGGTACGCTATCTTTTACTTACACAGCTAGCTTACAGGAAGCTAGGGGAGGGGGAGATTGCAAATAGACAGAGCAAAGGTAACCCAGGAGCATTTTGCAAAGATAACCAAACTGGCATTTGGAGCTCTGTCTGTGGTTTTTACTTATTTATTGATTCATTTATCTCTGCCTACCTATGGATTCAAAAAGAATTCTAAGAGACTGTGAAAACTTGAGTCAGTTTTCTCCCACACATGGTCTATACCAGATGTAAATTAAATGGCTAAACAGGTGAGCTATAAAAACCATATTCATGATTTTGCTTCTTTTGGATGGCTTCTGATTTACTTTAGGCTGAAAGACCAGAGGACCAAAACATGACTTGATCTTGACTCCCAGCAATCACTAGAGGAAGACAAAGCGAGGAATATTTTGTGTTTGGAGAGCAATAGGTAAAATCTGCCAGTCTTTTTTCTTACCCACGTGCATAAATATCACTGGAAAACAGGAGAAAATCTAGGGTGCTGAAGACCCTAGGGTGCTGGGCATCACCCAGAGGCCAGCTTCAAGGCAACTTTTCCTTCCCTGCCACCCATTCTTTCCCGCACACACAGATGCTGAGTAGATGAGTCTTCCATGTGGGGTCTACGGACTCTGCAAGGGCAACACACCAACACTGCTCTCCAGTCTGTCTGTGTGTGCATCTCTCTGGACTCCCGAAGAAGTCTGTGTCCCCAGGAGATGTTTAGAACCATATCTGCCATCACGCAAGACCACATCCTGTAGGATTACTTTAATAGGAAATGTCCAGATCAGGCAAATCCATGGAGAAAAAGGTCTAACAGTATTGCCCAGAGTTCAGGCAAAGAAGTTGGGGGGATATGGGGCGTCACTACTCAAGGGCACCAGATCTCTCTTTGTAGGGTGATGAAAATGTTCTAAAAGCCAGGGTGAGGACTGTGGCAGAACTGAACGTGTCAGAAAACCCCGAGTTGCGTTAAGTGGGTAAGTTATGCTGCATGTCAATTATCTCTCAGCAAAGCTGATGCTATTTCCTGACCCACCAGAAATGCACACTTTAGCCCTTCCAGGAAAATAAAAGCAAATTTGGGGACGCATCACATCTGATGCAAGAAAAATATACCAAGGATAATAAGCAGGAGGGCTCCCTTACATATGAAGGCAAATCTTGGAAGGAAGGGGACTTCTTGGGGTCTTTAATAACTTTGGCTGAAATTTATTTTTTCCCCAATTGTAACTGGATCAAATACTGTACTGAGTGAATACTCTATGAGCTAAGGGCCTAGAGTTATTGGAGACATCTGAAAATGAACCCAGTCACAAAGTCAATTCTGCAAGACCTGGTGTGGACTAGGCACCTGCATCAGCTCCTCAAACCTCGTTGCTTTTGGTTACGGACTCCCTCATCAGTCAAAGTCAATGCATTTTCAACCACCAAAGACAGAAGGGAAGTTGCAATACTCCCAGAGATAATTCCTAAAACTACTATCCTCAGCAACTCTTTCTGCTAGCCTTCCCCAGGCAGAAATAGCACAACATACTAGCGTAGGAGCTCATTTTTATTAAACCTAGGGTATGTGCTATCACGTTGTGTAATATCTCCCATGCCATCTTCCCATGTGGACAAAATTTATTTGGAGTTTGCCCCCTGGAATAAATTTAAGCACCAATAAATTGATGGTGATTTAAAAATAATAAATACATATGAGCATTTCTTTTTAACTAAGTGTTACTCAGGGGAACATTAAAATCACAGGATATAATTCTCCAGATGTCATCACAAAGACAGGAATTTTAGCACCAACTTCACAATGACACTGCTAGTTCGGGATTCACCTTCTACCCAGCTGAAAAGACAATGAGGAGGAAGGAGAGCAACCTGACATGACGTGGAATGAATTTTACCATCATCTGTAGCAGAGGCAGGACCAGAGCTGTTCTCAGTTTTTAATCATTTGCCCCACGTCCCAAACAGTGAGATTAACATTTCCCCTCCTCAACACAAAAGCCTTCAACTCCCAGCATTTAAGTTCTACAGATAATTTTAACGTGTTATCAATTATATAGATTTTCTTTCCACTGTAGGTTTTGGACTTTAAGATAAATCTGATTTCTATTTACTGGGTTGGGAGAAGATGGGAAAGAAGAGGAGGAATAGAGATTCTGAAACACTACTTTATCAGTCCCAAGTCAAATGTCATCTGGTCACAACTGCACAGAACTGACAACCTGGGTAGCCACACAACTCAAGGAAGCTGGGGCTGGTGAGGCACAAGCTCCGATGCTCTTTGCTGTTCGTCAGCTACGCAGAGAGAGCAGCGGTGACACAGGACACACCCAACTTTATACACACGAGCAGCTTCCTGGCCGAGCCAAGATCCCTGCTAAGTCATTTACGCTGCATTATTTTCCTTTAAATACAAAAAGAATAAAAAAGAAGCAACTGGGTTTTACTGTCCCTGCGAGGGTTTGACAGCCACGATTTATAATTTCCTGCCACCTTGTTTTCGCACCTCCCTCCCTGGCCCCTCGCAGGGGATCCTCCATTTCCTAACTTCCCCTCACCCCAGCTCGTGGCTAATGCAAAATGGTGTTGAACCAAGGAATTAAAAGAACGAGAGGAAAGAGAAAAGAGAGCATGATTAGGAGGAGGACAGGAGGAAGAGAAAGACTGAGAGAGACAGAGAGAATGTCAACGGCCAAGCCTGGCATTTGCCTATTTAAATTCAATCCTGCAGCCCCGGCAGGGCTGAGCAATAGATGGGTTGCATTATGAATTTCTGATCAGACAACTGATAGGTTATGAGAGGGGACATAATCCCATTGAGAAGGCCTTTTCCTCCAAGCAGGGCCAAGTAATAGCTTACCCTTGAGAGACATGCTCCTTGCTTTGCCCTTTAAATGTATGTATGCATGTGTGAAAACACATACAAATTTTCCCCTTTTCACAAAAAAGTCAAAATCATTTGTCAATGATAAATATGTTGTAATAATTGACAGTTGCCTGGACAAGGATGTGCTTTGGCAAATCAGACACACTCACCAAATAAAATACATTTTTTAGAATCTAATTAGAATTTTCTCCTCTGCCTATTTCATTTTTGTACTGATATCAATATCAAAAAAGAAAGTGGAAAGATTAAGAGCCAACACCACCAATGGTGTTTGGAATACCTTCTGTGGTTTTCTTTCTTTTTAATATTTTGTATGGTGCTTTAAAAAAATCATTATATACAATAGATAATGCATTTCATCACAATATTCAAAGGAAAAAAAACAAGACTTAAAGGATTCTTAAAAAAATTTCTACACATGTGAAACTATTTAAAATTGCTCTGTTCAATAATTATAGGTAGTTCATCATTCTAGCTATACTTAAGCATCACATTAACCAAGAGGCATGCAGGTTCACCAGAATTTCTGTACCAGAGATGGGGTACTATGTATCCAAGACAGGATTTTGCAAGAGCTCATGGCTACTGCAGGTAAAAAGTTGGAAATCATAAACCTGGGATCAGGGGCTACTGATGTCGAGTATATCAGCCTTCCTTCACCAGCTGCAGACTCACAAAAGACCAACTTCTGCACAGGAGAAAGCACTTTTAATTTTATGAATGGAATGGATAGAATAACAGACAAGAGATGTGCTTATGAATAAAAGCAGAAAAATCTTAAAATATAAGAACCATCATCCCATTTAAAGGAAAGCAGTTGGATCTCATCATCCCTGTCCTGTCCTGGGTCACATCTCACGAGGCGCACAGCATCTTATGCTCCTGTTTTCCTTCTTGGGCCAGGATTTAGTCCAATACTTGATGGAAACTTCTGCTAAAGAAGAGAAGTTGCTGGTCTGATTCATGTAATGTTCATCTATATCACAGACATTGCAGGCAGGACACAGCACCCCTTTAAGCCCAGAGTCCCTCCAAGCCAGTTTCATTGCAGGGTCGGGTGTTTAGAACAATATTCTGCCATGATTTAGGTTCACTTTTCTTCCACTTGTAAATCCACCTATTTTCAATTCTGGCCCACGGATCAGAACTGCCCAGGTCCATCAGTACCATCTGCCTGTTGAAAGGCCCTGTTCTCACGGTGCACACACGAGTTGGGCTAACTTCAGATCTCTTTACCTTCTAAGCTGTAATAGATCCATTAAGCAAGTGTGGATGCAGGGCGAGGGGCCGGTGGCAGGGAGTATAATCTGAGAGTGCAAATTATTTACCTGATTTAGATTCATTCCAGTCAGGCATGCTGTCTACATTTCACCATCTTTTTAAAATGGGGAACTTGCCCTGGAAGAATATTATGTAAATCTTTCTGTCACAGATTATTGCCTCTATACATGGCTTCTACAATGCCCATCTGCTTTCTGCGAGAGTTTATTACATACACACACACAGTTTCCAATTTTTAACCTCTCTCCTTCCCATTCTCCTCCTTCCCCCAACACTCATTATGGGGAAAATTACCTTAAACAGGACACTACTCATTTTCTTCCATTCAATTTACATAATTGCTGTTTTGTTGCTTTTCCTTTTTTAGGTGGAAATTTTGCTCCCCAAAAGATTGGATGTTTAAGTGGCAAAATGGAGTTCTACTCAGGGCTATAAACGTAGGGGTGATTCTAGCAATGAAATCTGGGCACTCTGAGCTCACCAGCACATAGTGATTTTTTTTAAAAAAATTTTTAGTTGTAGATGGACACAACATATTTATTTTTTATGTGGTGCTGAGAATCGAACCCAGACCTCTTGCACATGCTAGGCAAGCACTCTATCACTGAGCCACAACCCCAGCCCGATAAGTGATTTTTGAGGGTTATACATTTCCAAGATGGTGACAACCCATGTCAAAAATACACAGGCCAGTGATGCTAATCTGCTGAACCACAGTAAGAACTGGCTTCAAGACAGATGCCTCGTAAGTTTTTAGTATAAGCACTGTGCTGAATCAGTAATAAGCTGATTTATCTTTAACTGCTAATGATGATTGAGAAACATTTGTATATATACCCCCCCAAAAAAAAAAATTCTTTTTAAAAGAAGGAACTTTCAAAAGAAACTTTCAGAACACCAACCCAATGTCATTTCTGTATTCATGTTCAACTTTTTGTAATTTCCTTATTAGATAAGAGATAAAAAATGTAGATGATATATTCATGCATTTTGAACCATGAAATCTATTACATATTCGAAATAGTATAAGATATAAATGTACATTGAAAGGAAAAATCATAAAGCAAATACCCAGGCAACCTTCCACCATGTTCAAAAGCAGACCTGACCATCTATCTCCGCAGAAACCAGCCCATCCCACCCCAAATCTCCCTCTCTTGGGCTCTTCTGTCAGGAGTCTTCCCTGCTTACAAAAGCGTAAGATGTGTCCTCTCCTTACATTTGAGATATTTATACTGTTGTGTTTCTTTTTTATTTATTTATTTATACTTTGATCTTTATTTTACTCATTGGTATAATAGGAAAAACAATCTTATTTGGGGGTGAAATTTTATTCCACATTTAAGTGTTTAGCATAGAACCTGGAGGATATTACATGCTATATAATATTCACAACAAATATAGAATAAATCCTCCAATCCCTATACATAACTGTTGAACTTAGATACGTAACAGAAGTGGAACTATGTAATTTATTTTGGATCATTGAATGACATGAAAAAAATGTCCATTATGGAACAAGAAACAAGGGCAATGAGTGCTATCTAACAATGAGGTTTGTTGCTATGCCATTTCAAACATTACTGTCCCACCCACTCACATATCACATTTGAGTAAATTACAATATTAGTATAAAATTGCTTTCAAACTACTGACATTAGAAATTTCTATAGTAGTTAGTCTGGCCAGATGAATAAGGTATCACCAAGAGAATAACATACAAGTTCATTTTTATGGCACAAAACCATTTTTATGGTTTTTCTTCTTTCTTCCTCTCTATTATGTTTCTCACAGTTTTTCTACTTGCATAATCCTCAATAGATATTTCAGTTTGCCTGTTTTATCCTAACATACTCAGGATTCTTCAGTGATTATTTCATTTCTCAATTTAAGGCTTACCCATTTAGTCATGTGCAGCCATAGTGCACTTATTTTCATCACTATATATTATTCCGTTTTAACAAATATTTCAGTCTTTGTTGATCCATTCCTACTGTTGGTGGACATTTTGGTTGTTCCCAGTTTGAGGCTATTTGTACTATCCAGATTACCAGCAGAATTAGACTTCATAAAAATATATTTACTGGCCAATTGGATTTGTTCCTTTGTGAAGGGTTCAGACTGCTCATTTACCCCCCCCCCCCCTCCATGGGCTGATTCTTTTCTTATTCATTTGCTAAAATTCTTTATATGCTCTAGATACTACCCCTTTGTCAATTATGTTTCAAAAATATCTTTCCCCCGAGATGATTTTTCTTTTCCTTCTCTGTGCAGTATCTTATGATAAATGTTAATACTTTCAGTGTAGTTCTATTTATTATATTTACCCTATGGTCAGTGTTTATGTGCCTTCTTTCAGAAATGTTTCCCCATCCTGAGATCATAAACACAAGCTCCTAAATTATCTTCTAAAAGTTTTATTGTTTGCCTATTGCATCCTTAGATTTGTATTCTACCTATAATGTGAAATGAAGGTTCAATTTCTTTTTTCAAGTATACAAACAACTGTCTCAACATCATTTACTTAATCTCTCTCCACTGATACATAAATCAAAAATATACAGACAAGTTGTTCTATTTCTTGGTTTTCTTTTCTGTTCCACTGACCTACTAATTTATGACTACATCATCAGTAAATTTTCTCAATTTGGCCCAGTAATATATTTTAATATGTGGTAAGAAATTCCCCAACAATATTTTTCTTTTAAAAAGCTCTTGGTGAGCTGACATATTGGTGTGCACCTATAATCCCAGCTACTCTGGAGGCTGAAGCAGGAAGATCCCAATTTCCAGGACAGCCTGGACAATGTAGCGAGACCCTGTCCCAAAACAAAAATAGGGCTGAGAATGTAAGTCAGTGGTAGAGCACTTGCCTAAGAAATATGTGACCCTGTGTTCAACCCCCAGTGCCACAAAAAGTAAAATGAATAAACTCCTGCCAATTTATTACATTTCTTACACATTTCTTTTTCCTAGTTGGGATTCTGATTGAGACTACATTAAAGTTTCAGGTTAATTTTGGAAGAATACCTATCATTCATGAATTTGGTATATTTATTTCTTCATTTAGACCTTAATGTTGTTTTATTAATTTTCAGATTACAGATATTATAGAACATCAGTTAGACTTCTTTTCAAGTTCTTCATATTTTTGATACTCTTCATAATGGTGTATTTAAAAAATAATTTTCTACTTTTTGCTACCATACATTCAGTTTACTTTTCCACAATGATTTTGCCAGGAAACTTCTTGATTTTTACTCATTTTAATAATTTTTCAATCGATTATTTTGGTTTGTTTACATTCACAACTCTATCATCTATGAAGAATAACAGTTTTATTTTTCTCCTTTACAATTGTACACTTTTTGTTTTTCCTGCCTTGTTGCATTGGCTATGACCTCCAGTACTATACTGAGTGGAAATGATGGTAGGTGCATTTCTCTTTTTCCTGATATCAAAATACTTTTTAAATTATTTATTCACTAAGAATGGTGTTTTTTCAGCTTTCTAGATATTAGTAATCATATACACTGTTCTTTCTATTCAGAATTTCCTTAATATTACATTGACTGTAATTATTTTTACCAATTTTTTCTATTTCAATTAAAAAGAAAAATTTTTTTCTTAAGTAACAATGCATAATCAGTATATTATATATTGATTTTATTTTAAACCAACATTGTATTGCAGGAACCAGCCCATGTCTTGGATAGCATCCTTAATATAAATTGCTAGATTGGGTTTTGTAGTATTTTGTTCTTGATGGCATCTTTGTTTCTAAGAAGGATGAGCTGTAATTTTCCTTTTCCCAAATTATATTTTTTGGCATCCTAAACATTTCATGATTGGAATTAGGCAACTGATGGGTAAAACAAGCAGCAGTGCCTTGAAATTTCCAGGCCAACTTCTGCTTCTTTCTAGCTCAATTTATGAAAGTTCAGGCAATATGCCAGTTAATATACCAGAGAAAACATAATATAAACTAAAAAGACAAAAAGAATCACAATTTATCAAATAACTGTCAACCACCCCAGGACTTGGAGAATAAAGAGAAGAGCTTGGAATTGTTTAAAACTATGGACTTTGGGAAAGGGCCAAACTGGGGTCACTAAGAACAGACACCAGTCTGCCTGAGTGGAACATAATAAATCTGGTTCTGAGGATGTCAGGGAAATCAAAAATAGGATTCAGAAAGGAAATTCCATGGAAAGGGTTACAAAATGATGCTGAAGTGATATTCGTAGGAAAAGGGAATCTGGCAATAGGTTCATAGGAAGTAGACCGAAAGAGAATGTCAGTTCTTCCTCTCTAGTCTTTCAATAGCTATCTAGTACCAGAACCTAAGAGAGAGCCTATTGGCAAACTAAAAATGGGGTTTGCAGAGAGCTTCAGGCCCCACAAGCACAAAGCAGGGCATACAGGGCTGGGTTTAGAGCCCCAACACAATAGCTTAATAAATGACACAATACTAAAAATGGCCAACTGCAGCATCTGACGTTTGCCAGAGGAGCAAACTCTATCTTACCAGGATGGTGGCAACAACTCTACCACCTAGAAACTAACAACAGAGCTGAGTATTCTGAGGATGAATCCTATGTGTCTTATGATCTCAAAGTTGAGACCCTCACCAGTTCCACATACTTAAGATTACAATATAAAGACAATTGCTCCCTTTTCCATATCCACATCCCTTTACATATGACCTTCACCTTCTTCCATCCAGAATGAAGCCCATTTCATCTCCCTTTAAATCTGGGTTTGAACACCATCCAATTCAAAGAATGTTTTAGTCAATAGAAGATTAACAACATTCAGGATCAAAAAGTACTGGATCCTTACTGCTGGGAATGAAAACCGCCATGTGCAAATGCATACGCCAGCCTCCTGGAAACAGACAGACCCCATACGAAGAGACCCCATTAGACTCAGTATCTCCAGGCATTTCACCTAAGGCCACAGACATGGAAAGCTACCCTACCCCAATCAAGCTAGAACAGACCACATGAATTGCCCAGTTAATTCTCAAAAGTTTAGGAAGAAACACATGCTTGTTTGAGTTACTAAACTATGAAGTGGTTTGTATTGGCATCAGATCTGCTATTTTGCTGCCACCATTATTCTGCCTCTCCCACACCACTTTACAACCCAGATTGTTAGCCAGTGAACTTCCTAGTCATTCACTGGTCTATTGTTACTAGCCTGTGAAATTCCACTCTTTAAAAATGGCTCCACTTCCTCATTCTCTCTCTCTCTCTCTGTCTCTCTCTCTCTCTCTGTCTCTCTCTCTCTCTCTGTCTCTCTCTCTCTGTCTCTCTCTCTCTCTCTCTCTCTCTCTGTCTCTCTCTGTCTCTCTCTCTCTCTCTCTCTCTCTCTCTCACCCTGTGGGCAGACACTCTGCATGCCTGCTCAATAAAATCTCTTGCATGACTTCCTGCGTCCGGAGTGGTTTGTGGATGCTTTCAGTTTGTTATACTCCAGAATCTAACTGATTCATACTACGAATAACTGAGAGCTATCTGAGTTCTCTACTCAGTGGATATAAAAGAAATATCATCACTGTCAATCAAACCAAGTTCTTATTCTTACTCCATGCCCTGAGAGCAACTTATTCTCTTTCAAAGTGCCTCACTCCAATGGACATATAAGAGTATTAGAAGGAAGAGCTTCAGGTATGCTAGCAAAATGCGTCACCACTACCATGTAGTCCTGCATGCTTGCAAAGTCACTTGGGAGAGTACCACTAGTCTGTTGTCACTATGAGAAAACCAGTATCTGGATTTAGGAAACTTTCTTCAAATACTCCAGGAGTTGCCATCCCTGAGTATTCAGAGAACAGTTGCTTCCAGGCCAAAGTAAGGAAACTTCTCCCCAACTCTATGAACCATTTTTTCCCCAAGCATGGTAACTAAGGTTCCTAGAGGTACAGAATCTCAATCTCTTATGAAAACCTTACCTTCTACTTCTGTTAGCAAATCTAAAACAAGAAAACATATCTCCAAGTGAACAAACAACAGTTTTCTATGTCTATGTTATCTTTATCCACCTACAAATAGAAACATTGTCTCTGAGATGCACTCTACCCACACTATGGAATCAGCATTAAAATATCTGGCAATAATTCACAAATACCAAACCAGTAGAAATTCTTAATATTTGTCTTAAGGAAAAAAAAAAAAAACAACTAAAAAAGAGTCAGCCATGGTGGTGCATTGACTTTGGAGGCTGAGACAGGAAGATCACAAGTTCAAAAGCAGCTTAGGAATTTAGTGAGACCTTAAGCAACACATCAAGACTCTGTCTCAAAATAAAAATAAAAAGGGCTGAGGATGTAGCTCAGTGGTTAAAAGCCCCTGGGTTCAATCCCCAGTATGGGAGGGAAAAATAAAGCTAATCAGACAAACATAAGTGATTTTATGTGGCACTATTTTCTTAAATTTAAAATACTATCCATTTCTTGATATCATATCTATTCTTCTACTATGCAGTTTTTTTCTTTAATGAAATGATTATGATAATTGATCATATTTTTCCTATTTTCTTCCTTGGTGAAACTCAACAGTTGGCCTTTATGTTCATTGTTCACTTTTTTTTCCCCAAGAACATCAAATAAAATTTTAAAACTCTAAGAAATACCAACACAGAGTTATTTAATTTGTTGGAGCTGATGAACAAATGTGTTTTTATTAGGGCTTTTCAAGCAGATTTCCTAGGGGGGGGGAAAAATGACACGTACTGAATCCAAGTGTCCTCTTGCAAGATGTAAAACTTGTGCTCCAATTTGAAATGGCTTTATTTTCCTTCTCCTCCTTTCCCCCCAAAGATCTCAATGATCTTGGGACCACATTTTGGCTATCATTCAGATTTAAGAACAATAAATGCTTTATCATGCATTTTGTCATCACAGAAGGTTCAGCCATAAAGTGTCTAGGAATGATGAGCGAGGTCTAAAATAAAGAAATGAGAAGAAAATTGCCTTTTCTCTGTGGAGTGATTGTAGTCACAGGGCACTAGCTGTCTTTCACCCAATATTGATACATTAGTCAGGGTCAAGGAAGAAAATAGAACCACTCTAGGAATTTCAAACAGAATCTAATGCAGGGAATTTGTTATGCAGGAATTGAAATAAATGATGGAGAAAAAAGGTGACAGGATGACCCAAAGATGGATAACTACAGAAATCAACCACCCCTAAGGCTGGTAAGTGAAAATGGCTGTATCAGAGCCCAGCAGAGCAGAAAAGCACTGAACTAGAGAACTGAGACAACGAAGGAGTACTTTATGATTAAAGTTGGGACTGTTAAGGAACACCGAGTGCCAGTTCTGGGACCAAGGAACAGGCTCCAGGTGGCTTGTTCTGTAACAAATACACGCGCACAAACACAAAAAACTGTCTTCTATAGGAGCCCACTACAGCTGGAGAAACGTTAATGGAAGATTGAAGTGAAAAGGTGTAAGTTTCTCCCCATAGTCTGGTTTCTAATCTTTCCAAGGGCCCCTAATTTGTATGACCTAAGTAGAAATCAATTAACAAAATAAACGTGAGATAAGCCATTTGCAAGGCCTAGGCATCTCACCATACATAATAAAACACAGAATATGAAAGTTGAGAGATAACTAGCAAAAGACAGCCCCAACTGCAATGAGGTTTTGTTTTCTTTAAACTGTTTTTATTTTTTAAATTTAAAACCACTTTATTGAGAATGATTAACACCCAAAAATGTTTGTGCATTTAACATACAACTTGATGGGTTTGGTAATAAGTATACACTGTGAAATCGTCACTGCAATAAATACTATAAACATATCACCTTAAAAGATTAAATTGTTAATTTCAAAATATTTACAGTTCCAAAATAAGCAGCCAAGACAATAGAGAGTGGTTCCAACAATGTTTTACCCAGTTTACCCCAATGATTGCATCCTGCATAATCATATTAATAATTAAATCCAGGAATCTGACATTGGTGCAATGTTTGTAGATAATTCTGTCATTTTTTTTTTTTTTTTGGACGGTGGAAGACTACTTCTTCCCACTTTATTATTTTTATTCAACATTGTTTTAGCTATTTATACTTCCTTTGCCTTTTCAAATACATTTTTGAATAAAATCAAAAATATTGTTGAGATTTTGACAGAAATTTCCTTAAACCTATTTTGTCAAACTGAGGAGAACTGACATCTTTACTGTGTCAAATCTTTGACTCCATGAACATGGTATAGCTTATATAATCATTAGTGTTTTAAGGTTTTCTGCATACAATTTCTGTATATGTTTAATCAGGTATGTATCAATGTATCTCTTTGTTATAAAATTGTAAAAAGTTTTTTTTTTTCCGTGAACTGACCATTGTTAGAAGTTTTTAGTTTACAGAAAAAAATGAGCAGAAAGTGAAGAAAATTCTCATATATTCCCTCACCTCTTCTCTCTGTAGCTTTTCCTATATTAACATTTTGTTACATTAACACTAACATATTATTGTCGTACTCTATTTTTTAACAGTTAATGAGCCAATACCAACATCTTATTCTTAACTCAAGTCTGTATTTAGAGTTCACTAATTGTGTTGTAGATTTTGAGTTTTGAAAGAATGTACCTACTATTATAGTATCATACAGAGTAGTTTTGGTACTGTAAAACCCTGTGCTCTATCTACTCATTCCTTCTTCTCTCCCTCCCACAACATCTGGCAACCAATTCTTTTAATATCCCATAATTCTGCCTTTTCTAGAATGTCATATAGTTGAAATTATACAATATTCAATCTTTCCCAATTAGTTTCTTTCACTTAGCAATATGTGGTTAAGTTTCTAGCAATATGAATTTTTTCCCTCTATGGTTTCATAATTTGTTAGCTCCTTTTTTATTATTGTTGAGTAATATTCCATTTATGGATGTACCCAAGTTTATTTATCCATTCACTTGTTAACTTGGTTGCTTCTAAGTTTTGGCAATTGTGAATAAAGCTGCTATAAATGTTTGTTTGCAGGTCTTTGTGTGAATATAAGTTTTCAGTTCATTTGGGTAATAACATGCAGGGTGATTATTGGATTACATGATAGTACTGTTCAGTTTTTTAAGAAATTGCCAAACTGTTTTGCAAAGAATCTTCACCCTTTTGCATTTCCACCAAGAAAGCATGGCAGCTCCTGTTATTCTCCATCTTCACCAACACTTGATATTATCAGTGTTTCAGATTTTAGTCATTCTAATAGATGTGTAGTAGCAGTTCACTGTTGTTTTTCATTTGCAATTCCCCAATACATTCCCAAATGATGCTCAGCACCTTCTCACATGCTTATGTCTGTATATCTCCTTTGATGAAGTATCTATAAAAATCTTCTGCCTGTTTTTTAATTGAGTCATTTATCTTACAGAGTTTAAACAGTTCTTCATAGACTTGATATCAGGTCATCATCAGACACATGTTTTGCTAATATTTCACCTCATCTGTGGCCTGTCTTTTCATTCTCTTAATGGACCTATATTTTAACTGGCAGTCGCCACGTGTTCATTGCTAGAACATAGAAATACAGTGGATTTTGTTTATTGATCTTTTATCTAGAGACTTGCTGACCTCACTGCTTCTGTGACGTTTAGATAATCACATAATCTGTAATGGGAAAAGTTTTATTCCTTCCCATCTGACTTATATACCTTTTACCTTTTATTTCCTTATTTCTCTGTGAATTACAGAACTACTACTGAATGGCAGTGGTGACCATGGGTAGCCCTGCTTTGTTCACAATCACAGGGGGAAAGATTTCAGGGGGAGCATATGATAGGTTTTTCCCTTCTAATGGTGTTGTCAGCTGTAGATTTCCCAGAGATGTTCTTTATAAAATTGAGCAAGTTCTCCTCCATTCATTGTTCATAAGACTATTTTTTAAAATAATGAATGGCTACTGAATTTTATTAAATGTTTTTTCTACACTGATATGTGATTTTTATTCCTTAACCTGTTATTAGACTAGACTGACTAGACTGATTTAAAAACACTAGTCTTGTGTCACTGGAATGAATCTCACTTGGTTCTAAGTATAGTTCTTTTTAGATACTGGTAATTCTATTTAATATTTAGTTAGAAACATTTATACCTTATTTATGAAAGACATCAATCTTTTTTTTTTTTAATATTGCCATTGTCTGGGTTTGATATCATGGCAATAATGGCTTCGCCGTGTTAGTTGGTCAGGTTGGTAAGTGTTCCTTCCTCTATATCCTGTAAGAACACAGAATTGGAATTCTCTCTTTAAATATTTGGTAGAATTATTCAGTGAAACAATTAGGACCAGAAGATTTCTTTTTCTGAAGGATTTAAATTAATTCAATTTCCTTACAAGTTTAAGAGCTACTCAAATTATCTATTCCATGTGATTTCTAGTTCATAGTCAAATTTATGTGTACAGAGTTGTTCATACTATTTTCTTATTATCCTTTTGATATCTGTGGGGTGGGTCCAGCGATAGCCCCTGCTTTATTCCTGACATCAGTAATTTGTGTATTCTCTTTTTTCCTTCATCAGTCATGCTAGAACTTTGTCAATTTTATTGATCTTTTCAATGAAGCAGCTTTTTGTTTTATTGATTTTCTCTACTGTTTTTTATTTCATTGATTTCTGCTCTCATCTTTATTATTTCCTTCCTTCTGCTTGCTTCGAGTTTATTTTGATTTTCTTTTCCTAATTCGTTGGGGTGGATGCTCAGATTACTGATTTGAGATTTTTTCTTCTCTTCCAATACAACCATTTAGTACTATAACTTTTCCTCTCAGAATTGCCTTAGCTATGTATCACAAGTTTTGGTATACCATACATTTATTTTCAACCATGTCCACGAAGTTTCTTATTTCCCTTCAGAATTCTTCTTTGACCCATAAATTACTTAGACCAATGTTGCTTTAGTTTCCAAGTATTTGGAGCTTTTCCTGTTATCTTTCTGTGATTGATTTCTAGTTTGATTTCACTATCATAAGGAACACACACTGACTTTCATCCTTTTTTATAACCTAAGATATGGTCTACCTTGGCATATATTCCATGGGCACTTGAAAAACATGAGTTTTCTGCTGTTATTGGGTAGAGTGTTCCACAGTGTCAATTAGATCCTTTTCATGACTGTATTGTGTTCTTGCACATTCTTGCTTATTTTGTATTGATTTTAGTAATTGTTGAGAGAAGGATGTTGAATTCTCCAACTCTAACTGTGGATGTATGTGTTTCTCTTTTCAGTTCTTTGGTGTTTATGTCATACATTTTGCAGCTCTGTTGTTTGGTTCACATTCATTTGGATTCAGTGTGTCTTCTTGATTGATGTTTTTATCATTGTGCACTCTGCCTCCATGCCTCTAATAATTTCACTTGACCCAAAGTCAGCTCTGTCTGATATTAATCAGTCACCCCTGCTATCTGTTGACTAATATTTGCATAGTATATCTTTCCCCATCTTTTTAGTGTCAACTTACCTATATCATATTCGAAAGAGTTTCTTTTGGACAACATATAGTTGGATAATATGGTTTTTAAATCAACTCTGCCAAACATTTTGAGATAAATTGAGATTATTTATACTGAACCAATTACATCCCATCATCCTACATATAGGACATTGACAAAAACTTAAAATGAGCTGTATATCACTTATGATCACTCTGAAATCAGTATTTTTAGAATTCGATTCTTTTGAAAAAGTAGGTGAATGATTAGAGCATGTGAAAATACACATTTCATATACAAATGAAAATATAAAGGATATATAATCATATAGATTATGCTTTCCAATCTATCCTACCACACCTGTGTCAATTTTGTTGAAATAGTCACAAAATTGCAAACTTGGGACTTAATGTAGTTATTGATGCAGTTGGAGTTTGACTGCCATTTTATGGTACTGTTTGTTTTCTGGGTTTTTTTTTTTCCTACATTCCTATAAATTACTTGAATAAATTTTATAATTTTTATTCATCCAAGGGGTTTTTTTTTTAGCATTATCTCTTTGTAATAGCCATTTCAGAGTATGTTCTAGGAATTAAACTATGTATAGCATTATTCATCAGTGTCTGATATTGACATTTTGCTTGTTCAAGCAAAGTTTAGAAATCTTATGTAACATCTGGATTTTTCTAGATGTTGTATAAAGTCTATATTCATATTTTTGTGCTATCATTCTTCCTTTCTGACATTCCAATATTCCTTTTTTTAATCATTTTGTTTCTGTTTCCTTTAGCTATTCCTTTAGGATAAATCTGCTGGAAAAAAGTATATTCCTTTTGTTTTTATTAATCTGAGACTATCTTGATATTCTCCTTCCTTCATGAAGGATATTTTCTCTGGAAATAGACTTTGGGTTGACTCCTCTTTTCTTCCAAGACTTGGAACATTTGATGCCACTTCATTCTGTGATGCACAGTTCCCAATGATCAATACTGTGGTTTGAATTGATTTTTCTACCGATAATACACCATTTGTCTCTGCCTCCTTTATCAAGTTTTTTCTTTGTCTTTAAGCTTTCAAAAGTTCAACTATGATTTCCCCCAACGTAGATACATGTGAGATGATCCTTTCTGTAGTTCACTTAGTTTCGTGGTTCTGTAGGTTCATGGTAAATTTTCAGACACTATCTCTAAATACTTCTTAAAAACCCAATCCTTATTCTCCTCTCCTTTTCCAACTTCAGTGATTTGAATATTCTTTTTTTAATGTAGTATTGTATGTGCCTAAAGCTCTTTTTTCTTCCAGTCTTTTTCTCTATAGTTATGTTCTCAATCTTACTGATTCTTTTCTGTTTCCATTCTTCTATTGTGCCCATCCATTGAACTTTTATTTCTGCTTATGTACTTCGTAGTTCTAAAATCTTTATCTGGTTCTCTTTGGTATGTTTTTCTTTTCTGACGCTTTCCATTTCTTAGCTGAAATTTTCTACATTCCCATTTGTCTAAAGCACATTCATAATTGCCAGTTGAAGCATTTAGGGTGACTGCTTTAAAATCCTTATCAGGAAAGGATACCCTCTATCATCTCAGTGGTGGTGTCTGTTAATTTTCCCTTCTCATTTAAGTTAATATCGCCCTACTTCTTAGTATAAATTTTGATACCTGAACATTCTGAATATTTAGACCTTCTAACAAGCTTTTTCTATCACTACTCCAGCAAGGGAAGGTGGGATGTCATCTTGTTACTAACAAGAGTCAAGTCCAGGTTTTCTGCTCCGCTTCTATTGATGTTCAGAGAGTTTCTTGTTGCTGGTACATGTGAAAGTTAAGACCTCCTACTACTAAAGATAATACCCTTCTATAAAGCTATGTGGCCTATAATTCCAACTATATAAGTTCCAGTGCACTAATACACAGTGTATAAGTTTTCTGTCATAGTAGACAATCTCTTTCCTAGTATTTTGGTTAGAGGGGGCAGTCTTTCCTTGGATTCTTTTCTGTCTGTGCAAAATGAAAATAGCTGAGATTGAGGGGAAGTTGTTAACTGTATACACTGTATTTTCTCTATTTCCTTAATCCTATTATTAAAAATGTCTCCTATTCATGTAGTACTATTTTTCTTTCAGATTACCAAACTATCTTCTTTGTCTAAACTGAGTTCAGAGATCTTTGAAATAGAAGGCATGATCATCCACGATTTACATGTGGGACCTGGTGAGGTTACAAAGTTGCCTATAGTCAAAGGACCAGTAAGAAAAGGAAAGAAAACTCCAACCCATGTCCTCTGACATCAAAGCCAGAACATTTTCCATCCTACCTCATCAAAACCACTCTTGCCTGTAATAGTAGCCAGAAGTCCCCACACCATCAATTATAAAGGGCTTGACAACAATCCCCCAAAAGCTTCCTAAAACCTTCATAATCACTCTGGGAAGGGTTACGTCACATTGCTGCTTTGGTTTTACATTTTTTTTTAATTCAGTAAAAACCCATGATAAGTACTGGTTGCCCAGACTATTCTAGATAATCCAAAGTAATGGTTTTCAAAATATTTTCCACAGAGCCCTAAGGTGCCTCCATGTCTACTGAGGGGATGGGATATGGGGCTCAGGGCCTCTCGCTCCTGCTTAGCCACAAAGCCTCTGCTTGTTTTCATTTCATATATTGGATTTCCTTATAGGATTTGATTTGAAAACTACAAATAAAGCAACAAAGAGCCTTCAGGGTCTATAGAGAACCACAACTCTTCACCTCAGGGTACTCTTTCCTGTGTCAGGAGACACCAGCATTTGTGCTTGACCAGATTTACAAAGATAGCAGTAATTAAGAGTAAAGAAAACTAGTTTTTGACTCTCCTGAGTTTCCCTGAAAAGAGACCCCAAAAGTATTTATGCTACTCAATAAATATTTATTGACCAAAATTTTAGGAAGCTTTCTACAGAAGAGTAGAGAAAAGCACATCACAGAATTCACCCTGTTAGGAAGCTTGAAATCTGATGGGAAAACAGGGTGAGCATCCAAGAAGCAGTAACACAAAGCACAGAGGACACACAGCAGACGCACCATCAGCTTGGTGTCCAAATGGGGAAAATCTTTAAGGCAACTATTACTGAAAATCTGTTCTGAGCCAGCTGTTCCACATTCATGAGTGCAAATCTTCACAAGAACTTTGGAAAATAGAAATTACTCTCCCCGTTTTATAAATGGAGAAATTAAAGTTTACGAGGATTAAGCAACTTAAGGTCCCATAGCAAACATGCTATAAAAGTGTAAGTTAAATATAATTGTATTGGATTGCAAAGACGGCAGACCCACAAAGCCTTTGCAAAGAGAAAAAGAATCATTAGGAGGAAATGGAGGTTTCTCATGGAGCCCAAAATTTGTGAGGCAGCCAGATTCAGAATAGAAGTAGAAGGGAGAGAAATGCTGTCAAAACCCTGTCCATCCTTTCTCCCTAATGTGGCCTCAACTTCTAGTTTCTTTACTCTCAATCACACAAGCATCTTCTCTCATCCACAGCTCCTCCATGGGTGCAGCCGGCCATCCCACAGCTACTAAATTTCTGTGGTTCAGGTTCACAAGGTTTAAGAGTAAATGTATGCCTGAGTTCCAATTCCTAATCTTCAGAAAAGGTAGTACCCTCGGGTCAGAGTCCACCCTCACTCAGTACACAGCTGGTGGAGAGGACGAGACTGGAAACACAAAGAACTATAGGGTAGCTTGTGGAGAAACAGACACACATTCCAGAATGAGGGTAGGTGAGACCTAAGCAAATAACACTAGTTCCACAGAACATACCTCAGCCTGCAGGATCCAAGAGTTGATGAGATTCTTACTACAAACACTAGCCTCTATCTCTTCCTGATCAGAGTAAAAGAGGCAAAGAAAAAAAATCTTGCTAAACTAAAATTTAATAAATTGTACGCTGTCACTCCTTCTCTCTGACCTAACTTCATGAATGTCTGAGTTCTACTACAGTATTAATTTTGCCCAAGATTAGAATTAACCACATGGAAAGGCCTTACCTGTCAATTACAAGAGAAGCTGGGAAACAAAATTACAGGATTTGCTTGGTTACGCTTAGATCTATACATGAACGAAGAATATGCAAACACAAGATCAAAAATTTTATTAACCCTTCCAACCTTTTCTCTCATTAACCGACATAATCTAGTTACTATGTGCCATGTCATTATTATGTGTCTCAACCTCCTGAACTCTTAGGATCCATTTAAACATTACAAGGATCTCTTTAGCTTCTCTGGTAAGGATGAATTGTTCCACAGACACAGAGACACACACACAGTACAGCAAACATAATACTTAGTGATGAAACACTGAAAGCATTCCCTTCAAGATCAGGAACACAAGGATGCCCACTATCCCATCTCTCTATCACTGGACTGGAGGAGGTTCTAGTCTGTACAATAAGAAAATAAAATAAATTGAAAGCTCTAAGAATTGGAAAAGAAGAAACAATTTTGTCAATATGAGCGGGAAATATGATTGTGTAAATTCCAAAAGAATTTAGAGGGAAAAAGAACTTGAATTAAAAGATATACTTTACTCATCTCTTTGCACTAGCAGTAATTTTTTTTGAAAAGTAATATTAAGAAAATACCATGACTTTTTCTTTCAGAAGCCCTTAGGGAGCCTGTAATTCAGAGTAACAATATTCTGAATGGGACACCATCTTATTGACCCCACAAATCACAAGGAAGGTCTCAACGGATCCAGGACTTCATACTTGTCATTGAAAACTTTAGCTGGGGACAGAGGAACAGAGAGTGAAAAGGGACAATGTCATCCTGGAAGCAATGCCAGCTGAAGCACTCCTATGACACATTGAGATTGGAACCAACAAGAAAAGAAGGTGGGACTGAGACTTCTGGATCAAACTAAGAACCAAGACTGGTACCAGCTAAGGGCATCACTTGGCTGCAGAAATAAGGACATCTTTCCTGAAGAAGATTATGAACTCTCAATCCCAAGATCAGAAAGTAGAACTCACAAAAGGAAGTCAATGCACGAGAAGGCAAGACTTTAGGAATGACAGCAACGGAAACAACAAATATGAGAGACCCTCAAAGAATATGAACGTTGGAAATTTTGGATACACAAGGGATAACATCTGTGGACAGAAATATCTGAAGAAATCAGAGCACAGTTAGGATGGTAAAAAGGCAACCAGGGTTTACCAGGAATTAGCACATACATTTGAAAGAAAAACAAATGGAACTTTTTTAAAATTTTTAAATTATTTTTATTTAGTTTAAAATATGACTACTGAAATAAAACACAACGGTTGGCTTCAACAGTCAATTTACTTTGGTTGAAGAGAGAATTCATGAAATAGAAAACATGTATGAAGAAATTACCAAGAAATTCAAAGGCAAGGAGATGGAGAAAATGAAAGAGTTATCAAGAGATAAACAGAAAAGAATAATTGGAGCTAAAATTTATTTTAGTGGAACACAAGTCAAAGAAAATAAAAGAGAAAAGTTAAAGAGAGAATGGTTGTAAATGTATAAGAAGTAATAAGAAGTGTGATTCCAATGATGCGAGAATATAACATATCTCAAGCCAGAAAACCAGAGGCACATGCCTAGACACACCACAGTGAAATAATGGGGGTGGGGCAGGGGCAGGGATTGTGAGTGATTATCTAAAGAGGAGTCAGCAACACAGGACGACAAAACTTAGAGGAGTAATTGCAATTATCAGATTCCTCAATATCCATAATGAATAAAAGAAGGTAATAGTGATTCAAAGTGATGACAAAATTACCTTCAGCCTACAATGGCATACACAACAAAATTCTCTCTCTGTAGAATGATAGTGAGCTGTATGTGTGTTTATGAATTTGCAGGAACTGAGGCTCTGACTATAAAAAGACCTATCCCTAAGGAACTTCCCAAGGAAGAAAAATTATGCCAAATGGAGACTTAAGATACAGAAATAGATGACAAGTGAATAACAGATAAACAGGGATATAAATGCAAACATTGCCTATAAAATAATATTAATAATGATATTGATAATGATGTCTACTCCATGATATTAAAAACAAAAAGGTAGAACTAAACTACTGAACAATGATGGTAAGGGATTTTTCAGGGCTAAGATAAAAGCTCTGACCCTCTGACATAGGAAAGAGTGGATTACAAATCTTTTAACCATTATTTAACCACAAAAAATGAATAGCAATGGTAAAGCATGATGAATCAGCAAAATATATGGCAAGAAAGAAGAGGACCAAGAATACACATAGAAAACAAAGAATATGATGGAATTACATCTAAATATACAAGTGACTACAGAAACAACTCAAGATATTAATGGTTAATGTAATGGATATGAAAAAGGATGTTGGGAAAAAATTCACATCCAGAGGCTTCTGGTCATACTGAATGATAACTGTTAACTTGCCCCTTTCCTCACTCTAAACAACTAGAAAACTTGGTGGAATAAATGGACCCTAACAGGGTAACTTGAGAAAATCGGACAAGTGGACACCTCAACTGATGGGGAGAAAGCATCTGACAAAATGTAACACTCAACAAACGGAATATAAAGAAGCTACAACATTAAAAAAATTCCATATATAAAAAGCTCACACCAAACTCAGAGGCAAAGACTAGAGCAGAAAGACCAGGAATAAGGCAAGATGCCAGCTTTAGCACCTTTATCCAACATAGTACTGACAGTCCTTCCTAGAGAAGTTGGAAAAAAAAAAAAAAAAAAAAGAAAGAAAAAGTACCCAAAATAGGAAGTAAAATTATCCCTGTTTGCAGGTGACAGTATCTTGGAATAAACACATTCAGCAAACTTGGAGAATACAAAAACCAAATGTGTTTCTACATACTAACAATTGAATATGCTGAAAAGGAAATTCAAAAAATAATTCACTTCACAGTAGCATCAAAAAGAATAAAAGACTGAGAAATAAGCCTAACCAAGAAGGCAAAGAACTTGTTCTTGAAAACTACAAGGTGATGCTGAAAGAACTTAAAGAAAACATGCACACACACACACACACACACACACACACACAAGTCCCAGGTTCATGGATTCAAAGATTTCTTGTTAAAATGTCGCTACAACCCTAAGAAATCTACAGAGTCAATACAACCTCTATAAAAATTGCAATGTATTTTTTAAAAGAATTTTAAAATCAATTTTGCTCAGAACTTAGCATTCACGAGACAGGAGGGAGGAAGAGAAGGAACTAAATGACTTCTCCTTCTAACATTATGGTTTTTCAGAAATCCTCAAGCAGCCATTGATTCAGAACAACTGTATTCTGATGGGACACATTCATATAACATGTCCTAAAATTCACTTAGCATTTCAAGGATCCTAAATAGCCACAACAACCTTAAAAAAGAAGAGCAAAGTTGACCATCTTGGACTTTGATTTCAAAACTTATTAGAGAGCTACAGTAATCAAAACAGAATGGTACTGACATAAAGACAGACATATTGCCAACTGGAATAGACTAGAGAGCTCAAAAATAAACTCTTGCATATGCGGTCAAATGATTTTTGACAAGGTTGCTCAGACATGCAATTGAAAAATGGTGCTGGGAAAAGTAGATACCCACATACAAATGAATAAAGTGAATTCTTACCTCACACCATATACAGAACAAACTCAAAGTAGATAATAATCTTAAACAGCAGAACTATAATGACAAAACTCAGAGAATAAAACAAAAAAGTCTCATGACACTGGATTCAGCAATTAATTAATGAATATAATAGATCAACACAAAAACACTGAAACCCTGGCTATGCAAGGTAAAAAATAGATCAAACGGGCCATATCAAAATTTCAAATTTCTGGGCATCAAAGGACAAGAAAGTAAAAAGGCAACTTAGTGACAGAGACACAATATTGCAAATCATGTCTGACAAAGGGTTAATATCCAGAATATATAAAGAACTCCCACAATTCAACAACAAAAAAACCCACACATAACCCAATCAAAAATAGGCAAAGGATTTAAATGAACATTTCTACCAAGAAAATATACAAATGGCCAAGAGATGTATGAGAAGCTGTTCAAAATCACTAATCATTACTGAAATGTCAAAACCACAATGAGATTATCAACTCACACCCCTCAAGGTAGGTACCACTAAATAATTAATAATGAGTGTTGACAAGAATGTGGTGGGTCTGAAACCCCAGTGTACTTTAAGCGAGAATGTGAAATGGTGTAGCTAATATGAAAAACAATATGGCAGTTTCTCCAGTTTTTAAAAAATAGAGATAATGTATGATCTAGCAATTCCATTTCTTGGTGTAAATCCAAAAGGACTTTAAGTCATGTCTCAAAGAGATATTTGCCAACCACATTTATATCACTATTATTTACAATAGCTAAAAGGTAGAAGAAACCAAGTGTCCTAAGCGCAAAGTCAACAGAAGAATGGATAAACAAGTGTGTTGTATACACACAACAGAATAGAACTCAGCCTTCCAAAGAAAGGGAATTCTGAAATATACAACAACATGAATACAACTTACAAACAGCCACAAAAAGACAACTACTGTACCATTTCACTTAACTGAGCTATCCAGAGTATCAAATTCACTGCAACAGAATATAGAAAAGTTTGGGCCAGGGGCATGGGTCTGGTGAGGAGGAAGAAATAGTGACTTGTTGTTTAACAGGAAAATAGAGTTTCAGTTTTGCAAGATGAAAAAGTTTTGGAGATTGGTAACACCACAATGTGAACAAATTTAACCCCACTGAACTGTATATTCGAAAATGGTTAAAATGGTAAATTTATGTTGTGTATTTTACTCCAATTAAAAAGTTTTTAAGAATGTGTAACATTGTGGAACATTCTGACACTACTAGTGAATGTTAATTTGTGCAACCACTGTAGGAAAAAAACACAATTTGGCATTTCGTAGTAAAGGTGTTCACACTCTATGACCTAGGAATTCATTTCTAGATAAACTTTAGAGGAACCCTGGCATATATTACCCAAAGATATGCACAAAAACATTTTAGTGTAACATAAAAGAAGCTATGCAAATGCCTATTAATAGAATGGACTAACTGTGGTACATTGATAAAAGAATAAAATACAATTATTTTCAACGAACTATTGTCTGCATGCAGCAACACCAGTTAATCTCACAAATCGCCAAAAAGATACAATGCACAGGAGAATACACATCATTCACACACATTTAATTTTATTTATATAAAATGCAAAACAATACAAAGCAAAAGTCCCTGATTTATAGATAAATACATGATGTAAAAATGTATATAAAACAAATAATTAACAGAAGACACTGGTTACCTCCAGGAGAAAGGACAGGGGATACACATACAAATAAATGAACACATGACAGTTCATCATATTTTCCATATTTAAGTTGCACATAAACATAATCTTATATTCTTTTATATGCATGGCATTTTACATGATTAAAAAGAAAAATTGCTCCCATAGTAGTTTACAGTACATTATAGTCCTCCTGCCACGTAGTATAAAAAGTCATTTTCCTGAGGTTTCCAGAAGCTTGTGAACTTCCTGATGTTAGGTGAATGATTATTTAGACATAACTCCCGCCCTCGAGGAGTTCATGATGAGTAATGTGTCGGTGTCTCCCAAACTCTGATACTGCCTAACAATTTTAATAGACAAAGGGACTAGCCTGAGTACTAGTCTTTAATAGCAGATGCACAATAAATATTTCAGTGATTTATTGAGGAAAGCTTCTTTGAGTAGGTACACTTCAAATGGCTTTGAAATGTTGACAGGATTTTTCTTGCTGATTTTAATAAACGCGTGCATAAATGGCACTTTGTAGCTTTGCTACAGCCTTGCTATCCAAGATAGGGTCCAGGGACCAGCCACATTAGCATCACATAGGAATTTGTTAGAAAAACAAAATCTTGAGCCCCAACCCAGACTAAGATTCTGCATCTTAAGAAGATTCCCAGGTGACCCACATGCACCTTAATTTTGAAAAATCCTATTCTATGGCATATTCAGACTACCTTTAAGAACTAGCCATCTGAAAATATTCTGTCATTGTTTCTTGACCTTTTACCTAAAATTAAGTGAAAATATTCTCTCAAAAATATGTAGGGCTGAGGTTGCGACTCAATGGTAGAGTGCTTTCCTAACACACACGAGGCACTGGGTTCAATCCCCAGCACCACGTTAAAATACAAATAAAGAAAATAAAGGTATTGTGTCTCCAACTAAAATTATTCAAAAAAAATCTAAAATGTCCAATTTGACTACCTTTGCCTTGGTGACTGCTTATATTTTCACTTTTATATGTGCATTGTTATATGATGTGTATTTCTTCATATTATATCTATATAGATCTTATAGAAATACTGTCCCAATTTTGCCCCCAGATTCAAGCTGTCCCTGCTACTTCCTTCGTAGAGTCTGCCTGGTTGTGGACTACACTCCCTCATGTTTAAGAGGAGCACATTCTCTAAGTCTTCAGAGTACAGTTATTCCTCTTATCCACAGTTTCACATCCACCATCAACCGCAGTCTGAAAATAGTAAATGGAAAATTCCAAAATAAACATTACGTTTTAAATTGCTTTTATTATAATATTTGGTTATTATAACTGTTCTATGTTATCATTAGTGTTACTCTCTTGATGTGCCTAATTAATTAACACAATTAACATCGTAAGTATGAGTATCTGGGGAAGAAATGGGATGGATACAGAGCAGGGGGTTCTCTGGAGTTCCCCTGGGGATAAGGAAGACCACTGTATTTTAGAGGTTGTCTGAGACATTCAAAAGAGATGCAGACCTCCCCACAGAGAGGTCCCTGTCTGCGCAGTAATCCACTCACTTGCTGAAAGTGACATGTAACAGGGTACATGACTACAAACCAGGCAAATAGCGCCCCCCCCCAACAGAGCTTACATTGATGGTGATGGAATGCAGGAGAAAGCACTGTTAACAGCACAACAGTTTATTCAATTTGAAAGAAATATTTCAAAACTTAAAGTGGCTCAGTTCTCAAAACAAATTCTCTAAGTCTGTGGATCTCTGACAGCTTATAGAATCACAGAATCTGGAGCCAAAATGCACTTTAGAGAGTATCAAATTCACATTTGATGCTCGAAGACGTTAAAAAATGGACTAGGGGTCTAAATTTGGTAAAATTGCTATTAAGTTCATTTGCTTATATTACTAAACATATGTATGAGTAATCATGTTGAGTGTGTTTTAAAATCATTGCTTTAGTAATATCTTATGAGAATGTGTCTATTTTCCATACTTTTCCCCGAAGGAAACCAATTACACTAACTTTGTGTTACTTACACTCGTAGCTGGCATCAAATTTCATGAACAAGATAAAAATTTGGAAATAAAATCAAAAGTCAAAAGTTTGAGAGAAAAAAATAAGGAACACAGAATGGCTCTTTTGAACTCCCAAATCATGAAAGGCAACATTACTGTGTAAATTTTAATTTTGGCCCTGAAATAGCCTCTTTTGAGCACTCTTTCAATGACCATCCATTAGGCAACTACTCTTCAGAGGATAGGACCTTAATGAGGAATGAGGAGGAAGCAGCCTTGAAAGACAAACTAAGATTTCCTGGGCCACAGGTCAAATTCATCAGACCCAAGTTCAAGTCCTGTGGGTAAGACTCATTCAAAATACTGGATGGTATTTTGCTATAAAAATCTGATTTTTCATCCAATAACCCAAGTGGTTGCCAGTACCTATTTATTGCTTACTACCTACAACATTCCCTTCTTTCCCCTAAGATGAAATCATTTAGGAGGAACAAAGGAAAATAACCTCAGCTGCTACCCCAAGTTGAGTTTCAGTATTACTCTTCATAAATCACAAAAATGTGAAGGTCACGGCACTCAAGTTTGAGATTTCTATCAACCAGACTCTTTCAGTTTTGTTTCTCACATTCTATGAACCAGAGCCAATGCTGAAGTATGTTAATAAACCTCCAGTCTTCCAAAAAACAGCTTTTTATATCAATGTGGAGAAAAATTGCCAATGATTAGGTTCTCCAGGAATACTGAACAAACTAATTTTTTCTGTGCTTTCTGAAAATATTTACTTCCTGGTAAGGGTACTACTCAACCTTCCCCGTTTTTCTTGGGAAGGACCCATGATATAAAAGTTTTGTTCCCTCTGAGCTGTCCTCCCAAGTTGGGGTGAGGAAGTATCTAGAAAACTGAAATGGTAGTGAGTACATTTTAAGAAGGTTAAAAAAAAAAAAAAAAAAAAAAAACCCACACAGATTCAGAGAACATTTATCTGACCCCCCAAAGAGAAAAGCACTTGTAATCAATTTGCTTTTCATTAATGCAATAAATGCTGTCTGCACTTTGTGTGCCTAAAGAGAACCTTTCTGAGATAAAGGATGTCTCCCCAACCTTTTATACTGAATCAGTGGTTTCCCAAATTTAATATGCATGAAGAGTGCACGTGAGCCCTGTTAAATCCAAGAACCAAACCCTGCCTGTGTAATAAATCTCACCACTACTCCACTATTAGACAGGGGATTAAAACTAATCTAGCAATCCCCAAACCAAGCACCGAGTGGATTAAAATGCAAAACGCACGGGAGTCAGAAGATGCTTAATGCTAAATAACAAACATTTCAATCATAGAAATCATTTTATCTTCTTGTTTATGCTAAGTAGATACTATTAGACTTAATGTCTGTATTAACTCAGTGGAAGAAAGAAACAGTACCACAAAGACTCAAGTACTTGGGCGCCGAGTATAACTGGCCAAAAAGCAAAAGCTAAGCAAAATGAGCTAATAAAGAACTGAACTGTGATCTTTAGATTAATTGTTTACTCCGTTAAGGTGAACTTGGTGATGCCTCCCCTTCTTCATTTTTCTTTAAGCCAGAGTAACACGCACTACTATGGAATCACTAGAGATAAAAGAATCTCCAGGAATCCAAACGGAAAACTAGAGCAGGCTTTCTATGGATAATGACCATGTAATACTCAAAGGAGCAAATGTCTTAAAAACAACGTCTTCTTTTGCCAAGATGCTCATCACAGCACACAACAGGAGGGACCCACTTGCAATGAACCTAGAAGATGCCCTGTGAGGCCTGGGCCCCTGAAAGCTTAGCTGATTGCAAATATAGAAGAATGAACAGGAGCAGGCACTTGGGAGCACTGTCCGTTCAAAGAACAATACACACGCATCTGGCCTCGCCTAACGGCTGTGGAACACATTATACACAAAACCAATGACTTTGCTCTAACTGCTCTCCACGTAGCACTGGAAGGAATCCATAAAGTTTTTTTATCTGAAATACTGTTGTACCTTTCAACTCTGTCATCTTCCTCAATTTTCCACTTCTGGGTCCTGTTACACCCTTTCACAGACATCTGCATTTCAGTTCGAACTCTCCCTGGGCCTTTCCCCGCCCCTCCCTCGTCTATAAAATAAGACACCCTTCAAGTCTCTCCTGTACCAGTCAACCTGATGACATCAGGCCCAGACTTTCTCATGTCAATAAAAAAAAAAAAAAAAAGTTACAAATGGTTCTAATGTTGAAGTGGAGCACAGTCCACAAATACCCAGCATTTTTCTCCAAAGACAAAATCTAGGTGAAATATTGGACCATCATACTGAATCAAGATTCAAAATGGAAGATGAGTCTATAATGCTTTGGGCATTCACAGTCAGTTTTCAACCCCCAAGTATGAATGTTCATTTCATTTCCTCTCAACTAGGGCTTCTCCATTCAGAAAGCTTTTACACAGCAGCAAAAGCAGTCAAGAGTCATAACTAAACCAGATGACACGACACAGCCTGTACCCAACAACTTGAGAAGTCGAGGCACAAGGATCCTAAGTTTGAGGCCAGGCTGGAAAACTCAGCAAGATCTGATCTCAAAAAAAAATAAAAGGACTGGGGATACAGTTCAGTGGTAGAGTGCCACTGGATTTAATCCCCAATACTGCAACAAAAGGAAAAAAAAGTTATAGCTAAGAGAGATAAATTGGTAATAAGATCTGTCATTTCAGACACTGCATTGTGTAAGCTTGTGTGGTGAAATTGCTAAGTCATTTCATGTTTGTAACCATGGAAAGCAACAGTTTATTTTCAATGCAATGTGACTTTCTCAAAAAAGTAAATTTCCTGTCTGTATTTTGAAAAAGCCATGGAATTGCTCAATCTTTGGGAAACAATCAAGAAATAAATTAGGTACTAAGAAATTCTCCAAGCATGGCTTAATCAAAATGATGTGAACTTTCACTTATGAGGACAATGTATTAAAAATACCCCATTGTTTTTCATTTTTGAGAATACCTGTCTCACTGGTGAAGATCACAAATAGCCAACACCCAAGAGCTCTTCAGAAGCTCCCGTACCCCTCCAGCACACGGAAATCTGAACGAGCATCTGGCTTTTGCAGAAGTAGGTCCCACGGCCTCACCAGCCAGGACTGGTCCACGTAGACACCGTCATTGATCTTCAGAAAGCATCCATAAAGCTATGTTTGCTTCACCTACAGGCTATCTTTTATTCTCAAGGCATCTCCTTCCTGTTATTTCAGTGTTCAAATGCCTTATATGAAATGATGGCTATAATAAATAGTTGATTAACTTGTTTTGTTGGCTTTTAAAAATTTGGAAATATTTTAGGAAAAAAACGTGGATTGGCAAAATTTTGAAATTGAATGATTCATGAAATGCAAATTGCTAGGACTATGTGGAATAAGAAAAATGTTCTAGAGACCAAATCCTCATCTCTTTTCTTTCCAAATATTCATCAACCTCCCAGGTCCCATAATCTGGCAAGCTGAAGAGAATGAATTATTGTGTTGGCTTAGCTTTAGGTAACTTGGATTTAATAACCAGAAACACCTACTACCACACAACAGATTTCTCATCCTGATCCTGCCTGATTTATGGGTGAGCTCACTAAGGGGCTGATGCTGGGACGGGGGTAGAGGCAACAACAGCACACAATATGGAACCAGGTCCCGTCAATCACCCCGTAACAGCCTTTGACATACAGGTCTGTCTCAGTCAGCACTCAAGTTCTTCATCTTCTTTTTCTACTCTCTTTATTTTTGTTTTCAAAATCACGCTTACTCACCTTCTTGAGGTTTGAGATATCTGGCTCCCAAAAGTCTGTAGAATTTCTCCACATTCCTGACTGCTATGAATTTTATTGAACACATGCCGTTACTGACCCCCATATATAATGGACCTAGAAAATATTCAATAGAAACTCAAATGCCCGTTTCTCATCTTTATGAGTGTGTGTGTGTGTGTGTGTGTGTGTGTGTGAGTGAGAGAGAGAGAGAGAGAGAGAGAGATCTTACGATGCTGTTTATAAGAAGTTGCCATTAGTCACCTAGAAGACACACAACATTTTATTTTCAGGATCCTCCAAAAACCTGAGGAAGTTTAATCTCCATTATTTTGGGACACTGTCACTTTCTCTCGAGATACAGGTTTTAATACTCCATCTTTCAAAAAATGATAGCAATGTGGCAATTTTGGATCCATGTATGGATGTCCTGCCTCACTGCCTACTGCACTAATTCATGCCAAGTGAGGACAGTCAGAGCCCGTGGGCGTCCCCTAGTTGACATTCCAATCAGAAAGGCAAACAGAAGACCACTATATAAACTATCAGAAGTTGGAAGACACTCAATCGTCAGAGAAGGAATACCAGATGGGACTTTCTGATCCCATCATTACTCCAGGTAACACTGTACTTTTGATACATTTTAAACCCCCAGAAAGGGACATTTCTATTAGCATCGAAGAATCAAGTGAAAATCACCCAAAGAAAACAACCGTACATGAAATTAGTCTTAAATACTTATAGGACCCCACCCCTCTTCATGACCAAAACGAAAGACATCTCAGTATCAATGGGGATGATGTGTAATGTCCTCCAGAATATGTGACTCTTTGACATAGTTTTTAATCAAATGTTCTCAGAATTCAGCTCTCATCAATCACAGACCTGAAAAGGATCTCCAGGCACTGCAGAATTCAATGGCCTTCCTCTGAGAAGAGCTGTGTAGAAGGCATTAAAATAAACCACCTGCCCTTTTCTTTCAAGTGTCTGAGAATGTGCCACACCTCAGCTTTGATCCTGGGTTCCAATGTTTCACTGTTCTTACTGGCAGAAGAGAATTGTCCCCGCATGAGCATGTCTAACCTAAATCCTTCATGCTGCAATTTATATTCATTCCCTTTGTTCAAAAGGACTGTGATTCTCCTTACACCTGCTCCCCATTAGATGACTATTACATACTTCTGGGTAATCATATTCTGGAGAGGAGAAAGGCATAAACTACTGCAGCTGAGGGCAGTAGCGTCTATTTCCACACAGATGTGTGAGTCATCATCAGATTGTGCGATCACTGTGAGCAGCAGCACATGGGAGAGATTGCCTTTTGCCAGCTGTGCTCTGATAACATGTTACAAGGAAATAGACAACAGACCCGCAGTTAGAAGCAGGAACACTACACACACACACACACACACACACACACACACACACACAATTCATGGGCTTTGGTTGGAATGAACCAAGAATTTATAAGCTGGCAAGTTCCTTCTGTTGTAAGCACTACTGAGTTTCTGAAGTTTGGCTATAATCTCTCACACTTCTCTTATCCAAGGTTGGTTCTTGTTATGGCTGCATGAAACCAGACTAACCAGCGAATTCTGCCGAAAAAAACAAACAGGCCAATCTGGTTATTTTAGACCATGTGGTCAGAACAACCAGTACATGCTTCCTATTTTAATTGTTCTGAAATAATTTAGATACAGTTTTCATGAGATGACTGTGTTGTTCTGCCTCCTGGGGACACAGGCGAGTAGCTGCGTCTGGTACGCTGCCTGCTTACTGTGTGCTCAGATGAGCCACATCTTTCAAACTCCCAGTATGGAGTGCAGACCAGTGGCTACAGTACCACCACGGAGCCTGTTAGCAATTCAGATTCCCAATGTTCCCTTTAGACTACTGGTTCAGAATCTGCATTTTTAACAAGGTCCCTAGACACTCTGAATATGTTCAAGTTTGTGAAGCTCTGACCTGCAGCACTTCTAGATGCTTCCATTTCCTCCTCTGTAAAATGGATATCAACTGGCACTTGTTACTCACTCCAGAGTAGAGGAGGATTAATGTCATTGAGGGTTTTTCTTTTCTTCCCCCAGAAATAGGCCCTACATAAACAGAACGCTGGAGAGTCGTTCTCTTTGTTGGCACAGGCAGGGACTGAATATTTGTTGGAAGAAGAACCAGGATTCCTTCCTAGATAACACATCTGTCCTTCGTCCAAACTTCGCTTCGTGGCAGGATGTCTCCAGAAAGCCGTAGAGTAGAGCTGTTCAACCAACTGCGGCTGATCCCAATGGAAACAGCTCTCCTGCTACCCGTCTTGGCTGTCAAGCACAAACACAAACACTACTCGGGTCAAGGCGGCCCAGCTGGACGTCTGCTGCTGAGCCATCTGCAGAAAGGCTTGCAGACCAGTAGCTCGACTCTGGCTAAGACAAAAGGCAGGAGGGAAATGGAGGAGAAGGCCAGAGTCTGACTCCAGGGACGTTGCCTCTCGTTCCTTCCTTGGCTAATTCCTGCCCTCCCAAGGGACAAGAATCGAAGAAACAGATGAGGTTTCCATACAAGAGCACTCCAGTGGCTGTCAGGCAAAACCCTAGCCAGACACCCCAGGGCCTCAGCAGAGGGCTCCCATCACACTGCTACCCAAGAGCAGTAGCACAGGGACAGGCAGGGCACCCCAAAGGCCCTCAGGTCAGAAAGCAAAAGCACACTGCATTACTCCTGCTCACCGCCCGGCCCCTTGAGGTTCATCCAGATGCTGGACAAAAACCTCTCAGGTTCATGAAGAAAATAAAAACAGACTCAGTCCTTGACCTCCTGGTTGTCGGTTCTCTCGTATCTAAACCTTGGGTGAGACAGGGGCATGGGATTTCTTTGCCACAGAAGCAACAACGGACTGGTTTTCCTTAGGTTGAAATGACAATGTCAAAAATTAAGGTAAGTCCCCTGACTTTGGAACCAGTCACAACAATACCCAGTGATAGTGACCTTCTATTCCACTAGTGCACAATAAAAGCATCCCTAAAAACCGGTCAATTGGAAAGAGACCCAAATTGAACCCCCATTGTGTGCACAGGCACAAACACACCCACAAAACCTATGGAACACACGCAGACCAGGTACCTGAGGTCCCACGGTCATCTCCCTCCTAACACCTTGACTCAAGCCACAGGACGGCCGTCGCATACTAACAAGAACAATGGCCTTCCGAGCCCCCTGCTGACCCGATCCCACTTGGTTTATCCCCTTGCCCATCATTATCTCTTACCCGTTCCTTTTCTGCCTTCATTTTATCCTACCTGATCTCAACGCTAAAAAGGGGGCAACCTGAAGGAAATGGATTCCAACAGTCAGCAACAAAAGGATGAAGATCAAAGGAAAGCGCCCCTCCACCCCGAAGAATTTAAGTGAAAGGAACTACTTCCACCACGTTTAATTGACTGAATCATATATATTCATCATGCACATATTTTGAAACATGTAATTATTGTGGGATAGCTTGATTGGGCTAGTCCACCTATGTATTGCCTCGCATGCTTATTTTCTGTGGTGAGAACACTTAAAATCCACCCTATTAGCAATTTCAAAACACCCAAAGACTAGCATCATCACCATGCTGTAAAAAGATGTCCTGAGAGTATTTCTCCTACATAACTCAATTTTCTATCCTTTGACCAGTGTCTCCCCAACTGCCTATCTCCCCAGTCCCTGGTAACCACCTAAGAGTTCAATTTTTTTTTTTTAAAGATTTCAATATAAATGAGACCATTTCACTTAAAAAAAAAAAATTGCTCTAGCTTCATCCATGTTGCTGCAAATGACACGATTTCCTTTTTTAAAGGAATTAGTGTTCCATTGTATATGTATACCATATTTTCTTTATCCATGCGTACGTAATCCACGCCTTAACTATAGCAAATAGCACCGCAATGAACGTGGGCACAAAGGTGTCTCTTCCACACACCAATTTCATTTCCTTCGGCTACGTGCTCAGCAGCAGGACCACTAGATCACGTCCTAGATCTATTCCTAATTTTTTGAGAAACCTCCATACTGGTTTCCATAATGGCTTTACTAATTAACATTCCCACCAGGGTCATGGTTCTTTGATTCCCATCTTCATCTCTAGCACATTTTTTCTCCCACAACAGAAACCAAAACACACAGCAAGACACAAGAGAACGCCAGAGAGGCTTGCCTGGGTACCCCCTCCTCAACCTGTCACTGCCGCCATCAACGGGAAGAAGTGAAACTAGCATCCGACGTTCAGTAACGCTTCAGACGCTCACTGGAAATTACAGAACTTAGAGTGAAGATCAGAGTTGACTCTAGGATTTTGCCTACAGCTTCTCCTGAAAATAGCTCTTTGGGAAAAGGTCATCTTTTTAGGGTTCAAAGGTTGAGGTAGGCTTGGTGTCTACTGTTCGTTGCATCTAAGGTGGAAATTCCCCTTTGGATTAAGGGGCTTTGGGAGTCTTCCAAATATGAGGCATCAGAAGCTGCTCCTCAGGGTTTGCTCTCCCTTCTTGGTGCCAAATACAGAGTCCAACCTCCGAGGTCCCACCGAGTGCAGCTCATTGCACCTTTGTCCTCGTTTCTGACATCCAGCCATCACCAGGCCACCTTCCCTCCAGCTCTCAGCAACCTAGGGGACATGTTCAGAAAGGCCAGCCACAAAACCCTGAAGTCAGGAGACATAAACCAAGTCTGGCTGGCTCCAAAGCCTCTTTCAAGTTCACCATGCTGTCTTCTAAAAAGGACCAAGGATTCTGCCCTTGACATGGATTCACTGGTTCCTTCTTCCCGAGGGTCTCCCTGAGCCAGCCTGAGGATGGGCACACTGAACGATCTCATTCCGTCTGTCTAGGAAGATGCAGGACAACAAGATACCTCGAGGGCAACGTCAGCCGGGACGTGGCTCTCGAGTCACCCGCCTCTTAGCTGTAGTTGCCTGCACTTCTCCTCCTCGCATCAGGTCCACACCCATGAAACTGGATAGTAGAACGATGTTCTATTTCATGAGGACAAGACACAAGAACATGCGTATGTTTACATTCTAATTGCAGAATCTAAAACTTAATAAAATTGAAAATTCTCATCTTGCTCCTCCTCTTCTAAGAATGTGGAGGAGGAACAAGAGAAAGACCCCCATGCTCCCACTGTGGTTTAAGACACCAGTCGAAGCACAGCACACAGCCACCATCTATTTGGTTCCTCTGCAGTTCTATCCCACCCATCTTTAGCGTTCAGTGCACTAAAGACAAAGGGGATCTAATGCATTCTTGGCAGTTTTTCAAAGCATGGCAGAAGTGAGTCGGGTTTATAAGATTAATTCTTTTCTCTCCAGGCAATGGGTCAAATCAGAACCTTCACTCAACCAACCCAGTGGATAATCTCCTTTTATTACTTTCAATCAAACTAAGTGTCTGGCAATCTGTACAATGGCCACTAATTTAGTGGAAACAAATAATTTGTAGAGCATGATTATAAAAAGATGAGATAGAACACAAGGCCCAGACTGGATAAGCATGCTGTAAGTTTGCCCCTGTCTCATTGCACAGAAAGCTCCTATGACCTGCACTGTATTAGGGACTTACAGCTGTCCTGCTAAGCTAAAAATCAAAGAAAGAAATGGACATTGTTCGCAGATCAGTTCCTTATTTAAATAAGGGAAACAGCCTATCAGTTAAATTCACATCCTTTGTCACACTCACGTGGAGCGATCCATTGCTCGTACACGTTTAACATGAAAAGCTTTCATTGTGTAAAAACCAGAAGCTTTTTTTCCAAAAAGATAATAAAATTCTAGTTACTCAACTGGACAACATCACAAAGCTGTCTGGACTGTGGAAACCACTCTGTTCCCGTGACAGATAATAAGGCATGGGGTTTTGCTTGCTTTGATTAATTTCAGAATATTGCAGAGAACCCACATAATCCCTAAGATAGCAAAGGAGAGAAGGAGAGGCGATGGGAAATGATAAAAGCATAGTAATGGAGCAGAGGCTGTGTCTTGTCTGCTGTTGCAAAACCCCCCCGAACTAATTTCATTTTGGCAAGTATTAACCACAATAGGGGTCAACATACAAACATGTCCTTTGGCTCTGGGGCTTAAATTATATGCACCAAGGCTGAGCAACACAAAACAAAAACTATGAGATGCCGCCATGACTGTGATCAGATATATAACATAACCAGAAAATGCACATTTCCCTTTTTTCAAATCACAGCAGCCATTATTTATGTAAGTACTGAATATGGAAAAGGCTCTGACAAATTTACAGTGGTGTTTGGATGGATGAGGATGGTGGATGATGGATGAGGGAGACAGAGGATTCCCTTATTAAAGCATCAAATTCTGCTCTAAATATCAAATAGACATCTTAGCCACAACTGCACTGCTTCATACTCAAAATCACATAAACCAAGCATGTTAAATGTTTTTCTTTAATAGGAAAAGGCAGGGTTTTCTCCTAATAAATACTGCTAATTTGGACTACAGCATTAAGTACCTTTCCATTCTGCATAATGTGGACTTCAAAGTGTATGCCTATCAAACAGAAACGAATGTGACAATCCACAAATATAAATGCATGCTAGCGAAAACTGAATAGCATTCTCAACTGTGCTTTCTGTTCTAAAAATTTTAGCAAATAATTTCAGTAGATAGCATCTTCCAAATGTATTTTTGGTGTTTTTCTTGACAGGACAGCAGCTCTAAAAGGAAGAAAACTCACTATTTACTGTATGATTTTTTTTAATACTGTACCCAGATTAAAAAAATATACAGAACGTTGGAAGCACTGCAGCGCCCACTAGTGGACACTTCAGAATCACAACTACATCCTGTCTCCAATGTTCATTCAAGGAAATCAGTCCAAAGGCATTCACAGCACTGGACTGAAAACACTAAAAGAGTGTAAAATAAAGAGTATCTGCTTTACAAACCCTTTATATGGCCATTCATTTCTTTTTTTCCTGCAGTGATAACAGGGATATGAACAAAGAGAAAAAATTTCACTGAACAGCTCAAGTTCTTCATGTGATTCATCTGTAAAGTCAACACCGAAAAATGAACTTGGCAGCTTTGAAGATACTTGTTACATTAATAAAGGGGTCCATGTCTAATGAATCTTGCCCAAAGTTAAGATCTCACATGTCAAAGATTTTCTCAATTGTAAAGAAATGCCTCCTTACAATTCTAACTGATTTTACTGGTCAAGTTACTCCTTGTCTGTTGCAAATTGTTAGCACAGAATCTTCTAATAACAACGTATCCTGCCTATGCATAGCCTGTAATGACATCACTGGGAACCAATCTTTAAGCATGACACAATATAACATGTCATCCAATAGCAATCTGATTATAATTTACTAGGCAACAGTGTTTACATACTGCAATTTTTACCAGTTCCTTTCTTTAATGAAAAGCAAGCCTCATTTTGTATTTCAATGTTTCAGTTTAAGTACAATGGCCATTCAGTTCCTTACATATATATATATATATTTCACAGATAAACCAAAAGTGATTACTTTATGTTTAAGTAATTCACAGTCTCTTTTAAGAAGCTCATTTTAAAAGAAATACAGGAGATAAAACATTTATAAAATTCATTCATGAAACCATAAAACAATAAAACGTTCCTACTTCAGGTTAACCCAACATGTTATTTAGCATGAGTGTACTGAAAGAACTCAACACGAGCCATGGAAATTTTTAAAATCTTATAACCATTCTTAAGATTCAGAAGTACACAGAACTAATACTAGACATTTTCTTGTAATGCACGTAAACAGGAGATACTACAGTGTCTCAGCCCTGTGACTGATGGCTTGCTTTAGCTGGCAAAACCCTCTAACGGGCCTAATCTGCCTGATGGAGTAAGGATGAAGCACTGAGAAGACCAGCAATCCTGGCCCAGAGAGTTCACACCTTAGCTCTGGTTCTTGGATTTGTCACACCTTCCTGCCAGGTAGGTCCCTGCCTCAGCAGCTTTCACATGTGTCAGAGGCTTTGATGACATCCCACTCGTTGGGAATGGGGGAGTCTCAAAGAGTAAAAGGGATTATACAAACTCTTCTAAAAAGGAAAAGAAGGGGTTGTTTCCAACTGGTTTCACTTCACCTCTCGAGAAAGTTAATGACGGTGTTTAAAAAGGAAATGAACAAACAAAAACTAGGAAACAATTTTCTCCCTCAATTCGATTAAAAGTGGGGAGGGGGGAGGGGCACAGTGGCTGTGAACTTCTGGAGGGGGAGGGGCCAGGTAGCAGATGCCTCTTTGCTTGTTTTTGCATTTCTTTCTTGACTCAGAACAACTACCAGCCAAACATTTTCATGGACTGTTTTTAATAAGGAATATGACCAGGGAAATAAGAAAATATGTTTGAGAAGTGAAAAAGAACAGCGGGAAAAAATCCGTATCCCTCTCAACAGCATTCCCAACATTCCCAAAATACCAGTTCCAATTGCAATTTGAGTTCTTTGAAGAAAGAAAAAACTGGCAGTCAATGAACTCTGGCAGATACCAATAAACGGGCCTCCCTCCTCCATGAAGAAGTTCAACAGGGCTGCTACAAATGAGAACAGCTGTCTGTACTTTGGCAGACGGCCTCCAGCCCAAGGCAACTTCTCAGGTTCAAATCCCACCTCCACCATTTAGTGGCCTAGAAAAGTCACTAAAATTATTCGCACCTCAGTTTCTTCATTAGCAGGGAACTTGCTGAGGTTCTTATAAAATCAAATTATACCCTGGCAGCAGGTTGCAATGAAGACTTTAAGAATAGGACACTTTTACTTTAAAATAAATAAGCTACCTCCCCTTTTTTCTTCATAGCATATGTTGTGTGAATATGTTTGCTATTCAGTGAGGGCTGACTGATTAACGTGTGATTCAGATTTTTTTAAATACACTGAAAGAATTTTTTACTCTCAGAGACTTCTTACCAATACAAGGCTCCAAACTACAACCTCTGTTTCCAGTCCTTCCACTAAACATCATCTCAGGACCAACTTGCTGTACTACAGCAGAATAAAAATTTTTTTATGAAGACTTCCTCAAATTGTGTTCTATGGACAGCAGATGACACCGATGTTAATAGGTATTCTTTGGGAAAAGAGGGAGTCGGACGGGGGAGTTTGAAAATTAATGGCTTAACCAAGATCCAACAGTTTCTTCACCATGTTAAGAATATTCGGTGTGCTTAATGGCGACTGCCAACCTCCGACAGGTTGGAGTGTGTTCCAGGAAGTCCATTTCAAGAGAAAGCAGAGACAGAAAAATACCAGATTAAATCCAAAGACAACCACCATGGTGAGTGAAGCAGCAGGTAACCCCCTCGTGGGCACAGGACTGTGCTCTGTATTTCACTGACATTACCTCTGAATCCTCCCAGTAACTCTATCGGACTCCTCCCTAAGGGAAAAAAAAAAAAAAGAGAAACTGGGTACCAGTAAGTATCCCAGGCTTCTAGGTGGTGGAGGTGGGATTTGAACCCAAGCAGTTTAGTTTGGTGCCATGTTCCAAAACATACATATACAGAACACAGCACTGGCCCAGGAATGAACTGAACACTCACCATGACTGAGGCTTTCGGGTCTCTTCCTGAGGCCTGCTTCCTGTGTCTTCGCCTCCAGCTCCTGTCCCCTACCCTGTCGACATGACAGCAGCTGGACTCGAACAGCAAAGTCCTAAACGGGATGAGCACCCCCATACCCACAGCCGACTCATCCGTGGCCACAAGACGGGGGAACCCAGAAGCTAAGAAAGTCAGTGTGCACTTCCAGAAAAGCCTATCTGATTGATCCCCACACAGCTGCCAGGGCTGGAGAAAAAGGCTGTAAGGGTCAATGACAGACCTCAATACAGGGAACTACCCTTTGTTTGTGGATGGCCAGACTCTATTTTAAGATGGAAACTGACCTTAAAATAATCTGTGAACTAAACACAGTACCAGTTAAACCCCAACAGAGCATTGCGTGGCAATGGGCAAGCTGATCCTAATACTCCCCGAGAAGCAGAGTCAGGAATAACTAAGGCAAATTTTAGAAAGAAGAAATAACGGGGTAGAGGGCTTTTACCTCACTAGATATCAAGTCTAATTAGAAAACGATATCAAATACAACAACCTAATGTTAGCACAGAAACAGACAAGCAAACTCAAAATAGGTTCTCAGACGAATGTCCACTGTTCACAGGCAGGACGGAGGTCCCCTGCAGATCAGCGGGAGGAAGGAGGGACTCCTCAACAATTGGGCTGGCATAACAAACCATCCATTGCGAAAGGGAGAAAATTAGGTCGCTGTCTACCAAAATGCAAAATATACATCACACCCAGATTAGAACTTAAGCACAAGAAGGTCATTCAACTTGAAAAACAAAACATGGCAGAATATCCTTCTGATATCCCAGTAACGAAAATTTGCTTTTCTGTGCATTGTGTTCACTTTTTATAAAGTTTTATTTACTGCTTACCACATGATATTTTGAAATATAGACATTTTTGAAGGGTCAAATGTGATTAACATACATATTACATCACATTTTTTTTTTTTCATGATGACAACATTTAATCTACCCTCCTAGCATTTTTTTGGGGGGGAGTGGGATACCAGGGATTGAACTCAGGGACACTCAACCCCTGAGCCACATCCCCAGCCCCATCTTGTATTTAATTTAGAGACAGGGTCTCACTGAGTTGCTTAGCACCTCGCTTTTGCTGAGGCTGGCTTTGAACTCATGATCCTCCTGCCTCAGCCTCCCAAGTCACTGAAAGAATATAATATACTGCTATTAACTACAGTCACCATGCTGTACAGTGCACCTCTTGAACTTACTCCTCCTGTCAATTGAAATTTCGTATCCTTCAACCACTTCCGCACCACCCCTGGCTCCTGGTAAACAACACTCTACTCCCTACTTCTATCCAATCAACATTTTTAGATTCCTCCTGTGAGTGAAATCAAATGGGATTCTCTCCCGCTCTGCAAGATTTTTCTCTTTCCTCTGCTGATTGGTTCATTTGCTGTGCAGAAGCTTTTTAGTTTCATGTGGTTCTATTTGTCTATATTTGCGTTTGTTACTTGTGCTTTTGGAGTTAGGAATTTCTTAAATAAAACCCAAGAAGTGCTAACCATGAAAAAAGGCTGATAATAATTTTGGTTACACTAAAATCTGAACTTTTGCCAACAAAACACAGTATGAACGAAGCATGAAGACAAGCCACAGACGTGAACTCAACGTTGCAACGTTTTAATGTTCTACACATTAAAAAACAAATTTTTTTAGTTGTTGATGGAACATTCTTTTATGTATTTATATGCAGTGCTGAGAAATCAAACCCAGTGCCTCACAACCCCAGCCCTGTCCTACACATTTATGAGGGAAAGACACCTGGAACAAAGAAATGGGCCAAGAACATGAACAGGCTGTGGGGTCAAAGTCATCCACATGAGCAGATTTGTGAACAGATATTCAAATGCATGAGTACTCATAGAAACACAAATTAAAACAAAATGTGATTGAAAACCATTGGACTGTTTTTCTTTTTTTTAATGATGACTGATATCACAAATGTCAGTAAGGAAAGGGGAAAACTAGAAATGTTCTATAGCAGCACTTGCAGGAAGAAGTTTGGAAACAGTTCACTCTTCTTATAGAGATGAAGTTGCGCCTACCCTATTTGTAGGATCCACCCTGGTAGTGAACTGCAGGTGTTGAAGCAGGCACTGGGGAAGGATGCTTACTCTGCAATGTATTGTCTAGTCACTCAGTGAAATACGTCTTTTTTTTAATTCATTTTTTTTATTTTTATACCCATTTGACAGATAAGTCAACCAAGGACCAGAAAAATAAAAGTTTGTCTTTTTTTTTAACTATTTTGTTTTTTATTTATTTTTATTATTTTGATTCATTGTACCACAAATGGGGTACAACTTTTCATTTCTATGATTGTACACAATGTAAACTAACATCGTTTGTGTAATCATACATGTACATAGCGGTAATAATGTCTATTGAAATACAACTTAGCTGGTGAAATAATAAACTATTTCTAAAAGTTCAAATATAGACAAAACCTCCAAAATATAAGCACTTATGGATATTAAAAAATTATTTCTAGATAGATACATTCGTAGCAAGAATTAAAATGCCCTTGTGAATGAAACAGACCACATTAGAATAGTGGTTGCCTTTAGGGAGGGCAAGAAAAGGTTTACAAGTCTGATATGCTCTGTTTTAAAAAAAAAAAAAATGGAAAAGATCTGTTATAGCTAATAGTATTATTTTGTGTTTTATACATGAGATATTTAATAATTAAAAACTTCAAGACACTTTAAAGGAAATAAGGTCAACATAATTATCTCTGTATCAGGATGACTAGGAAAATAATTATGACCTTCCAATCTTAGCGCCCAAAAGAAAGTAAGTTTACTGACTAAGGCAAAAATAGGAAATAGCCTCTCACTAACCTAAGAATTCCAGGTGTCTCTATTTCGGGTATCTCACCTCTTTTAAAACTGCTCACTGACAGTCCCAGGTAGAGGAGAAGCAAGCGTCCTGGTGAAGGAAAGGAAACAAATGTGAGAAAGACCCCGAGAACTTGTCAAGGTGAAACATACCTTCTCAGTGTCCCAAACGGCTTCTTTTTAGCCACAATCTAGCTATGTGACAATGGATCTGCCCCTTGAGCTCTCTGAATGTCAGTCGTATCATATGGAAAATAATGTGAGAAAGGTGATAAAAGAATTCACACAAGATGATTCTAAGAATCAAACTATACTAATAGACATAATGGTGGCAATGGCAGAATGTATTTCCCATCCCGCATATTACACTTACAATGTCACATTGACACCCTCCTGAGAAGCGGGCCCATGTCTTTGCCCTCTGTGACTATGGTCGGAGTGATGCTGCATGACACCTAAGACTAAATCACCAAGTGGAAATACATCTTCTTGCCTTAGATACTCATGCTTGAAATCTGGCTGCCATGTTGTAAGGAGAACAAACACCACATGAAGAGGCCATGTGTAAATATCCTGGCCACAGCTCCAGCTAAGATCCCTACTAATAGCCAGTGATAACTACCATACATGCAAGTGAGCAAAATTGACAAGTATTCTATTCTAGACTTAAAGCCTTTCCAACTGATCTTCATCAGAGTTGTCTCCATCAAGCCCTGCCCAAATTCAGAAATTTTAAAATCACCTTTATGACTTTACCATATCCTATAGTCACTGAAGTACCACCTAATATTTCTTCTTAAAATACTTTAAAAAGTTAAATATGTTTACTAAAACTAATCTTTAGGGAAAAGTTTTACTGCCTATTTTATTTTTCTAATTATATTTATTAAATACTATTAACATGGTATTTTAAATTTTAACCAATGCAGAATTTTTAATTATTTGACTTTAGAATTTCCCTATTTTTAATATTTTAATTTATTAAGCTAAGTATGCAATGATTATAATTCAAAATAATGTTTGGCTATAAGCCCCTCAAAATCATCATGAATATAATGGTGTGCTAGACTAGATGACCATGAGGTTAAGGACTCGGTCACCTCTTAAATCTATGAACCATGTCCTGATGAAATCATTCCTTCTCTGTTATAATTCTCCCCAGGCAAATATGTTTTACTTTCATAAACTGCTTTTAATCAAGAAGCAGACTTTCTGGGGGTAATATTGCAACCATTGGCAGCAAGGTTGCAAAGGAAGAAGATGGATTTTGGAGGTGATTTTGAGGGAAGAAATGGGTTAAAATTAGTCATCACCTGAACCAGGAGCTGGTTCACCAACTAGAAAACTTAGACTTCTCTCCTCAGGCATCAAGGTTTCTCAATTGTATTATGATTGGCATTCTTTCAGGGAGAAACAGGTACTGTCTATTGCATGGCAGAACATTTAGCATCCCTGGCCTGTACCCACAGGGTAGCAGCCACATTCTCTGTCACCCTAGTATCCATCCCAGATGTGACCAAAAAAAAAAAAAAAAAAAAAAAAAATGTCCCTGGTAGGGAGGAAAAATCGTTCCTGACACAGGGAAAGGCACCTCATTCTGCCCTAAGACTAGCAGAAATTCGTGGTGGTTGTGATGGTGATAATGATGATTTTTTGGTCTTTCTTCATTCAGTGATAAATTCAGCCTATTTTCTAAACAGGCCATAGAGTGTTTAACCTGCATCTGTATTTGGACGGGTTTTTTTGTTTTTTTTTTTTCTTTTATGTTCCTTTTTTTTCCCCCTCTTATTTCTCTTTAACTACTTAGCCTATGGTTAATAAACAGGGCAGCAAGAAAATAACCATTGGATTATAGGCAAATCTTTTCACAATGGCATATAAAATATGCATTTGTATCACATCCACCATCAGTGATTCACTGCAGATTGAAGAAAGCAGAACAAGGCACACAGGTTCCCTGCAGTCCTTATCTTAATTTACCACACACTGGCTCTGTTGTTTGATGGAACTTTTGAAGGGGAATGGGGTTTCATGGCTACGATTAGTAATATTTTTCAAAGGAGACTGGAATAACCACTTCCAAAGGTATAGGCACCTCCTTGAAATTGTGTATTCAAGGGGAAAATTGGAAATGACATTTAATAAGAGAAGATCATGCCTCCAAAAAAGCGTGGTTCAGAATCAACAGACTCAGGGTGTGGGCCATTCAGAGTCCTGAACACTGTTGTCTCAGGGGACCGAGACAGGCCAAGCAGCACCATCTGTTGACCTCAATATCCTATAGCCTGGAAGCCACCACAATACCTATGAGGATGTCCACCATACTAAGAGCCAGAGTTCAATGAGGGTGTGATGTGTGCGTCACACAGCACCGGGCACTTCACTGCATCACGCCCCCAGAGTCTTCATGACCCCATGGTCCCCTTCTCACAAACTAGGAAACTGAGGCTTAAAGAGCTTAAGGAACGTGTTGGTCAGAAGTTGGGTCACAAGTCTTATAGGTAATAGATGATTGTGAATCACGGAGGTGACACTACTTACTTGTCTATTAACAGCCCTCCCTGTACATTATCAAGACACACACCACACCCAGCTTCCAGCCTCAGATCAAATCAGCCACCTGATACATAGCTTTTATATGGGCAAACACTAGGCATTTAAAATAGCATGTATACATATAAATGTTTATGTTTACATCCAAGTATGTATGGATCTGGCCTTCTAAAGGGCCAGGTTATAAATATTTTAGGCTCTTTGGGTCATACGGTCTCTGTGGCAACGGGTCATGTACGAATCTATCATATTTATTGACCATGCGGGCATGTATATGTATGTAGTACAAAAGGAGCCATGGATAATTCAAAAACAAATGAGTACAGCGGTTTCAATAAAACTTTATTTACAACAACAGGCAATGGGCTGTATTTGGTTGGATCATGAGCAGTCATTTGTCCACCTCCGTCCTACACCAACATCCTTCCAGGTAGGGCTGCAGATCAGAATCCCCTGGGCAATTTCAGATTGCATTCCAGACCCACTGTATCACATTTTGCTTCTTTAACAAGTCCCCTGGGTGATCTGTAGACACACAAACATCTGAGGATCACCATCTGAGACCCTAGACCCAGTTTTCCTGCAGTCCCCCTAAAAGTTGTTGTTCCAGCTATCAAAGGCACAACAGCTACCCATGGAAAAGCAAGACAAGCAATACAAATCAAGAAAGGAAAATTGGCAGCTTGTCCCAACTCACCATCTTTATCAAGATGTCAGAATGTTGACCTGTGATCACAGTTCTCCTGGCTGGAAGAGACCCTTTCGTTTCACTGGTAGAAAATCTCATAAAGGAGAAAAAAACTTTTGTTCCCAGTGGAATCACACTGATCTTTTAATCAACTTGTTGCACACAAACACACACACAGAGGGCATTTTTTTTGAACTGTGGGTACCCAGTTTCAAGTTGGAAAATTCACTTGTGCTCTAACTGCTTTTATGTTATTGAGGGAAAATGAGCACAGGGTCTTCAGAAATAAGAGGGCTGGAACAATAAGTGAATTTGTACAGAATTCGCCAATACACACACTGCCTGCTTCATGAATACATGAATGCAACCTGTTTTATCTTTTCTCGTTTCAGAACTAAAGGTATTCACATAAATCTGGATCTCCTTTTCTTTGGGGAATTAAGGCTGGCACCATCAGTTTCTGCCTTTACCCAGAGCAGCATGGGGGAAGAAAAGGCCAACCCTTCACTGTCTTTTGACAAAGGTTTGAAAAAACTGAACAGGAGTGGAGAGAAATGAATACTCAGGCACATGCTGTAATGGAGCTGACCAGGTCGCCATCCACCTGGGATAACGCCCCTCTCCAGCTGACAGGCACCAGTGATCTGGTTTCAGTCGCCAGCACCCCAAACTTATTAACTGACTCTGATCTTCTCTCTGTCTAATGCCAGGAGCCTCCCCCACCCCACCTTGCATCATAAGACTTTAGTTTATAGACCCCTTTGCTCCAGCTCACTTTTTATACCTTTTCTCTGATCCTACTCCACCAATGACCCAGATGCCTCCAAGGCACAACCTGCCAGTGGTGCTGCAGTCCCCCTCTGAATGCCGTGCACAGCTGGGATGTCCAGGCCTGGCTGCAAAGCTGACTCAGTACCAGCACCAGGGCCCCCGGGCACTGAAGCCTGTCTACATATCAAACAGAAGTTGGCTTCCACGGTATCTTTTTTTTTTTTTTTTCACCCCCACTACTTTGTATCCCAAGGCCACCACGGTTATTTTGAAAGCATATTTAAGAGCTGGGTGATGACATTTAAATAAAGTAATCTCAACGAGGAGTTAGGGATTAATAAAAATATAGCAGAAGGCCCACAAGGTAGCACAATGGCAGTACCTAGGGTTAAACCAGCACTGAGCTCATGACGCATTTTTACTTAAGTGAATTATGTCTTGCGTCCACACTGGCAAGTCAAGTGGGCACTTCAGAGTTGAATTGAACCTGATCTTGGCTCTGTGTAATCATGAGTCAGTTAATTAACCTCAGTAGTACCAGACCATTTGAACTCCCAGGTCCCTCTCAACTCTAAAATTCTACTTCCAAGTCCAAGTCTATATGAACAGGCATATTTCTCTTAGAATTGACTTTTCTGGTGATTTTGTTCTTAAAGTTTAATTTGTTTTTTCAAGCCAAGAACTACTAAACTGGATACAGATCAAGGTATTTGGTGGAATATTTGAATAAAAGGAGCTAAATTATTTTCAGATCTTTTCATGAAACTCGATTGTTAAAGTTCCCCCAAACTGTAGTCACTCATCTACAGGATTTTAATTGATCAGGATTTTCTTAAATAGACACTATAATGTTTACCAAATGTTTCAGGATCATACAGGCTATTTTTCCTAAGATTAAAAACTATTCTGGTAAAATAAGTGATGATCTTTAAAGAGTGGTCACAGGCAATGCTGACATTCCTGAGCAATTGGATTTTTCTAAAATCAAGGTTTTATAACTGTCAGAGTCCTTGAGTTACAACAGCAAAATCACGAGTGTTTAGGGAGAATAAAAATATGCAGAATCATTATTCATCGCCATAGAGGGCCTTCAGTGTTTACATTGTGTCACAACTGCATAATAAAATTTCACATTATTAAAAAAAAGGCAATAGAGAAAAATCAATAAGTCAACAAGTATTTTTAGAAAACCTGTATACTTGGGTTGCACTAGATGTGGGGAGAGTATCAACCCTGGGTTCTGCCTTCAAGAAGCTCATGATTTATTCGGGATGAAGAATCAGCTCCCACAAAACAACACAGGAGCGTGGACACACAAACACCACCTGGAATTTTGAGACACTGCCTTCAACTAATTCTGCAAGTAAGGAAATCAAAAGCAGGTCTGCTTGCTTTGTAGATTTGGCTAACATCCTTCTCTTCAGCACCACAAAGCCTTCTTCCATTGCACAACTTCAAGCAGATGCACTTAAAGAGAGAGGCTTCCTTTTTTTGTTTCTGAAACAGTTTTTAAATGTTGATAAACCTTTATTTTATTCATTTATTTATATGTGGTGCTGAGAATCGAACCCAGTTCCTCACCCATGCTACGCAAACTCTCTACCACTGAACCACAACCCCAATTCCAAAAGAGAGGCTTCTTTTTCCCCCTAAAATCTAAGACTGCAAAAATTAACAAGAATACGACCAGATTAATTTACTCAGTACTAGAAAGTCACTCAACTTATCCAATCACTTTTTTGTAAAATGTCAAATTTGATCTTGATATTAGTGATAATAAAAAGGGACAAAAGAAAAACAATCTTCTCATTAGACTTCTGAACTAACTTGTACTTTTGAATGTTCTTGAAATTTAAATCTACTGGAGCATTTAGAGAGAAGACAACTGTAGTATTTAGTCCTTTATTATTTCATAATACCATGTGATTCCTATCCATAACTTGTTTCTATAAACCTCATTTATTTTTAGTGTTCAGTGACACAAAATGCTAAATAATATTTACCTAATGCTTATTTAGTATTTTAGTGAACATTTTCACTTAAACCTCAAAACAGACCTATTTTGGAAGTTGGTGGAAAAGCCAGTAGAAATTAAAACTAATGTCTACCAACTAGGTACCATATTCTAAGACTGCAGTGTCCAGCAGAGTTGTCACTATACCCATGTGTATATTTAAATTTTATTCTCAATTAACTGAAAGTGAGCAAAATTATAACTTCAGCTTCTCCATCACATCAACCCCATGTTAAGTGCTCAATAACCACATGGGGCTGGTGGTGATCAAAGTGGACGATACAGATATAGAACATGTTTTATCATTATAAAAGTTATACTGGGCAGCACTATTGTAACTACCCTAGTAAGTGCTCCAAATGTACTTCATTTCTTTGTCCCAACAGCCTGCCTAGGGAACAGGCAGTTTACTCTTTCCATTTTACAGATGGTTAACATCAAGTGCAATGACTTGGTGAAGTGGAGTTGACAAGGTGAAGGTGGAGTTGAGGTTCCATTAACTCACTCAATACTGTATAATAGAATTTTCTCCAAGTATAGGAGAGTTCTCTACATCGTTCAAGATGGGAGCCAGTAGCTCTATGTGACTACTGACTACTTGGGGAGTACTACAGTTTAGATCTTGAATATTCCCCCTAAGCCCATACCTGCTCAAGGTCTGGACCCTAGCCCGCAGCACTATTGGGAAGTAGTGGGACTTTTAAGAGGTAAAGCCTAGTGAAAAGTCTTAAGTCACTGGTTGTGTGCCACTGCAAGAGATTCTGAGACCCCAGTCTCTTCCTCTCTTTCACTTTCCCATCATGAGATGGATAGCTTCCTCTGCCTTGTGTTCCCACCATGACTCACTCTGCCACCACTCAGGTCCAAAGCAACAGGCCAATTGGTCATGGATGGACACCTCCACAACTGTGAGCTGAAATGAATCTTTCCCCTTTAAGTGACAAAAAGCTAACACAGGTTATCACTGAGGAATTCAACTTAAATATCAATTATTAATTAACTTAAATACCGATAGCCAGTGGATCTACCTTGGAGAGCTCAGACCAAGGCCCAAAGTGCAACCTATAACCCCCACTGTGCCCAAAGTTGCAGCCACCTTACCACTGCCACTCGCCATCTCAGAGGATCCTCGTGGTACAGGAATGAGTACAAAAGGATGAACCCCATTCAAACAGAAGCTTGATACCATCTTAGTCAAGCTGAACCTTCTTTTGGTTTGAGTTCCTAATGCAAGCTATGCTTGTGTGGAGGGGCGTTAAGTTTATCTTGGAATCTATTTTCAAATTTGCCTCAGTGTTCTGAAATTACCTCTTTGCATGAGAACCAACAGAAGCGTACAAAGCAAATGTTTTCCACAGGATGCAATTTTTATGGAGTACCCAGAGGCATTATAGCATGGGTCAGACTGCAGTCCTTCAGTGTGCTTGAGGACCAGGCTTGGGGGACAGTGGGCCAGACAAACAACTCAACAATGGTTCTGGTGAGGAAGGTCTGGTGGACTGACCTCCATTCTGCAGACACGTTGCCCCCCGCCCCCCATTTGAAATCTTTGCTTCCTTATGTGTTAAGGTATCTAGAACAGTCCATTCTGCTTGCTGTGGATTGTTTTGTTATTACTTTTTATCTGCTTGACTTTTTATGTGGCTCTACTAGAAAATCTTGCCATGGAACATTTAACAAGAGGAGGACGCAAGCTCAAAAATTTCCATTTACACACAGAATTACTGCCCATTTCCACAGACCTGAGAGTGTTTCGCCCTCCATGTTTATGATGGGATTGTGATTTCAACTCTCCCTCGGAACAGATATTCTGTCTCTATTCAGCTAATGCTGTTCTGGAAACCTGTATCAGACTCTAATGATAGCTCCTGCTCTTCAAGGCTGAAATAACAGAGCAGGAGCTGGTGGACCTGAGACACACAGGCAGGCAGCTCTGGTATGTCAAAGGGAATTGACTCCCGTCTCCCCTGCTTGCTTTTGCTTCTCCCTCAGAATTCATCACAAAGAACAATGTTAGAAGTGAAAATCACAATCCTCGTTTTTAATTGCAGGCACACTGAGGTTTAAATAACCCAACGGTTGATTCCAGACCTTTGGGACCTGACTACAGGATACGATGGGCCGCAGCTTTGAAAGAACAGGTAGGTTTTGCCAGGTATCAACTCTATTCTGGTTAGAACCATTCTAAAGAGGTAGCAGAGCCTCTTTTACAAAGTTATCCCCATTCTAAATCAAGAACAACCTCTGCAAGCCAAGATTAGAATAGTTAAATACACTGACCTATGTTGTACAGCGGATCTAAGTTGAACAGATCAGGAGGAAAAAATATAAAGGCTGCCTTTCCCATCCTACCAGCCTATTACTTTTCAATAGATGCACACACACACAAAGGGTTTTCTGAATGTAGGAAAACAAGTTTATAATTACATAATTATGCAGACACACCACAATTTTTCTTTTATGTTACCTTTATCTTTAAAAGGCAACAGACAGGGCTGTACTAAAAAGCAATAAAGCATGGGTAATTTAATACCAAATTACATCCATATTGAAAAGTTTACATGCAGTTGAGAGCAGACAGAGGTCAGGTTTTCAACAGGACTGTCTTTAATTGTGGCCATCAGTTTTAGCAATCCCGATCTCCGGATCAAAGACAGATATAATGGGCTTCTTCAACGCTGAATAGTGAAAGCCGACAGCAGGAATGGCGCTATCTGGCACCCAAAGGTCATAAAAAAAATTACCAGAAAGGGAACATGTCTCATTGTAAAATTATATATCTAAGATAAAATACATTTTTTAAGTATGACCCAGCTTCCAATGAGCTCCTTTAGGTGAAGATCTTTTTTATGGGGGAGGGGGGGTCACTTTGTCACAGGTGCATGACTTTCCCAGCTTTTCCTCTAATAAATGTGCAACCTTTGCATAAATCTTTATGAATTGTTTCAGTTGCTTTCAATCCTGATTTTCTCTGAGCTGCATAGCAATCCCTCTTTCCATGCAGTAGGACTATGTGAGCTGAGAGCAGCAATTTTTCTGGTTTGGTTTTTCCTTCTTTTTCTTCTTCTTCTTCTTTCTTCTTCTCTCCCCCACCCCAAATCAAATGAGGAGCAAATTATCAGCAAATCAAATAGAAACAAGTTTCCTGGATCTGCAGATCCATGCTACAAATGAAGCAATTTCATCTCTGCCGGCTCTGGGGTGGGGAGGATGGTGGCATGGGAGGGTGGATTTTAAGTAGCCAGGGGGGACCAGAACAGAGATGCAAGCTGGCGAAGCATCTCCACGTTTTCATGCACAGACCACTCAAATCTGCACCAAGAGACTACTTGTGAGAATCCATCTTTTTTCACTTAACAAGATACAAAATATAAAACACATTTGCCTCTTATTAAACCTCTTCTATAAGTGGTTCCAGGTCCACCATTTTTAAAGGGAGGAGAGGGGAACTGAGACCCTCCTGGGAATTGCAGCAGAGTGACTGGAGATGAGGTACAGGCTGTGAGCCTTTATTACTTTAATTTTATTTTTTTTTTCTAAAAGCACAGAAGGAATAACATTTTAAATCATTAGCATTTGCTCTAAGTAGTTATTTTTTCCAACTGTAAGAATCTCCACTCCCAGCCCCCTTCCCCATTAGCACTACTCCCAAATCCTGTGCAGAACTGACCAGATGGAATTTTCCTTTACCACTCCAATCTGGAAGGTGCCTTTAAAGAATTTCAGGTAATGTCAGGGGCCTGCAACTATTTGGGAGGCTGAGGCAGGAGGATCACTTAGGCCCAGGACTTGAAGGCCAGCCTGGGCAATATAGCAACACTCCATCTCAAAAATCAAAAAAGAAAAATGAAAAGTCAGGGTCTAAGTCAAGACAACTCGGAAACAAACCGTAATCACATTTTTTTTCCTTAAAGCCCTGAGAAAATAAGGTTCCTGTAATTTGGGGACCTAAGACTGAAAGCTAACTGTGCAATCTCAATTTACTGGAGGCGCAGGTGCTTCTGTTATGATTCAACACCGTCTTCTTTGTTAACGAACAGAGTTCTTAGTGGTTCTCATTGGACTCAAAATGCTTTGTTTCAGTGACAAGGACAGCACTTTTAAGTGGTAAAATATCCAACTCACATATTTTAAGAAATGGAATCAGCCACCTTAAGACAGTTTATAGTCTCCATCAAGGGATGAGCAAAAGGTGAAGAAATCTTCCAAGCTAGGAAAAGACATTTTAATTCTGCCCCCCCCCCAAGTTTGAAATGGCAAGAGGCCATATCTATGCACAGAAGTTTGGGGGGAAGTGTTCACTATCCCCTTTTCAAAACTATTAGTTTGCATTCCTTTAAGATATAAAATAAATTAAGTAGTTCTCCATTTCTACTTTGTTCTTCCAAAAGAACACCTCACCTACTTGAGACAAAGATGTTTGCTTAATCCACCAAGTCCATGTACCGCGAGTGGCACATATCCATTTGTGCCACCCAAGAGAAGTGTCCCCACTAACCCTCTTTTCTGTGCTGTATGAAGAACCAACAAACAAGCTAGAATTCTGTTGCAGGATAGAAGAGATGCTTTCTTGGGGCCATCAATTATCAGATGCAGTCATTGAAAGTGGTATTTTACTCTCTGAAAGATTTAAATACTGTAGCCTGCGCTTTGTGCACTCTCCAGACTTTCATGCCAATCACACAGCTTTGTCTCTTGCGCACGACTCTCACTTTGCTTCGATACTGCATGACAGAGGAAGCCGGTGGTGGCTCTCCCCTGGTCTGCTCACTCTCGTCAGCATCCGGGCACCCAGACCTAACCCCATTTTACTGCTGCAGTCAGGGGGCCTGGAGTGAGGCAGATCTTCCATCTACCTCAAAGAGAATTAAGATGGGTCCAAATCGAAGACCTCATGCTTGTGCAATGTGCTAAAACAAAGACTTGTCATTATTGAGAGAGCACAAAGGGAAATAATTTCTAACCACAGAAAGAACAGTGACTATCTGCTGGAAAAAAGTGAAATTCAAGAACAAAGAGCCAAGAAAGGTGTTCTGGGACAAAAGCAGCAGGTGTTGACAAAGTTGAGGATCTGGATCAACAGCCTGCTGTGCTCCAAGGTCCCCCAGAGTTGGTTAGGACACTAGGGGTGGCCAAAACCCATCCAGAGAGACCCAGGTCAAATGCTGCCCACAAAAAATTTAAATCATTCATTTCATGTTTTAAATGATGTGATAAATTTTCAAGAGAAATTGAGTCTTCAGAAGCTTCGACAGTAATGCAGAACACAGATGTGTTATTTCAATGTCATTACTCCACGGACCCCTCGGTACCTCCCTTTCTTCATATTCAGAACAGAGAGAGATCATGATGAACCACTGAACCGTGATATCAAGGGACAAGATCTGATGAATATGATGAAGACATGGTTTACATACAAAATACAACAAAGTAACAAATCAGAAGCAATTGAGTTTGGCGAGCCCAAGGTAAGTTAGAGAATCATTTCAGTGACCTCAGTACAGAGCCTCTGGTTCCCTGTGCCATGGGGAGCCCTGCCAGGTTAATTGTGGCCTTCACTCTAAGTTTCCATGCTGGGATGAGAATTAGGTCTGCCTAATAACTATTGTAATTAATAATACATAGTCTGGACATCAAATGCTTGACACATATTAACTCATTTAATTCTCAGAAAAATTCTATCAGGTCGGGACTTGTGATTATGTTCATCTTAGAAACACCAAAAAACACCTACCACCCAAAATACCATATGGCAATTTATAAGGCCTCTGTTTAAACCTGAACTGACACAAACAAAATCAACCTACTTAGGATTTTTGAGCAAAGAAAAATCTCATCTAAATGCATTTCAAAATTCTTCAGCTGCTCGTGGGTCCTCCTGCTTCCCACAAGCAACCCACCACCAAACCCTCTGAATGGTACCTATAGAGCAAGGTTTATTGACTTCATTAGAAGACTGAAAATTAATAATATAAGCATCTAATTCAAGAAGAAAGGGTGGGGGGAGTCCAAAGGAATGGAGGGAAAGAATGCACATCATGGCAGAAATTAGGTTATATAAAACAAAAGAGATCATCAACAACAAAGGTGGTTCTTTAACTGTCCTGTGGGCCAGCCAGGTAGTGGCAGGGCAGCTACAGTGGCTCAGCTTCGCTGGTAGTTGAGGTCACCTGGAGAACTGGCTGAGGCCAAGGGCCTCACTCACGTGTCTAGAGACTGTCAGCTCGGGGTCTCTCTCCCTCTAACCCGGGCTTCTTCATGGCATAGTTGCAGGGTCCAAAGAGCAGCAGAAAGGGAGAAGCTTAACCATCCAAGCACTTTCCTAGCCCCTGCTTCTGTCCCATTTCCTATTGTACTAGTGGTCCAATAAGCCACACAGTGAAATGCAGAGCCCAGGAGGGGCATGGCTACAGGGAGGCAGGGATGTTTCCATCTATGACACCAAGCAGACATACCCTGACTCTAGTCCACCCGCAGCTTTTCAGATGGATCTGTGACAGGCTGGAACCGCTGCGAAGTCTAGTTACGCTACAGTTAGTCATGGTGGGTATTCTCCAGTGGACAGTATGACAGGGGGACAAAAAAGAATCTTTTATTTACTATGCTACCCAGTCTTTAAGGGAATGATGAGCAATGTAGCTCAAAAATGGAAAAATGTCAAGAATCATGCAGCAAGAGTTAACGTGAGCTTGATATTCATAATTGAGCAAAGTTCCTCCTCTGGAATTCTTCAACAAGAGATGCAACTGTTTGTCCTGGATGGTTAATTAGCCTACCTCAACCTTGAAGGGGAGACAAAATACTTTCTCTTTGACCTTCAACCTCATAGCAAAAGGAACCCTAACCTTTTCTAGTAGAAATAGTTAAGATTGCTCAGTCACTCATGTTGAGTGCGATATCAAAGGAAGTTTTTTTCCCACTCTGCATATTTACTAGACTTCCTAAACCCCATTCTAATTGGATACTTATTTGCATGTTGCTGGAAAGTACGCACAGCTAACATTAAAACTTTCATATTCACTCTAAGAGGAGACTGCTGAGAGTACTGCTTCCTCTTGCAAATACCAGTGTTTGAAACAAAGAACAAGTGCGTGCTCAGGGCTATTGGATTCCTCTGTGATCATGTCCAGTGAAGTCACTTTGGAAGATGTGTGTGAGGATTTCATCCGGAGAATTCCTCCATTCAATCTAATTCATCAATCTCTACTATTAAGAATGTTTATCAACCATGTAAGAATCAAATTGTTGGCTTTTTGTTTGTTTTGTTTTTTTCTGTGGTTTTTGTTTGTTTTGCTGCTGCTGTCAAATATTCTATAAGTGACTTTTAGATAGAGCAACTGTGACATCATGTGACTAGCCAATAACAGCACATGCCTCTGTCTCTGGGCAGTCCCATCAAAATAGAATTCAGGCTCAATTTTCTCAAAGTTGAAGACTAAACAGATCTTCCAGTCACCATCAACGATTTTCTCAACCAAGAAAGAGGGATAACATGATGTTAGGAATTTTTCTCTAAAATTATTTTAATGGTCAAAAAAAAAAAAAAAGTCTGCTACCTCTAAGAAAAACCTAATTTGTAACATACATTTTCCTGGCACATTTTACATCAGAAAGCTTTGAATTTAAATATGAAATAAATAAATATGAATTTAAATTTAAATATGAAAGCAAAGCCAGGATTTGCTTTCTAGACAGAATGCAATTCTGAAATGTCATGCAAATTTCTTTTTGGAAGAACAAATGCAAACATTTTGAGAAGAGCTCTAAATATGCACAGGGCTTTGGGGAAACCATGTGTAAAATACTATTTCGCCTGAGGCAATCTATCTCCCACATTTGTTGAGGAAGAAAATAACAGCCAATATTCTGTATGACTGTTGACGGAATGAATGGGTTTTGTCTGCGTGGGTCCTGGGCAGCGCATGTGACGATACCTTGTCAGCTTTTTCTGGAAGTTCTGAGAAATCAGAGGATCCACAAACCATGGACTAGACCATGTCTGTTTTTAATATGTACCCTCAAGCCTCTGGTGCAGAAGTAGGCATCCTGTGGACACTCCAACACCTACTGACTAACCACCATGTTTACCAACACATCCTCCCAGCAACCTCCTTCTGCTACTACCCATATGACGAAATGAAGGGACTGTTTCTTTTCTCTCTTTCCCTGGGTATGCATACTCCATAACAATTTGCTTTGCACCCGACATAAACGAAACAAGTACTCAATTCATTGGTATTGCTTCCTCCCTTTATTGACGCCATCTTTTCCTCAGTCCTTGGCATAAGCGTATACAGCAAAGGTCTTGGACATTTGCCACAGACTTCCTAAGAAACACATCTTTGCATGATAGAAATGCTGTCCCATCTGGCAGGCACTAGCCACAGTGGCTACTGAGCACCTAAAATGAAGCTAGGGTGATGGAAAAAAAGATTGGGGGATTTTATTTAATTTTAATTAATTTAAGTTTAAATAACCACATCAGGCTATTAAGGCTGATTAAGACTTTCTAAAAGTGAACATTGAAAGAGTTGGAACTGAGCTGCTTCTCTAGTTTTCTCCCTATAACCTTGGACTGGTCAGTTAGCACCTGTGACCTCAGTCTTACTAAGCTATAAAATGGCACTCATAATATGTATTTCCGTGGTGGTTGTGATGTGTGAATGAGAAATTTTGTTAAGTGGGCCAGTACACAGCAACTCATCAATGACAAGTAGTGCCCTTTTTTGTTGTCGTCATTTTCTTGAAATCTACAAAATGGGAGTCAAAAAAAAATATTTTTCAGGGTAATTGTAGTAATCAAATGAAATAACGAATATAAAATATTTAAACCATCAAGCACTAAACAGGAATAATTATTAACTTCCTTAGCTAAAAAAAACTTAATGCATATTTTATTTCTTCAGTCATGATTATCTTACTAGAATTTTGGCATCACCTCTAAACTTAGACACGGTAGTTCCCTCCAGAACTTCTAGTGCATCACCTGTGCCAGAGCATCCGTGGACCCTGCTCCTTCCCATTCTCCTTGGCATTTCTTTGGACAACCTCACATTCAGCTCTTTCTCTGTGGGTTCAAACATCTCCACAATGTTAGAACTTTTTTCTGTCATAAATAAATGCCATCCCACAGGAATTCTTTAACTGCTGAAGATGGAAAGCATCAAGATTTCCTGGAATTCAAGCAAGAAAATTGAGGGAAACGACTCACAAAGAATGATCATCACATTCTCACGATATCTTTTCCATGCTAATCTTTTCCACCTGCTAATGTATTTCCTCTATCCTTTTCCAAACCCCTCCTTTCCTCCCCCCACCCACTCACACACACACACACACACACACACACACACACACACACACACACACACCTTCAAAGGCATACCTCTTAGAAATCTGTAATAATGATAATTTTGAAAACAACTAAGAAATTATGGAAAGACAATTACAAATGGGTCTGCCAACATGTAAAGAAAAGTTTCCTTCTGGATTGGAAAATGGAAACAGGAAACAGAACCAGAATTTTAAGCCAACAGATCAGCAGGGAACTTGCACTGGACCTAGTAGAGAATACAAATTCCAAAGGTCTCATTCAGCTTGTGGACAGGTAGCCACTGATGAACCAGGAAGCCCACCAAGGCAAAGCCAACTATAGAACAGAAAATATAAAACAAATATAAGAAAAGGGTAAGCCCTGGTAAATGTGATTCTAAAACATGGGAGTTTATGAGCCTTCACAGATGTCATGCTAGAATTATTTCCCAATTAAAAGAAGATTATTTATAATACAGCACTTCTCCATGTTCTCTCAGAGAATTCACTCTACATAAAATAGTAGAAGGACTCTTCATTCATTGCCTGGAAGTGGTAAAAGGAAGAATCATTTAAAGTGGGCGGTACCCTTTATACACATTAGGATGGCTGTTAGCAAAGAACAGATAATACCAAGTGTTAGTGAGGATGTGAACAGACTAGAACCCAGGTGCATTGCTAGAGAGGTATGAATGGGCACAGCCACCATGGAAAACAGTTCTTCCAAAAGTTAACATGGAAATATCATGTGATGCAGTATCTCTATCTCTAGTAATATCCCCAAGGTATCTGAAAGTAGGGACTTATTCAGACACTTGTATGTTTATGTTCACAGCAACATGATTTGTGATAGTCAAAAAGTGGAAACAACCCAAATATCCAACAAATAAACCAAAAGTAATACAGCATATAGCAGAACACAGTTAGCCATAAATAAGGAACAAAACTCTGGTACATACGCTACAACATGAATAAATCTTTTTTAAAGAATGTGCTAAACTGAAACATCCAAACATGCAAGGAACACCACTGTTTGATTCTCTTAAATGAGATACCTTGAATAGGCACATTTGTAGAGATAGAAAATATAACAGCAATCACCAGAGTGCAGGACTAGGGGTAAATGTCAAGTTATACTTAAGGACATAGAGTTTCTACTGAGGATGGTAGAAATTTGAATACCAAAAATGGATACTGGTAATAGTTGTATAACCCTATGAATGCCCTTACTGCCAAATAATTGTGCATAAAAATGGTTAAAATGCTAAGTTTTATGTTATGTATATTTTCCCTCAATTAAAAAAAGATTTTCAGCAAGGAAACAAAAAATAAGGTGAAGGAGGAGTCTACAGAATGGGAGAAAATCTTTACCACATTCCCTCAGAATAATTTCCAGGATATATAAAGAACTCAAAAAATTTCACACACACACACACACACACACACACACAAAACGTTCAATTAACAGGCTAAGGAAATAAACAGACACTTCACAGAAGAAATACAAGCAATCAACAAATATATGAAAAAATGTCCATCATCTCTAGCAACTACTGGAACACAAATCAAAACTACACTGAGATTTCACCTCGCTCCAGTCAGAATGGCAACTATCAGGAATACAAGCAACAAAATTGTTGGTGAGGATGGGGGGAAAAGGTACACTCATACGTTGCTGGAGGGAATGCACACTGGTACAACCATTATGAAAAGCAGAAAACTTGGAATGGAACCACCATTTGATCCAGTCATCCTATTACTCAGGTAATACACAAAGGACTTAAAATCAGCATGTTATAGTGATGCAGCCACATCAATGTTTATAGCAGCCCAATTCATAATAGCTAAACTATGGAATCAACCTAGGTGTCCCTCAACAGATGAATAGATGAAGAAAATGTATTATATTACAAAATGGAGTATTACTCAGCATTAAAGAAGACTGAAATCATGACATTTTCTGATAAATGGATGGATTGGAGATTATCATGCTAAGTGAAATAAGCCAATCCCAAAAAACGAAAGACTGAATGTTTTCTCTGATATGAGGATGCTAATTCACAATAAGGGGGTACGGGGGTGGGTAGGGAAGAATAGAGATACTGTGAATTAGGCAAAAGGGAGTGAAGGGAGGGGTCCTAAGGATCCTTGGGTGACAAAGGAATGGTTGTCAAGAGTGAGTGTTGGAATCTCACTCAATGTTCCCCTCTGTACACATCATCACCCTCCTCGGCCCTCCAACCTTCACTGAAAACCTGTCACACAGGCAGCGGTGCCTCTCTGGTGACGTGAAATGAGAGAAGAGGGACAACACTCAGCAGTAAACAAGATGGGACAGAAACTGGCCTGGGGTCCTAAGGACCTTGGGGAATTCATGCTGAATCTAAGACCTCAAAATCCCCAGACAACTTAAAATAGCCTAGCACTTAAAACAGACACAAATGAAGATGTAAGGACAATTGTAGGTCTGAGAAGACAAAAGTTCAGAAAGAGGAGCCCGGTGTCTGGGAGCTTAAGACAGTGAGGAGAAAACAAAAGCATCTGTAAGATCAACGAGAGGCATCGAGCAAGGAGAGGAGCAGACGCAGGGCACTAGAAAGTGAGGGACTTCACTGGTGATCATGTGGAGTGGATCACACACGATTCTTCTCAAGGCGAGAACTATATAGTAGACCAAACAGGCCAATAGGAGGCTCTAGCTCACGTGGAAAAAAATAAAATACATTAACCTTCCGGCAGGAAGGTGCCAGGCACCAAATCTCTGTGCCAAGATATGGGCCTGCTAAGAACCAAGGAGGCCGGCAGTTCCATGACACAAGGAAATTATCCCAGCATCCAGAAGTTTAGTAGAAAGAACTAGGGAAATAAATCCCAAAGGAGAACTCTCAGGGTCATAGGCAGCTCTGGGGATTGAGAAAATCGTGGGCACACCTAGCCTCACCAACTCACGAGGAATCAGAGCCAGGCATGGGGCAGACGGGAAAGCAAACTGCCTCCGTCTTTCCCCAAACTTCACGGAGACATCAACCAGGCGAAGAGTCTCACCAGCACAGAGACTTAAACACAACCTCTGACCAAATACTGAACAATTCCCTGCTGTAACCCACAGGCAACACCCGAGCATCGAGGCTAACATGTTTTTAAAGAGGTGAGGGGACATGAACTGAGCAGGGTCATCGGAGGATGCCAACTCCATAGAAACAGACTCTGCAGAAGTATTCCAGCCAAATCACCCAGCAAGCAAGTGATGGAGCAATCAACAACAAAAACCCCCAACAGGAGGGGTCAGTATCTGAAGTTGCTTTGTTAGCTGATCTGCTCCTCAAGGACATTATGAAACATGCAAAGAAACAGGAAGTTATGGCCCATACATAGGGGATAAATTTAATAAAAATGGCTTCCAAGGGATCCAGATGGGAACTCTGCAGACAGACTTCAGAACAGCGACTACAAGTATGTTTTTAAAAACTACAGGAAATCAGTCTTAAAGAATTAGAAGGAGGGCTGGGGAGATAGCTCAGTTGGTAGAGTGCTTGCCTTGCAAGCACAAGGCCCTGGGTTCAATCCCCAGCACCACAAAAAAAAAAAAAAAAAAAAAGAATTAGAAGGAGGTAAGATGATAATGACCAATAAAATGGAGAATATCTTTAAGAGAGAGAAACCATCACAAAGAACAAAATGGAATAAAAATTAAATAAAAAACAATTTTTAAAAATTTTTAAAAAGAACCCAATGGAAACTCGAGAATTAAAGCAGAATAAAAAATGAAATACAATGGCTCAATTGCAGACTAATAAGGGAGACTAATAGAGATTATGCAATTTTGAAAAGAAGAAATTAATAAAAATGAAAGGAATCTCAGATAAATGGAGGAAATCCAAGAGTGTGATAACACACACAATTGATACCAGAAGGAGAGGTGAAAGAAAAGAGGACAGAAAAATATTCAAATGAATTACGGCTAAAACCTTGCCCAGTGAGATAAAAAACCAATTCAAACAGGACGATGCTCAGTCCACTTCAGGACAGACTTAGGGGGTCACACACAGGCACACTGAAAGACCAAAATCCAAAGTCAAGGAAAATTCTGAAAGCAGCAAAGAAAAACCACTCCTCGTATCCCAGGAAATCAAACTATGATTAAGATCCATGTCTCATTAGCAACACTGGAGGCCAGAGGTAGTAGGGTGATGGATTCAAGGAGCAAACAACAAAACACCATCAGGCAAGAATCTTAAGTCCAGCAAAACTGTACTTCAAAAATAAAGGTGAAATTGATTATTCTCAGATCAACAAAGACCATGATTATTTGCCGCTGATGGACCTGCCTTACAGGAAAAAGTAAAGATGCTCTAAAGTCTCAGATCAAGTCACACCAGACAGTAACTCAATTTCATGCATAAAACCAACAGTGTGGGGCTGGGGATATAGCTCAGTTGGTAGAGTGCTTGCCTTGCATGCACAAGGCCCTGGGTTCAATCCCTAGCACCAAAAAAGAATAATAATAATAAGTAGAGCCAGTAAAGGTACCTATGTAGTGAACTGCAGAAGACTATATTGTGTTTTCCTTCTCTTAACTGATTTAAAATTCAATTTTATAAAACATTTATATGTATATATACATACATATACATAAAAGAAAGGGTAATGGGAGGTGAATGTTATCACAGCATATTGACTGCATATGCAAGCATTCTGCAATGAAGCTGATTATTCTACATTTAAGATGCATACTAAAATTGATTATATATATTTGGGGGGGCCATATCATAAAAACATAACATATTCAATAATAATAGAATGAACTTACATTGAAGTAAGGAAATGGCATCAATGGTAATTCAGATCCAACATACAATTTTATACACACACACACACAATCCAATTCTTTCAAGGAGATAGAGTTAACCCATTAAATCTTCAGTTTTTAATTATGCAAATATTTTAACAAAATTGACACAGGTACCTTAAATACATAAATAATCTAGATCTTATATATCCTTTATATTTTTTCATATATATAAAGTATTCTTTTCAAATGCTTTAATCATTCATATATTACTTTTCTCAAAATAGAATTCTAAATATTTATTGCAAAAGATACCATAAGTGGTATATTGCTTGCTCAATTTAAGTTTTTATACATGTCCCACATGTGGGATGATAGGATTTAATGGGCTGAAGTAATAATTGTAACAATGTATTGTTTGCAGATATAACATGCATATAATAAAAACACAAAGAGAATATACCAAAGTCAGAGTGAGATTTTAGATTTCATTGAATCAAAGTCAATATAAATGTGAAGTTGATTTTGATAACTTAAGATGTATACTTTTAAACCCTAGAGTAATATTTGAGTGATAAAATAACTCAAATGAGTATAATTCCTAGTATAATTCTGATGAGATTAAATTGATACACTAGAACAAATCTATTTAGTACAAAAGAACACAATAAGCAAAAACAGAAAACACACATGAATCATGTAGAAAGATGACAGATATAATTCCAATCATATTAATGAGAACATTAAGTGTGATTGGGCTAAAAATCCAATCAAAAGGCTGAGATTTTCAGATTTAATACCAAAAAAATCAATTAAATATTGCCCGCAGGAGGCACCCTTTAGACTAAAAGATAGATTGAAATTAAATAATGGGAAAAGATATATAATGCAAATAAAAAAAGATCTGGATTAGCCATGCTGATATTAGATCAAATTGACTTTAAACAAGTTAGTGAAGGTAGAGACCTTTCATAATGAGAAAAAGATCAACACATCAAAAAGTAGAACTATAAGCATATACCTAACAGATCCCCAAAATACATAAATACTTCAGTTTTACAGAATTGAAAAGAATGGTAGATAATTCAACATAATAGTGGAAGTCTTCTATAAGCTAATTTCAATTATAGACAAAATCAAGGAAAGAGATTTGAAAAACTCTATAAACTATGTAAATGTAACAACATCCATACATCACTCCACCCAACAGTAGCGAAATTCATGTTCTTCACAAGTACATATGTAACATTCTCCAAGATACATACCATATGCTAGGTCATAAAATGAGCCTCATAATATTTATAAGATTAAAATTATACAAAGTATGTTCTCTGACCAGAATGGAATTAATGGGGAAATCAATGACAGAAGGAAACTTGGGAAATTAAAAATATGTGGAAATTAAACAGCATGCTTCCAAACAATCAATGAGGCAAAGAAATCATAAGGAAACTTAAAAACTATTTTGAAATCAATGAGAACAAAAATACAACACACCAAAACTTAGGAGATACAGTTAAAATGGTACTCAGAAGGTAATTTACAGTTTAAACACTTTTATTATAAAAGCAGAGAGATTCCAAATTGATAATCTAATCTTCCACTTTAATAGAAAACAACAAGTGGACTAAACTAAAACCCAATAATTACTAAGGGAAGAACACACAAAGATTATACGGGAAATAAGTAATTTTAAAAATTGAGAAAAATCGACAAAACCAAAAGTCATTTATTTGGAAAGATTGACAAAACTGATAACACAGTAGTGAGAAAAACGGGGGTGGAGAGGACACAAATTAGTAATATCAGAACAAAAGAATCAATGCTTCCCATCTTATGTGATGGGCTCACAGATCTGACTCCATGAGAATGTTATAGGCCAGACTTTAAAGAAAATGACTAACCAGACTCCATTTTGCTCTGAGAGTCCATGTTATACAGGAAATAAGCTTCTGCCATGGCAACACCCCACCTCTGTACCCATCAACGATTGCTTAGCTTCTCCCTTGCGAACACCCCACCTATGTACCCATCATCAGTTGTTTAACATGACATGTTTAGCAATACAAAATGGCGATTCTTATGTAATGAAAAATTGCTCTCTTTTGATTCCTATTGCTCCTAAACAATGTACCATGTGAACGGTGGATGTTAGTAACCATTCTTTAGTTTGTACCTAGGTAAGGGTCGTTTTGACCTACTTACCCCTCTGTTGATGATCTCAAGATGTCAGCTTACAGTTTTGAATTATAGCAACAGACATTTATGATTAATGTGATTTTTGGTATAAGAACTCCTACAACCCTGTGGTCGGGCCTGTTCTCCCAATAGCCATTTTTGGGGGCACTGTGTAAGACAGCCAGCCGACCAGCTTGATAAAGACTCTAAAATTTGGACTTCTCAGTGGTGATCGGTCTGTTCATAAGTTGCACCCCATAACACTTACAGAAATTATGTGTGTGTGTGTGTGTTTATTATTTATTTACTTATTTATTTATTTATTTATTTATGGGAAACACTATGAACAGGTGTATGCCAACAAATTAGACAGTTTAAATAAAATGGACAAAGTTATAGAGAAATGCGAATTACCCAAACTGACGGAAATTTTTAGTAGACCTATAAAAAAGTTTAAAACAAGAGCAAATTAGTAACTTAAACTTTCCTACTACAGAAAATTCAAGGGTCACATGGTTTCACTAGTGAAAATTCTAGCATTCAAGAAATAATTGTAACTAATCCTTTATAAGCTCTTAACCAAAAAATAGAAGGAACCAATCTCCACTAACTCTGTAAGGCCAGTATTAACCTGAAAACAAAACTACAGGTTAATCAATGTCCCTTATGAATATGAACACAAAAATCCTCAACAGAACAGCCACAAACCATACCTAGCAATATACATAAAGGAATATCCAAATGGGATTAATCCCAGGAACACAAGGTGGTTTAACATCTAAAAAATCAATTAACAAAATACACCACATTATTAGAAAAAAAGAAGAAAAATATGATCATCTCAATATACACAGAAAAACTACTGGCAAAATTCAACACCAGCTCGTGACAAGAACACTCAGCTAAATAGAGGAAGAGGGAGTGTATTCAACCTGATAAAGGATATCCACAAGAAACCTACATGTAACATCATACTTAATATTAAATGACTACTTTCCCCCTAAGATCAGGAACAACACAAGGATGCCTGTTCTATTCTCAGCACTTCTACTCAACATTATAGTGGAAGTTCTAACCAGGACAATTAGGCAGAGAGAGAAGAGATTGGTGGGGGCAGGGCAGGGGGAGGGAGGAAGGAACAGCATGTGGCTTGGAAAGGAAGAAGCAAAACTATGTTTACAGATGACATGATCTCTCTTATCTACAGAAAATTCTAAGAAATTCACTAAAAATATTAGTACTAATAGATGAGTTCAGCAAGATTACAGAATACAACAGCACTGTAAGAAAATCAGTTGTATTTTAAGATACCTGAACATCGCAAAAATGAAATTAATGTCCATTCTCAACAGTATTAAAAAGACTAAAACAGGAAAATTTTAACAAACTAACTGTGAATTTCATAGACTGAAAAATACAAAATGTTACCAAAAGAAAGAAAATCTACTGGAAACATAGTCCATGTTCATGGATTGGACAATACTGTTAAAGGGGCAATAGTTGCTGAATTAATCTGCAGATCTCTAGTCAAAATCTCAACTTTTTGCTGAAATTGACAAATTGATTCTAAAATTCATATGGACAAGCAGAGGACCCAAAATAGCCCAAATAATCTTTTAAAAAATTGGAGAACTTCTACTTCCTGATTTCAAAACTCATTACAAGGCCATAGTAATCAAGACATGGTGGTACTTATGTAAAGATAGACATATACACCAATGGAATAAAGTTGAAAATATATAAATAAACTAATATTTACTGTCAATATTTTTCACTAGAGTGTCAAAACAACTCAATGTAGAAAAAATAGTGTTTTTAACAAATGGTTCTGTGACAAATGGATAGCCACACAAGAAAAATAATTCACAATGGATCATAGGCCTACATTTAAGAGCTTAAACTATAAAACTCTTATAAGAGAACTTAAGAGTAAATCTTCATGATCTTTTTTCTTGGATACAAAACCAAAATTATAAGGAACAAAGGAAAATAAATCAATAGAACGTAATCAAAATTTAAAACCTTTCAGCTATAAATGAGGCCATAAAGACAATGAAAAGACAACCCATTAAATACGAAAAAAATGGCTACAACTCGATAATTAAAAGACAACCCAATTAAAAAATGGGCAAAGGCAAGATATGGAATTAACCAAGTGTCCATTGATGGATAAGTGGATAAAGAATTGATACATACACACACACACACACACACACACACACACACACAATTATTTAGTCACAAAAAGAATGAAATTCTGTCATTTGTGGCAACATGGTTGGAAGTGGAAAACATTCTGATAAGTGGACTAAGCCAGGCACAGAAAGACAAACATTGCATTCTTTCACTCATATGCAGAAGCTAAAAAAGTTGACATCATACTGGTCACCAGAAGCTAGGAAAGGTAGGGGATGGAAGACAGAAGGAGACTGGCTATCAGGTACCCAAATATAGATAGATAACTGAAATAATTCTCATGTTCTATAGCATCATAGCATGACTGTACTCCACAAAACTAATTTCACGTTTTATAAAGAACTAGAAGAGAGGAGTTTGAAACTTCCCAACACAAATATATGATACATGTTTAAGGACAGAGTAATGCTAATTACCCTGAGTTGATGATTATACATTGCATACATTCACTGAACTATCATATTGCATCCCATAAATACGTATCATTGTATGTGCCAATTTTTTAAAATGTGAGGAGATGGGCCAAAGTATCTGAATAGACATTTCTCTAATGAAGACATACAAATGGCCAATAAACACATTAAAGAATGCTTATCATTATTAGTCTATTAGGAAAATGCAAATCAAAATCTCAATTAGAGACCATTTCACACCCACCAGGGTGTTTTTAATTAAGAGACAAGAATAAACGCTGGCAAGAATATGAAAAATCGGGACCCTCATACTTTTCTAGAGGTTACACAGAATGTCATCATCGAGAAATAAACCTTGTAGCTCCCCAAACCATGACAGGCATGGAATTACCAAATGACCCCTCAATTCCACCCCTAGGTGTGGATTCCTAAGAAGAAAATACTCCCTCTGCTTCTCCTAACCTTTGCCTCATAGCTCACGACTTCACTGGCATGAGATGGTCACTTCGTTTCTCAGATGGACTGCGGTGAAAATACAAGAGTTCAAAACATGCATACAAATTAGGTGTGTGACTTTTTTAAGCAGAGGACCAAGAGCTTTACCAGAAATGTCTGCTTGCTCATTGGGGGGATGTCCACCCTGGGATCAAGATGACTGTGAGAGTTTGTGGATTCAGATGGAGGTGACCACCCAACATTGTCTACCACTGCAACTTGGTAATTTATTAAGAATTTTATTTAGCGCCACCTTGACGACCACTTCCCTGGACCTCAACTATATACGTGTAGTTGGGCTTTGATGGGGACCATCTATGGGAAGGATTTAGAAATCGTCTCATCCAAGATTCTCCACATCTGTATGAGCCAAGCCTCATTCAGATTCCACTTGAACCACTTTCTGGATCACCATTTCTCAGGCAGCCCATACTGGCCATACGCACACAGCTACCATTATTCAGAGTTACTCTTGGTCCAAACCACATCTGCCTCGGTGGGGGTTCCTCTGTTTAAAGCATTAGTATTTAGAGGGTCACAGTAACTAAGATAACAGTCTCATTTAAATCTTAGAATGACTCTGTAAATTAATTTTTTAAGATGTTATTTATCTCATCTACCCAGTTGGGAATCTGACACTGAGCTAATTTAGGGATTTTAATCTAGAATATCTAATAAGCAATGTTAATTCTCGAAGATTTCTGTTGCAAGAGGCAGCTTTTCATGTATTTACAAGAGGGATTCTTAAGCTAGGGTCCATGAACAATCCATGGATCAGGTTCAGATGGTCCACTAAGTTCTTAAAATTATATTCAATGTTACATATAAGAACACAATTTTCTTACTTTTGCCTTTTTTATTTTTTTTTTAGTAAAGAGGGTCCTGATCAGTTCTAAAGGAATCTGTGACTCCCCAAGTACTTAGAATCAATGATTTAAACAAGATTAATAAGCACTACTTTTCCCCAGGTTTCCCCTCCCCAGATGAAACATCTCCAGTTTCTACAGGCTTGCCTCTCAGTTTCTCCTACTTTATCACTGCATATGTTCTTCCCCACATTGTCAGGGTGCTGAGAAAGGGACTTGCCATCTCTGCTCTGTTAGAAAAGCAACACACAAAGTCAAGCCAGCCTGTGAAACGGTGACCCCCTCCATCCTCTCCAACAAGGGTGTTGGGACAGGAAGGAGTGTCAATCACCTGAAGAATTCAGAGGAGGGGCCTTTTATATTACCATTAAAATTTTTAACTGCCCCCAGCCTGATTTCTTTTAAGCAGAGTCACACAGGCCTTACACATTTCATGGATATTTTCGCTAGTTGTAAAGCCTTTTTTTTTTTTTTTTTTCCCAATGTCTCATTCTGCCCCCCCCCCTTCATTCTTTCAGTTTAGTGGGACACAACCTGGTTCCTATCACCTAGAGATCAATTAACCTATCCAAATATCCTGACATGCCTTCTTAGCAAAGTTCCCAGGAGCTCTGAAGCCACTGGAGAAGAGTGAAAGCTTGACTTTGACTTTAATATACATTTCAAAATACCTTTTGCAGGATGGCTGGCAATAAGGAACTAATAAGAAAGCACTTCTAAAATTACTGGTAAATCTGAAGCATCCCACCTGGTGCACAGCCTCTGAGAGTCTTTAATTCATCAATTAAGTGATCAAAGGTCTTGTTCAAGTTGTGATTATTTGTCTTTTCTTCTCTTTGCACCATCATATTAAAATTGATAGCATTCCAAAAATCAAACAGGTTCCAAAGCTAAAATAAAACCAGACCAAAGGACACCCTCACATTCACCAGTTTCTAAAGGCGAGCCCATGCTTCTCAGAGGAGACAAACGCTGGGATCAACCATTCCACAATGATCATGTCAACATTGAAGAAGCAACATGAAGCATCCAGCCATCTTAAAGGGACTACTATGCATTTGAGTTGTAGCCAGGTCCCCTTCAGACCCAGGATATGGGTCTGAAGGACATTCAGAGATGTCTGGTGACTCACCAAAACCAAACCCAAGAGCAAATAATTTCAGTAATTTCGAAAGGAGGTCTTTGAAATGCTGCTGGTGACCTTTGTCCTGTACCTAGGATTAGCCTTCTTTAAGCTACGAAAACCAAAACAATGTCAGGGTCCAAAAACCAGAAGGAAGTACTTCTTAAGTTACAGTAATTCTTAGTTTTTGTTCCCCAGGAGGCAGTTATTATGACTGCATTTTGTCTGGCTATCCTTGATTATCTTACATAGGGCTGAGTAAACTCTGTACATAAAAGGTCAGGCTATAAATATTTTAGGCTTTGGGGGCCGGTCACTCACTCTTTGGACAACATGTAAATGAATGTGCATGGCTGTGTTTCCATAAAACTTTATTCACAAACACAGGAGTTTGTCCAAATGAGGCCTGCGTTCAGTCATTTGCTGAGCCCTGCTCCACATCACAGTTATAACCAGAACCCACACTTGGAAACCTTGTCCTACATCACTAAGTTTGGGAGTTTGCAGGCCCATTCCTCTTAGGTTGGGTAGTTTGTAGGTGCATCCTTGCTGAGCACTGGTATCTCAAAACAGAAAAATTGAGTCAGCCTGCTGGTGTAGACGGGGAACCCTGAACCACAAGTGCAACTTCATATGGTTTCCTCTTCAAAAAGTTCATTTTAGTCTCCAAATCCAATTTTGAGAAAAGGTTCATTGTTTCTTTTTAGAGAACATTAGATTTCAGATTGCATCCCCGTTATTTATTACCTGAGTTTGGGTTTTAACAAATATGATTTTGTTATTCTCTGTCATCAATGGAGGAAGCACATGTGGTTTTGATTGATAAAATTGTGATAAAATTCACTGTATCCTTTAAAAAGTGATTGAAAAGTTTTCAGACTACAGCAGAGAAGGGGAGGGGGTGGAGCCAGAGGATTGAATTTCAATAAAAGACATGCCAGATTTTTCTTCCTGCTCTTATTATTCAACATTCTCTGGCTACTCAGTATCTAATTAGATACTGGAGCAATCCAGAAATGTGTTTCTCTTTAAACTTCTGGCACAGTCCCTCCTATGATGGTTAATGTTGGGCACAGTGAGGCTCCCCTCCAGGAGCCAGTACTGCGTGACATCATGTGCCCGGTCACAAACAAGGGAACATAAATACATGCACATGCTCTGAGACATTTGAAATACTTGCAGTCCCTCTGGTTTTACCTCTTTTACTTCAAATCCACATTCATTTTCTTGCTTGAAAATCTTTTTTGTCTTACAACTTCTTTCCAGGAACAGGTGGCCCTTGCTACCCAGCGTCTTCTCTGCTATCCAGGAAAATCACAACTCCATCTTTAAAAAAAATCTTAGGGGCTTCATACTAGTTCTATCTGCATTGTTGAGCTTTGTCGAAACATCTGTCTTGATGAACTCAAGAGCAAACAAAACAGTACATTCATTGAGAATAACAGGGCAAGCCCCCACAGAACCCATTTGCCCTGATATGGCGGCAGTCAACTGGGCTAGGGAAAATCAAGAATGGGTGTCAGAGCCGTCTACCATGTGCTTGTTTCCCTCCTGGACTGATACTCATAACTGAGAACCATCATCTTATCTTCAGTTCTTTCCAATGCAGAACTAGAGAAGGAACTAAGGTAACTCATCAGTTACCAGGGAAATGCAGAGGATGCCAAAAAAGCACACAGACACAGGCCTTTAGCTTGGAGAGGCACATTGTTTGTGAAGGGGAATGAATACCCTGAAACTCTCTTCTCTACGTCTGTTTCCCTTCTCCTGGGCTTTGTTCCAAAGAGGCTGCAGTGATTCCAAATTTGACTTCCATGTTTTCCTCCAAAATATGAAAAGCTATGGCTAAGCAGGCTTTATAAATGGTTTCCTTCACAATGAGTAATGTATAAATGTGCCATCTAATTGTGCTCAAATGAATTTGCCAATAATCAGGATTCCTAGGCCAGGCAATTTCTGATTTAAGATATCCTTTGCACAGTTGCTCTTATCAGACAATCTTCAACTACTGGCATTAGGAAATGAGCACTTTATTTCAAAACACGCTGCTTGGCAATAGACACAATTTATTTAGTAATATTGGCCCATGGCTACAAATATTGCACTATTGACAAAAAATGCTTGACCTAAATAGAATCTAAATTTAATTTTTAATGAAGTCTTATAAAATATTCCTTTGAGTGTTAAAGATGACAATAAATTGCAGAATCTTTAGTGGGTCAACACTTAAATGGTAGTATCATGGCACATCATGGGATTGCAAAGTATCTGCATTCTGATTTTAGACATCTTTGTTAACCAAAACCAGCAGGTAAGCCAGTTTGCCCAGTTCATTTACCCAGTTTGTGGAAAAGTCTCAGATCAGAAAAATGATTATCATCTGTAGGATTCCAACAACAAGTCACACCAAACTAACCAACAGTTCTCCATTCCTTATTTGCTTTTCAGGGGTTCCTTCAAGAAATTGTTATCTCTTTATTTCTGTCTTATTTTGTGTTATTCCACACCATGGCAAAGGCAGAAATGTGAGCTTCAGGCATCTCAGAAAAACAATCTCAAAACAGCAATAAAGTGAATTCAACCCAAAGAACAATGATATATTTGGAGAAGGTATGAATGATTTTGATCACTTCTTACTCAAAACACTATCTCCAAGTCAAGTATTTAGCCAAGGCGTGGATTAAAATGATAATAATAATAACCCAGTCAATAAATGGGCAAAGGAACTGAAACTACATGGAGATTTCACCTCACTCCAGTGAGAATCTCAATTATCAAGAAGAATACAACTAACAATAAATGTTGGCAAGGATGTGGGGAAAAAGGTTCACTCACTTATACGCTGCTGATGGAATTGAAAATTGGTGCTACTACTCTGGAAAGTAGTATGGAGGTTCCTCAGAAAATTTGGAATGGAATCATCATTCCAAGTTAAATAAAAATAAATAAATGGAACCCAGTTATCCCACTCCTCAGCATATACCCAAAGGACTTAAAATCAGCATACTGTAGTGACATGGCCACATCAATGTTTATAGCAGCTCAATTCACAATAGCTGAACTATGGAACCAACCTAAGTAGTGTGCTTCAACAGATGAATGGATAAACAAAATGTGGTACTTACACACAATGGAATATTACTCAGTCATAAAGAATAAAATTATGGCATTTGCTGGTCAATGACTGGAACTGGAGACCAACATGCTAAGTGAAATAAGCCAATCCCAAAAAACCAAAGGCCAAATGTTTTCACTGGTATGTGGATGCAAACACAGAATGGGGTGGGCGGGGGCTGGAGGGGAGGGAAGAATAGAAGTTCACTGGATTAGACAAAGGGGAATGAAGGGAAGGGAAAGGGGATGGGAATAGGAAAGACAACAGAATGATTTGGACATAACTTTTCTATGTTTATATATGAAAACATGACCAGTGTAACTCTATATCATGTACAATCACAAGAACAGGAAGTTATACTTCATGTACGTATAAGTCAAAATACATTCTACTGTCATGTATAACTAAAAACAAAAAATTTAGAAAAACAAAAAATTATCTGAACTTACCTATCTCTGTACAAAGGAACAGTAATAGCCATATCCCATTTTTATAGGGTTCAAAGAGATTCATGTAATAATTTTAAATATAAATTATTGGCCTATTGAAAAGAAATTCATGATGTGACAATTAATTCACATGGAGGCAGCTTCCTTCGGTTCACTATTCTGTCCTGTCAGTGAAACTACTGATCTGTTTATTTTTAATTTATCTTTATATGGAACATCTCAATGGCTTTTCATTATTTTCATTTTCTTTCCTCAAATCTTTTCTGTTCCTATAATTTGTTTATTCATTTGCAACAAGCAAACAACATGGAATTGCTATACCAGGAGCATTTACATGATGGTCTTAAAACAGATCATTTTTATACCTGAAACAATTCCACATACAAGTGTGCAAAAACTCAAGTTCTTTCCTGCCACTGCTGTGAGCTGTAGCAATATGGCTGCAATTTCCCATGGCTGGCTCCAAGGGGTAAACTGTCAAGAGAAAACTGTTAGTGTTGTACTATTATTTTGGGCAGATTTAATGATTAGAAAAAAATTAGTAATAAGCACTTTTGAGAGAGAATGGTCACCAGTTAGAGAAGTAAAGTTCGCCTACATAATTTCAAAACAGACTATCAGAGAAACAAAGACACGATTCATGTTTCAAAAGGTAGAAAATGGCTAACATTTACTAATGCTTTGAAAGAAAGGAGAGTAATATGGATAAATCTACTGCTACTGATAATAAATGTAAGTAAACACCCAAGGACAAAAATTCCTGAATTAGTTTAAAAAAATGCAAAAATAAATTTACCTAAGAACTTACAAAGTTACACAGAAAATTAATAAGTAAAGGGATGGCCAAAAAATTCAACAGACCAACAAACAAAAACAGGGATAGTTTTGATATTACTATCAGTAAAGGCAAAAGTTAAGGTAAAAATCATTAGAAGAAGGTATTGTGTTGAAGAAAATAGTAATATATAATAAAATTATGTCTTTTTTTTTTAATGATACTGGGATTTTATTTTGAGACAGGGTCTCCCTAAGTTGCCCAAGGTGGTCGAGAACTTGTAATGAAGCCTCCTGCCTCAGACTCCTGAGAATTGGGATTACATGCATGTGCCATCATGCCAAGCTTAAAAATCATTAATATTTATATGTGGAATGATGCTGTCCTGAAATATTTTTATAAGAATGTAACAAAAACACCAGAAACACTAGAGTACATACTTGACTTTAAATAGACCAAATGTAATACATAAAATTACTCCCACACAAAGCCACATTTTCTCATCTGTGGAATATTAATATTACTTTGCCATTCAAAAGAAATACTGACCAGGGGTTGGGGATTGAGCTCAGTGGTATAGCACTTGCTTAGCATGCTTCATGCCCTGGATTCAACCCCAGCGGAAAAGAAGCAAAAAAAAAAAAAGGCAGTGGGGAGGGGGATCCAAGATGGCGGACTAGAGGGAGGCTGCGTTCCTTGTCACTCCGTAACTCCGGTTTCAAGCAGAGGATATCTGTTTCTTGGTGAGGCAGTTTTTGCTGCTTATCGATTCCCTGCTGTTTACCCCATTTGCCTGCTGTGATGACCTGCAGTCTGCCAGCATATCAACTCCTTTTTTGAGTGCAGATTGCTCACTGTCAGGCACCTATCATCCACCATTTGCCTGCCTCTGGCCAGTCCATCACCTACCTTACACCTATCCATCACCCAACGCACGAGGTCCACCTCCCGATCGTTCGACAACAGTGAGCAAACTCATCACCCATCACCAGTGGAGCACCAACTGCCTGCTCTTCCTTGGAAGTTCTCTGACACAGTACCTGCAGGTTTGATTACACATGGCTGCCGCCATTTTGAGACAACAGCCAGGCCCCATAGGACCCCTGGCCAGACTGACTGAGCCCCCCATCTCCAGGATCTCTCAGCCCGACCGATCACTCCCTGCCTCTGGGGCCCTCACATCCACTGAATGCTCCCTGCTGCCAGGACCCCCAGACTAACTGACTGCACCCTATCACAGGGACCCCAGACTGACTGATTGCACCCAGCCTCCAGGATCCCACAACCACACCAAACACACCCAACCTCCAGGACCCCTGCCTGACCAACCGCATCCCGCCTCCAGGACCTCCAGCCGACCACGTCCGCATCCTGAGCTGCAGCTCCCCATTTGCCAACACATTTTGAAGCCACAGCGTCCATCTTGGATAATCCTGGAAGCCATAACTCTGATCTTTAGGTGGGGCAAATTCCATCCTGCGACACCTGCTGGAGGCTTGAAGCTCATTGTCAGGTACCTCTCATGCATCAGGCTACTGAACACTGGGAGGTTTCATTAGTATATGATTGTTATACTGTAGATTTTCTTTTTTCTCCTTATTGAAAAAATTTCAGTTTTTATTTCTTTACTTTTCTTGCTCTCTTCTCCTTTTGTTTACCTGTTCCCTCAGTCTCTTTCTCCCTTTTTTGCATGCTAACATCCAATTTCTTTTGATTACACTCTCACCCTTCCTATTATCTAGAACATCTGTATATTCTTTTCTTATCCCATTAACAGCCACATTCTACATCCCTCTGCATCCTCTTTGTCCTCCATTAGAAACTGCAGACCTTATTGCAACTCTGTTTGTTTTACTGAAGATAATATTTCAACTCATTCTGTTTATTATGACAATTTTGTTATTGTCCTCATAGGGGCTATTTGGTCTAGGAGTGCATAGTGTCTGGATTGGGCACTGCTAATATTGATCTCCCCTTAAAGAAAGGGTTTTGGAAACCTATAGGGCCACTATAAACCTATAGGGGGAAATCTGCTATACCCCACCAGATCTGCACTGCTAGAGGGGAAGATACATGAACAACATGAAAAAACAAGGGAAGAAAATGATCCAAACAAATCTAGATTATATATTAATAGAATCCAATGACAGTATGGTAGAAGAAATATCAGAAAAGGACTTCAGATTATACATGATTAAGACAATTCGCAAAGCAAAGGATGAGATAAAAGCAAATGCAGGCAATGAATGATAATACCAATAAGCTGAAAGAGCATCTGCAGGAAGCAAAAGATCATTTCAACAAAGAGATAGAGATTCTCAAAAAAAAAAAAAAACCAAAGGGAACAATAAACCAAAATAAAAAGTTCAATGGAAAGCATCACCAAAAGACTAGACCACGTGGAAGACAGAACCTCAGACAATGAAGACAAAATATTTAATCTTGAAAATAAAGTTTCCCAAACAGAGAAGATGGTAAGAAATCATGAAAAGAATCTCCAAAAACTATAGGACACCATGAAAAGACCAAATTTAAGAATTATTGGGATTGAGGAAGGCACAGAGATATAAACCAAAGGAATGAACAACCTATTCGATGAAATAATATCAGAAAATTTCCCAAGCCTGAAGAATGAAATGGAAAATCAAATACAAGAGGCTTACAGAACACCAAATGCACAAAATCACAACAGATCCACACCAAAGCACATTATAATGAAAATGCCTAACATTCAAAATAAAGATAGGATTTTGAAGGCCACAAGAGAAAAGCATCAGATTGCATATAGGGGGAGACCAATACAGATAAGAGCCTACTTCTCAACCCAGACTCTAAAAGCTAGAAGGGCCTGGACCAACATATTTCAAGCTCTGAAAGAACATGGTTGCCAACCAAGAATCCTATACCCAGCAAAACTAACCTTCAATTTGAAGATGAAATAAAATCCTTCCATGATAAACAAAAGTTAAAAGAATTTACAAATAGAAACCCTGCACTACAGAATGTTCTCAACAAATATTCCATGAGGAGGAAATGAAAAACAGCAATGGAGGTCAGCAAAGGGAGGAACTACCTTAGAGAAAAACCACTCAAAGGAGAAACCAAGCCAACTTAAAAATCAAAAATAAGCCCAAATGACTGGGAATATGAATCATATCTCAATAATAACCCTGAATGTTAATGGCCTAAACTCATCAATGAAAAGACAAAGACTGGAAGAATGGATTAAAAACAAAGACCCAACTATATGCTGCCTGCAAGAGACTCGTCTCATAGAAAAAGACATCCACAGACTAAAGGTGAAAGGATGGGAAAAAACCTACCACGCACATGGACTCAGTAAAAAGTGGGGATTTCCATCCTTATCAGATAAAGTGGACTTCAAGCCAAAGTTAGTCAGAAGGGTTAAAGGAGGATATTTCATACTGCTTAAGGGAACCATAAATCAGGAAGACATAACGATAATAAATATTTATGCCCCAAACAATGGTGCATTCCTGTACATCAAACAAATTCTTCTCAATTTCAGGAATCACATAGACCACAACACAATAATTCTGGGTGACTTTAATGCACTGCTGTCACCACTAGATAGATCTTCCAAACAAAATCCAACCAAAGAAACCATAGAACTCAATAACACAATCAATAACCTAGACTTAATAGACATATATAGAATATTCCATCCATCAATGAGCCAATTCACTTTCTTCTCAGCAGCACATAGAACCTTCTTGAAAATAGACCATATGTTATGCCAAAAAGCAGCCTTTAGGAAATGCAAAAAAATAGAGATACTGCCTTGTGTTCTATCAGATCATAATGGACTGAGAACAGAAATCAATGACAAAATAAAAAACAGAAATTACTCCAACACCTAGAGACTAAATAATATGCTATTGAATGAAACATGGATAACAAAAAACATCAGGGAGGAGATAAAAAAAATTCTTAGAGGTCAATGAGAATGACAATATAACATATCAAAATCTATGAGACACTATGAAAGTGGTACTAAGAGGAAAATTAATTGCATGGAGCGCATTCCAGAAAAGAATGAAAAGTCAACAGCTAAATGACCTAACATTACAGCTCAAAGCCCTAGAAAAAGAAGAACAGAATAACAGCAAAAGTAGTAGAAGATAAGAAATAATTGAAATCAGAGCTGAAATCAATGAAATTGAAACAAAAGAAATGATTCAAAAAATTGACAAAACAAAAAGTTGGTTCTTTGAGAAAGTAAACAAAATAGAAAAACCCTTAGCCACACTAACAAAGAGAAGGAGAGAGAAGACTCAAATTACTAAAATATATGATGAAAAAGGAAATATCATGACAGACACCACTGAGATACAGAACATAATGAGAAGCTACTTTGAAAATCTGTATTCCAACAAAATAGAATCTATCAAAGACATTGACAAATTTCTAGAGACATATGCTCCTCCCAAACTGAACCAGGAGGACATACACAATTTGAACAGATCAATATCAAGCAATGAAATAGAAGAAGCCATTAAAAACCTACCATCCAAGAAAAGCCCAGGACTGGATGGATTCTCAGCCCAGTTCTATAAGACCTTCAAAAAAGATCTCATTCCAATACTTCTCAAAGTATTCCAGGAAATAGAAAAAGAGGGTACCATACCAAACTCATTCTATGAAGCTAGTATCACCCTCATTCCGAAACCAGGAAAAGGAAAGAAAATTTTAGACCAATACCCAAAACACATCAAGGAAAGAAAATTTTAGACCAATATCCTTGATAAATATAGATGCAAAGATCCTTAACAAAACACTGGCAAACCGTATCCAAAAGCCATATTAAGAAAATCGTGCACCACGATCAAGTGGGGTTCATCCCTGGAATGGAAGGATGGTTTAACATTCGTAAATCAATAAACGTAATTCATCATGTCAATAGACTTAAGGATAAGAATCATGATTATTTCAGTTGACACAGAAAAAGTGTTCGACAAAATACAACACCCCTTCATGCTCAAAACACTAGAAAAAATAGGGATAGTAGGAACATACCTGAACATTGTAAAGGCTATTTATGCTAAGCCCATGGCCAACATCATTCTTAATGGAGAAAAACTGAAACCATTCCTTTTAAAAACGGGAACAAGACAGGGATGTCCTCTTTCACCACTTCTATTCAACATTGTCCTCGAAACTCTAGCCAGAGCAATTAGGCAGACTAAAGAAATTAAAGGGATATGAATAGGAAAAGAGGAACTTAAGCTGTCACTATTTGCAGATGACATGATTCTATATTTAGAGGATCCAAAAAACTCCTCCAGAAAACTTCTAGACCTCGTCAATGAATTCAGCAAAATAGCAGGCTATAAAATCAACACGCATAAATCTAAAGCATTTTTATATGCAAGCGATGAAACAGCTGAAAGGGAAATAAGGAAAACAACTCCATTTGCAATAGCCTCAAAAAAATAAAATACTTGGGAATCAATCTAACCAAAGAGGTAAACGATCTCTACAATGAAAACTACAAAAAATTGAAGACAGAAATTGAGGAAGACCTTAGAAGATGGAAAGATGTCCCATATTCTTGGAGAGGAAGAATTAACATTCTCAAAATGGCCATACTACCTAAAGTGCTATACAGATTCAATGCAATTCCAATTAAAATCCCAATGATGTACCTTACAGAAATAGAGCAAGCAATCATGAAATTCATCTGGAAGAATAAAAAACCCAGAATAGCTAAAGCAATCCTTAGCAGGAGGAGTAAAACAGGGGATATCACAATACCAGAACTTGAACTATACTACAAAGCAATAGTAACAAAAACGGCATGGTATTGGCACCAAAATAGACAGGTAGATCAATGGTACAGAATAGAGGACATGGACACAAACCCAAATAAATACAATACTCTCATACTAGACAAAGGGGCCAAAAATATGCAATAGAGAAAAGATAGCCTCTTCAACAAATGGTGCTGAGAAAACTGGAAGTCCATATGCAATAGAATGAAACTAAACCCATCTCTCACCCTGCACAAAAATCAACTCACAATGGATCAAGGACCTCAAAATCATACCAGAGACCCTGCATCTTATAGAAGAAAAAGTAGGTCCAAATCTTCACCTTGTTGGCTTAGGATCAGACTTCCTTAACAGGACTCCCATAGCACAAGAAATAAAAACAAGAATCAATAACTGGGATAGATTCAAACTAAAAAGCTTTCTCTCAGCAAAGGAAACTATCAGCAATGCAAAGACAGAGCCTACAGAGTGGGAGAATATCTTTGCCACTCATACTTCAGATAGAGCACTAATTTCCAGAATATATAAAGAACTCAAAAAACTCTACACCAAGAATACAAATAATCCAATCAACAAATGGGCTAAGGATATGAACAGATACTTTACAGAAGACCTACAAGCAATCAAAAACATATGAAAAAATGCTCACCATCTTTAGTAATAAGAGAAACGCAAATCAAAACTACACTAAGATTCCATCTCACCCCAATTACAATGGCCATTATCAAGAATACAAGCAACAATAGGTGTTGGAGAGGATGTGGGGAAAAAGGTACACTCATATATTGCTGGTGGGGCTGCAAATTAGTGCAGCCACTCTGGAAAGCAGTGTGGAGATTCCTTAGAAAACTTGGAATGGACCTACCATTTGACCCAGCTATCCCACTCCTCGGCCTATACCCAAAGGACTTAAAATCAGCATACTACAGAGATACAGCCACATCAATGTTCATAGCTGCTCAATTCACAATAGCCAGACTGTGGAACCAACCTAGATGCCCTTCAATTGATGAATGGATAAAGAAACTGTGATACACACACACACAATGGAATATTACTCAGCTATAAAGAATAATAAAATTATGGCATTTGCAGGCAAATGGATGAAATTGGAGAATATCATGCTAAGTGAGATAAGCCAATCTCAAAAATCCAAAAGGCGAATGATCTCACTCATAAGCGGATGATGACACATAATGGGGGGGTGGGAGGGGGGCAAGAATGGAGGAAGGAGGGACCATATAGAGGGGAAAGAGGGATGGGAGGGGTGGGGGGGAGGAAAATACAACAGAATGAATCAAACATCATTACCCTATATAAATGTATGATTATGCAAATGGTATGCTGTTACTCCATGTACAAACAGAAACAACATGTATCCCATTTGCTTACAATAAAAATAAATTAAAATTTTTAAAAATGGCCATGGGGAAAAGGAAGAAGTCCTGACTAAACTCCTAACAGTAAAAATTATACAAAAAACATTCTCCGTTTTCTGGCTATTCTGCAATAAATCCTTCAGGAAAATCAACAACAAAAAAGCCTTGAACTTCAACATTTTTAGAGCTTCCCAGTTAATCAAAATTCTCTCATGGTATTTAGGAAATAGCAATGATACTACCACTAACAGGAGTGCTCGTAAGATATGCCTAAAGCTATGCTCAGAGGCAAATTCATAGTCTTTACTGTTAGCTTATTGCACATTAAGGAATCAAAATACATCATCTAATACTTGAATCAAAACAGCATATATTATGTGAACATGTGTAGACATATTTAACACACATGGTACAGTCTTTAAAAAGACCATCTAGCAATGAACCTTTGTATTCACAGATGTAACACTTGGTGATTGACTTCCTTCTACTATTTGTGGATAGGACAAGGAAGACCAGTAAAGCAGTACTGATGTGCATGGAGAACACTCTAATTAGACAAATTGAATGAAAAGAAATACTATAGCCAATGTGAACCTGTACTAGCTATAAATACTGAACCTAGATCAGAGAGTCCCAAACACTGGTCTATTCAGGTAGTATCAAAGTACTGGATACATATGTTATAAGAGTAAAATTTCTGAGTCTCATCCTAGAACTTCCAATTCAGAATATCCGTATGTAGGAAATAGGGGTCTACATTTTCAACAAATCTTTTCTGATGAGTTTTAGGTATAGCCATTTCAGGAACTACTAGATATTTACATATTAAGATCTGTAACAGGCAATAAAAAATTGCCTAAAGCAAATGCAGGAAACAATAGAAAATGTTACACTTGTGATTCTGATGAGTCTAAGAGGCTATTTCATCATTTAGAAATATAAAGAATGAGAAAAATGAACAATAGAAGGAGAGGGAGAGCCACCATATGAGAACAAAAATGAATTCTTTGAAATGAAAAAAAAAAAATGAGGTGTTTAATGAGGGCAGCAAAGAACAGAATAGAAAATACAGAAAATAACCAAGTGAATCAGAATGTCTGGAAGAATTCCCCACGTGTTAAGCATCTGTAAGCAGGGAGATCGAAGATGATGAACTAGAAGGAGGCTGCATTCCTTGTGGCTCCGTGACTCGTGATTCAAGCAGCAGAAATAGTTTCTCTGCAAAGCAGCCCTTGCTGTCCACCTATCCCCTGCTGTTTGCCTGCTTGTCCACAGTGATCACCCACCACTTCCCAGTACATTGCCCACCTTCTACGTACAGACTGATGGCCGACCACTGCCAACCATCCACCATTTGCCCACTGGCCTGCCTTTTGCCTGCTGCCCAACATCCAACTGTGGATTGCCCACCATTAGTTCAGACTGCCCACAGAACGCCCGCTGCCTGCTGCTGCCTCAAAGTCCGTAGTCTGGGTACCTGCAAGATGGGTTACACATGGCTGCCACCATCTTGGGACACTGGCCAAGGCCTGGGAGTCCAAGGCCTGGGAGTCCACTGGCCAAGGTCAAGGGGCCTGCAGGTTTGCCAATGCCATCGCTGCCATCGCAGGGCATGGCCACCTCAGTCTGGAACACTGGCCAGGGCCTGAAGATATACTGTCAGGGGTTGCACAGGACGTCTTCCTGCTACATGTGCTAGTGACTGCCATCTGGCTGCCTCTTTGCAGGGTCGCTCCTTTGTGTGAGCGCATCCCTGGTGGTCTCTCTCTGCAAGTTTGAAGGGCACTGAGATCTTGGGACCACAGCAAAGCACAGCCTGGGGAATCTGAAGCTCAGGTCCATCACATTGCAGCTGGGTCTGCGTGGGCCAGTCTGGGCCTGGCAAGCCTGTGGAAAGCTGGAGACTGGGGGAAGTTCCCTGGGGGGAGCACAGGTTGGAGAAAACTGGGCTCTCTCCAGCTCAGCGAGTCCTGAAGCGCACAGGGATAGTAGGGGCCAGCTACGACAGGTTGGGAAGACTGGAAGAGAGTGTGAGGGCATCTTGCTATCGGCTCACTCACCCAACTGGTCCAGCACCCACCAGACTGGAGCTACCATCTAACTTCAGACAATCCCCACCTAGCAGTGAAGGGAAACTGAGAAAATTTTTGAAAGCCAACAAAAGCAATCTTTCAATTTTCAATAGAGACTTTTTTTTTTCAGTCTAACATCTCTACCATCTTTGAATCCAAATAGTTTTCATGCATCAGTTTATTGAGGAACTGGATGTCTGACTAGTATATTACAGTTATTTTTACTTTTTTAAAACTGTATATATTTTTCTCTCTCACTTGTCTGTCTCCCTGGATTCTCTTTATCACTTCTCTCATGCTAACAGTCAATCTGTTAATTCCTCCTTCGCTCTTACTATAAATTTTTACCTCTACCTTCTCTCTTCTCCATCATAAACATCACATCTTACAATACTTCTGTTCCCTCCTTGTCCATCATTTGAAAAGGTAAACCCTTTTAGCAAACTGACTGTTTATACTGTAGACAATAAATGAATACTTCATTTCTTTTTATTGCAACAAAACTGTAGACACCTTAATAGGAGTCATTTGGCTTAAGCTGGTATATTATTGCACTGGGTGCTGTTAATATTGGTCTTCCCCTTAAAGGTGAGGTACTGGAAACCTTCAGGGGCACTAAAAGACTACAGGGTAGAAAGTGAATCGCCTCAGCTCTATACCACTAGATGGGAAGAGACACGAACAACATGAAAAAAGGGAACAAAGTGACTCAAACAAACCAAAATGTTCCAACAATGGAATCCATAGACAACACAATAGAAGAAATGTCAGAGGAGTTTAGAAAATACATAGTTAGCTTGATCTTCAAAGTAAAGGATGGTATTGGAGAGAAAATACAAGAAGTGAAATATCATGTCAGTGAAGTAGAGACTACAAAAAGCAATCAAGCAGAAATCCTCTAAATGAAGAAAACAATAAACCAAATTAAAAATTCAATGTAAAATATCACCAACAGACTAGACCACTTGGAAGACAGAAACTCAGACAACGAAGACAAAATACATACGCTTAAAAATAAAGTCAACCACATAGAGATCGTAAGAAATCACAAAAAGAACTTCCAAAAAATAGGGGTAACATGAAAAGTCCAAATTTAAGATTTATCGGAATCGACGAAGGCATGGAGATTCAAACCAAAGGAATGCACAGTCATAATATCAGAAAACTTCCCAAATCTAAAGAATGAAATAGAAAAGCAACTACAAGAGGCTTACAGGATCCCCAAATGTACAAAATTACAGCAGACCCACACCAAGTCACAATATAATGAGAATTATTAACATACAGAATAAGGATAGAATTTTAAAGACTGAGAGAGAGAAAAAAAATAGACACAGAAACAAGCCCACATAAATATGGATAGCTCATACTAGACAAAGTGCCCAGAACATACATTGGAGAAAATGTTCAACAAATGGTACTGGGAAAACTGGAAATCCATAGATAATTTTAAAAATTGATCCCTATCTCTCATCCTGCACAAAAATCAACTCAAAGTAGACCAAAGACTTAGGCACTGGAACAGAGACCTGTGCCTAATAGAAGAAAAAGTAGCCCAAATCTTCATCATGTTGACTTAGGACCTGACTTCCTTAACAAGACTTCTAAAGTGCAAGAAGTAAAATCAAGAATCAATAAATGCAATGGGTTCAAACTGAAAAGCTTCTTCTCATTCAAGGAAATAATCAAGAAAGTGAAGAGAGAGCCTACAGAAGGGGAGAAAATCTTTACCCCATGCACATCAGATACAGCACTAATCTCCCGGATATATGAAGAAATCAAAACACTGGATACCAAAAATAAATAAGTAAATAAAGAAATAACCCAGTCAACAATGGGCTAAGGAACTGAACAGACACACCACAGAAGAAATACAATTGATCAACAAATGTACGAGAAAATGTTCACCATCTCTAGCAATTATAGAAATGCAAACCAAGACTACTCTAAGATTTCATCTCACTCCAGTAAGAATGGCAATTAACAAGAACATAACGAATAATAAGTGTTAGTGGTTTTTCAAGATGGTGGCCTAGAGGGTGGCTGCATTACGTGTTGCTCCAGAACTCAGGATTCAAGAGAGGAGATATTGAGACGCTTGGGACCAACTCAAAGTAGCCGGGTGACTCTCACCCCCTGGGGGGGCACCCCGGATGGGACGGGGGTCCCGGAACGCAGGAAACTTTGTGAAGTAGAACTGCCGGCGAGACGGCCCTCCCCCCGCTGGAGCGCCATAGAGGAGGCCGCTTGGCACAGCGCTGGGACTCGGAGCAGCCACTGGGGCTCCGGCGGCTGCCCGGGGGAGGAGAGGCGGGGAGAACTGTGTGGACTCAGGACACCGGGGCCTGCCCTGAGGAGGAGGAGAGGAGCGTGGCCACTTGGATTCGGAGAGACTGCGCCAGAGCTGCAGGCGGTTGCCAGAGGAGAAGCCGCGCGGCGAGCTGTTTGGAATCAGAACGACGCTTCTGAACCCCGGGGCCTGCCCTGAGGACGAGGAGGAAGAGGAGCAGCCGCTTGGATTCGGGCGACTATACAGGAACTACAGGCGGTTGCCAGAGAAGGGGCTGCGTGGCGAGCTGTTTGGACTCTGACCACTTCTGAACCCCGGGGCCTGCCCGGAGGAGTAGGAGAAGGAGGAGAAGGAGCGCGGCGGGTCCTTTGGACTCGCAGTGACTGCATTAGCGCTCCAGGCGGCTGCTCAGAGGAGAAGGCGAGTGGTGAGTTGTTTGGTCTTAAAGTGACAGCTCCTGAACACAGGGGGGCTGCCTGGAGGAGAAGCGTGGTGGGACGCTTGGTCTTGAGGGACCACACCAGAGCTCCGGGCGGTGCCCAGAGGACCCGTGCAGCGGGTCACGTGGATTCAGAGCCACTCAGAGGGACTGCTCCTGAACACCCGGGGGGTTATCTGGAGAAGGAGGAGGAACGGGCAGGGTCACTTCGACTCGGAGTGATTGATTGCCCCGGGCTACGGGTGGTTGGTGGGAGGAGGAGGCACGAAGTGAGTTTCTTGGACTGTTAGTGACCGCACCAGCATACTGGGCGGCTGTCTGGAGGAAGAGGCCTGTGGCGGGTCTCTGGGACTCAGAGCGATTGTTCGGGGCCACAGGTGGCTGCTCAGAGGAGGGGCCACGCAGCCAGGCGATTAGGTGCAGAACAGGGTCCCAGGATCTAGGAGGCTTCTGGGTGGAAGAGCCGCACAGAGACAGGCTTAGGGCGGAGCGAAGGTTCCAGGCCTATGGGCAAATTCTCTGAGGAGGGGCAGCCTAAGGAGATTCATCTGCGAAGGGTGAGGCTCCCAGGCCCAGGAGGTAGGGCCGGGCCCCTGGAAACTTTGCAGAGGAAGGCAGCCCAGCCCAGGCAGTAGCTGTAAATTGAGGGGAACCTCTAGGAGGAAACTGACCAGCGAGACCTCCCCACCGGGTGAGTCTTCCCTGCTGGGTGAGGTTTCCCACAAGGACGGTAAAACCAGAGACTCAGGCCCAAACAGGCCTTGCCTCAGCCCACAGCCTAGGTCCCCTTTGGATGACCATTGGTCAACAAGTGGAGGCACCTCTGCCCACTAGCAGGGAATATACCCCACCTGAAGGCCACCACTCCTAGAGAGGCAGCTTCCTTGTGGAGCACCGCATTATCAACCTCCTCCAAGACTTCAGCCTACTGAAGGCTAAGAGGGGATATATATAGAAATCTTCAGGGTCATTGTAAATCAACAGAGGAAATCTGCAATATCTCAGCGGTCCACTGATATCTGAACAACATGAGAAAACAAGGAAAGAAAATGCTGCAAACAAATCTAGACGTTACATCAATAAAACCCAATGACAGCATGGCAGAAGAAATGACAGAAAAGGAGTTCAGAATGTACATAATTAAAATGATCAGAGAAGCAAACGAGGAGATGAAAGAGCAAATGCAAGCATTGAATGATGAGATGAAAGAGCAAATGCAAGCATTGATTGATCGCACCAATCGACAGTTAAAAGAGCAAATACAGGAAGCAAAAGATCATTTCAATAAAGAGTTAGAGATATTGAAAAAAAACCAAACAGAAATCCTTGACATGAAGGAAACAATAAACCAAATTAAGAACTCCATAGAAAGCATATCCAATAGGATAGAACACCTGGAAGACAGAACCTCAGACATTGAAGACAAAATATATAACCTTGAAAACAAAGCTGAACAAACAGAGAAGATGGTAAGAAATCATGAACAGAATCTACAAGAATTATGGGATATCATGAAAAGGCCAAATTTAAGAATTATTGGGATTGAGGAAGGCCTAGAGAAACAAGCCAAAGGAATGAACAACCTATTCAATGAAATAATATCAGAAAATTTCCCAAATCTGAAGAATGAAATGGAAAATCAAGTTCAAGAGGCTTACAGGACTCCAAATACACAAAATTACAACAGACCCACACCAAGGCACATTATAATGAAAATACCTAACATACAAAATAAAGACAGAATTTTAAAGGCTGTGAGAGAAAAGAACCAAATTACATTCAGGGGGAAACCAATACGGATATCAGCAGATTTTTCAATCCAGACCCTAAAAGCTAGAAGGTCCTGGAACAACATTTTTCAAGCCCTGAAAGAAAATGGATGCCAACCAAGAATCTTATACCCAGCAAAACTTACCTTCAAATTTGACGATGAAATAAAATCCTTCCATGATAAACAAAAGCTAAAAGAATTTACAAAAAGAAAGCCAGCATTACAGAACATTCTCAACAAAATATTCCATGAGGAAGAGATGAAAAACAAAGAAGCAAATCAGCAAAGGGAGGAATTATCCTAAAGGAATTGTCAAATAAAGGAGGAAACAAGTTGTGTCAAACAAATAAATAAACAAAATTTTAAAAATGAACCAAATGACCGGGAAACCAAATCATTTCTCTATAATAACCCTGAATGTTAATGGCCTGAATTCATCAATCAAAAGACATAGACTGGCAGACTGGATTAAAAAGAAAGATCCAACAATATGTTGCCTGCAAGAGACTCACCTCATAGAAAAAGATACCCATAGATTAAAGGTGAAAGGATGGGGAAAAACATACCATGCACATGGACTCAGCAAAAAAGCTGGAGTATCCATCCTCATTTCCGATAATGTGGACTTCAAGCCAAAGTTAGTCAGAAGGGATAAAGAAGGTCATTTCATACTGCTTAAGGGAAGCATAAATCAACAAAATATAACAATCATAAACATCTATGCCCCAAACAGTGGCTCATCTATGTATGTCAAACAAATCCTTCTCAATTTCAGAAACCAAATAGACCACAACACAATAATACTAGGTGATTTTAACACGCCGCTCTCACCACTGGACAGATCTTCCAGACAAAAATTGAGCAAAGAAACCATAGATCTCAACAACACAATCAATAATTTAGACTTAACGGACATTTATAGAATATTCCATCCAACCAAGAGTGAATACACTTTCTTCTCAGCAGCACATGGATCCTTCTCTAAAATAGACCATATATTATGCCACAAAGCTAATGTTAGCAAATACAAGAAGATAGAGACACTAGCATGTATTCTATCAGATCATAATGGATTGAAGTTAGAAATAAATGAAAGAGTAAAACACAGAAACTATTCCAACACCTGGAGATTAAACAATATGCTATTATATGATGAATGGATAACAGAAGATATTAGGAAGGAAATTAAAAAATTCTTAGAGGTAAATGAGAACAAAGAAACATCATATCAAAATCTCTGGGACACTATGAAAGCAGTACTTAGAGGGAAATTTATTTCATGGAGCGCATTTAATAAAAGAAGTAAAACTCAACAAATAAACAACCTAACACTACAGCTCAAAGCCTTAGAAAAAGAAGAACAGAACAGCACCAAAAGTAGTAGAAGACAGGAAATAGTTAAACTCAGAGCTGAAATCAATGAAATTGAAACAAAAGAAACAATACAAAAAATTGACAAAATAAATAGTTGGTTCTTCGAAAAAATAAACAAAATTGATAAACCTTTAGCCACACTAACAAAGAGAAGACGAGAGAAAACCCAAATCACTAAAATTCGGAATGAACAAGGAAATATCACAACAGACAGGATGGAAATACAAAACATAATTAGAAGCTATTTTGAAAATCTATACTCCAACAAAATAGAAAATTTCGAAGACATCAACAGGTTTCTAGAGACATATGAATTGCCTAAACTGAATGAGGAGGACATAAACAATTTAAATAGACCAATTTCAAGTACTGAAATAGAAGAAGTCATCAAAAGCCTACCAACAAAGAAAAGTCCGGGACCAGATGGGTTCTCAGCCGAGTTCTACAAAACCTTTAAGGAAGAGCTCATTCCAATACTTCTCAAAGTATTCCATAAAATAGAAGAGGAGGGAACCCTCCCAAACTCATTCTATGAAGCCAATATCACACTGATACCTAAACCAGACAGAGACTCATCAAGGAAAGAAAATTTCAGACCAATATCCTTAATGAACATCGACGCAAAAATTCTCAACAAAATTTTAGCAAACGCATACAAAAACATATTAAAAAGATAGTGCACCATGATCAAGTGGGTTTCATCCCAGGGATGCAAGGTTGGTTCAACATCAGGAAATCAATAAACGTAATTCACCATATTAATAGACTTAAAGTCAAGAATCACATGATTATTTCAATAGATGCAGAAAAAGCATTTGATAAAATACAGCACCCCTTCATGCTCAAAACACTAGAAAAAATAGGGATAGTGGGAACATTCCTTAACATTGTAAAGGCCATTTATGCTAAGCCCATGGCTAATATCATTCTAAATGGTGAAAAACTGAAAGCATTCCCCCTAAAAACTGGAACAAGGCAGGGATGCCCTCTTTCACCACTTCTATTCAACATCGTTCTTGAGACTCTGGCCAGAGCAATTAGACAAACCAAAGAAATTAAAGGGATACGAATTGGAAAAGAAGAACTCAAACTATCCCTGTTCGCTGATGACATGATTATATATTTAGAGGAACCTGGAAATTCCACCAGAAAACTCTTAGAACTCATAAGTGATTTCAGTAAAGTAGCAGGTTACAAGATCAATGCCCATAAATCCAACGCATTTTTATACATAAGTGATGAATCTTCAGAAAGAGAAATTAGGAAAACTACCCCATTCACAATAGCCTTGAAAAAAATAAAATACTTGGGAATCAATCTCACAAAAGAGGTGAAAGACCTCTACAATGAGAACTATACAACACTAAAGAAAGAAATTAAAGAACACCTTAGAAGATGGAAAGATCTTCCATGTTCTTGGATAGGAAGAATTAATATTGTCAAAATGGCCATACTACCTAAAGTGCTATACAAATTCAATGCAATTCCAATTAAAATCCCAATGACGTACCTTACAGAAATAGAGCAGGCAATTATGAAATTCATCTGGAAGAATAAGAAACCCAGAATAGCTAAAGCAATCCTTAGCAGGAAGAGTGAAACAGGGGGTATTGCAATACCAGATCTTCAACTCTACTACAAAGCAATAGTAACAAAAACGGCATGGTATTGGTACCAAAATAGAAAGGTAGATCAATGGTACAGAATAGAGGACACGGACACAAACCCAAATAAATACAATTTTCTCATACTAGACAAAGGGGCCAAAAATATGCAATGGAGAAAAGATAGCCTCTTCAACAAATGGTGCTGGGAGAATTGGAAATCCATATGCAACAGAATGAAACTAAACCCATATCTCTCACCATGCACGAAACTAAACTCAAAATGGATTAAGGACCTCGGAATCAGACCAGAGACCCTGCAGATTATGGAAGAAACAGTAGGTCCAAATCTTCACCTTGTTGGTCTAGGACCAGACTTCCTTAACAGGACTCCCATAGCACAAGAAATAAAAGCTAGAATCAACCACTGGGATAGATTCAAACTAAAAAGCTTTCTCTCAGCAAAGGAAACTATCAGCAATGCGAAGAAAGAGCCTACAGAGTGGGAGAATATCTTTGCCAATCATACTTCAGATAGAGCACTAATCTCCAGAATCTATAAAGTACTCAAAAAACTCTACTCCAAGAATTCAAACAGTCCAGTCAACAAATGGGCTAAGGAAATGAATAGACACTTCACAGAAGAAGATCTACAAGCAATCAACAAACATATGGAAAAATGTTCAACATCTCTAGTAATAAGAGAAATGCAAATCAAAACCACCCTAAGATTCCATCTCACCCCAATTAGAATGGCGATTATCAAGAATACGAGCAACAACAGGTGTTGGCGAGGATGTGGGGAGAAAGGTACACTCATACACTGCTGGTGGGGCTGCAAATTAGTGCAGCCACTCTGGAAAGCAGTGTGGAGATTCCTTAGAAAACTTGGAATGGAACCACCATTTGACCCAGCTATCCCACTCCTTGGCCTATACCCAAAGGACTTAAAATCTGCATACTACAGAAATACAGCCACATCAATGTTCATAGCTGCTCAATTCACAATAGCCAGACTGTGGAACCAACCTAGATGCCCTTCAATTGATGAGTGGATAAAGAAACTGTGGTATATATATACTATGGATTATTACTCAGCCATAAAGAATGATAAAATTATGACATTTGCAGGCAAATGGATGAAATTGGAGAATATCATGCTAAGTGAGATAAGCCAATCTCAAAAAGCCAAAGGACGAATGATATCGCTAATAAGTGGAGGTTGACACATAATGGGGGGGAGGGAAGGGTTAGAGTTAGGGTTAGGGAGGGGGGCAAGTATGGAGGAAGGAAGTACTGTATAGAGGGTAAAGAGGAGTGGGAGGGGTGGGGGGAAGGGAAAAAAATAACAGAATGAATCAAACAACATTGCTCTATGTAAATTTATGATTACACAAATGGTATGCCTTTACGCCATGTACAAACAGAGAAACAACATGTATCCCATTTGTTTACAATAAAAAGAAAAAAAAAAAAAAAAAGAACTTTCAGGGAACCAACATCTTGTCTGACAGAATAAAGTAGCAGAAATTGAAAAAAAAAAAAAAAAATAAGTGTTAGTGAGGAGGTGAAGAAAAAGGAACCCTCATACGCTGCTGGTGGGAATGCAAATTGGTGCAACTACTGTAAAGAGATTCCTGAGAAAACTTGGAATGGAACCACCATTTGACCCAGTCATCCCACTCCTCAGTTTGTACACAAAGGACTTAAAATCAGCATACTGTAGTGATGCAGCCACATCAATATTTATAGCAGCTCAATTCACAATAGCTAAGCTATGGAACCAATCTAGGTAGTATGCTTCAACAGATTAATGGGTAAAGAAAATGTGGTACTTACACACAATGGAATATTACTCAGCCTTAAAGAAGAATGAAATGATGGTGCTTGCAGGTAAATGGGTGGAGCTGGAGACTATCATGCTAAGTAAAATAAGACAAACCCAAAAAACCAAAGACCAGATGTTTTCTCTGATAAGCAGATGCTGATCCATAATGGTGGGTGGGAGGTAGGGACGAATGAAGGAACTTTGTAATGTACCGAGAGGAATAAGGGGAGGGGGTGTGGGGATGGGAAAGATGGTGGAACGAGACAGACATTATGATCCTATATACATGTATGATTACATTACTGGTGTCTCTGCACCACGTACAGCCAGAGGAAAGAGAAGTTGTGCTCCATTTGTGTACAATGTGTCAAAATGCATTCTACTGTCATGTATAACTAATTAGAACAAATTTTAAAATAAAAAAATAAAAACGGAAATTAAAGAGTTTATACTCCAGTCAATAGAAGAATGTGATCTTTGTAATCTCTCTGTTGGAGGAGACTGAATTACATTTCCCAGAGTTCCACTTTTCTTGCACATACCTACATATAATTTATACACCACTGTTGCAAGTAATTACCCACAAATCCTCTGCCATTTTATAAGATTAATTCCATAACTATGCACATTTTGTAGGTGGGGAAACTGAGGCATCTAAGGAATTACGTGGTTTGCTTGAGTCCATACAGCTAGTGTTATAGCTGGGTTTGAAGTTATTCGGACTGATTCCAGGGCCCATCCTTTTAATTACTAGGAACCTCAGAAAGCAATAAAAACTGAAAAACTATTTATTGTCTCATAATTGTTGCTAATGTGTTTCTGAAAATGTATGCTTTAAGCAAGCCTACTGTTCTTATGTTTTCTAATCAATTTTTACTTCTCCAGTACAATAATACACTAGGTCTTTTTAAATATACTGTTTTTCCTGCATCATAAGATGCACACTCCTAAATCGAGACTAAAAAAAAAAAAAAGCAAAAATCCCATGATTCCTGCCTCTGCTAACACTTTCTCATACATCATTTCAGATTGCTGGAAGTCAGGCAGAGGAAAGTATTTGGAAAGAATCACACGAAGGTTTCAGTTGAATGATTGGTATGTAGCTGCTCATATAATCATTACTTGTACCTTTTATATAGACCATCCCTTTGTCTGAATAAAGTAATTTGAAAATAAACTGCCTTTCACTACAAAGAGCACACTTATTAACGAAGTCACCAACCTCATGGAACTCTAAGGGTAATCAGGAAAGTACATCTTACTACTTTAGTTCCCAGTTTGCTCTCAGAATCCATATTATGTAAGTGCTTGAGCAAGAAGTTAACAACACTTGTGCTCAGACGGGCCAATGGCAGCTCCAGAACGTTTTGCACTCTCCAGAACATCAAGGTAACCTTCTTTTCCAGGACATTTTAATAATAGTAATATTCGATACAGTCACATGATATATGATAAAAGCACAGTCACTGTGGCCTCAAACCCTGCATGCTCCATAATTCTGCCTGTTTTAAATGAAAACCCTGAGAAGACAGGCACAGGTCTAAGAACTTCATTTATTAGTTCATATAATCTCAACAGTCGAAGTGAGAAACTTCATTCTCCTTTTACAGATAAGCTTGGGGACAAACCCCCACCACCACCAAAAAAATGACCCCAAATCACACCCTGGAACCAGGGTGGAGAAGACACTCCCGTGTCACTACTGAGCACAAGCAGGTGACAGGGGCTGTTCTCACTAATGCACCTCCACTGTGTCCCAGGAAAGGTCTTTCTCCAGCCACTGCCTTTCCCAAGGAGGCAACCTTGAGGGTGCGCATGCCCGTGACTCTGGGGTCTCCCTGGAGTCTGGATGATGTGCTTGCACGCCAGCTTCAAGAGGGGCACAGGTGAGTGAGAGAAAAGCAAGCAATTGGCATTCATCAGCTTTTTCAGCCAAAGTGGGGACACCTGCATCAAGAGTCACAACTGAGGAAGAACGCAAGACAAAAAACAGGGGACAGACCCTGGGTGGCCAAGGAGGGTGCAGAATGCTCACTGGGAATCCACACCTTGATCCATATTAACAAGCTCTTCCTCACACATTCTCCCTGCAACCAAAACAAAACAAAACAAAAAAAAAAACTTGAATACCACCCTCCTTATCTATTCTGAAACCTTCCTTCCTTCCTCCCATGGTAGAAGCCCAAAGGACTTCGAGTTCATGCACCCAGGTACAAGTCCAAGGCTTCTTAGTACTGTCCTGTTTCCACAGTCTATGACTACAGACAATATAGTATTGCTAATAATCACTGACACGTATACAGCAGGAAAAGGGCAAAGAGGGAGAGAAAAACAGTTGTTAAAATATAGGAACATTGATGGACATGTCACCTAAGAAGATATGGGCAGAGGCAGGTGATCCTTCCCCTCCGCCTCCTCTCCTTCCAGGTTCTCCTCAATTTTAGTCTGCTACTCAGCAGACCAGGTCTCTTTTACGCAATATGATGACCTAGACCTTCATTTCTGAGAGATCCCAGATACTGATAGTCTTTCATTAAGTTTTATCACCAGAACCGAACAGGAAGGGGTTCCGCCACCTCCCCTGGGTTCCATACCCCTTCTTGTCACCGTTATACAGCAGCAACCTTATCGACAAGAACAATCTTCCAGGCTGGCCTTGAACATCCTCTTGGGCATCTTTGTCACATGACCTAAGAAGTCCAAAATGTTTAGGTGAACTGGCTCACCCTTTAATTCACTGCAGTAACTACAGTTCCTCTGATGGAATCAAGTTTCCTTTGGGTACTAAGCCTCTGAAGGAACAGAATATGAGATCGGAAATAATCCAGACATGACTGACTGAAGGGCACTCACCATTGCAACCATTTGAAGTATCTACATGGGGTTTCTTGAACTTAATTGCTCCTGAAACTGCTCTTGATGCTCATTCCTCCAGTCTTCCAGTGACTTCCTAAGGGCCTGATTACCTACCTGCATTGAAGTCCTTTCTGCTTAAAATTCCTAAGGTGATTTTTGTTTCCTGAACAAAAGTCTGAGCAATACAGAAAGTAGAACTCTTGCGTTTCAGATATTTTTTCTGCAGCTTCAGGACACTGAATGAATCTCAGGTGCTACGCTTGTTACCTTACTTCTTTTGATATGCAGGGAGCTCACGTTCAGAAACTGTGTGATATGGGACACCATTAAGGGAAATGAAGCCTCCAGTGACTTTAAGGATGGATGGGGCTAGCTAAAGCATGACAGGTAAGGAAATCAAACTGGAATTCAGATTACGTTTATTCCATGTTCTGAGAGAGTAATCCCTGGTGGATATGGTATCATACTGGGAACTTCAGCCAGCATGTTGGGCATTGAGCTATTACAATTGACGATGGTGGTTAAACTGAAGTATGCAATTTAAGGCTAGGATACCCAAGTGTATTTGTAACAGTGGAAGAGTCCACTTCAGACTGGTGATCATTTATCACACAGAACTAATGGTAATTAAGCATCCATCTTTCCTCCTTTATCATTTGCTCATGGGAGCCTCCTTTTTTTTTGGGGGGGGGGGTGCTGGGAATCGAACCCACGGCCTTGTGATTGCAAGGGAAGCACTTTACCGACTGAGCTATGTCCCCAGCAGGGAGCCTCCTTATGAGACAATGAGTTGAGAAAAATCTACTGGATCTAGATCCCTCCCATATATACCACCTCCGCCTGAAAATGTATTGCAATTTAACATACCTCAGTACATGTCTACATGAATCATGTAACATCCCTCAGAGACAGCTCAGGTTGAATAGTTACCTGTATGCCATGGTTACATTTCATCTCTGTAAGTGCCGTAGCCATTTCTCAGTGGACAAATTACTTGACAGAATATGGCTTTAATTCCAAACCCTGGACCTTCTGCAAATCGGTGCAACCACTATGGAAAGCAGTATGGAGATTCCTCAGAAAACTTGGAATGGAACTACCATTTGACCCAGCTATCCCACTCCTCACTTTATACCAAAAGGACTTAAAAATCAGTATATTACACTGATGCAGCCACATTAATGTTTTATAGCAGTTCAACTCACAATAGGTAAACTTTGGAACTTTCAACTGATGAACCAATTAAAAAAATGTGGGGTGTATATATACCCCCAAACACACATACACATACACACACAATGAAATATTATTCAGCCTTAAAGAAGAATGAAATTATGGCATTTGCAGGTAAATAAATGGAGATGGAAGAATATCATGCTAAGTAAAATAAGCCAATCCCCAAAAAAACGAAAGCCAAATATTTTCTCTGATATGTGGATGCTAATTCGCAGTGGGGGTAGTTAGGGAAGAACAGTTATTTTAGATTAAGCAGAGGGGAATCAAGGGAGAGGAGGGGGTACAGGAGTAGGAAGGATAGAAAAATGAATTGGACATTATTACCCCACGCACATACATAACTATATGACTGATGATAATCTACATCATGTATAGCCAAAAGAATGAGAGATTATACTGCATTATATGTATCATATATCATTATATATGATGTATCAAAGAGCATGTTTCTGTCGGGTACAACTAATTAAAACAAATTAAAATTTTTAAAAACAAAATAAAAATGGCCCCACTAAGTGCTGCTTTTCCTTCCTGATGGTACAAAGATTCAAACTGCAGTAGGCATCCTAAAATGTTCCAAACAAATGGCCCCTCCAGACTTTTCACTGAGCAATTAGAGCCTGGTGTTTCCTTGGATACCTCTCCCATTCTCTGGTCGATAAGCACCTTGCCAAATCTAGAGTGTCTGCTACTTCATGTTTTCCAGATTGTTTCACAACAGTTATTAATGTCACAGAGCAGCTTGCTCTCTGGGATAATGCAATGTTCCACTGATTGAAGCATAGCTGAAGATCAGAGGGTTTACGTAACTCTGAAGCAAAGTGGCCAAAGTATATTGCTATCCATGTCAAGTGTAAGCAAAATTTTATTGATTTTTTTCTATGTTTATTGAGATTTCTAAGATCAATACTTCAGGTTATGTTCCTTTACTTCAGTCAAGATTCCATGTCTGAACCACTTAATTGAAGTTAAATCACCATCTGCTTAAGATAGGCTACCAGCATTCTCCCTCCTCATCCTCAAGAGTTATATGAGGAAGCTGTAGACATCAAGGCCTCTACCTCTGTCAAGTGGGTGTTTTAAAATATACTTTTATACCTTTGTTTTTTGTTTATTTATTTATTTATGAGGTGCTCAGAGTCAACCAGCGCCTCACACAGGCTAGGCAAGTGCTCTACCACCGAGCCCCAGGCCCAGCCCTGTCAAGTGGTTTATTTCTCTGCTTCCCACAGGGATTTGGTATTGTTCTTTATTTCCTCTCCTGGAAGTGAGAGGAATTCCACCAGTTTCCACTCAGTATTTTCTAAAAGGTCAGAAGCCATTATGGGGTTCTGCTATTACTGGTCATCAGTATTCCTACAGTTCCATTATTAATTGCAAGAACAAGAAAGACTGCATTTCAAGTCCCTCTGGGCTTACACTGAGACAGATTTGGGGCAAGTCATCATCATCTAAATTCTCTAAAACCCATATACTGACCTAAGTACTATGGTGTGTTCCAGGTCCCTAGAACATGATGTTAGCTGAGAGCTAATGTCTAATATTTTCTGAGAACTCTAGGTATTTTTCTTTCCCCCAAGTTTCCAGTTACTCTGATAAATGGCTCAGGCCCCTTTGAAAAAGTAAAGAGATTTTAAAGATGCTAATTGAGATGTTATTATAGATTTCTCTCTCTGAAAGTTGTTTTTAAAAATATGAAACTATAAACTTCACAGACTACGGACTTTGTGAAGTCTTAACTATTATGAGGATTCACGTCAGGCCTTGGATCAGCAGGTATGCAATTTTTCTCAGTTACTCATATTAAGAAGAAATTGATTGGGCTGCCCATCTATGTTAATCCTAGGTACCACCAAATATTAAAACTGGTCGAACCATTATCACATGAGTTCTGATGCCTAGTGGAATATCCACGCTCACCTTGTCTCTACTGGTTTTGAGCTGCTACTTTGCCTCTGCCCTGTTACCATGTTCCCTCACTGATACCACAGCAAGTTACCATCTTCCAATACCATTCTTGGCTTATAGAGAAGGATTGCTTCTGCATTCTTCTAAGACCTGGAATACTCTTATTAAGTATTTCTACATATCTAAATTCATTATTCTCTGAATCCTCTTAAAGGACAGATAGAGTCCGGCAGACATGATAAATCCATTTCAACATTTATAACTCGTGTGGCATTGAACCCTCTCACTTGAGCCACCATATTCAATTTAGAATTTGTCCTAAGTGAATGCATATCTGCAAATCCAACCAAATATAAAATTATACTCCTTGTCCTTTTACCTGCAGAATCCACTCATACATGTATTATTGGACTTTTGCAAAAAAAAAATTAGCAAAAGTTTGCAGTTTTGACTTTGTCATTGGTATTCCAGGGCATGCTGGGATCTATTTTTAGATTACAGGTCTGGGGATGGTCCATGATGTTGAGAATGGACTTCAGAAGCACTGGATTCCCTCTGTAAGAAGCCACCGTTATTTTCAAGTCAGGCAGGATAAGAAAACTGCTTTATCCAACTCATGGGATTGCGATCTCATTGTACTCTGAATCATCTGATCCTTCCCCCACATCTCTACCCAGTTCTGAGGTTTCACTCTTTCTCAATCATTATTCTTATATGCCTGGCGGTGATTTGGCAATTCAGAACCTTGGGGGTCAAACTTCAGGTTTACTTTGAATTTCTTCAGCTCCGTGGCTGCAAAACAGGATATTCTTTTTGGTGCTGTAATAGAAAGACCCTAAGCCAGGAATTAAGCATGTTGATCTTATCATTCTTTTTTCTTTCAACTGTTCAGTAACCCTAGAAGCAACCAGTCCTCGACCCCATGTTTTTATCAATTACTTTCCCAAGTCTTATATGACAAAAACCTATGTTGACTTTTTTGAATAAAAAGAGGACATAATTACTCTCTGCATATATGATTACACAACCTGTGTAACTCTATATCATATACAATAAAAATGAGAAGTTATAGTCCATTTATGTATGATGTGTCAAAATGCATTCTGCAGTCATACAACTAAGTAGAACAAATTTTTTAAAAGGATGCTTTTAAAAGAATATTGCCTAATACAATGAATTGTTATAGAAGCTGAAGACATAGTCTCAGAGTTAAATGACTAGCTACTTTTGTCGTGAAGTGGGTAGGGGTTTCCATGAGAACAAAGGTAAGTTCATTTGTTCCCCTATAGTAACCATTTTACTGTGTGTATCTTATTGTATATGTTGTATGCCTTAAATATACAGTTACTTTTAGAACACTTTCAAAGTTCCCTTTGATTCTCCTGTTCATTTCACTGTTCATGCTCCTCCTTAGAGGGACATCCTTGCATGCAAACCTGTAAAACTTCCCTCAATAAAGCTCTTCTGTACTAGAAAATAAATTTTAAAAATCAACACTCAATGCTGGTAGGATGTGGAAAAGTAACTTTCTCCTATCAGGTAGAGGACCAGTGTCCTAAACAGGAACAAAGCACATCCAGTTCAAAAGCTTGTCATTTCTTCTTTTGTGCCTATGCGCAGTTTCCAAGACTTTTAGAGTTAAATATTTTTGTGTCCTCTCAGAAAATATTGTGTTATTGTCCCCAAACTCAAATAACTTCACCAAGTCATCAGGCAAAACGAAGCTCACATCCTACCTTTTCCTTTGGAGAAAATCAAATACTATTTTTTTTTTCTTTTTGTCTCTGTATTTGTCTATTTGTTCAGCAAGTATTGCTGAACACCTGTCCAACTACATTCTAGCAGCAGCAAGTAGTTGTGAAGTTGAGATTTATATTATTTTGTCACCTGCATTTTTTAATTGTAGGAGAAACCAGGATGTAAAGATGGTTATCTTCAAGTTCTCAGGTTGAACTTGAGATGGCATCTCAAGTCCTAAATGCTCTTAAATATACTCCATTTGTTCTGCTAAAAATTAAAGTGACAAAAGCTACTGGACTTTTATATGGCCTACCTCTCCCAAGTATTAGGAGTCGAAGCCCCAAAGACCTGCGAACGTCTAAAGCTCCAAATTCATTGTCAACAACGCAAATCCTCCTCAAGGGATATCTAGTAACAGATCTGTAGTTCATAAGCTATTGTTCTCAGGTAACACAAAAGGTCAGTTGCAACGTCAACACTGTATTTTAACGGAGGCTGAATTTACCCATTACAGCCTTCCAGGTATTGGGTTTACTGGTGTCTAGCACCGACAGAAGAGCAACACTTCAAAGAACCATGTAAGGCAGGTCCAGAGTATTCCTGCTTGGTTGGGGGCTTCAGTATTTTTTGTCAAAATGTTCAGTTTTTTGTTTGTTTTTTTTTAATTTTTTTTTTTTTGGTATTTGAAATGCTTCTTGGACAATCCAAAATTCAGCCATCATTTCAAAGAGGCTTCCTGGCATGTGTTCTAGATTGGTCTGCACATTAACGAGGCAAATCAAGAGATTTATTCCCCGCACAGGTCAAAATCATCATTGCCTTCGTCTTGCCTTTTGGAGGAAAAGAACTTTCTCGTTCTACGTGATTTATTCTTTTCATGGGCCTTGGTTCACCACAGAGCTATTGTTTCAGAGGAGGGAAAATGTATTCCTTTTACAGGTTTATTCCTTCGACTGGAATTTGTTTAAGTAGGTTCCACTGCACAAACACAAAAAGCCCTAATACATGCAGACTGAGTCGGCCTCATGCCATCAGATGTCACCGCTGACGGGTGATGGCACTTATATAGATTTACACAACAAAAACTACATTAAAAATGTTAAGGTGGTGAGACAAAGGCACAAAGGCCTAGAAACTCACAGCTCAGGATTTAAACATACTATATCTAAGAGGAACGGAGTGCATTAGGGTAATGGAAGGTGTCAGCGTCCCTATTATACCTACAGTACGAGACACTTAATCCCTTACTGAATTTCCTGGTGGCGCTGGCTTTGTCTCATTTTTTAAGGGACTTATGTTTTTTAATGACATTATTGTTGTGTAAATGTTCTTGTTTTATCAAGTAATTTCAGGCTGATTATCATCTGTTGATGCAATTAGTATAATTATACCTAATTACAGAGTAGAAACAACATATGTAATTAGTTTATTAGCGGTATAACTGTGATTTGTAATGATTTTAAAATCCTTATGAAACTTTGTTAACAAATAGTCCATGAATGTGAAAGCCAAATATTTAGATGCCAGCTCTTACATTATATATATGCTTTTTTTATATGCTCAATAATTAGATTTACTGCCTGTCAAATTTAGTGCTAAAAATCATAGTGCCAAATTAGATGGAATTCAAATATAAAAACCATGCTTAGGAAAATTAGAAACACTCTCTGGTGTTTTAAGGTTTGGTTTTGTAAATCTCTCTTCAATTAAGATTTCTTACCTATGAAGCGTCACCCTCAGGTGAATTTTGACAAAGTTATAAACCAAGTAAAGAGATTTATATATAACACCATGACATATAATACCCACTTGTGTTATATGGCATTCCTAGCTAATAATAGTACACTTTACCCTTCTGTTTGATTTCTCGATTCAATTTTGAACCTAAAATAAATGAAAAGATACACCAAAAACACTTTGACTGTAAAAACAACAAAACTAAGGAAGAGATAACAAAATAAAAACACAATATATGCTTCCAAATTCTGCCAAGAGCATCATGAAGGAGAGTGGAATAGAGTTGCTGAAAGAAAACAAACTAAAGTCAAACATAAGAAATGCATGATAATGTGGGCAAACCCATTAATTTCCTTATTAACTTTGTTTCTCTGTTATTGGTTGGTCACTTGAGAAAATATTACTTAACCATTCCTTCCACCCCAAAATACTGAAACTAAAGAAATGCAAAATAAATAAGCCTGACACAGAGATTTACTGCTCTTGAATTATGCGGTACACTCTCCCAAGTGGATAAAAACCATCAAATATCCTCAATTATTGCTTACTGCTGAGGTGAGGATTAGAAGGTCTAATTTACACCATTGGAAATTTAAGCAATAATATCAGAAAAGCAACACTTGAAACATTAGCAACACATTACTCTAAAAATGCTATGCTCTTCTCCTTTTGGACATATACTAACTCTATGAACTGTGAATTCCATCTTTATCAGAAGGAAAAAGAATTTTCAGCATTTGGTCTATAGACAAGGCTATCAAAAAGGACCTTTGGCCTCCATTATGATGGAAGCAAAGAATCAACTCATGGTTTTGGTGTCTTAGCTAAGATAACCATTCTTTTAGAATCACCCTAAGCATGTTGAACACATACTTTCATTTATTTAGTGGAACAAATTTTCCTTCAACATTCAAAGTACATGATTTTTTTTCTTAAGACCAGCGGGAATTCTCATTACTCTAAGAAGGAAGGAAAATATTTTCATTTGTTTCTTGATTTGTGTATTTTTAAAAATTTGATCTACACGGGAGCACACGCCTGCAACCCCAGTGGCTCAAGAGGCTGAGGCAGAAGGATCTCAAATTCAAAGCCAGCCTCAGCAAAAGTGAGGCACTAAGCAACTCGGGGAGACTCTGTCTCTAAATAAAATACAAAATAGGGCTGAGGATGTGGTTTAGTGGTGGAGTACCCGTAAGTTCAATCCCCGGTAGAAGCCCACTTTAAAAAAATTTGCTCTCGAGAATTCAGTTGATGACAAACATGAAAATTTTAGCATCCCTAGAAATGACACCCTCTTGGGTACACTTTTTCTGGGGATGTGGTCCGTACCTTCTCATCCTTCCATTCCCCCATGACACCATGAACACCTTCCACAGAGGAGTTACCAGTATATATATAGTTATCAAATGAAAAAAGTGAGTGAATGAATAAACAGATGAATCAAAAAGACAACTGGTTTTTTCACAGAAAAAAACAACTGAAAATCAGTTACCTCCTCTTATTTCCTCGTTTCTCTTTTTAGTAAGACTTATTAAGTTGTTATCTAAAAAGTCCATACTCACTCTCCTCAACTTGCATCTAGTATGTCCTACGTGAAATAGAATTCTAATGTGTCTAATATAAAACAGACATCAAGAAGTGTTAATCCACATGGGCTCAGAAAAAGATACCGATGCCTTCAAAGAATCTTACAGCAGTAAAATAAAAAGGCCCCTTCAGATTAAGGTACAAAAACAGCGACTCCCCTCCCCACCATGAGTATCATTTGTTCAGAGCAAGTTACAGGCATTCAGTAATTATTCATTATCCCCCATCCCCTTTTGGCTTCACAAAAGGTGGCAGAGTCCACATTTTGAGAAGAAGTTAAATGGAAAGATTCACATGTTCTACAGCAGACCCCAGAGCAGGCTCTCGGGGTGCTCCCTGGCTCAAGCTCTCCCCGGAGGGACTGGGGAAGCCATGGGGACACCATGAAGAATCTCGGTCTGCCATTAGCAGGAGGCGGAAACTTCAGATAAAGCTTATCAACAAGGGGGAAATATGACTAGACCCCAAATATACTTCTTTGGGTTCTTTCCTGCTGAATCCATGAATGCTTAAAAAATGTATTCAACCGTCAACTTGCAGTTAGCATTAATCTGTAAAGAGTGATAATGACCAAACAAAAATGGATTTATATTCCATCTGGACTTTAAAATCCGAGGACAAAGTCAGCAGAATAAGGACGGGATGTACAAGTCCCACCTTTTTCTCCCCACCTAGAAAGGGTCTTTCTCACAGCACGCCCCAGCCTGATGTCTCACATGTTCCTCTTCCACCCATGGCCTAGACATGAACCCTACTGTGCAGATAAGGAAAGCAGCAAATGTACACTTTCCAGACAAAAGTAATACAGTCAAAAGTCTGCTGACTTAGCTCAGCTGTGCCCAACTTCTGGGGAAGCTGAATGACCCTACCTTAAAATTTGCAAAAGGCCTAACCCGATAGGAGGGAGCTCACAGATAATACCGACAGCCAAATGTCCCCAAAAGAGCATTCACAATTTCCAGCAGACAACTGCAACTCCTTGTGTCTGGCCAGAGAGTGATAAAAAATTCTTGCATAATATCCTAAAAGGAGATGAAATATAAAGAGCTCATAATCACTGGATCACATAAGGTCTTTTTATGCACATCAGAGGAGGAATGTGTTGCTCATCTTTGCTGTTTAAATTGGATCCAAAAGTGTGAAAATTTTAACAATTTCTACATCGTGTGTGAGTTTCTGGTTCTGAAAGTACCACACCTTCATCTTATCCTATGATTATTTCCTGAAGAAGTCCATCACCCTGAACACAACAGCAAGGTATCAAATATTGAAAAGTGCCTTTCCATATTTTCTCCCATAAAATGAGTTTAGAAATTAGAGATTAAAAATGGAAACATTCCCTGACTGTCTCCTGATGTGGCATTTACACGTTCTTCCTTGCCCTGGGAGTGTGCTCACCAGACTGGCATCCATTCTAAGCACAGTGTAAAGCCTAGAAAGGCGTTTTATTCTTTCCAGGTGTGCTTGACTGGGTTATTTATGGTCTGACTTCCTTTCATAGTGTGAGAAACCTTAGCCTTCTGCCAGCTGCAAAGGATTGTTAAGAAGAAGCATTTTTAAGCTAAAAAATATAGAGCAACACTTCTTTTTCTCTCCCCACCCCACCCCCACCACACTTCATGCACCTTCTTGCATTGGTTAGTCCGTGACATGTCTAAATAGGCATTTAACTGTACTCGCCATCAAAGAAGGTGCCCCATGCAGGCAACAGTATATTAACTTAATGAATTCCAGAAAGGATAAGAACGAGGGTACCAAGCTGTTAACTCTGGTCGAGTTATCCTTCCTGAGAGCACTTATCATGTCCAGTGGAAAAACACACACACACACACACACACACACACACACACACACACTTTACTCCTGTTCTTTGTTTCTAGAGAAGCTAGGGAGGGAGGAGAGTCTTCTCAATAAAGTTCAGCTGAAAGGCTCATCCTGATTTGCAAAAAAGCTACGTGATATGTACAATCACCTTGAAATCTTCTCTCATTCATCACTAACATCAGAGGGTCCCCAGCAGAACTGAGTTTTCCAGCTCTGTAAGTAGTTCCAATTAAAGGCCACTATTTGCCCTTTGATGGCCACATTAAATCCAAGTAGATATTAGACGATAAACATAATTTTGTAAGTTTCATACCATAAGAGAAAATGAAATTCAGTCATCCCTCAATATTCACTGGAGACAGCTCCAAAATGGCCCCTTAACCAAAACCTGCCCATGTTCAAGTCCCTTATATGATGGCAGAGTATTTGCATGTAATCTGTGTGCACCCTCATATATACTCATTACTTATTTGTTCAGGTGCCAGGGATTGAACCTAGGGCCTTGCACATGCTAAGCACATGCTAAGCACATGCTTTACCCCTGAGCTGTGCTCCCAGCCCTAGCCCATACACTTCAAATCATCTGTATATTATTTATGATACCTAATGGAATGCAAATGTTATGTAAACAGTTGTTATACTACACTGTTTAGGAATCATGACAAGAGAAAGTTTGTACATGCTCAATACAGATGCAACTTTTCTCTCTAATATGTTCAATCTGTAGTGGGTTGCATCCATGGATGCAAACCCCACAGATACAGAGGGCTGACTGTATATTCTAATTTAAATGATTTTTCACATTCATATAGAACTGGATAAATAATTTGGCCTGAGTTAACTTGTTCCACTCAAAAAAAAAAAAAAAAAAAAAAAAACCCACAACCTTAGTATGGTCAATTTTCTACATAGTTCTAAAATGTGTAGCATTAAAAATGATTTTTTTGACCCAGTCCTTCATAACAGTTAAGACTTTAAAAAAGAAAAAAGCATGTCAATGACAGAAAAGATGAGGCATAATTGACTATCAGCCATAGAAAGGTTGACAGGACTTGAAATTTTTAAATAATAACATTATTGAATCCAAATGATTCGGATCCCAGGAAAAATTGAGGGCTTAACTAATAAGATCACAGAGTAGCCGTGATTCCTGGGAAAGAAAATTCACTTTTATTAAGTAGGCGTGGTTTAAAAAAAAAAACTACCATATAATTTAAAGATCCATGGGAATCTTTGGCATTTCAAAACTTGAGTGGAGCCTTTGGAAAAAGCTCATCCCAGCTCCTTTCAATCTTGGAGGAAGCTGGCACTCTGCGCCGATGGAGTTGTTAAACAGCCTGGCCAGGCCAAAATTCATCATAGCACTGCCCCAGGGAGGCTGCGAGCGGCCTGACCCCAGTGGCTCCGAGAGGGACTGGAACAAAAGGCTAGCATCCATTTCAAAAAGAACCCCAGGAAGCATCTGCGGGAGGATGAAGAGTGTTGAGGTGGAAGGCGGAAGACGGTGGGGGTGAGGAAAGCACTAGCTCAGGAAGGCAGGCGGAGGCGTGGAGGCACAGGGGCTGAGCGAGGCAGGTTGGCTGGCAGAAGCCGCGCACACGATTGCGAGGCAATGGTCAATTTCCAGACGGTAATCGCGGGATCACTGCTAAGCGGTCCAGATGAGAGATGGTGGGAAAGGCATCTGCACACAGAGAAACGACAGAGAGGAAGAGGGAACCGGGAGGGAGGAGGGAAAGGACAGTGAGGAAAGGGAAAGGGAAAAGGAAGGAAGGAAAAAAACAAGAAAGTAGAGGGAGGAGACGTTTCAAGAAAGTAAGGTTTATCCAAACGAATTGCCAGGACTGTTTTCAGACTGTCAAGTTTATCCAGGCCAGCTAATGACATGCTATTCCTTTTGTGTGCATGCTGTCAAGAAATGTAACCAATTGTTAATAACATTAAAATCTTTATCACTTAATTTATTTTATTCATCCCATTCGGGTTTAACATTACTAACATGGGACTATAAATAGCAATAATAACGCCATTGAGGTTGGTATCAACGATGCTGAAGGGTATTATGTAAAACGCAGCCTAAGAGCAGCAAGATGACAGGTTCTTACGGACCTTTACATTAAGGAAAAGCCTCCCACAGATCCACAGAACTGTGATCTTAATATGATATCACATCCCCTCATCCCTGATGTCCCTCTAGAATTATTTGTCATTCTCCTACATTTAAAAAACAAGTCTCAATATTCAAGGAGCATGGTAAGAAAGAGTTAATGTACATTTAAATAACGCACAATCTTTAACCCTTTCCTTCTGTTTTTCTTCCAAAGAGGAAGCAATGTTCACACTTCAAACTTTATCAAATGCATTTAAAAAAAGAAAATTGTTTTACATCGTTCTAAAAATTATTCACTCACTCCAGTAAAATGGCGAGTCACTTAAGTTCACATAATTAAGGGCTTGAACTGTCTTTTGTGGGCTGGAATCCTTCCAGTGCATCTTCAATCCCTAGCAGGACAAACTGGGGACAGGCTTTTCAATACAACTGCCACCCCAGAAAGGTCATTCTGCTTCATTCTGTCGGGGTTGTGGAATTTCTCTGGATTTTCGACGTTTGTGTTCATACATGAGATTCTGGAACGGAAAGCCCTCTGCTCAGCTCCATGGACTCTCATAGATCACATCACACAAGGTGCATAATTTCCCTTTAATTGTGGGGAGTATGGACTATTATAATAGGGTCAGAGAATTTGTGGGAATTTGCCAAGCAAGGAGATTGAAAATAATTATCTTGGCAACGAAAAATCTCAACTGGGGTCAAGTTTTGTTAAAATACAGTTTGGGGACTGGGGTTGTGACTCAGTGATAGAGCGCTCACTCAGCACGTGTGAGGCACTGGGTTCAATTCTCAGCACCTCACATAAATACATAAAAATAAAGGTCCATCAACAAATAAAAAAGTTTTTTAAAAAAAATACAAAGCTTATAAATATTAAAATGAGAGACTTTCACCTAATAAAGGATCATCTATAATAATGCATATAGGTCATGGAAGGGAAATGCTCAAGAGATATTCAGAAGGTTCCAAAGAAGTTTATCGGAGTATGTAAACATCCACTAGCTCAGGATACCAGAGAGTTCTGTTTGGGTTTCGGGTTCTGCAGTGCTGAACCCAGGGCCTCCTGCATGTGCAGTATCACTTAGCTTTAGCTACAGCTATATCCCCAACCCAATCAGGTGTTTTCAATGCCACACAAACTGTACCAGGAACTCAATTATCTTATAGTTTGTCTCAGCACTGAATTTTAGAACTTATATTAAATCTAGTTGAGATTTTAGGGAGATGGAGAAAACTATCTGTCCATTTGAAGATGTTTCAAGTAACTTTTTTTTTTTTTTTTTTTTAGATTTAACACTGCTGTCTTCCAACACTTCTAGTATTTATCCAGAAACAACTCTGTATTTAAGATTTTGTCCTAAACAATATAACTCCATAGAGAAAGTAGTTACTTACGCTAGGCTATTGTTACTTAACTGCAGGCTCAATCAACAAAAATTTTTGAGTGTGGTCATCCCTCTGTATTTGTGGAGGATGGTTCCAGCCGCCCCACCCCCCACATACATACACACCAGGACAGCAAAATCCAAGGATACTAAACTCCCTTATATCAAACAATGTGTGACTTGCATATAATCTACACAATCCTCCCATACACTTTAAGTTATCTCTGGATTACTTGTGATACCAAATATAATATAAATGCTAAGTATAGAGTTGTTAGACTATACTGTTTACAAAATAACAGAAAAGTAACAGTCAGTAACATGTTCAGAACTGACATTATTTTCCCTAATATTTTTAATCCAAGGCTGGTGAATGTGTGCATTTAGAACCCCTGGATATGGAGTAACTGCACATATCAAAATAATTAACAAATATCAGTAGGTGACTTGTACTTTGCCAAATGCTTCATCATATTGAATATGATGTATTTTTTAACTTCACCAGATTCTTAATTTTTGCCCAGAAAATTCTACATAAGGCAGTTAAGGCTCAGTGTAAGAATGTCCATTTCCCTTAACATCATGTAAGGCCAAGAGACCAAACTAGAATGTGAATCAGGCCCCAGCTCCAAACCTTCAGATCTTATGGAATGGTGCAAAGTCTAAGTCAGGGTTCTATCCCTTCATGACTGACTGGCCAGGTTAGTGAGAATAAATACGGTGAAACCTGCATAATATGAGATGTAAATCACACTTTAAGGCACAATAGATGTCAAAGCACTTTGCATCCACTTTGAAACCAAACACCAGCACTCCACTGGAAACAAGAGACTTCTCAGTAAATCTGTTTTACTTAAAGGAAAAGGTTCAATAAGCCTGTGAATGCCAACAAGTGTTCTTTGGCTAATGCAGGGAGGTGGTCTTGGCAATCTGCTAGCCTGGGAGATTTTTACTAATTGTTTTTCCAGGAAGAAACTTAAGTCTCTTTCAAGCACGATCAGGACTGAAGTTGCCATGGAAAGGCCCGAGTATGCCCCTCTTTATAGTGGTCGCACAGCTACTGTAGAGACGGCAGAGAGGAATGTTTCCAACAGTTGCCAACCACACCCGAACCCCAGGCAGCTGCCTCACTTTATGAACTACTGGTCAGGACAAGGGGTGCGTTGCAAACCATCACTTCTCAAGACAATGCAAAACCAATCCTGCCAACAGATGGGGCGGAAACGCATACGGGACACGGGAAGTCACATGTGGGTCCGCTCTGGCCATCTAAGAATATAAATGATGGGGATTTGCACAGTATACTCTCACTTCGATGTCATTCTTCAACACCCTGGCTAGTCAAAGGCTCCTACGCGGGGACCAAGACATACACATCCCACCCTGAGGTCCCAGAAGGAAGCCATTAGTTATGTCTTATCCTTCTGTGTGTGTCCCAAGTGCTGTGGCCAGGACACACAGGACTGAGGAAAGCAAAGAAGCAACACCTATCAAATCACCAATGCTACCAGCGTCCTCCCTCCAAGGTGCCTCATGGAAGGAAAAGTTTAGGTAGGGGGCAATCTCTTGCAGGACTGCCAGGACTCAATAAGAAATCCTCGGGGACTTCGGGCAAGCTCCCAGGGAAAGCTGTTTCAAAGTCCAGAGTTCCCAGTCACCCTCAGGGAGAAATTTCCAGATGCCTAAGGGATGTGTGCATTGGGGTCAGGTGATTTCCTATCCTTGCCCTCTTATTTTCAAGGAATCAGGAAAAGAGATCAGGCTAGAAAATGCCATTGTGCTCATTTTTCACTGCTGCAGTTTCAGAGGTTACCAAAGTCTGTGAGGGCACAGAAAATCATATGGAATTTTTTTTTCAATGTTTTCTACTGCAGACATGTGGAAGGCTAGTCCCTCCAGGCCCGCCTGAGTGGCCCATCCTGAGAAACCTCCTTTTGTTACATCTGCTGGGCCTTCGTGGAAAGAACTGAATTAGATAGAGGACGGGGGAAGGGAAGGAGGCAGGAGGGGTGGGGGAGGGAAGGAGAGCTGGTGCAGGAATATATTTTCTATGTCTGGATGAGGGAACAGGATTCTAGGTAATTGCCTGGTTTTCTCATTGTTCTCGGCTGCCATGCCGAGATTCATAGAGGGGCTGAAAGGATCTTTTTTTTTCCTTTCCCCTCTAATTCTTCACTCCCCACACACACCCTCCAAATCACCCCTCCCCCCCTTAATCCTTTCGCCTCCCTTCTCTCGTGGTGCTTATTCCATCCTAAGGGGGGGAAAGTAATTTGTCTGTTTTATTTATGATGCAATGAAGGTATACTGCTCTCGTCAGGATAGGCTGACACTGGTCAAACCATCTGACAGCGGAGAAGAACTGCCTTCATACTCCAATGAGTGTATGTTTTAACCGTTTGTCCGCCACTGGATGCCACAAGGTTTTATCAAGAGCCACAGCAACTCTTATTTTTTAACCTATTTTGCAACATCCCAATTAAAACCAGAATCGGAAGGATTCTCATGCAAACTTGTCTTATATTTGTACCCTGAGATACCCAGACGCTGTAAGTCATGGGGCAAAATTCATAACTGTCTGCATAGTCTGGTGGCAGACAGACCTCTGAGGATAGCCTTAGAATGTCACTCAATTCAAGAGCCTAGAACAATCACGCTGCAAAGTCCCAAATTAAGACACCCTGTTTAGTTATCCAATCTCATAAAGTGGGCATAGATGAAACAAATTTCTAGCTGTCCCTCCTCGGAATTAAAAATGAACAGGCAGGGCAAAGAGCTCAAGTAGCCCTTTTATGAAAAGGTTGGAAAGAACAGGTGTTTCACTAAAAAGCCCTCCAGCATGGAAAGATATTTATCCTAGGAAGGATCAAATTGGTAGGTGGGCTAGTTCATCTCCTGAGTTTTAATCAGGTGTTGTCTGCACTATTTGCAAAATGGGACTTTTAAGAAAGCATTTGACAGCTGCTAACTAGATAGCCAAGGAGACCATGTCATTGTATTTATCCCATTTTGATCTCTCCTGCATCATGGTCACTGGGTCCCTCAATCTACCTGCCAAATACACACAAGCTTAGTTATACTCTGAAGTGTATTCTCCTGTTACTTTCAACAGCACACCCCCGATTCCAGAGGGCCTGCCTTGCATCCACTCTCTCTCTATCCCCTGTTGCTTTGCCACCAGCAATTTAATTCTCCTTTTCAGACATAAAAGGACACGCTGGGTTTTAACAATTATACTTTTGATTTCCTCATAAAAAACAATGCTCAGAATTAGGCCCCAGACAATCAGTTCTTGTCCTGCAAAGGCCTGTGGGGCAAGATTTCCAAAAGAACCAATGGGATTTCTGCTGACTGAAAATATTTTTATTTTAATAAAGTACCAAAGAAAAATACCAAAAAGAGAAGAAGAAAAACCACACTCACAACAGGTTCAGAAATGTAATGTAATGCACACAGCATGAAATAGAAACAAAGACCAGCAGACAGGGAGAGTGATGAATGGTCCCGACCACATTGTATTTATTTATATTTTCAAAATCTGCATTTGCCTTTCATCTGCAAATGCAAGGAATGGAAGAAAGTGAGCAGTCAAACCAAGAAATTTCTTAGGTGTAATAAGAGCACACACAAATATTACAAACTCAAGCAGAATTAAGAGTTTAACAGCAACAAAGATACACAGAATGACTAGAAAATCAGAATTTCCTGTGTGTATTCTTTTGCACTCGGTTATGGAAAGTGGCAGGAAACCCCAGGACAATGCCCACTGGTGACAGAGGAGTGACCACAGTGCTGAATGCTTCTGCTTTTCCAATCAAATGTGGAAGTTCATTAAATTAAATTTTCATAAGATTAGGGAAAAGGGGGCATTTAGTGTTCATTTTCATAATTTAAAGTAATAGTTCAAACTTTAAGATAATGCTTTAAAAAAATCAAGGTGTTAAGATCGCTTAATAAGTACGTGCACGTAACAAGCTGGAACATGATTTAGAATTTTCAAGTCATGTAAGTGTCACCTACCCCTTTGGACACAGTCTTTCCAAAGTGTCAGGAAGAACAAGGCAAATCTTATGTGGATTTTGTAATGTATATGATGTACTAGATAATCAGATCATACAAGGTAACATTTAGACAATGGTAGTAATTTAACAAAAAAAAAGTTGATTAGGTAGACTTCATTGGCCATGGAAGAAAATAGAGAACTTTTTCATAGAAAAGGCTGGTATGTATTTTATATGTATATATAAAAACACACATCCATCCATTTACTGAGAGTGCATATGCACCATTTCCATGAGTTTTATCTGTATTTATGACCCAAAATGCACATGAATTTCACAGGTTCAAAGTCTTCCTTTTAATGAAAAATAACCAGCCTATCCAATTTTATACCTCTTTAAATATCAAATAGGCCTGATAATACTTTGTACATTTGTTGCTGTATTTAATTTTTGCTATTCAAGGAGTTTTAAGTAGTGTTCATGTAGAACAAAAGTACATGATATAAATACCTTTTAAGATCTGATTGGGGGCCAAATGCAGTACCCAACTGTTAATGATAGTACAGGGAAAAATATCCCCCAAGGACATAGTTTGATGTTTGCCAACACTGTATACTACTTCTACAGTTCTAGAAAAGAAAAATCGTACGTTGGGCTGGGAAACTGTGATGGAACAGTGTCAATATAATATAGGATATTTGATCCTAACAACTTGCTGAAACAAAATCCTTTCCCAAATAGTTGATCCTAACAACCATGATTGCATGTGCAATATCAATATCATACAGACTGGGCCATTTGATTAAAATAAACTTGCTGCTATGAAAAGTCACAGCAGCAAACTGAACACCTGGACCATCATGTATGCAGTTCTTAATCTCGCTGTGTTTTAAATTCTGAAAGGCTTATAATCTGAATTTTCAAAATAGTTTCAGAGCAGGCTAATGGGAGAGATCACAACAGTGTGTGTAACCTGATTAAATTTCCTGTAGGCAACTGACGAGTCCCGTCCACCGTTCTCCCTTACAGTCATTGTTCTGCCATTTTGCGTGTCTTGCTCCACCTGGCTCCACCGCAGCCGTCATAAATCGCAGACTACAAAGCTGCATGATTTGAGAACCGGCTCCAAAAATCTAAGTTTCAAAAAAAAAAATCAAACCACTTGCAGTTCCTCCTCTTCCTTGAGACAATAAATATTGTGCTCACATCATCCTGCTACATAATAAGTGCATATTAATAAAAAGATCAAGTGAGAAGGAAATAAATTGCACTTTGCAAAATCATCTTAACACACACACAAAAAAAAACACATTTTCAAACTGCTTTAGAAAGGGAACTGAGAAAATGCTTGCAAGGAAACAGGCAGGCAGCCTGCAGAAGAAAAATTCTCAAAGGTCTTTCTAAACTTGCATTGGCGATGTGAGAATCGGTATGAGCTGCAGATTCCTCTAATATTCCCAAGATGTAAGTTTCTGAGCATTTCCCTCTACATTAGTGACTGTGCATGTAAGGAATTTTTTTACTCATTTCTTTTTCATATTTTTTAATAAACAAAAACCATGTAGTTTTTTTTTTTTCATGGGGTTTATGAATTTCTGCACCAGGAAGATGGTTGATTTTGCCCACTGAAGCACATTTATTGAAGTGATCATTTGCAGTTCCATCAATTTTTTTACCCCACACACCCTTTAACATCAGCCTTCACAATATCTCGTAAGCACTATCCCCATGGTCAGCAGAAAGTGGAACGTCTCCTTTAAAGTCCAGGAAAACCGGATTGCACTGTTTGGGAATTCTGTTGTCACATTTATCTGCGCATCAGTTACGCGCAGCTCAGCAGCCCTTCTTGGATGGCTCCGATTCTCCCCTGGACCACTTTGCCTCTATTTAATCCATTCCTCTCCCAGACAGAGACGTACATCAAATGGGAGAGAAATATGACTGAAAGAAATACCTATTTTCTTGCACTTTTCAGATTAAATATCTCCAGCCTCTGATAGAAACCTCTTCAAACTGAAATTAATTTCTGTATTTAAAAAAATGTATCAGGTGGTGTGGTTGACTTTGGCTGCGTTGGTGATGCAATTTGTGGGCCCTCAGAATCTTAATATAAATACACTTTTAATCTACAGTCCAATGTTTCCCTTATTCTGATTACCATTTGCCCCTCCATTTGGGACCTTATTTGTTATCTCTCTTGCTCAATGCTTATTCAGAAATGCCTTCAATCTTTAAAAACTGGTCAGCAAGGCAATACATAAAAGGGTGACGGGAAACACACACCCGAGCTGTACACAATCTATAATTTTCTAATGCAGAAGAGTTCCCCCCCCCATAACCTCATCCAAAAGAAAAAGAATTATTTACATTCACAGCTTAAAAAATAATTATACATACTTGTTCTCTACGCTTAAATGCTGCCAGGAACTGGATTTATTTTGTGGAAGCAGACTGCCCTCTGCAGGGGAGACCCACTGCTTAACAGCAGTCTTTCAGGCAATCTCAAAACAACAACAAAAACAGTATAGCTGGGTTGCTAAAAATATCAACAAATCGTTTTTGAAATGTGTTCGCTCGTAAGCAATTAAACTGCATCTATTCACACTGATACGCCTTTTCACATTCTATTTTTTTAATGTTAGCATATCCCATAATAGTTTTAGTAATAAAAAAATGGGGGAAAGGTGATATATATGTACATGTGTTTTTTTAATAGCATACACATTTTTATATAAACTCACACTTTTTTTTTTTTTTTTTTTTTGTCACAATCTATACAGGGATATTAAACCCAACATGCAATGTTCCAGTTCAGGATAGGATCACAAAAAAAGGTAAAATGGTAGTCATTCAAATGCTCTGTGACCCCTATTACAAATAAGGCTTCGAATTTTTCACATCTCTCCATTTCTGCTCTGGGCCTGGGTGGGGTGCTGAAGCTGAGAAACCTTTAAATGCCTATCTGGTTCTTTTTTTGCTTCAACAGTTTGGAAAGTGAGAAGAGCTGAGGTTGACATCACTTCACTAACATACTCCTCAAGAGAAATGTTGATGATTAAGTCCTAACTACCTAAAATTTAAATGTTGCAGCAGCAATAATTTTAAAACTGGCAAGTTAGTTTCCTTTAAGCCTTTAATCTTCTCTTGGGTCTGCCTTCCTTCTTCCAAATACCCTAAAACCTCGTCCGGCCATTGGAGGAGGAGGGACATCTGGTCTGGGCTTTGTTTTGTTTTTTTTCTAGTAGTTTTGTTTTGTTTTTTTATGATTGTCATAGGTTCTATAAATAGAAAGTTTGTGAGATGATGTCGCAACTTAGGGGCATTTTCCAATTCCTAATCAAATCTTCTGGGGTAATTCTTTAGACACTTCTGACTTCTGCCTTCATTGTTTTGCCTTCTTTGCGCCTCTGAGCTTCTGGCAACGCCACAAGAGCCGACTTCCTTTCTCCAGTCTCTAAATGCGACCAGCAGGGGGGCTGATGAAGTGCTCATTTTTTACATCAGTCTTATAAATTGCTTTCCCCATTAATTGTATCCATGGAAACAATACATTTGGCTGGTAAGGGACTCCTGAATAAAATTTAATGGGATTTTCAAAAAATTTGCAGGCTGGGAGGAGAGGCTATGGCCGGCCATGCTAGCAGTCTAAGTTTCAGCCCAGTGCAGGGTTCCTTTCTTGTCTTCAAAAACTGTACTGAACTGAATCCAAATGAAACTTAAGACCAAAAATGTTCTTTCAACTCTCTAACAATGAATTTTAAAGGAAAGGGCAAACAAATTACCCAGCATTTCTGAAAGAAATTTCTCACACTTCCTTGGAATGAAGAATCAGAACTGGACACGCTGGCAATCTTAGTACCCAGACCTTAGTGACAGAAGCAGGGTTTGTTCAGGAGAGCTGATAAGATCTTTTAAGCAGGGCTCAGGCACCTGCAAGATTCTTTAACTGAGCCTTCCACCTCCACTCTGCTCTGTCCTAAGTGGACACTCCACGGAGTCACACACATCCCCCGACTCCAGCTTATTTTATTCTCACTTCTCCCTCAGTGCTTATGATCCTTGGGGCAGTTTTGGCTTTAATTTTTTTTTTTTTTTTTTCTCTTTCCTTAGCAGGCAAAGTGTCTGTATTACAGGATCTTAAACCAGGCCTGCATAGACCCATATTTAATTTGGAAAATGTGTGGGTAAATACCGCTTGTTATGGGATTAGTTAACAGCTGCAAGTCTGCCACTGTGAAAAGCCGATTTGTTTAAAAAAAAAAAAAAAAAAGTGCCATTTCTTTACATTAAAAAAATATATATCCATTCAAACCCCTTGGATGTTTCTCTTAGAATTAGATTGATATGATCTAGATGAAGAAAGATAAGACTTCAAATCAAATAATAATGCATGAATCTCAAATTATCTTTGATTTTTTTCCAAGCCCCAAATAATTTCTGCTTCTGGGTAAATAGTTTAAATTCTTTAAACATATAAAAATTCCATTCCAATATGTCCTTTTTTACAATTATCATTTCCCTGAAACAAAATAATGTTTCTATTGTATCAAGACTTTTTGTGTCATCCTCAAGAAATGTTCTTAATGCAAAATCAAGAGCAGAAATCCAGACTATATTTCTCCATACAGAACCCAGGGTCAGCCTGAGAGAAAAGACATGGGTGATCATGAGTTTAGTTTTGCAGTGCTGGCGATTCAACCTAGAACTTCACACATCATATGTACATTATATACCACTGATGGGTCCCCAGTCCTAGGTGCTGGTTACTGAGTGTATCCCTGCCCAAATTCTTTAAGGAGAGGTCAGGCACACTGACTCAGAACATGTAAATTCACCAAGAACCAGGGATACAAAAAACTGTGGGTGGTATCTGGTGCATACCTGTAATTCCAGTGACTCAGGCTGAGGCAGGAAGACCACAAGTTGGAGGCCAGCCTCAGCAATTTAGCAAGGCCCTAAGCAACTTAGTGAGACCCTGTCTCAAGTTTAAAAAAAAAAAAAAAAAAAGTTGGGGGGGGCGCGTCTGGAGATGTAACACCCCTGGGATCAATCCCCAGAACCCAACCAAAAATAAAACTGTAGAAGGTGGAATTCCCAAGTTACTAAGACTCACAATATAGAATCTGAGAGTCATCTCTCTTAAATAACATGGTGCCCTGGTTCTCTTATCCAGCCTATTTAATAAATCTAACTGAACTTTTGCTTTTACTGTCACTGAAGTTCCAAAATTCTCAATAGAAAGTTTATTTTCTAAGGCATGAATGATTATTCAACTGCAACTAAACAGTACCAATATCACAGGTAATCAATATCACAGGTCCTGTGATTGCAGTACCAATATCACAGGTACATTTATAAATGTATCTAAGCAAACATATAAGAGCCTTGAAAAACCTTTAACTTTGATCCAGTGGTCCCTTTGAGAAATTTATCCTAAAGCAATCTTTGCATAATTGATACATTATATGCAAAAATATCACAGTATTATATAATGTATAGTTTACAAAAGCAGGTTAGAAACTATACACCTAACAACTCAGTGGATTAAATAAAACACAGTATTTTCATAAGATGGAATTATGAAATTCAAGGAAATTAAAATAAGATATAGATATCTTTTTAATGCCACAGAAATGCTCACAATGTGGTCATGAAAAAAAGTAGGATTTTGATGTCCTTTATTTCACTACTGTGGTTGGCCTTCTGTATGTATCTACACGTTCCACTATTGCAGTCAGCTAACTATGGACTGAAAACATTTAGCCATTAAAAAATTGTGTCAGTCCTGAACACATACCTTTCTTGTCATTATTCCTTAAACAATGAAGTGTGGCAACTATTTACATAGCATTTTGTTGTATTAGGTATTGTAAGTCACCTAAGGATGATTTGAAGTATATGGGAGGATGTATGTAGGTGGTAACCGTGCCATTTTATATAAGGAACTCCAGCATCTGGTTATCTGGGGATGGCACCCAGGAACCAATCCCCTACAGATCCCAAGGGAAAACCATATGCTCAGGGAACAAAATCTGGAAGGACACTTCACAGTGATTATTTTCTTTGTACTTTCTCCATTTCTATAATGAGCATTCATTAATTTTAAGCATTGAGAAAACAACAAAATTTACCATAAATGGATATTCATATATACTGTGTAAGACCTAAATTGCAATCCTTAATTTGGTTTTTTACAGACTGTAATGATCGGAATAGGCAAAGAGATGTTTTCTGGAATCCAATACAATTTGGTTGGTAAATACATTGGGACACAGTGCAATGTGGAAGTGGAAAATGGCCTGGGGAAGCTCAGTCAGTCTAAGGATGCACAAATAAGACAGGGATACAGACATAAATAAGACACAATCCTTCAGTTCAGGGAAGAATCCAAGGTTATCAAAACAATGACTGTGTCACATGAGACGTCTTATAACAATAACTTTAAAAAGAAGTGGTCTTCAAATTCAAGTTGCACTGGCCAGGGGTATTTCAAGAATTGTAAAACCTCTGTCCTTTTTATTTCTTCATTTAAATAGTGCTTATTTATAAAAAAAAAAAAAAAAGGATCCTTTAAGGCATGGACACTCAGGATTACTACATACCAATCTTAACATATTGGAAACTTTCAATACACTAAGGTGGACAATCAGGTTAACTTGACTGTTCTGGGGTCTCACCATTCTTATTTAAGGTTAAGAATCTAGAGACTGTGAAGCAAGCTTCTCAAGCACAAGTTTGTGACTACTTATGAATCAGAATTCTCTCAACAGGAACATCTGAAAGAGATTCCCTAAACTAAATAATCACTTGCTGCATCTCACCTCGAATTGCAAATGCCTGCCATAATTTCCAATTTTACCCTTGATTTTATGGAATCTACTTCATCTTATGCCTTTTATGTTATGCCTTTTTTTTGTTTTGTTTTGTTTTTTTTTGGACAGGTGAGGTACGTGTTGATCATTTGGAACTCATTGGGAAATAATAAAAGGAATTTCAGTGATTAACAAAGTTTGAAAGTGAGTGACCCAGTAAAGTCAAGACCCAGTGCACCACAGAGGAAAACATGCAACACAAACAAGGCCATGATCAGAAGCTATCCTGTCCTGGCAAAGTGGCTCTTCTGGGTTTTTATTTGACCCAAAATAATTTTTACTGGATAATTTTCCCTCTCGTTTTCATGACAAAGGAACTGAACAGGAAATACATGGATCCATACTGTGCAGTATTAGTCATTCTCTAGCTGTAGGTCATTTGAAAGTCAGTTTCCCTCTCTCCCTCTTAACATCTTCTCCCCAATGTGGGCTTCAGGTGGAAGCTAATGGGAAGATGCAGAAGCAGTTTCAAGTACAGCATCCAGGTACAACAATGGTCAGTGCCAGAAGGACCTCTTATTATTCTCCCCAATTTACAGCTAATAAACAGTCTCATGAAAGACCCCAGCAAAATTTTCTTCAGGCCAAAATCACACCAGTGTCTCCATTAGTCATCAGTGAGGGGAACACTATGATTGACTTGTCCTATAGCAGAGATATTGGCTGAGGTTCTTCTGAAGCACATGAATGTCCATTAAATTTTTCCTTGGGGAAAATGAAGTTTGGAATGACTGCCAGGGAGCCACCGTGGTCAGGTACCTGGGGAACAACTTTGCTGATATAAGTAAATACTTACTGAGATAATCACACTTGCAAAATTGTTAACTGAGGCAATAGTACCTCCTACCACTGTGTGTTTATTGCTTAAACTTCTTTTCCTGTCACTTTATGGGTCGTACTGTAGTAGAAATGGACACTTTGCCAACTGGACTGAGAATATCCTTATTCAAGATCTCAAGGCACTTTCCTAATATCTTTAGTGTGCATGTATTTTTGTATCTGTCCTTTTATGAGTACCCTATAGTTCTGTTCCTCTTTCTTGAGAGTTTACCTACAGTCTTCTGAAAAAGAGCTCTTACCTTATTCATCTCTCATCTCCCAACCACTAGTTAAAACACTCAACATGACTCAATTATGACTGAACTCAATGGAAAATTGAAGTTTATCGTAGTGTAAGGTTCTAATGCACTTTTAACCTTCTCTGACCATTTTATCCTATTCTCTCTTGGTGTTCAGATACATACATTCCCACTACTATTGTTTCTTAAGTCTACAAGTTATTAAGATCTCATATTGTTGTACAGTAATTCTTCCACCTCCAAGAAGATAGCTCTAACATAGATGCTTACCTGGTAGATAAAGATATTCACAGAAGTGTTATTTACAATAGGAAAAAAAAATGGAAACAAATTAATATGTGACCATAGGGACTGCCTAGATGGATGATATATTTGTTCTATGGACAATAACTACTAAAACACCATGGTTTTGAATATCATTTAATAGAGTAAAACTCAAGATAAACAGATAAAAAAAAACTATAATACATAGAGCATATTCCAATTTTACAAAAATAAAATGACATGATAAAAATGTGGGCAGTCTTAACACCCGAAAAACAGGCTGAGCTGAGGTATGAAGTCTCTCTTCCCACATCAAATCCATCTAAAATCTTTGACAAAATTTAAAGAGAAGTTTTTTAAGTTCATAATCAGACTCAAAATTAAGAAAAATTCATTTTTAGGGGCTATAAAAATAAGTTGCTTCCCAAGGAGAAGAGATACAGGAAGATTTCAGCAATGATATAGAAATTCAAGATGGTAAGCCTGGTTTGGCTCCTTCCAGACCTGGGCTTCCTCCATGAAGCAAGACAAGGAAGCACTAGAACACCTCTTCTCAACCTAGAGATGCGATTTGTTTCAAAGTAGAGGTAAGAAAGAGATTTCAAGATGGTGGAACAGAGCAGGTCACTTTCCTAGCTGCTCTGTGGTGTGAAACCATGAAAGCAGACAGACAGCTTCTCCGCAAGGTGGGTAAATGAAAAAATGTGGGGGGACTTTACTGGAATTTAATACTGGACACTCAAAACAGATCAGGGACTCAGGAAGTTGGATATAATAAAGAAATCTCTGCTGTGGCAGCTGGAGATACCAGCCAGAGCAGTCCCTCCACGATCGCAGTGGATGGATAAGGGAGTTAAAGGAACCTGCATTTTTAGGAGGCACGTCTGGGTATGGAGAGTTTAGAGATCAAAGACACTGCTGAGGCAGGAGGTATCCAAGTTCAAAACCAGCCTCAGCAAAAGTGAGGTGCTCAGCAATTCAGTGAGACACTGTCCCTAAATAAAATGCAAACTGGGGCTGGGGATGTGGCTCAGTGGTTGAGTACCCCTGAGTTCAAATCCCAGTAAACCCCCCGCTCCAAAAAAAAAAAAAAAAGACACTACCCAATTAAACTGAAGGACAAGCTGCACAATAGTCTTGTATGGGAAGGAAACCACATCTCTCCTGCAGCATATGGAGGACAGAGGAAAGAACCATTTTGGAGCTGCCATGAGAGGACCAGCAGCCAAGGAAGCAAATCCCTGGAAAACCTGAGTCTGAAATACAAGCCTGGCAAACACATACTGCATGACATAGAATCTGCCTAAGTGACCAGGAGAAAATCAACTGTGGAGAGAAGTTTACACAGGGGACAACTGGTTGTGGAAACCCACATGGCTCTCCCCATCTCTCTCCAATGTGGCTGCTTGCAGGACCAGTGGGGAGAAACAGACCTGGCCGGAAATTCCAAAGGGCAGAGGCAGGAAAGATTGAGTTTAGAGACTGAACCCAAGGCCAGGAAACTTGGAGTCCACAGGGAGTATAGTAGACAAAGAATTGGCTCCTCTACCACACGAGTTGAACCCAGGGAAGATCCCTGGGGTACAGTCCTCCAACAAGAACCCTCAATTGCTGGGTCCTGGAGATGCACCCACATAAAAGCCTAAACCCTGTCTCAGGGAGTTTCACCTCTGGAATTACTCTCTCGCCTGAGCAACCCCACCCTGAGGGTAGAGCAAGCATCATACTACAGACAATCCCACTTTACTGCTGAGAAAGCAAACTGAGAATCTTTTTGAACTCCAACAGAAATGATTCTTTAATTTTTCATCAAGATCTTTCTTTTTCTTTTCTCTAATTAATTGTGACCTTAATGGTTCATGGACATTTATACATATTCATATTTGGTTTTTTGTTTTGTTCTGTTTTCTCATTTCTAGCATTTTTGAAATCAGTTATTTTTCATGGATCAGTTTTTTTGAGGGCTAAGAAGTTTGATTAGTATATTTCAGTTTTGTTTTGAATGCTTTTATTTTTTAAGACTTTGTTAATGTTAATTTTTCTATCTCCCTTATCTGTTTCCTTGACTCTCTTTTCTTCTACTAACAGCCCATCTCTATAATTCTTTCACTCTTCCTTTAATTTTTTACTTCTATCCTCTCCCCTCCTCCCTCATAATCATCATATCCTACATCACTTCTGTTCTCTCCCTGACCACCATTTGAAATTATAAACCCTTTCACAATTTTTTTAGTATAGGCTATAAATTATCATAACATTTCTATTAATTGTGACAACACTATAGGCATCATAGCAGAAACTATGTGCTTTAATGTTTTATACTATTTGCATTTGTTGTTATTTGTCTCTCCCTAAATGGTGAGGTACTGGAAACCTTCAGGGACACTAAGTCTACAGGGTAGAAACTCTACTGCCTCACATACTGTTAGATGGGTAGACACACTAGCAACATGAAAAAGCAAGGGAACAAAGTGCCCCAAACAAACCAAGACACTTCAGTAACAGAATCCATTGCCATTACAGTGGAAGAAGTGTCAGAGAAGGAGTTTAGAATGTACATAGATAAACTAATCTGCAAGGTGAAGTGCAGTGTAAGGAGTGATAGAGAAAGTACATCAAGTGAAAGATCACTTCAATAAGAAGATAGCAATTCTGAAAAAAATTCAAGCAGAAATCCTTGAAATGAAGAAATGCATAAACCAAATTAAAAATTCAGTGGAGCTGGGCATGGTGGTACATGCCTGTAATCCCAGCAGCTTGGGAGGCTGAGACAGGAGGATCATGAGTTCAAAGCCAGCCTCAACAATTTGGCAAGGCCCTAAGTAACTTAATGAGACCCTGTCTCTAAATCAAATACAAAACAGGACTGGGGATGTGGTCGGTGGTTAAGTGCTACTGGATTCACTTCCCAGTAACAAAAAAAAAAAAAAAAACACATATATAATATACACATTTTATACACACACACAGACACACACACACATATCTTCAATGGAAAGCATCACTTGGAAGACACTTCCTAGACCACTTCCTAGACCACTTGGAAAACAGAGTTTCAGGCAATGAAGACAAAATATATCATCTTTAGAAGAAAGTTGACCATGGAGAAAAGATGTTAAAAGACCATAAACAGAACTTCTAAGAAATATGGGATAACCTGAGAAGACCAAATTTAAAGATTTACTGGGATAGATGAAGGCTTGGAGATATAAACCAAAGTAATGTACAATATTTTCAATGAAATAATATCAGAAAATTTCCCAAACCCAAAAAATGAAATGGAAAATCAGATATGAGAGGTTTTACGAAATCCCCAATACACAAAAATTACAACAGACCCACACCCAGGCACATTATTTTATTTTATTGTGGTGCTGGGGACTGAACCCATGGCCTTGTGCAGGTGAGGCAAACAGTCTACCAACTGAGCTATACCCCCAGCCCAAGGCACATTATTATGAAAGTATCTAATATAGAATAAGGATAGAATATTAAAAGCTGCCACAGAAAAATAAGAAGTAACTTTTAGAGGGAAACCAATCTGGATCTCAGCTGATTTCTCAACCCAGACCCTCAAAGCTAGCAAGTCTTGGAATAATACATACTGAGTTCTGAAAAAAAAAAAAAAAAAAAAAAAAAAAAATACCTGCCAAAAATATACCCAGCAAAATTAAGCTTCAGAATGGATGACAAAATAAACACCTTCCATGAGGGGCTATGGCAGTAACTCAGTTGTAGAGTTCTTGCCTAGCACATGTGGGACACTGGGTTTGATTCTCAGCACTACATAAAAATAATTAAAATAAAAGGTATTATATTTATCTACAACTAAATTTTTTAAAAAAATTCCATGTACACAAAAATTAAAAGGCTTCACAACTAGAAAACCTGCTATATAAAAATACTCAAAATGTTTCATAAAGAAATAAAAAATAAAAGTTAAAATAAGCAAAGGGAACAATTACAGCACAAAAATAGTCAATCAATGAACAAACTAATTCAAATGAAAAATGAGAAATAAATCAAAATGAAAGGGAATAAAAATTATTTCTCAATAACAACATTGAATATAAATGGCCTAAACTCATCAATCAAGACTTAACCTGGCAGACTGGATTTAAAAACAAGACACAACAATATATCTCCAAGACACTCACCTCATAGGCAAAGGCAACCAAGACTGAAGGTAAAAGGATGGGAAAAAAATCTATCATTGACATGGATCTCGTAAATAAGCAGGGGTTTCTATTCTATGAGATAAACTGCAAGCCAAAGTTAAACACACCAATAGACTTAAAGATAAAAAATCACACGATTATCTTAACAGATGCAGAAAAATCATTTTGACAAAATTCAGCATCCATTCATGGTGAAACCACTAGAAAAACCAGGGATAGTAAGGGCATACCTCAACATTGTAAAAGCTTTCTATGCTAAATCCAAGACCAACATCATTCTAAATGGAGAAAAATTGAAAACATTCACTCTAAAAACTTGAACAAGACAAGGATGCCCTCTTTTACCACTTCTATTCAACAAAGTCCTGGAAACTCTAGCCAGAGAATTAGAAAAAAAAAAACAAATTAAAGGGATATGAATAGGAAATGAAGAACTCAAACTATCCCTGTTTGTAAACAATATGATTCTATATTTAGAAGACTCAAAGAAAACCCACTAGAAAACTTCTAGAACTCACAAATTAATTCAAAGTAGCAGGATATAAAATTAACACCCATAAACCAATGATCAACCAACCAAAAGAGAAATTAGGAAAACTATCCCATTCACAATAGCCTCAAAAAATTAAAATATGTGGGAATCACTCTCATAAAAAAAAAAAAGATGAAAGACCTCTACAATGAAAACTATAGAACTCTAAAGAAAGAAATTGAGCAACATGTTAGAAGATAGAAAGATCTCCCATAATCTTGGATAGGCAGGATATTATCAAAATGGCCATACTACCAAAAGTTCTATACAAATTTAATATAATTCCTATTAAGATTTCAATGACATTTTTCAATGAAATAGAAAAAGCAGTCATGAAGTTCATTTGGAAAAATAAGAGGCCCAGAATAGCCAAAGTAATCCTTATCAAGAAGAGTGAAGCAGGAGGCATCACAATACCAGAACTTAAATTATACTACACAGGCACAGTAACAAAAACTGCATGGTATTAGCACCTAAATAGACATGTGGACCAATGTACAGAATAGAAGACACAGAGACAAAACCACATAAATGCAGTTATCTCATATTAGACCAAGGTGTCATAAACACACATTGGAGAAAATATAGCCTCTTCAACAAATGTGCTGGGAAAACTGCAAATCCATAGATAACAAAATGAAATTAAATCCCTATCTCTCACCTTGCACAAACATCAACTTAAAGTGAATGAAGGACCTAGGCATTAGACTAGAGTCTGTGCCTACCAGAAGAAAAAGTAGGCCCAAATCTCCATCATTTTGGCTTAGGAATCAAATTCCTCAAAAAGACTTCTAAAGAGCAAGAAAATCAAGAATCAATAAATGGAATGGTATCAAACTAAAAAGTTGCTTCACAGCAAATAAAATAATTAATAACATAGAACACCTACCAAGTGGAGAAAATCTTTGCCACCTGTACCTCAGATAGAGCATTAATTTCCAGAATATATGAAGAACTCAGAAACAACACCACAGAAACTATCCAATCAATAAATGGGCAAAGGAACTGAACAGACACTTCACAGAGGAATAACATGATCATTCAACATCACTAGCAATTAGGGAAATGCAAACATTTGTCAAACTATGCTGAGATTTCATCTCATACCAGTCAGAATGGCAATTATTAAGAAAACAAGCAACAAGAAATGTTGGTGAGGATATGGGGCAAAAGGTTCACTCATAGATTGCATGTGAGACTGCAAATGAGTGCAACCATTCTGGAAACTCATGGAGATTTCGCAGATAACTTAGAATGGAACCACCATCTGATCCAGTTATCCCACTCCTTGGCATACACCCAAAGGACTTAAAATCAGCATACTATAGTGATGTGGCCACATCAATGTTTATAGCAGCTCAATTCACAATAGGTAAACTATGGAACCAACCTACATGCCCTTCAACAGATGAATGGATTAAAAAAAATGTGGTACATATACATGAGGGAATATTACTCACCATGAAGAAGAACGAAATCATGGCATTTGCCGGTAAATGGATGGAGCTGGAGATTATCATGCTATGTGAAATAAGCCAATCCCAAAAATCAAAGGTCAAATATTCTCTCTGATGTACAGATGTTGATTCACAATAGACTGGGGGAGGAACGAGGGGAGCTTCACCAGTTTGCAAAGGGGAGAGTTGGGGGAAGGGATAGAGAATGGAAATGGAAAAGACAGTAGAACAAATCAGACATAACTTTCCTACATTCACATATGAATATGTGACCAGTGTAACTATCAGGCACAATCACAAAAGTAAGAATTATACTCCATGTATGTATGATATAACAAAATGCATTCTACTCTTATATGTAACTAAAAAGAATTTTTAAAATGTTTAAACATAACAAAATTTCTAAGAAGGTATAGGCATGAAGAAATCAGCTGTGACAGTAACAAACTATGCTGCAGGTCATGCAAGTACAGTGCCCAAATCTTTGACCCATAAACAAACTCCCAATCTAAACTTCAAATCTAGAAACACACACACACACACACACACACACACACAAGTGGCCCCAAGGTAGGGAAGTTATATATCCATGGTGAAGCAAAAAACTTCCCCTTAAGGATGCTTCAACTCCTCCTAACCTGTAACCTATAAATATGTAATTTCTACTCACAAGCCTGAAAGGAAAACATGGCAAAGAATGTAAAGAAATCTAATGCCATATGAGTTTATAAATGCAACAAAGTATTATGCCCAATTCACTCTGGCTAATAATTCAGCAACATGAATAATAAAGTAACATGAAAAAAACCTTGAAACAACTATTTAAAATCACCAAAAAGATGTTTTCAAAGATAATACATTTGACACGGTAATAACAGAGTATTAGGAGAAATGTAAAATTTGAAAAATAATTCTTGTATTAAAACACTATCACTGAAAAATAAAACAATAATACATTAAGGAGCAAAGAGGAAGACAAATAAAAGATCCATCTGAGGAAAAAACCTAGAACATATCACAGAAAGTTAGAAATATGGAAAATATGAAAGAAAAATTTAGATGAAGAAAATGGAAAGCATGAACATATAATAAGAGTTATCTGAGAGACTACAGAGAATAAATGGGTAAGTAAACAGAAATTGTTCAGAAATGAAGATATGAGTCCTCAGCTTGAAAAAGCAGATTGACCCCCACACTAAACTAGAGAAAACCACGATGAAAACACTGTAGTGAGACTACAGAAAGTAAGAACAAAGAAACTGTAAACTTCAACAGAAAATATAAACCATCTTTAAAGGAACAACAATCAAACCAGTCAGAGTCTGATCATCAGCAACCACAGGTACACAGAGACAACAGTAACCTCAGACTACCAAGGAAAAAGAACATGTCCTACAATTCCATACCCAGCTAAACGATCATTTTAGAGTTCTAACAACAAGAAAGGCATTCAAAAATGTAAATCCTAAGAGTGCTAAGCACATACACCTCTGAAAGAACTACTAAAGAAGGTGACTAACTAGAAGGAAAATAAATCCAACTGGAATAAACAGAACATAAGAAGAAATAGTAAGCAAAGCATTAATGTAACCGTTCATAAATCAAAATCAGTAAGCGCTAATTTGGGGGTTTTTCAAACTATGATGGAACTCATTGCAATAATATGAAACGGGACATTTAAATTCCAAGATTCTTATTTTATTACACAGAATATTATTTTCGTCCACATTATACTTTGTTGGGAAGACAAAGTTAAGTGTATATTAAATGTTTTACAATAAATACGGAAAGAATTGACACAGCATACAAACTAAGTTTAGCAGAATTCAGAAAATATGCAGGGAGATAAAGAAAAACAAAGGCAGGAGAAAAGGAAGACAAAGGAAAATATATAGTAGGTAACAAAGATACTAAATATTTTTGTGTCCATTACCATAATAAAGGCAAATGATTTAAACTGGGTTTTTAAAAGACAGAATCTCAAATTGAATCAAAATTAAAATACGATTACATGTTGTTCATTAGAGAGACAGACATCATGGAGTGGCACGGAAACGTTGAAAATGAAGTCCTAAGGAAAGATGTGCCACACAAATACTAATGAGAAAGCGGAGACATTAATAGATGAATGATTTGTAACTAAACGCACATGGTGATTAACTCTGTGGGGAGTGATAATGGTTTTTATGATGTTCTATAAATTCCTCGAAGAACTCGGAATGGAACCACCATTTGACCCAGCTATCCCACTCCTCAGTGTAGATCCAAAGGAGTCAAAAATCAGCATACTATGGTGATGCAGCCACATCAATGTTTTATAGCAGCTAAATTTACAATAGCTAGGCTATGGAACCAGTTTAGATGCCCATCAACAGATGAATGGAGAAATAATGTTATACACACAACAAAATATTACTCAGCCATAAAGAACGGTTTTATGACATTATCCAGTAAATGGATGGATCTGGAGACTATCATGCTAAGTAAAGTAATCCAGTCCCAAAAAAATCAAAGGTCAAATGTTTCCTGATATGTGGCTGTTAACCCACAATAAGGGGTCAGGGACAAGTAGAAGTTCAGTGCATTAGACAAAGCAGAAGGGAGGGAGGACAGGAAAAGAGTGGAATGAATCTGATGTGACTTTCATATGGACGTATATGACTACACCACAGTAAATCTTATTACCATGTACAAGCACAAGACTGGGATCCTAGAGTAAGATATTACATGATTATATATAAAAATAGATTTTACTGTCATGTGTAAGTAAAAAGAACTAATAAATATAAAAACTTTTTGTATCTAAAAGAATTTCAAATCAAAATACACTGTTTTTATAATTAGAAAAATGCATTTTTTTTAATTATTAAGCACTTTGTAGTATAACTTAGAATAACCAGTGTTGCATATTATTTCAATCACTATCCTACACACCTGTATCAAATCATTTAATTATCAATAACATCTTAACTAAAGAAATACCATGTTTGCTTTATTTTATAGTTGAGAAAACTAAGGCACAGAGATTTTTAAGCTGTTTAAATAAATCACATAAGGTAAAAGAGTTACTAGAGGCAGGACTAGGTAAGGAACATCCCCAGCTTTATGTCTTGAAGATACCAGACATTTACACACAGTGTAAACATGGAAGAGACAACTCTGATCTTACAAAGCTTACTCTTTTATTTATGCAGGCAATTATTTCCCAATAAGAATATTTCAATGAGAAAATATATTTACCTGTACTACGAACAGTGTAATCCCAGAAATGTGTGAGAAAACACCTTTCTATAATTTGGTTCATATGTTTATATAGTCATGCATCATTTACCAAGGACATATTCTGAAAAAAAATGTACCATTAGACAATTTTGTCATTATGCAGCATCACAGAGTGTGCATCCATGACCCTAGATGATACAGCCTACCACTCACCTAAGCTGGATGGTGCAGCCTACTGCTCTTAGGTCACAAATCTTCACAGTGTGTTTCTATACTGCATACTGCAAGCAACTGTGACACAACGTATGTGTTTGTCTATCTAAATATTTCTTAACAGAGAAAAGGGACAGTGAAAAAATATGGTATTAAGGACAAAAATCAGTACTGCTGCATGCAAAGATAGTGGGACTGGAAGGAAGTTGGTCTCCATGAGTTGGTGAGTTCAATGTGGAAGTTCAGGGCATGATCACAAATGTGATTGAAGACTTGATAAACATTGCACACTTAAGTTACACTAAAAAATTTTATTCAAAATTTTTTTTCTTCAGTGACAAATTAATCTTAGTCTACTGTAACTTTTTAGTTTAGAAACTTTGTCATCCATAGCTTTTTGACTCTTGCACTAACACTTAGGGCTTAAAACTCAAACACATTAAAGGCCATAGGAATTTTTCCACTCCATTATCATCTTATAGGTCCACTGATGTGTATGTGGTCTGTCATTGACTGAGATGTCATTATGCAGCCTGTGATTTTACTTTAATAGATATGATCTTTTTTACTTTAATAGATATGATTTTACTTTAATAGATATGATTTTTATTTTAATAGATATGATCCTATTTTTGTATTTTAATTGCTTCTGGTTTATATCAGCATAATGGATTTCAAAAGTGTACTGATCAGTTTTTAATGAAAATTCAGAGAATATTTCCATTCATGTTTTGAAATTCTGCCTATGAAATACATGGCTAGAAATATATTCTGTTTGGATTGGATTATCTTTCCCATTCCCAGATTATACTTCCCTTTTCTTTTTAAACAAATATACAGTTGAGAAAGAATTTTAAGATAACATATAGTAAATTTTAAAATCATTTCCATAACTACAGAAATAGAAAAAAGTTCACATTAGAAATTACCTTTTACCTGTATTTATAGTAGCCCCCCAAAAGTCATCATTTGTAAGTAATGGATGCATTTCTAACCAAATGGATATTGAAAGAAAAAGGTCCATTTTGCTAGCTCTATCAGAAAGGGCCTTGCAAATAGCATGTAGACAATTACATTTCTGGGAACATTCAATTGGCCACCTATCTTGGCTAAATTACAATAATGTGCATTTTGGAAAATCATATCATTTTACTAAGTCATTTTAAATGTACACTGTGCATTTCTTCTCTTACCTCTCAAAGTAATTTTTTAGAATGCTTTCAACTTAAAGGAATATGCAGATATGTCCCGGATACCCATCAATTCAGGGTTGCTTTGTAGGCAGCCCCTGCACCTTCCCCAGCTAAACCTTGCTTTCCTGGAAGAGGCTACCACAAAAAATCACTTCCTCCTGCACTTCCACTGCCATGACACCATATGTGAATGATGTATTTGTCAAAGGCCCTGTTTAATGACATCAAAAACAATGGCAAATGATCAACAAATTTCCCTCCATTATCATAGGCTTCAAATAGTTCCTTCCAGGTCAATCAGCTACTTCCAAAAGTTAAGCTCCTATTACCAATTTCATTCATTCATCAAACTATTCATATTCATTTATGTCACATATAAAAAAGTAATTTGGAGAAATGGGGGCAGAGGCATCCAAACTCATAGTTAAAAGAGATGTGCATGGAATGTACAACTAACAATTTCACTTGTCTACTCTTAATGAAATTGAAGAGTAATATCTTATGCATAATTAACAGAGTTTTGAAAGATGCATGTAAGACATGATAGTGTTTCTTGTCAACTTACATTGGAAATTCTATTGTGACCAATACAAATAACCTGTAACCTGTAAGTGTGCTCTCTACCAAATCTGGAAAAATGATCAATACTATACTCTGTTGGTGCACCTTTGTTTCTACAGATTCTCATAGCTCCCCTCCCGCTCCCCTTGCTCCCAACAAATAACTGTAAGGAACAAAATGAAGACCATTATAAATTCTGGTTCATTTACTTTTTAAAAGTGGCAATGTCTATGTACCTTAAAATTGTAGAAATTATCAGCATGACCCTATAAATCTTATCTGTAACTTCAGAAAACCATTAGTATCTCATTTGGTGCCAAAGTTCTTACCACATGCACCTTTGGATTAGTAGGAGTTGCTGGAAACATTGTAAGGCATATAAATCCATTAATAATAAATAGGGTGGCTTTTGAAATCTTACAAGTAACCTTGCTTTCATTCACCAAAGTATGATTACTTTTTTCCTTTCCCCCAATAGTCAATCTTTGCAAATCTTACATTGATATTGCAATTAATATTTGGAAAATTGCTTGTTATGGGATAGGCAGCAATAAGCAGATTAATGGTCTAGGTCAAGATGGAGCTGAGGCAGCACTGTTGAAACAAAGCAGGAAGACAGGTAACTCAGCAGAGTGGGACTGAATTACTGGATTCTTGAGCCTGGGGTTATACAACATTTTGCTTCAACAAATGTATATGCCAAGCACTGTTCTCCAACATTTAAACAGGGACACTTAGGAAAATGAGATATTTTTTCTGCAGTTGTATGTAAGCAGATAACTTAAATTTAAAATATTTCTAAAATCTAGAGCCAAGGATTACTCTAAGACTAACTGTCACATATTCAAAATAATAAGTAAAGTTTGGGGTTAATTTGTAAAAGTGGAAGCATGTTGTGTAAGGTATTCAAAAACAGTAAATATCTTGTCCCATTTTAGGCCAACAGAAGGAATATTATTTTTAATAGCCATGTTTGTATGAAATTACATTACTCTAAGTCTGTTTTTATTTAGAACAGGAATTGTTACCTATCAGGCATTTAGCAAATAGCTCTTGAATGAAGACTTTAGCAACTTTTCATTTATCAAAATGAAAACAACACAAAATTCAATGGACATCTGAACAGACAAATAATAGATGCAGAAAACAAATCAGGAACTAGTTTTGCCACCAACTGCTAGGGCAGGATAACACTTTTACGGTATAACCTCTTTTAACACAAAAATGCCTCCTAAGCAAGAATATCAGAGACCCACGATACTGGGAGACATTCAAGACTATCTTTTCCTAATATAAACCATCAATAATGAACGATGCTTTCTTACTTCAGTGAGAAAATGTGCATTTTGCAGCAACCTGTGACCCATTTGTAAACCTCTGCATGCAGAGCATGAGGATAATATCCCCTCCACTTTTGGAATGTGCCCCTGGAAATTTTGAAAACCAATAGGTACATTATGAGAAGCACACAGAATCCACTCATGCCACATAAAAATCAGTCAGAGATGACCAACTCACACCCTCTCCAAACTGGTCGCAGAGAACTTTTTTTTTTTTTTTTTTTTTTTTTTCATTTTATGAAGTCACATGAAAATTCCAGCCATTAACCACTTATAAATGAGTTATTTGCCAGAGACTTGATAATATTGAGAGGGAAAAGTCAAACATTCTTGCCTAGTGAAAGCATGAAAGGAAAGTCTGACTCTTACACTTACCTTCAAGGTAAAATTAATTATTAATTGGCAAATCCTGGACATGGAATGATTGCTATCAATATTTTAATACTTTCAGTGCTAATTTCATTCCCACCATCTCCGTTTGTCTACTTTAAAAGCAAGAAAGATCTGTTTACTTTCAGTAAGGCTTGGTATAATGATCCCCTGAAGAAGGTTTCTAATATCTTGAAATGCTTTGAATCTTCCTCTTCTTTAATTTCTAATATTAAGCAAACTAAAAAAAAAAAAAAAAGAAGAAGAAGATGATTCACATTTCATTCCCACAAATGAACAAGTCTACCATTCTTAGCTGGCTTATGAAAGGTTAGATTGCTAACTTCTGAACAACATTAATTTTTTAATTCCCACCCACCAGTGCACTGATTCATGCTGCCTTCAGAGGTGTGTGTTCTCATACAAGTTTGAAGGGGATGTGTGCAACTTGAACTTTGTGAAAATGGGTGAATTTATCAGTGAACCGAATTCAACCTAACTCATCTCTAGAGTCACATTTGAAGAAAAACCTCGCTAAAATGCATCTCGTTTCAGGTTTTAGCAAAACGGTTTGATAGAAATTTTGAAGATTGGAGACTGAGATATATCACAAATAGGGTGTGGACAAGTAAGAACTAACAACTCTCCACTCAGGGTCCTGTGGCCCAGAGGTGGCAGGGAGAGGCTGATGAAAAGCAGCTTTGGGTTATAGAGATACCCCCAAGAAAATCTCAGATTCAAAGGCGACTTCCAGTTTGCCTCAGGGATGAAGTGTCGACCCTTCACTGTTGGTACTAAGGCTGCAGGGTAGACAAGGGGAGAGTCACCAGAGGTGTGGCGTTGCCCAGGGCATTCAAAGGCTAGAAGGGATGTTCTGGGAGCAGTTTTCACTAGGTAAGATCACACTAGATTTTTTTAAAGCTAAAAGGCTGCCTACCGCTGTATGGATCCAGGTGAGAATGTGTGGGACAATGCCCTGTGCTCACCTTGACGCCAGCCCCAGCTTTGCCCTCACCTTCTATTTTAATAGTATATACCTGTTAATTCTATGTACCCTCCTCATCTCCAACCTGTGACCAATTTCCGTCACTCCTTGGTCTCTGCAGGGGGTTGGTTCCTGGGCCCACCTGCCTGCCACAGAGATACCAAAATCTGCAGATGCTGAAGTCCTTCATAGAAAATGATGAAGTTTTTCTCATAGCCTGTGCACATTCGGCTTTATAGTGTAAATCACTGCTGGATTATGTATAATACCTAATAAGTAGTTAGGCTGTATTGTTTAGAGAATAGAGGCAAAAAAACAAGTCTGTGTGTTCAGTAGTAATGCATTAATTTTTCAGGTATTGTTGGTAGGGGTTGAGGATGTAGCTCAGAGGTAGAGCACTCGCCAAGGATGTGCATGACCATGGGCTCGGTACCCAGGTTTGCCAAAAATGAAAATAAAAAATACGGTATTTTCAGTTTATGGTTGCTTTGATCTACAGACGCACAAGAACACACACAGAAGGACTACTGCACTGTTGGCCTGTAGACAGTGTTGTCTCCTCCCAGACAGCACTCCTGCACCCTGTGGGCCACCACAACAGCAGGCACCCATCAGGTAGGTGACAGATGTCCTGGCTGGCCACTGGCAGGCACCTTGGCCATCACACTGAGCTTACTTTCTTCTCACTCTTGGTACCTGAACAATCACCAGTTGCTACCATCTTCTTTGTTGATATCAGATCTGTCTCTTCTCTGTGCCCACTGGCTCACTAGCCTGGTTCAGCCTGGCCACCATCTCTCTTGCCCCTGAGCAGCCTCTTAACTCACTTCCTCTACCAGCCCACACCCTTCCAATCCATTTCTGAACTGCAGGTACAGTGGTGTTGCTCAAATCTCCCTGCCATGGAACACAGTCTCCTACTTCCCAGTCTCCCACTGCCCTCAGGCCAAGCTTTCTCTGGTACATTTTGGATGGACTCCTGACTTTCTTCTCTGGCCTTATCTCTTACACTTCTGAAAAACAGAACAACTCCTATATCCCTAAATATAGAGAGGCCTCCATTTTTTTCTCAGCTTGAAGGTTATGCTCAGTCTGACCTCACCTTACAACACTAAACTCTTTTCCCAGATGTAACACGATAGGCAAATCCACAGCTCATTCTATTTTGTTCATGCCCTTACCTGGTTCAAAGTACTCTGATATTTCCCATCTCATTGGAGCTAACATTTGTAAAGACAAGAATTTTCATAATTCATCCACAGAAACTCATTCATATTTATTGAGCATCTTTGCTTTTGTCATGATTCTGAACACATACGCCATCCTCATATGAGTTATTCTCCCCATTTCACAGATGAGGAAACCGACACAGAATGATTAAGATGACTCAACTAGTAAGTGGAGGAACTACAATTCCAACCTAGACTACAGCCTTACAGACTTAACTGTTAAACTGTTACAGACTGGTATTCCAGAGATGATCAGCGAGAACTATGTTCACGTTTGTGATGGAAAATATGTGACAACTGACATTAATAAAAATCTTTCCATGCTGATGCTAAAGGTAGTAATGATGACCAGAGTGTCTAATCTTCAAGTCTGTGCAATCGCAACCTCTGTAATTCAAGCATTACATCTTCTTAGCTTAGTGCTTAACTCCCCAGGGACAATTTTCCATATTATATTAACATTTTAGGTCTACTTTGAGAAACAATAAAGTAGAAATATCACGCTACAGAATTATTCTCCTGCCAAAACTAAAACTACATAATTAATGTTACAGAAAAATGTGGGTTCCCGATGCTTTGAAAATCTAAACTGTATGTCATTTTGCCATTTACAGTTTATTAGCAAAATTAGATGCAGCTTTTTTATATTAACTGCTGTACATTTTTCTGATGTTAAATCAATACAGTTTCCATTTTTCATGTAACAGAAATTTAGAAAATTAAATACATCAGACAAGTGGTCATAATGCAACCATAAAATGAAATCTGAAAGATTAAAATAATGGCCATTATTTATCAGGCATATTTGCATCACCAAATAGTAAAAGTTCTAATTGCTTGCCTTAGGTTCCTATAAGTATAAAAATAAAATATGGTTTAACAGATTGGCCTTTCCCTCTTCCACCAAAAAAAAAAAAAATTCCTGGGTATGGAATATGACATCAATAAATGCTTCATTGATTGATGCCTGTAATAAGCTTATTTAGTCACTAGAATATCTGAAGTATTTTAAGCAGTGTGGAGAAAAGGTAGAAACTACTCTTGTCTGATTCTAGTGAACAATATTTTAAACTTTTGAGAGTTAGTGGGAAATTAAATCATTTTAGAAATTAACAGAGAAGAGCTGTAGTAGTGCAGAGTGTTACACCATCAGGGTATATTTCTATGCCAGGTTATTCACTCATTCACATTCACTTATTGAGCACATACTATATACTGGGCATGGCATTAATTTCTTGACAAACGTCAGTGATCCGACAGACTTTGTAAGAGTGTGGGTCCCAGTGGGAGATCACACCATTACACAATGGGAATCTCACCATGGCAGGTCACCAACAGGAGGGCAAACTGTGAAGTCACTGGGACAGATCTTCCTATGTTCCCTTTCTGTACTCCCGAATGCTACCCTAAGCATACTCTCCTCCTACCCCTACTCAGGCCTGAACACTTATTCCACTTCTTGGTATCTTCAGTTTTCTTCTGGGAAGACCCAGTGAGCTGATTTAGTTTGATCACAAATCACTGAAAGGTACTTTCATTTTTTCTTTCCCTAATGATTTTGCTAAGAGGAATGACTCACTGAAAAAATTTAGTCAATAGCAGCAGATGTTGTGGAGAAAGGAGGGCTAGGGTTATTTGGGTTTTTTACAGTGAAAGCTGCTTCTGGGTCCCAAGGCACTCTACTTAGGGATTTTTAATGCCTCTGGCTATACGTAGGTTGATCTTGAATAGCATCATCTGTAGGAATATATAGTAGCCCAGAATGTTTAACAAAACAAATTATGCAAAAGGTGACAATAAAGAGTGAAATTCCTAATGAGTAAAAGGACTGGAAATTTGTAAAGAGCAGACCAATATCACCAATCTCAGAACAAGCACAGGGTGTTTCTGTTCATTTGAAAATCACCCAAACGTGTAGCTGATTTTTCTTGGTCCAAAATGTCCCAGGAATCCATTTCAGCTTACATTAAACTCTTTTAGTCCCAAAGATTTTAAAACCAGTAAGAGAATGCTCTGAAAGCTTTCTCCAGCATGGATCTTTCTTCTGCTGCTGAAAAATAAATGTACAAGTCTGACATCTTGCCATGTTGGTAACAGTATTAAATCTTCAGGTTGTTCTGGGTGACATGAAGTCATGGAATGGGGACGCAATGTATTAAGTTTGAAATTTATCAGCCATTAAGAGAAAAGTTCCTTTATCCTCCTCTCCTGATTTCCATGACTGCTTCCAACCTTGTCAACTACCCTGAAAGCACTGCTCATGTGTCCAGAATTTTATTTTTCCCACAATAAACCAAGTTAGGGCAAAGTCACACACTGAGCACAGGATCACCAGTGGATGCGTTAGCCATACTCACTTTTGCTAGATTCAGTACTCCCCTCTTAAAAATAAGTTCCAGAGAAGTGCATTATTTCACAAAGATAGTTTTCCTCCTCCTTACAAATGTTTGTTGATCTGAATAAACTTGTGCTTTGTTAATAAATTAAGCCCAAAATACTTTTCAAATTCAACCACAATGAAACATTTCATCCCGACTGCATTATTTGCCATTTCTCTGCCTCTTCAGAATTTCTGAGAACTACCCCCTGTGTGCAACAAAGTGACAGGAGAAAAATCTGTTCCCAAGCTACTTTTAGACAAGTAAATACTTGGAAATTCACTCTGTAGCTAAGAAGCATATCATTACCGTCTTTCCAAAGACATGCTGTAAACAACCTGCACTGAACAGAGTAGATAAAGGCTTTTTTTAGAAAAGAGGCCAGTCCCACTTTCAGTTGCAGGGAAAGCTCTACCATGGAAAAGAGCATCCTGTATTTTACCCTCAACTATCTTAGTGAGGAAACTCATCATTCTGTATTTAAATCGTTCCCTCAATTGCCTATATGTCCTACTACAATGGCAGGCACTGACCTCAGAGCAGGGAGCAAGTCTTGGCCATTACTGTGATAGGAGACACTCAGTATCAACATTTGTTCCATAAATATATACTACACAGAGGTGACAGAGAAGATAGAATCAAGTAAGATTTAAAGAAATTATAGAAACCATGCCCTGTGTCCCCTTTTCAGGCAAGGTGGAGCAGGGGTTGCAATCTCATATTGACTCTTGGCAGGCTAAGCCCTATTGGTAGACATGGTCTTGCTATAAAGTACAGGAAGTTGGTCTTTGGCTAGCTCAAGGCCTTGGAGTAGGAATGTGTAGGAAAGGAAGTCTGAAGGTTCAAAATTTAAATTCTCAAATTATTTAGAGATCAACGGTATTGCCTAATGGATGAGTTTTGTAATTCCCAAAAGCCACCTGGCCTTTTGGCTACCATATAATGAAGCAAGCCTTCATCTAACACTTGGGGTTGTTATTACCACAGCATCTTCTTCCTTTAGAACTGGTACTCAAGAACTGAGTTCACCTGTTATGTTATGGTTTGGATGTGAGGTGTCCCCAAAAATCTCACAGGTGAGACAATACAAGAAGGTTCAGAGGAGAAATGATTGGGTTGTGAGAATCTTAATTCAATCAATCATTTAATCCCCTGATAGGGGTAACTGAGTGGTAACTGAAGTGGTAGGATGTGGCTGGAGGAGATTGGAATTGAGGTGTGGCTTTGGGGGATGTATTTTTTATTTGGTGAGTGAAGTCTCTGTCCCTCTCTGCTTCCTGATGATGTGAGCTGCTTCCCTCTGCCACACTCTTCCACCATGATGTTCTGCCTCACCTCAAGTCCCAAGGAAAGGAACCCACCTCCTATGGACTAGGAACTCTGAAACCATGAGCCTTCAAATACACTTTTCCTCCTTTCAAATTGTCCTAGTCAGATCTTTTAATCACAGGAGGAAAATAGCTGACTAAGACACATTACGCTTGGGTAGGGAAGGGTTTAGAACAATTTCACACAGGATGAAGGGGAAGAAGAAGTCCCTAGAAGGAGGAAAAGCCGTGAAGGAGGGGGAAGAGAAGGGAAAGCAAGGAGGAAAGGCCTCACAGTTGTTTGGAGTGACCTCAGCCACCACTAGAGCTCCTTCAGTATTCTCCACTTGCTAACAGTGGGGTTGGCCATATTTTGCCAAAATGAGACAACTTCAGTAACAGGCCAAACTCTGAGTTTCATAGAGAGAAGAAGAGGGTAGTAGGATTCAAATTAAAGCATATAAATTGATTTTTAGAATATAATCAAAGATCCAATCCTGAAGAGCAGAGGATAGTCTGGAAAAAGGAAAGGGTGGCATGGTGATAGTGGGGAGAGAAGCTGGTGATGGTGACAGTAAGGACTGAGCTTACCATGGCCAGGTAAGATCATTTGATTCTCACAACTACCCCAGATAGTAGGTTCTGTTAGTATTAAGTTCCATTTGACAGACAATGAACAGCGACATCAATTCAATGTACCAACTTCTACAGTCAGCCGGAGGCAGGGCCAACTGTAACCTGGGAAGTCAGGCTGCAACGCCCGCACCCACTGTGTTAGCTTCCTGTTGTCTCATTAACAGATTGCCACAACACTGGTGAACTAAAACAAGAGAAATGTACTCTCATACTTCTGTAGGCCAACAGCCTGAAACCAGCATCACTGAGACAAAAATCAAGGTATTAGTAATGCTGTGCCCTCTCCAGAGTCTCTAGGGGACATTTTGTTACTTTTCTTTTCTGGCAACTTCTGGTGGCCGCCAGCACTTCTGGGTTTGGGCTTCTATCACTCTGACCTTCAAAGCCAACAACTCGACATCTCTGCTCAGTTTCACATGCGTGTGAAATCTCCCTGTGAGTCTCTCTCACAAGGACATTTGTGACTGTACCTATGGCTCACCCAGATCATCCCAGATAATCCCTTCTTTCCAAAATTCTTCATGACATCTGCAGAGATCTTTTCCCAAATAAGGTAATATTTGTAAGTTTCAAGATCAGAGGATCATTTCTGGGGGAGAGGGCATTTTCTCAGTCTACCATAAATGTGCTACTCTGCTGTGACAGCTGTCAGTGGCTTAGATGAACTTTCTTAAAGGGTGCGTCTGTTGTGTATTCATTGTAGTTAAGACCTTCACTGTGATAACTAAGAAAGCAAACATGAAGGTGGAGATCATTCAAAAATTATAAAAACATTCTAAAGACTAAATACTATAATTTAACACTCTTATTTTTTCTTTTTAAATCTTTTTAATTGTGTATGGATACAATGCCTTTATTTATTTATACATGGTGCTGAGAATTGAACGCAGTGCCTCACACATGCTAGGCAAGTGCTCCACCACTGAGCCACAACCCCAGGCCAATTTAACACTTTTGTTTGGATAATTTAACACTCTTTTGTCATTCCGGACCTAGAATATGGATGAGGATCTTCTGAAAACCTTCACTTAGATCCATCCTTAGGCCCTGAGATTCAATCAATGACTGCCTGTATGTCAGTCAGCTTTCTACCACAGTGATGAAATATCTGAGAAAACCAACTTAATAGAAGAAAGATTTACTTTGGTTCACAGTTTCAGAGATTTCAGTTCCTCCGTCAGTTGACTCCATTGCTTTGGACCTGAGGCAAGGCGGAACATCACAGCAGAAAGGCAGGACAGAGGAGAGGTGCTCTCCTCACGGCAGCTGAGAAGCAGAGTACAAAAGGGGCCAGGGAAAATACAGAGTCCTGTAGGGCATACCCCCAAGGACCTATTTCCTCCAACTCAGCCCCAGTTCCTAAAATTTCCACCGCTTCTCAGTAATTCCATCAAGCTCTGAATCCTTCCGTGGATGAATACACTGATGAAGTTAGAGTCTTGTGATCCACTCAACCCCAGAAGTCCCACCTTTCAACACTGCTCCATTTGGGATGAAGTTTTCAAATACATGAGCCTTTGGGAGACAGTCCTGACCCAAAACGCAACAGCCAGCATATCGTACCTCGAGAGCAACTACATTCCCAAAGTCTCGGGGCTGGAAATTCTTCCGAAGTACCTGTGATGTATGGTGCAGTAATCCACCAAGCAGAACCACCTTCTCTCTACCTCTTCTACTTCACCGAGCCTTTTTCTTCAATAATCTTTTATTTCCAGTGAATGTAACTTTGTTCTTCCTCATTTTATTTTAAATTTTTACAAACTGCATTTCGATTCATTGTACACAAATGGGGTACAACTTTTCACTTCTATGGTTGCACATGATGTAGATTCACACCATTCGTGTAATCATACACGAATTGAACCCAGTGCCTCACACATGCTAGGGTAATGATGTTTGCCTCATTCCACTATCTTTCCTTCCTGGCCCCCTCCCCTCATTTCCCTCTACATAATCTAAAGTTCTTCCATTCTTCTCTTACCCCACCACACCTCCCCTGTTATGTATCGGCAACCACTTAGCAGAGAAAACATTTGACCTTTGTTTTTTTGGATTGGCTTATTTCACTTAGCATGATATTCTCCAACTCCATCCATTTATTTGCAAATGCCATCATTTTATTCTTCTTTATGGCTGAGTAATATTTCATTGTGTATATATACCACAGTTTCTTTAGTCTTCCTCATTTTTCTCATAGCCCTTTACATGTTTTCATCAAAAACCACTATCATCCTTGAGCTTAAACTTTTCTTCATATGAAAGGATGCTTAGTGAGGGAAATGCCAATCAAAATCATGATGAGGTGTCAATTCACATCCATCAGGAAAGTTAGTGTATTTTTTAAGAATAACAAGTGTTGAGGATGTGGGCACAATGGAATCCTTATAAACTATTGGCAAGATCAGTGCAGTTCTTATAGAAAACAGTATGAAGCCTCCTCAAAAAATTAAAAATGAAACTATCATATGATCTAGCAACTCCACTTTTGGGTATGTCTCTTAAAAAACGAAAGCAGGGTCTCAAATTCATATTAGTGCACATGTTTTTAGCAGCATTTTTCACAATCACAGAAGGATAGAAGCCAATGGCCATCAAGAATGAAAGGATAAATAAAATGCAATTTACATATACAATCAACTATTCTGGAGCCTTTAAAAGAAAGGAAATTCTGATATGCACTACAACACAAAAGAAGACATTAGGCCAAATATTTATGGCTCAGATGTAAAGTGTCCCTCAAAATCTCATGTGTGTTAAAGGCCAGGTCCCTAACACAGCACTCCTCAGAGGTGTGGTTCTTGGGAAATAATTGGATCTTGAGGGTGCTGATCTCATCAAAGGATTACTCTGTCAAGGCTGAGTCGACTACAGAGAGGTGGTAGAAACTCTAACAGGTAGGAAGGGAGTGGGTTCTTGGGGGTGTGCCCCTGGGGACCGTATCTTCTCTCAACCACTTTCCTTTCTCTTGCTCTCTGCTTCCCAGCTACCGTCAGTTGAGCTTCTGCCATACCTCTCTGCCTCAATGCAGGCTCAGCAATGGAGCCACCCAACCCCAGATTCACACCTCTGAAACATGAACCAAAATAAATCTTTCCTTCAGGTTGTCCATGTCAGGTTTTCTGGTCACGGTAATGAAAAGCTGACATATAAGCCAATGGCAGAAAAGTCAGTAACTGAATGATTCCACTTCCAGGACATGTCTAGACGTGTCAAATCCACTGAGACACAAAGCAGAATGGTGAGCACCAGGGGCCAGAAAGAAGGGGAGGTGGGAATTTGGTGTTGATTGGTTGCAGTTATCCAAGATAGAGTTCTACAGATTGGTTTCACGGTACCGTCAATGCAAATGACACTACTGAACTACACACTTAAAAATGGTTACTACAATGTATTCTGTTTTGTGTGTTTTACAACTTTTAAAAAACAGTGTAAATAAAACTTTATTCCATGCGAGAAGTTTTCCTACACCAATTCATTTATTTTTATGTAGATTTTTCTCTTTTCTGTAAGGAAAAGGATTGTATACTCTTTTGTTTTTGGCAAAAAGCCCTCAATAGAAAATTGAATTGTTACAAAGTCACGAAGTCAAAAATGGAAACATTTCTATACCTAAAAACAAGAGACTGAAAAGTAAAATTAGCCAGGAAAGAACAAGTCCTGGAGGAATGCTGATGTAACAAAAATTTAAGAATCAGAAACACTTTTCTTTCACTGTGATAGAGTTACACAAAAAAATCCTCAATAAACTTTCCTACACAGGAAGGTCCTTAACTTAGGTTTTCAAAGAAAAATGCTACTAGTTACTTAAAACAGTGGATCTCCAACTTTGTGCATCAGAATCACCAAGAGGGCTTGTTCCCACAGAGATCCATGTGTGGGACTCCTAGAGAGTCTCCTTCGGAAAGCTGGGGGTGAAGACAAAGAATCTGCATTTTATTCAGTTCCCTAGTGGTACCAATCCCACTGGGTCAGGGACCACAGCATGAGAACATCAGTTTGAATCTGTACTTTTTAGCAATAGTCATGCCAGTGAAGACAGCAAAACATAAACCTGGAAATGTGATTCCAGGTGGGACTCCTGCTCTTCCACCTATCTGCAAAGCCAAGGGAAGACACCTCCCACTGGGCTCTTCCCTCTACCTACATTCTTTCCTTTGGAAATGCTGGGAATTTAGGAAGCAGTGTAAAACATAGTTGGACCTCTGTATCCATGGGCTCCACATCTGTAGATTCAACCAAATGCCATCAACGATATCCTGAAAACATTTTCAATTCTTAAAAAAAAAAATTATCTGTTCTGAACATGGACAGATCTTTTTTGTCATAAAACAATAGGATATAATAACTATGTGCATAGCATTTATACTGTATTAGGTATTGTAAGCCATCTAGAGATGACAAAGTACACAGGAGGAGGTTATATGCAAATACTGCACCATCATGTGCAAGGAACTTGTGTATCCTCAGATTCTATTATCTGTGGGGTTGGCGGAGTGGAAGGAGCCTTCCTGCAAACAATCCCAAGCAGATAATGAGGGACACCTGGGTTTAACACTTTAAGTTCCAAGTAAATCTGATACTGTTTAAGTAGTCTAATCTGTCCTTCACTTTTAAAGGCATTCAAAACAGTACTGTAGGCGATCCAAGATGGCAGACTAGAGGGTGACTACATCTCCAGTCACTCCAGAACCCAGGATTCAAGAAGGGGAGGCATTGACTCAGACTAAAATAGAGCCACGGGGTGAGTCTCCCCCACCCGGTGAAGCTCGGCCTGGGTGGCAGGCCAGGATAGGGCACCTTATCAGAGTAGGGCAGGGCAGCTAGAGTCTTCCCCAGGCAGCCCTGCACACTCCGGCGGTGGGCTCCTCCCACACGGCCAGCTTCTCGGAGCAGTGAGAGCCTTTCCTCGCAGAGCCAGCTCCAAGCCCTGGAACCAGTAGGGGGCTAGGGTCAGCTTTCTTCGGAAGCACTGCATTATCAAGTTACTCCAAGACTTCAGGCTACTGAAGGCTGGGAGGTGATACAATGGAAATCTACAGGGACACTATAAGCCAATAGAGGAAATCTGCAATATCACAGAGTTCCACTGACATCTGACCAATATGAGAAAACAAGGGAAGAAAATGTCCCAAACAAACCTAGATACTATATCAATAAAACCCAATGACAGCACAGCAGAAGAAATGTCCGAAAGGGAGTTCAGAATGTACATAATTAAAACAATCAGGGAAGCAAATGAGGAGATGAAAGAGCAAATGCAGGCATTAAATGATCACACCAACCAACAGTTAAAAGAGCAAATACGGGAAGCAAGATATCATTTCAATAAAGAGTTAGAGATACTGAAAGAAAAAAAAAAAACCAGAAATCCTTGAAATGAAGGAAACAATAAACCAAGTTAAAAACTCCATAGAAAGCATAATCAATAGGATAGAACACCTGGAAGACAGAACCTCAGACATTGAAGACAAAATATTTAATCCTGAAAACAAAGTAGACCAAACAGAGAAGATGGTAAGAAATCATGAACAGAATCTACAAGAACTATGGGATATCATGAAAAGACCAAATTTAAGAATTATTGGGATTGAGGAAGGCTTAGAGAAACAAACCAAAGGAATGAACAATCTATTCAATGAAATAATATCAGAAAATTTCCCAAATCTGAAGAATGAAATGCAAAACCCAGTACAAGAGGCTTATAGGACTCCAAATATACAAAATTACAACAGACCCACACCAAGGCATATTATTATGAAAATACCTAACATACAAAATAAAGACAGAATTTTAAAGGCCGTGAGAGAAAAGAATCAAATTACATTCGGGGGAAACCAATAAGGATATCAGCAGATTTTTCAATCCAGACCCTAAAAGCTAGAAGGGCCTGGAACAACATTTACCAAGCCCTGAAAGAAAACGGATGCCAACCAAGAATCTTATACCCAGAAAAACTTACTTTCAGATTTGACGACGAAATAAGATCTTTCCATGATAAACAAAAGCTAAAGGAATTTACAAAAAGAAAGCCGGCATTACAGAACATTCTCAGCAAAATATTCCATGAGGAAGGGATGAAAAACAGCGATGCAAATCAGCAACGGGAGGAACTAGCCTAAAGGAATAGCCAAATGAAGGAGAAACCAAATCGTCAAAAAAACAAAAATGAGTCAAATGACTGGGAATACAAATCATATCACAATAATAACCCTGAATGTTAATGGCCTGAACTCATCAATCAAAAGACATAAACTGGCAGATTGGATTAAAAAGAAAAATCCAACAATATGCTGCCTGCAAGAGACTCATCTCATAGAAAAAGACACCCACAGACTAAAGGTGAAAGGATGGGAAAAAACATACCATGCACACGGACACAGCAAAAAAGCTGGAGTATCCATCCTCATTTCACATAATGTGGACTTCAAGCCAAAACTAGTCAGAAGGGATAAAGAAGGACATTACATACTGCTTAAGGGAAGCATAAATCAGCAAGACATAACAATCATAAATATCTATGCCCCGAACATTGGCTCATCCCTGTACGTCAAACAAATCCTTCTCAATTCCAGAAATCAAATAGACCACAACACAATAATACTAGGGGATTTTAACACACCTCTCTCACCGCTGGATAGATCGTCCAAACAAAAATTGAATAAAGAAACCATAGATCTCAATAACACAATCAACAATTTAGACTTAACGGACATTTATAGAATATACCATCCAAAGAACGAATACACTTTCTTCTCAGCAGCATATGGATCCTTCTCTAAAATAGACCACGTTTTATGCCACAAAGCTACTATTAGCAAATACAAGAAGATAGAGATACTACCTTGTACTCTATCAGATCATAATGGATTGAAATTAGAAATAAATGACAGAATAAAAAACGAAATTTCTTCAATACTTGGAGATTAAATAATACAAATAATAATTTAAATAATTAAATTATTATATGATGAATGGATAACAGAAGACATCAGGAGGGAAATAAAAAAATTCTTAGAAGTAAACGAGAACAAAGACACATCATATCAAAACCTCTGGGACACTGTGAAAGCAGTATTTAGAGGAAGATTTATTTCATGGGGCGCATTCAACAAAAGAAGTAGAAATCAACAAATAAACGACGTAACACTACAGCTCAAAGCCCTAGAAAAAGAAGAGCAGACTAACACCAAAAGTAGTAGAAGACAGGAAATAGTTAAAATCAGAGCGGAAATCAACGAAATTGAAACAAAAGAAACAATCGGAAAAATTAACAAAATAAATGGTTCTTTGAAAAAATAAACAAAATTGATAAACCCTTAGCCACACTAACAAAGAGAAAGAGGGAGAAAACTCAAATTACTAAAATTCGGAATGAACAAGGAAATATCAGAACAGACACAAGTGAAATACAAAACATAATTAGAAGCTATTTTGAAAATCTATACTCCAACAAAACATAAAACCTCGAAGACATCAACAGAAAACCTTAGAGACATATGAATTACCTAAACTGAACGAGGAGGACATACACAACTTAAATAAATCAATTTCAAGCAATGAAATAGAAGAGGTCATCAAAAGTCTACCAACAAAGAAAAGTCCAGGACCAGATGGGTTCTCAGCCGAGTTCTACAAAACCTTTAAAGAAGAGCTCATTCCAATACTCCTCAAAGTATTCCATGAAATAGAAGAGGGAGGAACTCTCCCAAACTCATTCTATGAAGCCAATATCACCCTGATACCTAAACCAGACAGAGACACATCGAGGAAAGAAAATTTCAGACCAATATCCTTAATGAACATCGACGCAAAAATTCTCAACAAAATTTTAGCAAATCACATACAAAAATATATTAAAAAGATAGTGCACCATGATCAAGTGGGTTTTATCCCAGGGATGCAAGGTTGGTTCAACATCCGGAAATCAAAAAATGTCATTCACCATATCAACAGACTTAAAGTTAAGAATCACATGATTATTTCAATAGATGCAGAAAAAGCATTCGATAAAATACAGCACCCCTTCATGCTCAAAACACTAGAGAAAACTGGGGTAGTGGGAACATTCCTTAACATTGTAAAGGCCATCTACGCTAAGCCCATGGCCAATATCATTCTAAATGGTGAAAAACTGAAAGCATTCCCCCTAAAAACTGGAACAAGGCAGGGATGCCCTCTTTCACCACTTCTATTCTTCAACATCGTTCTTGAGACTCTAGCCAGAGCAATTAGACAAACCAAAGAAATTAAAGGGATACGAATTGGAAAAGAAGAATTCAAACTATCCCTGTTCACTGATGACATGATTATATATTTAGAGGAACCTAGAAATTCCACCAGAAAACTCTTAGGACTCATAAGTGAATTCAGTAAAGTAGCAGGTTACAAGATAAATGCTCATAAATCCAATGCATTTTTATACTTAAGTGATCAATCTTCAGAAGGAGAAATTAGGAAAACTACCCCATTCACAATAGCATCGAAAAAAATAAAATACTTGGGAATCAATCTCACAAAAGAGGTGAAAGACCTCTACAATGAGAACTACAGAACACTAAAGAAAGAAATTAAAGAAAACCTTAGAAGATGGAAAGATCTCCCATGTTCTTGGATAGGCAGAATTAATATTGTCAAAATGGCCATACTACCAAAAGTGCTATATAGATTCAATGCAATTCCAATTAAAATCCCAATGATGTACCTTACAGAAATAGAGCAAGCAATTATGAAATTCATCTGGAAGAATAAAAAACCCAGAATAGCTAAAGCAATCCTCAGTCAAAAGAGCGAAGCAGGGGGTATCGCAATACCAGATCTTCAACTCTACTACAAAGCAATAGTAACAAAAACGGCATGGTATTGGTACCAAAATAGAAAGGTAGATCAATGGTACAGAATAGAGGACATGGACACAAACCCAAATAAATACAATTTTTTCATACTAGACAAAGGTGCCAAAAATATGCAATGGAGAGAAGACAGCCTCTTCAACAAATCGTGCTGGGAAAACTGGAAAACCATATGCAACAGAATGATATTAAACCCCTATCTCTCACCCTGCACAAAACTCAACTCAAAATGGATCAAGGACTTCAGAATCAGACCAGAGACCCTGCATCTTATAGATGAAAAAGTAGGTCCAAGCCTTCAACTTGTTGGCTTAGGATCAGACTTCCTGAACAGGACTACCATAGCAGAAGAAATAAAAACAAGAATCAACAACTGTGATAGATTCAAACTAAAAAGCTTTCTCTCAGCAAAGGAAACTATCAGTAATGTGAAGAGAGAGCCTACAGAGTGGGAGAATATCTTTGCCACTCATACTTCAGATAGAGCACTAATCTCCAGAATCTATAAAGAACTCAAAAAACTACACCAAGAATACAAATAATCCAATCAACAAATGGGCTAAGGAAATGAACAGACACTTCACAGAAGATGTACAAGCAATCAACAGATATATGAAAAAATGTTCAACATCTCTAGTAATGAGAGAAATGCAAATCAAAACTACCCTAAGATTTCATCTCACCCCAATTAGAATGGCCATTATCAAGAACACAAGTAACAACAGGTGTTGGCGAGGATGTGGGGAAAAAGATACACTCATACATTGCTGGTGGGGTTGAAATTAGTGCAGCCACTCTGGAAAACAGTATGGAGATTCCTCAGAAAGCTTGGAATGGAACCACCATTTGACCCAGCTATCCCACTCCTTGGCCTATACCCAAAGGACTTAAAATCAGCATACTACAGAGATACAGCCACATCAATGTTCATTGCTGCTCAGTTCACCATAGCCAGATTGTGGAACCAATCTAGATGCCCTTCAGTTGATGAATGGATAAAGAAACTGTGGCATATACATACAATGGAATATTACTCTGCCATGAAGAATGATAAAATTATGGCATTTGCAGGCAAATGGATGAAATTGGAGAATATCATGCTAAGTGAGATAAGCCAATCGCAAAAAACTAAAGGACGAATGATCTCGCTGATAAGTGGATGAGGACATATAATGGGGGGTAGGAGGGGTTAGCGTTAGGGTTAGGGTTAGGTTTAGGGTTAGGGATAAGGAGGGTGGTAAGAATGGAGGAGGGAAGGACTGTATAGAGGGAAAAGAGGTGTGGAAGGGGTGGGGGGGAAGGAAAAAAAAATAATAGAATGAATCAAACAACATTGCCCTATGTAAATTTATGATTACACAAATGGTATGCCATGACTCCATGTACAAATAGAGAAACAATATGTATCCCATTTGTTTAAATAATTTAAAAAAAAGTACTGTAGGTAAATGTTTTTAAGTAATAGGAGATTGCAGACAAGAATAGCAGTACTTCTGCCAAATTAAACCAAACACTTGATATCCAACCTTTGGTGAGATGCTACTTTGATGGCTTTTAAGTCACAGATCAATGATTTAATAATCTTGCTCTTACAATTATATCTAAAATAATTCTGGTTGTGATATCAATAAAACCATGTAACTAATTCTGTATTTAATAATTAGGACAAAACTTTCATAGAGAAATTACTATATTTAGCAAGAGAAAATATACTCATTCATAAGTTGAGTAGTACAGGAAGTCACAAAAATTGGTGCACGAATTTTTATAGAATATATATAGTGCATAGAGACTACCATCTACTGAAATTTATGCAAGTATATCTGTACATACACAGTGTGATTTAATAGTACTAAACAAAGCAGTGAAATCCCAGTTCCTATTATCTTAGCTAAAAATCAAAAGAGAGTAGTTTATGATTACATTAACCCTTGAGATGGTCCCTTAGTCACCATTTCCTTGTGATTTATTGGAAAGAATACATATATATACATATACAAGTGTGAATATATAACACGTGTGTATATATATATATATATATATATATATATATATATATATATAACCACAGAATCAAAATAAAAATGTATGCCTTTCATTAAAATTGAAGCAATGAGTCTTGCTGAAACTGGTCATATTAATCTTTTAGTGGAAGATTCCAGTTTCAGGAAATCCCTTCCCTCCAAACAACTAAATCTGAAGTTTGTTTCTTAGAATGTTTCACACATATTAAAAACAAAGACTCATATCTCACTTTCCAAGGAGTCAGATACAATGAAATGATGTACAGGCAGCATCTCTCACTCCATCCAAGTACATAAAAGAGCAGGTACTATATTCATTCTTTAATACCATCGCCATAATGAGAGATTACTGAATTTTCACTAGTGAAAGCAGCATCACTTATTTCTATGTGATCTCCTGCATAGGGATAAAGAAGAATAAACTTCAACTGTTCTAAGAGTTCCACCTAAGAAACTGAATCACAGTGACAGAAATTCACTCATGAATTACCAACAAGAGCATGAAGTATTAAGACCGGATGGTCAACAGAGAGATTTTGATCTTTCAAGAGACTTAGTATGGCATTACAACACACACATATGTGCCTAAAAATAACTGTCACACATGTAATAATTGTTATGGTTTGGAAAGTAGTGTCCCCCAAAAGATTCCATATTAATGCAGAAATATTCATAAGTGAAATGATTTGTTATGGCACTTGGAACCTAATCAGTCCATCCTAGTTTGACTGGACTAACTGGGTGGTAACCATAGGTAGGTGGGGCATGGCTAGAGGAGGACATTCACAGGGGGTGTGATTAGAAGGATTCTTCTTTCATGCAACCCCTTTCCCTTTCTCTCTCTGCTCTTGGCCACCATGACTGACACAGTACTCCATCACATCATTCCACCACGATGTCCTGCATCACCTTGGGTCCAGAGCAATGGAGTCAGCCAACCATGGACTGAATCTCTGAAACCACAGACCAAACAAAGCTTTCTCCTCTTGTCAGGTATTTTGGTCACAGAAATGAATATCTAATACACACAATAATATACACAAATAGTTTTCCAACTAGTCATTTCACGTTAAACATTAAGTCAATTTTTACAGTCATACTAAAAATAGTTTTGTTTTTCAAGGTCAATTATGTTTTAGCCTTGGAAGTAAGAAATCAAGAAAAGCGAAGGATGAACAAATAGATCAAAGGAGCCTAATAGGAGGCTTAGAAATAGACTCCACATTTATGAAAGTGTGATTGATGACAGAGATGGCTCTGCAGACCAAGAGAGAAAGGATGGTGTCTTTAATAAAGGTGCTGTGTTAATTGTTTTTCTGTGGTGGGGGTGTGGAACCGAGTTTAGATTCCTACCTCATACTATACACAAAGATCAATCCCAGGAAGACTGAGAATGTTACCTTAAAAGGCACAGCTTTAATTTTTTTTAATGTCATAGGACACAAGAAAATAATTCTGCAGTTTCCACGTGGAGAAAATTAAAAACAAAATGTTAAAAGCTCAAACCAGAAAGTTAACGATTGATACAGAAGAATGAATTAAAATAAAGCACTCCTTTTATAACCTAAAGGAAATAAAAAGACAAGTGCTTAAATGAAAAAAGACATTGCACACTCATAACAAATAATTAATACCCAGAAAAATATAAGAAAATTCTACAAAATGATAAGAAGAAAAAAAGACATCTTACCAGAAAAAATGGGCAAAAGACATGAACAGGCATTTTTCAGATAAGGAAATCTAAATATCCAATATCCATACAGGATTCCCAACATCACTAGTAATCAAGGAAATAAAACTTTAAAACACAGTGAAATATACTTTCACCTTACTAGAGAGGCAAAAATTTAAGTCTGAAGGTTCCAAAGGTTGGCAAGGTATGGAACACTGAAAATTATCATGCTACAATGTAATTTGGTCCTATCACCCCAGAATATAATTGGCATTATCAAGCAAAGTTGAAAATGTGCATAACCTATAAGCCAGTAGTTCTCATGGTAGAACATATCTTAAAGATATGCAAAAAAAAAAAATTTGATCACAGGTGTGCAAGAGCATTTCTTGCAACAATTTTGAGAATAACAAAGTGAAAGCAACACAACCCTCCCTCGGCAGGTGACAGGATACATAAATTGGGCCACATTCATTCAATGAAATATTTAACAGTAAAAGAATGAAGTAGAGCTATATACGGCATCATGGATGCATCTTAGAGATAATATATTTCCATGGGGAAAACTGAAAGGTGCAGGAAAGCACCTGAAAGGAGGAAATATAAATTTTCAAGGTAAGCAAAATTAAAAGATACTTTTAGGGGGATACATACAGGACTCCTACATATAGTGTGGTTAATCTGTGTGTGCACCCACGTATACACACTGGGCACTGAACCCAGGGGTACTCCACCACTGAGTTACATGCCCAGCCCTTTTTAATTCAAGATAGCACATCTTGCCGAGTTGCCCAGGCCAGCCTCGATTTTGTGATCCTCCTGCTTCAGCCTGAGTCGCTGGGATTGCAGGTGTGTACCACCACACCCAGGATCCAAAGGAATTTTTTTAAACACACTCTGCTTTATTTAGATACACAGAGATTTAAAATCCAACATGTTTTTCATAAACCACATTTCCATATCCTTGAAATCAGAGATGACAAGGAAGCCTGGGTGCTCACAGGGTGAGCCTTTCCTGGCTGGGCATCTGGCAGCATGAGGGTCTGGCCTGTCTTTGTGCTGTCCTGATAAATACATACTTAATACAACAGGAGCTCCTCCTTTGTAGGCCAGGACTAAGGAAGTCCAAGGTCTGAAATACGGTTATACAGATGAGTGAGGGGGCCAGGATCCTTCATCCCACCCCAGAGTCTCATAAATCTCATGGATATTGAAATCAAGCTGTCAGTTTTAAGGCTGGTTACACAGAATGCCAATCTCATCTGCCACTGGGGGCTTAAGGGACTGAGAGGAAGGGAGAAATACCAGAATGGGGAACCAACAGTAGGGTGACCCACCGCATTCACTCCTCGCTCTCATTCCACCGTCCGATCCTTGCTTTGGCCCTGTAGTCAGGTGAAAGCTCACTGCGGTCCTCTGTTGTACGTACCACATCTAAAATCCTTTTCGTTCCTTTCTCCCACATTTTAAATGTGTATTTTCTTTGGAGGACATTAGAATCCCCCTTTAGTGCATTCACTATTTAATGGAATGACATTTCCACGATGCACGGGAGATACAGAAATGAATCAGTCAAGATTCCTGCCCTCAAGTCAGATTTACAGGTTTAGCAAAGTGATGGGCAAGAACCAGTAACCCAAGCATTGAATCTGGTATCCTAGAATCTATGTGGGGTGGTGGGTGAGTAAAGCCAATTCTGAAAGCCCGAAATAGAAGCCACCAATGTGGAATCTGTCTCTGACATGAGGGATTACTAAAAAACTTCCTGTACTTTCGCTGGGAGGGTTTCTGCCAAAATGTTGTCTACGTTATTTACTCCTCTGGATCCCAAGTGCAATAAAAATTAATTTGGCAGATTAAACTTGAGAGATCATCTTCTCTGTTGAACAAATGAATCTAATGAGATTAATAATGCTTCTTGGTGTTGGGTGCTGGACTGAAGACACAAAAACAAGTCATGGTCCTTCTGCCCTTAGAGAGTTCACGGTATTTTCAGACTAAGTATACTGTGCACTTGAGAAGGAACTGACTGATGGGAACCACATGGCCTGTAAGAGACAAAGGACAAAGTGCATGGTGTGGCTTTCGATTAGTTAAGGCAATGCCTGCTCATTATCAGCTAACTGTACATGGAAAGTACGTGCACACACACACACTCACGTGCCCATATACGAGTGCATGCATACACTCAGTTTTTAAACCTACGTGACATAGTAAAATATCTACCAGTTATTACCTGTATTTTGAACCTGTTTTCAAAGGATATGCTTCCAATGTGTTTCATGGAAAATAAATATTTAAATGGGAGGTCCCAAACAAGACATTTTGCACTTTATTTCTATTGTTCCAGAAGCAGCAGGGGGCAATCTAACGTAGGAAACCTGTCCTGGAAGTTTCGAGGGCTAAGGAAGGCTGGGTCCTGGAGAGAAAAGAAGCTGCGCTGGGCTGAATACAGAAAATGGCATCGAGGGCAAGAGGAAATCTACGTTGGAGAGAACAAATCTGGGGCGGTGAGATAACAGAAGGTGAAGGGTCCACTCTGGGATCAAATAAGATAAAACAAAATGAAATAAATATATAATAAAATTTAAAAAACACCTCATGCCAGCTACAAGAAATCTATGAAGGCATAGAGACGTACTTGGATTTTTGTTTTAACTTTGCCTGCAGGCACTTCTGAGCCCAAATAACTGCAGATCTGGGAATAACAGGTGTTTATTGATTTCCTTGTGATTTTTTTCTTTTTTATTTCTTCCCTCTTTCTTTTCCCCTGTGGTACTAGAACAGAAAGACATATGTATTCCATATGTAACACTTTAGAAAATGAAAGGCAAGAGAAACATTGAACAGATGTAGAGAGTAGGGACCCACTTTCCCCACTACAGCTTAATGTCAACAACCCAACTGCTTTCCTTGTATTAGCCTAAAAAGAGAAGCCACCAAAAGTTCCCCAGAAAAATATAAACTCATAAGAAACTTGAATGTTAGCATGGATATCTGTACTGATCAGAAAAAATAAATAAATAAAAATAAAAATAAAAACGACCTCAGTTTTCTTCCTTCCTCACTTCAATTCCTCTTTTTGAGAGACTTATGAGAAATACCATACAATCTTTAAAGGGCAACCCATAGTTTGGCTGTAATTACTTTTGAAGCTTAAAAGAGAAAGGAAAACTAACTGATCTCTGAAAATCTCCCTTCTTTTAAGGCTTTGTTAAGTTGAGCTATCAACTCACACATCAAGGTTGATTTAGTCTGAGATATAAAAAAAAAAAAGTTTAAAAGATAAGAATACACCTCTCTAGATGATGAATTATCTGCTATAATCTGTCTTTTTATTTCTCTGCAGGACATAGCCTTCCATCCATCAAACCAGGATGAGTTCCTCTTATGTTCAAGTATCTAATAATGTTTGGAGGATAGGACCATAGAGCAAAATAACATACACATTTTTTATCTCCCCACCTCCAAGTTTAAAAAAAGACTATAATCGCTATAGGCACTGGGTTTAATTTGAAGAAACCAAACATACTTAAACATTGGGGGGAAAAAAAAGAAAGAAAGAAATTGGAAGTTTGACTCTGCTGATGTTTTGCAAAAGATGAAGTTTGAAATAAAGCAGGCAAGGGGGAAAGTGGCAAGGGAGGGTATTTTCTGAACCCAGTTTGTGAGGCAAATGGAAAGCGGCATGAGGGAACTGGTCATAAAGCAAAGAGCCACGCGGGTGTGCAAAGATAAGCAGCCCACAGAAGAAAGGAGGGGGCGTCTATGAAGTCCACGGGAAGCCTGGGGCTTCCGAAGATGAAACAAACTTCTCTGGGGAAAAAAATTTGTTTAAATATTCCTACATATGTCAAATGGTGAACTTGAGCCGCAAGTAAGCTGCAGGGCAGACTAGGAGCAGGCTGTGCTAAACAGCAGCAAAAAAGTGCAGTGTCCTGCAAGGAGGGATCCATTGTTCTGGAATTACAGTTTCATAAGGATCCGGGTTTTTTTTTTGTTTTGTTTTTTGCTTTTTTTTTTCTTCTAAAGACTACAGCAGCTGCTGTCTGCAGATGTAGCTGAAAACACACACACGCACACACACACACACACACACAGAGCAGGAGGTACAGTTCCCGATAGCATGGCCACATTTTCTATAGCAATAATCTTCCATCCACAAAAGGAACAAGAGGGGGGAAAAAAATGAGGTTGACAGACAGATACAATCTCATTCAAGGAGAAAAACCAGGGTCATACAAGCAGATTACAAAAACATATGCAGGGATTCTTGCTTATTATTATTTTAAATATTGATAGAGCGTCTTTTGTATCTGCCAGTTGGCCATTTGGAACTGGTAGAAAATGCCAGCATATTAGGGGAACAAAAGTAAAGTCTACTTGTGTCACTGACTTTAACACACACACACACTCTCTCCCTCTTTCCTCCTAATCTGATTGCAGCTTCTTGAGCAATACAAAAAGACCTCTTTCACATTGTTCAGTCCCTCTCCGATTTCCTGTGTCGACCCACAAGTTGATTTGTTTCCCTGGGTCTCCTAAGTTACCCAAGTTACCTAATGCATGCCCAGTATGAAACATTTTTAAATGAGTTCGTCTTTATTGAATTATGATTTCCTGCAGACGCTGATAACGAAATTCAAATTGCTCCGGCAGACGAGGATTTTCAGAGTGCTGGGACGAAACTGAGTTTTTAAGAGAATCTCCAAGAGCCACCCACCAAGTGTGTGTGGTAACTGGGTACCGATTGATGAATACTTCAAATACTTAATTAGATTTGCCAAGGGAAGAAAAAAATCAATCGTTAGGAGTCAACACTCTGGGAGATATGGATGATAAAGAACTGTTATTGGCACACCAAGGGTGTAGTCCAAAGTAAAGCTTAACAAAACAAAGTTTTTAGACTTTCATCGCACTCTCTGCAGTAGGCACAATGCAATTAGCAACACATCAAAAGGAAGGGAAAGCAACTTTTGCTCCCCCCCATCCCGGATTTCTCTTTCTTCAAGAATTTCTTCAATCTGTTTAAAAGGATTTTTGCAAACAAGGAAGAAGCGAGTCAGCTTCTACCAGGGGTGGCAGCGCCTACGAACACCTGCAAACAGAATCTGCTCTGTTTTGTTAACCATTTATTTTGTCTTTACCGGTTTTCAAAGGGAAATGTGATAACCCCACTGTGCTTTAGACACACACCAGGATGTTTAATCTAATAAAGCCACTGCGGTGCAACGGATTAAAGCAACATGGCACATTCATAATTTGGGACCTGTGAAGGAATTTTTAACATTCAGGCACGGTGAGCTCCATCTTAAAAACGTTACTAATAGGATAAAAGCAGAGCATCTAAGTAACATCTGCTTTTTTAAGGGTATGCACATTGCTATGTTTATGGGAGGCCAGGGCAGAAATAGCCTTGGGACACTACTGGCTGCACCTCTGGGGACTGGGCTCCATTGTTTAAAAAAAAAAAAAAAAAAACTTGAAGTCCTGTAATTATCATCTGGCAGAAACACCTACGAATGGGAAGCAACCAGAAATGAAATGATGAAAGGGACTTTTGAGGGTCAATATTATGAGGGGTTTCCCTCAGAATTGAAAACTGTCGTCCAATAAAGGTAAAAGAATTTACTTACAAATTTTAAAATTAAGCCAATAGTTCCCAAATGTGTTTTGTACCAGACGTATCCCCTGGCTACAACGTGGATGTTATACCTCCCCCATCTGGCATCCATGTATTTTTTTGATGTGTTGGGATTTTTTTGTTGTTGTTGAGAAGGAAATAAAGTGACAGCTAACCCTCTTCTTTGTACCACCTGTTTCAGAAACGATCAGCTGCAGTGAGCTCATCTGCCTAATAGGGGACAGAGTCCAGGGATGGGCGACAGGCAAACAATGTCAGTTTTGCATTCAAGTATTCATGCATTTCAAATTTTATGGTACCCGTGTTTAAGAAGTAAGAAACAGTGAAATTAACTTTCATATTCATTTCTCCTAATATTTCTAAAGTATTTCAGCGCATCACATTAAAAAGTGTTCGTTAGGTATTTTGCATCCATTTTTGTGGAAGCCTTTGAAAGTCGGTGTGTTTGACCCTTGAAGCGTCTCTCACTTAGGACTAGTGACATTACAAGCACTCACTAGTGAACCCATTCATGGCTGGTGGCTACCACGCTGGTAACACAACTGCAGGCAGATGAAGAGGCGTTACAGAGAACCCAGAGAGACTGGCACAGAATCAAGTGCTAGCCGGGTAGGAATGCAGGAGGTAAATGCCAAAACTCCCTCCTTGGTCCCCTTCTTTCTGACCCCATCTCCAACTATGGGGATTTCCCAAAGCTGAATCCTTCTCTTTAGACTCCTGGTGAGCCGAATTGTTCATTCATGTACTCATTTAACAAACCTTTACAGGGTGCCTACCTTGTCCCAAGAACTGTGATAGGCGCCAGGGTTAGTGAGTGAGCGCATTCTCACGGTGGAGGATGCGAATGGGCACCTGTGAGAAGAGGCAAGGGAAGGGGAAGAAGTGGATCACAGTGGATCACAGGCAGTTACCTGCCTTTCAACATCAAGTCAAATTGTTCACCTCTCTCCCTGGTCATCTCTGCTTCCTCTCCTATTTTCTTTAGAGTATGTAACTCCATCTGGAGTTTTTCTTCATTTATTTGTTTTAATCCTTTTTTATCTAGCTTCCTAGAAAGCAAGGAGGCAAGCCCCCTGACAGTAGGCATCTTGCCTTTGACAGAAGAGATGGTCAATAGTATTCCTTGCTTCTTCCAGCTGGCCTGCCTTTCCTTCCTTTCTAGACACAATGCCACCAGCTGGGGTCTCCTCCAAGGATTTACGTTAACCCTTCTCATCTAACAAAGAATTCCATGACAGTGCTCCTCCAGTCGGTCCTGAACACAACCAGGATAAGCCACCGGAGACACTGGTTTCATTACATCAATTCCCTGTTCAGGTTCCAACACCTTATTGAGGCAATCAGTTTTCTATCACCTCATCCTCAAGGTTGTTCTCTACTTGTGGCCCTATTACTGTTTCCCTCATCTGCAGGAAGAAGCTCTCACTTTGATGATATGTCAATGGATGCCTCCAGTTTCTCCTCTGACTATCAACTAACTCATTAGGGAAAAAGAAAAAAAAAAAAAGGGGGAGGATATTCTTCCAGTCCTCTACCCTCAGTCCAGCCTGATACTCTTTGTCACCCACCTTTACTTTACCCCCAGGTGAAAAATGATTCCCAAAGATCAGGTCCCACAGGGGCAGCACCGGACAGGTAACAGCACTTAGATGGCATAAAATCTCATGCTCCACACCCAGTGCCATGGCCTGGGCAGCCATGGACAAGACTGATGGGGACACCACCAGGAGAGCAGAGCTCCTGTGGCCCCAGAGCAGCATCTCACCAGTGCCCAGAGTGCATCTGATCTCCGCTGTGCGGTCTCTTCCCTCTTCAGCTGGGTGGCATGTGGAACAAGCCATCCTGTTATAGTGCCCTCCAAAGTCATCACAAATTCAGGTGTTTTTACCTATTGTTTTCCCCTCACTATCCTGGAGGAATGGGGACAGAGAAGGAATAGGATGTTTTTTCATTCTTTATCCTTTGCTGATAATAGAAGAACAAATATATTTAGAGACCTATGGCCTATTCTATCAGTTCCCTAACTCAGTAGATGGCCCCAAGTATAATGCATATCTTCAATTTAAAATGAAAATAAAAGCAACCCTGGAAATTGAGGGCTAGACTTTAGTATCTAGGAGCAGGGTAGCATCCTACCCCCTGACTGAGGTTTAAGCAAGCACGAAACACCAACTCCAAACACCCTCAATCATTCAAAAACGTTCAACTGAACAAAGGGACTCTGTAGAGAATGTTCTTGATTTCAGCATCCATATAATCAAAAAGAAGGGACTAGATGACTTTAACTACTTCCGTGATACGATGTTCCTCACTTCAAAAGGTTTCAGACCCTAGAGGAATGCCTCTAAGTATTTATTACTTATTCTGTTAATGACTGTCCTTAATTAAATAACACCGTTAAGAATGACTTAATCTGAGTCTATGTCTCACCTCCTTCCTTAGAATGAAAGATCCTCCAGCGTAATTCAACCAAAATACATGAAGCACCTACTGGGGCTCGAGGGGTAACGTAAGGAGAGAGATTTCTCCCTCACTCTTCTTTCACTTCGGATATGAAAGATCTCACAACTCCTCTCTACAGCTTTTTTGGTTCTTGTTTTCTTTCTTTTTTTTTTTTAAGCTTATTTTTCATATGCGCAAAAAACATGGTATAAAGGATAGACAGGACTTAGAGAAGATCCCAAAACCAAATTAACAAGTTCGCCAGCCCTGGGTTCAAGATTTCTGAATTTCATAAAACGTGGAGATCATAAGGTCCGTCCTCCTTTTCTGCACAAAACCCATCTGGAGCACGCTCCACAAAGGAGGAATAAGGCACTCTTCTGTCTCAGATGCTCTCTGAACAAAGGCTGGGTAGGCATGTTCTACTTTGGGTTTCTCTGCAAACCAGCCCCTAGAAGCTGAAGACTTGAATACAGATAGTTTATTTGGGGGATGACTTTGAAAAATACAATTGAAGTAATGGGGAAAGTGGAGAGAGAAAAGCCCCAAAAGATACATTAACAAGGACCTATTGCCGTATGCGACGGTGGTTCCATCTACCCAGGACCCTCTGAGCCTCCATGGAGACCAGAAATATCCCTCCAAGGGATGGCGGAACGTGAGAACACGTCCACTCCTCTCCATTTCTAGGTAGCTGAGGGCCACTTCTGGGAAAGTGAAGTCCTCAGCTTCTGGGCAGCCACACAAGGAGCCAGAAGAAACCCCTGGCAGAGAAGCAGACACACACAGAACATGATGCCATCATCATGCAGAGGAACGGGCCCGGCACTACACACGGACTCTGTCATAAGCCAAGGGGACCTGGCCCAGGATAGCAGCAGCACCCACTACGAGCGCTAGCTCATCTTCAGCCACCTCTCAGGCCAAAAGCTCCAGAACCCTACTTGCTACCAGACCCATCAGGGAATCTCTGCCTGACTTAAGGCTAGAGTCACTTTATATCCCTCTATCTTAAATGAGTTTCCTGAAATACAAGGTGTTGATGAGTCTTACCCTAAGGAACAAGGAGATGTGACTGAGCTCTCAAGTTTGATGGGATTCAGGGCAAGGGTCATGAACTCGAAAGCCGTCACTGGCCTTGACTTTATTACCATCATAAACTCGGGTAAAGGCTCAAGGAAAGTGATACTGATTTCTCCAAGGGGAAAGTGTGAGGATCCAAGTGGCCAGAGCTGAGGGAGGGCAGGGTGGGGTCTTGCCAAAAGCTTGCAGAGTTCTGGAATTTCTACGTAACTCTTAGAACTCCAGTCATTTCAAATGACACTTACTGACCACTGACAGACACAGCAGCAGAAACCAACAGATAATAATATGGCTATCCAGGGTCCCTATCACAGAGCCAGAACCCATGAAAATAAAGAGATGACAAACAAAAAGGTACATAAACACCAGTCAAGTTAGTCCTTCACCAAGCTTGAAGTCTACTCCCAAAAACCCATTTCACAGAATGAATATTTTAAAAACTTTATAGAAATGTGTGGGAAAATAGGGAGACAAACAGTAGTACTGTGTTAACCTTTGAGTACCTTTATAAATTCATACCACATCTAATTGCTCACATTAATCAGCACTTACTATGTGTCAGAAACAATACGAAGCACCTGTCAGTCATTCTCATTTAACCTTTCCAACAACCCATTTTACAAATAAATTGAGCCCAGAGAGGTTTCATGGCAAATGGGGCAACATTTATTAAACTCAGGTAGTCCAACTACAGAGCCTGCTACATAATTGCAACACAGAAGTGTCTCTTTCTCAAAGATGAACCAGGTTGTGTAGAATGGAAAGATAAGAGAATTTGGTAATCTCTCTTTAAGAATACAAAATTAAGAACAAAATGCCCTATCATTTTAATAAAAGTATTTTATGATTTCAAGACCTAAAATAATTTATTTCTATTCACTGTCTCAGAAAGCAACTGGAGAATACACTTCAGCAAAACAAGAAAAGGAACCAAGATGAAGGGTTACAAAGGATCTAGAAAACAGGTTAACCAATGAGATACCACTTCATGCCCATTAGAATGTCTAAAATCAAAAAGTTAAGTTTTGCTGAAGATGTAGAGAAATCAGAACCCTTCTACGTTGCTGGCAGAAACATAAAACGGTAGATACATATGGAAAGCACCATCAGTTCTTCTAAAGTTTAAACCAGAAGTGCCAGAGGAATATATCCAAGAGAAGTGAAAGTATATGTCCACCAAAAAACTTGCACATAAATGTTCATAGCATCATTTTTCAGAATAGACAAAACATGGAAGCAACCTAAATGTCCATCAGTTAATGAATGGTAAACAAAATATAGATACCCATACATGGCATATTATTCTGCCATAAAAAAAAGAACCAAGTACTGGTATAAACTACAGTATGGATGGGCCTTCAAAACAGCATGGAAAGTGGAAGAAGCTAATCAAAAAAGACCACATTCTGTCATTCCGTTTATATGCAATGTACACAGTATAGCAATCTATAGGGTACAAAGCAGATGAGTGGTTGCATGTACCTCAAGTGGGCAGATAGAGGGGTGACTAACAGCGTACAGGGCTTCTTCTTGAGATGATGGTAGTGTTTTCGTATCAACTGTGGTGTTGAGTACACACATTTGTGAACAAACTAAAAATCACTGAATTGTACACCTGAAATGAGTGCTTTGCCTGGCTTGTGAACAGTGTTTCAATGCAACAGGACAGATGGGAGGGAGACGGAAGGAAGCAGCAGTGACTACTCAGAAGCAGAAGAACGTGAGGTGACTGACTCCCAGGCCCAAGAGAAACTTCCTTCCCACACTTCCGCCCTTCCTCTGCAGTGCTTGCCTTGGCAAAAGCATCTGGACATGGCCTGTCTCCTGAGACACACATCTCCTGCCCACCACCAAACCCTCTACCATGCCCCAAATTAAAGGAAATCCCCCACAAGATGGCAAAAGCATGGCCCTGAGCCTCCAGACCAGACTAAGCAGCTGGCCTAACATCAACTGGCCAGGGTTGGAGCAGGAGGAAAGCCCTTTCCTTCCCAGTTCAGCATTGCTAGCAACACCCAGCTGCTAGACCACCTGCTGTGCCTGGCCGCACTCAGGGGGGCTTCCCACCTCTGAAAGAAACTTGGAGGAAAGCTTTAGTGACCTCTATCCCAGAGAAATCAACAACCAAAAACACAGCCATTATCTCTAGGAAACAAAAAGTGGAAAATCGAATCACAAATAGGAAATCGAATCACAGGCCATGGTATGGCTCAGTTGAAAATAACCAAAATACCATCAATATTAAATATTAATTTCCCCCCAAATTATGGCACCACTATGGAGACTAAAGAGACTCATGCGAGAATGGGATGGGGAGGTGACTTGTACCCAAGGCTAAAAATTCCTCATCTTTCCACCACAAAGTTAAGGGTCATATCTACTGGGGGAAGGACAAATACTAGTATTGCCTGTAGTTGATTTAGAAGAAAAACCCAACAAAATAATTTAACATGTTTAAAGCAACTGTTTTTGATAGGTGTGACTAGGAAAGGGAGAGTTCTGTACCCAGCAGTATCAGTTTAGAATCCTAAATCTATAGTTATTCAAGCTCTTTGAAACTGTATTCATTATTTAGTGGGAATCCTACCAGAAGCTCTGACCAGTGATTTTACTAGTGTTTAATTACAAAAATAATAACAAGGCATCCAGTAGTGATCACATGTGAGATCATTAGAAAAAAAAAAAAAATCTCCCAAATGTTTTCCATATGTTTTTCTTGGCAATTTGCTTTTCCAATCTTATTGCTTATCATGGCTGCCCTGGAATGTTCTATCCATAAAGCACAGGATTACCAAAATTAACCCATTTTTCAGAAACTATCTGCACATGCCATCTACCACTGAGTACAAATAAGAACCCTGAATTTATCTGAAATTCATGCTAAGATTTAGCCACTGCTAACTTTCATTGCTTATCAGAGCATGAATCTTGTGAGGTCATCCAAATAAGAATAAATTAAAGAATTTGACAACTGCCTAAATGTCAAATTAAATTTCATAATATTAATACTCAATACTCATTGCAAGTTTCAAAGAGAGCAAATATCCTCTATTGCAACTCACAGGAGAAATTTCTCATCACAAGCAATGATTTTCTATCACTTCACAGTCATAAATTTTCATAACACTATCAATCCTTTAAGGTGATGCAGTATTTAATTTAAGAAATTTCTGTCCTATGAGAGTGGAAAAAATTCTCAAACTCAACTTTCCAAGTGCCACCCCACCACTCCCACCCCCAGCAAGAGAAGAGGTAACACTCTTTTGTTAAAATTGTTTTGTTTTCCTGGTTCCCAAATAGCCTGCTTTCACCTTAAATTCTCCTAGAGGTAAGAGCTCACTGTCTTTTTTCTAGTTTGCAACAATTATTAAAAGATGTTGAAGCAAATACCAGTGTGTTTTATGACAGTAAACCCCAGCTGGAAATGGTACAGATGAAAGCAATAACTATCAGCAGTTAGTTCTTTCCCCCCACTAGTGGGTGGAGAAAGAGAAATGAAAAAGTCAATCTCTGCATTCAGATTAGTTCTGCTGAGTTTATCCATCAAGAATTGATGAAACTCAGTAAATTGATGATCCAATTAGATGAAACTCTCCTGGTTAACTTGAGTTAGTTACAGTTTGAAAATCCTAAGACAAATTTGTTACTTTCATCTAAAGCAATGAAATGATCATTTGGACATTAAATTGAAAAAAAAGATTTGAGAAGCCTGCCCTTATTCCTTCTAAAGAGATCCAAATCCTAATTACCCTCAACTAACAGTTCAAAAACACATGACAGCAGCTTCACAGATACAAATGAATGGTAGGAGGAATTCTCTAGGAGGCGGCTTTTCTGGCATCCATTTGCAATCATGGAATGCTTCTTTCCTATCAGTGTCAGGTAGGGCTTGTGGAAACACAGATGGCTGGCCCCACCCCAAGTTTCTGATTGGGTGGGGCTGGATAATTTGCATTTCTAACAAGTGTCAGAGTTGACACTGACATTGCTGATCCAGAAGAACAACACTTTAAGAAGTACCACTGTGGGGCTGGGGCTCAGTGGTCGAGTGCTTGCCTAGCATGTGTGAGGCACTGGGTTCGATCCTCAGCACCACATAAAAAATAAAGGTATTGTGCCCATCTACAACTAAAAATATTTTTAAAAGAGGAAGAAAACACCACTTCAGATAAATACCTATTTTAGACCATTTTAATTCTGTTCTAACAAACTTTCAAAGTAATTTGGTCATAGGTCATGATATCTTATAAGTCAAGTCAGACAAAACTTCATTAGCATAAAGAAAGACTGACAAAATAGTGTTTGTCTCAAAATCCTCTCAAATGCAATTTTTCATGAATTATTTTAAGAAAATGAGTCATCCTTTAGTTAGCTTATATTTTTGTAACTCCATGAATTCAAATATCAGAGATCAAAAAATCATGTTATCTACTAACTAACATCTAATTATAAATGGCATATTTATTATAAGGAATACAATGAATCTAGATTAAGTCTGAGGAGGAGTATAGCTGCTGTACTTAGGCTGACTGAATGATCATCTCTTCTCTTTCATAATGAAAAAAACTGTTATGATTATTCAAATATTGTACTTGTGGAATAATCACTGTAACTCTGGAAGCTTGCAAACTGTGACATTTACATCCTGAATTAGTATTCAAGTTGAATCTTTAAAGAAGTAAATTAACCATCTCCAACCACTATGTCTGTATTTAAGAAACTGTCTCTAGGCAAATTTTAGTGACTGTTTACCATAATGTATGTTCAGTCTTTAGTTGTAGTTCAGATATGAAAACCTGAAAATAGTAGAAATACATGAATCACCTCATCAACTCACCAGGCATTTTTCAGTAACGACAAACCATTTTACTAAGTTGACAGAGTTTTGAATAATGTCCATTTTCACTTATAAACAACATAATTCCCAATTAAAATGAAGAGCAAAATACTCTGGAGCATGCTAGACTCTGGACATTTTTATTATTTAAGAGTTCAGCCCATCCACACTAGACCTCTGTGTCTCGGTCTTGTCATTTACTTTTTCTCGCTCTTTCAGGTGTCATGCAAAGTCCCTACCTGCTTGACTTTCCAGGCCAGTCCATGACCTCTATTCCGATCAGTATAGTCGCACTGATAGTTCGGGGTGTAGTCTCTTTACGCCAATGTAGTTAGGAAATTTTGCTACCTGGAAGTTATTTCTAAAGCAGGATGGGACAAATAAAGAGAAGAGTTATCAAGCTTTGTGGTTCTCATTTTGCATTGATTTTGGCTTTAGGAACCTAAAAGGCACATAATGAAAGGCTCCAGAGGGAACTCAGAGAAGGAATCTGCCTTCAGATGATTCTGACAGAATGAATATACAACCCAGTGTGTGAGCTTTTTTAAGAAGTAGCCAAGGCACCAAGTTCCATACGTGTGTGTACACGAGACACCCCATTAACCTGGGCAACACTTCCCTTCTGGGCTTCCCTTAGTCTTTCATTGAGTGCTGAAGGTACACAGTTACTTGATTGCTCACTAACTTACAGCATTTTAACGTGTTACATCCCCCAAGCTTTAACCAACATTTTGAATTTCCTCCGCAGGACCAGGGATGAAATACAGGGCCTCACAGATGCCAGGCAAGTTCTCTCTGAGAGCTACAGCCCCAGCCCATTTGGGGTATTTTTTCAATGACGGAACCGCACATTATTCTAACTGCTGACTCTAAGGGTTTCTACTTCTAGCCAAAACGTGGTTTCAGTGACTGCACTGACTTACCCTCCCCCCTGGAACAAGTTCCAAGGGTCACAGGATGTGAAATGACTGTGTTCTAGATGATAGACCACAAAGGCCAACAATCCCTGGGCCATAGGAAGCCTGCAAGGGAGTCCTATAACTGCCCTGACCCAGCACTGGAGAGAGTCTCTGGGCCACAGCACATGGTGAGGAGAGCCCAGGCCCAGCCCCCTACTCCCTGAGCAGCTGAGTTCCAGGGCAGAGTGCCAGTGAAGTGAGCTGCTCAACGGGAATGCACAGGTCTCCAGAGGCTTCCCTCCAGCTTCCAGCAACCAACTACCCAGGGCTGGGGAAGACCCACCTGGAAGGACTAGAGGCCACAGGACTGGGAGCTCACACAGGACCAAGGTCAGTGTTTATTTGGCCAAGTGGCCTGTGAAACTTCCTAATTCAAGAGGCTTAGGGCAGGGAACTCAGAAGGGTCTTGCCACAGCAGTGGGAAATGAGACCTAAACACAGCTCTATCCAACACGTGTTAAAAGCAAGAACCAAAGGGACCCAACAACTTCCACTTAACCATGTCCCAAAACAAACTTCAAGAACATTTACAGGAATGCAAAAACATCCAGTACCCAACAAGGTAAAATCCACCATGTCTTCACTGAACAGAAAATAGCCAGGCATGGAAACCAGGGGAAAACAGAAGCCATAATGAAGACAAAACCCATCCACTGCAGTCAATCCAGAGCTAACAATCAAAAAAGGAACACTATGTGCTAAGGGAAATGACTGAGAGGTGCACCCTGCACCCTCGTGGAGTGCCTGGAACCAATTCATTTGAGTAACTTAAAATTATGTTGGAAAAAAAAAAAACTAAAGATCACCGACAGATCAGTTCTACTAACCTTACTTAACACATACTACCCCTACATCATCAAAACCAAAAACAAAATCTTAACAGTTGAAATCAAAGCGGGAACACTTGGAAAATCTCCTTCAAAATGCTGATGCCCAGGGATCATTCAGAGGGGCAAGTGTTTCCTGAGACCTGCCACTGTCCTCACTAGGGATGTGCTATCAATTCAGCCAACAGGTGCAAATGGTTCCTCCTCTAAGTATGTTCCCCGGATGCTGAGCAAGCACGGAGGTCAGGAGTCACAGCATCTCAGAAATAAACAGCAGTGTGATCACGCTGAAGTCCACATTTTCTTCCCTCTTAAAGTAAAGCCCCTGTGACAGCCTGGGTCCCGCCTGTCCCCCACGTCAGCAGTTCTCAAACTCACGAGGGCTTACAGAAACACAGAACGGGTTTTGGCTTCAGCAGGTCAGTGCGGGGGGGAGGGTCTTAGGAACCTACCTACCTACTGAGTTCCCAATTGATACTGCTGCTGGTCTGGTGACCACACATTGAGAACTACCCTAGACAGCTTAGTAAGTCTCATCTGTTGAGCTGGATGAGTTGCAGGAGGGACCCGAGCATCGAAATGTCTAGGAAAGCTAGACTCTGAGGGTTATCTTCATGAAGTCACGAGAAGCCAGGAACTCACTGGGGAAACTTATGAATCAACTTAAAAATTAAGGGCATCAGGACAAACTGATAGATCTTATCTCTTCTGATAATATTCTCTCACCCATTCCTATCCCTGCTCCCCTCTTCAGGTGATGGGGCATAAGTAGGGTGCCAGCACGGAGGGACTGAAATCACTACAAGATGGGATGTTACACTTGGATGAGGAATTTCTTTGTTGCATGTTTATTTCTTGGTCCTCGATCAACACCTTTGAAAAGCTTGAGGGACCACACAGAAGCTAGAATCTCCCCATCAGTTCATGAATATAAAATCTGCCAACTTATTGTTCTTTTTACAATTAATACTGATCCTACAGTAGGACCAGTAACTACCGTATTTTAGCCAATCTGAGACTCATCAGATCATTATGAGTAGCACCAAAAGAAAAGGGGGGGCACTATATTAGTATGGTACATGAGCATCAATCTTAAGAGTCCTCTTGACTTTCAAAATGTTAAAATACAATCTTAGAATCGATAAAGCACAATATTGGGGAAAAAAAGCACCCTGAGCTTAGGAACGTGTGGTACCATCGTTTCGTGTGGTTACATTTCCTACAGCTGCTTAACACAGATTATTTCAGTGGTTACGTGGAACCACACAAAGTCAAAAGGAGTCATCAAAAGGAAAAAATCTGTAGATTTTTTTAATGCAGAGTATTTTAAAACTTACTTCAAAATAATTTTGAATTTAAAGTCGTAATACTAGCATGACTTACTCTATCACTTATTTTTTCCGAACCAGTAGAGAGTAAATTGCAGACAACCCACCCCCTCCCTTACCTCTGTATTACTTCTTTCCCAAGAAGGCCGACTCTCCCTCACATAGCTGAAGCACAGTTAGAAAACTCAGGAACTTAACATCATGACAGTGTGACTGTCTACTTAGCAGTCCCCCCACATTTGTATTTCTCTTCCTGCCCCCCACACTTTCTTGCCAAGCACTCAGTATGGGAAGCAGTGCGTCTTGCCTAGTTAGTCTCCTTTAATCTGAGATTCAACCTTTGCTTTTCATGATATAGACATTTTGGAAGATAACAGAGTAATTATTTTACAAAATGTCCCTAAACTTGGGCTTTTCTGATGCTTCCTCAAGATCAGATTCGGGCTGCACATTTCTGGCAGGAACACTGCAAAGTTTTGTGGTGTCTCTTGTGCATCACAGACCAGGAGACATCACTGCCTCTGCCCATTTTCCGTGGTGTCACTCTGATCCCTTAGAAAGGCAGCCTTGGCCACATTTTTCTGCTCTAAACTTACTCCACCTTCACAATTTACTGAGTTTGAAACTCTGTCCAAACCCCATGTTGCATCAAAATTCCACTCAGTAATTCCTAGAATCCACCGAGGATTCCAAATTATTGAAATGATTGAATTATCACTGAGATGAATGTAAAACATTTTCACGGTCAGCAGATCCTAATTTGTTCTAGTGACAGGGTATGTTTTTCATACTACGTCCAGAGCATTATTTTATGGTCCAGTCTCATAGCCTTGAGGAAGTTGTTGAAAGAAACATGGAGATCAAGGGAGGAACGTGACTCTTTTTTAGTGAATTCAGGCCAGGATGTGATAGTGGTATCCTAAGCCTCTCCCTCATTTCCTCTCCAGTACAGAAAAATAGCACCTATTGGTCATAAGAGTAGCAAAAGAAATGGAGCAAATGGAGCAATAATCAATTTAAGTTTTACAGATCATTTTTAAAAGACATCATTTTGAAATAATATAGGACAAGTTGCTTTTCCTAGATTTAATGCTTATAAAGAAAACAGAGGAAATGTGAAATATCAGAATAATGCACCAAAGACAGCACTTAAATCTCTTCTCTTAGGCAGGTTTTAGAAAATTCTATGAAGCAGTGGGACGAAGTAGGATTGGGAACTATGGTAAGGAAAAATGTAGTCGGATGAAACTTATGAAACTGCCAATTTATGGATAGAGACGAGTCGTATAGTTGTGTATCAGCCATTTTACATACCTGCTGACTTCCAACCATTGCGGTGCTCAAGCGGATCATCCCTGGCCAAGGAAGGAGTTGACAGTGTAAGGTAATCCCTGCAGCACTGTGAGGCAGGTGAGTGAAGTCGACCTCAACACCCCTCCAAATCATGGGTGTGCACATTTGCATGGCTAGCTTTATATGTGCTCTTTCAGGCAGTTGGAAAGGGGACTTCTCTCTGCTTCCTTAACAAGGTATGGTGGCCTCTGTTTCACTGTTGTGCAGCTCTTTCCTCATTTTATCCGTGACTGCAGAACCCTTGAGGGCAGACCATTGGGGTATGAAGAGGGCGGGTGACCTGCCGTCTGGAGAACTGGCCGCCATGCAGGGGAGGACATGGAAAACCTCAACCAGGCGGGCAGCCCGTGGATATCATGATCCAGACCCTGGGTTTGATCCCTTTCACTGCAAAAATAAAAATTAAAGACCAACTGGCTACAAGAGAAAAACCATTGTTTTGTTTTGAATAGTGGCTGAGACCAAATGCTTAGGTTTTGTTCTGCGTGTCTTCAGTGATAAGACTTTAGCCAATGTCTACAACTATGATTTTATATCTATAAAGTTATTAGAACTCTGACCCTTGCCTTTCCAGCAAATGTATTATGGCATTAACTAATTGATGATTGGGAAGTACTCTCAGGTCCTTAAATTTAAAAACAAAACAAAAAAAAAAAAACTATGTAAAAATGAAAAACCAGTATGCTGTAGAGATGTCCCACCTCCACGTTGAGACTACCAACCTCCTGCTTGTAAAACTGGATCTCTAAATACACATAACATGCCGCCATTAGCAGATTCAAACACCATAAAATAAATGATTGATTTTTTTTAATTTAAATCGTGCTGTTGGGACTAATTTTGCCAATTTGAAGGTTATTCCTAAATAACCAAATCCTCATTTACACTGCTAACTAGCTCTTTAGTACATTTGCAAATAGAACATATTACATTCCTATCATCTAACAACTTTCCCATTAGCTACAGTAAATACTCTGCACTCTGGTCACCGATCAGTTCCCCATAGAGTTATGGGTTATAAGTTTAATCGTTTCATTTGCATATCCAGCTGAGGTAAATTAGAAAAAGTCGCCACACTCATTACACTTTATTGCATTACACACACAGATGTCTGTTATTCTAGACCCGCTTAACCTCGACCTAAGGAAAGAGATTAGAGTCATACAGTGAGAAAACACACAGTTTGTTCACTTGGCTTCTCACATCTGAACCACATCGAATTTCCTTGAAAATAAGAGAATTTCATTTTTGAATTGACAGAGTAACCCTGACAATAATCACCATCATCAGACCTTGCCGCTTTCTTTCTTATGAACTGTGTTACAAGATCTGTAGATTTTTTTCCCTTGGAAAATAGACATAAGCATATTGTCTCTGCACAGAGTAATTTCACTAAGTTGTGGGGGGGGAAAGAAAAGAAAGCCAGCCAGCCCTAGGCTGCAGAATTCCTCACACACAACAGACAAGAAGGCCAAGGAGTAGGTGACCAAAGGCTCTCTGAAGTTCATGGCTTTTACTCACCAGGGGGTATCACCTCTCTCCACCAGTGTTCTTCTAAACTGTGAGTTCAAGTCTTTCCTCACTCCCTGAATTGCCCCGGAATGCTTCAGACTCACACCTGGGCCAGCATGTGCTACAAGAGCAGAAAGCCTTCCCTCAGGATTAGCTGGCAAATCTCGGAATTAGGGACCATTATCCCATTGCCATATCCAATGGAAAAAAGTCATTTGCATACATAATTTGTAAATAGTTACCCTATAGTAAAAAAAAAAAAAATCCAATGCAAAAATTTTTTCCCAAGGCAAAATTGAACTTCAGTTGTCTTTAAACCAAATACAAAGAACAGCTATGTATAGTATATATATATATAGTATATATACTATGTCTGGGTATATGTGCATATATGTATACATGTGTTCGTGTATATATATATGTGTGTATGTGCACACACACACACACCATATATCTATATATGATGGTATAAGGTTGTTAGAGGCCCTTTCACAAAGCCTCTGAAACTCAAAGCCAAAGAAGAAATGAACCATTTCAAGAGCACATAGGAGAAGCTTAGAAAACACATGGTTTCATGCTCAAAACTCTATATAAAGGTCTGTGAGGCTGCACAGGCCCAGAAAGACAGTTCTTAAAACATGGATAGGGGACGACAAGAGGAAAGGTCAGGAGGAGGAGAGGATGAGTGGCTAGAATGTATTTTTTAGGAAAAATTAGGTAACAAAAAGTTGCTGTCACAGAAAGAAACCCGTTTTGATGGTCAAGAGCAGAGCTCAGTAGACGACTTCGAGTTGTGTTTTATCTTTACAGCTGAAGCATCTTCCCTGTGAGGCTCTTTACTGTGGTTTATCCTTCAGGGTCCCTCGCTTGCACCTCCTTTTCCAAAACCCTGGTGGCAGGGTTCTAGTGGTATGTTTCTAAGATATTTTTATCAATAACCAGTGAAGACAGTCGCTTTCCACTGACTTCTCGCCATAATTCCCCCTTGTGTGGGGTGGCATTGAAGCGACTTGCAGTTATTTCCCATGATTGGTAAAGAGGACGCCGAGAAAACCTTAATTTGGGGTCTATGAGATGCAGTGATGGGTTTTACCATCCCTTTCCCATATAATTAAAATATTACTTGCCTTCCTTAAGGAATGACTGGGAGTACTCCCCACCTCCCCTGGCACCCACTCCTACAGGTACGTGACATGAAGGAGCACAGTCGGAACTTCACTCATGATCTGACCAAGTTTGAAAGACATGGAGCCAGAAGCTCGTCTGTAAAAACATCTTCCACTCATTGGATGTACAAAATTGCAAGCGGAGGATTCAGCACTCATCAATGAATTGTCAAAATAGAAGCTCTCTCCTGTCAGAAGTGGTGCTGTGTGTTTAATCCCCAACACAACAAAGTTTTTTTTTTTAACAGCAATGTTTAAACACACCATTTTAACTACCACTTTTAAAGATGTCTTGTGAAGTTTTAATAGAACATAGGAGAGATTCTAGAAACCTAATTTTGATATATATAGACTATCTTCTTTAGGCCTCTCCAAATGGACGAATGAACTTAAAGATCACATCAAAAAAAAAAAAAAAAAGATGGAATGTGTAACAAAAGGGTCACAAATGAGAGCTGAAATCAACAAAGTACTCGGACGTCAGGAAAATAAAACTGAATCCAAGAGGTTTAAACCATACCAAAAACAAGAATTGATGAAAGGCAGAGAGCAAGGTCGACTAGCAATAATAAACATACTCATGCATTATGTCATCTTTAAGTTAATGAGGAGAAGGAGCTCAAAGGAATGTGTTGGGACAAGATTATGTTTCTTCGTGACCTAACAGGAAGCTCTGGCATCCCTGAAGACAATGGAAGACTTACCACGTGCAGGGAAAACACCAACAATGAATATCATCAATTCAAAGACCCAAGACTGTTCACTGCCTGGGTACACATGAAATGCTTGTACTGTCAAGGTCCCTATAAGGAAGAAACTGGATAGCAATTTTCCCAAATTTGAACCTAAACCCTTCCTTTAAAAAAATGACATTTAAAAAAAAAAAAACACTAAAATAAACTTCCTTTAAGTCTCAATAATAAAATGCAGATGTCAATCAAGCACACTGGAAAAAATTGATTTCTCTTTCTGTCCTCAACTGAAAGCAATACAAAAAAAACAAAATCACTGTCAAGACTCTGCAGCCAAAAACCATATGGAAAAAGATATCATAAGAGTGAAGAATCAAGTAGTTGATTAATAAAATATGATACCTTATTTTTCTGGATCATGTAGTTTTTGTTGTATCTGTCCACATTTTAAGTTTTGTGATTGATATTACTGTATGTATTTGAGGTATAATGTGATGTCTTGATTCATGTACACATCGGTTAATGATCAAACCAGGGTAATTAATGTATTTAACATCTTAAACTTTTATCATTTCTTAAAGGTAAGCAAAAGTCCTCCCTCGTAGCTATTTCACCCTACTGTGCCACAGAACACCAGAACTTATTCTTCCCCTCTAGATGTAACTTGATGCCCATTTTCCAACCTCTGCCCATCTCTTTTACTCTCCTCACTCTCTAGTAACCACATCACCATCAACCTCTGTGAGATCCAAGAGCCAAGATCTTCTGGTGTTTGTCTTTCTGCACCTGGTTTATTTCACTTTACATAATTTCCTCCAAGTTAATCAATGTTACCATCAATAGCAGAATCTCATCTTTTTAATGGTTGCATATTATACTATCATGTATGTATTTCACATTTTCTTGATTCCTTTTTCCACTGATGACATTTAGATGGATTCCATGTCCCAAATATTGTGAATAGTACTGCAATGAGCTTTTTAATTTTGTTTTGTCAATCTGAACTTTTACTTCTATGCTTAGTTTTTCTATTTTTCCTTTTGTGTTTTCTTAAAAGAGCTCTAAAAACTGAATAAGCTTTAGGCCTCACAAATTGTGGCTCTTCCCTGCTGCCTCAAAGCCCCACTTTCTATTTCATATAGACACAGGAGACTGCAATAAACTGAAGAATAAAGCAAGGTTTGCATGCTATTCAGAATTCTGATGGGGCCAAAACAGGTCCAAGTGAAATTTCCTCATGAAATTGCTAATTAGGTCTGGCACAATGGTGCATACTTGTAATTCCAGCTACTCAAGAGGCTGAGAAAGAAGGATCACAAGTTCAAGGTCAGCCTAGGCAACTCAGTGAGATCCTGTCTCAAAGTAAGAATTTAAAAACAAGGGCTAGAGATATATCGTGGTGGTAAAACACCCCTGCGTTCAACCTCCAGTAATGCAAAAAAGGTAAAAGGCGGCAAAGGGGCCTGGTACCTCTGTGGACACAGCCCTCCCCAAAGAAATGCCAGCAGCCCTTGCCTGGAAATGGTGGACCAATGGCAGTCTCTCATCTGCTGCAAGGCTGATTCTTAGTTAAATACCACCGGGCACCATGTCTGAATGACGATGTACATACCATCTTGTTAAGGTCATGTCTCCCTCAGATGCACATCATTCTTCTTTCTAAAGAACGACTACTGAGTTGGGGCTGGGGCATAGTGGTTTAGTGTTTGCCAAGTACATCCAAGGCCCTAGGTTTCAATTCCAGCACAGAAAAAAACCATATTTATATATATTATAATATATTACAATCTATATTATATAGAATCAAGCTATCAATCTTTATTTCTAGTTCTAGGTTTTTCTAAAATTATGAAATGTTTGTTTGCATGTCAGTCTCCAAAGCCATTAGGTCCACAATTGCTTTACAGGACTTAGTATTTCCTTGGTCTTCTGGAACTTTCTCTCTGGTTTTCTATGTAAGGCTTAGAAGGTACCAACACATATGAATGGCAAATTTATTCTCAATTTTTCCATCAACATAAAATCTTTGGGGATATCAAACAGAGTATAAACTTTACTTTATGCCAGTTGGTTATCATCTGGCCTGCCTTGAAGCCCTTTAGTCCCCAGCAATGAGTCAGTCTTTACCCTCAGAGTGGCCAAAGACTCTCAAATGTGAAACCATTTGTGAGTGCCTCATTGATCAAGTCCTTCAAGAGATTTTGGTTAGTTTTTCCAGCAACCCATCTTAAAATCACACTACTGCGAAGGACTCTAAGAGGTTATCTTTGGTACCAGACTGCCAAAGAGAGCTGCACTTAAAATAATGAAAACAAATGGTCATCGCTACCGTTCTTAAAATGTTTATGGGACAGATGTTTCTCCCAAAGACAACTCTGCATTGCTTTCAGAGCACTGCTGCTGAATGAAGATCTATCACACTGGCAAACTGATCGATCTCCCTCAATTGCAGCAACCCTGTAAAGATGTCGGCATCAGAACAACTGGCTCCAAGAATCGAAAGGAGGTGTAGGACTCCCCAAACGAAGGGCTCACCCCTGCGGAACATTGCATCCCATCGGGCTTCAGAAATCAAAGCAGTTTATATGGAAAGCTATTAATATTACTATTAATGATCTATACAATGAAATGCTCATCTACACAGATTTTGCTTTTGGGGGCTAAAAGGAAATGCACTCAAAGATTCCTTTTGATTTTTTTGCTGAATTAATGGTGAAGTTTAAAAGTTTGGTTTGCAGTTTTTGGTTTGTTTGTTTTGCTTAAAGGTACAGAATGATATATACCATGTAGGTTATAGAGTAAATTATTAGCTCCAATCTTCATCTTCCCCGATGTTCTAAAATCCCTATGTGGCCACCCTGTGTTTCTGTTCTCCAGTGCTCAGTTCTGTCACTCTGCCCTCATTTTCATTCTGGATTCCCCTATTTTACAAACATCTCTTATTTTCTCTAATTCATAATCCCACATAGACTGCTGGAACTCAAGGTAATACTGAAAGAATTAGTGCTGGCATTTCTAAACTCACATTAAAATTAAGTATTAAGCTGCACTCCACAAAGACCTGGTGATTCTTCTCTAAAGCCCATTGAATACATTAGTGGAACTGTTAACTTTTAACATCATTTAACAAATAAGACTAAGGGGTTAAGTGGTTTGCTCAGGGTCATTAATGCTACTCAATGTAAAGTTAATGTACCCAATGAGGAGAGAATTTTCCAGGTCTTAGATTTCAAACATTCTGTAAGAGGGCAGCACCAACATCTTTAAACAGATCAGTTAGTGTAAACCCAAAGGATGTTTGGAGAGGAAAGAGAGAAGTTCATCACAATACAAATTTATTTCAAATTTTTTCAGTGATAATAACCAAATTAATGCTCATCTCGAGATTTTACAACAGTCAATTTTTTGCCTTCAGAACTCTTAACATAATTGCATCTGACACTTCTTGTTAATGGCATTTTGCATTACTCAATGCTTTTCCAGATACAACAGAATGTGTACACATACAGATGGGCAGTCAAGTAAGCAGGCAGATGGAACAAACAGATGCATAGACAGGAGCGGGAGAGAAAGAAAAACAGACTGACGGGTTCAACAACTGGAGGCTACAGACTCAAGCAAGCAACACTTCAGATGGAGCGGGGAGGGCACCCAGGAGACAGCTCCCTCTCTTCAGGAGAAGGTCAGTCCTTTTTTCTATTAGACCTTAAAACTGATTGGATAAGACCCATCCACAGCATAGAGGGTAATCTGTTTTACTGTGTCTACTGACTTCAATGTTGTATCATCTTAATAATACCCATACAGAAACATCTAGAACAGTGGTTGACCAAATATCTGAGTGTGATGGCTTAGCCAAATTGACAATTAAAATTGAACATCACATATTACATATCCATTCGTCCATTCCTTCATCAATTTTTGGGAGGTGCTACAGATCAAACCCAGGGTCTCAAGCATGCTAGGCAAGTACTCTACCATTGAGCTATATCTCGGCTTCAACAAGCTTATATTGATGCTACAATGTGCAAAACACTGTGCCAAATACTGCTGACAAAAGCATTAGCTGCTGTGCTTAAATTTGTATTTATGAAACATAATGATAGGTGCTAGATTGATTTAGCATACTTTCTGACCAACAACTTCTGCACATTTCTTGAAACTGTTACTGTCTTTATGTAATCTTTGAGATTAATTAGCTAATGTGCTGAAGGAGCACACTAACACAGCTTTTAAGATATGAGTAAGAAAAATACTTCCTGTATTTTAAATCATGCACAGCAATGCTCTAATTTTAACATAGGTACATATAATACAAATATTTTTTCTTCTTGCTATTACTTTGCAAACCAACATCTAATTGTTAAGGTAATTTATCTGTAACCTTTTTGAAAATAATGCCTTGAAGCAATTAATTGTTTAATGACCAATGGAGCTTTGGAAAGCACAAAATGATATGGGAATAAAGAGCAAGAAATAGATTTTTTTTTTTTTTTTTTTTTTAAGAGAGACAGGGACTTAACAAGGCCACCTAAACCATGGGTGTTCTCTTTATCTCTCTTTTCTTCTCAGGTTAGTATCCTGGGGTGAGCCAGCTCCAATTATATCCATGGGGCAGAGCAATGAAATGCAAATTAAAAATTAAATATATTCTGACAACATTAGAGTCCTGAAAGTATTTTTCATTAAAAAAAGAATGGTTTTCTCCATGTGTTTTCTCATATTGTAAATTACACACACAGCATTTTAACAAAATCCTTTTTAATACCATTCGAGCAGATGTTATACTTGAACCAGCATTTTTGTAAGTGTGGATTTCCTTAGGAAATCATCACCTGTTCTTTTTCAAACTAGAATGACTTATCTAGAGGCCAGGCCTTGGTTTTCACGAAGGCTTAACTCCGCAAGGGCAAAAGCAATACTTTGCACAATTTTTACCAGTGATATTTCAGAAGCTCTTGCTTTTGAAACACTATCTGAAAGAATAGTTCCTCTGGGCTCCATGAAATCCTACATGTTCCCGGCTGTACCACTCATTCAGTGGCCTTAGATGCGGACTTCATCTCTCTCTGCCTTGGTTTCCCTCAACTGTAAAAGGAGGAAATGATGAAACTGTTAGGAATAACCACTAAGTTAAGGTTTGTGAAGGATCTCGAACTGGTCTTTCAGGATGTACTGTTTGAGTGTAGCTACTTCAAGTTTCATTATAGAGTTTAAAACCACAACACACTACCTACAATGATAACTAGCACCCTTCAGAATGATTTACTGACTATCTTCTGTCCCCAATGACCCAGCCTCAGAATCTGATTCTGGGGGAATCCAAATTCCAACAAATGAATTATCATGGCATCTTGGGCAACTCCACAGTGGAGGAAAGGGGTTTCAGATCATAACCAGAACTCACTGGAAGATCCCACCATGGTGAGATGGTGGCCCTTAATCTTCATGATCCAGCTGGATCTTGACACCAGAAATTAAGAGAGGACAAGATGAATGGCTTGTTATTGGGGGAAATAGAATGAGATCTTCTACTTAATCTTATGCACCCCCTCAAATACCAAAAATATCATCCTGTTATGGAAAATGCCTTTTAAGGATAGAAACCCTATTCCTGTGACCCAGGGATAGTTCCATTGGCAATGGAAATGAAGGGATAGAATGAACAGAAATGACGAAAGGACCTAGGAGATTTGCAAAGGGGCTGCAGACAGAGGGGCTAAGAGGACTCCTTCAGCTGTCCTTGGCTGGCAGATTAAATTACCTGTGCGACTTCATCTCTGATCATCTCATTCCCATGCTCCATAATCTGCCATAGCTCCCCACTGTCAATCAAAAAGAGCATAAAAATTCTTAAGCTGAATTTTTAGGGTATTCAAGACCTACCCTCCAGGCTGGTTCTAAACGCTCCCCTTATCTCCTACCACAGGATCATGCTGACTGTTGCCTTGTTCTAGGCTGGAGCAGAAACCCCCCCTCCCTCCCCCCCCCCACACACACATCATGTTCTTCATTGCTTACCTGGCTCAGCTTCAGCCAGGTCCTACACATAGAGACTTCCCTATGCCATCTAGGTCATTCATATCAGTTTCCCATATCCAGTGGGGTGCTGGCAAAGTTCACCGACCAGCCCTAAGTGGAGGGAACCCAAAGTTGTGGTGTCCGTCAACTTCTGTGGTGAAAATACTACCCCTGTGGTTAATTTCAAACCAGAAAGGCAGTATCAATAAGTAGGCAATATTTCTAAAAACCTAACCGCAGGTTGCAATGGGCCAGTACAAGCTGTGACAGGCCACATTTCCTAATCCTCCTCTCTACATCCCATCCTGGACCCACCAGCCAATAAGATTTGAGTTTCCTGGAACCTTCTCTCTCATCAGAGCACTTTGTATTTAACTCGCATTATTCTCTTCTATTTTTAAGGAATTTTCTGCATCTCTAATCATGAAAAGCTATTAGAGGGCAAGTTCATTGTTTCATTCATTAGAGCCTGTAACTGGAGCACAGGTGGAGTTATGCATCCTCAACTTCCCAGAGCCCAGAGCAAGGTGGAAGGTCCTAGAAAGTTCAACAGAGACACGAGCACAGAGGAAGAAAAGGACTGATGAGCAGAAAAGCAAGGGCACACAGAAGATCCTCAGGAAGAGTTTTTCCTCTGCTCTTAACAAGTAGTACGAAATTTATGGATTTTCACTAATGATGGCCTGTTCCCGTGAATTCCTGATCCTGTTCATCTACCCAAGATGGAAGTGAGTCACAAGGAAATAAAAGTTAACACCAGCATTTTTATCTCCTACTTTTTTTTTTTTTTTCTGTCTTCAAAGTGCACCATCTTGGCTTTGACATCCAAGGAAATGTCTTGTCCTACACAAACTAACTCCATTCCTTCCTTCTCTCTGCCCTCAAGGAAGCATCACTTGGAACATGAAATGGTTAAGGGTAGGTATGATGTCTTCTTTACTTCTATAATCCCCAGGGCCCCAACTAGACCCCAGTATCCAGCAGAACTTAATCAATGTATAGAAAGTGAACTGAATCATGTTTCCATTTAGGAAAATATGCAATTAATAAGAAGAACTGGGCCTCTGAGATTACAGGTATTGCTGTAATTCCAGAAGCTCAGGAGGCTGAGGCAAGAGGATCACAAGTTCAAACCCAGCTTCAGCAATGTATGGAGACCCTAAGCAACATAGCAAGAACCTGTTTCAACATCAATACCACTACCACCAAAGAGTTGGTCCTAAGTTCAGAGACATAGTTTGGATATGAGGTGTCCCTCCAAAGCTCTTGTTAACTCAGGAATATTCGGAGGTAAAATGATTAAATTACAAAAAAAAAAAAAAAATGCAATCTAATCAGTCCATCCTCCTTTGAATGAACTAATTGCATGTTAACTATAGGCAGGTGGAAGGTGATTGGAAGAAGTGGGTCACTGGAAGGGATGTCCTTCTCGTAACCACTTCTCCCTGCCCCTCGCTCTGCTTCCTGACCTCACCATGACCTAAGCTGCTTCTTCTGTTGGGCCCATCACCCATCCCAGAATAATGAAGTCAGCCATCTAGGGACTGAGACTTCTTAAACCATGAGCCCAAAATAAACTTTTCCTCCAAGTTGTTCTTGTCAAGTATTTTGGTCAGAAGGACAAAAGGCTAACTAAAACAGAAAATAGTATTGAGAAGTGGGGTCAGTACTGTGACTAACCTGACCTTGTGCTTCAGAAGCCTTTGGAGCTGGTTTGCAAAAGAATTTGAAGAAGTTTGGAGATACAGGATGGAAAAGCTTTAGGATATTGTAAGCAGAGCTCAATGGGGAATTCAGAAAATCAGAGTGGTGATAGGGATGTGAACTATGCTCATGAGGATTCAGAAGGAAATGAGGACTTTAGTGGGAATTGGAAAAGAGGCCACTCATGTTATATGATGGCAAAGTTGGCCACTTTTGCCTATGTCTTTTATGTAAGGCTAAATTTAAAGTTGATGGACTAATTAATCTGGCTGAGGAAATTTCAAGGCAGCATAGCATTCATTCAGTGGCATGGACACTGCTAGAAGTTTTTATCAGGTTTACTATGAAAAATGGGAGCAGAAAGCAGAACTAAAGAATTTCTAAAACTTGCAGTCTGACAAAAAGAAAGTGCTTGTAAAGCTGGGGCCAAGAAAAGTGTGCTTGAAGAGGTTACAGCCCCTGAAGAGATGCTAAGGAGTTTGCATAGAGATAATAAAAATATAGCTTGAAGGGATCCTAGGAATTTATAATACCATGCCCACTGTAGCCTCAAGGGTCCAGAACGGAAAGTTCCTTTGAAAAGAGATCATGGGGATGCCTTGCTCACACAAAAGGGCCTAGAAAGTCATCTCACCATGCTGAGAGGTGCAGGCACTCAGAGGCTATTGCAGCCTTGATTTCAGGGAACCTAGGTATTGGGCTTGCTGACAGCAAACCTTGGTGTCATCTATATGATGCTTATTCTGCAAGAATACACAATGCTCAAGTTAAGGTGCCCTGGAGGATTCCAGTGCAATTTCAAAGGAAGTTCTGGGAGGCCAGGCAAAGTGTAGCAGGGTTGGAGCCCCTGTGGGCTGCCCCTGAAAAGGTAATGTGTTAAACTGTGAAGGTGAAGGTGAAGCTGGAATGGATACCCCAAGAACTGAGAGATGCCAGTAACGTAGACTATCTGCCAAGAAAATCTGCTGGCTCATGTAGAGCCAAGTTAAAAGGGAGAGCATGTGCACTTTGACCAGCAAGGTCAAAATGGTGGGGGTGGGGGGGCCGCCCTGTGGAAATAGTATCTCATCACCATGTGTCCTACATGCTTTATGAAGAATTACCAAGACCTGTTTCCCCGGTTGGATTTCATTCTTGCTTGTGTCCCATCCCTTCTTTCTGTGCCCCTATTCCTCCCTTTTGGAATAGGCATCTTTACTTTGTGCCACTGTCTATTGGAAGTATTTAACTTTCTTTTGATTTTTACAGGAGCTCACAGTAAAGAGTTTGCCTTGAGTCATGAGTGAGACTGTACTTGGACTTGGACAATGATCCAACTATTAAGACAGTGGGACTCTTGAAGATTGACTAAGTGTATTTTGCACTGTGAGATGGACATGAGCTTTTGGGGGACCAGTCCAGAGTATTACATTTGGATATGAGGTATCCCTCAGACTCTCCTGTTAATGCAGGTATATCCAGAAGTAAAATGACTGGATGGTCAGAGTTGTGATCTTATGAGTTCATCCTAGTTTGAATGGACTGACTGGGCTGTAACTATAAGCAGGAGGGGCATGACTAGATGAGGGGGCTCAAGGGGACCATGACCCCAAAGGGGTGTTCTTCCTGTGACCTCATCCCACACACTTTTATTCCTAACCTCACCATGAGCTAAGTACCTTTCCTCCATGTAGCCCTTCCACCGTGATACACTGTCTCACCTTGGGCCCAGAACAATGGAGTCAGTCATCTAAGGATTGAGAGACCTCTGAAACTGTTAGCCCAAAATAAATTTTTCCTCCTCTAAGTTGTTCTTATTGGGTATTTTGGTCACAGTGATGAAAAGTTAATGAAAACATCATAATATCTTTTTCAACTAAGTCAAAATTTAAACTTTAACCCACAAATAGATTACCCACAATAGATTACACACCTGTTTTCTCACAACCCAAAGTCCAGCAGGTTCTCTGTATGCTTAGTATTAGCACGGTCTCAGATTCAAATGCCATTTATTCATCCTTCCAATTCATATGTAGTACATTTTACACGTGATTTAATTGCCAGGCAATGAGCTTATTTCTTCAAAGTCAATCTTCATTTTATGTGCAATACAAACATAAAAAATCTTTCAGGAAATTCTGCAACGTCCTGTGACTTGAGGCATGTCACTGTGACATAATAACCTTAGAGAATGCACCTGCTTCCAAATGCATGCCCAATGTTCAAAACTCCACTAATCTCACTTAATTATACATCTTGGAATCACACACCAAGAGAATCATTATTGGACAGTCTATGAACATTGATAGTATGGTAACAAACATGTTTTAAGATAAAGTCCAAAAGAGAATGAGCTCCACAGCCTTGTTTGAAAAACTTGAGAAGGGTTTTCTAAATATCTCAGCAAATATTTTGGTTATACCACTTAAAATTCATTGGTATAACAGTGGAATTTACCTTCTAGTCATAGACATCTGCCTGTAACAACAAATATGTCAGGCAATTCATCAGTAAATACTGTCACCCTTATCAATAAAACATCTAATCACTTCTTACCCTCCTTGCTGCTGACACCCTAGTTAAATCCCCAACATCTCTTGTCCAGACCATTGTAAATACCGTCCTAATAAAGCAATCAAACCCATATTCCTAAAGTAGCCAACAAGCCTGTCCTTTCCTTGCTTAAATGCCAATGGCCTCTCAGTTACAGAGTCTGAAAGATCACTCTGACACAAACTATAAATTCCAAGTCCCCCCAAATCACTCTTAGGTTCAAAATGTTGCTACAAGGACTCACAGAACTCATGAAACTTGTATTGTTACTGTTATGGTTTACTACAGTGAACAGGTGTAGACTGAGATCAGCCAAGTGAAGAGGAGCCTCTGGCAGTGTCCAGGAAAGGTCTATGCCCAGTTTCTGATTAGCCTTTCCCAGTGCAGTCATGGACAGCAGTAACTGTCCCCGATAGTGACATGTGACAAAACTCAAGGTCTGCTGTCAACCAGCAGGTCTCACCAAGCTTTGGCATCCAGAGTTTCTATTGGGATTTAGTCATATACTGCCCATGAGACTGGTCTTCAATTTCCTGACCTACTAAAGGTTAAGTTAATGCTTGTGGCCCAAAGCCGCCACCATAAAGCACATTGTTAGACTACTAGTGTGGCCCAAGATCCCCAGATAAAAAAAAAAAGTCCCCTTAATAAGGCAGGACAGTTCAAGGGCTTAGAGATCACTTCCAGAAGCTGAGGTCAAAGACCAGACTTCTCTTTGGATAAGGTTAACTGTTTCCAATATATTTAGAGTAAAAATATTATTGTAGCCTGCAAGTTCCTGCCTGACTTCCACCATTACCTCCTCTATTCTCTCCACCACTTTCTCAGCTCCACTAACATCAACCTTCTTTCAGGTCCTTCAACACTCTTACCTCCAATTCTGGGTCACTTACTCTTGCTGTCCCTTCTGCCTTGATGCCCTTCCCCAGATAGTCACACTGTTATCCACTGCTCGTGAAATGAAATGCCACTTCCTCAGAAAGGCCTTTCCTAAGCACCCCAGCAAAAGCAGCCTTGCTCTGCCTCCTAGTACGTGTGCACCTGTATATACACTGTTGTGCTGTTATGGTGTGGATCTGGAACTGTCCTCACAAAAGCTCATGGTCTCAAAATATGGTTCCCAATGCAGCAAGGTTCAGAGGTGGGACTTTCAGGCAATCATTAGATACTGGGGGCTGTAACCTCATCAGCCAATCTATTTGATGAATTAATAATTTGAATGAACTACTAGGTGGTAACTGCAGGCAGGTGAGGTATGGTTGAAGGAGATGCACCACTGGGAATGTGCCCTTGGACTATACTAGTCCCTGGCTCCTCTCTCCTTCTGTTTCCCAGTTGCCACGAGCTTAGACACTTTCCTCCACTAATTTCTTCTGTCATGATGTTCTGCCTCAACTCAAACCAAAACCATGGAGCCATCTGATCACAAACTGGAAACTTTGAAACCATGAACAAAAAGAAGTCTTTAAGTCGTTCACCTCAGATCATTTGTCCATATCAACAAAAAGTCAACTAATACAGAATGTTTTAAGTGCCACATTCTTCTATTCATCTTTTCCCTATATGCAGATAGGTACCTTATCCCAAGTACAAGTTCAAAAACTATTTGTGGATTGTAAATCTGCCTGACGTGGAACAGGTATAGATAAACAGAACTGCAACTTCCCTGAATTGGTTTGGATCAGTGGATAGCTACAATATTAGCAACAAGCCTCTTTTAGAGATGAGACATTGTATGTCATTTCTAATTGATCAAGGTAAAAATGCTAACAGAAATATGTGAAATGTGATCAAAGTAATGAGCCCGATTGTCCCATGTGGATTGTTTTATCAGTTTCATTATTTTCAACCATTAGTTTGCTGGTAAGTTAACTGTATTAGATTAACAGTGGTACAGGGGGAATACAAATGCCAGACTGAGTAGAAGAGAGAGAAGGGGAATCTCCAAACCTTTTTTTATCCCTACTGGAAGGCCCTACTATGAGAGACCAGAACATTTCACTACAAAATACACCACTTTGAATATAGGATCACTTTGGGCTAATGACTTTAACAACAAGCAGTCAAAGGAAGAGCTCTGGCAACAAAACATTACCCTGATTTCTAAGTGAAATATACATCTATCAAGTAAATCTCCATTTGTACCAGTGTCTCCCACTCAGTACCAGGAAGCAAAGACAACCCCAGATCACTAGAGATTCTTATCAAGGGAGAAAGCAGGGACTCAATCTTGCATAGCAAACCTTACCTTTGCTCAAAGTACTCATTCTGGTGATGTCCCACAACCCCTACCCTCTCCTATACCCTTTTTTAAATTTCTGCATACTGTAGTAGTAAAGACTGAATTCCAAGTCATCACTTGGAAATTTACTCATGTCTCTGGCTGTCTGTCACATATACATAGGTATATATGTTAATAGCCTTCTACTTGCTTTTCTCTTCTTTATCTGTACTTTTTATAGGGTTCAGTCCCAACTAAGACTACAAAGGTAACAAAAAAATTCTGAAATGTCCTTAACTTAATTTCAAAGGCCAGAAGATAGAGAGATAGGGGATGTTAATCAGTGAACCATATACCACTTGAAGAGAAAAATAATGTTTGATGTTCCTGAATGTTGAAACCTTAAAGCCTATAATGACCGTTAAGCACTGGCATGTCCTGCTTAAAGCCCAACCAACAATTGCTACTCTTTATGGGCTGCACTCCTATTCCAAAGCTTCCCCTTCCCAAGTATAATCCCACCACTCTCATCGAAAGTCAATGCAGGTTCTATGTAAACAACGTGTGCCTTCCTTCCCTGAAGTTTTATTACAAAAAAACCCATTTTTTATATGTGGCCAACATTTTTCCAACTGCCACTTAGCTTTGCTGCTGGGTGGTATGGGAATTTGTCCCAGGACCACTCCTGTCTTTCTTACTAACATCTGTAATGGCTCAATAAACCCTTTATTGAGATCTCTCAGTCTTTAGAGATTTGGTTTACAAATTTTAAAGAAAAAAATATCTTTCTTCCTCTACACTATACAATATTAGGCACCAATAAAAAGCACAAGTCAACTACTTAGCAGAAAAAATAGACAAGCTATCAAACCACCTAATACAGAAAACTTAAATGCATATTGCTAAATGAAAGTCAATCTGAAAGAGCTACATACTAGGCAATTAAATTATTCCATTTGATGCTTCAATGGCAGTCAGACATTATATGCTTGTCAGAATGCTTAGACTGTTATTAAATACTATGGTTTTAAGGTAGAAGTTTAGAGATGTCAAGATGGCAAAGGCAGGGTGTAAGAAAAATGCAGTTGGAGTACAAGATGGGGAGATGAGTCTTCATGTCCCTGTTTAAGTACCACTACCATGGCAACTCCCCACCACTGAGGACTTATCACCATGGCAACTCCCACCACAAATTCTGTATTCTAATTAGATGAAAATAAGGTAACCAATGGGAACAAATAGGGCAAGGTCTTCAATCAGGTCCATAGAGAAGGGAATGAGGCACAGCCCAGCATGTAAGACAAGACACCAGACAATGAAGCCTTGAGCCATTCTCTCATTTATCCCACCCTTCTTACTTTCACTTTTGATAAATAAATGCTCTGCCTATTACTTTGCTCAATTCTTTGTTTGGGATGTCAAGATCCTAGATTCCACATGGACACCTAACTATTATTGGCGAGACAGCCAGGACGTTAGTCCCCCTTTGGAGGGTCCCCAAAGTAGCCATCACCTACGCCTACTCTCTTTCATCAGGCTCTGATTGTACCACATTTGGACTGAGGAGCTGTCTGTCTCCTGGGATGTCCCGATCGCAAGTCTCCTCTTTTCAGAGCACTGGGCACTCTATAACCAAGAGGGGTGAAGACCTGAACTTTGCCTGACTTGCCAATATTATTCGGTGTCTCTGCCATGTACTTGCACTGGGTCTTCTGGAAACTCTGGATCTGCTCTTTTCATTCTTTTAATGTAAAATCAGACTCTTCCTTCTGACCTCAACTTCTTTGGTTATAGACAATGAGATACCTTTGGCCCTTGACCATACCTGGGATGGGGGGCATGGTTACGGCTGTTCAAAATCATTAGGGTGCCTGTTGCCTGACGATTCCCATGATGCAATAATTCAGTTGTGAACCACAATTAGGTTTAGTTTAGACAAAGCTCACCATCACAGGCACCCAGTAAAACCATCCACTCACCCAACCCTGTGGTAGTCCAAAGGAACAGCTCAGCCAAGGTTAATCATGTTGAAGACTTTCCTATTTCTATTGTAGGCATTAAACCTGGCCCTGTAACGTCATAGTCTTCTCTCTTTACTCACCTCTTACAGGCCTTTACACAGTGTCTGCTAACTTCTCCTCTCCTGAAGTTTTCTCAGTCTCTCCTCCTAGAGACAAAATGCCCCTTTGCACCCATTGCTTTCCCTCATCTCCATGGGGTGGGGTGACTGAAGTCTACTGGCTGTGATGATTTCCATGCCTTAAGAGCATAAAACAGACCTGGAGAATGATTGCTGTCCTTTTTATTATTTAGGTTTGGTGAGGGAATGAAAACTAAGGTCAGGCTGCTGGAATGAAGCCAAGCAACTTGTAGCTGAGAAAGCAGGCCAAGTGCTCCTTAGCCTCTTGGGTAAGAAGACAGAATTTTACCAGGCTCATCAAAATAGTTAAAAGGATGCCCAAGGTTAGGAATTACATGCAGGAGTCCAACAAATTATTTTTGGCCACTGCTCTGACATCCTGACATTTAAAAAGTCCCAAAAAGCAAACTGGGACTTATTCTTCAAAAGCCTCCAGGTCAGTTTCTTATACCTTGCCCCAACCCTAGGCTTCACCTGACTCCATCTTTGCCATCAATTCTTTGCTACCAGGCCAGTCTACAAAGTCGTCCATCATCTCAGCACAAGACTTAGGAGCCAGAAGGGACTCAGAAAATTAGAGGAAGAATATGCTCTAGGGAACTACGTCTAAGTGGCACTGGTGCCCACTTTAAAGGCCAGAGACATTTGGCCACTCTAAGCCAGGATCCCCAGGGGGCTGCCACAGGGATACCTAACTCAGAGATAGCTCATTCCTCAGAGGAACACTTTAGATAGAATTTGGAATCTAGTTTCTAAATCCTTAGGGTTTCCTTCTTTTACAGACAATCCTGGAAGAACTACATCCATACCACAGCTCTCCCCTCTTGGCTGTATTCTCCATCACTGGGACCACTTTGATCCCGACAACCTGAGGAAGAGATGTCTCATCTTCTACTGCAATAATGCTTGGCCTCAAAACTGTGGCCCATTAATGACAGTTCAAATTTTAATACTTACCTTCAGTGGGATCTGTTTTACAAAGTAGAAGACGTTTTGCTGAGTCACCCCATGTTTCTCAGGGAAAACAGCAACAACTCCCTCCATGTCACCCACAAGAGGATATAACCTACCAGCCCCCTCCATCTCCAAACATCCTGAGTCCACAACACACTCATATTAGGACCTGGGCCCTCCCTTATCACCAAAACTATTACAATTTCCAATCACCCTGGTGACTAACCATCAAGACCCTAACAAAGAGGGCTTGCTGAGGGCTATTTGAAAAGGGGGCATGAAATTGAGGCAAAAACAAGTAGACTCTATTTCCTTAAAATCTCCAACTCTAAGCCATCTCACACGGTCCTCCCTTAAAATGGTGCATGCACGTCTATGCTGCAAGTCAAAAGGCAGACCTGGGTAGGGCTCTCTGGAAACTGGAGGGCAGAAGAGGAGCACAATCTCTCTCCTATAAGACACAATCTATCCCTTCAGAGTGTCCCATTCCCCATTTTCTATCCCTTCTCATAAACTCATGTTTGTTACTCTGAGTGACATGTCTCCAGGCCACTGATTTGAGATTTTAGATCCTGGCATCTATCAAGAGTCTTCCTTCTATTCCTCTTAGCTGCTCATCTTTATTTCCAGACCCACAGAACATTATGGGACCCCACTTATGACTCAAATCAGTAGGAACTCTAATTCACATCTGAGGTCAAGTGGTACCTTTCATCTCCGGATCATGATGCCCTATTTCATGCCCTTTGCCTCTCATGTTCAAAATGTCAGCTTTTCTTGCTCCTTAGCTGCCTGGTATCTATCCCTCCAAGGCCTGCATGTGGAACGTTGGCTGCATAAGTATCCAAAACCAATTTGAGACCAGAGGGGAGATTTTTCACTTTTGAATCCAAGTCAATGAAGACATAAATGTTTTACAAGTTTTCTTTTTCTTGAGAGCCTTTTCCTGAGGTCTACCCTCTTTCCAGACCTCATGGTCTCCCGCATTCTTTAAATATCTGGGCTGACTCTAATCTGATCTAAAGTGTACTCTGGTCGGATACAAATGTTCCATGTTCTCCATTACTAGAATAATTATGCCTGTGTTAATTTGTTTTAAACCTCTGTCTTTTTCATCTTATGTTTTTTCTGATGAATACGCCTCCGGTCTTATGCATCTGAATTAATTATGTTGCGCTGATTTTACTTGCCTAAATTGAATTTTTTAGTCCTCTGTTTTTTCCTTCTGGTTTATTTTCCTTTTATTCAGAGGCCAATTAATCAAGGGTTAACTCTCAAATATACTGGAAAAGTAATGAGAATGTCCCCTTTAGAATGTCCTAAAAAAGAGGAGAAAGAGTGGTGATGGTTTACATGGATCTACCTCATGGATGGACAAAGTGGTCACCTGAACCATTCAGTGTTCACACATGATTGGTGGAGCCTGCCCCGGCCATCTCTAACGGTACAGGCCTCACCCAGGTCTAAGTCCTCTACTCTGTATTCTATTGTTCAGTGTCACACAAAGGACATTCATGTCAGGCTCTAACTTTTCAAGGGTTAAATCTGACAAACTATGTAATGAACACCAGTAGCTCTTTTGTGTCCTACCTATAGGGATTTAATAATTGGTAAAAGCTATAAAATCTCCATTTCCTGTCTGTTTTATGTATTTGTGCACACTGGTATATTTTATATTGTTTCTACATATGTCCTTGTGTCAATATACCATTTATGTGATACCAAATTTGACTTATAGATAAATGAGTGCTCATAAATTTAAAAGACATAGATCCAAATGCCTTTGGTTCATGTGACTTAAACCTTTAATAAAATGGTTAAATTAAATTGGCTAAAAAGAAAAGTAAGTATGTCTTTAAAATCACTAACACACATTTTCGTAGGTAGTCAGCCAATTAAGAGTATGTTGGTTTCTTTAAAGTGTTAAAAATATAGTACCCATTGCTTTTAAGGTTTCTCTTCATCAGAAAACAAAAAGATCACTTAAAATGTTAACTAGATTACTAAAATATCAGACAGTCCTAAACAGTTAAACATTGCATGACAGAATTGACATAAATGGGATAAATGTTTATAAATGTGTTTTTTAGGGGAGACATCTAATTTGCAAAGTTAAAACATAAAACATCAACTGCTAAATATAAATTCAAGCCAGGCACAGTGGCACATGCCTGTAATTCCAGGAACTTGGGAAGCTGAAGTAGGAGGATCCCAAGTTCAAAGCCAACCTCACAGTTTAGCAAGGCCATGAGCAACTTAATCAGACTGTCTCAAAATGCAAATTTTAAAAATTTAAGTAATAATATATATGAATTCAAATATTCTTGGCTTCTTCTGTAAGCTAACATTTTTTAGGTCTTTTGAATGATTGCTTTATAATTCAGATTTTATTTATGTAATTTAATGTTTTGTAACTGATAAAGGTAACTCATTATCAATAAGTAACAATTTTTATGTCACTCTTCAAAACTGGGATTAAAACGTAAATGTATTTTTGGCAAGGTAATAAGGACAGCCTGATTTGTTTAAATGTTTTGACAATGTGGAGCATGAAAACATTTTGCCACTTTTTCCAAAAAGAACAAAGAGAGAAGCCCTCTTAGCACTTCTGTTTGAATCATATTTCAGATATAATGTTATATTATGTTAACTGATATTCAGATAGATTCAGAAGATAATGAGAACTTTGTAGAATTATATTTAAAAGGGGGGCAAAAATCAGCCTTAAAAGTAAACACATTAACTTTTTCAAAAGGCAATTTCACCTGAGATAAAGCTCTAGATCTATCTACTCCATGTCAAGATGGCTTCTAAGTAGATGGGTATTAAGCTCATTTAATGTTATCCAAAAGGTAAGTTTTTGTTATAAATATTACTATGATCTCAAAATAAAAAGATCTAATACAGCGAGGGAGATCCCGGAAGGTGGTCGTGATCGAGGATTGGTGGAGTCTGCTTGTCACCCGCAGAAGATGCGATTGCCAGGTGAAGGCAACCCTGACTCCCAGAGGTTGGCCCCCTGAAGTTCATGTGGCAGCCAGTAGACCAGATAAGCCGTGCTCCGCTGGGCAGCTCAGTGGCATCACTGGAGAGCCTTCTCCCTGCTCACGAGTGTCACTCCCCAGATGGCTTGGCTCTCACAGCCCAACCTACTTCAGGAGGTGAAGAGTTTGAAGAATGAAATCCAAAGGAGGACAGCAAGTTCAAGTCCTGCCTCAACATTTTGTAGAAGCCCTAAGCAACTAAGCTAGACCCTGTCTCAGAATATTTACGGAGGGGTTGGAGATGTAGCACTGTGGTACATTTTCTTGATTTTAAATTAGTGTCTCCCAGTCAGAAAATGGAAAGCCTAATGTGGATTAGAGAATTTGCAAAGGAAATGAGAAAAAGAAATATTTTATTATATGGTCTTCTCAGAAATCACTCACAGATTCTCTTGACAAGGCACAGGAAGGAAGGAGAATTTTCCTCTTCAGCCTTTAAATTTTACTCTGAATGTACAACTGGAACAGATGTCTTAAAATTTGATAATTGTCTTATCAAATATTCAGAGTTTATTTTAACAGTTATTTAGTTACCATTTCTAACTCCTTGCACACTCAAAGTTTTAATTGTCCTTTATTCTTTAGATATCAATTTGACTCAGATTAGCTTGTTCCTCAATTCAAGTGTCATATTTTTCTGATGTTTGTGGTATTTTAAATGCCATAAATTTTTGGCCAAAGTAATGAATGCACCCAAAATTTTATTTTAAGAAGGAAACTGTAAATTTCCTTTTGTAAATTAAAAATTACAACTTAGGCAGATAGATTTGTAATTTTTAACAAGTTAGGAAACATGCACTGGTGATAGTTTATGAAATAACTAAATTTCAATCCTATCTTTAAATTTGTAATCATTTACTTTGAAATATTGAGTAAAGTGTTCATCTCTGTAGTGTGTCAGTAAATATGAATTAATGTTTATCTCTGTGATCATGTGTACAATTCAATATTATGCTGTCCATACACAATTTCATGATAACTGAAAAACTATCTTAAAATGCAACACTTATGTCAATTTTAGCTAAATTTCTGGAGGAAAATCCAGGCACTGTGGATTTTTAAGCCAATTTAATGAATTGATGCACAAATTGTTTTATCAGTTGAAACTTTTAAATTTCAAATGTAAATCTAGGAGTTTGAATTTGGCTTTGGAACCAAATGTAAAAAGTGCACTTGTCTCCCTTTTGCTTGTCTGTCTCTTCATCACCCCTACCAGTGCCAAGGTGATTGGTTCTTCATTCTCCTGTGTTTTAAAGAGTGTTAAACATAATCACCAGCTGACTCCAGTATGTTCTATCTAGTAAACTCAGTGGGAAAAAAAAGTGACACTATCCCAATATTTCCACCAGAAATACTGATTCTTACTCTTCTTAAGTTGGCTCATAAAACTTATATTTATTTTCTAGTTCAATTATGATGGCCCTTGCAGATATTCCTTTTATTAACTAGTCCTGGGTGACTTGCCTAGGACTTGATTTTTAAAAATCCAGCTGTAATAATTTATCACACATTCAAGTTAAACAAGAGAAATAGTGATATTTCAGTAGTTGGAGAAAAGATGTGATACAATTTGTTACTGCAATGGTGATAAATTCTTAGCAAACTGAGGCTAGAGTTAAAAGGTTTCTAATTGATAACGTTATATACCAACAATGTAAGGCAAACATCATATTTAATGTATTTGGGCATTGGTTAACTTAGTGCTGGATGACCTAAAGTAGTACGATAAGATGAAAGAGAAATAAAAGGTTAAAGGATTAGAAAACAGAAACAAGTAGTAGTACCTATATAGAAACCTTGAGAAGTTGTACACCTTTTAAATGTAAGAACTCAAAAATTTTGCAAATAGAATCAACATACTTATTTTTATTTCAATATAAATAAAAAATTTTTAGAAACTTCAAATGCTGTATTTTATTGAAGAAAATTGTACCATGGAGGATTTGTTTCTTTGATATCTCCTTTCAGCTTTCAGAATAAATAATTATCATTTGAATTTACTTACTTTGCAATAAAATTTTTTTCTGGACACATAAAAAAAAAGATCTAATACAAAACTAAATTTAAAAGGACAAATTATAAAAGGTATTAAAGGTTATAAAAGTGTTTGAAAAGTAAGTTAAACTTGTGAAGGATTTCATATGTGATTAAGTTGATAAATTTATGGGTCTTTGCAGAAGCTAAATAGACATCAAAAATACATTAGTAAGTAAAGGGAGGGCAGGGGTATTGGGTAGGAATGATAGAAGAATGAATTGGACATTATTACCCTATGTGCATGTATTATTATATGACTTGTGTAACTATCATGCACAACCAGAATGAGACATTATACTCCATTTATGCATGATGTGTCAAAATGTGTTCTGCTGTCAAGTATAATTAATTAGGACAAATAAAGTAAGTGAAAAAATACATTAGTGTTATAAAATTATGTCTCTTTGCTCAAAGCTATTATACAAACTAAATATGCTTTTGCTCTTGTCAATGTTGTGCTTTCCTTGCAAAGCTTTGTAACTGCAGCCTGTTAGTATTTTTGCAGAAGTACTACTTCTAACAAAAACAATATTAGTTAATTTGAGACAAGTCATAACCTTCAGGATGGAAAGTGTTAGGAGTCAGCATTATATCCTAATAGTGTTCCCAATATATCTGTAAAATTATTTTAAGTTAAGGTCCACTCCTCCCACTTCAAGACTGGTGAAAACTGACCTGCTGTGTGTTTAAACCCAAAACTTGGAAACCAAAGCAAAAGTAGTAAAAGGGCTAACTAAATAATGGCCAATATTTTGGCCCCTACCTTCAAAAGTCATCCAGGATCTATGGTACAATGGGACTCCTCTAAGGGCCCTACAATTCCAGTGAGGCACACAACTCCTGATCACAGTATAATGAGGACCCTAGAGAACAGGAAGCCAACTGCTACACATTCTGCAAACAGCAAGATCATTGGAGAGGGAAATGTCCCTGAAGTTTCCAAGGGAAGCCATGTGTGGTCATCAAGACCCTGATCCATCCCAGCAGATGGCACAATTGGAGGAACAAACGCTGAAGGATTCAAGAGGTCTCTCAAAAGTTCCCAAGAGTGACCCCTGAGGAATCTCAGTCGACCCTAACAGTAGATGAGATCAAGGTTTGTTTTGGACCAACTTGGTCTTAAACACCTCACAGCAAAGTGTAAATGGAACACAGTCATATATGGCCATTTGAAAGAAAAGACAAAGGTTCTTAACCTCCTACCCAGGCAGACTTCATCTGTGTTTGCTTTGTGCTGGTGTAATCATCTAGCCCCAAACACAGACAGCCCCAACTAATCTCTAATCACACCTTTAACAGCATAGATCAGAGCTAAACAGGCTGCATAACTCATTCTTCTTCTGGTTGGATGAAGAACTACTACTGGAGTGGGCACAGGGATTGGAGGACTATCCACTTCCCTTTTCTATTTTCAGGGTTTGTCTAAAGATCTCTTTGACAGTCCAGAGGAAATATACATAACTACCATCTAGAACCAGATAGATTAACAGAAGTCACTCTCCAAACCCAAAGAGGATTAGATCTATTAATCACTATAAAGAGGGGACTAGTCTGTTCCCTGAGGGAAAATGCCCTCTTCATGTAAACCAAACTGGGCTATGAAGAAATTAGCAGGCTTGCTTTGGTGAAAACTGTCCAAGTCGTGAGGGATCATGGTCAAAATTTGAAACTGGATGTCTTGGTTACTATCTTTGGTGGGACCCCTTTTGATGCTCCCTCTGGCTTTTTTGTTTGGACCCTAATTGTTAATCATACCAAGGAAGTTTGTCTCTTCTCATATAGAGGCTATTAAACTCCAGCTGGTGCTATGACAGGTCTTCAGACCAATCCCACAAATGTACCTAAGTGCCTCAATGTCTCATTTTGACCAGGCAGGGTGAGTTTTTTGTGATCCCCAACTAGGCCAAGATGACAATACCCCCATCATCCTAATGAAACCACAGAAGAGGAGACCTCCAGCCACTGAGCCACCCCAAAACAATTTGGGGATCATGTATCTCAGGGAGAAATGGGGTAGGAGTTTAGGGATGTCAAAATGTTAAAGGCAGGTCACAAGAAAAAAGCCAACTGTAGGACAAGACAGGGAGATGAGTCTTCATGTTCCTCTTTATGAGAAGTCCCATTACCATGGCAAATCCCACCATTGAGGGTTCATCACCATGTTAACTTCTGGCAATGAGGGCTTATCACCACCTGGATTCCTGCCACAAGTTCTGTATTCTAATTAAGCAAAAATAAACAATGGGATACAACAGGGCAAGATCTTTAATCAGGTTCACAGGGAAGGGAACAGGGCACAGTTCAGCATATAAGACTCCCCCAGCCATCAGGGCCTTGAACACTCTCCCCCAACCTATCCTGCCCTACTTTATGGAGTATTATTTTCACTTTCAGAAAAAAATTGTATACTCTTCCAGTCCCTTCTATATGTCTTGCTCAATTCTTTGTTTGGGACACTAAAGACCTGAATCCTAACTGGCTATCTCACCAGTATCAGTTTCTTCCCTGATCCTCACCCAAACTCATGCATGAATTTAATCCCCGAAGTCTTATGTTAATGGTATTAAGAGAATGGAAGTACAATTCAACCATGGCGTTTAGAAGTAAGGCCTTTGGGAAGTGATTCGTCATTAGGGTGGAGTCCCCACAGTTGAATCCCGGTAGCTTCATAAGGAAGGGAGAAAGATCACACTAACAGATGTGCATGCCATGATGTGAAGCGGTCAAGGTGGGCCCTCACCAGACCCTATGCCATGCTCCTAAGTGGTGAGCTAAATCAACTTCATTATAAAGTAGCCTACTTCAGATATTCCACCGTAGTAATGAAAAACTGATTAATACAATGACCAAGAGTGAACTCTAATGCAAAATATGGACTTCAATTAAGGGTATATCCACACTGTCTCAATTATACTCAATTAAGTGTACCAAATGTCCTAATGCAAGATGTTAAAAGGAGGAAATGGACCGGGGAAAGGGGTAGGGGGAGTATGTGGGAACTCTGTACTTTCCTCTCCTCTTCCCCAAAATGTCTTAAAAAAAAAATACAGCATGTTAATTTCTTAAATCTGACAAAGTGAAGACACAAGCCGCATTTCTTTTCACAGAAATCTGAGAAGCTATTGCTTTAACTCTAAATGTATGAAGACATACCGACTCATTTTTCAGTTAATTACAACTTGTTTTTCCATTGCATTTCTAGATTTCATGTAACAGATGGTGAAAAAGTCTTATTTTGAAGGCCTAAAATGTATTCCTGTTCAAGAAGAATGGCTATTACCCAGCATCCCCTGGGCGAGGGTTGGAACACCCAGGGTAGGGTGTGGGAAGGGGGGGCACTCATCAGGTGACAAGGTGAACAACAGAAAGCAAATCCTCGGGGCACTAAGAAGAATAGAGGGAACTCCTAGAGGAATTAAAAGTAACCCCTACCAGGATCCTAGGGAAATCATCTAGCCAGAGAAAGAAACGACTTGTTTGAAATTCATTCACACTGGCAGGGTCAATAGAACGATTTCAATGTAAATAACAGGAAACCACAAATGCAGGTTTGCTGAATGCTTACGCTTTGGGGGCAGAAACGAAGCAGAGGTTTCTGTAGTGGCCAAATGTTGCCTCTTATCGCAGCAGAATGGCCATTAAAAGGGAGCCCGGAGAACCTGGTGAAAGGAGATGGAGGCCAATCAGACACCCCTGTGAGAGATTTTTAAAGATTTTTTTTTTTTTTTAACTTTCCTTTTAGTCCACGTGGATTGGTAAGATTTGGGGGAGTGCTCATTTGCCATTATCTTCACCTCAACGATGAAGCCATGTTTAAAGGATGAATATGGTTTTTTTTGTTTTGTTTTGTTTTGTTTTGTTTTTCTCCCCCCCTCTAGGGGCTTCTTCACTTTTGTACCACCAACTCCTCATGCCACATCAGCAAGCTGGGGACAATTATTCAGAAGACAATGGCGGCAGCACGAGGCACGGAGGTTGAATGCTATTTTTGTCTCTATAAAATCTTCAATAATTTGTTTATGACTTCCAAAATTCAACAATAGTGTGCAAATGCAATTCCACTTATGTTAATGTGCACTTCCTTCTCTCATATCAGATTCTGAATAAAAATTAGGCAAGTGCTCTGTTTGAAAATATATAAGATGTGAACTTGCAGTTGGGGTGGGGGGAGACCCTCCAAATGCACTATCCTATCAACTGTGTTTTTTTTTTTTTTTTTAACTTAATAACTTAAGTGAACAGTTAGTGAAATTACAACCTGCTTGTGACACAATAAATTTACAACAAAATTCATTCCATAAATTATTCAATTCCGTGACTGCAGTCAAGGAGAGAAATATCACCAGGAGCAGGTGATTAGCATGTGAAAGGAAAAACCCATCTCCCTGTAGAAACAATCACTGTCAAAGCTTCCTATTGGAGTTTTGTAAAAATTACCGTTAAGAACACACATTTAAGGCTTTGTAGTTCCTATAAAAGGGCCAAGTATTTGATTTACATTACATTCATTTGTTCTTTCTTCAACTGTCTCTTTCTTCTACAAACCTTAACTGCCTCAATAAATGCTTGCTCAATCAAGTGTGCATTAAAACAAAAGAATTTAACTTCCATAAAAGTGATGAATCAGGGCCAGAAGTTAACTTTTCCTTTCTCTGTGTATCTTGCTACCAGGTAAGCAAAGGAGGAATCTACATCTCATGTTCCTCAGGGGAACCGTACAGGGTTGTGTTGTGTGGTTGGTTCCATTTGCAGATTCTTACAGAAACCATTTGAAGTCACAGTTGCAGGGTGAAAGGGTTTCCACCCAACCATATATGTGTACACCTTTAATGAAGGATGTATCTGCCTCAATGGGAATGAACCCAATACATACAAGATGGTGCCAATGGATGAAGAAAAGGATTCCAGGACCAGGAAGGCTTCCTGAAATCTGGGACATACATCTCCAACTGTTGGTATCTTCAGCCCCTTACTGGGGACAAAACTTACCCTAGGTAAAAAGCTGTTTTCCAATAAACCAACAGACTAGCTGGACATTATCTTTTTTTTTTTTTTTTTTTGCGGTGCTGGGGATCAAACCCATGGACTTGTGCTTACAATGCAAGCACTCTATCGACTGAGCTATCTCCCCAGCCCCCAACATTATCTTTTTTGTTAAAACAAAAATACAGTTGTTCTCACAGATAAATACAAATATTATTTCATTTTGGGACATACTGTAGAGTCTATTCTCTTGTAGAGCTTGCTTTTTCTTGTAAGTCGTGTATGGTAGGCAGAGTAATGGCCCCTGAAAAATCCATGCCCTATTTCTAGAGTCAGTGAGTATGTTACATTACCTGACAGACGGGAAGGAAGGAGCAGATGGAACTGGGGCTGCCCATCAGCTGATCTCAAGGAGGGAGAAGATCCTGGATTACCCAGGCGTGAGCCCAAGCATTCTTCCAGATGAAGAGGGCATCTAGATCAAAGTGATGTGATGTGACAGACTCCGCAGGCCACGCTGGCTCTGAAGGTGGAGGAAGGGGCCATGAGCCCATGAGTACGGTCAGCCTCTAGAACCTGCGGGGGCAGGGAAAGGAACACCGGCTCCTGCTCCCAGCTTCGAGAAGGAAGGCAGCTCTGCTCACATCTTGCCCTGAGCTCAGTGACACCCAATCTGGGCTTCCGACCTTCAGAAACATGACATGATTAATCTGCCTGGTTCTTAACTCCCAAGTTTGTGGTCATTTTTTAAGAAGCAACCGGAAGCCATGCAGAGTATTCCAACATTATACTCTGAAAACAGTATATTCTGAAAACCCAAATGGCATGGAGGAGAGAATTCTGCACTTCTCAGTGTTCATGAAGGAAATCACAAAAGGAAAGTCCCCCAAGTTGATCTTATACAACTCTCCCCGAAATGGCACAGGAAGGAAACATCTGGGCAGTTATGCTTTAATGACTATTCCTGCTTCCATTCATCAGGAAGATTTTTAGATACTTACAGAAGTCTTTGCCCTAGACAAAGCTATTCTTTCTTTCTTGAGAAATGACAAAGCCTCTTTCTCATCTCAAGTCTGATTCTCTAAAGCTATCAGTGATCACCTGGCCTATACGAGGGCTTCGATCCAGAAACCATCTGAAAGATTGCTTTCCCTGATGAGGGTCAATTCTTATTAGATTGTTCAGCATGGCAGAAAATGGACATAAAATCTCAGAATTAAGAGCTAAAAAAAAGAAAAAGAAAAAGTTTATGTGGTCTAACTTTATTTTATCAAAGAGTAAAGTCCTGACAGATAAAGTTTTCCCCCCAAGGTCGCAGAGTCCAGAGTGAAAGTAGTTTCAAAACCTGGCTTGGACCTCTACCCATCCAGCATAATGCTTTCCACCTGGGTTGTTTAAAGTCACTCCTTCGTTCACCCAGAAAATTTTTAACAAGGGCCGACCAGTACCAGGTCCTGCTTTCGACACTGATAGTGGGAAACGAGATGAGGGCCCTGCTAACGACACAGTAACTATGTACCTAAAAGTCCAATGAGAGGAAATAGACAATACACAGCAAACACCACATGCTATACTGAAAACATAACACGGTCACAGAGAAGGTCTATGGACCACCGCAGGACGGCCAACCACCAAGGACCTTTTGAAAAGATCTGAACAACAAGGAGGAGCCACAGAGGAGGGGGTAAGCTTGTACCCAGCAGTGGAACAACCAGTACAAAGACTGTAAACCAAGAACCGTCTGACCTTTTGGAGCGATGTCATGAAAGCCAGTATGGCAGGAACCTGGTGAGTGGGTAAGGGTCAAAGCAAAGTCTGAAAGGTAAGCAAGAGCCAGATCAAGCTCTGCCATCTCTTTGTGTTACATGTGACTATCTTTGTATCTGTGTTGGTTCCATTTTAGAATGTGAATTATTCATGAGGGAAAATTTGTTCCTATGAGGCTTAGAACACACCACTCCAAACTATGGCTGCAGAAGGTGTGTCAATTAGCTTTCCATCACTGTAACAAAGTATCTGAGAAATAAGCTTATAAAGAAGAAAGGTTTGTTTTGACTCACAGCTTTGGAGGTGCAAGTCCATGGTCAGATGTCACCACTGCCTCTCAGTCTGTGGTGAAGAGTGTGTGGCAGAGCCAAACCACTCACCTCATGGCCAGGAAGCAAAAGAGAATGATGGGTCCAGGGTCCCACAATTCCCTTCAAAGGTCCCACCACAAATGACCCATGGACCTCCTATTAGGCCCCAATTTTCAAAAGTTCTACTATCTCTCAGTAGTGCCTGGCTGGGAACTAAGCTTTTAACACATGATCTTTGGGAACATTCAAGATCCAGACTATAGCAGGAAACTAGACTATGCCACCCCAAATCTTTGGTATGTTATTCTGAGAAACTATACACATAAAAATAGCTATGAAAAAAATTCCATTCTGTAAAAGAAATTTAAATCTATAATGGAAATTTTATTTGTATAAGCATCTCTCTTTCTGTACTAGGAATAGGATGATTAAATCATGAAAGACTTATCCATGGAGAAGGTACCAATCAAAACCTGCCAAACAAACCTGACTTCTGTTAGCAGGGCTCATCCTGGCCATCGTATCTTAGGCCTTTCCCCAAAGCCTGCCTTCCTGGTTCAGCCAACAGTATTTACACCTTAGGTCTAGGACAACTTCCTAGGTCTATTCTGAAGACCTCTTCATTTCTCTGAATTTTCTCCCATGTATGAAGGATGTACACATGCTCTCACATTTGTTCTTCTCTTATTAATCTTGTTGTCTATTGTTTCAGGGAGTTCCAGTTAAGAACTATGAAGAGTACAGAGAAAATTATTTTTTATTCCCTATAACTTAATATACGAATCACCTAATAATACAAAGTCAATATTAACTCAGACCTGTCCCCTCTCTTCATGGAGAACTGGTTTCAAACAATCAAATCAGTGAAATGTGAAGAGATTGTTGGCACTAATTAAAATGATGGTGTGCTAGGTTTTATGAAGTGAAGGCTCATGAAATCATGTCAAGATGGGAATAAAATAATTCAAGTAAAGGGATATCAGATATTCCCTAACAGGGAGAAGCCTGCCAGTAGTTACTGAGCACACACTAAATGTCAGACACACTAGCATTCATTTCACCTATGTTAGCACTCTTAATGTCCTGCTCTAATTTTAATTTAAGAAGCACTTTAAGAAGTAACTGGCTGAAGCCTGGAAGAACTATAAACTACACACTGGTCTGACTATAAAGTCATGTATTGTTAGTCAGCTTTCCATTACTGTGACAAAAATATCTGGGATAATCAACTTAAAAAGAGGAAAGGTTTATTTTGACTCCTGCTTCTAACAGTCTCAGTCCATGGTTGCTTGGCCTCATTGCTCTAGCCTTGTGGTGGCACAGTACATTTTGATGGAAGCACATGCGTCATTTAGGCCAGAAAGTCAAAGAGAAACAGGAACAACTCAGGGCCCCAATGTCCTTATTCAAAGGCACACCCTAGTGCCCTAACTTTTTTCCACTAGGCCCCACCTCCTAAAAGTTCCACCACCTTCCAACAGTACCACAGACTGGGGACCACATCTTCCACATGTGGGGGTTTTGGGGGTTATTCGAGATTCAAACTATAGCATCATATATTTATCATTTTTGCTGTTGACTAGACCCACTGACCAAAACCAATCCTGTTCAAGTCACATGACCTCTCAACTCATTCTCTTACAACAAATGTCAGGTAGGACCAGATGGTCTACAACTCCTTGTAACACTGTATGATTCCATGCTTCTATTTTATTGGCAAGACTGTCCTTCCCCCTTCTGACAACCCTCTCTGCCTGAAAATTTTCTCCTCCATGAATAGAATAGCAGCTGCTACCTAACAATCAAAAATGCCCTGTGTCAGAAGCACAGCTCCTGACTGTATCTGAACACCAGCAACCACAACCCACCGCCCCCTGCTGGTGATGCAGAAAAATGACGGGTGAGTACACGGTGGTATTTCCTGTTAGTTCCTTCTTACGGAATGAAAATCAACCTCCAAATTCATGACAGTCGACCTCAATACTGTCTGTGGGTCAAGACACTAAAATGAGGAAATTGCATTTGCAGGTGAACTTGAAGGATAGCTCTCAGAAGCTGCATTTGCAAATGCCATATTGCCTTCTTCATTTCAAAGTCAAAAAGATGCAAACCCTAAATGTGCTTCTAAGAAGCACCAACTCTCACCAAGTAGTCAAATTCTCTGCCTTATTTTTCAGATGAAATATAGAGACTCCAGCCTACCACAATTAAGCCAGGAAATCAAATTTTAAGATTCAGTGCACAGCTAATCATTCCTCCCTGAAGAGTAAATAAATGAGACTTATTTTCATATTCTGGAGCAAGAATTAAGCATCTGACTATCAAGTCATTATGTTTAATATATTATCAAGAATGAAATATACATCATTTAATTCAAGAGTCAGTGCTGGGTACACCACACCAGGAGTCAAAAGTTCCAGCTTTCCCTCCCTGTGCAGGGCAGCTCTCCAATGCCCTGGAGAAGTCACCTGACTCTTCTTAGTCCCTGACAGTTGCTAATTTTGTCTCTCCATCATTCTACATTTAGATTGTTCCTTTTAAAATTGCCCAGGGTTCATCCTGAGTGCCTGTAAGGTGGGAGCAGTTGGCTGCTCCTCTAGAGGGCAGGCAGGTAATTCATGCCTCACTCATCATCACAGTAGTGATGGACACACAATTCAATTCTCGTCAGATTCATTGCCAGGTGAGGACCAAAAAGTCCAAGATAAAAGTACTTTCACCTGGCAAAGTCATATCCACCTGGAGCTGCTGGTAACCATATTCCCAGCACAGGTGAGAGTTCGAGAATGAACTGACACAGAGGAAAACAAAATAAAAATGTCAGAGAATTTGTTCAGTCCTCATGACACCATTTGAATTCCTGGATCCAACTGTGCCCGAAGTCTGAACTTCTCAAGTGTGTGATCCAATACAACCCTTTTGTGCTTAAGTTGCTTTGTGTCTTCTGTTGCTTGCAACAAAAAAGTATCTAATATTCCATTTCACTAGAATGTTAGTAACACCTCTCAATCACAAAATCCATGAAAATCTACTGATTGTGTCCATAAAACAGAAATGCTAAGTCTTAGAGAACTTCCTACCAAAAGAAAATGTGGTTATAGAATTATTCCCAGGAGGAATTATATAGGAGCATCTACATTCTTATATCTACTAGACAAAAACTTGGGTAAACTTTAAGTTCCTCTATCCCTGTGCCCAGCCTTCCTTTTTGGTTTTAATAGGCCACCAGCTGGCTATCCTTGTGATACAGTATATGTGGTACTCTGCTGGTGAAAAAACATAATTTATTATATTTACAGTCTTCTAAAAATCATCAAAGTTATCTGGGTATGGTGGCACACACATGTAATTCCAGCAACTAGGGAGGCTGAGGTAGGAGGATTCTGAGTTTCCGGCCAGCCTCAGCTACTTAGCAAGGCTGTTAACAACTTAGCAAGACCCTGTCTCATAATAAAAAATAAAAAGGTCTAGGCATGTAGCTCAGTGATAGATACCTGGGTTCAAACCCTAGTATTAGAGGAAAAAAGAAATACAAGGTCTCCAATTTATGTTTAAATATAATATACTGTCCCATGTGTGAACAAGGCCTTCCCTGCTAGATTGTGTATACTTTGCCTTTAAATAATTATGCAATTTGTCAAAATTTGTTTTTTTCATTTTTTTAATTTAAATTTTTATTTTTAAAGACTGCATTTTGATTCATTGTACACAAATGGGGTACAACTTTTCATTTCTATGGTTGTACACAATGTAGAGTCACACCATTCGTGTAATCATACATGTACATAGGGTAATAATGTCTCAGTTCAGTATCTTTCTTTCCCCCATCCTCTCCCATTCCATTTCCCTCTACACAATCCAAAGTGTCTCCATTCTTCTTACCCCCCAACCCCATTATGTATCATCCACTTATCAAAACATGTGACCTTTGGTTTCTTGGGATTGCCTTATTTCACTTAGCATGATATTCTACAACTTCATGTATTTACCTGCAAATGCCATAATTTTATTTTTCTTTATGGCTGAGTAATAGTCCATTGTGTATATATACCACAGTTTCTTTATCCATTCATCAATTGAAGGACATCTAGTTTGGTTCCACAATCTAGCTATTGTGAATTAAGCTGGTATGAACATTGATGTGGCTGCATCACTGTAGTATGCTCATTTTAAGTCCTTTGGGTATAAACTGAGGAGTGAGATAGCTGGGTCAAATGGTGGCTGCATTCCAAGTCTTCTGAGGAATCTCCATACTGCTTTCCAGAGTGGCTGCACCAAATTGCAACTCCACCAGAAATGTATGAGTGTGCTTTTTCACCCACATCCATGCCAACACTTATTATTGCTTGTGTTCTTGATAATAGCCATTCTAATTGGAGTTAGATGAAATCTTTAGGGTTGATTTAATATGCATTTCTCTACTTACTAGGGATGATGAGCACTTCTTCATATATATGTTGATCACCTGTATATCTTCTTCTGAATTGTCTGCCAGGTTCCTTAGCCCATTTATTGATTGGGTTCTTTTTATTTTTGGTGTTAAGTTTTTTAAGTTCTTTATAAATTTTGGAGATGAGTGCTCTGTCTGAAGTGCATGTGGAAAAGATTTTCTCCCACTCTATAGGCTCTCTTTTCACATTCTTGATTGTATCCCTTGCTGAGAAAAAGCTTTTAAGTTTAAGTCCATCCCATTTACTGATTCATGCTTTGATTCCTTGCGCTTTGTGAGTCTTGTTAAGGAAGTGTGGTCCTATGCCAACGAGAAGAAGATTCGGGCCTACTTTTTCTTCTATTTGGTGAAGGGTCTCAGGTCTAATTTGTAGATCTCTGATCCATTTTGAGTTGAGTTTTGTACAGGGTGAGAGGTAGGGGTTTAATTTCATTTTACTGCATATGGATTTCCAGTTTTTCCAGCAACATTTGTTGAATAGGCTATCTTTCCTCCATTGTATGTTTTTGGCTCCATTTTCTAGTGTGAGATAAGTGTGTTTATGTGGGTTTGTCTCTGTGTCTTCTATTCTGTACCATTGGTCTACCTGTCTATTTTGGTGCCAATACCATGCCATTTTTGTTACTATTGCTCCATAGTAGAGTTTAAGGTCTGATATTGTGATACCTCCTGCATCACTCTTCCTGCTCAGGATTGCTTTGGCTACTCTGGGTCTTTTATGCTTCCAGATGAATTTCCTGATTGCTTTATCTCATGAGGAATGTCATTTGGATTTTAATTGGATTTGCATTAAATCTGTATAGCACCTTTGGAAGTATGGTCATTTTGACAATATTAATTATGCCTATCCAAGAACAAGGGATATCTTTCCATCTTCTAAGGTTTTCTTTAATTTCTTTCTTTAGTGTTCTGTAGTTTTCACTGTAGAGGTCTTTTCACCTCTTTCGTTAATTCAAGTTTTGGTTTTTTTTGTTTGTTTGTTTTTGAGGCTATTGTAATGGAGTTTTCTAATTTCTATTTCAGAAGATTAATCACTTATGAATACAAATGCATTAGATTTATGCATGTTGATTTCATATCCTGCTACTTTACTGAACTCATTTATTAGTTCTAGAAGTTTCTGGTGGAATTTTTGGATCCTCTAAATATAGAATCATATCACTGGCAAATAGTGATAGTTTCAGTTCTTCTTTTTCTATTTGTATCCCTTTAATTTCTTTGGTCTAATTGCTCCGGCTAGCATTTCAAGAATGATGTTGAATAGAAGTGGTCGAAGAGGGAATCCCTGTCTTGTTCCAGTTTTTAAAGGGAATGCTTTCAATTTTTCTCCATTAAGAATCATGTTTGCCATGAGCTTAGCATGCAGTCTTTACAATGTTGAGGTATGTTCCTACTACCCCTATTTTTTCTAGTGTGCATGAAGGCATGCTATGTTTTATCAAATGCTTTCTCAGCAACTATTGAAATCATCTTATGATTCTTAACCTTAAGTCTATTGATGTGATGCATTACATTTATTGATTTGCGGATGTTGAACCAATCTTGCATCCCTGGGATGAACCCCTCTTGATTGTGATGCACTATCTTTTTAATATGCTTTTGTATGTGACTGGCCAGAATTTTGTTGAGGATTTTTGTATCTATGTTCAGAAATATTGGTCTCAAGTTTTATTCCCTCAATATGTCTTTGTCTGGCTTGGGTATCAGGGTGATACTGGCTTCATAAAATGAGTTTGGAAAGATTCCCTCCTTCTCTATTTCATGGAATACTTTGAGGAGTATTGGTATTAGTTCTTCTTTGAAGGTCTTGGAGAATTCAGTTGAGAATTCATCTGGTCCCAGGCTTTTCTTGGTTGCTAGGTTTTTTTATAGCTTCTTCTATTTCATTACTTGAAATTGATCTGTTTCAATCTTCTGTGTCCTCCTGATTCACTTTGAGAGGATCATATGTCTCTAATAATTTATCAATGTCTCCAAGATTTTTTATTTTGTTGGAGTACAGATTTTCAAAGTAACTAATTATGTTAAGTATTTCAATGGTGTCTGTCAAGGTATTTCCTTTTTTATCACGAATGCAGTAATTTGAGTTTTCTCTCTCCTCTTCATTAGTGTGGTTAAGGGTTTATCTATTATGTTTACTCTTTCTAAGAACCAACTTTTTGTTTTGTTAATTTTTTGCATTGTATCTTTTATTTCAATTTCATTGATTTCAGTTCTGATTTTAATTATTTCCTGTCTTCTACTTTTGGTGGTGTTCTGTTCTTTTTCTAGGGCTTTGAGCTGTAATGTTAGTTTGACTTTTTATTCTTTTCTTGAATGCACTCCATGCAGTGAATTTTCCTCTTAGTACTGCTTTCATAGTGTTCCAGAGATTTTAATGTTTTACCATTGTTCTCATTGACCTCTAAAACTTTTTTATCTCTTCCCTAATGTCTTCTGCTATTCATGTATCATTCGATAGCATATTATTTAGTCTCCAGATGTTGGAGTTCTTTGTTTTTATTTTCCATTGATTTCTAATTTCATTCCATTGTGATCTGATAGAATACAAAGTTGTATATCTATTTTTTTTTTTTTATTTACTAAGGGCTGCTGTGTGGCATGACATATGATCTATTTTAGAGAAGGACCCATGTGCTGTTGAGAAGACAGTATTTGCTCCTTGGTGAATGGAATGTTCTTTGTATGTCTGTTAGGTCTAAGTTATTGATGGTGTTATTGAGTTCTATGATTTCTTCGCTTGGTTTTTGTTTGGAAGATCTATCCAGTGGTGTCAGTGGTGTGTTGAAGTCTCCCAGAATTATTATGTTGTGATCTATTTGATTCCTGGACTTGAGAAGTATGTTTGATGTACATGAATGCACCATTGTTTGGGGCTAAATATTTACCATCTTTATGTCTTGCTGATTATGGTTCCCTTAACTAGTATGAAATGTCCTTTATCCCTTCTGACTTTGGTTTAAAATCCACTTTATCTGATATGAGGCTGGAAACCCCTGATCTCTTACTGAGTCCGTGTACATGGTAGGTTTTTTTCCCCATCCTTTCACCTTTAGTCTGTGGATGTCCTTTTCTATGAGATGAGTCTCTTGAAGGCAGCATATTGTTCGGTCTTGCTTTTTAATCCAATCTGCCAGTCTATGTCTTTTGATTAATGAGTTTATGCCATTAACATTCAGAGTTATTATTGAGATATGCTTTGTATTCCCAGTCATTTGGGCTAATTTTTGGTTTTTAATTTGACTTGGTTTCTTCTTTGATTGGCTTTTCCTTTAGGGTAGTTCCTCCCTTTGCTAACTTATGTTGTTTTTTTTCATTTCCTCCTCATGGAATATTTTGCAGAAAATGTTCTGTAGCACAGGCTTTCTGTTTGTAAATTCTTTTAACTTTTGTTTATCATGGAAGAACTTTATTTCATCATCAAATCTAAAGATTAATTTTGCTAGATATAAGATTGTTGGTTGGCAACCATGTTACTTCAGAGCTTGAAATATGTTGTTCCAGGCCCTACTAGCTTTTATGGTCTGAGCTGAGAAATCTGCTAATATTGGCTTCCCCCTACACGTAATCTGATGTTTTTCTCTTGCAACCTTTAAAATTCTGTCTTTATTTTGACTATTATTCATTTTCATTATAAATGTGCCTTGGTGTGGATTTCTTGTAATTTTGTACATTTCATATTCTGTAAGCATCTTCATTCTTCAGGTTTGGGAAATTTTGATTATTTTATTGAATAAGTTGTTTATTCCTTTGTTTTGTATCTCTGTGCCTTCCTCAATCCCAGCAACTCTTAAATTTGATCTTTTCATGATATCCCATGATCCTTGGATGTTCCATTCATGATTTCTTACCATCTTCTCTGTTTGGTCAACTTTATTTTCAAGATTAAATGTTTTGGGCTGGGGAGATAGCTCAGCTGGTAGAGTGCTTACCTCACAAGCACAAGGCCCTGAGTTCGATCCCCAGTACTGCCAGGAAAAAAAAAAAAAAAAAAGATTAAATGTTTTGTCTTCATTGTCTGAGATTCTGTCTTCCAAGTGATCAAGTCTGTTGGTGATGCTTTCCGTAGAGTTTTTTATTTGGTTTATTGTTTCCTTCATCTCAAGGGTTTGTTTGTTTTTTGTTGTTGTTGTTGTTGCTGTTGTTTTTCAAAATGTCTATCTCTATTGAAGAAGTCTTTTGCTCCCTGCAGTTGGTCTTTCAACTGTTTATTGGAGTGATCATTCATTGCCTGCATTTGCTCTCATATCTCATTCCTTGCTTCATGGATTATTTTAATTATGTATATTCTGAACTCCTTTTCTGACATTTCTCCTACCATGCTGTCATTGGATTCTGTTAATATAAATCTTTGTTGGAACACTTTCTTCCCTTGTTTTTTCATGTTGTTCACATATCTTCCCCTCTGGCAGTGCAGATCTGGGATATTGCAGTTTCCCCGCTATAGGCTTATAGTGACCCTGCAGGTTTCTAAAACTTCTCCTCTAAGAGGGAGAACAATATGCAGCCCTAAACCAAACAGCCCCTAGGGAGACATTAACAGTATTGTCACAAAAAACAGAGGATGAGTTCAATTATTATCTACAGTGTAACCAATATATTTGCAGTGAGGTCTGCAGTGTATAATGGTGGACAAAGAGGGTGGGGAGGGGTGTAGGATGTAACTGTTAATGAAATAAGAGTATATAGAAGTATTAGAACATAGGAAGAATGAAAGCGGAATCAAAAGTTGTTAGCATGAGAAAAAGGAGAAAGAGACTGAGAAAACAGGTAAATGAAAATAGAGCAAGAAAAACAAAGAATAAAAACTTTAAAACTTTCAAAAAGAAGAAAAAAATCTACACTATAACCAGTCATATACTATTCAAACCTCCACGTCTTTAGTAGCCTGATGCATGAGAGGTGCCTCACAATGAGCTTCCAGTCTCCAGCAGGCATCTTAGGATGGGACTGGCCCCACCTAAAGATGGCACTTCTGCTTCCAGGATAATCCAAGATGACTGCATTGACTTTCAAATGTGTTGGCAAATGGGGAGTTGCAGCTCAGGGTGCAGGCGGGGTGCAGGCGGGCCAGTGGTCCTGCAGGTCATGGCTATTGTCCCCAAATGGTCATAGTCACACGTAACCAAACCTGCAGGTACCGTGACAATTGACTTCCAGGCAGTAACAGGCAACAGGCGATTTGCTGGCAGTCTGCCTGTAGCCTGAAGGCTACCAGTGGATGATCAGCAGGTGGACCTCGGGTGCTGGGTGATGTGTAGGTTAAAGGGAGGTGATAGGCAGGCAAGAGCAGGCCAACAGGCCAATGGCAGATGATAGGCAGCAGTGAGCAATCTGCACTCAAAAAATAGGTGTTGTGCTGGCAGACGGCAGGTGATCACAGTGCACGAATGGGGTGAATAGCAGGGCATCGATGAGCAGCAGAGGTTGCATCAAAGAAACAGATTTTCCTCTGCTTGAATCCAGAGTTACTGAGCAACAAGGAATGCAGACTCCCTCTAGTCCACCACCTTGGATTCCTCAGAAATATTGTTTATCCATCCTTATAGAAAGTAAGACTATTTTAGTTCAGACATCATTAGTAAATTTAATCAAATGCAATTCAGTCTGGAGACCTTGACAAGCGGTGAGATTACAATCCATCTGGAGAATGATGGGCTACTATAGGAACCATAGCCAGGGCACAGTACTGTGAGCCAAGTCCCATGAAGCTCATCTCAGGGCAAGTTTAGGACAACATACAGAGAGTGCCTGAGGAATGAAATGGGCCCAGTCCACACTGACGTTCACAGGAACATTTAATAGATCATGAGATGATGATAACGATGCTACATCTTCATTAAAAATAATACTTTGGCCCATTTTCCAAGCGACTTGCCAACTCTCAGATAAAATGTTCGCAGTCATGACGTCAAAGCACAACTCCCAGTCCTCTCCTATCATGGACCCGAGGCCTTCAGATTCTGGTCAGCCTGGCAGAGGCAGATCTCCAAGGAGACATGAAAAGACAACCATTGGGACAGAAAGTGATGGAAAGCAAAGAAAATATTAATTCACGAAGCCAAAGAATTGATTTTGTTCATTGATTATCATGGTATGTAAAGGATCTAAAAATCAAAAATGTAATGCAGTGACCCCCTAGGAAAGTCGACAGTGTAAGAAATGCTAAATCTAAAGCATTTTTATACGCAAGCGATGAAACAGCTGAAAGGGAAATGAGGAAAACAACTCCATTTGCAATAGCCTCAAAAAAAGTAAAATACTTGGGCATCAATCTAACCAAAGAGGTAAAAGAATGAAAACTACAAAACATTGAAGAAAGAAATTGAGGAAGACCTTAGAAGATGGAAAGATCTCCCATGTTCTTGGATAGGCAGAATTAATATTGTCAAAATGGTCATACTACCAAAAGTGCTATACAGACTAAATGCAATTCCAATTAAAATCCCAATGACATACCTTACAGAAATAGAGCAAGCAGTCATGAAATTCATCTGGAAGAACAAGAAACCCAGAATAGCTAAAGCAATCCTTAGCAGGAAGAGTGAAGCAGGGGGTATCGCAATACCAGAACTTCAACTATACTACAAAAACGGCATGGTATTGGCACCAAAATAGACAGGTGGATCAATGGTACAGAATAGAGGACACGGACACAAACCCAAATAAATACAATTTTCTCATACTAGACAAAGGGGCCAAAAATATGCAATGGAGAAAAGATAGCCTCTTCAACAAATGGTGCTGGGAAAACCGGAAATCCATATGCAACAGAATGAAACTAAACCCCTATCTCTCACCCTGCACAAAAATCAACTCACAATGGATCAAGGACCTTGAAATCAGACCAGAGACCCTGCATCTTATAGAAGAAAAAGTAGGTCCAAATCTTCACCTTGTTGGCTTAGGATCAGACTTCCTTAACAGGACTCCCATAGCACAAGAAATAAAAGCAAGAATCAACAACTGGGATAGATTCAAACTAAATAGCTTTCTCTCAGCAAAGGAAACTATCAGCAATGCGAAGAGAGAGCCTACAGAGTGGGAGAAAATCTTTGCCACTCATACTTCAGATAGAGCACTAATTTCCAGAATATATAAAGAACTCAAAAAACTCTACATGAAGAATACAAATAACCCAATCAACAAGTGGGCTGAGTATATGAAAAGACGCTTCACAGAAGATCTACAAGCAATCAACAAACATATGAAAAAATGTTCACCATCTTTAGTAATAAGAGAAACGCAAATCAAAACTACACTAAGATTCCATCTCACCCCAATTAGAATGGCGATTATCAAGAATACAAGCAACAATAGGTGTGGACGAGGATGTGGGGAAAAAAGGTACACTTACACATTGCTGGTGGGGCTGCAAATTAGTGCAGCCACTCTGGAAAGCAGTGTGGAGATCCCTTAGAAAACTTGGAATGGACCTACCATTTGACCCAGCTATCCCACTCCTTGGCCTATACCCAAAGGACTTAAAATCAGCCACATCAATGTTCATAGCTGCTCAATTCACCATAGCCAGATTGTGGAACCAACCTAGATGCCCTTCAATTGATGAATGGATAAAGAAAATTGTGGTATATATATATATATATAGAATGGAATATTACTCAGTCATAAATAAAGATAAAATTATGGCATTTGTAGGCAAATGGATGAAATTGGCTAAGTGAGATAAGCCAATCTCAAAAAACCAAAGGATGAATGATCTTGCTGATAAGCAGATGATGACACATAACAGAGGGTGGGAGGGGGGCAAGAATGGAGGAAGGAGGGACTGTATAGAGGGAAAAGAGGGGTGGAAAGGAAAAAATAACAGAATGAATCAAACACCATTACCCTATGTAAATGTATGATTATGCAAATGGTATGCTGTTACTCCATGTACAAACAGAAACAACACGTATCCCATTTGTTTACAATAAAAATAAATTAAAAAAAAAAAAAAAGAAATGCTGTTTTATGGAGGAATATTTCTTGGTCACATTAAGTTACTGTGAGATTAGAGTTTCTAGGCCTTAAAGGAAGTACTTGTTCTGTGGCAAGGGAAGGGAACATATGGAAACAAGCAGAAACCCTGTGGCGGGAAATGTAATTAGCCTAAGGATCTATGCTCAAGCATCTCCTAGAATCAGTGGGGGCCGCTGTGTCTGCGCCATGATTCAGAGAAGAGGAACGCAGGAGTCCTGAGCAGGGAACTGTCTACCTGCACGCTGGTTTTCCAAGGCCCCTCATAGCACCAGCTTACAGAAAGCAAAATGGAGAACCTGTGTCACAAGACTGGAGTGAGGAAATCCCCACACGTCCTGGGGAAGGCAAGGTCGGAAGTTAAGCCTGCTGGAGAGGATGGTTCAAAATGGATATGAATCAGGTTATTAAGTTGCACAGGACGAGAGCAAAGGGAGGCCCGTTACCAAGTAGGGCTCTTAAAGATTTGTAGCAACAGCCACGTTTGAAACAGCATGAATGTCACTCACATTCAATGGGCACGGGTGGTCCACCTAAGCTGGATTTTAACAGTGTGCCCATTTTCTAAAATAGTTTACAATATTACCTTATGCATCACTTAGGAAAATTTTTAACTTGATATTCTAAAATTTACTAAAACCAGTGGCCTCTATGTCACTTAGAAACCACGTTACTCTGACTCCTCCTTATCATAATTATTTGGTGAGCATCTGATCAAACGTTGGAACCTCCCAAATTGTGACCCAAAATAAACCTTTTTACTTCATAAATTGATTTTCTTGGCTATTTTGTTATAGTGGTAGAAAGCTAATGCAGGTATTATCATTCTTGCCAGGAAGCATTAGCTGTTTTTAATGCCTATGGGAAGGATAGAAAACCAAGTTGACTCCAGCCCATTCAGTGTTTGCTACTCATTACTTTCTCATGGCCCAGGCACATATTCACATTATATGACGTAAGTTAAAAACTACTTCACTGTTTTCAAATTAGCCAAAAAATACATTTCCAAGGGCAATGAAAACTCAAAAGACGTAACATGTTTCCTGGAGAGTGATTTCTCAAACTATCGGGATTTTTAATAGCTTTTCTAAGAAACATTCTATGAATGCTGTCAGAGGAGGAATAAATATTCAGTAACTCCCTTTTTGGGGGGCAGTTTTTGTTTACTTGGTTTTGGTACTGGGGCTTGAACCCAGAGATGTTCTACCACTGAGCTATATCCCTACCCCTTTTGATTTCTGATTTTGAGACAGGGTCTCAATCGCTGAGGCTGGCCTTGAACTTGCAATTCTCCTGCCTCAGCCTCCTGAGTAACTGAGATTTCAGGTGTGCATCACTCCAGGAGGTAGCCCAGTGACCTCCCTATTTTCAGGTGGCCTTGACAAGACATGATATAGCTTGGATCTTGAATATCCCCAAAAGGCCCCTTTGTTAAATATTTTGTCCCCGGGGTGGCACTACAGGGAGGTGACAGAACTTTTTAGAGTTAGAACCAGTGAGAGGTCTTTAGGACATTGGAGCATGTCTTCAAAGGGGATTAGGGGATTGCAGTCCCTTCCTTTTCTTTGCTTCCTGGCAATGAGGGGAGTGGTTTTTGCTCCACCATGTATTCTTACCATGATGTGCTGCCTCACCACAGGCCCATAGAGTGGAACCTCCAAAATTGTGACCCAAAATAAACCTTTTCACTTCATAAATTGATTTTCTTGGCTATTTTATTATAGTGATAGAAAACTTACACAGGTATTGTCATTCTTGCCTACCCAGGAAACATTAGCTGTTTTTATGCCTATGGGAAGGAGAGAAAACCAAGTTGACTCCAGCCCATTCAGGTTTCATAGCTTAGGTCCATCTCCAAAGTCCCTAATGTCTGTACTTCACTTGCTTTCCTACTCCTAAGCCCCTAGGACTGGCGGTCCTTCTTTGACTCAGTCATGTCCACAGTCTACAGGCCTCACCCCTAAGTCCTGCCATATTAGTACAGGTAACTGAACCGGCTTTTGCCTCTGCCAACCATGTTCCAGCCTGAGCACTGCCTTGTCCACACAGCATCTGCATAGACCCTGGACATCGTGCCTGGTTCTTGGCAACCCCTGCCCCTGAATCCTGGGCCTGCCTCCATACTCCAGCACTGACTCTGGTTCTCTATCAAAGCAAGTCCCTGGAACCAAGATGTACAACCTGGTGAGGAGCGTTCTAAACAGAGATCAGCAAGGAAGACTCTGATGTGGGAGTATCCAGCATACTCAGTGAACTACCAGGAGATCACAGGGCCCCTTCAGCCAGGCAACCCCCAAAGCAACCCAGCCTGACTTCTGACCCCAGATCTGACACTGGGATTCAATGTCTGAAATCACCAAGACTCCAGTACTACATTACATTACAAATATAGCAATACAGAAGCAATGAGTTTATGTATTTTGTAAATATTTTCATGAACTTTAACCATAAGAATTCAAATGAAGTGGGGCCTGTGTTTCTTGGTTTCTTTTTCTGATTAGGAAGCTCAATCTCTGTTTTCTGAGAATTTGATTGTGATTTTAAAGTATGTATTTGGCATATGTACTGGTGTATATTTGTATATATACACAAGAGTATACCTAGCTCAGGATTTTATCACTGAATAACCACCAGAAATCACCACTCAAATAATGAACTATCCAAAACTCAAGAGTAAAAAACTACCAAGAATACAAAGACTATACAACCAAGAATTACAAAGTATTTTAGGAAAGCCAACACCACAAAAGCAAAGTACCAAACAGAAGAATTAACAGATGAAAAAATAGGAATCCTCTGGTGTAGCTCAAAGAGTATCAAAATTGTGTGGACAGTCTGGAAAACAGATGCACAGTTCCTCAAAATATTGAACATGAATTTACCATACAACCTAGCAATTCCTCTCCTAGGTACACACATAAAGGAAACGAAGATGAGTCTCCACCCAAAAGCTTGTACCCAAAGGCTCATGGGAACATTATTAATACTAGTCAAATGCACATCAACTAATGAATAAATAAACAAAATATAGTGTATCTATACAATTACCTAGCCATAAAAACAATGTGTGTTCTAATACAAGCTACAACGTGTATGAAACGTAACATGAAGTCAAAGAAGACTATCACAAAAAGCTAAATATGGTACAATCCCGTTTACAAGCAATGTCACCAAAAGGTAAAGCTATGAAGTAGATCAGTGGTTACCAAAGGCTGGACATAGGGGAACAGGGAGCAAGTGGTAATGGTTATACGGTTTCTTTGGTGAATGATGAAAATATTATCTAATTAGATTATGGCGATGGCTGTATAACTCGGAATTCACTAAAAAGACTGAAATTATACAGAAGACTGAATAATAAAAAGTGAATGTTGTAGTATATGAATTTTATCTCACTAAAACTATTGTTGAAAAAATACACAGAAACACACATGGAGGTACCTATCTCAGAAGATTTCATCCATAAAGCAAGAAAAGGCAACTATGAAAGAAATTAGAGTGAAGATCAGTGCAAAAATATCTCTAAAACCAGAAACACACAGCAAAATGAACAAGGTTGCAAGTTACGCCAGTACAGGCAACAAATTCTCCCAAAACCTATCATGAAAGCTATAAAAATAAAGAAACATTGAGCTTTGAAAGACATATAGAACAATTTCCAATTTTGTTTAAAAAAAGAACAGAGTGCAGTAGGAGAGGATCAGAGCATGTCATGCACACCATTTTTTAAAATGTGGCAAGTGTTCAGAACACCAAAGTCAAGAAAGAAATCCTCAATCCTTCCCGAGAGGGT